>NW_027266264.1:68777239-70244739 GCF_022045235.1 Haliotis cracherodii
AAGACAGCAATATTTCGACAGTGGTGGACTCTTCATATCTGTAGTGTATTCTGTTCCTCTGCTGGTCAACTGTCTTGTCATTGTGGTGAGTAGTTACTGGTCAACTGTCTTGTCATTGTGGTGAGTGAGTACTGGTCAACTGTCTTGTCAGTGGTGAGTGGGTACTGGTCAACTGTCTTGTCAGTGGTGAGTGGGTGCTGGTCAACTGTCTTGTCAGTGGTGAGTGGGTACTGGTCAACTGTCTTGTCATTGTGGTGAGTGGGTGCTGGTCAACTGTCTTGTCAGTGCTGAGTGGGTACTGGTCAACTGTCTTGCCAGTGGTGAGTGGGTGCTGGTCAACTGTCTTGTCATTGTGGTGAGTGGGTACTGGTCAACTGTCTTGTCAGTGGTGAGTGGGTGCTGGTCAACTGTCTTGTCATTGTGGTGAGTGGGTACTGGTCAACTGTCTTGTCAGTGGTGAGTGGGTACTGGTCAACTGTCTTGTCAGTGGTGAGTGGGTACTGGTCAACTGTCTTGTCAGTGTTGAGTGGGTGCTGGTCAACTGTCTTGTCAGTGGTGAGTGAGTACTGGTCAACTGTCTTGTCAGTGGTGAGTGGGTACTGGTCAACTGTCTTGTCATTGTGGTGAGTGGGTGCTGGTCAACTGTCTTGTCAGTGTTGAGTGGGTACTGGTCAACTGTCTTGTCAGTGTTGAGTGGGTGCTGGTCAACTGTCTTGTCATTGTGGTGAGTGGGTACTGGTCAGCTGTCTTGTCAGTGGTGAGTGGGTGCTGGTCAACTGTCTTGTCAGTGGTGAGTGGGTACTGGTCAACTGTCTTGTCAGTGGTGAGTGGGTACTGGTCAACTGTCTTGTCAGTGTTGAGTGGGTGCTGGTCAACTGTCTTGTCATTGTGGTGAGTGGGTGCTGGTCAACTGTCTTGTCAGTGGTGAGTGGGTACTGGTCAACTGTCTTGTCAGTGGTGAGTGGGTGCTGGTCAACTGTCTTGTCATTGTGTTGAGTGGGTGCTGGTCAACTGTCTTGTCAGTGGTGAGTGGGCACTGGTCAACTGTCTTGTCAGTGGTGAGTGTGTGCTGGTCAACTGTCTTGTCATTGTGGTGAGTGGGTACAGGATGAATGTATCAGGAGACAGTTGCTGTTGCAGATGAGAGACATGACACACCTATGTTGAGGATGAATTGAGGGGACAATTGCTTTTGCAGATAATGTGGCTGCTGGCAACCGGGACGATGATGGTGAAGATGAAGAAGATGAAGCTAAAACACCAGGCCAGGAACAAACAGAAAGAAGAGGAAAAGAAGGAAGAGGAGAAGAAGGAAGAGGAGAAGACAATAGAGCAGAAGACAATAGAGGAGAAGAAAGATGACTAAGTGGAACCTACTTGGTCAAACTTTTCTCCTGACTGCATCAAACATTTGACACGACTGAGTCTAAGATTTGACCTTATAGAGTGACTTCTGTGGGTTTTTTATGGTGATATGTGTGTCCCTTGCTTCATCCTGCAATGTGTCAGTGACCAGATTCTGTGACTTGGTCAGCCGTTATGCGACTTAGTAATATAACTCCGTGACACTAAGGTGGCCCATGGATGATTTCCAAGACATCGAGACTTCTTGGACTGACCTTGTAACTATTACTAAGACCTTTTGACTTAGTTACATGGCCATATTACTCAGTGACTTGATCCTTTGACATGGAAAGACAATGTGATCTGAGAGTGTGACTGCCTGTCTCTCACAGTCATGTGTGAGTTACCTGCCCATATTTTCAATGTTGACAGATACAAGGACTTCTGAAGGAAGTACTCAGATTTAGGGAACAAGGCATTGTTGTTCTCTGCACAGACATACTGTATAATGTGTATGGTAAATCTTGAAATGTAACTCTGGACACTTTTTTGGTGGTATTGTTGATGGAGGGATGATATTCAAACACAGGGAGTGTATAAAGGTATTATTGTTTTAGTTTCAAAGACATTTCTTTAATAATACCTGGTTATCTTTCTGAGGCAAGGGTGTTAACGGACTATAAAAGCCGAGTTTCCACCCTGGCCGAACTAGGCTGGAATTCTGGATTTACATTTCGGCTGGACTAACAAGACTGTGCATGTCCAATCAAAATCGAGTAATGATTTTACCATGTTTACATCCGGTTTATAAAGAACATGGATTTCAACATGCAGTTTTCAGTAAACGGCAGGATTTGCAAAGCATGTGTTCTGCCAGCAAGGTTTCTTTTCATGTTTTTAATCAAGGTGCTCATGTGAGTTGATGAACTTTGCGAGGTAAGGCCCTTTTTATGACAATATAAATTTTGATTATTGATCAGGTTGTCTTGACTTGGTGCTGCCATTTTGTTTGAAGCAAATGCAAGTTATATGATTGGTGGAATCTGATTGGTCAGTAGGAGGGACATAGCAGGGACATAGCTTGTAACAGCCACTGGTGGCGCTACGATTGAGCTGAGAAATTCCAGCCTAGTTTGGCATGGGTGGAAACTGGACTTTTACAATCAGTGAAAGCCCTTGCCTCAAGAAGATGTAAATGGTTGATTCATTGCTTTGTGCTTGGTGTTGAGCACAGATAACTGTTGAGGACTGTATGCAGAGTTAACTGTTTGATGATTGGTTGATATGTGAGGGGGAATGCGTGTAGTATATTGTTGTGGGGATGCCCAACAACACTTGCAACATGTGGGTTGTACAGTATTGAAACAAAGAACTCCCCGGTGTGGTGTCATTGCTGCATCAAGGGACCACCCTGCATGTGTGGTGTCAGTACTGCATCAAGGGACCACGCTGCAGGTGTGGTGTCAGTACTGCATCAAGGGACCACGCTGTAGGTGTGGTGTCAGTACTGCGTCACGGGAGCATCCTGCAGGTGTGGTGTCAGTACTGCATCAAGGGACCACCCTGCAGGTGTGGTGTCAGTACTGCATCAAGGGACCACCCTGTAGGTGTGGTGTCAGTACTGCATCAAGGGACCACGCTGTAGGTGTGGTGTCAGTACTGCATCAAGGGACCACGCTGTAGGTGTGGTGTCATTGCTGCATCAAGGGACCACCCTGCAGGTGTGGTGTCAGTACTGCATCAAGGGACCACCCTGCAGGTGTGGTGTCAGTACTGCATCAAGGGACCACCCTGCAGGTGTGGTGTCAGTACTGCATCAAGGGACCACCCTGCAGGTGTGGTGTCAGTACTGCATCAAGGGACCACCCTGCAGGTGTAGGGTCAGTACTGCATCAAGGGACCACCCTGCAGGTGTAGGGTCAGTACTGCATCAAGGGACCACCCTGTAGGTGTGGTGTCAGTACTGCATCAAGGGACCACGCTGTAGGTGTGGTGTCAGTACTGCATCAAGGGACCACGCTGTAGGTGTGGTGTCATTGCTGCATCAAGGGACCACCCTGCAGGTGTGGTGTCAGTACTGCATCAAGGGACCACCCTGCAGGTGTGGTGTCAGTACTGCATCAAGGGACCACCCTGCAGGTGTGGTGTCAGTACTGCATCAAGGGACCACCCTGCAGGTGTGGTGTCAGTACTGCATCAAGGGACCACCCTGCAGGTGTAGGGTCAGTACTGCATCAAGGGACCACGCTGTAGGTGTGGTGTCATTGCTGCATCAAGGGACCACCCTGCAGGTGTGGTGTCAGTACTGCATCAAGGGACCACCCTGCAGGTGTGGTGTCAGTACTGCATCAAGGGACCACCCTGCAGGTGTGGTGTCAGTACTGCATCAAGGGACCACCCTGTAGGTGTGGTGTCAGTACTGCATCAAGGGACCACCCTGCAGGTGTGGTGTCAGTACTGCATCAAGGGACCACCCTGTAGGTGTGGTGTCAGTACTGCATCAAGGGACCACCCTGCAGGTGTGGTGTCAGTACTGCATCAAGGGACCACCCTGCAGGTGTGGGTTCAGTACTGCATCAAGGGACCACCCTGCAAGTGTAGGGTCAGTACTGCATCAAGGGACCACCCTGCAGGTGTGGTGTCAGTACTGCATCAACGGACCACCCTGCAGGTGTAGGGTCAGTACTGCATCACGGGACCACGCTGTAGGTGTGGTGTCAGTACTTCATCAAGGGACCACCCTGCAGGTGTTGGTTCAGTACTGCATCAAGGGACCACCCTGCAGGTGTGGTGTCAGTACTGCATCAAGGGACCACCCTGCAGGTGTAGGGTCAGTACTGCATCAAGGGACTACGCTGTAGGTGTGGTGTCAGTACTGCATCAAGGGACCACCCTGCAGGTGTAGGGTCAGTACTGCATCAAGGGACCACCCTGCAGGTGTAGGGTCAGTACTGCATCAAGGGACCACCCTGAAGGTGTGGTGTCAGTACTGCATCAAGGGACCACCCTGCAGGTGTAGGGTCAGTACTGCATCACCGGACCATCCTGCAGGTGTGGGGTCAGTACTGTGTCAAGTGACCATCTGTAGATGTGTTAGGGCATTTGGTTGGGTATCTGAATGTTTACATGAATAAAGTATACAAGTCATGTTAGTTGTGTATTACTTCTTTTGTCAACTACAACAATAATGTCTCTAAAGCCTGCCTACATCTATTTTAAAGCTGGCTACCATCATCCTCAGGGTTAATTTCCCTTCTACTCAGGGACTGACCATTTGATATTCTGTGGAGAGGAGGCTAGGAATGTATAGAAAATTCTTGAAAAAATTGAGAGAAAATACCTGCCCCAAAAATTACATTGTTGTGAGCTGTTTTTCTTTTAAAAAATCAGGCTCATAGTTTCAAATAAAATAATATCTGGTTTTGTAGCTGTAGCTGAAAAATATGTAATCTTGCTACAAAATCCCAGGCCCCCCCGAATATCAAATGGTCTGTCCCTTATCCACATCAGGAAGTGAGTGAGTGAGTGGGTGAGTATGGTTTTACGCCGCTCTTAGCAATATTTCAGCAAAATCACGACAGGGGACACCAGCAATGGGCTTCACACGTTGTACCCATGTCGGGAATCGAACCCGGGTCTTCGGTTTGACGAGTGAACGCTTTAACCACTAGGCTACCGGACCGCTCAATATCAGGAAGTGAGAAAATTAGTGTATATTTAGTATGTGCTGGAACATAAGATACATGTGCAGCTCATAAGATACATGTGCAGCTCGGCCTGTGATGATCCGGGGTAGAATAGGTCTTCAGCAACCCATGCTTGCCGTAAAAGGCGACTATGCTTGTCGAAAGAGGCGACTAACGGGATCGGATTTTGATGCATGTCATCGTATCCCCATTGCGTGGATCGATGCTCATGATGTCAATTACTTGATTGTCTGGTCCAGACATGATTACTTACAGACCGCCATCATATAGCTTGACTATTGCTGAGTGCAGCGTTAAACAAACATGTGCAGCTCACTGTAACATTTTTTAGGTCATCAGTTTCTCAATGGTCTTTTGGGGTCTTCTTACCACTTTTTCACTCTAATTTTGAATAAATATTATTGTAATATACTGAAATGTAAATACCAGTTTCACTCGACACATTAGAAGAAAGTAGGATTTTCATTTTGACATTTTAAAAATGACTGCAAATGAAGCATTCTTTTGAAGTCAAGATGCCAAATTCTCGTCAGAATCCATTGTATGTATGGTTCCCAAACATATATGAGGGTGTTTGTAAGATATTTCTTTAACTTGACTGACAGCCCCTATTAATGTAGGGAATCTATTTCTGGTCTCACATTGTTTTAACTTTGGTCCGTGTCACTACTTTCACCATAGAGGGACCTCCTCCGTGGTGTCTGGTGTCGTGGATAAAGCGTCTGCCGGAGACCGCCTCCGTGGTCTAGTGGATAAAGCGTCTGCCAGAGACCGCCTCCCTGGTATTTTGAAGCGTATTTTGTATAGAAACGTAGCAGTGGTAAAATACCCGACAGTCCGAGACGGTCTATTTTACGGTCAATATTCAGTTGCACGTCCGATGGAGTTAACGTTACCAAGTGGACAATCCACCAGTTGATTGTTAATGTGTTTTTTTCTTTCTGAGAAATAACATTTAACAGTACTTTTATTGTTTACTCTTTTGTTACTTTTGTTCGTTAGTCTGGAAGATTCTGGACTGGCAACATTTTATCTTGTTTGGTAACTTTGCAAAGTTGAGATTTTGGGGAATTTTGTACGCTGAGCTCAAACATCATGTCGAATAGTACGTTAGATATCTGTCGGTGGGCTCTGAATAATGACACGTGTAAAGGATTGCACTAAAACGTGCCATGCAATACCTTCCTCAGAATGAATTGTATAACTACAGAGTGAATGAATAATGCTTTATTGAATAGCACACCAACAAGTGCAGACCACAACAACATTTGTGTTCTGGAAGAACGGCCATTTAGTTTCAACGCGGCACGCCTTCGCCAGGTGCATACTGTTCTGAAAGGCTCTAGGTGTGGAGCATATTGCAATAAGATTACTTGGATACGAAGATATAGCTGGCGTCAATCAACATGCACAATCAACAAATAGTGCACATTGAAATACGACTTGACTCTTAACTGCCCTTTATATGACGACATCTCTTTCATGAACGTGAATAGTTTAAAATAAATATCGACTTCAGTCTGCTACGAAGAAGACACAAATGTGGAATTTCAACCTCCCCAAATTGCGTCAGATGATGAAGGTCGGTTTAAGGATGCGATGTGCCCTGGTTGTGGCGGGAATTGTAAGTAAATATATGTTTCAATATTTCATTGACATACATGTAGCTGTATGAACGAGTTGTTACCTCATCATGACAAGGGGGCACGGCACGGGTGGCCCAGTCGTCTAAGGCGCCGCGATTCGCTGTGCAGAGTTGCGTCCCTTGGGCACGCCAGAAACCTATGATTGTGGGTTTCACCGAAGTGGTAAACGGCTAAGACCTGCATCACTTCGGGCTTTACTCCCACATTAAGCTGGCACGCCGTGATATAACTGGAATACTGTTAAAAGCGGCGTTAAACCCAACTCACTCACTCACTCATCATGACAAAGCCTGGATTGCGTACACACGTACTGCGTTTGTCATTCAACTATTTTATTGTGAGTTAACATACAATCTCAAGTTCATAATCAATGTTGGGCATATTTTTCAGTCTAAATCTACGTTTATTTGGGGAAAAGCAAGAACGGAAGTTCGAGTATTGAATTTTTTCATATATTACCGTATGTTTTGTATCGTAACCACCATGCTAAAACACCTCACACTGTTTTGATTGCTGAAGCGAACACCATAACGTTTGGATGCAGCATTAAACATTCCTCGGTATTTTGTTGTCCCGTACTAAAAAGTCGCCTCCGTAGTCTAGTGGACAGGAGCGTCTGCCCGGAGAGCGGAACCTCAGTGGTTCGATTCCTCACACCTAACTACGTTAACTTGTTGTTTACATGCCTGGCGCTAGGCATTATGGGAAAACAGTACACTGTGTCTGAGTGGCGTATTCGTTTTAAACTGCCCCGACTAGTACTGCCTCACAACCCGTGAAGATCCGGGATGGACATGGTCTTCAGCAACCAATGCTTGTCGTAAAAGGCGACTGTCCTTATCGTAAGAGGCGACGAACGGTATCGGGTGGTAAGGCTCGCTGACTTGGTTGATGCTTGTCATCGTATCCCAATTGCGTAGATCGATGCTCATAATTTCAATCACTGGATTGTCTGGTCCAGATTTGATTATTTACAGACCGCCGTCAGATAGCTGGAAGAATGCTGAGTGCGGCGTAAAGAACAAACAAACAGTACTAGCTCACACCGGCATCACACACACACACACACACACACACACACACACACACACACACACACACACACACACACACACACACACACACACACACACACACACCTGCATGCACGTCGCTACATAAGTGAAGTAATGTTGAACGTTTAACCCCATTTCACCTCACCTCCCATTCTAAAAATGAAATGGTTGATAATCAGACCACATGGGAGTGTATCTGCGTGCGTGTGTGTGTGTGTGTGTGTGTGTGTGTGTGTGTCTGAAAGCGTCTCAGAAGGGTCGCCAAAAATACATTTCGGATGAAGAAACAATTCCGTTGAAACTATTTCACTTTAATCGAAGAGCTTGCGTTTTTGAAAAAAAAGTGAAAAGGGAGGCCACGGATAAGGCCTGTGGGTAATCATAAAAGTATCCTTTCAAGATCCCGTTGCTCACGCTGCCAGCCTCTGTTATGACCTCGACATCGACCTCTGAGTCAACCAGTACCACAACAACCCCTTCGACGACGGAACCCCCAGACATCTCCGGCGCGGTGATGGTGACCTTGCACGAGGACACCCGTCTGGAGACGGACCTTGGTGCTGTCACCTGCTATGACAAATCTTTAGGTTCTGCGCCGGACTCCAGGTGTCTGACGTGCAACATCCTCTCTGTCAGTCCTGGCTTCCAGGGATTTGCCATGTGGAAAAGACATGGGAATCAAGGTAAACTCGTGTTCATTTTATACTTCGCGTAATTACTTAGCTCAGTTGCTTTTAACTCGGCTACCCCACTTTTCTAGTGTTGGGTCTAGACGGTGTTGTAATAGACGAGATTGTCCTCGTAGTGCACGTAGTCATAAAAAATAGTTATCGTGCATGTAGTGTCAGACGTTTGTATTTTTAACGCCACACTCATCACTTTTCCATCAGAATGTCAGAAATAGTACTATTAGCTGGAGAAGTCGAAACAGGCTTTGTAGTAGGAGTATTGGACGTGGACAGTGGCAAAGCAGTGCAAGTAGTTGGTATAGTAGAAGCAGTGCTTGTTGTTGGTAAAGTTGAGGTTGGTGATGGTAGATTTTATAATAGAAGTATTGCTAGTAGTTGGCATTGTAGAGGAAGGTGCTAGTAGTATTTATCGTTGAAGCAGTGCCAGTAGTGTGTGTGTGTGTGTGTGTGTGTGTGTGTGTGTTTGTGTGTGTGTGTGTTCTATTAATATATATATATTTATCATCCATAATCATTCTTCAACGTTTTCAGTTTGAAAACAGTAATAACTAGTAGTGCCTTGTTTGTGAATGCTACACAAAACATCTTTCATCATTAGATCATTTGTGATCTGTAAAGCATCGTGAGGGCCAGTTTTGGATGATAATTGTCTCTCGTTAATGAAATTCACTGATTCGGGCTTTATACGATGAGAGAAGCTTACGAAACCTCCAACCCCGTCTTTTTCAGATTTCCACTTGTACTATGCCCCGTACCTTCCCAACACTGGCCTCAGTTACACCTCAACGTCATCGTACAGCGTCACGGTCATCTGCAGCGGCCAGAATAAGGTCAGCGGGACGTGGACGACGAGAGTAGACGTTTTACAAAACCAGCCGCCAGTTTTTACAGTCTACCCAACAGGTATACAAATCTCTGGATTTTCTTTGACAGATCGCGATTTCACTTAAAACCATATGCACAGTTTATGAAATTATTACCTCACCATAGCTCTGCCTCGCTGGTTCAGCTCGCTGTATTCAAGGATTCAGTTTAAGCTATGGTATTTTGTCGTATCCTTTAATAAAACCGCTCTTTCCCTTCATGTATTTGCGTTGATTAAGTTTATGGCTGACATATCATAACCATTGCATGGGGTATTGTGAGATGTTTTTAAGAAATCAGATATTGCAACCTAGGGGAAACTTGGCTAACTAACGTATTCCAACTTGCAGGCAATATTCATGTACACCTGTTGTGGGACGATTGCACTGTGAACGCATTCTGAATGCACTGCGAATGCGTGATATGCATGTTAAGGTATTGATGAGGACCTAAACATACTGTACACCCATAGATAACGTGATCTGTTGCTACTTCTTTCAGATGCAATTACTTTAGAAGCCAATAGCACTGCAGCTCACACGACTGTATACAGAGCCACTGCTACAGATGCTGAAAATGACACACTGACTTACTCCATGGAAGTGTTCCCCAACACAGGCATATTTGTTATAAGAGGTAAGACGCAATTCCACGGCTTATATGTCTTTGACTCTGGCGTCCTTGAAACACACGTATCATACATACGTATTATATATGTTTTATAAAATTTACTTCAGCAAGATATAGAAGTTATGACTACCAATTTCCATATGTCTTTACCGAAAATAATAGCCTCATATAATAGCCTGGGTTTTGGTGATCATGTGTTTATTTTGTCGAGGATAATGGCAACCAATAGCTGCATATGCCCTGATGGCAAGTTCACGTCTTTGACGTGTCAGTTTAAACATGTTTTCTAAGGATGGAGGTTAGGTGAAATGGGGTTTAACGTCGCGTCCAAGATTATTGCACTTATATAGCGACGTGCATGTACGTGTGTGTGTTTGTGTGGCTGCTTGTACTAGTCCGGACTGATGCCGATTTATAGTGCTAGTTCACTGAGATACCATGCCGCAGTTTAACATAAATACCCCACTCAGACACAGTATACTGACTCCGAGCCGACCAGTCCTTGTTTTAGCCCCTTAATGCCAAGCGCCAGACAGGGTAACAACAAGTACCATCTTTTAACGTCTTTTGGTATGACGCGGCCGGGGATCGAACCCCGAACCTTCCGCTCTCCGGGCGGACGCTCTACCACGAGACCACGGAGGCGGTCTCTAAGGATGGAATGATGCACCGATGCAGCAAAGCAGTAGTGCAATCGCGATATTTGATACGGTACAGGGCAGGCGTTAATGCAGTTATATGCAGCTTATCAACAAATGAGTGAAGGTAGGTTTATGCTGCTTTTAGCAATATCACAGAAATGGGCTTTACCCTTTGTACCCATTTGGGGGATCGACCCGGGGCCTTCGGCGTGAGTGAACGCTTTACCCACAAGACTACCCCACTACCTCCATACCAACAAGTATGCCTGTAGAAAGTGTTGATATAAAACCTCTGTGGCTGTGAACGGGTCTGTAGATAATAGCATGCCTACATTACCAGTCCAGCAGGACATCTCAATAATGGATATGTAATGGTCTGTAAATAAATGTTTTTCATTACACTACTCTCAGATTCATATAGGATTTATAATATATTAGTCAATATTTAGTTATATCTGTTCACTTGTTCCTCCAACATTGTGGTGCTGCCAATATATTTGTTCTTATGTCTACTACACATTAAACGTCGTGTGTTCTTTACCAACATGGTCATATGTCAATGGGGGAACTTATCTTTGTTTCAGCCAACGATGGGACAATATCACCATCACGTGACCTGACGACTGCGACCATTTCCTTTGTTGTCGTTCATGTTCTGGTGAGGGACGTTCGAAGTACCGTCGGACCATTCATCTTGAACGTAACACTGACCAGTACGTAAACTACGTTCACCCTTTTGAACTAGGCCGTAATGCTGACCAGTACGTAAACCCAATTTGATTAAAAACTGCGAGGTTGAAACAGCTAGTATGTAAGAAAAACAAGACCGTAATCCATACTCCAATGGTGAATATTTTTACGCTGACTCTCTTCGGGATTCAGACCCTTTACACGAGGAACTTCTTGAATCTTTGAAACATTATTTAATAATTATTTGGCTTTAGGGTCTTACGATACTGGTTTCTTCCTCTGCCGGCATGAATCCCTCAAAAGAAAACCTTCATTTTCTATGGATTCCGGCTCCGTCGTTATCGACTGAACGCTGTGTCCACGGGGAAGGACATTCGTGACCGAACAAGCCGAATAGCGACTGTATCTTGGGTATATTTTTAAATGCAAGACATATGTAAGATCATAGAAGATTTATTCCTGAGGGATTCTTTGACCGAAAAACTTGAAGCATACGCCCATTCTGATTGATTTGTCGCATCTTCGCACATAACATTTATTGACATGCAGATTACGGAAAGGGGCGATTGGTGACGAATGAGGGGAGGAGTCGTGACGTCATGTCAAGCATGACGTCATATAACAATTGAACTGATTGTCCATTTAGGAGATAAACATACAAGTTACGTCAACATCTCTATTGCAGATCTCAATTCAAAACCTTCTTGTTCAAATTTTCCTACAAGTCTCAATATTCGAGAAGACGCTCCACCGGGTCAACCCATTATGACCTTGACCTGCACTGACCCTGATTCACACGACACCCTAGTGACAGAAATGACGATAAATCCTCCGTCTGAAGCCTTAAAGTTTCAGCTGGATTCCAAAGGTGAGCAGAATATTACGATATAACACAAAAAGAGAAGTATCAGAAAAGGTACCATTTTCCTTTTTCAAAATAGAATCAAAACGAACATGCTTATATCAGTCACTTACTTCAGCCAGTTCCCTTGCCCCCGTGATGACCTTGCGTAGAATGAGTACCCAGCATCCCATTGCCAGTCGTATGAAGCGGCTACATTGTGATCCAGTGGGGATTCCGGGATAGATTTGGCCCCTAGAATCTATGCTGGTCCTAAGAGGCGATTTAATGGATAGGGTGGTCAGACTCGGTGACTTGTTTTTATTTCAAAGTACCCCGACGGCGTCTTGTTCGTAATATCAATCACTGGAACGTCTGGCCCAGAATCGATTATCAACATGCCGCCGTCATTAGACGGAATATTGCCGAGTGCGGCGTTAAAGAACAAAGACACAAACACCCATCCCCCACTCTTCTCTCTTCACACCTCACCTTGCCATGATTGTTCAGGGATGAACCTTAGCCTGGCACACGCGCCACCCGGAACTCATCTTTTAGACGCCGAGTCCATCGCTTCCTACAGGATATGTTTCCGAGTGACCGATGGCTTCCTGGACCTGAGCGACCTCTGTGTCACCCTCACTGTCACCAACGTCAACGAAAACCCCAGTTGTGCCAGCAGCGCCTACTCCTGCGTGCTGTATGAGGTCAAGGTGAGGCATCACCAAGACTAATGACTTCAACAACAATCCACAACAAACTAATACAAAATTATGGATGACCCATTGGAAAGAAGGCATAAACAATTTTTACTTTAATCTGATGGTTCAGTTCACGTCAAATCTTTCGACACTTTGTAAACATAAGTGCATTGTCAAAATAACTTAGATCATCCATTTTTCATAACTACACAGAATATTTTCTATGTACAATCTCTTCTTTCAATCGGGAAACTGAACTTTTTCTTAGAAAAGATAGTTTAGGGTAACATATAGAATATTCGCAAGGTGTTATGTTAAATGTCGCTCGTCAGTAAAAATTGTATGTGTCTCGCCAAGGCTAGGATAAATAAAATGCATTCTCTCGGGACAGATAATCCGTTATTTCTCATAAATCGAAGGTTAATAAAGAATTCTCAGAAATATTATAGGACATTAAGTTGAAAATAATTTATGTTTTATAAACAGAACCCGTCTGTTTATACAAATCTTTTATTTCAGAGTAGTCTCACTTTGAATTATTGTGATCTTGGCAACGTCAGATTCGAGGACCCTGAAAATGACGTCATGTCAAGAATATCTCTTCTGCCATCCACATACAGCAGTTACTTCTATTGGGAGTCAGATAGGTCGACGTTAACGTTAAGAGGAAATTACGACATCGACGATAGGACAAAGTCAACCTCATTGACCCTTGAACTTCTTGGTGAAGACTTTGCTGGTGGCTCGGCAACATGCACGGTGGCTGTGACGGTGTTAGATACCAACGACAACACCCCCGAGAGCGACGGCACCTACATCTACAGTGTGACTGCCGGCATCACGCAGGTGCCTAGCGTACTAGGTACTATCACCGCCGTTGATAAAGACCTCACGTCGCCTAATAACGTGGTGACCTTGAAAGTTAAGGGTATGGCGCCCCCTGAAGGAAACAATTACATTATCTTCAATAATGGTGACATTATATACTATCGATATGCAGATGTATTTATTGTGGGACAAACAATATTAGTAACAGTTGAAGCAAAAGACGGTGGAGTGCCTGCTAAATCTACCGATGTTTTTATATATATTAGCGTTAATGCCGCGCCTTCACTTACAACGCCAACAACGGATACAACAACCCCGACAACGACTACGACACGCGTAACATCTTCTCCAGGCGCTGGTCAGAGTCTGCTGTCTAGTGAGGCGGGGATTACGGTGTTTGCTGCAGCCGTCGCTGTTGCCGTCCTTACTGTCATGCTTGGGGCCTTCATCCTTGTCCGATACATCTGCACCAGCTCAGTACCAGGACACACACCAACGGGGTATTCACCGAACATAAATAACTTGTGAGTAGTTGGTTTCATCGATTATTGTTACGGTATCGTGTATATATAATGTGTATGGTAAAATGGAGAACGTCTTGATCATTTGTTTGTATGCATCCCCTGTGAACAGAGAGGGAACCACGGAGTGCATATATCAAGGATACACACTTCATGTTTCAGGGGCAATTCAAGGGTGAGCCCTCACAACAGTGAACACCAACAACCAAGGTAACTGAATTCACTTAATCTACTCTGTTCATTTCACTCTTTTACGTTTGATTTTATAATGAATTATTTCTTATCATTTGTCTCTTGATTTGCCGAATGTGCAATAGACCAAATTCTTCACAACACAAGTGTATGTAACGATTCTTCTGGCTTCGCTCTGTCCGTGTGCAAAACCATGCCGGTGCGAATCCATAGCAATGAGTTGGACGGGTTGGACAGTCCTCTAAGGCGCCGCAATACGTTGTCCAGAGTTGTGCCAGGGTCTTATGATCTTGGGTTCGACTCTCAACTTATGTTTCTTGGTTTGTCATCATCATACTCATGTTCGTTGGCTTCACGAAGCTCATCCCACATCGAAGAGAAACTCAGTTACTCGTATACATGAAACCATCATTTCTGTCATTGATCTGTGTCAGCTACAGTTGCAAGTTAGTTACTTTTCAGACTATTTTGTGCACTACAACGAATTCGAATCTACATGTTATATAAATCCATTTACAGGCACCATCAGTCCCATCAACGTAACCTAAACTACGACAGCAGCTACAAAACTGACAGTATTCATTGGCATTCGGGTACGTAATGTTCATGTCTGTGTTCGCGTGCTCGTGTAAGTAGGAATACATTCGACCATTCACAACGTAGGTCATTGTTTGCATTTTAGTAGAAGTGTAAAGAATAAAATATGTGTCTCCAGGCAGATTTGACTTATACGACGCAATGAAAAACATATCACAAACTATTTACGTTTGAAATGATAAGTAAAGTAACTATGATACTTGATTTGCAGATGCCAACCAGCGAAGACCATACTAGCAGCGTCGGAATACCTTACTTACAGACCTCTGAACCTGAGAACGTCATACTAGACAGCTCGTGTCAGACAACATGATGTTGCACATGCAGCTCAAACGGCCTCACACTGAAAGTACACGCAATATTCGACGGCTTGGCAAACACGAAACATGACGCCAGGCTAAAATTGAACACTCAAAGACGGCAGGCAAACAGGCAAAACACTGGACAGGTTATATCTTGCAGTTAACGCCAGAACGCCAGATGAGTTACGGTTAGTTCGGAGGGCACAATAGTCATGAGGCTGGGATCCGACGAGAGAGGGTACACAATATGGACATGGGCGTCAGCTGCTCTGTGTAGATCATTCATGCAATACACAGGACAACAGAACTAAACAAATAATTAGAAGAACACATCAACCTCCCAGGAATATACCAACTTAACGTCATATACATAAACATATCGAGCAAGCTCTTTCAATGAGGATTTCGAAGAGATCGTACCACTATTGCTCAAATTTGTTTCATCAGGGTTACATCATTCAAGGCCAGAGTAGAGCTTTCCAAAAGCGTTATGGTAGACATACGAAAGCCATTTCCAAATTTGAAGCATCAGTATCCAAAATGATGTCCATATGTTCCCATGTTTTTCTTCAGGTGAACAATTGCCTTTCCTTTGCATGTGTTTGTGACGGTTCCACCGGTGGAGTAGGATACGCTCATATTTTCGAAAACACCTAGTATCTTCAAAGTGAATGGTAAACACATGTTCATGAAATAGTCGGAATCGTAAACACATGTTCATGATATAGTCGGAATCGTAAACACATGTTCATGATATAGTCGGAATCGTAAACACATGTTCATGATATAGTCGGAATCGTAAACACATGTTCATGATATAGTCGGAATCGTAAACACATGTTCATGATATAGTCGGAATCGTAAACACATGTTCATGATATAGTCGGAATCGTACAATGGACAATCCCTGTGGTAATGATTAAGGGTCTTGTGGTTTTCATAAAGGTACAAATGACAGAAAAAGGTCACACGTTAGAACCACATATGATCCCAGAAATATGATAACAGGATATCACTTGACGTCAAGAGAGTGGTGATATCAATGATAAAAGACTTTCTTGTCCTTTTCGTCCGACACTTGAAGTAAGATTGATAGCTTCTATCCCGTGACACGTGAAATGACAAAAGACTCTCATAAAGGACAGTAAAAAACGCAAATCAATAGTTGTGATATATAGCACCATGATCTTAAGGATCTATGAAACTACCAAAGACGTTTGTTAGAAAATACAAGTATTTTTCACCGTGTAAAAGTGGCAATAAATGTAATATATAATGTTTACAATGTTGCTTTATACAAATATAATAAAACTGACGCAGAAATTGGTTTATTTAGAGTACCTGTTCACATCTGGCAATAGTTTTCCTATCAGCAAAGTTGACATTTACAGGACGGATTTCTTTTTTATTTTATTACATCTCCCGCATGTCCCGTATGAAGCACATGTTGCTTTGAGGGTGCACCTGTGCTCATTGCAGAGTGCACATTGCACATTGCACATTTTCTTTCGAAAAGACATTTCTTATTTCATGTAGGTCATGATATTAAGTGAACTGATTGTATGTCATATATCTTATATATGGCTTGTTACAGATAGCATCACAGGTGACAGTCAGTACTGGCCATGTTTCTGAAAGGATATAACAAACTCTTCTTCGCCACTGAGAGTGAGGGAGCGAGTGAGTTGGGTGTAACGCCAGTTGTAACAATATCTCCGTTGTAACACGTCATGTCAGCTTAATGTGGAGGATGGACGGTGGAGTACCTTAGTGCCCAATTCGTTCGCTCATCACGCCTAAGGTCCGGGTTCGCTTCCCAGATGTGTGAGTTCATTTCTGGTGTCCCGACGTGATATGGTCGGTTTGTTGCTAAATTCGGCGTAAAACCATGCTCACTTCGTCTGTTACTAATGTAAAGCTCAAGGTGATGCAAATCGTCACAAATTACATCAGTGAAACTCACGAGCATGGTTATGGCGTTTACAAGCCACTGATCGTAATCAGAGCGAAACCGAGACAGTCACACACGTGGATCATAAGGCCAATCGTATTGTGACCTTGACCTTCCCACCACGATGAGACATGCTCACCCACTGACCCGTAGTGCCTTATGTCGTGATGACGTTTCCATACATAGTTTTCCAATACAGAGCCAACTCTATTAATTGTGACCTTGACCTTGACCTTTTTTCAACGACGGTAGGTCAGATCATGCTCATCCGTATCTTGAATACATCTCCTGTTCTCTAGTTTTACTGGGACAGAAATATTAATCATTTACAAGCCAAGGTGTGTTGAGTTTGAAGCTTCTTCCAATTGCCTCAGCAGTACACACGCTAATCGTCGATGTAAATTTTAAGGGTGGCGACTAACATTCAATTCCAACGTTGCTCAGTATAACGTAAATGCTACCAACAGATACTATAATGCTTGGGAACTATATATTCTTATCACATGCATGGTAACTTTCGGGTCGAGAAATGGCAGACGTGTAGAGTAAATTGATATAATCACACACACACACACACACACACACACACACACACACACACACACACACACACACACACACACACACACACACACACACACACACACACACTGCAGGTTCAGTGCTGGGCCGCCTCCGTGGATAGAGCATCTGTCCGGGGAGCGGTGGGTTGGTGGTTCGATCCCGCGTAATACCGAAAGACGTAAAAAGATGTTATTTGTTTTCACCCTGCCTGGTGCTCGGCATTCAGGGCATAAAACAAGGACTGGTCGGCGAAAGTATAATATGTCTGAGTATGGTATCCATCCAACCCAACCCAACCCAACCCAACCCAACCCAACCCAACTTACAGCGCTCGCCTGGATGGTGTGGTTTTCGGAGTAACAGGATTCAAACTTACGATATTTCACTTGTATGACACATGAAAGCAGCATTAGGCTGGTTTGCGATTTTCACACGTCTACTTACCGACATGGGCCTCACCATTTTCACGTTTATGAGCAAAGCTAGCCCAATCTTCCTGAGGCAAGGAAGTTAACGGCCTATCAAAGTCAACTTGACTCACAGTCAGTTAGCTCAGAGAGAAGAGGTTGCACTGAAAAAAACTACTGTTTTCCCCTCGGTTCTTTTCCGGTACCAACAAACCATTTTACTAGGCACGCTTACATAGATGGTCATATTCTTGATTATCACATTTAAGGAGTCAACCATATCCCTATTCATAAATGTATAATGTTTGATACTAATAACTATATAATTATTAATTGAACATAATTATCCGAATCGCCGTGGCAGAGAGTTACATTCATTTCCCTTGGATGTTTCCAAAGCCGCTCCAACACATGTTTATATCAATATGGCGGACGTTTCAGAGCGAAAGCGTTTATATCGAACAACGGATATAACGAACTGATTTCTCTGGTCCCTTGTAGTTCGTTATATCCGTGTTCTACTGTATTTCCAAAAGAAGTTCCTGGATTGGCTATCTTACTTTAACTAACAGCTGAGTTAATAAAAACGCCGATGAAGACGATAGACGTATGATTCAAATAATTATAATCATAACTATCGCATGATGTGCTTGTAACAATTGTCATACGTTATCAATTTCACAAGCAAAATGCCTTACGTGACAATTTGGCATTCGCAATCTCCCATGTAAAGTGTACATTGGGTAAACCGCCGAGGTTCGGAAATTTAAACTTACCTCCGTTATCTGCCCGCTTAACCAATAACAGAGAAAGTATATTTTCAACAATGCCATATATCCTGAACTACCCTGTACCTTCGCCACCCTCCCGGACATTCCATTCATTGCAAGCTGACACATTCTGTTCCCTTGAGCACAACTGCATGGCTATCCTAATGGAAAACACACCAATAGTCTGGATATACTGTGTCTGGTATGAAATGTGAATAGGGGCATGCTGAACTTCTTTAATAAAATTATCCTCAGAACATATTCCTAATGGTTTTAAGAACACGGGGCTGTCGGGTAGCCTAGTAGGTAAGCGTTCGCTCGTCACGCCGAAGACCCGGGTTCGATTCCCGACGTGGGTACAATGTGTGAAGCCCATGTCTGGTGTCCCCCGCCGTGATATTGCTGGAATATTGCTAAAAGCGGCGTAAAACCATACTCACTGACTTATAAGACTACAGTATAAATTCATTTCACCCGATCAAGGAGTAATCATATTCTCCGGAACGTTGTGTTCCTCAAAATAAAGTTGACATCGATAAATTTCTTACGCTTCTGTGTGTCACTTCTTAATGACATTCAAAGACTTATATAATATAATATAAAGCAGTTATTTCATTTTTTATTAAATAAGTAAACAGTTGTAACATACTGCACAATACCAGAAAGTGCGTTCTAATTCCAATGTCAACAACCAATATCAAACCGCAATAATCCTACCGACAAGCAGCTTTCATAAACATTATTTATATCGCTCATTACACTGAGTGTGACAGAGAATCCTATTTGTTTGCTTCAGAGTGACGTATGGGGCCCCTCTGAGTAAACACTCCGATGAGTCTCAGAATGTCGCTTTACATTCAAATACTTTTACAAATCCCAACTGTCGTAAACATGTGTGTTTGTATTGCTCCGCAGGGGAGAATGGACATAAGCTGTCTGTACGTATTGTCCACTGAGGCGTGAGCTGGTCACACAAAAGCGTGAATATTTTAAAGAGATCGTAGGATTCACTGGCCATTAACCACATATGACAGTATAGGTTTTACCGTAAACGTCTCAGTAGGATATTCGACTTAAATGTATTGGCAGCACAATGGGCTGCACTGGGACAGTTTGTCCGCATTATATAATGCATGTTTAGTCCGATCACACAATGAACCTGACTGTTTGGCATTACCATACATATCAGAACACTCAGCGAACGTTCACGTCTCATGTTGAATAATCACGGAACAAACGAGGAAATAATAGGTTTAGACTTAAAGTAAAAGGAATATTAAAGCGAAATTGAAATAAAGTAAGCATGAAGGTATGAAATTATAGTTAATTATGATTGTAAACTTAATTATTAAAAAGGTAATTATTATAGTTTTAGTAAAGTAAAATATTATACTTCTTTTAATTATATATAAGGAAGAGGATTTATGGATGTTCTTTATTATGAGGAACACAATTACAGTAAACTACGGTTATAACGAACTCAAAGGGACCACTAATTTTAGTTCGTAATAACTGTAGTTCGTTATAGGAATATATACAACATTTATACAACAAATGGTCGGGACTAAAAAATAAGTGCGTTATATCGGTCAGTTCATTATAAGCGTGTTCGTTATAAAAGTACTTTACTGTATAGAGTTAAGTTAATTATCATGGTTACGTTTAACATGGAACCACCATGCTTTTTTATATCTTTTGCCAGGAATGAAAAAATATGTTAAAATGTAACAAATATGCCGAATATCAGTTCAAGGTGTCGTTAAAGCTAATTCAATCACTTTTGTTTATAAAATATAAATATAATATAATATATAAATATCTGGTTTTACCATTTTGCAATTTGATATACCCCAAGGGCGTATATATGTCCTGATCCTACAGCCTGATGTGTTGAATCAATGCAAGCAAACGTATTTGGCACGAACTGAATTCTGATAGTGAAAAGATCTTTTGTGGGGCTTCTCGGCCTATAAACAGATCATTCAGTTGAAGCTTGCAATGAATCGAAATCCCCCGCCGATCATCTATCCAGACTTAAATGGCCAATAATAGAACACATAGACAGCAACAAAGGAGGGTTTTGTTACACACAGTAGGTCGACATAAACATTCAATATCTACCCGAGTGTGGCAGTCGAGAGTCAACAGCCAACATGGCTTCAACATGGTTAAACGTCCGAGGACTGTTCACCCTACTAGGGTCCCTGATGTCCATCGTAAGCTTTAATGATATAGTAAGTACCTTGAGATGAATTGAAAACATTAGTGCATGGCAATCAGTATAACAGTAATAATCCATATGGTCTTAAAAACAGATGGATATCTATATTGATAAAATAAGAAGTAAAAATACTAAAACTATTTTGGTCCATTATATCGTGTTGATTTGAATAATTATTATATCGTTTTGAATGTGTTTAGTCGTAATATTTAACACAATGTGTCGTCACAGCCAGCTGACTCCAAAGGTCAGTCGTGTCCGTGATGGTAGAATGCGACACTTTCTTCACATTTAATTTGCTCTAAATCTAGATCTGATCCTTTTGGGTTCAGTTCCTCAATTACCTTGGAAAAGGTTTTGTGTGTACGTATTATTTGTAAGACTTATAGCCATGGAAATACTATTGTTATAGTTCATGTCATAGCTTAAAAATAATTAACTGTTGTGGCCAGTGTGCCATTAGTCATGAGATTCTGTTGTTTCAGTTGCTGAAACATATGCAGCCTTTTGCTCATGTTAACAATATGTCTGACAGGAAGTTGACGTACTATGACATGTCTTAAACTAAGCAGAGTGGGAAGGCTTTCCGCAGCTTTGAAAACTATTCCATATAACTGTTGGGGAACACTCGAGAGATTGGCAGAATACAATGTATCTAGGTCGGAATTTGAACTAATGTCTTCCGCGTGACGAGCCAAAATGATACCCCAGGTCTTGGAATACTGATGAAGTTAGCACATTTGTCTCACTATGGTTGAAATAATTGTTTATCATTTATGGAAATTTTAATAAGCTGACGAATATGTAAATTGATCTGATACATTGTCATTCTTTATGTCGTGGGGGCACGGGCCGCCTCCGTGGTCTAGTGGTCCCGGTTCGAAAGAGGCTTGTCAGCACCATGTCAATACTAGTCAGTTTCGCCGTGACAGAACATGAATTCTGTTCAAAGTGGCGTTAAACACATCTCACTCAGTCACTCATTACATGTTATGATGAAATCACAACTTTTTCAGGCGGCCATGCCTATGCCTATGATTGCGCCGTTCCAAGTTGTCAACCTCCACGAAGATAACGTTGCACAGACCACACTGGCATTGATCAATTGTACAGATTTATTCAACACACCCTCCAACACATGTGGCACGTGTAACCTGGTCGACATCACCAACGACGGCACCGTATTCTTCAACGGTGTCAACAACAACAATAACTTCTTCAACGGTGGACCTTTTGATGTGTTCAGAATAAGTAATAATTTTCTGAACAATGTTAACAGTAAGTTGACCTTCGGAACATGCTATTCGTCTGGCACCTTAAATTGCAACTGTACATCGTGACAGACACCGCCCAACGGCTGCGACGGAAGTACATAGTAACAGTGAGCTAAAATTGCGGAAGACTCTTCAGTTTGAAATGTTCTTATCAAGGATCAAGAATGTAGTATTAAATGAACTTGCTATGTGACGTTAATCCGCGCCACAGTCTTCTAAGTAGTTTGTTTAGTTGCTTGTTTATTTGTTGTTTAACGCCTAGTTTGTTTATTTGTTGTTTAACGCCGCACTCTACCCCGGATCTTCACGGGTAGTCTTTTAAATAGACGAAGTCGAATGTTACCTCAAGTAATTAGTAATACTGAGAGTTAAGCTTGGAAACGAAATAGGTTTTTCTTGCCAGGATACGGGGCAAATATACTCAATATGCACGTGTAACAGTAAACTCTAGGGTGATAATTGATTTACAGTTAACTTTGAATATATTACCTCTGACAGATTTCTTCGTCGTGTACGTCCCCAACCAAGGACAGAACCTGGACTACAGCCTCATCAGAACCTACAGAATCGAGGTCCAATGTGTCGCCAATGACGCCATCACTACGAGTGCGTCTCAGATACTGGAGGTTGACATCATCCCCAACCAGGCTCCCATCGTGGCCGGCCTTCCAGGAGGTAGCTGCTACAGATATATTTAGTCGTTTCTGCTCGTTATAACATTTGCAGCCGTTCATGATAAGACAGTGGGCTGGGTCGCTTGTTCGTTATATGGCTGAATCATTGCTAAATAGTTAAATATGTATTCTTCGCATCTACTCCACCAATTTCAGTTACCAATTCACTGTCTCAACAGTATCTACCTACATGATACATGATACATGATACAGCATTCCTAACTCATCTAGACCGCCTCCGTGGTCTGGTGGTAGACCGCCCACCCGGAGAGCGGAAGGTCCGGTGTTCGATCCTCGGCCGCGTCATACCAAAAGACGTTATAAGATGGTACTTGTTGTTCCCCTGTCTGGCGCTCGGCATTAAGAGACTAAAACAAGAACTAGTCGGCTAGGAGTCTGTGTACTGTGTCTGAGTGGGATATTCATGTTAAACTGCGGCATGGTATCTCAGTGAGCTAGCACTATAAATCGGATCAGTCCGGACTAGAACAAGCAACATCCCACACACACATATACGTACATGCACGTCGCTATGTAAGTGCAATAATCTTGTAAGCGACGTTAAGCCCAATTTCACCTCACCTCACCTCACCTCCTAACTCATCTCCTACCGATCGGAAGCAATCTACCGCTTATACTCCACATGCATGCGATGTCTAACAGCTCCGAATCACATCTACCATTTTCATCTATTATTTTTTAATAACGCGTCTAGCATGACATAAATAACCGATTATTTATATTCAACCACCAGGATGTAACCGTTCAATAACACATGCATTTCGGCACAAGTAACCGTAATAATAATCATCATATACCATATTGCTGCTTATCATTTGCTCATGTTTCCCATCACAAGGGATCGTTTTAATAACTCTTCTATCATGTTATTTGTAACTCTGTAATTACTCTCTACAACTTCAAACGTAGCCAGGTAGTTACTCGTCGACCCTGTCATAATAAACAATTCCGATGACGTCTTTATCCTAAAACAACGATGTTACTCATCGACAACGTCATACTAAAAAATTCTAACGTTTTTATCCTAAAACCATGATGTTACTCATCGACCACGTCATAATAAACAATTCTGATAACGCCTTTAACCCAAAACCATCATATTACTCATCGACAACGTCATAATATACAATTCTGATAATCCCTTTATCCTACAACTATGATGTTACTTATCAACCATGTCATAATAAACAATTCTGATGACGTCTTTATTCTAAAACCATGATGCTACTCATCTTCCACGTCATAATAAACAATTCCGATGACGTCATTATCCTAAAATCATGATGTTACTCATGGACAACGTTATAATAAACGATTCTAATGTCTTTATCTTAAAACCATGATGTTACTCATCGACCATGACATAATAAACAATTCTGATAACCCCTTTATCCTAAAACCATGATGTTACTCATCGACAACGTCATAATAAACAATTCTAACGCCTTTATCCTAAAACCGCGATGTTACTACTCAACCATGTCATAATAAACAATTCTGATGACGTCTTTATCCTAAAGCCATGATTTTACTCATCTACCACGTCATCATAAGCAGTTCAGACGTCTTTATCCTAAAACCATGATGTTACTCATCGACAACGTCATAATTTTTTTTCTGATAACCCCTTTTATACTAAAACCATGATATTACTCATCGACTACGACATAAAAAACATTTCTAACGTCATTACCCTAAAACCATGACGTTACTCTTCGACCACGTCACGATAAACAATTCTGATAACGCCTTTATCTTAAAACCATGATGTTACTCATCGACCACGTCATAATATACAATTCTGATAATCCCTTTATCCTAAAACCATGATGTTACTAATCAAGCATGTCATAATAAACAATTCTGATGACGTCTTTATCCTTAAACCATGATGCTACTCATCTACCACGTCATAATGAACAATTCTGATAACCCCTTTATCCTAAAACCATGATGTTACTAATCAAGCATGTCATAATAAACAATTCTGAGGACGTCTTTATCCTTAAACCATGATGCTACTCATCTACCACGTCATAATAAACAAATCCGATGACTTCATTATCCTAAAACCATCATGTTACTCATCGACCACGTTATAATAAACAATTCTCATAACCCCTTTATCCTAAAACCATGATGTTACTCATCGACAACGTCATAATAAACAATTCTGATAACCCCTTTATCCTAAAACCATGATGTTACTCATCGACCATGTCATAATAAACAATTCTGATAACGCCTTTCTCTTAAAACCATGATGTTACTCATCTACCACGTCATAATAAACAATTCTGATAACGTCTTTATTCTAAAACCATGATGTTACTCATCGACCACGTCATAATAAACAATTCTGATAACGCTTTTATCCTAAAACCATAATGTTACTCATCGACCACGTCATAATAAACAGTTCGGACGTCTTTATCCTAAAACCATTTGGTTACTCATCAACCACGTCATACTAAAAAATTCTAACGTTTTTATCCTAAAACCATGATGTTACTCATCGACCACGTCATAATAAACAATTCTGATAACGCCTTTAACCCAAAACCATCATATTACTCAT
This sequence comes from Haliotis cracherodii, assembly GCF_022045235.1. Taxonomy (NCBI): domain Eukaryota; kingdom Metazoa; phylum Mollusca; class Gastropoda; order Lepetellida; family Haliotidae; genus Haliotis; species Haliotis cracherodii. The sequence continues at coordinate 68,802,948 of NW_027266264.1, forward strand.
CGACAACGTCATAATATACAATTCTGATAATCCCTTTATCCTACAACTATGATGTTACTTATCAACCATGTCATAATAAACAATTCTGATGACGTCTTTATTCTAAAACCATGATGCTACTCATCTTCCACGTCATAATAAACAATTCCGATGACGTCATTATCCTAAAATCATGATGTTACTCATGGACAACGTTATAATAAACGATTCTAACGTCTTTATCTTAAAACCATGATGTTACTCATCGACCATGACATAATAAACAATTCTGATAACCCCTTTATCCTAAAACCATGATGTTACTCATCGACAACGTCATAATAAACAATTCTAACGCCTTTATCCTAAAACCGCGATGTTACTACTCAACCATGTCATAATAAACAATTCTGATGACGTCTTTATCCTAAAGCCATGATTTTACTCATCTACCACGTCATCATAAGCAGTTCAGACGTCTTTATCCTAAAACCATGATGTTACTCATCGACAACGTCATAATTTTTTTTCTGATAACCCCTTTTATACTAAAACCATGATATTACTCATCGACTACGACATAAAAAACATTTCTAACGTCATTACCCTAAAACCATGACGTTACTCTTCGACCACGTCACGATAAACAATTCTGATAACGCCTTTATCTTAAAACCATGATGTTACTCATCGACCACGTCATAATATACAATTCTGATAATCCCTTTATTCTAAAACCATGATGTTACTAATCAAGCATGTCATAATAAACAATTCTGATGACGTCTTTATCCTAAAACCATGATGTTACTAATCAAGCATGTCATAATAAACAATTCTGATGACGTCTTTATCCTTAAACCATGATGCTACTCATCTACCACGTCATAATGAACAATTCTGATAACCCCTTTATCCTAAAACCATGATGTTACTAATCAAGCATGTCATAATAAACAATTCTGATGACGTCTTTATCCTTAAACCATGATGCTACTCATCTACCACGTCATAATAAACAAATCCGATGACTTCATTATCCTAAAACCATCATGTTACTCATCGACCACGTTATAATAAACAATTCTGATAACCCATTTATCCTAAAACCATGATGTTACTCATCGACAACGTCATAATAAACAATTCTGATAACCCCTTTATCCTAAAACCATGATGTTACTCATCGACCATGTCATAATAAACAATTCTGATAACGCCTTTCTCTTAAAACCATGATGTTACTCATCTACCACGTCACGTCATAATAAACAATTCTGATAACGTCTTTATTCTAAAACCATGATGTTACTCATCGACCACGTCATAATAAACAATTCTGATAACGCTTTTATCCTAAAACCATAATGTTACTCATCGACCACGTCATAATAAACAGTTCGGACGTCTTTATCCTAAAACCATTTGGTTACTCATCAACCACGTCATAATAAACAATTCTAACGTCTTTATCCTAAAACCATCATGTTACTCATCGACCACGTTATAATATACAATTCTGATAACGCCTATATCCTAAAACCATGATGTTAATCATCGACAACGTCATAATAAACAATTCTAACGTCTTTATCCTAAAACCATGATGTTACTCATCTTCTACGTCAGAATTAGCATGAACTATCCTACCGTTTTGATATGGCATGCAGATTCTTCTATACCACCTTTGGTTACTTATCTACCGGGTCATATGTCACCGGCTGTGAAACTCGTCTACGATGTTTTAATAACCGTTTAGATACTCGACTATTATGAAATAACAAACTGTTTTATGGACAAAAGGTATGTGTTTCCTTTTTTATCTACCATGTTATAAGTAGTCGGATTTTTCATGTACAACGTTTATTTACTGGAGTGAGTGGGTTGGGTTTAACGACGCAGTATTCCAGTTATATCGCGGCGTGTCAGGTTAATGTGGGAGGAAAACCCGAAGTGATGCAGGTCTCAGACGTTTCCCACTTTGATGGAACCCACGATCACGGGTATGGTGCTAACAAACCTAGAAATATAATCGGGGCGAACTGGGATTCGAACCCACAATCATAGGTTTCTGGCATGCCCAATGGACGCAACTCTGCACAACGAATCGCGGCGCCATAGACGACTGGGCCACCCGTGCCCCCACGTAACCTCGTGGTACCTTAACTACATACATAAGTGGTTTTAATCTTTTATTTGATATACAGCTATCCATGCTTGTCGTAAGAGGCGAACATGGTCGGATGGGCTCGCTGACTTGATTGATGTGACACAAAGATGTCGTCATATCCAAACTGCGTAAATCGATAATTATGATGTTATCACTAGATCGTCTGGTCCAGACTCAATTATTTACAAACCGGCGTCGTATAGCTTGAATATTGCTGAGTGCGGCGTTATAACAAGCAAACAAAACGATTCCATCTGTAAGTCTTTGTATATTTTCCGCTGTGACAAAAAAAAAACAACCACTGACCAACATCCTTTCTATGTGTGTTAGATATGTTAATATACACTGATCTACGTTTCTAGTGACGGTGACCCTAGACGCTAGGAACGGGCCTGTGGGGAGTCTCGTGTTCGATGTTCAAGTGACCGACAACGAGACAGATCCCATTACATATGTGTTGACCGTCGACCCATCCACAGTTGACTACTTCCAGATCAGTCAGCGTAAGTACAAGCTTTTTCATGTTCCCTTTTTCGACCTACGGCTTCAACTGACACTTGAACACTAAGCAAGTAGGATTTTATATATAATATCATATTCTTTAGATCAATCGGTGTATTCAAACTTCAAATCTTTGTTGTGTGAAAGGCCATAGGCCCAAACACATGAACTGTATTCAATACATGATCATTTTGGAAATAGATTGACATAGATTTCACGGCGAAAAAACACATCCATTTTTCCTGTATGCTTCTCATATATCGAGATTGTGGGTTAGTTTAGTGGTTAAAGCGTTTCCACGTCACGCCAAAGACCCGGGTTCGATTCCCCATTCTTGGTGACCCCCATGTGATGTGGCCGGGATATCTAACCCATCTCACTCACTTCAATTATCGTCTGTAGAGGATGGAGTAATTTCGGCCGCCAAGGACCTCAGAACGGCAACCGTCACGCCAGTGACGCTTAGAGTCAACGTCAGCGACGGTAACCACGTCGTCGGCCCCCTCACCATCACTGTCAACTTCATCAGTAAGTATATTCATTCATATACACACACTTTATGTAGGTGCGTATGTTTAAAATAAATACAAACTGCGAATGTGTGGGAGGACATACGAATAACTGTCGGCTCGTGAATAAGAACCGCCGAACCCCGCAAGGCCCCATACAGTAGATAAACATATGTAGTTAGCTGAAGGGCTGTACGGTGTGACGAATCGCCTCATCTTCCCGACCAGTGGCAGAAACACCATCAGGCTCCCGACTCCTTGTTTGTAACGCAAACTATGCTGCAGATTGCGTACAGTAAACTACGGTTATAACGAACTCAAAGGGACCAATAAGTTTAATTCGTTATAAGCGTAGTTCGTTATAAGCATATGTACAACATCTATAAGAAAATGGATGGCACCAAGAAACAGATCGTTATATCCGACTGTTCGTTATAAGCGTGTTCGTTATAAACGCAGTTTACTGTAAAACCATGTCCTATGATCATCGTATAAATTGCTCTTCACTCATTGATCTTGGACTATAGTAAACTACGTTTATAACGAACAGTCGATATAACGAACTGTTTGTTGGTGCCGTCCATTGTCTGTATAGATGTTGTACATATGCTTATAACGAACTACGCTTATAACGAATTAAACTTATTGGTCCCTTTAAGTTCGTAATAACCGTAGTTTACGGTATATGGATAACAACGTTTACTGTTTACTTTTACACTGCACCAGACATGAACAGTCGTCCCGCAGTACTGAACCTCCCACTCAACGTCACCCTGAATGAAGACTCACCGGCCGGGACACTGATAACTACGCTGACCATATCTGACCCTGACATCTTCCAGACAATAGCCCCAGTCTTCAGTGTCAATCCTGTTTCCGAGGCATCCAAGTTCATATATAACGCCGGAAGTAAGTCTTGTTGGTGTTGGATGTAGAGAATCGATATTTAAGGTTAGCCATCAAGTGTTCTGCTAATTTTAAGTTTTGTGTTTGAGTTAATGGGCAAAAGACGTAAACACCCATGTTTGATGGTTGTAGATATGAAACAGACAAGAAATCGTTATTCGATGGTGATGTACTTGATAGGGGTATCATAGGCGGTATTACATGTACCATATCAATGAGTGTCTCACAACAGGTGTGACCGTCTCCATGAGAGCGGAAGGTCCGGGGTTCGATCCCCGCTCGCTTCATACCAAGAGACGTTATAAGATGGTACTTGTTGTTATCGTGTCTGGCGCATGTTAAGGGGCTAAAACAAGGACTTGGAGTCAGTATACTGTGTCTGAGTGGGGTATTCATGTTAAACTGCGGCATGGTATCTCAGTAGGCTAGTGATGCACACGTGGCGTCTCAAGGTACGTCTCAAGGTCGTAATTTCACTGTACATAGTAATGAAGTGTGAATAATCATGTGTATACTTTCTTTTGCCCGTTAGTTTAGTTTTGTTTCACTTTGCAAAGTGACATATATTTTGTGTAAATGATTTATTATGCTGGCTAAAAATAATTTACCTTTGACACAGTCATGCAAGACGATATCATAATTCTTCTTCCCGACGACATTGAATTACAACACATTTGACATATCGAAAAACAATTTATCTCATTTGTATCTTTTACTGCATCGTGTATAAGTACCTCTTCATTATAATTCATCAGCTTGACAGTATAGGGCTGGCAGAAATAGGACCCAATCAAGCGAATGTCAGATTTGAACCAATAATTATAGGATCCAGACACTCCTGGGGACTCTCTGTACAACACAATATGGCGCCTCAGACGAGTGGGTCATCTGGGCCCCCACTGCAACCACATCATACATTATACAATTTTGGATTTTGGATTTTACAGCCAATCAAGTCCGGTTAAACACAGTTGCTAACGGTGCAACTCTCCTGGACGCCGAGTCTGTCAGTAGTCTAAACCTCTCCTTCTCCCTCTTCGACGGCTTTCTCCCCTCCGTCAACGCCTTCGTCTCCCTCACTGTCGCCAATGTAAACGAACCGCCGTTCTTCAGCAGACCTGTTCATTCCTGCACGTTGTTTGAAGGCAATGTAAGTACATGTCAGTTCATTGGCAACATTAATTATGTTGACGAAAAGAATATTGAAAAGAATATGATTTTCTAAATGATATAAGCGACAAATTTCTTTCCATATTAAGTAATGTGTTTTCAGCAAGTGTGTCTATTGAAGCCATAAGTGTTAGATCAGTTTAACATATTAATACATTAAAAGCTGGTTGATCCTTACAGCAATTTGGCTCCACGTGTGCGCTCGGTCTGACCATTAGAGATCCAGAAGGGGACATCGTTCTGTCCCCATCACTCAATTCCGCAAACAACAGCAACTTATTTACCCTGGAGAACGACAACCTAAGAATCAGTAACAACTACGTCGTCGATGGTGGCGCCTTCCCGTCTTCAGCGACGTTGACAATAGAGGTAGCGGACGACAAAGGGGCAACAGGTTCTTCTCTCATCCAGGTGACGATTGTAGACCAGAACACCCAAACACCAGACTTCGGGGGCAGCCCTACGTCAGTCGTGATTACTCAGAACGTGTTGACGCCACCCACAACGCTGGCTACGATTACCGCTACCGACGCCGACTTAACCTCGCCCAACAATGACGTCACCTTACGCCTCCAAAGTAGCATCAATCTGGGAAGCAACGTCATATTCACTAATGACGGCCGGATAACATACCTGAACCGCTTCCCGGCTACTAAAGACTGCGCTGATTGTCGACTGGAAATTATAGCGTTCGATGGAGGAAGTCCAGCCCGTACTGCAACGACAACATACTATGTGAGCTTCGTCACCACCACCACAACTCCTGCCACAACCACCACTACAACGACCACGACAACCACAACCACGACAACCACGACAGCTGCTGTAATTTCTGCTTCTGACGCATTTTCGACTCCAGCCGGTGCGGCAGTGTTGGGTATTCTGATCGCACTGCTGGTCCTTCTGCTGCTGCTGGTGCTAGGCTATTTCTTGTATAGGTTCTGTAAGTACGGCACATGCTGTGGTCCCACGGGACCCAACGGATCAGGTGGGATAGGCGGAGGTGGACAAGACGGGGGCATGTGTGGAAACTGTTGTGGGGGATCGCAGTGAGTTAAAATGATTTACCGTCTTTGATCTATTACTATCCGTGCTTATATATATCGTTCTATTACGACAAATACACTGGACCCATTTGCCGCCATAGCCTGATGCGGGAAGTGATTCCCTATCTCAATATCTCCTATCTCCAACATAACTTACGTTCGTGGGTGATAGTAATTTGATTGGGCGTTCATTATTAGCCTCGTGTTAGTCAATTCGGTCTGACATAGAAACTTTGGCAGAGGGAGAGTCCAGTTACATTTGACATCACTAAGTAGTTAAAAAGAAATGAATACGATGTACACAGGGATAATTATTCCTTTCACAGCTAATTATTGTTGACGTGGTCTTGACAATCACGACACATTTTTCTTCAATATTACAGACAATTATAAGTTCTTCACTCCGGCTAAAATAAAGTATTAGATATAATATATCACACTGATTTCTGTTACCATGAAATATCAATATCTCATGCATCTCAAACTCGCTTTGTGTTTGTTTTATTTGCTGTTTGCAATTTTGATAGTCTGCCATGTTGAAAAGGTTTAAATAAAGTCAAAAGTAGTGGCTCTTGCGCGATTTGGATGTAAATAAATGACTTTGGTTTATTTTCCAACAGGGATCAACCAAATCAGGTCCGTCCCAGGCCCGAGGGTCCAGATTACGGCCAGTAAGTAGGGTGACTACGGTATTGATACAAAATTGTTATGGATGAGCAACTTCTTTATTACAATTGTCATCATTTGCTTGATAACGGTGTTAGAATCTACACCGAAACGTCGCCCAATTGTAATAAAGAAGTTGTTCATCTATAACAATTTTGTCTTAGTTATGTTTGTTATTTGTTAATGGTAACACGCACACGAAATGAGAGTAAATACCAGACCCCTTTTTGAGCGCGGATCAAACCATGACGGAGATATTTCCGAGCTCTGAGTGTAACATTCTTTGAGGATGCTCGTGGTGAAGCTGCCTGTATGTAAACCAAGTTATCAGCATGAGCGAACACCTGGAGTCATCACTTTAGGATCATTATGTTAGAGACCCCGGGCTAGAATTGGTCGTCAAAAACCCATGCTTGTCGTAAGAGGCGACTAACGGGATCGGGTGGCAAGGCACGATTACTTGTTTGATACATGTCATCGTATCCCAATTGCCTAGATCGATGCTCATGATATTAATGACTGTGTATATTTCCTGGTCCAAACTCAATTATTTAGAGACCATCGTCATCAATCTGTAATTCATCTGGGTTGGGCGTTAAACAACGCCTATGAGGCTGTTCTAGACCTGAACAGTTTTACCTTGATGTACAATGTATACTAAGGAAGTATTCAAAGCATTATGCTGGTTGCATATAATTATTTACAGAAGCACGATTTACGAATACATGTACATACTGACATCGATCAATGTTACGTTCATAAAACTTTACAAATGCAATGCCGTTGTCATTGGAACACAACAAATATAGATATGCCATTGACTTAGGCTGAATATGTATACAATACACAAAAATTAGCATCACCAGTCAATCAAAAATATCTCCTTCCATGCTGTTAGACATGTAATTAATTCATTGTCATTGCGCTTCCCGCAGACTGCGGACTCCGCCCCCTAATGACGGGTTCCGCAACAACACCTACCAGGCCTCGGGCGACTACAAGGATGACTTCTGGCATAACAGTACGTATAACGTTTCCTTCACTCTCTCAATTTTATCGTTTTCTATGTCTTCATCATTTAAGATCCAAATCCCCGTACACTCCAAGCTAAATGAATTTAGAATAGAATAGTCCCCCCGCAACCTATATGCTGGTCGAAACAGGCAACCAAATGGATCGGGTAGTAAGGTGACGAAGTTAACTCCGCGTACTCGTCCACTGACGGTGTGGATCGTTGCCCGCAACACCAATCACTAAATTGTCTGGTCCAAACTCGATTATTTACAGGCCACCGTCAAAAAGCTGGAATATTGCTGACAACAAACTTAGCGGCAAGCTATGACACATCTAAATCAAATTTTAAAGATGTGTATTGGTTAATAATTGAACTGACGCATATAGCGAGCTATTTTTATGTCCCGACCATTTGCTGTATATATGATGCATATATGCTTGTAACGAACTACGGTTATTACGAACTAAAATTAGTGATCCCTTTGAGTTCGTTATAACCGTAGTTTACTCTACAACTGTACGTGGTTTCCGATCTGCCATATCCACATTCTAGCCCAGCATCTCCACTGGACCCCGTTCCTCAAAGCGGCCTTACGATCGCCTTTGTGCTAAGATCGCTTTGTGGAACGGGGCCTAGGATCCGTATACGCTCACATGTTAGCATTATGTCTTGGTGATAGCCGGATGATGTTTCAGATGACGGCTACATCGACAACCGACCCCGCTCCATCAAGTCCGTACGCATCGGCGGCTTCTCTCCACGAGGCAACCAGAGGGCGCTCCCGTCAAATCGTCCATATTAGCTCCAGAATTAGATCATATCTCTTTAATATGTATATAGTGCTACGTATCAATTTTCACTGTTATTATTAAGGTAATTATTATACTATTGTTATATTCTTTAGTGACTTTTATGTTTTTTCGATGGGTATTTATTCGTCTGCGTCATACTGGTCTCAGGTAGAAACCAATCAACGGTATTATAGCCCGTAAACCTCTTCTACAGCGATGGTACTTATTATTTAATGAATATATTTTAATTTATTTTATATCTTAATAATTCACTTTGATTTATATATCATTATATATAGCATTATATAATATCTCTATCTACACCTTTCTTTCTAAACACGAAATGCAATAGCTTCAGTGAGATTAAAACATTACAGAGACGTTAGTGAAGCATAGTTGTTAAAACGTTCGTTTTCATGCAAAAAATCCGTTTCTATTCATAACGATTGGTATTATGTGTGAAGCCTTTCTTTGTGTAGCCCACCATGATATTACTGAAATAATTCTTGTAGAAGCGTTAAACCACACTCACTCATTCATTGTCTAGATTATCAAAGTTACGTTCACCATTCCAAGAATTTCTAGTACGTTTACAAAAGCTGCAGTCTCTAATGTAACCGGAAGCTACAAAATGACAACGCGATATGTGGTTGTTTACATCTAATACACAGGTTTAAGTGTTCATCGATCAGTAGTAGTTAGAAATAAATATATGATATGCACGAGACAACAGCTAAACGATGCTAGCAAAGTGACGAATATACATACACTGGTGTGTATACAGTTTGAGGTAACACGATTTAACTATAGTTTTAGGAGTAATGTTTCAATTGCGTCTTCATACGAGGCAGTAGACTAGACGCGCAGAATTAAATGTATAACGTCCACGCCAGTAAATAACCAGTCATACTACAAAATAGGGTTGACAATAATATAATTATATGAATGGATCCCTGAAAATCAGTGATGACACCAGGTGTTTGAGAAAAGGGTCAGCCACTCCTGCTCTACCTGTAGCACACGCCACAGACAACAATTTGCACAAAAAGTAAGTGTTTTTCTAGCCTGACTCCTGCCATACGACAGCGGCCTGCAAACAAGCGAGTCCTAACCAGACAATCCAGTGATGGACCAGACAATCCAGTGACACCATAGCGCGTTTACTGATTACTGATAAATCACGCTTGGTGTTGACACCAACTCTCCCTCCCTCCACTAGTGCTTTATCCCAATTAGTGTTGACACCAACTCTCACTCACTCCACCAGTGCTTTATCCCAATTAGTGTTGACACCAACTCTCACTCACTCCACCAGTGCTTTATCCCAATTAGTGTTGACACCAACTCTCATTCCCTCCACCAGTGCTTTATCCCAATTAGTGTTGACACCAACTCTCACTCCCTCCACCAGTGCTTTATCCCAATTAGTGTTGACACCAACTCTCATTCCCTCCACCAGTGCTTTATCCCAATTAGTGTTGACACCAACATTCACTCAGTTGATTATATATCTCTATGTGGCATTTTAGAAGTTTGACAAGTTCTATATTCTTTCAATGTGATTTCTCAATACGTCGCATCAAAAGAATTTAATCGTTGAAACCAAAGGTCAATTGATAAAATGTTATTCTGTTGGCATTAGTATCTATATACAACGGGAAGCATGATATTTATTACATTTTACACATTGTGTGCATATATTGACTGAGGTCACTTTTTAATTGATTTTAACATGATGATTTACGTTATGATGTAATGAACGTTATATGTGAATGTATGCCAGATTTCTTAAACTTATCTTCAACCGAGAAATGTATTACATTACTCGGATGTGAACACGGGTGTTATACTCTCTGTAGGTTAATTCATCAACTGTTCCAAAGGCGCTTGACACTCATTATATTCTGTGTGCGCTTTTCTTCATGTACGGTATTATGCTTGCGAATAGTAGTATTTCTGCTTGTGATTAATATTTAATATTATACTTGTAATGTTTATGTTTAGTGTCGGTGAGGATAAATGCACCTCTGTGTTCGGTGTGTGTGTGTGTGTGTGTGTGTGTGTGTGTGTGTGTGTGTGTGTAATGCGCTTATGGTGTGTGTGTATGTGTGTGCGTGCGTGCGTTTTTTCGTGTGTGTGTGGAGGTGGGGGTGTGGGGTGTGGGGGTGGGGGGTGTCTACGTGTTTGTGTATGATTGCGTGCGTGACTGTGTAAGTTAATTTGGCGTGTGTGTGTATGTGTGTGTGTGTGTGTGTGTAATGCACTTATGGTGTGTGTGTATGTGTGTGCGTGCGTGCGTTTTTTCGTGTGTGTGTGTGGAGGTGGGGGTGTGGCGTGTGGGTGTGTGGCGTGTCTACGTGTTTGTGTATGATTGCGTGCGTGACTGTGTAAGTTAATTTGGCGTGTGTGTGCGCGTGCGTGCGTGCGTGTTCATAACCCAATCTTAACTTTAAATATTGTGTGAGTATATGTCATAATTATATGTGCTTTTTTGACTAGTGTCTCGTAGGCCATACCTGGTCGAATGTTTTATTTTATTGTTTGTGTACGTGTTTTAGTATGAAGTGTATATAACATGTGACACTATTATAAACATTATTCTCTCTATATATTTGTTCTTACATTTAGAAATTAATTTTAAATGATGAATAGTGACCACACTGCAGTGTGATGTAATGTTGACTTGTTACACGGCGATGCCATTTGCTAGACATTTTGTAACACTATACACATACGTACCTCACTTGCCGTATGCAATTTAAACGTCTTATCTTTCTCACTGTTCGTTAGCCAAAGGAATTTTATTCCGTTTTATATGCCCATGACGACACATTGTCATACAGTCTCAGCACAACTACAAATATTATTTTCTATGTAACCAAGGTAACGTGTATCTGAATGTTCATGTCCAAAAATAAATATATTTCCCGACCAGCTTTTTATGAAGCATTTGATATAGATGATAAAGATATTTTTGAATCAGTTTTCTTCGGAAAGACATTTTTGTTGCAAAGATCCTATGTTAACCTGCTTTTGGTTTCGGATAAGTTACAACTTTACCCAAGTATCCGATGATGGTTGAGTCTTGAGTAACCAGTTCTTGATGAGGACTGTCGAAAATGTTGGAAGCTGCAAGTGACTCCTATCGGACGGACGAAGCGCGGGTAAAAACTCATGCATGCACGTTTCTGTCTCACATGGGTATGCATTATATCAAGCATTTGAAGCGTGCAAGTCCAGTTCGGAATGTATGTCTTTCAATGGGGCCTGCTTGGTTGTTGTGATAGTTTCATGACACCTTAATAATCTTATAGTTTGCTTTATGCCCGTGACGTGTCAAACAGCTAACAATCCATGTCGGTTGGAACCAACTGTTATGCAGGCTAGAGGGTATCTTGGTTCATTGCGTCAGTTAATAACTGCGTCTGAGACGACAGCGGTGAAATATGAACGTCGCACCCACTGTGCGTTAAGTAATCTGGCTGCCTGCAGTTTTGCCGATTAACAGTACTCCTCTGAATACACGTACACACATACATATATAAACTAGTGTCCAAAAGAAACGATACCACCTGTTTGCAACGACATAAAATAAAAACTAAACAATGCAGAAGTTTAGGATTGGTGTTATGCTTTTGAGAAATCCTTTCACAACATCTGTACAAAATTTCATTTCAATAATATCTGTACAACCAATATGACAAGCCTTTAAAGATGGGTGGGGTCGAAAAATGAACATTTCGTTAGAGCACTGATCACAGAAACAACGGGAAATGTCACACCACACGTCTCAAAGTCAAGTCAGTAGCGGGTATGTCCACCGTGAGCATCAATACATGCCAGAACGCCTAAGGACTGATGACGTCAAACGTCTGATGGCATTGGGAGTGATGCGTTGCCATTCCTCGAGGAGACATCGTTCCAAGTCCTGGACGTTGACTGGAGGCACACGGCGACGTCGGATTTGCCGATCGAGGTGGTCCCATAAGTGCTCGATGGGATTCATGTCCGGTGAACATGCGGGCCATGGCAAAACCTGTACGTTGGCGTTGGCAAGGAAGTTCTGTGTCAATCTTGCTGTGTGTGGCCTTGCATTGTCATGTTGGAAAAGGAGTCCACGAGGCTGTTGCTGAATAAAGGGCACCACAACAGGCCGTAGGATGTCATCAAGATAACGCTGTGCATTCAGGTTTCCACGAATTACGACAAGCATCGTTTTGACGTCACCACATATGCCACCCCAAACCATTCACCATCCACCTCCAAACGGCCGGACCTGTTGGATACAGTTAGGCGCCAAACGTTCACCAAATCGTCGGTATACAAGCTGCCGTCCATCGTTTCTGAAGATGAGGAATCTGCTCTCATCAGAGAACATAACACGTGCCCAGTCCCGCCGTTGCCAACGTCGAACTCGCCTGGCCCAGATCAGTCTGTTGTTCCGGTGTCGAGGCGTCAGGAGCGGTCCGCGGTAGGGATGACGTGGCCGGATACCATACTGCCGTAGTCTCCTGTAGACGGTCTGTCGACTGATCCTGTGTCCCAGTGCTGTAGCCGCCGTGGGCGTCGCTGTTACGGTGCGGTTCCTCAGGTGTAATACCCGGATGTAACGATCTTCACGGGGCGTGGTTACTCGTGGTCTTCCACTCCTGGGCCTGTCTGACGTCTGACCTGTCTGACGTAACCGCTGCATCAACCTGGTGATAGTTATGCGTGCGCAGCCCAACCTTCTGGCGACGTCGACGTGTGACGCTCCTTGTTGGACCATTCCAACGGCTCTCTCTCTCTCGATGGCTGTCAAACGTGGCATATCTTGTGTTCTTTTTGTTGCTGTGATATCAACGGGTCTGATCAGCCGTGTTATATAGTTTTTATGCACGTGCAGAACATGCTAGTGAGGGAAATGTCACTTTCACGAAATTTACGTTTTTTCCCGGAAGTGATCACGTGTTCCCGGTATTTTTTATCGACTATGCTGTGTTTGGGATGTGCAATACGAATTGGCATGTTTTCATACTAGACAATTCACTTAGTAAAAAACAATTTTGAAAATAAGTTGGTATCGTTTCTTTTGGACATATATATATATATATATATATTGTATGTGTGTAGAAATAAGTGTCAATGCGTTCCAGGATCCTACGATCGCCGGTTCGAATTTACGATTCGCCCTGATTTTGATCCTTGGTATTTTATTACCTGCATTGTAATACATCAAGCTGACACGTCGTGTTATAACTGACATAATGTTCAAAGCAGCATAAAACCAACTCACTCACATACCATATACAGACATGAAACCAGGACATTGGGACCTGTATCTACCTATAGCGTCATGGGACCCGTGAACATCCGGGGTAGAATAGGTCTTCAGCAACCCATGCTTGCCGTAACAGGCGACGTCGACTATACTTGTCGTGAGAGGCGACTAACGGGATCGGGTGGTCAGGCTAGCTGACGTGGTTGACTCAGCAATATTCCAGCTATATGACGGCGGTCTGTAAATAATCGAGTCTGGACCAGACAATCCAGTGATTGACATCATGTTTGTTTGTTTGTTCTTTAACGCTGCACTAAGCAATATTCCAGCTATATGACGGCGGTCTGTAAATAATCGAGTCTGGACCAGACAATCCAGTGATTAATATCATGGTCATCGATCCCAATTGCGTGGATCGATGACACACATCAACCAAGACAGCGAGCCTGACCACCCGATCCCGTTAGTCGCCTTTTACGACAAGTAGTCACCTTTTACGGTAAGCATGGGTTGCTGAAGACCTATTTTACCCCCGATCATCATGGGACGATTGACACCATGCGCATTGATCCACGCAATTGGGATACGATGACATGCATCAACCAAGTCAGCGAGCCTGACCACCCGATCCCGTTAGTCGCCTCTTACGACAAGCATGGTCGCTTTTTACGGCAAACATGGGTTGCTGAAGATCTATTCTATCCCGGATCTTCACGGACCACGTACCTCCTGAGATCATGAACCTCATCGAGTATATCACCATTGGTTTCAAATATGCATTGATAGATTCGTCCATGTCCATATAGGACATGTTTAGTATTCAGGCATTTTGTTTTTAGTTTGTATTGTTTTGTGTGTTGTTTGACGCCTCAATATTGCTGCTATGATGCAAATGAACGAATCCGGGCCAGACAAACCAGTGATTGACATTATGAGCATCTTTCCACGTCCTCGGGATATACATACACGCAATCAACCAAGTCACCGAGCCTGACCATCCGGTACAATAAGTTGCCTCTTACGACCAAAATAGGTTCCAGGGACCTTCTAACCCGGAATCCATAAGGCTTTCAGACATTAAGATACTTAATAAAATAATACTGCAATATGTATGCTCCTACATGGACAACCTAATGTATGTGTATGTGTATCTGATATACATAATGGAGGAGTGGTCGTTCATTATTATGCGATACTTCTACATGTTGATTGACTTCTAAGTATCTTGTTAGCTTTACTACTTAAAGGCTAATTAGCATGGATGCCATCAGGAACTAATTTTGTCATTTTCACCGAAGTCAAACACAGACATGCGACAAAAAAAAACAGTAGGCATCAGGCACAAATTAATTTAGAAGTTGACGAAATGGGTTTTCATGACAGTTATAATGTCTATAGTCGCCAGCAATTGATACACACAATAGTGAGTGAGTGAGTTGGGTTTAATGCCGCGTTTAACATTATTCCAGTTATATCACGGTGTGTCAGCTTAATGTAAGAGGAAAGCCCGAAGTGATGCAGGTCTCGGACGTTTACCTACTTCGGTTAAACCCACGAGCACGGGTATGGTGCTGACAAACCTAGAAACATAATCGGGGCGAACCGGGATTCGAACCCAAAATCATAGGTTTCTGGTGTGCCCAAGGGACGCAACTCTGCACAGCGAATCGCGGCGCCTTAGACTACTTGGCCACCCGTTCCCCCGATACACACACTTACAAACATTACAAGCTGTACTTCAATGTTGGTGCTGTAAATACCTTTCACTCTAACACGCTTTAATGTATTCCATTTCATTTTGTTGGCAACAGATCTCTGTAAGTTCATGTCAGCACGATAATAATGAGCGCTGACAATAAGCTCATTTCAATATAAGTTTAAATACGTCAATAACTTAAACGTATTCATACTATTAAATCCAAAATAAAAAACCCCAACCTTACTTGACCTAAACTAACAAGGTCCACTTTGTGTGCATGTGTTTAGAGCTATTGATATGTTGTCAATGGCTAAGCGATCCTTCAGTTAGCTTGTCAAAATAAATAAAAAAATCCCGCTGATCATTTGTCTACAATAGAAAGGCTATAATAGACATTGTTAAAGGAGGGTTTTGCGATACATGGTGCGTCAATATAAACCTTCACTATCTCTAAGAGTGAGACAGTCGTGAATACGAGCAATATGGCCGCAATGCATGGATTGAATGTCCGAGGACTATCGCTCCTCCTGGTATTCGTGATGTCCACCCCAAACCTTTATAATGTAGTAAGTATTATTCTCATGATACGTATATTAATAATGGTAAATGACGATTATCAAAGAAAATGATACGAACGATTAAAAATTATTAAGATATTCACAACTGAAGTATTTACAATTATGTTTTACAATTTATGCTAGTAGGTTCAAGTAAGACTTAAACTTGACTTAGATGCGAGTCAGTGTACAGAGAATGAGTTGGCGCTAGTTCGACTGTGTGAAAGTGAGTATACGTGTGTGAGAGTGAATGTTGATTTCAACACTAATTTGGATAGAGCACTAGTGGAGGGAGTGAGAGTTGGTGTCAACACTAAAGCGTGATTTATCAGTAATCAGTAAACGCGCTATGGTGTCACTGGATTGTCTGGTTAGGACTCGCTTGTTTTCAGGCCGCTGTCATATGGCAGCAGTCAGGCAAGAAAAACACTTACTTTTTGTGCAAATTGTTGTCTGTGGCGTGTGCTACTGGTAGGACAGGACATGCTTACCCTTTTCGCGAACACCTAGTGTCATCAGTGGTTTTCAGTGATCCATTCGTCTAATTATCATCGCTATTTTGCCATCAGGGCAATCTGGAAATCTGGAATCTGTTTTGACAAATATTTTTTTATTTCCGTCATTTACGTTTCATGATAACTTGAGAGTGAATGTTAGTGATAGCGCTGTTATTCGACAGATTGTGAGTGTTTTTAAGAGCGCAGGCACAGTGGCGTGATAGTGATTGTAAGCATGAGAAAGAGAACATAATGACGGGAGCTGAAGATTGAGTGTAGTTGCAGGCACGGAGGCTAGGGATTGCGTGTAATACAAGGCATGGGCGTTACAGGGTGTAACTGTAGGCATGAGACCTAAAGAGTGAATGTAAGTATAGGCATAGGAACTATAGATAAATTGTGAGTTAAGGCATGGAAGCTAGAGAGTGAATGCAAGTGTTATCACGTGAGCTCGAGACTGAGTGTATGGCTGGGCATAGGATCTTTAGATTAATAGTGAGTGTAGGCATGAGAGCTAGAGAGTGAATGTAAGTATTATCACGGGAGCTCGAGATTGAGTGTATGGCTGGGCATAGGATCTTTAGATTAATAGTGAGTGTAGGCATGAGAGCTAGAGAGTGAATGTAAGTATTATCACGGGAGCTCGAGATTGAGTGTATGCCTGGGCATAGGAGCTATAGAAACATCGCGAGAGTAGGCATGGGAGCTATAGATTAATTGTGTGTGTAGGCATGGGAGCTATAGATAAATTGTGTGTGTAGGCATGGGAGCTATAGATAAATTGTGTGTGTAGGCATGGGAGCTACAGAGTGAATGTAAATGTAATCACGGGAGCTGGAGATTGAGTGTATGCCTAGAGATAAATTGTGAGTGTAGGCATGGGAGCTATAGATTAATTGTGAGTGTAGGCATGGGAGCTATAGATTAATTGTGTGTGTAGGCATGGGAGCTACAGAGTGAATGTAAGTGTAATTATGGGAGCTGGAGATTGAGTGTATGCCTAGGACTAGGAGCTATAGAAAAATCGTGAGAGTAGGCATGGGAGCTATAGATAATTTGTGAGTGTAGGCACTGGGAGCTATACATTATTTGTGAGTATAGGCATGGGAGCTATAGATAAATTGTGAGTGTAGGCATGGGAGCTATAGATTAATTGTGAGTGTAGGCATAGGAGCTATAGATAAATTGTGAGTGTAGGCATGGGAGCTATAGATTAATTGTGAGTGTAGGCATTGGAGCTACAGAGTGAATGTAAGTGTAATTATGGGAGCTGGAGATTGAGTGTATGCCTAGGAATAGGAGTTATAGAAAAATCGTGAGAGTAGGCATGGGAGCTATAGATAATTTGTGAGTGTAGGCACTGGGAGCTATACATTATTTGTGAGTATAGGCATGGGAGCTATAGATAAATTGTGAGTGTAGGCATGGGAGCTATAGATTATTTGTGAGTGTAGGCATAGGAGCTATAGATAAATTGTGAGTGTAGGCATG
This sequence comes from Haliotis cracherodii, assembly GCF_022045235.1. NCBI lineage: Eukaryota > Metazoa > Mollusca > Gastropoda > Lepetellida > Haliotidae > Haliotis > Haliotis cracherodii. The sequence goes on from NW_027266264.1 coordinate 68,821,205, forward strand.
GGAGCTAGTGAATGAATGTAAGTGTAGGCATGGGAACTAGAACGAGTGTAAGCTCGAGCCCTGGAGATTGTTCGGCTGAGCTCGATTGAGTGAGAGTGATTAAGTATGAGGGGGTTAAACGTTAAGTGGAGAGAAAGTGGGCGTAACCGGTTCCTCATCTGCATAACCTTGATCTCACCTTCTATCTGAATGGAATAGCAAGCATAAATACAGATAATTACATGTTTGATGCCGTTCTCACTGCAACAAATGTATTTAATAACGTATCTTTCCTTTTATTTGGAAACAATATTCTCGTCGTGCATAAAATCTGCTTTCAGCAGATATTTCTTAGGATTATAGAAGGGTACATGACGTCATAAAGTTGCCAGTACATGTTCGAATCTCCAGAAATGACGCCATGATATAAAAAAATGTTTTATCGTGAAATAAACCACGCTTCATCCTTCATTGTTCTTCGCGATTTATAGCGTAGGTATCTTATATAATAATACAAATTAAGTTGTTGTTTAAATGTTGACACCGTAACAGTGAACTATGCCTATGCTTCAGACTGCAATGCCCATGCCCCTAATTGAGGCCTTCCAAGTTGTCAACCTTCACGAAGACAACACGGTACAGACGACGCTCGCACTTATCAACTGTACAGACAGTGGATCTACTAACATGGAGTGTGGCACCTGCAATATGGTGGGAATCACTAACGATGGCACCGTGTTTCTTAATGGTTTCAACAATAACAACAATTTAATAACCGGAGGGCCCTTCGATGTGTTCAGAATAAACAATAATTTTCTGACCAATACCAACAGTAAGTTGTATTTGTGGCAGGTTTGTTTCATTGGCATTTTTTGTTCATATCACATTCATTTTATAGGATATTATGCGAACTTCACTTTAATATGAAGTATATGTTCCTAGTGAAAACAAATTCAGTTTCTCCGATATTTACAGTTTTAGTACCATCTCCATAGCATCGGTGAGGTGAAATGGGGTTTAACGTCGCGTTCAAGATTATTGCACTTATATAGAGACGTGCATGCACGTGTGTGTGTGTGTGTGTGTGTGTGTGTGTGTGTGTGGCTTCTTGTACTAGTCCGGACTGATGCCGATTTATAGTGCTAGCTCACTGAGATACCATGCCGCAGTTTAACATGAATACCGTCACAGTATATTCACAGTATAAGAAATATCTGCCAAAAGCAGAGTCGATTGTACGATTCCCATTATATCATAAGCTTGTGTTTATGAGCAACGTTTTGAAAGCTTTATGGGTGCCCTGAATATCAAACCTTGATATTGAACCTTGATCAAACAGCGTCTAAGTAGGGGTAGCATGGAGCTCTTTGAAATCAAGGCAGAAAGAGCATGCCCGGTTGTACCTCAAAAGTAGTGAAAGATAGACACCAATGGCTGGATGGAGCTGCAGGAATATTGCTCGACATAAAGGGAATGGATATGTTGACTATTGAAGTCACCTCTCTTGTCACATAGTCTTGTGGAGGGAGTTTTGTCACTCTGAATCTTTATGCATAGATATATTCATGAAACAGATGAGGCAGTCTCTATGGTCTCCTAGATTTCTAGTTCAGGTGGGTAAATCAGTGGAAGGGAATTGGCTATTTGATGGTAATTGAACGATATCAGATCATCGATATTCCTCAAGCTTAAGTTAAACTTCTGGTCCAAATTACCTTGTTTAACATTGCTAGTCCGAGCAAAAATTCGCAATCATATAAATAAAGAACCAGATCGACAAGAAGGGGAACACAGTTGATGCCCATGGGGATGCCGACTTCTTGCCTCAAATTGTACATACATGTTATCAACGAGAAAGTCCAGGATTATACATATTGTTATCTCAGTAAACTTCAATTGGCATTTCCTTTCTGTTTTGACAAATTGACCTGAACATAGATATGTAACCATATGGCCACCACGTTTTGTAACAAATCAAGGAATGAAAGTTTATCCTTACGTTTGCCATGTGGGATAGTTCTGTTGAAAAATCAAATGTTTTTAAAGAATTGAATCTGGTTCTTTTCTAAGATTTTTAAAACCAAGCAAATCCTTTCAGTTTTTGAGCATCCCATGGTATTAATTCCATATGTCTCATGTCTAGCAGCTGACATTAGTTTTCTGCTAAAGTGCTTCAGCATTTGATAATAACTTTACAACTTAATTTTAGTTCATTTTGTTTCCCTTTATTTTGGTATTTCTTGTGACAAGGCGAATTGGGTCAGTGCCGCAATATGTTTTAAACAATAATGTCTCTGCATTGTAACCTCGTTGCTTGGCGCAATAGTATCGGTAACGTCATAACTTCTTTGTCACTGCTCGTTAGAAATTGAGGACAATACATAGATGAGTCATCCTATTATGATGTTCCTTTTTAGGAAGTGTTAGCGACAACTACACACATTAAGGAGCGCAGTATGTAGGTAGCTAAGCAAAGTCTATGTCCGGGGCCATATGAGAACGATAGTATTAAGTTGTATTTGAACATGTTACCTCTGTGACAGGATTCTTCATTGTGTACGTCCCAAACCAAGGACAGAGCCTGGACTACAGTGTCATCAGGACGTACAGAATAGAGGTCCAATGTGTCGCCATTGACACCGTCACTACGAGTCCGTCTCAGACACTGGAGGTTGACATCATCCCAAACCAGGCTCCCGTCGTGGCCGGCCTTCCAGGAGGTAGCTGCTGCATTAATTTTTCTTAGTTCATCTTGCGTGGATGGAAAAGAGTGAGTGATTGAGTATGGTTTTACGCCGCTTTTAGCAATATTCCAGCAATATCACGGCGGGGTACACCAGAAATGGGCTTCACACACTGTACCCATGTCGGGAATCGAACCCGGATCTTCGGCATGACGGGCGAACGCTTTAACCACTAGGCTACCCGCCCATCCCGGATGGAAAAGATAACATAATTATAACTTATTATTTAACCATAATATTATCCTCTTTAACTCGCCTAAAGAAACAAGAGTATTCCTCCTCTATGTAATGGCGTATTAGTTGTGTAAGTTTAACCTCCAGCATCTGTCTGTCCATGACGAATAGTTTGGTTCGTGTTCTTCAGCTCACCGAAATATTTCAAGCAACATATGATGGGTAGTGCAGAACTGTGCTGATGTGTAATAGTGAGTGAGCTGGGTTTACGCCGCTTTTAACAGTATTCCAGTTATATCACGGCGTGTCAGCTTAATGTAAGAGGAAAGCCCGAAGTGATGCAGGTCTCAGACCTTTACCACTTCGGTAACACCCACAAGCACAGGTGTGGTGCTGACAAACCTAGAAACATAAACGGGGCGAACCGGGATTCGAACCCACAATCATAGGTTTCTGGTGTGCCCAAGGGACGTAACTCTGCACAGCGAATCGCGGCACCTTAGACGACTTGGCCACCAGTGCACCCTCTGATGTGTAATAAGCCATTGGCACGATCATGCCACATAAAAGGCCGATTTAAAAAAGTGGTTATTGTATAGTGGACAGTACATATGCACGTATTTCAATTACGGTTGTGTTTGTGCAGCGCGACAGTCATTTGACGAGAACTGGTTCCAATGCGGATGCCTCCCTTTGGTGACCAATAGTACATGCATGAATGTAACCTCTTCCTACTCCACCTTCTCCATCATGTTCTCGTTCCATGTTTTCTCTATAACCCTGCTTTCATTTACCTGGATACACATACATATAGACTAACAACATGTACTGAACAGAAGCTCCCCATTTGTAGTGACGATCACCCTGGATGCTATAAACGGGGTGGTCGGAAGTCTGGTGTATGATGTCCAAGTGACCGACAACGAGACAGATCCTATCACGTATGTGATGACCGTCGACCCATCCACAGTTGACTACTTCCAGATCAGTCAACGTAAGTGCATAAAATAAACGTGTTTGAGAATATGTAGTACTGTTTGTTGTAACTTCGGCTTTCGTTAGACCAAAGGGAGTTATTGTCACAACGCGATAAACATACTCACTTTTTCGGTTGACCGAACACTAATTGATTTATATTTGTTACTTTATTCTTGATTTGTGTTCGAAATTAGAAGAATTTGATTGCTTTTGGGGCAAATCCAATTAAACGTTATCAGCCAAAAGTAGGAGTTTAATCGTTCATAGAAACGTGTAGGAAACTGTTTGAATGTGCCATGTGTTACAATATAAGACCCGACAGTCGTATGGCTTGTTGGTAGTCGGTAAACAAGAAATAAAACAATAGACGCCTATTATCCAATGAAAAATTATTTTCTTTTTGAGTATTCCAAAGCAACATTTTTCATGTTAGTGGTAATGGATTCAACGAATTCTGTCTGCAGAGGACGGAGTCATTTCCGCAGCCAAACACTTGTTAACGGCTACTGTGACCCCTGTGACGATCAAGGTCAACGTCAGTGACGGCAAGCACGTTGTAGGACCCCTCACCATCACTGTCAACATCATGAGTAAGTAAAGGATCAATGGACAAAACGACTGTCCCACCCTATCCTCACTAAAGTGGGTTCTTACAACGAGCATGGGGTAGTTTAGACCTATTCTGATCCGGGATCCCCACAGATATGGGTAATGACTTCAAGTGACTTCAAGACTTAGTCGTGAGGGCAGGGTCTATATTTTTACTTATGCAGAGCGACGTTACGTGAGGGTGGGGTCGGGTTGGGCAGGGTGGGTGGTGGGGGGTGGGGGGGTGGGACATACATGTACGATTAAATGTGGGTTCGTGAATAAGAATCGACGAACTCCGCAGGGTTCTATACAGTAGATGATGAACACATGTAACTTGCTGATGGGCTGTGTAAGATGTGACAAATAGCCACATCTCTATGGCCTGTGGCAGAGGCACAATGTGAATGAGTGCGTTCACATTTACATCGCATTGTCAAAGCGATGATAACATGGTTACAAAATATCTGTCGACAAAGGACAGTTAAACAGTAAAAGCTGATTAAAATTTAAAACACACCAATATACAATTCATTAATACTTAGTAATTAAAAACAGGCTATAAACCAACAATAACCAAAGCTAGACTACCTAATCTCGGAATCAGCAGTACCCGTGAAGATCCGGGGTAGGATAGTTCTTCAGCAACCCATGCATGCCGTAAGAGGCGACTCACGGGATCGGGTGGTCAGGTTCGCTGACTTGGTTGAAGAATGTCATCGTATCCCAATTGCGTGGATCGATGCTCATGATGTCAATCACTGGATTGTCGTGTCCAGACTCGATTATTTACAGACCGCCGTCATATAGCCGGAATACTGCTGAGTGCGGAGTTAAATACCAAACAAACAATCCTCTGCTTCATGCGTGATAAGTACTTTGTGGACTGCAGGCTATGTAACGTAAACATTGCTGCGGAATGCGTAAAATCATAATGTCACATGAACCTCGGATGAACTGTTATTCACTCATTGATCCAGGATTATATTCATGACAATTAACTGTATATTTTGGCACTGCCACCAGACTTGAACACTCGTCCCAGTGTACAGAACCTCCCACTCAACATCACCCTGAATGAAGACTCACCGGCCGGGACTCTGATAGCCACATTGACGTTATCGGACCCTGACATCTTCCAGACGTTAATTCCTGTCTTCACAGTAGATCCTGTAGCGGAAGCCTCAAAGTTCGTCTACCAGACTGGAAGTGAGTATTTCCGTCGACATTAAATATCTATGACTGCATACAGGTATGTCGTCGGAGACAGCAGAGCAGTTTCTCAAACCCTGCAACTCTTTGCCCAAATCAAACCAACACTTGATAAGTTCATGTTCCTGAATGGCAGCTTTAAAAATTCATAACAGGCAGACGAAATATTGCAGGCTCTGTTTGGCTACAGTAACAATGGGAGATTCGTATGGCAGGCAAGGTTCGCACATAAGTGAGGTCTTGATCTTAAATAGACTCGAGCAGGGCCAGGATCCGCTCAGTGTTGGCTCATGATTTGTTACCTGCGCCACATTGAGATTTCCTACAACATTAAACTGACATACCATGATAATATTATAATAAAAGGGACCCACTCCATAATAAAAACAGTTCATTCAACGATTCTTTAAGGAGAAGGCGGTATTAAGTGTTGCACTTGAGCCCAACCCCTTTTGTTTTTGTGGACAATAAAATATGTTTAATGATATTTCTATGATTCCGACTTCAGGATAGGCAATCGATTACACTGACAGGAATTGTTTGACGTAAAGTTCACCAGTTCGTATTTGTTTACTATGTGGCCTATCGTGACTAAAACGTCTAAGCGAGGTGAGGTGAGGTGAGGTGAGGTGAGGTGAGGTGAAATGGTGTTTTACCTCGCGTCCAAGATTATTGCACTTATATAGCGACGTGTGTGTGTGTGTAGCTGCTTGTACTAGTCCGGACTGATGCCGATTTATAGTGCTAGCTCACCGAGATACCATGCCGCAGTTTAACATGAATACCCCACTCAGACACAATATACTGACTCCGAACCGTCCAGTCCTTGTTTTAGCCCCTTAATGCCGAGCGCCAGACAGGGTATCAACAAGTACTATCTTTTATCGTCTTTTGGTATGACGCGGCCGGGGATCGAACCCCGGACCTTCCGCTCTCCAGGCGGACGCTCTACCACTAGACCACGGAGGCGGTCTAAAACTTTTAAGTAGTAATCAGATATACTTTCATTGTAAGCTTCCTGTTATGAGAGGAAGACATGTAGCAACAACACAAAGAATGTTTAAAGTCGGATTTGAACTTGCAATCTCTTGATTTGTCCGTCACGCTATCACCTATGCTACGAAGACTATTGTCGTCAGAGGTATCACTTATTTAATCACCATCAGCTTGGTTTGTACATGTTTTTTGTTACCATAGTACCAACTACGTTGTACGCCCTGGTGGTATATGCGTTATGGAAGTGCCTGTGAATCTGATTTGCAATCTAATTTCAATATATTTGAAACATCTAAACCATATTTGATTTATAGCCTCCTGATATGCACTCTATTAAACATGTATATGTTCTAAAGACGACCAGCGTTATGTTGCTGTAACAGGGACCAAACCTGTGTGTGTTGATTCAGGAAACCATGACACTGCCGCCTCCAAAACGACTGTGTTCGGAGCAGTTGCAATAGATACTCGGTTAGATCTTGCTGTGTGACAATAAAGAATCTCTGTTTATTAAGTCATTAAGGAATCCATTCCTGAGATGAGACTCAATAAATAAACACAAGTTACATTTTTTTAAAATACATTGGGAACATATTGTAACATGAAAAGGTGCATTGCAATAATTCGCCGATACCCATAATTATCAACTTATCCTATTTTCATTTTATGTGCATGAAGAAAAGTTGTTCAAAACCATTAAATTCATGACGGATATACGTAAACAATGTCATGAAAACGTCAATGTGGAAAGATACACCATGCGACATAAATGTCATTGTATTGTTTCAGCCAGACAAGTCCGGTTAAACGCAGTTGCTAACGGTGCAACTCTCCTGGACGCCGAGTCTGTCAGTCGTCTAAACCTCTCCTTCTCCCTCTTCGACGGCTACCTTCCCTCCGTCAACGCCTACATCTCCCTCACTGTCGCCAATGTAAACGAACCGCCGTTCTTCAGCAAACCTGTTCATTCCTGCACGTTGTTTGAAGGCAATGTAAGTACATGCCAGTTCAAAAATATGAAATTAAAGTGAAATATGAAATATACTGTAGAATGATACAGTTCTGCTACTCAGACCTCCATGCGATAATTTGGTTTTCTAAATGATATAAGCGACAAAATGCTTTCCATAAGAAATGTGTTTTTAGCAAGTATGTATATAGAAGTCATAAGTGTTAGATCAGTTTTACATATCAATATATTAAAAGCTGGTTGATCCTTACAGCAATTTGGCTCCACGTGTGCGCTCGGTCTGACCATTAGAGATCCAGAAGGGGACATCGTTCTGTCCCCATCACTCAATTCCGCAAACAACAGCAACTTATTTACACTGGAAAACGACAACCTTAGAATCAGTAACAGCTACGTCGTCGATGATGGCGCCTTCCCGTCTTCAGCGACGTTGACAATAGAGGTAGCGGACGACAAAGGGGCAACAGGTTCTTCTCTCATCCAGGTGACGATTGTAGACCAGAACACCCAAACACCAGACTTCGGGGGCAGCCCTACGTCAGTCGTGATTACTCAGAACGTGTTGACGCCACCCACAACGCTGGCCACGATTACCGCTACCGACGCCGACTTAACCTCGCCCAACAATGACGTCACCTTACGCCTCAAAAGTAGCATCAATTTGGGAAGCAACGTCATATTCACTAATGACGGCCGGATAACATACCTGAACCGCTTCACGGCTACTAAAGACTGCTCTGATTGTCGACTGGAAATTATAGCGTTCGATGGAGGAAGTCCAGCCCGTACTGCAACGACAACATACTATGTGAGCTTCGTCACCACCACTACAACTCCTGCTACAACCACCACTACAACGACTACGACAACAACAACAACCACGACAACCACGACAGCTGCTGCAGTGTCTGCTTCTGACACATTTTCGTCTCCAGCCGGTGCGGCAGTGTTGGGTCTTCTGATTGCACTGCTGGTCCTTCTGCTGTTGTTGCTTATTGGCTATTTCTTGTATAGGTACTGTAGGTACGGTACATGCTGTGGTCCCACGGGACCCAACGGATCAGGTGCGATATGTGGAGCGGGTGGACCGGACGGTGCTGGAGGTGGAGGAAGAGGAGGAATGTGTGGAGACTGTTGTGGCGGACCGCAGTGAGTTGAAGCTCTCATTTACCAAATAATTCTTGCAAGAGACATATCACTGAGTGAGTGAGTATGGTTTTTACGCCTCTTTTAGCAATATTCCAGCAATATCACGGCGGGGGTCACCAGATAAGGGCTTCACACATTGTACCCATGTCGGGAATCTTCAATCAGTTTATTCATATATAACTGTAAGGCCACAGGCCCATAGTACAGAATACATGACAATGTGGAAGCGGTTAGAAATGTTACAAGGATTAATTTCTTAATAACATGGCATGATATATAAAGAGAGAGAGAGAGAGAGAGAGATTTTGTATAGCCGTTTTGCTCACATGTGATATTAAAGAGATAAACTGGTATTTATTTGGATGTACATAGTATTTCTGTTCAATATATTTTTTCCTTTAATTATCATATTTACAACATACAAGTAGAAAATGAAATTCATCTTTGACAACATTTAAAGAACATTGTTTACATAATCTTAAACATTTGGGTATTTTGTCGTGCTTGCCATCTAAATTGTGTTAATGATATTCTGCATTTTCTTATATTTACATCAGTTATATTTTTTCTGCGCATAATTGCATTTTAAAATATCTATAATGTTCGCATTTGCTAGAAACATCTACAGTAGATCTCCATGATTGAAAGTACATGTCAAAAAGCGTCTGCCTTATCGATATGAACATGGCATGATTCTCTAAGAAACATTGGTTTTCCCAGATGTAACCATACCCACACTTATACAGTAAGTTATATATATGTATGTTGATTATTACGGTCGATGTATAGTTTACTGGTGCCGTTTCTTCATACGGAAAGGCCCAGGCATCCAAGTGCTTGCTGTGATAAGTTGCGGATAATTATTTTTAACTGGTTTCTGATTTGTCTGGATCACTCAGAATTGTGGTAATGTTAAAACATTTTTGAGCATGTTTTCATGGGGATGTAAAGATATAGAGTTGCAGAATTGGTTTAATAAGATAACAAGTTTCTCTTTTTTTGTATTGTGGTTTCAAAACTATAGCGAGTGCGTGCGTGAGGTTTTACGCCGCTTTTAGCAACACTATAATGGGTGTTGAAAAGTATATAATAGAATTATTTCCTTCTAAGGATTTAGTAAGAGTATATTACAATTTTTTGTTGTGTATCACTTCAGTTGAAAGTGCAGTAGAAACGGGGGAAAGTATATGATGGTTCCCAAATGTTTTATACACAGACTGTAATACTCGTTCTATTGATGAGGAGTTTCATTTTGCCCTGGAATGTCCTTATTTTCAGTCGAGTAGAGAAATGTTTTTGCCGCCCTATTACTATACTACTCCTTCCGTTGAGAAATTACGCCAATTACGCTTCTCTCATCTGTACTTGATAATGCTACATGACTGACTTTGTAAAATCATTTGGATCAAACTCAGTATAGTATATTTTTTAATCAGGGAACCAAATCAAGTGAAACCCAGACCTGAGGGACCAGATTTCGGCCCGTAAGTACACTTAAGGCTCACGTGTAATAACGTTTTACCAACCTTTTTTTAATACTCGTTCTATTGATGAGGAGTTTCATTTTGCCCTGGAATGTCCTTATTTTCAGTCGAGTAGAGAAATGTTTTTGCCGCCCTATTACTATACTACTCCTTCCGTTGAGAAATTACGCCAATTACGCTTCTCTCATCTGTACTTGATAATGCTACATGACTGACTTTGTAAAATCATTTGGATCAAACTCAGTATAGTATATTTTTTAATCAGGGAACCAAATCAAGTGAAACCCAGACCTGAGGGACCAGATTTCGGCCCGTAAGTACACTTAAGGCTCACGTGTAATAACGTTTTACCAACCTTTTTTGAGGGGATGTAAATACTATGGTTGAAGTAATAGTGACTTCATTGATCACGCCTTGTTGAATGGCGTCACAAATGTCATGCCAGGGCATTTTTGTTTATGTCATGTTGATCCTGTCAGTGTCCCGACACGACTTTAGATATGATGCATTATCAGACAGAGCAATGGACAGAATAGATCTTCAGCAACCGATGCTTGCCGTAAAGGCGGCTATGCTGGTCGTAGGAGGCGACAAACGGAACGGGTGGTCAGGCGCTCTGACTTGTTTGATGCATGTTATCGTATCCCAATTTCGTGGATCGATGCCCATGATGCCGCTGACTGGAGTGTCTGGCCAAGACTCGATTATTGTTAAGTGCGGCTTTAAACTACAAACAAACAAGATACTTCTTCATGAAGTTGGCACATGAATTAATTCTTGAACTTTATTTCGAATCTAGAATCAGGTTAAATATGACGCTATATTTTCATTCGTGTTTAATTTCGTACTTGATAATAATTTCGGCAGCTCAATCCTCAAATGTCGGAATAGAGAGGTACTCGATTAACTGAAAATGTGTCATGTTCTGTTCGTCCAGGGTGAGGACTCCCCCGGAAGGTTTCCGCAACAACGTCTACCAAGCATCAGGCGACTACAAGGATGACTTCTGGAATAAGAGTGAGTGAATGCTATCCTATTTCTTCAGTTTGTCATCTCTTTCATTTTCTTTCTACCGCCTCCGTGGTCTAGTGGTAGAGCGTCCGCCCGGAGAGCGGAAGGTTCGGTGTTCGATCTGTGGCCGCGTCATACCAAAAGTCATTAAAAGATGGTACTTGTTGTTGGCCTGTCTGGCGCTCGGCCATAAGGGGCTAAAACAAGGACTGGTCGGCTCGGAGTCAGTATACTGTGTGTGAGTGGGGTATTCATGTTAAACTGCGGCATGGTATCTCTGTGGGCTAACACTATAAACGTGCATGCAGTCCGGGCTAATACAAAGAAACACACACACACACACACACACGCACGCACGCACGCACGCACGCGCACACACACACAGTGCATTCACGTCTCTATATTAGTGCAATAATCTTGAACGCGACGTTAAACCCAATTTCACGTCACCTTCACCTTTATCTTTCTAGTTCACTCTCTGTATTGTACACGTCTCACAGCCTAACCTCACATCACATCACATCTCAAGACAGTTTCAACTGCCACAACCAAACTCTTCTCCATGACAATAATATATGAACACTCAATCTATCACTCCAGTTTAAGGCCCTTCAGGTCCCATGACACGCATACCCATGTTAGTTAAGTGTTTCCGTGGTCAAACGTTCAGTTTCTTTGCTTGATGTTTCAGATGACGGCTACATCGACAGCCGACCCCGCTCCATGAAGTCCGTACGTATCGGCGGCTTCTCTCCACCCGGCACCCAGAGGGCGCTCCCGTCAAATCGACCATATTAACTAAAGTCTGCACATTATGGTTATAAAATCTATAATTTGTACTGTTTGTAGCAATATTATTTTTTGGTAATACAATTTCTGTTGTTTTAACGGTCGCTTCTATACTGGTATCTGTTATGCCTGTATGTCAAGGACAAGGAGTAATTTCAACCTTTGAGTCTGCTGTATAACACACGATTGTTTTATCTTTAATGCCGATATACCCCACTTCGCCTTATATTATATTCTAAATTTCTCAGATCATTTATTAATGAGTCACTGTCGTCCGAGATTGAGGTAAACGAGGCATACGATCTCCGTGGAAGTGTTACTAAAAGTTGACTTTGACAAAGAGGTTAAATTTGGTATACATCTTGTGATACGGAACCTTTCTTTCTCCTTTACTGGACATTTGTTTTTCATTTTTCTAGAGACAAATATACTATGAGCATCATCAAGCTTATTGATGGTAGATCTCAGGAATTGAGTTGTCACTACGCACCTTCCTGCTTGTAAACATGGTAAAAAAGATGAATATAAGTTTGGTCTTAAATCTGTAACTATTATGGTGCCCTTAGAGAATATTACTCACCGTAAATGTATAATCGTAAATATCAAATCCTGAATTACGTTTCAAATGCTATTATATGGAAATTGTGAAATAATGCTGAAGAAACTCGTTAAATTCGAATAACAAAGCTATGATAAGAGACAGAAAATTATAATTATACTCAGGCTTACCATGATGTGTGAATTTGTATATCTTGTGTATATATTTATGGAAATATCATGTATATTGGCAAAGGGCCTTCATTCGAAATAAAGACTTGACTTTACTTGACCTCAATTGATCTAATTATTTTGTGTCAAAACCAGCCTCGTGATTAAATATTAGAATGTTCTCCTCGTAAACCTCTATAATAATTACTTTAATATTATCTGCACGTCGCTATATAAGTGCAATAATCTTGGACGCCACGTTAAACCCCATTTCACCTCACCTCACCACTTTAATATAATCAGTAAAAAGGTTATATGTTTTTAATGCAATGCAGAAAGGGAGTTGAGGACGTTAAAAGGAGTGTTCGACGGTTTTTCTTATTCCTGATAAGAGGGCTGGCCAAAAGGTTGTCATGAAGTAGTAGAACTCCAGCAGTCAGCATTCCTCGACGCTTTTCTTTGATAGAATCTCTCAGGCGATGAAGCAGATCAGCATAGTAGGCACCGGTAATCGTCTTTTGACTTTTCTACACTCTTCACAAAAAGAAACATACAGGTAGTATGTACACAAAATCCGGAATATAAATTGGGGATATGTTCTTGGAAAATGTTGGTGGCCTGATATTCAACAAACGGTGCGACAAAACGCAGCCATTGTCGATTTGCAATGTCTTAAACGGCATTGTTTTCACACTTGTTAAAAAATGTCATGGAGGAAAACAGTAAAGAAAATTGCACGTGCAAGTTATAAAAAAGGCAAGCATAAGGCAATAATTTGTCATTCAATTTTCAACATTATTCAAGTTCGAAAATGCCGAAACTCAGCCATGCCGATCGGAACATCGCCATAGGACGTATCCAAACAGGAATCGCAGTCTTCTGTTGCACGCCACTTCAACGTCCACCACAGCAGCATTTGCCGCCTTTGGGACCGATACAAACAGTTCAACTCCACTACAGACCGCCAGAGAACCGGCCGTCCAAAAGGATCGCGACATTCGACTGTTCCAACCTACGTCATCGCAATGCCACAGCTACGGAGACTGCAGGATGCATCCCTGGTTTGAGGAAGATATCGGGTCATGGTAGACTACCTTCATAATGCCAACGTCAATGTCTTGCCCTGGCCGTCGAGATCTCAAGACCTCAACCCAGTCGAACACCTCTAGGATGAACTCGATCGACGTGTACGTCAACGTCAGAACGCGCCACAGACACACCCACAACTGGCCAACACCTTACAAGCAGAATGGCACGGAATTCCGCATGACAGAATTCGTACACTTACCTGGTCAGTGCCGAGGTGATGCTGAGCCGTGATTGCTGCCCGGGGCGGTCACACGAGATACTGAGTTCAGCGCAACCTTGTGGCCTCATGTGACATGACAATGAACTGCTTTCAATGTCTTTGTACAACGACTGTGACTATCGAGCTCCAAAATTTCACACTCTTTGTTTCCCAGAATACAGTGGCCATAACTTTCTTCACTGATCTTGAAGACTTGTATTGCTTTGGTGCCGGACAAGTGAAATGGTGCCATTTTACGGATTGACGTTTTGACTCGGGATCATAGTGGCAGACCCATGTTTCATCACGTGCTACTAATCTCCTTTGAATTTGACGCAAATCCTCCTCAATTAGCTCTAAGTTTTCTCGGGCAATGTCAGTTCTTTTTTCCTTAAGATCATAATTTAGAAACCTTGGCACCCAACGAGCAGATATCTTATTCATCTGTAAATGTTCATGAAAAATAGTTAGAATTGATGGATGGCTTAGAACTTTATCTTCCTCAAGTTCTGCAATGGTAATACATCTATCTGACAGTGTAAGTTTTCTATCTCTTTAAATGAATCTTCATTGATGGAAATTGAGAGACGCTCAGACCTTAGGTCTTTATCAAGTCTTGTTCTCCAAGCCTTAAACATAGCTGCCCAAACTTTAACGGGGGAATAGTAGAGCGCACTTATCCCCATAACCTGTGAAATGCGGTCATGAATTTCTTGGGAAGTACTTTTCTCTAAAGTAAAAAACTTGATGACTGCTCGGTTCTCGTTCTTTTCCATTTTCAGTGTCCATTTGGACTCCTATCAGCTGGCTGTCACTAATATACAAACGGCCTCAACAGACCAAATACACTTGCAATGAACTACTCAAACAATGTACTACATTGACTAGTTCACTTTGTTATGGTCCATAGTTGAAAGTTGGGAAAGTCATGCTGGGAACATTTTGACCAGCCCTCGTATTATGTCGAGTAGGAGGGTTAAAAAAATTGACATTATTATCATTATCGCCAAGAACAATGAAGAACGAAGCGTGGTTCATTTCACAATAAAACATTGTTCTATTATGACGACATTTCTGGAGGTTCGAACATGCACTCGCAACTTGATGACGTCGTTTATTGGACGACGTTATTTTTGAGAGGGGAGTGTCCAGTGAGTTGTTCCCCACAGATGTAAACAGGGCAACGCAGATAAACGCGATGGCCGAACGATCGCATCCAAAAGCGGGAGCCAATTAGCAATCGATATTGGGAGAAAAGGTACAGGTAATCAAAGTGAGGATTGTGAAAATATGCGGGAAATATCCACCTGTGCACAAAGTGAACTCTACTGAGGGAGTCATCATTGTCAAAATATGTGTAAATATTTTTAAAGCTTGTACATTCTATCATCATATTTAAAGAGGTTGTACATAATGTTGATATCTCATATAAGAAATAAACGACCCGTGGTCGTTGTTTATCGTACAATAAAACACTGAAAGGGAAATTAACCCACTCGGGGCTGTGCCCCTCATGGTTTATTCTCCCCGCAGTGTTTTATTGCACGATAAACAACTCCCACTCCCCGTTTATTGCATAAATATGTATGCAATTAAAACGTTGTTTTTTTGTTTTTAATTGGTAAGTATTGACTTTGCCTCCACAAATGTCACAGAAACGTCACACACAAAGATACAAAGAGTAGATCAAACAGTGGCGATGGTCCGGTGTTCGATCCCCGGCCGCGTCATACCAAAAGACGTTAAAAGATGGTACTTGTTGCTATCCTGTCCGGTGCCCGGCATTAAGGGGCTAAAACAAGTACTGGTCGACTCGAAGTCAGTACACTGTGTCTGAGTGAGGTATTCATGTTAAACTGCGGCATGGTATCTCAGTGGGCTAGCAGTTTACGTTAGTCCTGACCACACAAACTAAAGTCACCTAGGTAATTGTCAAAGAATTTAGGCAGTTGTACGCGACTACGTCAATTGCTATCTTCTACCCGTTGCATTTCTCTGAACACACATTCACGATCGCATTTGTTCAGTTGCTGCATGCAAGATTTTCGAGTTATAGCATGTAGTGTTTTGTCAAAATGGTGGATGGGATTAAACTTTCTGTGAAGTTGCTTCCTGGTCGCTGATTCACATTCTCCTGCTGGAACAATTCAGACGCTACCATAAATGTACACACGTCATTGGCTACAAATCACTCAGTAAAACAGGTAAGACATTGTGACCAGCCGATCCTCAGTCGGCTCTCCTGGGATCTGGTCTGCCAGGAACCGATACGGGAGTAAGACCAGTGGTCACAATGGAGTGGTGTCACTATCAGTGAAATCGAATTTGATTTTACCTTTCTCAAAAGAAATTAAAGAAGACACGATTCTTTGATATTACTATAGTTAAGCTGTCATGACAGATTAACTATAGTACATGCAATATGAAATAATTGTGTACTCTTAAACTCCTGAGTGGTATCGTATCCTATAATTTCTTCGACAATCTCACGACTTCACAGCCAAGATATAAAATATTGTCGAATGACATGCAAAACTAACGAAAAGTACTCCAACTGCAGTTGAATTTATTCCCAGTGGTAATTACATCTGTGTAACACGCTCAGGTATTACGAAATCCAATAAACAATATACATCTTTGTAACTTAGGTTAATATGTATAACTCGTCATGATATCAAAGTTCGTTATCTTTACAGACGAGTGTTAGGGTCATGCACATGTACAAATCCACGTGATGTATCGGAATTCACGGAAGAGTCTCTCAAACCATTAAATTAATACGTTCCCAGTGCATTAACCGCAAGTGATGACGTTAGTAGGTTTGCAATTGCGAGTAGAGAACGTGTAGCCTTTGGAGTTGGGACACTTGTCTTTCTCTGGGACGTCCAGGTAGCTCTCATTACTGATGTGGCAGGCAGTCAGCATCTTCATCATCTTGTAGCCGATCTCAATTGAGACACACAGGAAATCTGTTTGAGCGATGCACAGGTTCCGGCATTCTTGCTCTCTGTAGTTAAGTTTTATTATGTTGTTGTGTCCGTTGTTCGACAAACGTTTGTATATAGAGAAGTGTGAACCATATTCTCGGCATCCTGTGTAAGAAAACAAAGAGTCAATGTTTGTTTGTTTGTTGTTTAACGCTGCCCTCAGCTATATTCCAGCTATAAGACGGCGGTCTGTAAATAATCGAGTCTGGACCAGACAATCCAGTGATTGATATGATAAGCATCGATCCACGCAATTTGGATACCAAGTCAGCGTACCTGACCACCCGATCTCGTTAGTCGCCTCTTACGACAAGCATAGTCGCCTTTAGCGGCAAGGATGGGTAACTGAAGACCTATTCTACCCCGGATCTTCACGGGTCGAAAACAAAGAGTGAGAGTATTCTAGCTATATGATGTTCTGTCAGTGTTGTGCGAGAATAAGACACCAAAGTCATTCTTGACTTAGACATTTGACAGCCAAGAACACGGATATATGTTCTTACAAACCATCGATCATATTATAATGATATAATCAAGACGAATCTGGAATTCCAACCCACGACCATAAAAATCATAACACGCCTAAGAGACGCAACTCTGCACAGACGACAGGGCCAGACAGTCGTCATCATCACTTTCTTTACCCACACCCATACAATGTATAAGATTACATTCAAAATTTGGGTACATACATAAAACCAAAAAAACAAAAAAAACAGATACGTACATTTTGAAATATACATAATATACCTTGGAAGAAAATAATACGATATCAATGCATTAGTATTCAGATGGGTTAAACAGATTACCTGAGATCACTTACGTACACTGTTAATAAACTTAGACAGGTTTCTCAGATCTTTAGTGCTGCTCTGGTGGAATAATCTCTGAGATCTATAAATATCAGGAAATATATAAGAATGATATTCAGGAATGTAGATTTTTCGATACTTATGTAAGAATTTACATTTAAATAAATAATAAAATTCATCAGCTACTACAATGGAATGATACAGTTGATATGTTCTTTCGTCTTTGACAATATTTTTCAACCCACCTGTTTCTATTGAAAGTCGGTGTTTCCATGTTCAAAATCTTAATAAAGGTAATGGTAAAATTTTCTTAAGTGAAACGAAAGTAAGCTTTGACATACTGATTTAGATTCCCTTTTTGATCTAGATGTAGTACTGTTTCGCTATTCTTGAAAACACTTTTAAACGGGTAAGCGAGACATTTTCAGGTAACAGAATAATTGTTATCACACACGTTTAGCATACCACGAGATTTTAGTAAATTTACAAATAATGAATACATTTCAACCACTTATGGTTATTTCCATTATTTCTTTAATCATAATGAATACAATTATCTAGGTGTGAGGGTTTCTCATCGATCACTTGATTTGACTGGTTGTTTACAGGCCTCCGTCGCATGGCAGGAGTACCGCTGTAAGCCGTCAGGTAACACACACAATTTTTTATGCAAATTGTGTGAGTGACGGGTGCTATCGACACCTGTTGTCATCACATGATTTCCAATGATCTATCTATGTTATTTTCAACGCTAGTTTGCCTGTTACGCCCTGGCATCTGTTTCGGTGGATAATTGATTGATAATTGATAATTGGTTATTCTCTGGCTTTGACGTTTTTTATATAATTGATAGTTATAACAATGTGATTATAAACTTCAACATTTTCCTGTTGAACATAATGAAATTATCCATTTGCTAAGATCACAAAGCTGGTGGTCCAGATTAAATAAATCATCGCTTATATTGAAGCATATCGTCCATACTATAGCCGTTCTAGTTTGTGTATACTTATGATATGTAATCCCTCTGTATGAAATAATAGCGACCAAAACCTTACCATATTCCTAAAAAAAATTCTGCTTAAGGCAGCGTGTCCCCTTTCTTTCACAACCCTTTGTGATATAATTGAACATGCTCTTTCTGCGAAGCGTCATACGACTCTTGCATATAAATTGTTCAATCAGGGTTCCAACATCCAAGGCCTCAATAAAGATTACATTTTTTATGGCAGACAAATTTAAGGCCTCCGTGACAAAAATGATGTCCGAGGCAATTCCCTATTTTGACTTGAACCGTTCTCGTATGGTTCAAGGTGAACAATTGACTTGCCTGTGCATGTATTTGTGACTGGAGCCACAGGTGGGTCAGAATACGCTCACCTTTTAGCAAACACCTGGTACCATCGCGAATCCAAATACCTGCAACATTGATCTTCTCTGTACGACATACGTCTATAATTGTAGAAGCGACTGTCAAGGATCCATAGTCTACCAGGCCATATATACCTCATACACCCAGTTCTCATGTACCCAGCTTGGCTATGGCTGTAATACAGCTTCCAGCTGCGAATTCGTAGCGCTGTACTGCTCCCCTTTTACTATCGGACATCCACAGGTTTCTGATACATGTACATGGGTACGATTGGCCCCTTAATAACGCTCTGCTAAGTTTTGATGCTGAGTTGGCACCGGTGTCACGAAATATATTCGCCCCCAGAATAAAATCCCCCCCCCCCCCCCCTGTTGCATGGTATATTTGTGGGTCTTTCACTATAAAATCGGCTTTAGTCCGGACCAGTACAAACAGCCACACACACAGCCACACACAGCCACGCACGCACACACACACACACACACACACACACACACACACACACACACACGCACGCACGCACGCACGCACGCACGCACGCACGCACGCACGCACGCACACACTAACACACACACTAACACACACACAAACACACACATGCACGTCGCTGTGTAAATGCAACACTCTTGAGCGCGACGTTAAACCCCATTTCACCTCACCACCTCACCAATACACTAACAACTCAGATCCGTTCTCGGAACTAAAAACGTCTCACTCCCTGATAGTGTATTTTTTCGACATGACAAACTAATTAACCTCGCCAAATGATACACATGTATTTACGGCTTTAGGCAACACATTTCGTTTCGTACAGATACAGTCGATTAAAATAAAAAATGACCTATGTTTTACTATTATAAAAAATGTCGAAATACAAAACGTTATAGATATGTGTTTCCTACTATGAGGGACCACTGAGTAACAGCTATGAAATTTCTGTTGTTGTCCCATATGCCACATGTGTCATTCCTTTAGAAAGTATGAAGCCAACTTAAACAAACGTTCATTTTACACCATTCATTGTAAAGTGGTTCCTGTATATGTGCATATTTTGTATACCGTGACACGGAACTTGAAGTTCCTGGTACACAAGGGGATGCACAAGGGGGCTACACAACTGCCTATCGATTGTTTAATTTCCAAAATTAATGAATAATGTATACAGTAAACTACTGTTATAACGAACACGACGGATATAACGAACTTACTTTTTGGTCCCGACTATTTGCTGTAGTTATGCTGTATATATGTTTATAACGAACTACGGTTATAACGAACTAAAATTAGTAGTCCCTTTGAGTTCGTTACTGTAACTTAAAGTCACAACCGCATACTTTTTGAAATGCGTTTATGTATCTGAGCAGTGTTAATCCTCTTAAGCTCTATTAAACACTTTGTCATTTTGAATTTCAGGTGAACGCTGGTAATAATCGGCAACAAATTGATGTTTCAGAAAATCAATATCAACCTCCTCTATTTTACCTTCATTCCACGAACACTTGAAATAATCATTACTATAGAGATAAGGTAAACAAAGGCCACAACTATTAATAATATTAATCAATGTTCAAGTTTGATGTGTGTATTATATACCAATTAATTCGGTGATTTTTGGAAGATTAATTCTATTATTCTTAAATTTCTTAAATTGGAGTTCTAGTTCCACTTGAATAAAAGCGATCTACGCGCGTGTTAAAGTATAAATGTCTTAGTGATCGTTTTGAGCAAGTTGGTTCTGTTCTGGAAAGCTAACTTATAACCTTTATTTAATTACTATATCTACTGAGTTATTTAAAGGAACAGAAAATATAGCACTAGGAACATTCAAGGCCTAAGTTGGAGCTCGTGTACATTCTTAAGAAAATATTATGAAGTATTTTAGTTCCTCTAAAAGAGGAGTATCACTGAAAGGCGGAAGAACAAACGGGTAAAACAGTCATTGATCTATTCAGATTCGCATATCGAATTGTCATCATGATCTTTTGGTGGCATAAAAGTGACACGCAACTGCAGATTCCTTCACAATAAACGTTTACGACAATACAAAATTCACTACATCGCAGTAACTATGGTGCCGATTATGCAGCATAATATGGTGAATCTGAGATTCCAGCATTTGTTTTAAGGCGGACAATTCATCAAGTTATCTATTTGCCCTTGAGGTATATTTTAAAAAAAATCCTACTTGTAATGGAACTTGAAGCAACTTCATGATTAGTCCTCGATCATTAAACTTGTTAATTTGATAAATAACTTCATTAGTTGATTCTGGTTTTTTAATTTTGAATGGTTATTGTAAATGGAACGGGGAAGATCATATTACTTCAATTCGAGTATACTTGCAACCCCTTATGATCAATTATTATTAAATTCATTCTGACTGAGTGTCATTGCGTAAATTAACCACCTATAATTGGTGGTTCTAGCAAATAATAGAAACGAGTCCAATATCGTATTGCAATTCCTGCGATCTTCAGTTGAAAAAGTCCCTATTATTATTTCCCAATTGAATGTTACGGTTTTCCATTGAAAGAATAGTGACAATAATGTAATTCAAGTTTGTTTAACGCCTGATGGAAAACTTAAACGTTTGCCACGTTCATGAAACCCGCGGGCATGGGGGACGTTGCTGAAAAAATGTTAAAATAATATATACACATGCACAAAAGTTAAGCGCCACCCACCATATTTGTGAGCTGTTACTTTACGAGCTGTTACGAGATGTACATACGATTGTTATATGCCGTATATGTAAACCTCATGTGATGCAAATGTTGTCCAAAATTAAGTTTATCTTGTGTTCCAAAAGAATATGAGCAGAATGGAATTTTACCGAAGACCAGAAATTGAAGGATTAGAAAACATTGAAAAACTTTTTGTGTCATGTAACTGTCATGATATCAGCAGACCATATCAGGTGTCATATAGACACCCTAGGGAGTGCAGAGTCTATTGCAAGACAGAAACGTCAGTAACGTGTGTATGATCCACGGACATTGACCACAGCTTCAACCCTACGCCTCATACTCATTACAAGTCGTTAAATACTTCTCTGAGGCAAACGGATCCATTCTTCGTGAAGTGCGTCTTCAAGTCCAGCGAGATTTTGAACTGGGGGAGCACGATGTCTGATTTTCCGGCCAAGAATGTCCTAGAGATGCCCAATCGGATTAAGATCCGGACTACAGGCCGGCCAAGAAAGAGTGGCAATAGCTTCTTGAAGCAAATAAGCCAAAACTGCCCGAGATCTAGCATTGTCGTCCATGGAAACAGGTCTTGTCGGAAGAGGATGGTTGTCAAAATGAGGGACTACCACTGGACGAAGAACGGCATCTTGGTATTGTTGGCCATTCAGGTTTCCACGAATTGTCACCAGCGGACGTTTGCAGCCGAAGGAAACACAACCCCATATCATGACAAACCCCCCGCCACATGCTAAGGTCTTCTGGATGTTCCTTGGTGCAAAACGAGTGTTACGCTGCCTCCAAACACGTATTCGACCATCAACAGTTCGTAACAGCATTCGACACTCGTCAGACCAATGGATCCTTCTCCAGTTGACCAAGTTCCATCGACTACGGGCACGACACCATATCAGACGATTCCGTATTTGCCTCTCAGTCAGTTGAGGACGTTTTACTGGTCTTCTGGCGTTATAACCAGCCGCTCTGAGGCGACGCCTCACGGTCATCATCGAGAGTCTCTGATGGGTAATCCACTGCAGTCTTAAATCTGTTGAAGTGGCAAATGGATTTCGTCCGACTATCCTGAAAAGACGTCAATGCTCTCTGTAAGAGGTCTTTCTTGGCCTACCAGACCTATGCCTGTCATTGACATCATTGGTTTGACCATGTTTGACAATCAAACGAGTGATAACACTGTGATGATGACCCATTTGTCTTGCAATGGCCCTGCATGACATGCCAGCATTTTTCATGCCTATCACTTGCCATCTTTCAGCGTTCGTTAACTTTCTTCTCACCATGACTGATTTTCAACCTCTTTTGGAAGGGGAATCTCACATAGGAGCAAAATGCAACCACGTGTCTGAAACTTGAATTTCACTATTTATAGGGTAGGGGAACTGCAGCAACACGTAAAGCACGCTTTCCTTGTGGTATCTGGACAAATTTGGGTTCATGAAACTATGGAAGCCTAATTCAGTCATACATCATCATATTTCGTATTTCTGATTCCCACACGTGAAATCAAGATACTATGAATATGGTGGCGCTTAACTTTTGTGCATGTGTCTATATAGTCTGAACAGTATCTGCTTGATAAAGATATAAAGGGATATCTTCGTACTTTTGCAAGATTTAGATGTTCATCACCTGATCTTTTCATCGAGTATGAGAGACTAAAGTTCCGAGACCAGAAGATCATGCTTATACCCCCATCACACCAAACTAGTTCTCAATACGGTCGAGAAAATGTTGTCGAACGGGCTCCAACTGTGTATGAACGTAGTGGACGTAGTAGCAACTATTGACAGTCTTTTTTCGAACTTCATGGACGGGCTCGGAAGGGGAGGTGCTCTAGGACTTGAGTCTGCTCCAAAACAATTTCCGTCCATCCCGTTCTGCAATTAGTCGGATTGAGAACGTACTTAAAACGAGAAAGACGTATTATGAACGGAATTGCCGTACTTCGAACGGAATTGCCGTACTTTGAACCTAGTAGGGACGTGTTACGACGTGGAGCAGTCCGACATAAATTGCAGTACATGTGCACACCGACCGGGTCGACTTCTCATTGGAGGCATGATAATATACAGTTCGGAGCCCTGAACTTGATTGAAGACTGGCTACAACGCCCTCGGTATCCACAGGAGTCGGGCCAAGACGGGCCAGGACGGGCCAGGACGCGAATACAACGCACAACGCACGAGATGAAGTCATACTTGGTCTGGTTAAGAATCAGTTAAAACTGGCTTGGACGTATTGTGAACGAGGTAGAAAGAGGTTGAACTGGTTAAGAACGGGTTGAGATCGGCTACAAAGTAGTTCTCTTCAGTCCTACCCCGTTCTAAAAAATACTAGAACGGGATGTGATCACGATAGAACGCGTAGTTTGGCGTAAAATACGATGCTGGTTCGTTCATAAGCAGTCCTCAATACGTCTATCTCGTTCTTATCTCGTTCTAAGCCAGTCTGCAGTCCGTTTGTATCCAGTTCAGATCGTGTAAAAGTGCCCACATTTCGAAGCAGTTCGAGCACGTCCGTTGCCCTTCTCAATCCGTTCTTAACCAGTTCAACCTCATTCCACCTCGTTCACAATACGTCCACGCCAGTTCTAACTAATTCTTAACCCGACCAACTCGTTCGCACTACGTCCTCATTTGCGTCCTGGCCCGACTCCTATGGATAACGAGCGAGTTGTAGCAAGTCTTCATTCAAGTTCAGGGCTCCGAGCTGTACACATCATGCCTCCAAAAGAGAAGTCGATTCAGAAAGACAGGGCATAGATAGATAAAACGCCATGTATATTGTAGGAAACGCGATTGAAACAACTAAAACAACATCATTTTATATCGAAAAACTTTCATTACACCACAGCTTGCACTGCCCGAAATCTCAAGCCCATCTGATGAACCTGAAACCCTAGCCGTATTTATACCCTAGCTTGTCCTGTCGTACCTCAGACGGGGTGGTAGTCTGTCTTACAGACCCTGGTACAAATATATATCAAATACAGCCCATGCAAGTCTATAATGTTTAGCAAGTCTAGATTACTGCAGTATCAGGAATGAAGAGAGTCACTGGGCACCCTTTTATTATATTTTTATTAAGATAACTGAAAAACTGTTTTTTCTGTACGATATGTTCATTTCAGAGACTAGATGTTAGTCTAACGGGGTGGTTGTAGTAAGAATTGCGTAAGAACTACATAAACGTACTCACAACTAGGAGAACTTAATGGGAACCTACTGGGAACTTTTAGAACCATGTTGAAACGTGTTGCCAACTGCTTCAGAACTTTATATTTGGTTTGAAAAGTATTTGCACGGAATATGGATTGACTAAGAACGTTATGCGGTCAAATTGGATCTGTCACCGAACGGGATGAACGAGCAACAAACGGACCCGGTCGGTGTGCACACGTACTGAAATTTATGTCCGACTGCACCACGTCGTAACACGTCCCTAGTTGGTTCGAATTACTGCAGTTCCGTTCTTAATACGTCTTTCTCGTTTTAAGTACGTTGTCAATCCGACTAATTGCAGAACGGGATGGACGGGATAAAATTTTGAGCAGACTTAAAGTTCTAGAGCACCCTCCCCGTCCGAGCCCGTCCATGAAGTTCGTAAAAAGACTGTCAATAGTTGCTACGACGTCCACTACGTTCATACACATTTGGAGCCCGTTCGACAACATTTTTTTTTTTGGTGTGTATTGGGGGTATTAGCACTCAGTTACCGCTCTATGAGATCCCACTGCGACCCGATTGCCGCATTTTGGGTCCGATCCTATAAAAAACTCGTAGCGTTCTGAGGCGCTCATCAGTTTTAAGCTTGGCAGCAGATGGGTAGGTCCTAGTCTTTCGTGGCGATCAGCGGCGCTAGGTGATGCGATAGCGCTCTGATTACGACCTTGGTAGATCAAGTAGCGATCTGGCGGCATTCTGGGCTGAGGAAGGATCTTTGTGCAAGGAAGTCGACAAGCGGCGACCTTGACGATCATGGAAGTAGGTTAGAGATCAGATAGCTATTCATTAAAGCTGTTGGAGATCCTAGCGCTCAATATGGCGATCTGTGGCGATGTGTAAGAGCGCCACAGAGCGCCGCTTAGTGGAATGGGGGTATAACATCTGGTACATCTTAGTGTATCAGCTGCTTACCTCTGGTACATCTTAGTGTATCAGCTGCTTACCTCTGGTACATCTGAGTGTGTCAACTGCTTACTTCTGGTACATCTTAGTGTATCAGCTGCTCACCTCTGGTACATCTTAGTGTATCAGCTGCTTACCTCTGGTACATCTTAGTGTATCAGCTGCTCACCTCTGGTACATCTTAGTGTATCAGCTGCTCACCTCTGGTACATCTTAGTGTATCAGCTGCTTACCTCTGGTACATCTTAGTGTATCAGCTGCTTACCTCTGGTACATCTCAGTGTATCAGCTGCTCACCTCTGGTACATCTCAGTGTATCAGCTGCTTACCTCTGGTACATCTTAGTGTATCAGCTGCTTACCTCTGGTACATCTTAGTGTATCAGCTGCTTACCTCTGGTACATCTCAGTGTATCAGCTGCTCACCTCTGGTACATCTCAGTGTATCAGCTGCTTACCTCTGGTACATCTTAGTGTATCAGCTGCTTACCTCTGGTACATCTCAGTGTATCAGCTGCTTACCTCTGGTACATCTCAGTGTATCAGCTGCTTATCTCTGGTACATCTCAGTGTATCAGCTGTTTACCTCTGGTACATCTCAGTGTATCAGCTGCTTACCTCTGGTACATCTCAGTGTATCAGCTGCTTACCTCTGGTACATCTTAGTGTATCAGCTGCTTACCTCTGGTACATCGTTTGGCAACGGTTGCGTACCTTTGGTACATCGTATTGGGCGAAACCGCATTATCGGTGGTTCGAGAAGGGAGCTAACTCCGTTTGCCTAATCGAAAGTTCGAGGTGGGCCCACATTCGAAACTAAACGCACTTGTTGTTGAGAATAAACCAAACCCCCGTAAACAAACACACATTACGAACTGCTAGTTTGTCTATTTAAAATAAGTATTATGACTTATAATTGGATTAGAATGTACAAATGCGATGACAATACAGCAGAACTCACTTCTACGAACATCTCCAAACTAGGTCGTGGGGCCATTAATATTCATGAGTTAATCCTTTTATGGAACAAGTTCTCGGAAAAGTTTGAGGCTTGTATCATGACTATCATGTCCGAGATCAAATCAAGTGTCGACATATTTCCAGGCTTATATCGCCACCAAAACTTATGTTTAGATTGATGTGTTATACTGGAAAAAGTAGAATGAGTGGTATTGCCTCTGTAAATTTAATTTGAAGTAGATCTAAGTTTCTTGCTTTGTAACTATTTTGCAATACTAGTGTGGTCAGCTATGATGACGTTATTCAAACTTCAAAGACTTTGTGTGCATTTATAAAGATATTTCCCATCAATATTACCAAGTGAGAATAATATATAATGTTACATACCCATGCAAAGTAATGACAAATGTGAGCCCACTGGCCTAAATGACTTAGTCAACCCAATGAAGCCAAGCGATTTACAAATGTGGGCCCACCTGTTTCGATCACTGTAAGACGAGAACAATGTTGGCCCACATTTTTAGAAAATGGTTATAAGTAAGCCAGGCTAATGAAGCTTAGCGATTTATAAATGTAGTCCCTCCTGTTGCAATCACTATGACGGAAGAACGCCTACCTACTTGGCGATATACAAATGTGGGCCCACTTGTTTCGATCACCATATATAACGGGAACAATGTGGGCCCACATTTGAGAAAATGATTATCAATATTTAAGTAGAATTTCGCGATTAATAAATATGGTCCCTCCTGTTGCAATCAATATGACGGAAGAACGCCTGCCCACATTTAGGAATTGATTATCAGAACTAATTAAACAACTTAACGAAGCTAGGCGATATACAAATGTGGGCCCACTTGTTTCGATCACCATATATGACGGGAAAAATGTGGGCCCACATTTTAGAAAATGGTTATCAGCTCTAAACCAATCTAAGAAGATGTACGGATGGAAACATAAATATATAATGTATTCAAACATTTAATTAATATTACGTTTTACCTCAGGGATAAGCTGGACATTTAATAGCTGGACCAACAACGTACAGCGTGACTGACGCCATTTCTCGCAAATACGAAAACAACGGAGATAGCTCCCGTTTCAAATTAGAGTGACCTCCCTTTCCCAATATGAACCACTGATAATGCGGTTTCTTATTGTATCAGCTGCTTACCTCTGGTACATCTTAGTGTATCAGCTGCTTACCTCTGGTACATCTTAGTGTATCAGCTGCTTACCTCTGGTACATCTTAGTGTATCAGCTGCTTACCTCTGGTACATCATATTGCAACGGTTGCGTATTTATGGTACATCTTAGTGTATCAGCTGCTTACCTCTGGTACATCTTATTGTATCAGCTGCTTACCTCTGGTACATCTGTTGTGTTGATCAAAGCTGAGTCCTGGTTCACATAAACACTTTTTGCGGAAGCATATTGCGCCCATGACTCCATCACAATCTTCGTTAGAGCGACATCTTCTTCCTATAACTGACAAAATAAAAATAACGCTTTAGACATTGTAAATTAAATTTTGTAGATTTGTAGAATATAAACTACTCCAAAGAAGTAAAGGAGAAGATCCATTACATGACAGATTATTTATAGCCATATGAAGAATTCTGCTGTTCTGTAACTTCTTTTGAGTAGTATACATAGAGACATATAACGCTGAGCAAAATATGTACTTCTACTAATACAACTCGGGTTATTGAGACCTATTTTCACCAAAATTAATTCGGCATACGATTTCGTAAATGCAAGCCACAGAGAAATTATGCATAATATCCTATAAACAACAACAACAACTTATTCAGGATACATTACCACAGTGAAATCTTTTAAACCAAATTTCTGTGAATCCCGGACGACGTCAATAGTCCCGAATATGCCCTGAAGATGTATCGTTACTTTCACATTGAAATTAAAATGTCTGTAGAGGACGATAGCTAACTGACTGAGCTTGCAAACTCTTTTGTACGTGCTTGAACACGTTAGGAACACGCATTTGATTATTGACATTGGGCGACGACAAAACCTTCCGAAATCTCATCGTCTATGCAGTCTTGACCAAATGGAAGACTTGTATCATTTTGTGTTTATTTGCCACGGAATAGAACATAAAACAACGGAACACGTACCCAGTAAATACAGTGCCAGGCAAAAGAAACTGTACATGGATTTGAAAACAAAATGGATTTGAAACCAAAAATTATAAACATATCAAAACATTACTAGATTGGAAATAGTCGCCGAAACGTAAGGTCCAAAACACAATGATTATGCACGTATCAAATAGATCAACGTCGAAAAACAATTCCTTGTTTGTTTCACTTTTAGCCCGATCAAACATTGGCGTATACAGAAACGGACTTTAGTTAATGAATGTTGACTGCAGAATCAATGCTAAAGATGCTCGAAACATTTCTTCGAGTTGTACTGTGGAAGCCATGAACAGTCTTATGAGACATTTCTAACTCTAACGCCACGTTGTCAATATGGAAACTTACTAGATGTCTTCTTTGCCAGGGAAGGGTTGCTATCACCAGCACAGTTCCAACTGACCCTCGGGTAGACCTGAATGCAGGGGTGAGTCGCATCACAGAACGTCGAGCAGATCATGTACTCCCTAACACGTGCCAGTGGCCACAGGTTTGTGTTGGAACTATTAATTTCATATTTTGGTTTCCATTGCATAGCACTTCCACAAGCCAAACCGAAGAGGATGCAACGCGCTAGGAGAAACATACTTTACTGTTTCTGAGTCGATCGGATCAATACATATCAGAAAGGTATGCTTAACGATGACATGTCACCCACATGAAAGATGAATGAAGTTGAAGCTCACCTGTTCAAAACTGGAAATGACAACAACCAAATCCCAGTCATCGAAGACAAGATGATGACTGTTTCGACATTAACTATGCGAACAAGAACAAAATTAATGATAAAGGAAAAAGTAAACACTGACCAAACTTGTCACAAAATTAAGAATCTGTCAATGAAGAATGTTTCATCAGTTTTTTTTCCAAAACCATGTTGAGAATCATCCGGTATTTTTTTTCCAATCTTAAAATCTTATATTTATTCAAAATAAGTAATAACATCATGATCTACCCATTGACTCTTTGTCGGTCGAACTTTCCAAAATGTTTCACCTGTGTGAATTATGTAATTCTGCTGCTAATTGCTATAATTGGAGACGAATTTAGTCATCTGTTTAGGTGTCACAGTGACTCTCAATATTTCGAAATTCGTTAATATTCAATGTTCTAGTAAAGCCATGAAGTGATTGCACACTGTTCATACATGTGTCGTGTTTTCGAGAATGAACAGTTGCGTTTGGCTGTCTTGCCAAATGAGAAATTTATCCTATTGGGCGAATAGGACAAAAACTGTTTCCCTTGTTGCAGCATCAATTTGTCATGATAATTACAAATCCCAGATTGGTGTTATAATTGTATACTTTATCATAATTCAGGGAATTTGTTTCACTGACAATCTAGGCTGTCGGATCGCCACATAAAAACACATTTTTATAGTGACACCATGGTAATCAGGTCGGCGGGGTGCTAAACCGACATCGTCCGAATCAAGAAATTATATTAGAATATGCTTCAGAGGTATGGGACAACTGCAGTCATGAAAATTCCGAAAAACTTGAAATGATTCAACTCGAAGCCGCTCGCATAGTAACAGGTCTCCCTAAATTCTCCTCAAGATCGAGTTTATATTTTGAGACAGGATGGGAATCACTATCTTATAGAAGGTCAAATAGAAAACTTTGTACAATCTACAGTATTGTTAATAACCTATGCCCATCGTATTTACATGACATGTTACCACCTAAAGTATAAACTTTTAGTAGATATGAGTTACGAAATCAGAATAATCTGAATTTGCCGCAAGCACGAACAGTTACATACCAACAATCATTTATACCTTCTTCAATCAAATTATGGAATGTGTTACCCCCTGAATACAGAAGTGCAACATCGTTATCAAATTTTAAACACATGATTAAAACAACCATTACAGCTCCACCTCCATACTTCTCAATCGGCAACCGTAGAGCTAATATTTTACATACACGCCTAATGCATTCTTGCAGTTCCCTAAATGCAGACCTCTTTAAAGTAAATTTATCTGATACTTTGTCCTGCTCTTGTGGAAACCCATGTGAAAACAACATACACTTTTTTCTTGAATGTCCCAATTCCACTATTCCCAGAAATATCATGTTCGCTAACATTATAAAAGCTGGAACTACATGTACAATACAAAATAGTCTCTACGGTGATGTATCCCTATCTGAAAGTCACAATAACCTCATCTTCAACAGCGTTCAAAAGTATATACTGTCGACTAATAGATTCGAGTAACCCTTTTTCATTAATACAGAATATAGCCCTGCGACCATTTATTATTAATTACGCCACCAGTGAATAAACTGCATGCATGTATATGAATACATGTGTATCTCTACCTCCTTCTGTAAACATAATGTTTACGGTATATATATCCTGGTGTATGTGTGTAAATATGTGTATGTGTATGTATATATATGTATGCATGCGTATTCAAGGGTATATGTGTATGTATGTACATGTAGTGTATGCATGTAAGTATATGTGTACATGTACATAAGTGTATGATTGTGTAATTATATATGTAGTCTTGCATGTATTTTGGATTAATGTGTATATACAAGTAAACTGTGTCTATAGGCAATTCTTATGCATGTCTATGTTATTCTTGCAAACATTATGTTTATGTTCTTGTGTAAAAATATTTCTCTTTGTTACTATAAAAGTAATATGTGCAGATGTATTTGAGTATGTGTATGTATGTATGAGTATGTATGATTGTGTGTATATATGATTATGTGTATGTGTTTGTATTTCTGTATACGTATGTATATGTATGTGTGTATGTATATGTGTATATATATGTATAATCAATGTCTGTACATATAGAGTAAGGAAAGGGCCACCTAAGTTGGATAACTTTTGCCCAATCCTGTTGACAATATATGTCAATAAAATATGTTTAAAACAAACAAAACAAGAAATGTCAGGACAGATGAGGATATTATCATCCAAAACTGGCTCCCACAGGAGATATCGCTTGGATAAGATCAAGCGATATCTATAGTGTAGATATTGCTGCAATAAAATAACAGCACAATGCTTTGCATACCGTTGTGACGTCACTGTTACCATGACGTCACAATCAAATGACATCACCAATGGCTCTGCTACTGAAGCTGTTAGCAGTGCTTTTTACACTGAAGACACTGCAAATTATTGTCTACAAATTGAAAACGTTGGAAGAATGATGTTGGATGATACATAAAATATCACCCTCGTGTCTTTTGAAATTAAATATATCAACACTCTTTGATAAAAGTGGAAAAAATCCTCGGCATGCCTCAGAATTTTTCCACTTTTATCAACTCGTGTTGATATATTTGATATCAAAAGACACTCGGATGAGATTCTCTATATCATCGTCACCAATGTCATTTTGAATACAGATGAACATTCCCAGCAATGGGGTTTTTGAATTACCTGACTACAGATGTGTCCGTGTATCTGTAGAAGACAAAATGCTCACTCAAATACGTTTATTCAGCGACACCCACGGGTCCTTGTACATTTCAAAGAATGAAATCAGGCAGATGAGCATATATTAATACCTGCAGTGATTGACGGTCAAGGTCATAATGACGTCAATCTTCCCACTCAGTTGGTGCTACAACAACTATCCACGTCCAGTAAATGTTCCAAGAAGAGTTACTGATCACTGCAATTATTCCGTTGAAAGAAAGATAAACTGCACCACCAAATCCTCAATTTCCGAATCCCAATTCTTTCACATTACTACAGTTAATCTGTCATTACATGACACATTAACTGTAGTAATGTGAAAGAGTGGGTTGTCGTGATCTTGCAAGTGCTATGGGAATCAAAGTAATTAGTTTCGAATAATAAGTTTACATAAAAGATTAATGAAACATTTTTATATGCTATTCTCATATCGACTTGTTCTATGAGTGGTCCTTAACACTTGTGAGTGCTATACATACAACTTTTATGGAAAAAAACTTATCAGTTTCGAGTGATAAGTTTACATGAATGATTAATGAAACATTTTACTTTCTATCCGCGGTATTAAGTGTGGACATTTATCGACTTATTTACCTCAATTTCTGATGGATCACATTGACACCCCCCCCCCCCCCCCCACACACACACACACACACCCCCACACACTCTCACACACATGGTCGCACGGTTCAATCTTACGTTGTGATATACAGAGAAGCCGAGTAAAAACTAAATTGTTGAAGAAAGCTTCCTTGACATCTACTAGTCACCCAGATAATAATGTTATTAAGACCCTCCTTGTAAAGTGCGACATCTAACTCAAATAGGAGTAACCGTCTTTCAACTAATAAAAAATAATGTTGAAATTGTTTTAACTGGTCAACCGACAGAGTCTTTACTTTTCTCCGCCGAAAACGTTAAAATATCTCAATTACACAATACGAGATTGTTTAAGTTCGTCTTTGTCCCACCGTTTTAACATATATTTACATAGGTCCTCTTTAATCCAACTCAACGCGTATTTTCGGACGGGATCGTCTAGCTCGTCGCAATTCGCTATGGGGAGTTGCGCCCCTTAAACCTGCCAGCATAACAGATTCCCAGTTCGAATCCCAGATTTGCCCTATGTACGCTACTTTGGTCTATAGGCACCATTTCCATCGAACTAAGCGCCAGGTATGAAATCCTGTTCAAAGCGACGTCATACAAAACTTGTAAACTCAAAAAGTATATTCAGACGACGTCGTAAACGGTATTGATAAATGTTATTGAAATTAAATGATACAGCACACGCAAATAATGTATTTTACTTGTCTCCAGTTATCAATAATCATCCATGAATGCGCTCTATCCTTATCGGAGCGGTCGGGTAGCCTAGTGGTTCGCTCGTCACGCCGAGCACCCGGGTTCGATTCCCGACATGGGTACAATGTGTGAAGCCCTTTTCTGGTGTCCCCCGCCGTGATATTGCTGGAATATTGCTAAAAGCGGCGTAAAACCATACTCACTCACTCTATCCTTATCAGTTACAACCGTTTGTGGAATAATTGTTTCGTCAATTTTGTCTTTATGTTGAGGAACTGAAATATCACATAAATATTTAAAGATAGTTGACAATGAGACAATGACGAGACCATCGTCAGTGTTTTTCATGTCTGATCACATGACTATTCTAGAGCATCCTCAGGAAGAGTAGGCTCTTTAAGTGTAGATAACACCCTCGGTGAATACGATAAGGGTTATATTTTTACAAAACGAGTGTCTACATTGCCCCTGGACTGATTAGGCACGAATGTAAACATAGTATGCCATAAACACGAATGTAATGTTCTACTCTGCTACTACTACTCTTTAGTACCGAAGAAGATGTCTACATACAGAGACGAATTTTAGTGCTTGCCAATAAGGACAGCAAGTCGCCACAGCAGCGGAACCACAATTTGTCGATTGATATATAGGATATTTAATGTGTCGAGTGAAATATCATGTTTCTCTCAACGAGTGACGTGGGAGAAAAGAGATATATTCACGAGTGATGTAGTCAAGAGTTAAAATATCTCCTTTCCCCCTGTCACGTTATGTTGTTGTCTACCGGAAAATTACAAATTTACCGATGTAAATGAAACGTAAATTCTCCCTACCTAACACACACAGTACACCACCCCTTGTATTTAAAAAAAAAGTTTTTGCAAAATCTTTAAAAATATATAAATTCTGTGTCATACATACAGATAATTATGACTATATACAAAATCAACTTTAAAGAAAAGTATTCTTGAAAAGTTGAAGACCGCTGTTGGAAGCGAAAGAATACACGTTGGTCAAGTTATAAAATGGTGCTTTTCGAAACGAACAGTCTCGGTTGACGAGTTAAATGAGAATTTTATAGTACAAAACCTAACATTTTCAAGAGAATAGCAAACGACATGAAGCGATATCAACTACATAAATGACCATCCGTCATTATTTTGCCTTGTCAATGTGGAACTAACGACGTCAACGGGTTACCATACACTTACTAGAAAGGAAGATAATTTGAGGGGAATTCACTCTTGTATGACGGTAGTTCCGTCATATGTTATGTTCACAGCAGTGAAATATCAAGTGTTATGTTCACAGCAGTGAGATATCAAGTGTTATGTTCACAGCAGTGAAATATCAAGTGTTATGTTCACAGCAGTGAGATATCAAGTGTTATGTTCACAGCAGTGAAATATCAAGTGTTATGTTCACAGCAGTGAGATATCAAGTGTTATGTTCACAGCAGTGAAATATCAAGTGTTATGTTCACAGCAGTGAGATATCAAGTGTTATGTTCACAGCAGTGAAATATCAAGTGTTATGTTCACAGCAGTGAGATATCAAGTGTTATGTTCACAGCAGTGAAATATCAAGTGTTATGTTCACAGCAGTGAGATATCAAGTGTTATGTTCACAGCAGTGAGATATCAAGTGTTATGTTCACAGCAGTGAGATATCAAGTGTTATGTTCACAGCAGTGGGATATCAAGTGTTATGTTCACAGCAGTGAGATATCAAGTGTTATGTTCACAGAAGTGAAATATCAAGTGTTATGTTCACAGCAGTGAGATATCAAGTGTTATGTTCACAGCAGTGAAATATCTAGTGTTATGTTCACAGCAGTGAGATATCAAGTGTTATGTTCACAGCATTGAGATATCAAGTGTTATGTTCACAGCAGTGAAACATCATGTGTTAGGTTCACATCAGTGAAACATCAAGTGTTATGTTCACAGCAGTGAAACATCAAGTGTTATGTTCACAGCAGTGAAATATCAAGTGTTATGTTCACAGCAGTGAAATATCAAGGGTTATGTTCACAGCAGTGAAATATCAAGTGTTATGTTCACAGCAGTGAAACATCAAGGGTTATGTTCACAGCAGTGAAACATCATGTGTTAGGTTCACAGCAGTGAAATATCAAGTGGTATCTTCAATGCAATGAAAATAACACTTTCCTAATCTTCGGAAAACTCAGTCTTGCACACTTCAGTATATAATAACCATTAGCATGTATAATACATACACAAAATATGTCATTGTGTAAGGATGGAGAAATTAACAGACTGTTTGTCACATTTAAAAGGAAGAACGACCCATTTGATAATTCTAATTAGTTCTCGCTTTCTCGCCTTCAATTACGGCCGCGATAAAGCGATATAACGAGAGGAAAAAGCGATAACACAAGACGAGAAAGCTATATGTATAATCATATAGTTATATAATCGGAGATTTAGTCTCACCTGGCGGGAAAGCCGTCTTAACGTCAGTTAAACTCTATTTTACAAGTACATTTGCACTGAATTTAATTTCCGAGGACAGTTTGACTGAAAGGAATTATAAGAAATTAGGATTTCTTTAACAATATGTACAAATCATTCCATTTCTTCTTTCAAGCAAGGGGGCACGGGTGGCCCAGTCGTCTAAGGAGCCGCGATTCGCTGTGCAGTGTTGCGCCCCTTGGGCACGCCAGAAACCTATGATTGTGGGTTCGAATCCCGGTTCGCCCCAATTATGTTTCTAGGTTTGTCAGCACCATACCCGTGCTCGTGGTTTTCACCCAAGTGGTAAGCGTCGGAGACCTGCATCACTTCGGGCTTTCCTCCCACATCAAGCTGACACGCCGTGATATAACTGAAATACTGTTAAAAGCGGCGTTAAACCCAACTCACTCACTCACTCTTTCAAGCAATGATGTTACGGGTTGATGGCGCTCTCAAAAGTCGTGTATGTAAATTAAGGTAAAGACAAGTATCTAGTGGATCTATATTTTTTAAGGAAAACATGACAGTGTGAGTGTATAACATTTGTCTGAATAATGTACATGCATCATAATCAACACAAATATCATTCCTAATTCGGACGAGCACGTATTGGGCTTCATCTCAAAATCTGTTGATCGATAAAATAATTCTTTGGACAATTCAAACAATACAAACAGTGACTGATAATACTGACATCTATTTGTCAATACATAATCTATTTGTAATTAATTATTTGTTCATGTTCAATGTATATTTGAAAGCTTCAATTCTAAGATTGAAGGAAGAATTGGGTAGTATTTTGAATAACATGAAAATATAAATAGCGAAAAGCATTCGCAAGTATCCCAGACGATGTTTAAACATGAGAAGATATAACAAATATCATCCAACACAAAACGCTTGTGTCGTCGACGGGGTGGGGTGGGGTGGGGGGGTGGGGGGGAGGTGGTGGATGGGGGGGGGGGGGGGGTGGTGGTGGTGGTGGTGGTGGTAGGCGCATAACTAATTACTCCCATAAAAGGGTCAATTACGTTTCGCAAATACTTTGGTTTTGCGACAAAATGTGTAAAAGTAAAAGAGGTTACCGTTGTGGTGTATGTGAATCTTTCTAATTTACTACAATACAAGAAAGTCAACACATGCGTGTTTGCAAACGAAACGACGTAGCATTCTGCATCTCTAACAAATTTATCTGTACTACAAAATGTTGAAAAGTTCCTGGCATTAAAGTCAAAATAGCGGTGAAAATTATAGAAAAGCTTCACCGATTATCAGCAAAATCTTTTTTTATAATGTACGGCATTGTGGGAAATATCGCTTTCACGTTCTATCGCTTGCTCCCTCCATCGCTTTCTCGCCTCGCTTTTTCTCTTCATGGCTTTCTCGTCTCGTGCTATCGCTTTCTCGTCTCGTGTTATCGCTTTCTCGTCTCATAATATCTTTTTCTCGCGGCCGAAACTGAAGGCGGGAAAGCGATGTCTTCTCTCGTCCACCACAAGTTTTTTCCCTGCTTCCACGTGTACGTTAAGCTTCTCAAAGAGATCTTCTCTCTTCTTTATGTACCAAGTGCGAAACGAATTTGTGACATTCTGGGATGGAGTTTGCAAATGGGCGTAAATACCTCTCTCAGCAGTATATCGCTGAGCTAGTGTAGCATATTTTGATCATATGATAGTATATAGCATTTTAAAAATATTTTACAAGCAACAACTTAATTATTTATTTATTTATGATGACTAACACAATAACCACTATTTTCAGCACAATAGAAACTATGTAGGCGGTTCTCTTTAGACCAACATTTATAGCGTTTGTAACCCTATTTTTACACTAGCAATAAGCGGTGTAGCCTAGTGGTGTATGGGTCACCAGAAGACCAGGTTGGATCACCCACATTGGCTGAATGGTGGTGCCTCACGCAGTGACTTCATGGACTGCTTCGAATGGCTGCTACAATGCAAGCTTACCTTTCACAACTTTGACTGGTCCCCTGGCAATAACCAGGACTCATGGTTATCTTAAAAGTAATCTTTTGTCCTATTTACTGTATTTCATATAATACGTTAGCATAACATATTTTGCTCAAATGTTTTGCGATACTTATTTATTTCAAATTCTGCATTCATCATACAACATAGTAGACAAAACATTTATGGATTACAACTTTATGTAATGGCGACGTCGTTTCGGTATAGATCCTTACACCGTTGTCAAGCAAGAACAACGGTTTCCCCTTATTTTTTACAAATTGTCCTGAACCTTTGACGAGAAGATCAGAATTTACTTTAGTGTAAAGTATAAATTCCTTTCGTTACAGATCGCAACAAGCGACATGAATGACAATTTTGGATGTATCAATAAGGTCTACACGGCACTTAAATGGCAATAATACTTTGA
Organism: Haliotis cracherodii; assembly: GCF_022045235.1. Lineage (NCBI taxonomy): Eukaryota > Metazoa > Mollusca > Gastropoda > Lepetellida > Haliotidae > Haliotis > Haliotis cracherodii. The sequence continues at coordinate 68,860,026 of NW_027266264.1, forward strand.
AAGACATCAGAGAAACAAACATACATGAAGTCAGAACTAATACTTGACTTAATGCACCACATGATAATTCTCACAAAGGCATGTGTTCGAGTCTCTCGTAATAGCCTCACTATCAGTGCTTTTTCCTACATATACAATGCGAAAAATGTAGGGGATAGTGGGGTGGGGGGGGGGGGTGGGGGGGGGGGGGGGGGTTGGGTGGAGAGTGGAGGGGTTGGGGTGGCGGCTTTGAGGTTACTGAGAGTGGTGGGTCGATTTTGACGTTGACGTACGCGTCTGGCGATGACGTCCAAGACGAGTGTTTACCATGGCATGGCATAGCTGTTTTGCATATTTAATTTAAGACCCATGACGGTCCCCCCTACGTGTCATGTACACATTTCTATACAAAATTACATGATAGTTTCTTAAAGAACTTCATCCGTCAGGGGTCTTAAAATAAACAAAATTCAGATTTTGTTGGGTATTTTTGGTCAAGTACCGTATTGATGTTTCATACACATTTCTGGATTTCGAGTTATTTTGCAATTCATCGTTCTCATTTGGAGTCTAACGGACTGTAGTAGATTTTATATATCAATTATTTCATTTTTTACACTGTTTTGTTCCTGCAATTGGCTGAAAGGGCAGTCATCTGATCTTAACACAGCTTAACCAGTGCTATTAAATCACACTTCAATGAACCCACCCACATTGACGTTCAATTTTTAATGAACTCTGGTATTATAACAAAATTTGTATTCAAAATCCGGCGTAATGCAATGAAACATCACTTAGATACGAACAGCCATTTCAGCTAGGTATCATTTAATAATCATTGTTAGCGTTTGACAAATATACTTTCTGATAAACACAGAATATAACAACACGAATAAAAACAGAAGGAACAATAGCAACAAGTACCACTCCAACAAGATTTATAGTAAGCTAAAATAAGTTTTGTTTGTTTATTGTTTAACGCCGCACTCAGCAATATTCCAGCTGTATGGCCGCGGTCTGTAAATAATCGAGTCCAGACAAAACAATCCAGTGATTGATATCATGAGCATCGATCTTAGCAATTTGGGATACGATGACACCCATCAACCAAGTTGCGAGCTTCATCACCCGATCCCGTAAGTCGCCTCTTACGACAAGAATAGTCGCCTCTTACGACAAGAATAGTCGCCTCTTACGACAAGAATAGTCGCCTCTTACGGCAAGAGTGGGTTACTGAAGACCTGTTCTAACCCGGATGTTCACGGGTAGATAAAACTTTTATCTTCTTAGTGATTTGGTGTTAACGTCGATTGGAACAGTGTTTATTTCACAGCGTGCCCTCGGCGTTTACAGCTTAGGGACAGAATTATTTTTAGGAAGCGTGGGGTGTTTTGATTTTAAAGGGTGGTGTATATGAGGGCGGCCTGAAAATTTTGAAGATTATTTAGGGACGGGCAATTTATTTTAGGTGTTTGTGTGTATGAAAAACTGTTACAGATAAAGTCTTTGGGATAGAGCCATGAAGAAAATATTACATACAGATGGGAAGGTGGAGGAGGGGGGGTGGCAGGGTGGGTGGGTGGGGGGTGGGGGGGCGGCATACTACCCGCATCCACAGTACATGATTGCTCAGCGACATCTGATTATGTACCTAGGCATACAGTTTCGGGTAAAGAAGAAATAATCCTTAGAGTCTGGACACCTGTCCTCCATCGGCACGTCCAGGTAGCCTTCCTCACTCATATGGCAGTGAGTTAGCCCTAACATAAAGCCAAGTTCGGCCGAGATGCACAGGAACTTCGTTGTTTTTAGGCATGAAGCAAGGCAGACCGCTTCATCCACATTGAATACGTTTTCTGTGTTGTGCTCCCTAGTAGAAAGGTCGGGATATTTGGAGAAGTCGTTCCCATAGTGAAGACATCCTGAGTAGAAAATCAAGGTATAAATATAAGGAGTGCAAGACATCGTTTGTTGTATATAGATATATATTAGAATATAGAAAGGCTAAAGGTATCCAACATATAATTGAAAAAAGCCAGTCCAAACCAACTTTCCACAACAGTAAAAAAAATGGAAATATGTGCGAGTATTCACTAACATTTTTTTAAGTTCACATGACCTTTAAAATATATGCGTTGAATAATGGAAAAGGAAGAGGAAGTCTCCCTACAATGTATGTTGATTTATGGACAGCGTCGAGGAAATGATAACAATCATGAGTAGGTGGTGATGGCGGAAGATAAGCTCCCTGGCCCATGGTGTAAGAAGTTGTTCAGAATGTTTCAAACATCGCGTACATCTTGAAAGTCATTTGGAATGTATAATTGATAGTTCCGTATGTTAACTGCTGATGAAGACTTTTCATTCGTTTTCTAACGGCTGGTATAGTTTATTGTCTTGCCTGCTAGTGACTAGTATTAAAGATCATTGTCTGGTCTGATAACCACTGCTGTCGGTCGCCTCCTGATGGGGTATTGTAACAGTATATTGTATCGTCTCGTTGGACTGTCGGCTCAAGCTTACCTCTAGTGCACCGATTGGCTTGATCAAAGCTAAGGCCTGGCTCACACAAACACTTTCCTCGCTGGCACGTCGCGCCCATGACGAAGTCACACTCGTCGTCCTTGTCACAGTCGCTTCCGATCACTGCAATAATAAAGACCTACTGTGTACAACCTTACAATGATAATTTGATAGTTTAAACTGCACATTAAGACAAGTGATTATTTTTCTTTTACTATATTCGCTAGTCAACTTTCGGAAAATATTATTTTAACTTGAGAAAACTGCATAAACCTCATCAAAACAATAATTTGACAGAAGTTATTCATCGCTTCTATGGTCGAGTGGATAGAGTGTCTGCCTAGAGAACGGAAAGTCAGTGGTTTGATCCCCGGTTGAGTCATGAAAAGACGTTAAAAGATGGCTCTTGTTGTTACCTTGCCAGGAGCTAGGTATTAAGGGGATAAAACAAGGGCTGATCTGCTCGCGGTATGTTGTGTCTGAGTGGGATTTAAACTGCAAACATGGAATCATGTGCAAGCATTATAGCAGACAAAAACATAATTCAAGAATCTTTATACATGTTTGGGAACCCACGTGCAGTTCTGTAACCCAAGTGAATATACCAACGACTGGAGATCAATAACATGTCTGCCGCGTCAGCGGTGACTGAAACAGTTCAGTGAGTGCCCCACAGCATCATGTCCACATAAACTGCTGTAGCGCACAGGGCGTGTGTGAAGAGTCGGTATCTGGTGTATCCCCCCCCCCCCCCTTCCCCTCACCCCCTTCCCCTCACCCTACTTCAGATTCCTTCTGTGCTCCTTGCCCTCGTGCTCCTGACCAGGTTCGTCATCACAGCTGAGGTATGGCGTTCCTCTCCCGGAGCAGAGCAGCTTGCAGAGTCTCCAGATCACGTGGAACAGGGTGACTCCTTTGAACACGGTGCCCTAGCGCATCACATGCGGAGATGAGCAGGTTGAGGGTCGAGACACCATTTAAACAAATGGCCACACCGGATGGTGGCTTCTATGACGTAGACCGAAGACCCAACAGACAAGCATATGTACCCTCCTTGTGGAAGTTTGTCTGTGAAACCCGATTAAACATAAGCAATAAGATAATAACTTAAGGATCTATTGCATGATATACAGGATACTAGTCGCGGGACTTGTAGCACGCTGGGCATCTTCATCTGCGCTGTCTGGCTGCTCTGAGCAGTTTGGCCAAGACAACAGGGCAAAAGTGATGAAGACCTTGGACATCGGTGACGGAGACATCCCGAAGGTAGTGGGAGGCAAATATCGTATAAGAACGCCAGAAACATCCCTCCATGATGGCCGAGAGTGTGCAATTACTATGCAACGCCAAGGTGTAAGCCAAGGCCTCCTCTCATGAGGATTGGGGGCAACCAGGGGTGGTAGTCCCGCAAACCTGTAGGCTCTGAGGATGATAGAATGCAGCCAAAAGGAGATAGTGGTTCGAGATACCCCAGAAGTTGCAGCCAACGATAATGGGATGAAAAGACGATTGTGAGAGTGACGGGAGGCCTGAGATGCCTTCAAGTAGACCTTTAAGCCTCGGACTCGGCAAAGTGTTATCAGGTCCCAATATCGAGGAGAGTAGTGGAAGGGTAAATGGACGATCCCGTTGTCTCACGAGCTGGTTCTTAGCAAGACAGTCCCAGCGCAAACCCAGGAAGACTTTACCATGTTTATGACGTTCAAATCGGAATCTACCGACGTCTAAAGCATGCATCTCACTAATATGATATCCTTCTGGGCCGGGACGTACTGAGGCTGACGTCAAGGCGCTGCTGATCCTCAAGATGCTGTTTATGATGTTTGAGGAGGTCAACGGAAACTTACAGCTAAATGTCCTTGGCGACATCCAGGGCGACATGGTGAATCGTACTGGCGAAAAGAAAAAGGGGGAAGACCAAGGGAGTTGATACAATGGTGCCTTAAAATGATCCTCCCAAGAGCAGAACTGTGGGACATACAGTGGGACAGGAAGTCCATTACGGTCGGAAACCTTTCATGAACCAAGGCCATGGCCCAACGAATATGGGCCTCTTCCGATGAGTGGGCGCGAACAACGGACATGTCGACAGCTTCCGTAATGGAGAGGATAGTTGAGAGGAGGGAAAGTGTGCGACGGATAGTCTGGTCAATATGAGCTAATTCCTTATCCTCCACAATAGCAGAATATGTACAACGCTTGGGATTGATAATGTGGATGTCGCCATCCAAATCTGGGGCCGACGAGATGGAGGATATACCATGAATCCCAGTGCCCGAGTAGCCGAAACGAGGAGGTTGTAACTTGTCCCTATGGAAGCGGGAGGAAGCAAAAGCCAGATCCAGATTCGTAAAAACCTGCTTAGGTGGTAGGGTTAGAGTATTCGAGGAGGGACCGGAGTCCACGAATCCCGAGAGCCGGTCCTCTTTAGAGGTGCTACGGGAGAGGCCCAGTTGATCCGCAATCCAGAAAAACATGTCCGCCGGATTGACGATATCATATTCACCATGAGAGGAGACTGGCGACGGTGGACCACCGAGTGCAGTAGTAGGACAGGAAGTAGGTAGAGAAGAGGAGTCCCGGCAGACGGGAAGCTACGTTGATCCAGCGCCCGAGACACTGCGTAGATGAAGAGGAATAATCCGTGCGATGATCCCACGACGAATGGAGAATATGACGATCCTGCAAATCCATACGATCCATTGTACGGGAGTGTTGAGGTCTTCAAGGAGGAAAGGGTGAACGGTCACTCCTTGGAGACTGATTCTAAATCCCTGACGACGTCGGTCCCACGGAGACCGAGGATGAACCGGAGAAGCCCACGATCCTATGTGATATGTCTCCCGCACTATTGTCCTGATAATCACATTATTAAGTAGGAGAGGAAGAACGTGGGTGATTCCGGGAACTACAACGTACATCATCCCTCCGACGTTCCGTTGAATGTCGTCAATCTGGAGAGCAATGACGATACACGATGAGAGGCCTCCGTAGAAGAATGATGTTCTCGTGATGGATGACAATCTGCGTGCCGGGCAGGCGAAGTCGAAAGAGCGGTCGATTTCACGGTAGATCGACATTATCGATGTATCAATGTGCCGATCTGTTGAGGCATCAATACGTTGATGAACCGTAGAGTGGCGATCCCTCAGGTCTCGATCTGTAGAGGAGGCGAACTGCCGATCCACCGAGGTACGATCCGGCGAAAAGTCGACATGATAATCCAACGTGGAACGACGACATTCTATGGAGGAACGGCGGCTTATCGATAAGGGCGAAGCACAGCGATTTGGCGATCCGTCGATCCGTCGATCTGTCGATCCCTTGATCGCTCACGATCCAATGAAGGATGACGATCTTGTGATGGAAGCTCCGTCGTCAGTCGGTGAACACTCGTTCGATGACGATCGTCCTGTTTTGGTTCAGTAGGGCTATCGCCATTAGAAAGCCGGAGAGATGTAACTGTATTCTCGTAGCGCAGCAGTGAACGACGATGACCCGGATCACAGCGGGTAGACCCCCATCTGCGAAATAAGGGGGGAAGCGTCAGATGACAGTGCAGTCCGGTGGTCAGTTGAAAGCGGGACGACTGAAGCAGACAGTCAGCCATCGCGTGTGCAGGGAGCGTGATCCGTCCAGAGGCGGGAAGCTCGGCAGATAAAAACGAGTCAGAGAGAAATTCTTCCTTGACGGAACACGATGTAAATGTCGCCGATTTAGTAGACCTATTCTCTTTCTTTTAGAAGACAGTCACATAAGATAACACAAGTCGCTTGGGTTTCTTCGCGGAGGAAGAACCGTGCTCGGAATCCTTGGACGCCTTGAACCGACGATTAGCTAACCGTTTAGAACACTTGCGGAGGTAAGTTTTGAATTCCGATTCAGACAAGTTAGCACACTGTTGACATCGTGTAGCAAATTCATACATCACACGACAGTCACATCAAATAAGATGGGGATCGAGAGGGAAAACAGTCTATGGCAGAATTATATCTTATATAGCAGTCTTATATAGCGACGTGCATGTACGTGTATGTGTTTGTGTTGCTGCTTGTACTAGTCCGGACTAGTCCGCAGTTTAACATGAATACCCCTCTCAGACACAGCATGCTGACTCCAGCCGACCAGTCCTTGTTTTATCCCCCTTAATGCCGAGCGCAAAACAGGGTAACAACAAGTGCCATCTTTTAACGTCTTTTGGTATGACGCGGCCAGGGGTCGAACCCCGGACCTTCCGCTCTCGGACAAGTCATGGTATGTTACAATATTCAATTAATTATATAAATACAGGGGCTACTCACTTGCATCCTCTCTCCTGGGTGTGGAGGAAGACATCCCCCTACAGTTCCAGCTGAGTCGAGGGGGCACCTGTTTACACTCGTGACCCGGATTGCAGAAGGTTGAGCAGATGATGAAGTCTCTGACAAATGATGTCGGCCATGAATTGAAATTAGTGCTATTTGTATTGATTAGATATTCGGGGTTCCAGATCATCGCTTGAATACCCCCAACATTTAGGAAACTGTAGATCACCCAGACGTACATGTCTCCTCCTCACAGGCTCACGGCAGAACTGAAAGTGAACCGTCAACACCGCAAAGTAGGAACAGCTTAAAAAATTAAAAAACATGCTTCCTTTCGTGCATCACGTTTCGTTCGATTTAGTCTTGAATTAATGATTAGCTGGAGCAAGCCTCCACACAATTTCATTTTCACATTATTTATATATTGCCATGAGCAGAGACAAATTAGTTTTAGCTAAGGTTCTCTACTTTACCACTTTGCTCTTTCAACAATCGTTCCCGAGTCCACAGACGAAAACTTAAATCGCATTATGTGTAAGATATATATATGATCAATACACAGTGTAGACCCAGGACTGATCCTTGTGGCACACCTTGTCTCCAGTTGAATGTGACAAGAACATATATATTGTATGTAGATGTGTTTGGTGTTAAAAGACATTTGCAACTGCCTGCATTCTAGTTCGAGGCTAATAATAACCATGTGTGATTCATATTACCACAACATTAATATTTTGTAATTCCTTCCTTTTACGGTTACCGGGAGATGTATGAGTGCCAGGTAACATTTCATGAGACTCGACTATACAAAAGGACTGTCGGAGTTTCAGGCTCTGTGTCCTGGCTGTCATTATACCAAAATGACGTGGTAAAATTCTCATAATATCAACCAATAATTGCCGTAAAATAGATGCAACATGTCCGACAGAAACATACAAAATTTTCGAAACCGAAGAAGAATGTGTGAGAGAGTGAGTGAGTGAGTTGGGTTTAACGCCGCTTTTAACAGTATTCCAGTTATATCGCGGCGTGTCAGCTTAATGTAGGAGGAAAGCCCGAAGTGATGCAGGTCTCAGACGTTTACCACTTCGGTGAAACCCACGAGCACGGGTATGGCGCTGACAAACCTAGAAACATAATCGGGGCGAACCGGGATTCGAACCTACAATTCTGGCGTACCCAAGGGACGCAACTTTGCACAGCGAATCGCAGCGCCTTAGATGACTGGGCCACCCATGCCTCCTATTGGGCACTTAGGGTGTAGTGTGATAGATTATGGTTTGGCATCGAGTGACATGTCGACATGAACCCACAATCATAGGTTCCTGGGCCCCCCATGCCCCCCCGTGCCGCCCCCCCCCCCCACCCCCCCGTTCCCCGAACAAGAATGAAATAGCCCCATCAAATAACTAACATGTTCTAAATGATGAACGATCTTGAAATCTTATATGATCCCATTAGACATTGTATTGGCAGCATTGTTAACTAGTTTGAATTTAACAGGCACATACATACATCAGCACTTATATAGTATATAGACTGTAGGTAATACAAAACACTGCTTGAAATAATGAGTCATCACCTTTTGAAATTTCGTTGTCACATTACAGTCCTTAGAGCCTTGTTACAACCCTTAATGTATTTTTTTTTTACATTAAGGGTTACCTTTTTACATTAAGAGTAACAACCCGCAACCCTTAATGTAAAAAAATATTTTTTTACATTAAGGGTTAATATCGTACAAATCGCCCCTTAATGTAAAATATTATTATAAACTAAGTTTGATTTGAAATATAGGATACGTTTTGCTATGTTCACGTTTTATATTGTTTTTGCTCGGTTTCTTGCAATTATTAGTAATAAGCATCATTCGTAAAAGGTCCAAGTTCGGGAGGTATTCGGGAGGAATACCTTCGATAAAATATTCACTGGTAAGACGTGTTATTGATTTTCGCTACAGATAACATGCTATTACTATTCTGTTGGATAAAAGTATGTTTGGTTATTCCAGTTATATCACGGCGTGTCAGCTTAATGTGGGAGGAAAGCCCGAAGTGATGCAGGCCTCAGACGTTTACCACTTCGGTGAAACCCACGAGCTCGGGTATGGTGCTGACAAACCTAGAAACATAATCGGGGCGAACCGGGATTCGAACCTACAATTCCGGCGTACCCAAGGGACGCAACTTTGCACAGCGAATCGCAGCGCCTTAGATGACTGGGCCACCCATGCCTCCTATTGGGCACTTAGGGTGTAGTATGATAGATTATGGTTTGGCATCGAGTGACATGTTCCCCGATGATGATTAATGTCTCTGTAAAAAACATGAACGGTGCCATTATGTAAATGCGTTCAGAAACAACTAAAGATAACTCATACCTTATTAAGTAAAACAAAGTTTGCCATGGAAGCCATTGTACAAACATGGTTTGGGTGCTAAAATTGGTAAAATGTTACAATCCTTGTACAGTAATGTAAAGGCCTGTGTTCATTCAAACAACAGAGTATCTGGTATATGTGTTGCTTCATGGGTGTGGGTCAAGGTTGTATGCATTGTCCCTTTTTGTTTCAGTTTTTTTCATAAACGAATTGGTCACAAAATGGAACAAAACTGTCGTTTTGGTGTAAAGTTACATCCGGAATTGATTTATATTTTTCTACTTCTATAAGCGGAAGACCTTATTGTGTAAAAATGAAGCTGAATATCTTACATGATGACGGTTGTATATGGGAAATGCCAGTCAATCTATCGATAACGATAATAGGGGAGGTTTATCACATTATGAAAAAATGGTATTATGATGGAAATGCGTATAAAGTAGTTACTGGATACAGTTATCTTGGCTTGTATTTTAGCAATAGATTACTGAGATCGAATGCTTAAATAATATTCCAATTGAGGCAAGAAAGGTGTTCATGGTCCTGTTAATTAGTATACATTCCTTGAAACCATACTCCCCTCACTTTTACTTAAAATGTTTTGATAAAAAGATAACACCAATACTTTTATACGGGGCTGGAACTTGGGGGATCAGTGACATAGAACCGAGTCTGGCAGATGTCCTTTTCAGTCGCTCGCTGTTTTGAAATGTGTCAAATATTAGCTGTCTCTTAATAATATGCTGGAATCTCGTATACCCCAAAAATGTTACAATATGCTGCAGCTGTACGATGAACAAGGCCACGTAAATTGGGTAACGAAACTCAAATCTGTTACTTTCAGATTAGGATTTGGTGATGTCAGGTATTTTCAAACATGTGGTAATAAAACCGCGTTTTTAATATGTTACGTCAGCGGTTATGGTAATTTATGCGAAAACCCCCAAATGGCTCATTATGCACAGTTTTCAACATCCATTTCATGTGAGAACTATTTGAGTAGTATAACTGTAAATAAAATCAGGACTCGTTTGGGGTTCAGTTCAATATTCCTCGTGAATTTTAAAATGTAAAGTTTGTAACCTTAACCATATCGAAAATGAATAATATCCCTTTTTGTTAATTTTTTCTATGTTATAGCCATCTGAAGCGAAGTTTTTACATCTTTCCAAATATTCTGGAGTTTAATACACTACTGTCATCGCAAGACCCTATTATCAATATGAATACAGAAAAGTACTTGTTTTATGCCAATGCTGTAAGAACACAAATACCCAAATAAACTTTGATAATATGCAATTATGTTAAAATTGCTTTTTCAAAAATAAAATGCAAAGGAATGTGTTGTATTTTATACTATTTGAACCTAAATGGTATTTCGATTGTACAAAAAGTCCCGTGGCCTACAAGGACTGAATAAAGTGAAGACTCATTATTCGTAATAGCTTCCTTCAACTGTGCGCGTATATTTAGGAACAACAGAAAGTAGAGCCATTGAACTTGTGTAAGTGCAGTACACCTTTCATATTCCAACAACCTCGCAACAAAGACAACCTGGTCGTTATTAACAGGTTTTCTTCATGGGTCATAACTGACGATGTTTTAAATCTTGTTACAAAGGTGTATCTAGGGACACTATACAATATGCCGTTATTTCCGTTATTTACGAGGCATCTGATTGGTCGAAATTTAGCCCCAATACATTAAGAGTATTTTTTACATTAAGAGTTGTAACAAGGGGGAACCCGCAACTCTTAATGCAAAATATTTTTACATTAAGAGTAATTTTTACATTAAGGGTTGTAACAGAACCTAAATAAGCGACAAAACCCTTTCCATATACAATAGGAATATCTGCATAAAGCAGAGTTGTTGTATATCCGACTATATCATGATCATGTGTTTATCTTCACTATCAAATAGTAATGATACCAGGTGTTCGCGAAAAGGTGAGCGTATCCTGCCCCAACGATGGCACACGTTACAAACACATGCAAAGGCAAGCCAATTGTTAATCTGAAAAAACACGGGAACATATGGTACAAGTTAAAATAGGGTTTGCATCGGACATCATTTGTGTCACTGATGCGTTAAATGTGGAAATGTCCTCCACATGTCTACCATAAAACTTTTTGAAAGCTACACTGAGGCCTTGGATGTTGAAAGCAACTTCAAACAACTTCTGAGCAAGAGTCGTGCGACGCTCTTTGAAATCTTGATAGAAAGATCATGCTCGATTGTATCTCAAATGTGAAATGTAAACACCAAATGCTGGAGATGATGGAATATTATATTGCTCGACATGAAGGGAAAGTTGAAGTCATCCCTCTTGTCATACAGTCTTGTGGAGAGTGTTTCGTCACTCTGAATCTAAAGACGCGATGAGGTGAGGTGAAACGGGATTTAGATAACGCCGTTTTAAACGATATTGCACTTATATAACGGTGTACTATTCGGCTTTATTGTACTGGGGCACTGAGGTACCATGCTGCAGTTAAACATGGATACCCAAATCAAACATAGTGAAAGACTCAAGTCGCCGATCAACTCAAACGATGTTTACTTATTCAGATGAAAACAATAACTGACAACACAACGGTATTACTATGATGACATCATCACAACACTTGCATAACCATTCCAAACAACGTTAACATTGCATTCTATTTATAGAAATACTTCCGGGTTTAGAGTTACCTCCCTTACATCATTAGCATACTCCGAGCAGACCATTCCTTGTTTTATCTCCTCTATTCCGAGCACTACGCAAGGTAACAAATATAATCTTTTAACACCATTTGGTAAGACGCGGCCGGGGATGGAACACAGACCTTCATCCTCTCCAGACGGACGACCTATCCACTAGACCACGGTGGTGGCTTATTAGTCCGGTCGGCCTGGTACAGGATCGAAATACTGAAGGTGTTTACTTTTGTTGTCGTGAAGATATTGCAATCACCAAGCCCCGGTCACAATAGAATCCACACATAACAAGGATTACACTCTCATTTATTATCAGATTACAATGAAACCTACAAAGTTGTTTCAGACGATCGGCATTTTCGATCCCGAGTCGCAATGGGTCCGTTCCGATAGGTCAGAACCTCGGTTTGGGAGAGGGTAGAGCACGTGCGTTGTTGACTCCGCCAATCTTCACATAGCTAGTTGACGCGGGGCGGTCATAGACGTAGTAGTCGTCGTCATCTGGGGAGTATATACATATGAAGTAGCCAGCAATGGTCGAATGGGGACAATTGACTGATAACTATGATAGGCATAGTCATAACAGACAAATCTACATCATGCACTATATGAGGACGGTCATGCAACAGACATATGCACAGACATGTAACAGACATGTACAGTCGTGTAACAGACAAATGTACCGACATGTGCAGTCGTGTAACAGATATATCTACAGTCGTGTAACAGACATATCTACCGTCGTGTAACAGACAAATGTACAGACATGTGCAGTCGTGTAACATATATGTCTACAGTCGTGTATCAGACATATCTACCGACGTGTAACAGACATGTACAGTCGTGTAACAGACATGTACAGTCGTGTAACATACATATATAGCCGTGTAATAGACATATATAGTCGTGTAACAGACATATTTACAGTCATGTAACAGACATGTACAGTCTTGTAACAGACAAATGTACAGACATGTACAGTCGTGTAACAGATATATCTACAGTCGTGTAACAGACATATCTACCGACGTGTAACAGACATATGTACCGTCGTGTAACAGACATGTACGGTCGTGTAACAGACATATCTACCGACGTGTAACAGACATATGTACCGTCGTGTAACAGACATGTACAGTCGTGTAACAGACATATCTACCGTCGTGTAACAGACATATGTACCGTCGTGTAACAGACATATCTACCGTCGTGTAACAGACATATCTACCGTCGAGTAACAGACATATGTACCGTCGTGTAACAGACATGTACGGTCGTGTAACATACATATATAACCGTGTAATAGACATATATAGTCGTGTAACAGACATATCTACAGTCGTGTAACAGACATGTACAGTCTTGTAACAGACAAATGTACAGACATGTACAGTCGTGGGGATACACGCGCACCCCCATATCCGACATGACAAAAAAAAAACACGCAAAGCCATAGCTGTTATTGTAGTAAATGTGTTGAGTGATGTCGATAAAATCTTACCATATATCGGGTCCCTATCTCGCTTGTTCCTGTTTGATGGTAAAAATAGAAAAGAGGTTACGCGATCATCATGTCAACGTAAATATATCGACACTTTAAGATACATTTTAACTCATTTGTTAATATACAATCATGAAAAGGGCTGTGTTATAAAGAGCCTTGTAAAGGATTTCAGTTACTTGTGTCCTTAAAAACATACAGTAAACTACGGTTATAACGAACTCAAAGGGACCAATAATTTTAGTTCGTTATAACCGTAGTTGGTTATAAGCATATATACAACATCTATACAGCAAATGGCAGGGACCAAAATTTAAATTCGTAATACCCGTCAGTTCGTTATAAGCGTGTTCGTTATAAACGTATTAACTGTAATATCATTATACCTACCCATATTCATCATAAGGTTCAACTCGTTTCCTTTTTACACTGAAAACACAATTCAAATTCCATATGATTCAGAAAAAGAAATATTTTCTTAGTGACACGTTTATCAGTTTAGACAATATTAATTACAAACTTCTTCATCTTAGACAGCGTTCTTCTGTAGATGTGTTGAACAATGTGATGCTGTTTACATAGGAGCTGTTAAAACTGGACAGTATTTTGTCACCGATGGAATCAGTAACGATGCAAGTTGGTCTCAATTGTCATTGGAACTGAAGCCATTTTTCGGCACCGCGATTTTCTGCGAATCCACGATTTCACTTGATTATAAACCTTGGTTTGCATATACCTATGTGGGATATGTCCACGACCTGCGTCCCTTTTGAATTTCTTCTAAAGCTCCAGCTGTCACTCTGAACATAACTGTCACACTGACCAACACGGCGCTAAAACCAATTCATTTCTTAACATCCTTCTGTCGTGTGTTCTGTTGTTGAGGTCTACTGCCCAAGCCTATCCATGGGATTCCTACCCTAATTGGACATTATCTAATTATTTGATTTAGATGTAAATGGGAGGGGCGATGGCGGAGCCTAGTGAATAAAGCGTTCGCTCGCCACGCCGAAGGACCGGGTTCGATTCCCATTTTTTGTGTACGCCGCCGTGGTATTTCTGTAATATCGCTAAAAGCGGCGTATTACCATGCTCACTCAGTGTAATGGGGTTATTTATTTTGTTATCACACATACCTGCTTTGTCCGCAGCAGCGACCCGTCGTGTACCACCTGTACAGAAAATAGAGACCGATAAACAATGCAATAAATAGAATAATCATAAAACATGTGAACATCGCTACATTCGCGGGATCGTCAAAATATCCTGGTGCCTGTGTCGTTGTAGTAGTGGCCGTAGTTGTGGTTGCGGTCGTTGTTGTAGTAGTTGTTGTTGTAGTGGATGTAGTAGTTACGAAGCTAACGGCGACAGTTCCCGTAGACGATTTTTGCGGAATGCCTCCATCCTTGGCCTCCACCAGGGCAAAGTAGGTTGTCCCGTGTAGCGAGGAATCAAAGGTGTTGGTGTATCTGACCTCTCCTGAACTGAGGACTGTCACGTACGGAAGAAGTGCCGAAGATCCCCCGACTTGTGAATAGGTGACTGCGTTGTTTGGGGATGTCAAGTCTCCGTCTGTTGCTGTGATCGACCCCAGGGACCCAAGTGTCCGACCCTCAGAAATTGAGAAAGCGCTGAGCGTATTGGCAAATGTTGGAGTGTTGTCGTTTTGGTCCAAGATCGTGACCTGAACTTGAGAGGTTCCCGTTGCCGCATTGGAGTCAACTGCAGCGATGGTCAAAACAGCAGTGTTCGGGTAGACACCGTTATCGATGTCGTACTCAGTGTTAAATCCAAACCGTTTGTTCACGTCGTCGTACCGGAAGCGTTCACTGTTGTTACCGGAAAGAAGAAATATGTCCGTGATTGTGTCACTCTCTGGGTCAGTAACGGTAAGGCCAAGGTCACAGAAAGATGCATACACCTGAAGAGAAAATGATGATGTTAGCTGAATCGTTGCCTTACCCATCAGAAACAAAAACGGACAAAATGTTTTAGCATCAGAGCTATAGTGCTGCCATGTTATGACAGTCGATACTAAGAACATTTTTTGTTCACTGTTTAAAAGTGTTTGGAATGTAAACACGTACAAATCATGTTTAGATCTAGATTTAGGAAAGTGCTTAAATTCTATGCGAATTCATATTTGGTGTGTTCTATCTTAACGCTTGTAGGGTCTCAACACATGAAATATGCAATCGTATCACAGCCTAAACACCACCTAAACACAACACCCCCATCATTTAAACATGTTTAGAATTAAACACGTATAAACATGTTGAAAATTTTATCGTGTTTAGGTTTAAACAGGTTAAATATTTAAACATGTTTAAAGCTTAAAAGTGTTTACATATAATGCGTATCATTGGGCAATAAGTCAAATACGGTGTATGATATATATTCATAGATTCACAGGCACCTGCATAACACATATACCGCCAGAACTAACAACTAACTTGGAACAATATTTACATAAATATGTACAAATAAACGGTGAACAGTTGACTCGGAAAACTGACATTTGTGAGGACAACAGTCTCAGTAGCACAGGTACTAGCATGGGAACTACAAAACAAGTGGCTGCAGGTTCCTATCCGCCGATGGTTGAAATTCTAAGCGTTCTTAAAAGTTTTGTTGTGTGACTGATGGTACTTATCTAATACAGGAAGCTTACAATGAAAGTATAACTGATTACAACGATATACCCTTTTAGTTAACTCCCCCGGAATTAATCCATCTATACTTCTACAAATAGTTTTAACGAAACTAATTTAATATGCATACCTTTTTAGAGAGTAACTTAAGCAATCGAAATTGATATACAGTCAAACATCGTTAATCCGGACCCTTTAGTCCAGAAGCCGTGCATTCTTGAATATTACCCTTACCAATGGTTAGTTAATCAAGAAACGGTGTTTCAATGGGCACAGCACTCTCCGGATAAACGAGGTTTCCCTGTATGTTAACATTGTTTACATACCTGTGACTCATAAATATTGCAATAAAAAATTGCCTCGTTAAATTCGGGCGGTTCGTTGACATTGAGGACAAACAGGTTGATGTACTGTCCCACAGAGTCCAGGTAGCCGTCATTCACGAGGAAGGAGATGTTGTAGTAGCTGGTGGTCTCGGCGTCGAGGACGTTCTGGC
Source organism: Haliotis cracherodii (assembly GCF_022045235.1). Lineage (NCBI taxonomy): Eukaryota > Metazoa > Mollusca > Gastropoda > Lepetellida > Haliotidae > Haliotis > Haliotis cracherodii. Next base: position 68,876,563 of record NW_027266264.1, read on the forward strand.
CAGTAGCTGTCGTGGACAGGCGGAGGTAGCCCGCTGAAAAGAATGAGGGTCGTTGGTTTCTGGGAATTCATACTATATTTATACACAGTCGAACGTTAGCATTGATCTCACTTTGCGTGGTTACATGTTTGCTCAACTGCAACGCAGGTATTTTATTAGAGTGAGTGAGTGAGTTGGGTTTAACGCCGCTTTTAACAGTATTCCAGTTATATCACGGCGTGTCAGCTTAATGTGGGAGGAAAGCCCGAAGTGACGCAGGTCTTAGACGTTTACCACTTCGGTGAAACCCACGAGCACAGGTATGGTGCTGACAAACCTAGAAACATAATCGGGGCGAACCGGGATTCGAACCCACAATCATAGGTTTCTGGCGTGCCCAAGGGACGCAACTCTGCACAGCGAAGTATTTTATTAGTAACAACATGAATGGGATGAACTATGGCGACAGATATTGCAACTGATTTGAAGCTGATCAATTATCTAGCTGTGTGAAATTATGAAGCGTACACCCTTGCTCATAGGAGAACTTGTACTGATCAGTTCCCGGGTTAACTGTGAAGACAGGTGTCAAGGTGTTATAGATGTCTGGGTCAGTCGTTGTCAGCCGTATGAGTCGTTCCCCACTAGCAGCCGTCTCGTATATGGTGATGTTGGTTGGGAGATTTGTAAAGGAGGGTCTTGTGTTTAAATCTGAAAACACATAATAATTATCGACATTGAAAAATATAGTTATCAGTAATACACTAATGTGTTATCAACGGAAAGCACAAAAACATGCGTATTCACCCGATTTATTGATGTACATCATAAAGAGAGCCAATGCAAGGAAGAGGTGTATAAGCTGGACATAATCCTCCTGCACAGATAGACAACTCACTGTTGATGGTGGTGGTGATGGTGAATGGACCAACGATGTTAGTTCCGTCAGTAACGTTGACCTTTATAGCCACGACTGGCTCCACGGCAGTTTTTAAGTCTTTGGCCGTAGAGATAATCCCGGTGTCTGAAAAATGTACAATATGAAACAAACAAAACTATTATACCCTGAATCAGAAAGCAATTCGTCGAATACCAAGACCCTGAGAGTTTCAAAATAGATAGTTTCCCGACGCGTGACAAATGCAGTAAGAAAGTGCAAGAGATGAAACCTACATTTTCTTGTCAATTCTTCGAATTTGGAATACAAGCATGTTTATTTCTGTTGTACATTATTTTTTCACAATTTACTCTTGGGGTATAGCTGCAGATATGTGATACATTATGCATTGGCTTTCAGAGTGAGACACTATTGTTATACAACTACTTTAGCAATATTCCAGCAATATCACGTCGGAGGACATCAAAAATTGGCTTCACACATTGCATCCATTTGTGAATCAAATCTGGGTTTTCTGCGTGAAGAGCGAACGCTTGAACCACAAGGCTACCCCATGGTCCCCTATTCTGACAGGTATAACACACTCACTTGTATCGATCTGAAAGTAGTCCACTGTTGGCTCCGTATACATGGTGTAGGTGAGCGGGTCGCTCTCGTTGTCCCGAACCAGCAGGGTGTAGATGGTTGTGTCGACTGCTGTAATACTTGCATCAAGAGTTCTCGACACTAGGAACATGAATCGTCATCGCATGAGCATATGTATTTTTCACTTCTCTGGATTAGGAACATGACATTGTGTAGGTTTGTTTGTTAAGTGCTTAACGCCGCACTCGGCAACATCCCAGCTATAAGACGGCGTCTGTATAAAATCGAGTCTGGACCAGTTAATCCAGTGACAGATCATGAGCATCGATCTACGTAATTGGGTTCGAATGACCGAACCAGCAAACCTGATCACCCGATCCCGTTAGTCGCCTCTTCCGACAAGCATAGTCGTCTCTTACGACAAGCTGGGGTTGCTGAAGACCTATTCTAACCCGGATCTTCATGGGAGACATTGTGTAGGAATTCAGATATCATGACGGAGTTCCTGACATTTAGTGGAGATACGAGAAAACCGAGTTGTTGCACCGACCGACAGAGATAAGACTGGCCGTTCATCACCATTCGGCATGTTAGACATTTTAACAGTGGAAGTACCCACCTTTATCCAACCTGCCTAGAAATCCTACAGTATATTTAACATGTCAAGGGGACATCGAGACCTTGCATAATGGAAGGTCTCCTCACCTCCAGGGAAGTCTGTGATGAAGGGTGCCTGGTTGGGCTGTATGTCCACCTCGAGTGTCTGAGTGTCCGTGCTGCCATCTGCAGCCACACACTGGATGTCGAGGAAGTAGGATTTGGCGATGTTGCGATAGCTGAGGGCGCTGTTGGCCTGCCCAGCTACATAGTACACGTTGAACTCTGAATACATTAAAGGAAATACAACAAATAAACAATGAAGTCGTCAGTCCGGAAACCTGTTTTCATTACGTTAGGTGTTGGGAGTGTCTTCGTTAATTATGGAGATTTTTATTCCGCCCTTCCACAAAACATGACGATTTCCAAGATCCAGTAACTTCCACCTTAAAGGAGCTTCGATGTTGTTTTTTCAATAAAATGACAAGAGTCGTAGGATTAAGTAGGGTCACGTAAAAAAAATATTTTTTTTATATTTTAAGGGAGGCACTGGGCCTCAGGGGTCTATGGTTTTTGCAATTCGCTGTGCAGAGTTGTGCCCCTTTGGCTTGCTGGAAACCTCTAATCGTGGGTTCAGATCCCGGTTCGCCTTGATTATACTTCGAGGTTTCGCCAAAGTGGTATACGGCTACTTCCTGCATCATTTTCCTCCCACATCAAGTGGACACGCCTCGATGTACCTCAAATACTAACTCAATTTTTTATATCTTTCACAACCTTTCTTCAGAACCATGCTAATAAAGCATGTAATGCCTAGTGGTTTGAGGTTCAGCAAATCACTCTTCAAATTGGCATTCCTGTCGTGCAAAGGATCCCCTTACTTCCATCCTTACTTTGTCATCAACATGCATAAACGACAGTAATAAGCACCACCACCTGCGTCAGTACCTTTGTTCCTACATAGCGCTGTGGTCCAACTGAATCGGCGTTACACCAAACTCACTCACACAATTAAAATTACACACTTCTAAATCGAATAACCTGAGTACGTATACTTCTTCCAGCACCGGAACGGCGCGCCTGATGGCTGCTCACGGACGATGTTGCACGTGGTGCACGTCCCTGTTGATCCGACGCCGTTGTCGGTACAGGTGACAGTGGTCAGCAGCGTCTCGATCTGCGTGTCCTCGTGGAGGTTGACCACGACGAAGGGGTCGATGACTGGGTTAGGTGCTTGCGTCGTTGCCTTGATTTATTAATTTATTCATCATAAAAGAGAGCGTTGTACAGATTTGTTTCAATACATCAGATTATAATCACATCTTCTCTAAATGACAATACGCTGCTGGACAAAAGAAAGTATACACTTGTAAATTGGATTTGGCCATAAAAAAACAAACGCTGTCAAAACGTCACTAAGTTGAAAACAGCCGCAGAAACACGCACTTAATGTTCTAGATAGAACTACGACAAGTAAATCGCCATCGTAACCATTTCTTGTTTTTTATTTTTATTTTTAGCCATCATCAAACATGGATGTATAATTCTTTCGCCCGGCAGTTTACAATGAAAAGAAAAAAATATCTTACTAAGATGAACCATATCATTGGTGTTATTCAACGATATATTAGAATACATGGCAACATTCTAGAATGTTTGTTTTAAACTCGACTACTGTAACATCTAGTCGCAGGGCCAAAGGGTCTTGTGTATGATACAATACAGACACGGTTATCAGATATAATTTTCTGAATATTGTAATTTCATCAAATGTAAAATGAGTAAATGGGTTCAGTCTCATGTTTGACAGATCATCTGTTAGTATGGCATCTTAATAGAACCCCTACATGTATCTCGACGATATTTCTAAGGCCGAATACCTTCTGTCTATGCTATGACCAATGGGCATACACATTACTTTGAACTGAATCCAAAGCATTAACTGTTAGATGACAGGGCGAATGGGTCTTCACATTAAAACCAATAGATAGGAATCGTTACATCAATTTGTACTTACCGCATATATCCTTGAAACTGACAGAAGACCAGCAAAAAGTATTTTAAAGAAAATCGAAACATCCATTTTAGTTTGATTATTGTAACTATGGCAACCAGTGACGTATTATCCAGCACATGTACAGATGTCTTCTTTGAGAAATAGACATTGCATATTAAACGAGCTCATGAGTCAAGTCAAAACATCCTCCACGTGCGGAGTGTCGGGCCCCATTGAGTCCTGATATCATGGTTCAATTACATGTAAGTCAGTGACTAACGTCGCTGTGTTGTGTACGAGTCTGCCAGGCCCAGTGTAAACATACTATGTTTTCTTTAAACATTTCATTACAGTAAATAGACTATGACAACAAACGATATAGGTACGTCCACCCAATGATCAAGCGGTATGTACAGGTTTGACGTCCAACTTTCCACACAGCAATAATAGCTTGGTGTTAATGTGTCACCACAGAAATTGGGTATACCTTTGTTTATTTTGTCAATATTACGCTTTGTTGATATGCTACTGCACGTCTTTGAGATTACCGAGCAAACACTGACTTTTGTGTATGTGAATAACGGGAAATACTATGGAAGAGTAAACTCGCTAAAATCAATAAGAAGAGTAAAACCCCGAAAGTCTGTTTGGTTGTACTCATTAGTTGTATACATACCGTGTACATAAATACATGTACGATTCATATACATACATTGCTAGTTTCTAAATTACAGTGAATTTGTTTTGCTGTTGAAGACTATTTTGGAATCTGAATGATGTAAATAACATCATACAAACGTTATTTATCTGTGAACCGTTCCTTATTCGTGTATCCTAATTAGACATACGCAAACCTCTGGGAACTACCTTCTTTATCCCGTGAGGCAATGAGTCGAGGCGGTCCAACCTGACGTTTTATGACACGTTTCGATAGTTAAAGGAATTATCGTGTTGGGAAAATATAACAAATGTTCTTTTTAAAAGTATTGAATAGAATGAAAGCTTAGACAGGTTTATGCAATTGCTTTTCAAACTAGGCGTCTAGTTTCATAGACAACAAATACTACACATACGGTTGTATATATAGCTCTGTGTCCACACTTGTTGAATCAGATCTAAAACAATTTCAAGTATGTGTGAAGGTTTTAAAGAAGCTGAAAGTGTTAACCGTATACGTAGCTGATGAACCACACTTTACCTCAAAATATATCTTGACTACTGTCGTCTGTAGGCTGTGGTCATAACATGTCATGATGATGTCTTCGGGTCTAGGAAACATATAAAAGAACTTGTCTTGGTTAAATCAAGGTTCCCAAAACCCTTGAGAAGGAAATTGAAACATTGAGATTAATTCTGGTTTACGGAGGACAGATATCTTCTTTGAAACGATTCCATATCAGAGACATAAATATGAGGCAAAATCAGCTCACGCCTCCTTTGAGTCAGCGAGCCTGACCACCCGATTCCGTTAGTCGCCTCTTACGACAAACATAGTCGCCTTTTTACGACACGTATGTGTTGCTGAAGACCTATTCTACCCCGGATCTTCACGCATATGCATTTAATAGATATCGAGCTTGTCTGGTCTGTCTTGACAAGTGGCTTGATTGGTATGAGCACAGAAGAATGATCAATCTTTAACATCATATATCTAATTTCTTAACGATTATTATAAGCATTCAATTGTCAATGTTCACAATTTGTATTGACGAGTATATGTAGATATATTTTAAATCTGGTAAGGTTTTGAGTAATCGTTACTAATATTCCATGATATTAAGACAACTCATTGTGTATTTCGCCACAAACTGTTCAATTATTAACTCAGTGGATTAGATATCAATATATAAACACTTAACACCTAATTCCCAACAATGCAAAGCATATGTAACGTTTGTATCGGCCATATTGTTCCTCGGGTGGGTGGTTGGACCAATTACGTGGTTTTGCTGGTTCAGATAAGAGAGAAAGTAAATGATAATGTCGTGAAAGCGGTGTTATAACGATGAATAAATTGTGTATAAAGTTAATCAGTGTGTTTTTCTGTTTTTTCACAGTATTGAAGTAGGATTCACATGAAATGAGATTTAACTTGTAATCATGAGTTCAGAACTTTTCCTCAGTTAACTCGGATTTATTGCTAGGGCCGTTTATTTAGCCACCATATACTCCAGCACAAAGAATTCCAGCGATGAATTTGAAATTAAAATATTCTTTCGGTAAAGCTTCAAGTTAACTTGGCAGGCCTGGAAACGGAAATGCCATTGACAAAAGAAACTATGCTAACTACAGAATACCATGATTGTGAAACATGTTTCGTCCCTTTTGAAATTTTTAGCAACTACACAATTCAAAGTAGTTTGTGAATCTGAAACATGTACGGCTCAATATGCGACTAGACTTCTACTGTGCATGTCTTGTCTTACTAAACATGAAAGTGCAATGTTTTTAAAGGTTACCCGAAGCGACAGTAAAAACCAATAATCAACTCAGGCCTGCTACGGGCACGGTATGACGCCCTCAGCTTAAATTCAGCAGTTATACTGAGTGTGTACTTTACACACATATATATCCTGCACTTAACGGTGAAGGTGTGTCGGGGGTGAAATTAAGCCTTGTATTTGCTCTTTCAATATGGTGACCATTGATAACTCACGGTGGTGTCCTCTCCTAGTGACTATAACAGTAATATTTATGTTGTCAACGTCTAGTTAACATTCATTGGCGTTGCTTGAACGAATATAGGATAATCTGAAATTGACCTTAGCCCGCTCTTGGGAAAGGGCCGTGTAAATAGGGACTGAGCAAGGCAACAGACCCTCCCATTTGCTCATTTGATAACTATTATCGTGCTATTATTCATATACTGTTCAGTTATTTCATGGTCATATGAAGTTGATTATATTCGAGCAACATTTTTCCTAAGTAGGGTCTGGCTAAATCCTTGCTGGTGGTCTTGATAATTGATAGATAATGATTCATGCTGTTTATTTCGTACAATGATTCTTCAGCAAGTATGACAGCATTAAAGGAGGTTCATCAGATGATGCTGTTGGCGTGTGTTGTGTTGTGGATATGTATACAAGGTAGTAATGGGGTAGGTTCATTTCCGTCTACAATACATAATGGATGTATCAACACACTGATACAAGATGGTTTTTTTGTAAATTGATTTTGTATAAATTGTCATAAATATACTATACCTGATGGACGTTGTCAATTATATTTAAATTAGTTGTAATTGAAATTTAAAACAATAATTCGGTGATGACTATCATATTTAAGGGGTGTTAATTCCGTTGCATTCGTTAGATAATGTAAATCTACGTTGGTAGTGAATAATTGAATGCTGTTAAAGTCATATAGACAGCAATCACCGAGCTATGTATGTGCCTCCGCGGTAATAACAGAATCAGGACAAGCCATAACATTGACTGAAAACATAAACATCATTTTACGTAACTGCTTTTAATCAACCTTCTTCTATTTAGACCTACTTCTAGGCCCCGATAATGTTAATTACTGCAAACGATATTTGTAAATATGAAAAATATAAATTTCATACAGTTTCAAGACACGTGATGTCACAGAGTTACAGCGTTCGACATAGCTATCAAGTGGCGAAGTAGGTAAAAGAAATCGGTGACATATCCCAACTTTATGATATACAAAATTGGTAAAACGCTAATGTATAGTGGAATAGTTCATGTATTAAATTAATAATTGAAACAAAGTATCTTGATCAGTCATAGAAATTATTGTTGGCTATTAATCTGTACTGAGGAAGGAACTACTGAACAGGTAAGGAGTTGCGTCCCTTGGTCACGCCAGGAACCTATAATCGTGGCTTCGAATATCGGTTCTCCCCGATTATATTTCTAGGTTTGTCAGCACCATACCCGTGCTCGTAGGCTTCGCCAAGTGTTAAACGTCCTGCAACACTTCTGGCTTTACTCACATTAATCTGACACGCCGTGATATAACTGAAATACTCATTCACTCACTCTTTACCCAGGCATCCAGCACAACGACCCCATCCCCTATAGTAATGACGGACTTCCAGGTGACCAACATCCACGAGGACAAGCAGATTGAGGAGGACATCGCCACCGTTGGATGTTCGGACTCCGTGAGCGGGGACGGCACGTGTCCGGTTTGCAACATCAAATCGATGTTTCCACAAGGCGGTCCATTCCGTGTATGGCGGAAATACGGGAATCAAGGTACGTCTGAAGCGTAGTGCTCTAACATTGTGATTATACACTGTTTGCCGTGCTGTTCCATTCCCGCGGAGTACTCTCTCAGGAATTACTATACTACTGAGTGTTTGTTTGTTCGTTTGGTTGTTGATGTTGTTGTTGTTGTTGTTGTTGTTGTTCAACGCTGCACTCAGCAACATTCCAGCTATACGACGGCGGTCTATGAATAAACGAATCTGGACCAGACAATCCAGTGATTGACACCATGAGCATCGATCTACGCAATTGGGATACGATGACATGCATAAATATTATTACTGAGTGAGTTGTTGTTGCATGACGTTACAGCAAAACATCGCTAATGGTGAGGTGAGGTGAAATGGTGTTTATTGTCGCCTTCAGGATTATTGCACTATATAGTGTGCGTGCAGCTGCTTGTAATATTCCGAACCGGTGGCCCTGTCGAACTACAACGTCTTTGAGTAACTTGCACCTAGCGTATAAAAGACAGTTAGTACGCTGTCATACCTCGAACTTTCATGATTTTGGCGTATCCATAGCGTATACATAACGAGTTCACCGTAAATGTAATGAATGTCTGACGTATTTGTAGCGTATCACTGACAACGTGTTAATGCGTATTGTCAGCGTTTGTCATGCGTGTTCAACGTATCGCCAGCTAGCACTATAAATCGGCATCAGTCCGGACTAGTATATGTGTACAAGCAGCCACACACACACGCACGCACGCACGCACGCACGCACGCACGCACGCACGCACGCACGCACGCACACACGCACACACACACACACACGCACGCACGAACAACACACACACACACACACGTACGTGCATGCACGTCGCTATACAAGTGCAATAATCTTGGATGCGACGTTAAACACCATTTCACCTCACCTCACTATCATTTCTAAGATTAAAATGTGTTATAGGGCACAAGGAGAACTATTGGACTGATATAAACTGCCATAAACGTGCGGTGCTTGTAAAGTATCCTTGTTTTTCTGCTTCAGATTTCCACGTATATTATGTTGGCGGGGCTGCCACCGATGGCCTTGACTACAACGTGGCACGCACCTACAACATTACCATTGAATGTACGTCAGCTGACGAAACAACAACCGTCACGAAGATACTAGAAGTTGACGTCCAGCCCAACCAGCCGCCCTTCGTGTTTGATAACCCAGGGGGTATGTTTGACACTGGAGTAACAGTCCGTGCTGTACATAGTGCCTCATTTGCAGTTCGTGGAACGTAATGCGCTTTGACAGTGATATTGGCAATGATTGTCAATGAAAGGGCCATACTATAAGTTTGTAGCAGGATAGCCAGGCGTACACTGGGTTGTTAGCGTCTCAGAAATCCACGTGCTGATTGTATTGCTCGTGGCGGGGTATAAGAGATTTATTCCCCTGCTGATAAATTTATTACCCTCAAAGACGGGTTACACAGTATTTACCCAGATCACGTGGACCAATCGGATCTCATCATTCTGACATGGTGGTATGGTCATATTTAATATATGGTTACAACTTTCTCATTTTCACAACCTTTTTGACGTAAGTGGTGCTCAATTAATTTCCAGGTGTATCTTTGTTTGTGTTTCCCAATCAAACTGATCCTTCATCCAGCCTTGTTGTACATACGTCGCACACTGTATTTCATATGGAAGTGTTTAAATTTTCAGTAACTTTGTCATACGACGCCCAAGTGAACACGGGAGTAGGCTGGACCGTGTACGACATCAACGTGAGAGACAATGAGTCTGACCCCATCACTTACATCTGGAGCACTGAACCCGTCGTGGATTACTTCGACATTGGGCAGAGTGAGTACACAACTTACATACATGGTGGGACCTTTTATGTATACTGGCAATGTCCTATACTTATAGCTATGTTCAATGCGCTAGGCAATGCAGGAGTACCCGTGGCAACAACCATTTAAGAATAATGAAAACCCCAAAAACCTCAGGTAAACAAAAAGGCAAATACCCCAATGTGGTGTAGTGATGTTGTAACTTGACTAAAGGAATTTAGCATGGCTTTTAACCCCTTTATGTGAATAATACTGATAATAATAATAATAATAATAATAAGAAGAAGAAGAAGAAGAAGAAGAAGAAGAGGAAGAAGAAGAAGAAGCAAATATGCGGACCCCGCTTTTGAAATGTCACGCTTGCATCCCAAGTACCAAGTTGTCCGACTCCCAATTGTTCTCGGTGCCTTAGGTTTGGTACCTCCCAATCTGTTGACTGACATTGGGAGCATACCCGGGTTTGCTACCAGGAATACAGTCATTCTGACAATCTGGGTAATGTAGATGGCTGCAGTGTTGGGGAGTCTTCACATTCTCCGAAAAGTTCTGGATGGGTTTGACTAGGCCGTGCTTCCTGAGAGAAGTCCCATTCGCTGTCTGGGCTGCGTGTAGAGGGGGCAAGGGCCCTGCGCTGATGATGAGCTTAACCAGCCTGCCTGTGCCAGGATCACCCAAACCCTCTTTGCTGCAATTTTTATTTTAATCTGTAAATAATAAAAGTTGAGCCTATCCAGCCTGACTGTTTGTTTTAGTTTGTAAATAATAATAATAATGACGATTACTATTGCGCCACATCCACCAACTTGTGCATGGTCATAGCGCTACATAAAACATTCAAGCACGCCTAGAGCATAAGAAACTTAAGGAATTATAAGTAGTGACGTCTGAAGAGATGGGTTTTCAGGACTGATTTGTAAAGCAATACATATTATTACCTTATTTATTGCTGGCTGTTCGGGATCATCAGCAACCCATGCTTGTCGTAAGGGGCGACTAACGGAATCAGGTGGTCAGGCTCGCTGACTTGCTTGATGCATGTCATCGTATCCCAATTGCGTGGATCGATGCTCATGATTTCAATCACTCGATTATTTACAGACCGCCGTCATATAGCTGGAATATTGCTGAGAGCGGCGTTAAACAACAAATAAACAATACAACATCTAGAAAGGCGACTTAGTAAAGATTATATAAAATCTAGAGAGAACCATTTTTTAAATTAATTGTTTTCGATTAAATGTATGTTTAAATCCTCGTTGCTTTGTGAAAGCATGCGTAAACACAGTGCCAAGACATCGAAAAACCTTGCAGAGGTGTCTCTGACTCTGTCTATCTCCTCGTTTCCTCACTCCTGTCAGGCGACGGCATCATTCAAGTCGTGAAAGATCTCAGGACGGCAGTTGTGGATGTCGTGGCAATAAAGGTCAACATCTCAGACGGCCATAACGTCGTTGGTCCATTCACCGTCACTGTACAACTGACAAGTAGGTTCCCCTTCTGAAATATGGCTATTCCTACCTGTACCTTGATAACGGTAAAATATATCTGCAGATTTGGGGAAGGCTACCAGTAAAGGGGGCACCTGGTCGGTATTGACTTCAGAGTGGATTCATAAACTACCATGTCATCTCGCCAAAATAACCAAAGCATTGAAGTGAATAGCTTTAAAGCAGACGACGTAGTGCCTGGTCGATTAATTGTTGTTGTTTTATCCACACATATAGCACACAGAAATTAATCATTCAAGTAATTATATCTTCTATACGGTGATGGACCACGTGTTCCCTTTGCTGATAGCCTTACCCATTTGTATTACTTCAGTTAAAAACTACCATGCGAGTTAATATGTAGTTAAAGTTAATATAGAACCAGGACTATTAATATGTATTCTGTTTATAACATAATTATCATCTGAGACATTAAATATGTTTTAGTATGTTGTTAAGCACAAACATGTTGCAAATACTTGACATTTATTTTAAGTTGCTTAAGATGGCGATATTATTTTATAGATCTGAACTCTCGCCCTGTATTCACCAATCTCCCCACCAATGTGTCCGTGTATGAAGACCTCTCCGGGGGCTCCTCCATCTACACACTGTCCTACGTTGATTACGACCTATACTCGACCTTGATCCCTGTCTGTTCCGTCACCCCGGACAACGAAAACTACAAATTTGTCTATCTCACCGGGGGTGTGTATGTTTGATTGTAACAACACATATGCACTATAGCATGAACGCAATAACACAAATGTAATGTAACCTGATTGTACCAACACATATGTAAAATAGCATGATTGATACAACACATACGTAAAATAGCATTATTGTAACACATATGTAATGTAACATGATTGTAACAACACATATGTAAAATAGCATGACTGTACCAACACATATGTAAAATAGCATGATTGTACCAACACATATGTAAAATAGCATGACTGTACCAACACATACGTTATGAAGTATGATTGTAACAACACATATGTAAAATAGCATGATTGTACCAACACATATGTAAAATAGCATGATTGTACCAACACATATGTAAAATAGCATGATTGTACCAACACATATGTAAAATAGCATGATTTTACCAACACATATGTAAAATAGCATGATTGTACCAACACATATGTAAAATAGCATGATTGATACAACACATATGTAAAATAGCATTATTGTACCAACACATATGTAATGTAGCATGATTGTAACAACACGTATGTAATGTAGCATGATTGTAACAACACATATGTAAAATAGCATGATTGATACAACACATATGTAAAATAGCATGATTGATACAACACATATGTAAAATAGCATGATTGTAACAACACATGTGTAAAATAGCATGATTGTACCAACACATATGTAAAATATCATGATTGTACCAACACATGTGTAAAATAGCATGATTGATACAACACATACGTAATATAGCATTATTGTAACAACACATATGTAAAACAGCATGATTGCACCAACACAGATTTTACCAACACATATGTAAAATAACATGACTGTAACAACACATATGTTATGAAGTTTGATTGTACCAACACATATGTAAAATAGCATGATTGTAACAACACATATGTAAAATAGCATGATTTTACCAACACATGTGTAAAATAGCATGATTTTACCAACATATATGTAAAATAGCATGATTGTTACAACACATATGTAAAATAGCATTATTGTAACAACACATATGTAAAATAGCATGATTGTAACAACACGTATGTAATGTAGCATGATTGTAACAACACATGTGTAAAATAGCATGATTGTAACAACACATATGTAAAATAGCATGATTGTAACAACACGTATGTAATGTAGCATGATTGTAACAACACATGTGTAAAATAGCATGATTGTAACAACACATACGTAAAATAGCATGATTGTAACAACACATATGTAATGTAGCATGATTGTAACAACACGTATGTAATGTAGCATGATTGATACAACACATATGTAAAATAGCATGATTGTTACAACACATGTGTAAAATAGCATGATTGATACAACACATATGTAAAATAGCATTATTGTAACACATATGTAATGTAGCATGATTGTAACAACACGTATGTAATGTAGCATGATTGTAACAACACATAAGTAAAATAGCATGATTGTACCAACACATGTGTAAAATAGCATGATTGATACAACACATATGTAAAATAGCATTATTGTAACAACGCATATGCAAAATAACACGACTCTGCTAACACATGTGTAAAATTGCATTATTGTAACAACGCATATGCAAAATAACACGACTGTACTAACACATATGTAAAATAACATGATTTTACCAACATATATGTAAAATAACATGACTGTAACAACACATATGTTATGAAGTTTGATTGTACCAACACATATGTAAAATAGCATGATTTTACCAACATATATGTAAAATAGCATGACTGTAACATCACATATGTTATGAAGTATGATTGTAACAACACATATGTAAAATAGCATGATTGTACCAACATATATGTAAAATTGCATGATTGTAACAGCACATATGTAATGTAGCATGATTGTAATAACACGTATGTGCAATACCATGATTGTAAATTTTATCGAAAAAATATATTGTCATAGAAAATGCTTTTAAAAATTATTATGCTTCAGACTGTTAAAATGCAAAAGCGGCTGCTGCCACAAAAAATACATTCTTGCAAGGTGATTTTTGTGTGCTATATAATCCTGATCGTGATAGCCGCATACACGACAGAGTTAGAAGGCATTGACGATACAGTATGTGTTGAGTTGTTTGTCTCTAGAGTGTGTCAGTTCTGTTTATCAACGGAGGACTGGTTATTGGTCAATCTTTTCTTACCGCTGTAAACCACAACTGTTAATCAAATGGTGATGCTGTCATATTAACACTGAGTGTTATATGTCAAAAATGCATTTTCTCTAAGAATCGAACTGTTAACATTAAGATTTATCCGAATAAGTAAAATTACTTATATGTACCTCCCATATGTATGGTCCGGGGACCTTAAATGCAATGTATGTCCATATCTTTTGACTCCTATGCAATATATATCTATGACTTTGACGCCTATGCAATGTACATCTATGACTTTGACTCCTATGCAATGTATGTCTATGACTTTGACTCCTATGCAATTTATATCTATGACTTTGACTCCTCTGCAATGTATATCTATGACTTTGACTCCTCTGCAATGTATATCTATGACTTTGACTCCTATGCAATGTATATCTATGACTTTGACTCCTATGCAATGTACATCTATGACTTTGACTCCTATGCAATGTATATCTATGACTTTGACTCCTATGCAATGTATATCTATGACTTTGACTCCTATGCAATGTACATCTATGACTTTGACTCCTATGCAATGTACATCTATGACTTTGACTCCTATGCAATGTATATCTATGACTTTGACTCCTCTGCAATGTATATCTATGACTTTGACTCCTCTGCAATGTATATCTATGACTTTGACTCCTATGCAATGTATATCTATGACTTTGACTTCTCGACTTTTAAGTCTGGTGTGATGGTCTGTTACAATGTAATCCCTGCAGCTAAACGGATACAGCTGGAATCTCTGACGACAGAAGGCAACCTCCTGGATTTCGAAACGACGACATATTACAACATCTCCTGCCTCATTAATGACGGTTACCTCGACTCCGTCGGCGGTTATATCAACCTGTTCGTCCTCAACGTCAACGAGCCACCCGAATTCAACGACCGAGTGTACTACTGCATAATGAATGAAAACTATGTACGTATAAAGGCTTATAAAAATTCATGGGACATTTCGTAATTTTATCATCTGAATTAAGTCAATCATTTATTGATAACCTGCTATTGAAATTGTTAGACATGAAACAGTCGTTTGTAATGAGTCAGATTATAGATTATTTCGCCATTGCTTCCAGTTGATGGACTTAAAATTAATAGTTAAAAAGTCATGTCCATGACACAATCGCCCTCCTTAACGATATATACTCTGCAAAAAAAAAAACGCAAACGTGATATTTATGTGTATATTTTTCATATCATATAAATTATCAACAGATCAATTGTTCAAAATTGGCACACATCATTGTCATTGATTCAGGTTCATATGACACACACATGGAACAGTAGATGGTCAAGGTGAAAGTCATCTGTTCTCAATATCTTGCATTGCCACCATTGGAGTACAAAACGTCCTGGCATTGTCGTACCATGGAAGCAATCAGATCCCGAATTGTGGCCTGGGGAATGTTCACCCACTCTGCCTGCAGTGCTTGTGCCAACTGTCGGAGGTTCTGTTATTGTTGTTGACCTGCTCGCAGTCGTTGATTAAGTGCATCCCATAAATGTTTGATTGGGTTTAAATCTGGTGACCTGAAAGGCCATGGCAGGACATGAATGTTGTACTTCCTGTAGCAAGGATGTTGTCAGTCTTGCCGTGTGAGGTCGGCCGTTGTGTTGTAAAATGACGTTCATTTGTTTCACAGTGGTAAGGACGTATGGCCGAAAAAACTCATCCGTGTGACCTTGTGCGGTTTAATTACCTAGAATTTGCACCTAGTTTGTTCTACCAGTGTAGGAGATGGCTGACCACATCATCCCACTACCACCATCAAATCTGTCCACTTCCTGCATACAGTTTCGTGCATATAGCTCCCCGCGACGTCTGTAAACACGACGTCCACTAACTTCACTGCGAAGCATAAAACGTGACTCGTCACAACATCAAACTTGTCTCAACCGCAATTGTTGCTATACTCTGTGACTCTGACACCATTTGATGTCGCAGCCGACGATGCAGGTCCGTCAAAACCGGTTCTTTGGAACGAATACCTTCAGCACGTAAACGATTCCTCACTGTCTGAGGAATCCTACGCAGTCCTGGTATTGTTGTAGTTGTAGAGGTGGCCGTGGTGCTTCTTTCACGTAAGTGACGTAGCCGTATGAATATATCCTATGCTCTAGTGGTGATACGTGGTCGACCGGATCTGGGTAGATCTGATAACGGTTCCACAACCTTGTAATGGCGTTTGGTGATACATGTACGTGGAAAAAACCTAGCTTCAGCTGAAGATGATTCTCCTGCTTGCAGTCGGCCGATGGTGTTCTTGCTTTCGTTATTCACTTTCTGCAGTATCTCATTCTTTCCACACAAATCAATCCCAATCCATGCAGAAAGGACCAATTCATTAACTTTGTATGGATGTCAGCAACACACTGTCAGATATTTCCGATTTTAGTACATTTGCATATATTTTTTGCAGAGTATACAAGTAAACTGCCCGGCAAAAAAAAGTATACACTAGAAAATAGGAACTGACCAAAAACGCTATGAAACGTTACTAAGCTGAAAACTGTCAATGAAACAAATGATTAAAGCCCAAAACATAACTATGATACCCGTTGAGCCTTTAAATAGATCCCCATCGAATAACCGTTTCTTGTTTGTTATATTTTAGCCACCGTCAAACATGGGTGCACAGTTTTGCACGGCAGTTTAGAAACGTGTCAGTTGACCCTTGAAAGAGTTTATGATTATTGCTAAAATGGGGAAAGGAGAATTTTCATGATTCAATATTCTTGATATTTAACTTTAGAATATTTCCACTGCAGCAAAACGTCGGTGCATGTGATCTGAGCGGACTGACTGTGTCTGACCCAGAAGGCAATAGCATCATCGACTACAGGTTGTTAACTGGTAACAACAGCGAGCGCTTTCAGTACGACAACGCAAAGAAACAGCTGGCTTTCAATGTAGATTACGACGTAGATGCAGCAGCAATGCCAACAAGCGTCCGCCTTACGTTAGCTGCCGTTGACGATCAGTCGGCTACAGGGACTGCACAGATTCAAATCAACGTTATAGATGTCAACGACAACGCTCCTTCCTTTGCTACAAGTGTCAACGCCTACAGCGTTACGCAAGGTCAAGCCGTAGGCGCGATCGGAAGGATTACCGCTACAGACGCCGATCTTACGTCACCAAACAACGACGTGACATTCACCGTAACTGGCGGTTCTTTCTCTAACTACGTCTCTGTACTCGGCAACGGACAGGTGATCTACGCTAATGAGTTCGACACCTCGTATTCCGGCAAGAGCGAGTTGGTATACGTTGAGGCAAAAGATGGCGGTAGTCCTGTAAAGTCGTCAACTGCCACAGTTATCGTTTCCTTTCAGACTACCACATCAACAACTACAACCACAACTACAACTTCTACTCCCACCACGACCCCTACCACAACAACCACCACACCTAAACCAGGGTTCTTTGATTACACTGAGAACATCGTGTTGTTTTGTTTCTTGATGTTCCTCCTCTTGTTACTGGTGTTGGCAGCGCTCTATCTTCTCTACCGCTACTGCTACATGCCCTCTGGTCCAGCCGGGGCAGGAAAGGGCCCTTCACTCTGTGAATCGTTAAGTGGTGAAGGAGGAGGATGTGATGACTGTTTCAGACCAAGGTAGGATCTGTTAATTGGGAATGATCTCAGAAAAACCCATTTGACGAAGTATTGTTTTGTTTGTTTGTTTGTTTGTTTGTTTGTTTCTTATCGCCGCACTCAGCAATATTCCAGCTATCGTGTCTGGATCAGTGATAGACACCTTTGGCATCGATCTACGCATTTGGGATGTCATGACATGCACCAACTAAGTCGGCGAGCCTGACTACCCGATCCCGTTAGCATGGGTAGTTGAAGACATTTCCAACCCGGATCTTTGACGACGTTTTGATTTAATGTGACAAAATTGACTATTTATAGCATCTTTATATGCAGGCTAAGTGAACCTGTCAAATTTCAACCTTCTCATATACACTAAATGCATTTGATTTTAAGTCGAGGGTGTCATTTCCCAATGATGTAGCAGAATGTTGTCATGTAACCTTTTTTCTCTTAATAAGAAACTTTATCATCCGATACTCCATATGAAACACTGTCTGAGTGATATGAAGGTTGAAGCATTAACGTTCTGCAAATAGTGTGTATGTACATCTTTCCTATTCTTACAGCCAACCGAACAGGGTCCAAAACCAACCAAGGAATGACTACCCGTGAGTATGTCAATCTTACTGACAGACTTTTGCCCATTTTGGTAATTTTGTCTATAATTTGAAAAAGTTAAATTCCAAGATATAGAGCCCTGCATATGGATCATGTTCATGGCACACTACACTTCCAAAATTGTTACTGCAATTAAAATAACAATTAGTGAGTGAGTATGGTTTTACCCCGTATAGCAATATTCCATTACGGAATTGGATACCAGAAATAGGCTTCTCCATGAGGGGAATCGAACCCGGGCTTTCGGAGTTACGAGCGAACGCTTAGACAACTCGGCTCCACCACCGCAATTCGCTCTATCACAAACTGTGTATAATCCGGTAATAACTACCGACATTAACAGAATAGCCCTACATCGTGAATTCATTAGAAAAGCACTAAATTCAAAATTCACCTCCAACGCATTACATATGCAAACACTTTCAACTTATTATATGTGACTATTGCAGGATGAGACAGCAGCCACCGCGCATTAACGGGGACTATAAAGACCCATTCTGGAAGTCGGGTGAGTAAAATGGGGTCAGATCTAGACTTCATTTTCGGATTGCTATTTTTAAAACGTTTATTTTGACTTTAAAAGTACCTGTGATATAAATATTCTCATCAAACTTTTGTCTCAATTTATAACTTGTTGGGATCTTACTTCATGAAAAATGAAATTCATGCTGTTCCTATAGCCTGGAATAATTGGAGTAAAAACAGTTTCATGACAGTTTTCTTTTTCTGTCAGTCAAACATTGAAGTAACATATCAACAGAATGCGTTATTTTTTGTTGTTGTAAAACATGACTTATAAACAATAAAGAATTTAACATATAAACGTGTGCCTTTTTCTTACAGATGACCATTACGAGAATGGCGCCATTGCGAGGATTTTCTGAGCTATTTGAATCATCAAATGGCCAACAATGTGGACTCCCTTTGCTTAAGAGCCCACTGAAGTAGCAGTAGCATCTATGACGAACATGATACACATGTGTGTATATTATAGATCGCGTATACGAATAAACAAGTCCTAAAAAGTGTTGTTAGTATTTTTGATATATCCAGTGCTGAACATTTGGTTTTTTCAATTTTCGTCCTTGTTAATTGTAACTATCTTGAATTTCGAAAGCATTAAATATATATAGATTGATGAGACTTAATCAGAACGCATTCGGGAGATTTGTCGGGACAAGCATGGATGTCTTGTGATCTAGGGTACACCAGTGGCCCTGTAGTCTGAGACGCCATTCGCTGTGCCGTGTTGCACTGCATCCCTTAGACGTTCCAGGATCCGCACGATTTCCCGATTCGCCCTGATTGCGATCCTTAGTTTGCCAGAACCATACTTGTTTATTTTCCCCAGAATAGTAAACCGAAATACATGAACATGTACTGTTCTAAGCATTAACCCCAACTCTTGTCTTTTCGGCCCTGGTGTATGTAGGAAATAGTCGGTAGAGGGGGTAGAAAAGGCAATGGTCTCATTAGCTGAAGGTGAAAAGGTGGTATAGAATCTCGTAGACAATGATAACGCATAATGACATTCTTTTCAAGGGAAGAGAAAAGACGCTACAGAGTGAGATTACTTTCACACATGTAGTTAAATCTCCCCACGCCTGCTTATCTATTCCACGAGAAATTATGTATGTTCCCGCGACGTGTTTGTTCAGCTGAAAACTTGCCTTGCAGGTTCGACAGGGATTTGCTTTTATTTACATCTATCCATACCGAAAATAGTACATAAAAAAGGTGAACGTAATATCTATGTATTTTACAATGCATCATATACACAATTTTGTTTTAATGAATAAACCTACATTATGAGGTTCCCGTTCTTGTTTACGTGTTATGATCAAACTTAATTGCCGGAAAAAAAGGAAAAATTGGATTTGACAAACAAACGTTATTAAAACGTTACTAGGCTTAAAAGAGTCGCCGAAACACTGCAAACTTATGTTCCAAAACACAAATATGATACCCGTACCGAATAAAACTCACTTCCTTGGTTTTTTATATATTTTAGTCACCATAGGTGTAAACTTTCTTTTGCCCAGTGTATGAATGGATCAATGATTGAATCAATATAAGTTACAACTAGACTATACCAGAAAGGTCAAAGTTGCCATCAAATTTCATAACATTTACGTCGCTCCATGTGGGTATTAAAACTATAGCAAAAGCTCACAGGACATCCTGTACATTGTACTTACCTTTGGAGTGAGTGAGTATGGTTTTACGCCGCTTTTAGCAATATTCCTGCAATATCACGGCGGGGAACACCAGAAATGGGCTCAAACATTGTACCCATCTCGGGAATCGAACGCAGGTCTTCGGCGTGACGAGTGAACGCTTTAACCACTTGGCTACCCGAAAGCCCCCCTTTGGAAGAAAATATAAACGTTAAGACATTGTATAAACCACAATGCTAGGGAGAACAGCAGTGTATTTTAACCATTAGTGTTTTACGAAGTGTTTCCTTTCTTTCTTACAATGCTAGAGAGGTCATTTACCGTTTCCTAGCTTCAGTAGGTTCAGGAAAGTAAAGTCCCAATGTGTCGTATATATTTGCATTGGAAAAATTAGTAGAGTACTTACTAGAGGTGTTGATCAACAATCATGTTATCTTCCATGTTATTACGTCTATCGAAAACGTCGAGCGTCGAAACAATTATTATTTCAGCACGCCATCGTTTGATGTAAAATTGCGAAGCTATAATAATAATCCGACCAACCAATACTCCCCTGCACGCCACTGTAAGGTACTTATTTCCTACTTAAAGTTTTACGTGGCATCTTCTTAATGATCTGACCGCCTCCGTGGTCTAGTGTAGAGCGTCCGCCCGGAAAACGGAAAGTCCACACACACACACACACACACACACACACACACACACACACACACACACACACACACACACACACACACACACACACACACACACACACACACACACACACACACACACACACACACACACACACTCACATGCATGTACGTCGCTATATAAGTGCAATAATTTTGTACGCGATGTAAAACCCCATTCCACCTCACCTTCGTCTTGATCTGACCTCAATAACACTGATGCGTGATGTCTTGTGGCATGTAAGGTCAAGATGTTTTTAAGGGACACCTATTTAAAACATATTTTACCTATGCTTGTTTCATATCTTTATTCCATTTATTTCCTCTTAATAATTATGTGTACGAGGGGATTCCTTTGCTGAACAGGTTACTACGTCAGGGCGTTAAGTATACTTATAAGCCTGACACACTTTGTAAACATGGCCCTCGATTAAACAAAATCAGTGCCATTTCATGGGCACGTCTCCTTTTTAACACGACGTGACGTTTGATCTCCAACGCTTGACGCCAGATAGGAGATCTATTGGCTCTTCTCAACGTTGTGTGGTGCGATACGGCACGGCCACCATATTGACATGTCAAAAATGTTCACGAACACATGAACCCTTTTCAATATAGCTCTTAGGTAGACAGCACATTAGCGGATAGCTAATATGTCCCAAAGTGTTTAGATAGACATAATCAAAAACAAACTCAATCTCTGATATTCTATTCACACCATTGCTATCGGCCTGCTGGCGGTGAATTCAGAAGTGTTTGTATGACGATTATTTAAACACTATACATAATTGCACAAACAATCATACAAACATGAATAGTCAAGCAGACCATAGAACTGCTATATGTAAGTTGCAGGCCTACCACGTCATTTGTGAAAATAATAGCCTGAGAAATCACCCCGAGAAATCTTCGTACATGGTGACATGTTGAATATAGCGAATGTCCGCCGTGCAGGTGGAGGGTAATTCTGGTGTATAACCACCTTCCAAGATGAAGATTCTTATAGCATCCGTGGTGGTGTTTGTCCTTGTATCCTTCATTGCCCCGTCACATCAGGTCTGTATTCTAGGACAGTTTCACTACAACATATATTGTGATATATACTATATTACTATATCCGCATTTTGAAAAGTCGACCTCGTGTTATTGGTTATATACATTGGTTATATACATTGGTTATATACATTGGTTATTTACATCAATAGAACCATACAGATTGGAAATGGTTTGCGAGTTTTGGGACTTTTTACTCCGATCTTCTACAGTTTGGCCTTAACTATGAAGGTTCATAATCCAGTGAATTTAATTATTAATTATGAATTGCTGCACGAATAATTTCTTGGCGAATTATACGCTATAGGGATTGAATTCGCGCTGGAAGGGTTGTATTGGAGTGAGTGAATGAAAATATTACGACGTAACGTTGCTTTGAAACAGCATATCAGTTATACGACGGTGTGTTGGTTTATTGGGAGAAGACAATACAAATGGAGGGTGGTTTGATGGATGTTCACCAAGAGCATGGTATGTCTCTGACAAACAAATGAAGAATCGGGATTCGAACCTTTCCAATAGTGAAAAACATACACCATGACCACACTCCTCATTTTAATTGACATTTGGTAATGTATTTCATTTTTTATACTGTTTGAAATTGATAATCTCTGACTGGAGAATTGCAAATTAACGAAAGTTCTTATATAACTATATAGGGTTCTTTTTAAATGTATTACACGAATTGTTTAAATACAAGTGATACAGACAATGAGACCCACCACACTATAGGTCACTTCCTTTTTCAACCAAGCAACCTGTGATATCCGGTGCGCCTATCGTGGCCAACCTACACGAGGAGACGGCTGTAGAGACAGAGTTGGTGTGTATAAACTGTACCAGCCCCGACAACAAGAACATAGAGGTGTCAGACCAGTCCATCACACCCAGTGCCACGTTCTTTGATGTCTACAGAATCGACGGCAGTCAAGGTAAAACATGATCAAATGGGAGCCTCCAACACGGTTTGATCTGAATTTCTAGAATGATCCACATTGCTCAATGCAGACTTAAAACAATCCTTTAAAGATTTTATTAAAATATGCTTGGGTTGTCATTTTTGCCCGGACTCAGTCCGTCGTTTCACATTGTCGGTATGGGTGTGTGAACGAGTGAGTTGGGTTTAACGTCGTATTAAACGTTTTGTACTAATAGTATTCCAGTTATATCATGGTATGTGGGAGGAAATCCCGAAGTGATGCAGGTGAAACGGACATGGTGCTTACAAACATAAAAACATGATCGGGGCAAACCGGGATTTGAACACACGACCATAGTTTCCTGGTGTTCCAAAGGACGCAAATCTGCACAGCGAATGTCGGTGCCTTAGGAGACTAGGCCATCCGTGCCCCCGGCATCGATCTTTGTGCTGATGTTGGGATGTCTCATGGAATCGGATGTTGTAAACCAACATACGGCTGACAATACTGTACGGCTGACAATACCGTTATCTCCGTCGAAGATTATCTTAACGCTGAGTGAGTTGACTCTTGTCGCATATTTCGTGTTTCCAATTTAATGTGAAGTATTTCCCATACATGTATATTCGTTAATGGTGACTTCTCTGGTAGAGTTCTGCATCCGCTACCTGCCCAGCCAGGGGTCGCCTAACTATAAGAGAGCACGAGCCTACGACATCACGATCCGGTGTACCGACAGCGACAAGGCCTTTGTTGAGGAAAATGTGGAGATAAGGATTCGAACAAACGAGCCACCCCGCATAACCTCGACACTTTCAGGTAGTATATTTATGACATTCAAGTGAAACCATTTACCAAACATGAATATAAACATACTAAAACTACAAATTCACATATACAGGCGTCCAGTGATGGACACAACAATAAATCTATTTTACATCGAGACAAAGGTACACTCCAAACATCGTGAGAAATATGTCCTTGTCTGCAGACCTTACTGTATTTCTTTGTGATACTGAAATAGAATGCGCTCACAAGTCTTAGCATGGGCTGTGAAAATGAAGTAATGCTGTTATCATCCTGCATTGTAGACTATTATTTTCAGACGAACAATGTTTTTTTGGTTAAAAGGTTTGGGTTTCGGAAATAGTTAATGGACTCTTTTCAGCAGAGATTTCTTATGATTATTGAAAGGGTTAGATCGCTATCATTTTTATATTACTTCATCGCCTAAACAACATAAACGCTCTACGGTTGCTGGGAATTTTAAAGATGTTTACATCCTACATGTTCTGAGAACATACAGCCGGGTAATTTTGAAAATATATTTCTAATGTTGAGGTATTATATTTTCCATGTCGCATGTTCGTCATTAAATGTGACTGCTGTGGGTGTGGTTGTATTATAATTACACCCGTTTGAAGATACCTGCTCGTATGACGCGAAGACTACCACTGCTGGAACATCACTTCTAAACAATCTCATCACCGTCGAGGACACAGACAACGACGTCCTCACATACACACTCACAACCGTCCCGGCGTCTGCTGCAGACAACTATGAAATAGTAAAGCCTAACCCTGGTTTCGGTGAGTCAACTCAGTCAACTTGAATATAAATATAACGAGAGCCACCTGAAATAACTGGGATATAACGAGGCCGGTTACGGTCAGTCAGTTCAGTCAACTGGCATACAACGTGGCCGGTTACGGTGAGTCAACACAGTCGACAGGGATATAACTAGGTCGGTTACGGTGTGTCAACTCAGTCGACTGGGATATAACGAGGTCGGTTACGGTGAGTTAACTGTAGTAACTGGAGTATAACGAGGTCGGTTACGGCAAGTCAACTCAGTCGACTGGAATACAACGCGGCCGGTTACGGTGAGTCAACACAGTCGACTGGTGTATAACGAGACCAGTTACGGTGGGTCAACTCAAGAAACTGATGTATAACGAGACCAGTTACGGTGGGTCAACTCAAGAAACTGGTGTATAACGAGGCCGGTTACGGTGAGTCAACTCAAGAAACTGATGTATAACGAGACCAGTTACGGTGGGTCAGCTCAAGAAACTGATGTATAACGAGACCAGTTACGGTGGGGCAACTCAAGAAACTGGTGTATAACGAGGCCGGTTACGGTGAGTCAACTCAAGAAACTGGCGTATAACGAGGCCGGTTACGGTGAGTCAAGTCAGTCAACTGGAATACAATGAGGCTGGTTAAGGTGAGTCAACTCAAGAAACTGGTGTATAACGAGGCTGGTTACGGTGGGTCAACCCAAGAAACTGATGTATAACGAGACCGGTTACTCTGGGTCAACTCAAGAAACTGGTGTATAACGAGGCCGGTTAGGTTGGGTTCAACTCAAGAAACTGGTGTATAACGAGGCCGGGTACGGTGAGTCAAATCAGTCAACTGGAATACAACGAGGCTGGTTAAGGTGAGTCAACTAAAAAAACTGGTGTATAACGAGGCCGGTTAGGTTGGGTTCAACTCAAGAAACTGATGTATAACGAGGCTGGTTACGGTGGGTCAACTCAAGAAACTGGGGTATATATGAGGCCGGTTACGGTGGGTCAACTCATCTTTGAATATGTGTCACATGTGTTGAGATTATTGAACATCGAGAAGATCATACAGTCACTGGGGTATAACGAGGCCGGTTACTCTGGGTCAGCTCAAGAAACTGGGGTTTATATGAGGCCGGTTACGGTGGGTCAACTCATCTCTGAATATGTGTCACATGTGTTGAGATTATTGAACATCGAGAAGATCATCCAGTCAGCATCGACGTTGTGCCACCATTGATATTACCACCACATCACGAAACTCATATTAAACAGAATTGAATTAACATGGTTTATGGCCGTGACTAGTGTGTAACGTGTTGTTACAGTTTTGCTAGCATAGGTGTGCCGCTGATATATTATTCGTCTATATCTAGAGGAAATCCAAATAGCGGCAAAAAACGACCTTGATGTTGAATGTAACTCTGATGTCACTTTCTACGTCAACGTCACCGACAGCAAGCACAACGCCGTCGGGCCCATCGTCGTGACCTGCACCGTGAACAACAGTACGTACAACACATATAGGACATTAATTACTAGAACTATTACTTCATGTATTCAAAGTGAATATACATGATGAAAAAGAAATGAAAATAATGATAAATATATGATAATGATGGTTTTAATAAAACGATCCTAATAACAGCAACAACGGCGACGATAATAATTATATTTGCCACAAATCAATAATTATTGATGTTGTCTGACTATTACTGTTGTAAAAAAAAGAAGAAAAAAGGATTACTGTCAAACACATTGTCAGTGGATGCCCAATACACAGTATCTTAAGCGACATATGGTGGAGCTCGATCATTTTATTACCGTCTCCGCCATGCTTGTGGTTTTGACACAGAGGAATGAATGAATGAATGAATAAATGTCTTTATTTCCTCCAGATAAATCCGAAGATTCTCAAAACATCAAGATTATGTAATTAAATAATCAAATAACACATTAATCAAACATATATACACACATATATACATATCAATGTCCCGCATATTTACAGGCTATAAACAGTGAGAAATATTGGTAAGGTTACCACACGTTGTTTAGGATATGTTTAATTTGATATAAATACTTTGAGAATTCAATAAATGTGAAATGCCACGTTATTTCATCACGAAGTCATTTATATTATTGAATTTTCTGTCCCCTTCAACACTAATGTGATTGACAAGATTGAGGAAAAACATGGCAAATATGCGGACGTCGCTATCGAAATGTCACGCTTGCATCCCAAGTACCAAGTTGTCCGACTCCCCATTGTTCTCGGTGCCTTAGGTTTGGTACTTCCCAATCTGTTGACTGACATTGGGAGAGTACCCGGGTTTGCTACCAGGAATACAACTCTCCTGACAATCTGGGTAATGCAGAAGGCTGCAGTGTTGGGGAGTCTTCACATTCTCCGAAAAATTCTGGATGGGTTTGACTAGGCCGCGCTTCCTGAGAAAAGTCCCATTCGCTGTCTGGGCTGCGTGTAGAGGGGGCCAGGGCACTGTGCTGTGATGATGAGCCTAACCAGCCTGACTGTGTCAGGATCACCCAAACCCCCTTGGCTGTATTTTTATTTCAATCTTTAAATTGATAATAATTATAATAATGATACATTCTAAAAAATAACAATAACTGTTGCAATGACATATTTATTACGTTTTGCCTTGTGATGCGATAGAGTACACAACCCCTAAGATCGCAAACATCGACAAAGAGATCTTCGTCAGCGAGGACACGGCCTTGGACACGTCACTGATCACTTTCATCACTGAGCCCAACGAACCCACTCTGACCACGACCTATGAGATAGCAACAGTCCCAGCCAGCGCGGTGTCTTTGTTTGACGCAACCAGTACAGGTGAGTAGCGCTGAGTGAGTGAGTGCGTGAGTTGCCTCTCACGTCGCTTGGAACAGTATTTGAGTCATATCCCGGTGTATCAGCTTGATGTGGGAGGAAAGCCCTAAGTGACGCAGGTCGTTGACTTTGAGTAATGAGGGGAAACACATGAGCTCGGGTACGTCTCTGGCACATCAAGGAACATAAAATGAGTAAGTGAGTGAGTATGGTTTTACGCCGCTTTTAGCAATAATCCAGCAATATCGCAGCGGGGGATAACACAATGGGCTACACACATTGTGCTCAGGTCGAACCCAGGTCTTCAGCATGTCGACCGAACACTTTAACCACTGGGATGGACCACACGATCGCAGGAACCGAACACTTTAACCACTGAGATGGACCACACGATCGTAGGAACCGAACACTTTAACCACTGGGATGGACCACACGATCGTAGGACTCGACTAAGGTAAAAACAGAGAGAGAACATACAAATGCTGCGTACACGTTTGTATGTTGAACAAAGATGTATCCTCTCTCTAATGCATTATCAAATCCATCCATTCATGTCTGTTTTGCGGGTATTTATTTCAACCTTGACATTCATCTTCAATATTATGTCAGCTAACGACTTGAAACTAGCGGGTCTTCTGAACTATGAGAACACCCAAATGAGGAACGTCAACGTCAGCATCAAGGCCGACAACGGCAAATGTCCACCAGACACCCAGTACCTCTACATCCGGGTCACGGACGCTAACGATCTACCGGAACTCGGGCCGAAAAATGTCACAAAGACAGTGTATGAGGGGACGGTTAGTATTATATTTACAACCTAGACAATGTCTAAGGGTACGTTAAATAGGTTTTTTTAACAACCAAGACAATGTAGGGGAAGTTAATATCATAATTTACAGCAAAGACAGTGTACAAGAGACGGGTAGTATCAATGATATTTAACAAGCAATTCAAGGCAATGTAGGAGAAGACAATTATATTGATATTTTACAACCAAAATACTGCCCGAGAGGCTCTTACTATGATACCTGACACCCATGTACGTGTGGCGGTTTCAAGAAGTGCCTAGACATCCGTGGCAGTACTAATCGGCGTAAAATATTTCCTCTATGAATTATGATGTTATGACGATACTGTAACGTGACTTTGTGTTCAGATAACTGTCAATCCCGAGTTCACCATCACTGACGAGGACTTGGACGATTCCCACACCTACAGCATCGTATCGGGTAACGACAACGGCTACTTCACCATCGACCCGGCCACAGGCGTCATCAGCAGTGCTGTAATTTATGACGTAGATCAAGGAAGAATGCCTTCAAATGCAACGCTCCTTGTCCAGGTAACATGACACTTCTGACACAACACTTAATAATGCAAAAATTAGTACAAATAAATGCAGTGTCGTCGTTCTTCTTTAGTCAGTGGGTGACTTCGGTTACACGCTACTTATCGGCAACATGTCGTAGGACTTGGGGGGGGGGCATTCAAGCCAGCGATCCGCATTGATCACATTGATCCTCACATCCAGACTACAGTTCAGTTCAGTTTATTGTTTTCAAGGCCATATGACCAATATTATATACATTATTGCACATGCATCATGGTGTTGGATTACATCACATTTCCGTTCCAATTATAAATACAATATACATATACTTTGACAGATGAGATATATTCTCAAGTCTTTTACAATTGATAATATGATAATAGACATCATATGGTGCTGGTTGTCTGTTAAAACTTCACAGTGAGTACATGTTTTGGTATAGAGAGGACACACAAACAAAACATGATTTTCATCTTCTAGTCCTTTACAGTGCGAGCAGAGAGAGTCTTCATCAACTCTATTACACCAAATGTATTATATCCACTTCTAAATTATAACCAGGTTTTCCTGTAATTAGATACATTAATAATTTGGACAGGCATCCATACTACATGTGGTAATGTTTAATTTGGAAGCTGACACTATTCAGATATGTTATTCAATCTCACTAAAATCAGACCTTAGTTCCCGCTAAACAAAGATCTGAAGACATCCCATTAGGGGTCACGTCAGAACGACCTTTCATTCGACCATCTTATGAAAGTGACAGTCGGAATGTGATTTCTAATCATGCAACCTTGAAAGCTTAAACACGACTGAATCCATACAATCTAGACCATCTATTAGCCATTCCACAATGTTCTTTTGATCAGGTTTCAAATCTGTAAACATGAATTTGTCAAAATATGTTTCGAAGCACAGTCGCCAATTTGAAATTAGTGCCGTAAAGCACGAGAAAGCTGCCTTCTGATTGGTCATTCCATTGGTCGGTCAAAGTTCGCATAAGTTTGGTCTGACGTGACCCGTAATGGGATGTCCTCAGATCTTTGTTTAGCGGTAGCGAGAACTAAGATCTGATTTTAATGAGATTGATATGTTATATAAATTAGGTAACTGTAACACAATCATACTACAGATTCAAGACCGGAAAGGAGACGCCATAGACAACGCTACGGTGAACTTGTACATCCAGGACGCCAACGACAACCCGCCCGAGTTCAGCGCCAACTCCACATCCCAGTCCTTCTCAGTCAGTTCATGCGGGCAGCTCGGGGAAACCCTTGGCCAACTGTGGGCTGAAGACAAGGTGGACTCCGCCTACCAGAGCAACAACGTCAGCACCATATTGGCTACTTCCAACAGCTACCTGACAGTCACGCCGAGCGGCGACATCATCCACAGCGGCCAGATCCCAGCAGGCACGGTGTCGTCACTGACAGTGTATGCCCAAGACAGAGGCGTGTACCCGAGTGTCCAGACCAGCCGCAACCCCGTCACCATCACCCTCGTTGGGCAAACGTGTACGACGACACAGCCGGTGACCGTCGTTGTCAACAACGCTGGTACTGGCACAGGCACTGGCACAGGCACTGGTACTGTCATAAACACTATTGCCACAGTTGCTCCGACGACAACTACTACAACAACGGCAGCCCCATGTACTGGTTTCTTCTGCGACGCTGGTAACATTGCCCTGACGGTTCTCGGGAGCTTGTTGGCACTCGGTCTTCTCGGTTTGCTGTCTGCTTTGATCTACAGATACTGCTGCAACAGACCCGTTGAGGTTAAACGGTAAATATTGTCGAACCTTTACTGATGATTTCAACGTATAGTCTCATGACATTACATATTTATATGTCTTAAGTATGGTGGCCGAGAGTGGACATCGCTTTATCGATTTCAATGACGGCGCGAGATCTCTTACTTGTCTCATGCTGTCACTTTCTCGTCAAGTGTTATCGTTTCATCGCCTCGTGCTGTCACTTTCTCGTCTAATGTTATCGTTTCATTGTCTCGTGCTGTCACTTTCTCGTCTAGTGTTATCGTTTCATCGCCTCGTGCTGTCACTTTCTCGTCTAGTGTTATCGTTTCATCGCCTCGTGCTGTCACTTTCTCGTCTAGTGTTATCGTTTCATTGTCTCGTGCTGTCACTTTCTCGTCTAGTGATATCGTTTCATCGCCTCGTGCTGTCACTTTCTCGTCTAGTGTTATCGTTTCATTGTCTCGTGCTGTCACTTTCTCGTCTAGTGTTATCGTTTCATCGTCTCATGCTGTCACATTCTCGTCTAATGTTATCGTTTCACTTTCTTGTCTTGTGTTACTTCATTCTCGTCTCATGTCATCGGTGTATCGATAAAGTATTCTCCCCTCTCAGCTACCGTACTTAAGGTGTGAACAAGTTGTCGCATGGTGCGGGTGAGAGTGGATGTTTGTACTCCTCATTCAACGATATTTCGTCTTTATTAGCGGTGACTTGTAAGTCTGACCTGTTGGCCTTGGGGTCGACCACTAATGGATGATAACACGAGCATCTATACAGACAGTGTATCCACCCAATCTCATACTGGGCGCATGAAGCATCGCGAAGTGGTTTCAAATAATAAACAATACAAGTAACCATTGTAACCTGAGGTAAACTAGGTTTGATTATCATTTATCATGGAAAGTTTTCAGTATCTCACACCTTGTGTCATCACTCGTTTTCAGTGGTCCATTCATACAATTTCCACAGCTAATTGCCCTTTACATCAACGGAATCGGTTTAAAGATAAAATCTACGCTGGTTATTCTCTTGCATTGACATTTTATATTTAACTGGAAGAAATATGAAATATGAAGCTAAACATATTTATATGTTTTGCCTCAGGTCTTGGACGCCGCCTAGGAAGGTGCGACCCATAACCCCGCCGACACCACCGCCACGCGTAAGGTAAGACTGTTCAAGCTACGTTCTAACGTTAATCTAATCAACGTACTGTAACTTTAAGTCTTGGACTTACAGGAAGTTGATAGACGGCAGTTTGTATAACGTACCAGAACACCGTCATACACTAATCAGATCATTGTGTCTTCATTCCAGAACGCCCGTCACGCCACAGCACATCACCATTGAACGTAAGTAGACAACGGATATGGTATAACACGAACAGTTAAACCTTGTTTATCCGGACGTTACCATTCCACGTTAAATCGCCCCTAATACATTTCGAATCCCGTATATTTCATAATCATATTTATAGGATGGAATTATCTTTCAGAACCTTATTTCAGTCTGCGAAAATGTGTTTGACGGGGCGATTGGTTAGCCTTGTGGATAATGCGTTAACCCTTCACACAGAAGATCCGGGTTTCATTTCCTACTTGGGCACGATGTGGTAATCCTATTTTCAGTATCACACTCAGAGTGTTTTGGTACCATTCCTAACTGTTTCTGTTCTCTTGCAGGTCCTCCTTCCATTCAGTACGTTCCGGTACCCGTTGCCCCTCCACCTCCTCAACTAATGCGCGTGCGCAGAATCGTCCCTGTCAAACAGCAGCAGCAGATGGTCAAGGTGAAGAGCATGGTGCCTGTGACGCAGAATGTCAGGGTCAAACAGCTGGTTCCTGTCCCGGGGAATGCTACACAAGCTATTGCTGCAGCGCCAAAATAGACGGCGTGTTTGTGCGTTTATATGACTTGTTTATAATGTTTAAGTTATTAAATGTTGTTGACGAGTACAGTATTTTGGTTCAAAAAAGACAAGGCGCTGTATTCTGCTGCTTCTGTCGATGTGTGATTATCAAAGCAGTATTCAAGAAACCAGACAGCTATTCTGTACCAGATACACGAAAACACGTAGTTTTGAACAATGCAAGCAGTTGCATGGCACAGCAAGAGTTTTGATATAATCATAAATCGATGTCGTTATTTCCCCTACATTCACCCAGGTGCACAAGAACATCTTTGATCAAACGTAGTTTAATTTGTATAAGGTTCGGGAACATATTCATGTACAACAGAGGGTACATTACATTTCACGCAAGCGAAATAACATTTCACGACAAGACCTCGTTCAGTCTGCGTCAGTGTCACTTAGGTTTAGAAAGATTGTGAAGATCAATATGAAAATACATAATAGAACATTAGTCTTTCCTAAAGTTTTGTTTGGTTGTCTCTGACAACAGTCCACACCACCTTTACGACTGTATTGATATAAGAACTTCTTTACGTTTTTCTTACATAAAATATAAATGTTTTGTGAAATTACGTTTTACCACCGATAATGTTTTCTATCCATTTCCTGTTCGTTTTCAATTACTTGTACTTAGTTTCTTGGTAATAATGGCCGTTTACATTATTTATTATTGCTACTCGTTCGTGTGTGTTTGGAAGAAAAAAATAATTAGAATGACATTTACCTCACAGCCGTGACAAAAGGAATAAAACATTATATCTTACCTACGTTTTATGTGGTGGTTTTATAATTTCAACTAATTCGAAACCAATTATTGGATCGCCTCTGTGGTCTTGTGGTAGAGCGTCCGCCGGAGAGCGGAAGATCCGGGGCTCGATCCCCAGCCGCGTCATACCAAAAGACGTTAAAAGATGGTACTTGTTGTTACCATTTCTTGCGCTCGGCATTAAGAGGCTAAAACAAGGACTGGTCGTCTCGGAGTCAATAAACTGTGTCTGTGTAGGGTACTTATGTTAAACCGCGGTGTGGTATCTCAGTGGGCAATAGGCATCATTCCGGATTAGTACAAGTACACACCCACACGCACACCCACGTGCATGCAAGTCGCTATATAACTGCAATAATCTTGGACGCGACGTTAAACCCCATTTCACCTCACCTCACCCGAGACCCATTATTATGTCAAGTCATACAATGTAAAACCCATTGTATGGGAATAGGTTCTGTACAACTATAACATGTAGTTGGTAGGTAGATAACTATGGTTACGAACCTACCGAGTCTAAAAAATGCGGAAAGCTTTTAACATTTTCTGTCCAATGGAAAAAACTATAGTGAAACTTCGTTAACCCAATCTCCATTAACAAATATTTCACTCAAACATAGTGACTAATCCCGACGGAATGGTTGTTTTCTATCTGCTACCCATCTCATGTGTCATGCAGAGGTGAAGCTATTACCTGAGACAAAGCAGTCTATTCGGGACTGTCATGCAATGTAAGAGTGAGTGAGTGAGTGAGTTGGGTTTAACGCCGCTTTTAACAGTATTCCAGTTATATCACGGCGTGTCAGCTTAATGTGGGAGGAAAGCGTGAAGTGATGCAGGTCTCAGACATTTACCACTTCGGTGAAACCCACGAGCACGGGTATGGTGCTGACAAACCTAGAAACATAATTGGGGCGAACCGTGATTCGAACCCACAATCATAGGTTTCTGGTGTGCCTAAGGGACGCAACTCTGCACAGCGAATCGCGGCGCCTTAGACGACTTGGCACCCGTGCCCCCCTGCAATGTCAGGTGTTGCACATGGCTTCTTGAGACAAAGATCAATACTACTCAGACTATTTATATCTTAACAGTACTATGTACGAGGGACGTTCAATAAGTATTGCAACTTCAATATAAGACCAAGTTGCAGAAGATCTTTTGGACTTTTATTTTTCACTATAATCTTCATTCACCTCAATACACTTATTCCATTTGTCCTTCAAGTTTTTAAGGCCACTTTTATAGAAATCCGCAGATTGACCCTCTAACCACGCCTCTGTGGCAGCCCTTATGTCCTCGTCATCCTGGAAGCGTCTTCCACGTAGGGCAGATTTCATTTGCCGGAAACGGGAAAAAGTCACCGGGGGCTAAATCTGGGCTGCACAGTTAAATCACCAACCCTACAGCCAAGACTTAGCCCCCCCCCCCCCCCCCCCCCCACCCCACCCCCACCCACCCACACCACCATCCCCCCCACCCCCCCCCACCCCTGTGACTATTTCTTGTTACACCGTTGCGACGTTTCGATGTAGCTTCTTATACCGTTTTCGATGTAGCTTCTTATACCGTTGTCACGTTTCGATGTAGCTTCTTATACCGTTGCCACGTTTCGATGTAGCTTCTTATACCGTTGTCACGTTTCGGTGTAGCTTCATATACCGTTGTCACGCTTCGGTGTAGCTTCTTATACCGTTGTCACGTTTCGGTGTAGCTTCTTTTACCGTTGTCACGTTTCGATGTAGCTTCTTATACCGTTGTCACGTTTCGATGTAGCTTCTTATACCGTTGTCACGTTTCGGTGTAGCTTCTTATACCGTTGTCACGTTTCGGTGTAGCTTCATATACCGTTGTCACGTTTCGATGTAGCTTCTTATACCGTTGTCACGTTTCGGTGTAGCTTCATATACCGTTGTCACGTTTCGATGTAGCTTCTTATACCGTTGTCACGTTTCGATGTAGCTTCTTATACCGTTGTCACGTTTCGATGTAGCTTCTTATACCGTTGTCACGTTTCGGTGTAGCTTCATATACCGTTGTCACGTGTCGGTGTAGCTTCATATACCGTTGTCACGTTTCGATGTAGCTTCTTATACCGTTGTCACGTTTCGATGTAGCTTCTTATACCGTTGTCACGTTTCGATGTAGCTTCTTATACCGTTGTCACGTTTCGGTGTAGCTTCATATACCGTTGTCACGTTTCGATGTAGCTTCTTATACCGTTGTCACGTTTCGGTGTAGCTTCATATACCGTTGTCACGTTTCGATGTAGCTTCTTATACCGTTGTCACGTTTCGATGTAGCTTCTTATACCGTTGTCACGTTTCGATGTAGCTTCTTATACCGTTGTCACGTTTCGGTGTAGCTTCTTATACCGTTGTCACGTTTCGGTGTAGCTTCATATACCGTTGTCACGTTTCGATGTAGCTTCTTATACCGTTGTCACGTTTCGGTGTAGCTTCATATACCATTGTCACGTTTCGATGTAGCTTCTTATACCGTTGTCACGTTTCGGTGTAGCTTCTTATACCGTTGTCACGTTTCGGTGTAGCTTCTTATACCGTTGTCACGTTTCGATGTAGCTTCTTATACCGTTGTCACGTTTCGGTGTAGCTTCTTATACCGTTGTCACGTTTCGATGTAGCTTCTTATACCGTTGTCACGTTTCGATGTAGCTTCTTATACCGTTGTCACGTTTCGATGTAGCTTCTTATACCGTTGTCACGTTTCGATGTAGCTTCTTATACCGTTGTCACGTTTCGGTGTAGCTTCTTATACCGTTGTCACGTTTCGATGTAGCTTCTGATACCGTTGTAACGTTTCGATGTAGCTTCTTATACCGTTGTCACGTTTCGATGTAGCTTCTTATACCGTTGTCACGTTTCGGTGTAGCTTCTTATACCGTTGTCACGTTTCGGTGTAGCTTCATATACCGTTGTCACGTTTCGATGTAGCTTCTTATACCGTTGTCACGTTTCGATGTAGCTTCTTATACCGTTGTCACGTTTCGGTGTAGCTTCTTATACCGTTGTCACGTTTCGATGTAGCTTCATATACCGTTGTCACGTTTCGATGTAGCTTCTTATACCGTTGTCACGTTTCGGTGTAGCTTCTTATACCGTTGTCACGTTTCGGTGTAGCTTCATATACCGTTGTCACGTTTCGGTGTAGCTTCTTATACCGTTGTCACGTTTCGATGTAGCTTCTTATACCGTTGTCACGTTTCGATGTAGCTTCTTATACCGTTGTCACGTTTCGATGTAGCTTCTTATACCGTTGTCACGTTTCGATGTAGCTTCATATACCGTTGTCACGTTTCGATGTAGCTTCTTATACCGTTGTCACGTTTCGGTGTAGCTTCATATACCGTTGTCACGTTTCGATGTAGCTTCTTATACCGTTGTCACGTTTCGATGTAGCTTCTTATACCGTTGTCACGTTTCGATGTAGCTTCTTATACCGTTGTCACGTTTCGATGTAGCTTCTTATACCGTTGTCACGTTTCGATGTAGCTTCTTATACCGTTGTCACGTTTCGATGTAGCTTCTTATACCGTTGTCACGTTTCGATGTAGCTTCTTATACCGTTGCGACGTTTCGATGTAGCTTCTTATACCGTTGTCACGTTTCGATGTAGCTTCTTATACCGTTGCGACGTTTCGATGTAGCTTCTTATACCGTGGCCACAACATGTCATGAAACAGTGTGTAACGTGAGTATATTAGCAGTACCTGAAACACACAGGACAAAATTCGATCTATCTAACTTAATGTTAGTACATTGTATTTCCTTTCTCATTGAATTATTAATTTTAAAGTTACTTATATTTACTTAATTCCTTATCATGTACTTAAAATGTAAACCAGTAACTAATATCACTAAATATATATACTGAATTACTCAATTTAGAACTTTTAAACTAATTGCGATTGCCAATATGATATGGAACACCTAATTTACTCAGTTTGTAGGATGATTATGATTAATACATGATTATACATATTCATCAGCTCAAACATGCTAGTCGCGTCGATGTTAAGCAACCATTGAACGTAAGGAAAGTGATTGTCATTGAGTATAATTTTCAGTATGTCTAAAAGAATATGAACATGAGGTGTTCGGTGTTTTACAAATTGGTAAAACGATTGAAAAAGTCTTCTTCGCGTTCTTACGCAGGCAAAAAAATAAATTAATGAGTGAGTGAGTATGTATGTTGGACCTTCCTGACCTTGTATGACATATTTCTCTGACCATGTGTGATTGATGACAATAGCTGATAGACACGTTATACAAATGGGGACGCTGTTCTAGCATGTACGACACCTTTTTCGACAAAGGTGGTCCAAATGAAAATGAGCTGAAAACAGACATTGTACTGAACAGTGATCAGTGTGTATCATGCCTATAGTGTCTTTTGCAATAATGAAATGAATACTTCAAAAAGTGTGATTTTTGGTATGATTTTATGATTAAAACTGCATAATAAACCTATCGTGTAAATTCCTCAAAATGTGTGTTTTCTGGTCTGTTCAACTTTAATAAAAGGTAAACGGGTAACTATTGATTGACCGACCATCCTGGAGTAATCCTGATAAAAGCTGTCTGACAAATGGTACCGCCTCCGCGGTCTAGTGGTAGAGCGTCCGCCCGGAGAGCGGAATGTCTGGGGTTCGATTCCCGGCCGCGTCATACCAAAAGACGATAAAAGATGGTTCTTGTTGTTACCCTGTCTGGCGCTCGGCATATAGGGGCTTAAACAAGGACAGGTCGGCTCGGAGTCAGAACACTGTATCTGAGTAGGGTAATTTATGTTAAACTGCGGCATGGTATCTCAGTGGGCTAGCACTATAAATCGGGATCAGTCCGGACTAGTACAAGCAGCCACACACACACACACACACACACACACACGTGCATGCACGTCGCTATATAAGTGCAATAATCTTAGACGGGACGTTAAACCCCATTTCACCTCACCTCTGACAAATAGGATGTCTGAAAATTGGGAGGTTACCAAATCAATTGTATGAAGACGTAGAAACACACACTACATTAAATATCCCTAATAATATCTTTAAAACACGTGTGGTGGGAATACACATAACTGCCCAGAGTTTCTTCCCTAAGGCTGTGCCGAAACCTATGGGTTCGAACACTGGTTCGCCCTGATTTATGTGATTAGGTTTGTCAGCACCATACCCGTGTTCGTGGATTTCAGCGATTACTTCTGCCGTCCCTCCAACATCAAACTGTCACGTCGCTTTCATGTGCCTTTCATGTAGTAATATTAACTTACACTTCTCCATACTTGAAATATATCAACTTCAGATTTTAGACTGTTCCAATACACACCCTCCAGTGCTAGCACTTCGGTACACCTACACTTGCCCCTGGATCCATTCCCGTGGCAAATTACGCACCCTTGATTTTCATTAACGTCGACATAAGGGGAAAGTAACTCATGTAACTCGTAATACCTGAAAACCAACGTCGACGCCAGTTTTAATGGACATGGAGACATCTTTTCCATTAAAAAGCGTGGCCAATAAAATTGGCAAATGCAAAGGAAGGGTGGGTAATGTGAGATTGCAAAGACCAAGGGAATGAGTCAAGGGGTTAGTGGACATGTAGGTTTACCGATATGCTAGCCCTGGGGATGTGAAGGATGTTCCAATACAATGCTGGGACGTTTATGTCAATATTTACAACATTCATAAGCAATTTTTGTATTAAACCAACACAGAATTTTATAATGAAGCATTTATAATTATGAATTTCAATTTTAAATTGCATGATTGTAACTCCCAACAAGAAGTGCCTCATAATAACATTTAAAACACAGCTCTTGATTCAGCTGTAGGCACAGGCCGCTTGGCGCCCAGATTACCAAGCGATTTCCTCGCAAATACTTCATTATGTGGGGGCACGGGTGTCCCAGTCGTCTAGGTCGCCGCGAGTCACTGTGCAGTTGAGTCCCTTGGGCACACCAGAAACCTATGATTGTGAGTTCGAATCCCGGTTCGCCCCGATTATGTTTCTAGGTTTGTCAGCACCATACCCGTGCTCGTGGGTTTCACCGAAGTAGTAAACGTCTGAGACCTGCATCACTTCGGGCTTTCCTCCCACATTAAGCTGACACGCCGTGATATAACTGGAATACTGTTAAAAGCGGCGTTAAACCCAACTCAGTCATTTACTTCATTATGTTGCGTGTTTGTGACTTGTGATTGACCGTTAATGTCATGTGTAAGTTGCAACAAAAATAAGTGATTATCGTCGTTGATAATGGACCAATCAGCCAATGATAACGTTGATAACGTCTTGGCCCGGCTCGCCCCGACTTTTGGGCAATCCAAAGTTTAGGTTCGCAGTACTACAAAGGGTTGTTTTCTTGACTAAGTCAATCATCATACCAGCCCACACCTGTATTTAGTCAACGTATGTACGAAATTAGACTATTCGATAAATGGATGTATTGATGATAAGTCTATGTTCCATTGTGTTGAGCAATTCCTGAAACGTGCGCCCATGAATGAACAGCATTGACACGAACGTGTTCACATGTATAACGAGGGCAAGTCAGAAAGCAGCGTATACAAACTTGTAATCACACACGATAGAGATATACACATCCCACATTTGTCAATGTTTATTGTACATGTGTGATTGAGTATTGATTAAACATAGAATTGATTTTTTGAAAACCCTCTGCAAATATTATTTCTACATGACGTCAGTTAGTTTTCGTTTCAGACTCTCCTGTCACCATTCCTCTGTGCAATCCCCATGGCACCTTCGTACACCGTTATACACCATGTAAAATTTGAAGACTGTTACATGTGACACAAGGGATCAAATCATGAAACTTCTTTGGTCAGTCCTGTTACTGTACGTCTTCTTTGTCAGTAAAACACTTGGGGTAAGTAGCTTACATATGTACGTACTAGCTAATGATTGTTTTCTATCCACTTAACATTTATGGAATGAGTGAGTGAGTTTTGTTTAACGCAATTTTCCTCTATATACCAGACATATCACGTTGGGGAAAAAACAGAGCACTGGTTAAATACATTTTACAAACGAACGCTTGGACTACTAGGCTACCCTGAAAGTCTGACAGTGTTAAAAGTACTTTAATGATGTGAGGTTAAAATTCTGTATTTTGAATACCACGTACGTAAAAGCAAAATTTTCAAATTTTATATGTAACCAGCATGAGATGCTAAAAGAAATTCTGGCAAGAAAGACTTCTGGTTTTTAACTCAGTCTGGCATGCACACTAGGGTTTGCACTTCATTACCTGCCAAAGCATAGAGTGGCATCCTATTGTTTTGTTTGTCTGTACATTGCTATCCTGAAATTACCTCCAGTCGTGTGTCCTGTGTGTATCGATCACAAAGGGTCAGTATGCTGATTAGAGGGAGGTACATACATACTATTTACTCACTCCGCAGAAATAGGTCTTTACAAACAATGTAATAACATGTTTGTTCTTTAATTTAAAAAATCTACTTCCAATATAGTAGCCTGATCTAACATATCATACCTGAATTACATTTCCTAAAGAAAAAATACTTTAAGACACGTCGTTATCTATTCCGAACTCGCTACCAGTTCGCCCACGGAGGCCTTACACATAGAAATGGTATTTTTGTAAAGTTATGCTTTAAAATAGTACAAATTATTTGTGATATGTGATTAAGCATATTTGTTTTGGAGCTTGTATATTTGATCATAAACTGAATACTGCACTTGCATCTGAATGATTTTATATTAATACCCTAATTTGTTTTTCATAGTAAGCGTGCTCACTGTTGCATGAGAAACAAGCGAAATTGACGAGGCACTAGTCGAGTCCACATCGGTACAAAAGGAGTAAACGCGCCAATAATTGTATTTGCCCTATATTTGACATATCTTCTCAATTTTATTTTAACAAATAATCTCTTCTTCTCGGATTTTCCTGGGGATGTGAACCATCGGCGGTCCAGGGTTTGAATTGTCTCACTCATTTCATTTCCAACCCCTTCCCGCTGCACATAATAGATACATTATGCTAAATACATCATTGTACAACTAAGTATTTCGATTTCAAAATGTGTAGATTGATTGTTTTATGCGAGTTTCGTTTGCATTTTCTTCTTAATACTGTATCCAGTTAGTTCCCTTTGGCATTTAAGAACACTTCCCTTCTTAAAGCAGTATATTTGAGACATAGCTAGACGCAGTAGAGATCTAGAAGACATGTGTACGGATACGCATGGGAAGAAGAAGCGTTATCTGAAATGTGTCGTTATAATTTATAGATATTCAGATCACTACATCAGAAGAGAAGGCGCGAGTTTGTACTTTGACGTTTCTCTATAATAATCTCTTAAAATCCCAGTAGTTTCAGCATTTGTTATATAGTATGGCAGGTCGTTCCATTGTTTGATGATATCCGGCAAATGGTTTTGCATGACTTATTGTCTGAATATTGCTACTGTAAGTGCTCAGAGTAGATATCCTTTTGGAATGAGATCTGAAAAAAACTTTGCTTGATAATCATTTTGTACAATAATATTAATTATTGAATCCTGTAATCTTTGAGCTAGTGACCTGAACCACGTTTCTATGTATATAAAAGCGACAAAACCCTTTCCATATTCATAAGACATCTCTTCCCCAAGCAGAGTCGATTTTTCGATTCGGACCATATGACATGAACAAGAGTTAATGTGTCACTGTCAACTAGTGGTTGCACCAGGTTTTCGCGAAATCGTGAGAGTATCCAGCCCTACCGGTGGCACTCGTCACAAACACATGCAAAGGCAAGTCAATTGTACACCTGAAAAAACACGGCAACATATGGTACAAGTCAAAATAGGAAATTGCATCGGACATCATTTTTGTCACTGATTCGTCAAATTTAGAAATGTCTTCAACATGTCTACCATAAAACTTTTTTAAAGCTTTACTGGGCCCTTGAATGTTATAAACTTCATTAAACAACTTCTGAGCAAAAGTTGTATGACGCTTGGTTCGCTTGGATTGCAAAAAGTCAAGCAAATCCTTTGACCTTTGGAGAATTCACATGGAATTAATTCTATTTGTGTAGAGAATCTCACCCTCGTGTCTTTTGATATCAAATATATCAACACGAGTATATACCACACGGTAAAAGTGAAAAACTTCCGAGGCTTGCCGAGGACTTTTGCCACTTTTATCAACGAGTGTTGATATATTTGATATCAAAAGACACGAGGGTGAGATTTTATTTATCATCCAACATCATTCTTACAACTTTTTCAGTTTGTAGACAGTAATTAGCAGTGTCTTCAGTGTAAAAGGTACTGCTAATAGCTTCAGTAGCAGAGCCATTAGTAATGTCATTTGATTGTGACGTCATGGTAACCAGTGACGTCACAATGGTCTGCAAATCATTGTGATGTAATTTCATTGCAGCGATATCTACAGTTTTCTACATTTTGATATCTACAGGGTAGATATCGCTTGATCTCATCCACGCGATATCTCCTGTGGGAGCCAGTTTTGGATGATAGAAAGAAAGTCCTTCCTTGACGGTATTAAGGATTATGGTTACAGGAGTTTGATGGTAAACTTGTTGAACCCAGCACTATATCTCTCTTCGAAGAGTTTTTTATGGTGCTTTCGAATCCATGACAAAAGAGGAATGGACATGTCTTCAGGTTTAAGAGTCAATCAAACGTTGATAGTACCGATGCATAGTTTTGGCAGATTTCTTCCTCAGTTAACACACTGACTTTTTATGTCAGTTATACCAGGTTCCTTGATCAAACAATTCATGTAGTGATGCTTCGATATAATTGTTATGTTCCTTGTGACCAATTCACGGCTGGTACTGCTAATAATGCCACAGAGCGTTCTGATGCAACTGAATGACACATATCCTAAACAATAGATATCTTATCAGTTGTATTCCTAAATTCTCAGGTTCGAATCCCAGATACTTACGATCCCTGGTATATCAGCACCATACCCGTGCTCGTAGGTTTCAGCTGCCACCTGTGTCGCCTGGGTGAAAACATGGTGATACAATTGAAATCTAATTCACTCACTCTTAATGTATTGCCGTTATACAGGTTCCTCCCGTGATAGGTGGCACCCCAATTGTCTGCAATATCGATGAAGGCACCCAGGTTGAAACCAAACTCGTGTGCATCAACTGTACCAGCGACCTGAACGTCGCGGTCAGTGGCATCAGCATCTCCCCATCCTCGCCATGTGGAACATGCTTCAACATCTACCAAGTAAATCCAGATGAAGGTATCCTATCCTGACCTTTTTTAGCATTTTGTATTTGCCTTGTAAAGTGACAAAGCGACTGAAGCCACTTTGTAAG
This sequence comes from Haliotis cracherodii, assembly GCF_022045235.1. Classification (NCBI taxonomy): domain Eukaryota; kingdom Metazoa; phylum Mollusca; class Gastropoda; order Lepetellida; family Haliotidae; genus Haliotis; species Haliotis cracherodii. The sequence continues at coordinate 68,920,650 of NW_027266264.1, forward strand.
AAAAGGAACACATTCAACGTTGTGACTATTTTATTTCAAGACGTTTCGATAATCGAATAAATATCAGAGTCAAAATCGGAACTAGAGCTAGAATGGCTATCAGATTCACCTAGTGAATGACCATGGTCTGAATCTGATGCTTTTCTTACACGCTTGTGGTTCATATACTGTCACAGAAACGAACCGAAAGGGTAACTTGGCAAATTGGCTACTCAGGCGATTGAGGCCATGATGAAGAAGGGTTTGTGGGGAAGTCCTTTGCGAGATCTCGCGTGGCGAGATTTCATCTACTTTGTAAATGACCTGCTTCCGGTTATCATGATAAAGATACCAATATCACATCTACTACTTTTTATGAAGTGAAATTGAGGATTTGCCTTCATCAACTAAGCTAACGCGTTCTTTCTGATGACAACTCTGCCTATTATTGTTCACCACCAGTATGGCGCTGTAATGTCATATAGAATGTCAACGTCTCAATTCAGTGTGCACAGTAACAACCCGTTCGTTCAAACCGTGTTACTCCCGAAACATCACCGTCCGGACGAATACATATTTAATATAGTCCATGCCAATAATACGTCGATCAAAACGGGGTGAGTTATTCAAGACAGTTAATCCGGATTACCCAGGGTGAACTGCCTGCATGTTTCAGGATACTGCGTGTACTACCTGGCGAGTCAGGGGACGCTGTCCTACCGCAGGGCCCCGTCCTACAACATGGAGGTGGAATGTACAGACGGAGCTGGAGAGGCATCTACTGCTGTGGTGGAGATCAGGGTCAGAACCAACGAGGCACCCACCTTCACTCTCACCACAGGTAGCATGAATATAACACTATTGATAATACTAATAATACTATTACTAATGACAATACTAATATGATGTAATAAAGTAAAAGCCACAAATACTTACGCTGTATCCGTCCTTTCGTATTCTGTTGGTGATGTTGATTGGACGAAATAAGAAATTCAGGATATTGACACCCTCACATGAAGAATCATGCCAGACACAAGATCCAACCACCCTCGCCCCTTCTTCAATCGCTTATGTCTACCAATCATAATGGGAGGGCGTGGTTTGATTAACATGGCGGCTCTTCATGAGAATTGTATTGGGCACTTTTTGCACACATTTATTTGTTTGATGATCCTCTTGTGAAGCATGTCAAGGCATTCCACAGTTTTCTTAAATGAGCCACGGACGTGGGCCATAATCTCAATGTCAATGTTAATTTTGTTGATGGTTCTGCACTGCTGGACGGTACGGTTCAATTTGAATGGAACTGCTACCCCTATGGTGTTTCTATTTACCAGTGAATACACAGTCATCTAAGTTCTGTTAAGCATGTAATGAGCTGTTTTCCAAATTGGCCTTCATGTTGTGCGAAGTTGTGCTGCTCTGGTACCGGAATATGCCGAGTGTCTCCGAGTAACTTATATGCATGTGCAAGATTGATTCATGTGTACTTGATAAAAGTCGGAATCTGCTTTTTGTAGAGATGACTTGTTATCATGGCCATGTTTTTGTTGCTCTTTCATTCTGTATCATGAAACTGTTCTATCTAGACCAGTGCAAACAGAACCCGTTCCCAACAAACACGGTGGCGGGCGAGGTGATTTTCGATGGCGGGTCCGCCGTCGACCCCAACAACGACACTCTCTACTACAGCATGTCCACAACTCCCGTCACAGACAACTTTGAAATAGGAATCAGTGAGTACACAGGATGTGGCGTCCATCAAGCATTGCTTTACATCATAGATGGTACGCTGAGTACACAGGATGTGGCGGACATCAAGCATTGCTTTACATCATAGATGGTACGCTGAGTACACAGGATGTGGCGGACATCAAGCATTGCTTTACATCATAGATGGTACGCTGAGTACACGCATTCAGAACCAAAGTTATCACGAGTAATCAACGTCCCTCTAACATTGAGCATTCAGCGGCATGTGCTATAGCGTATGGACATCCATTTTCCGAGAATTGTTTTTAAAATGTACTCTAAGTATGAAAAGCACTGATATAATGTGTTACTTTGGTCTGAAAAAAAGAAGCTTGTTAGATTGGGCCTTGCTCCATGTGGTTGTCTGCCTATTGTTCAGATGTAATGTTGGTACATGTTGACATCATTAACGTATCGTTATTGAATTGTGACGTTATACCACCCCAATAACCATTCAGTAAAAAGAGAGCAGCTATTACAATCGATCTTATATCCTAACAAGTAATCATTCTAAATAATTCATAGACAGGTGAGTGAGTATTATTTCACGTCGCCTTTTGCAATATTTCATCAATGTCACGGCAAGGGACACCAAGAATGGGCTTCACACATTGTACCCATGTAGGGAATCGAACCCGGGTTTTCGGCGCGTCGAACTGACGCTTTGACCACTGGGCTACCCCACCGCCTCTCACATACACAGGTATAATTTATTAAAGCATATTCCTTGAAGGATCTTACTGTAGGCGGTTATCATTTCAGGTGATGGAATCATCAGGGCGAAGAACCCGCTGGTATTTGAATGTAACCCGTCTGTGACCTTCAGCATCAAAGTGCAAGATGAGAAGAACCCGGCTGTAGGGCCGCTGACTGTTACGTGTGCCTTCACCGGTACGTAGTTCGAGACCAGGGCTGTGGTTCAATGTTGGACGAGCTGTGTACACGTCCTTACGATGCGTAACATGGGCATTTCTCTGGTTCGAAACCGGCATGAAGGCCATATAAATATTAACGCATGGTGTCTTACTGATATATCCATCTTTTCATGGGAAGTGAAAGTATACTCTTCATACTATAATGTGCAGTTATATTTATTGAAAAATATTGGTAAAAGGTATTTGATGACTAAGGTTTATTTTCTTTTATCGTTTAAAGACATTGACAAACATGATGTTGTCTTTCTGAAATGTTTTATTAGCTGGGTAGCATTTATCCCCTATATCCAGTCATGTTATATGTACACTTTACGTTAGGTACGTTAATACATTGCCCGTGAGATACATGGCACGTTACATGTGGTTTCAGCGTCCGTAGCGCCGACTATTTCCAACGCCAACAAGGACATAGACGTGGTGGAGAATACCACGGGCGACATCATCACGCTGACGGCGTCGCCAACAACACCGGCTGTCACGTTCGACTATTCCACAAACCCAGAGGAAGCCTTGTCAATGTTTAGCTTTACTGATGGTAAACATGTAAAAGATCCTCACACTACACGATCACATTCGATTGTATCAATGATCCTTAGTTGCAGTACACAGTGTGAAAAGTAAGGTTTCTGGGAAGTTTCCTACTTTGAATCCAGAATGTTCTCGGCAAAAATTCTACCCCAAAATTGTTAAAAACTATGGAGATGCATTTTGTTCAATTAAGTGTGAAACACATAAAACATATCTCAAAACTACCACGACAATTGAAGGTTGCTGAAGGTATCCAATTCAATATGTTTCCATGTTCTGTGTCCAGTAAATGATTTTACCCCAGATATATAAGCCAGTTGAAGTAATAATATTCAGTGTAGTTTTAATATCTCTTGAGGCCGAAGTGCCTGGGCAAGTGTTTTCTAGAGAAGACCATTTTTCACAAGTGTTTTCTTCTAAAATTGGTTTTCGTTGTTTGGTGCCCTGTAGACACTCCCCGTATAGTAAACCATTGTACAAGTCCCAGCATTACTGATTGTATAGTTTTCCCTGGACATGTGCCTAGATGCAACCCTGTGTATTCAGTAACAATACATGCTGTATTATCGTCATTAACATGGGGTTGTTCCAGGTACTATAAAGGTGGCGTACCCACTTGATTATGAAAATGTGAATCTCAAATCGATCAATATAACGGTGCTGCCAGAGAACGGCTACTGCAACCCCATACTGCACTACATCCACGTGGTGGTGACCGACGACAACGACGGCCCCAGTCTCACCCCGAAACAGCTGTCCAAGGAGCTGTACGAGGGATTTGTAAGATGTTCCTTATTACGAAAGCTTTATTAGTAATATTATAATCCGCAAGATCCAAACGCTTTGATTCTTAACACCTACATATAGATTCAAAAGAACAGGACACACCTTGAATTGCTTTCTATATAAATGTTTTCTAGTAATACTTGATATACTGACAGTCTACCACAAAGCATTGCGCGTTCCCAATAATTCCTGCAAGCGTTTCTCACAAGCATGCTATATTAGGAACGTTTACTGGTTTCGTTGGTCCTGTTGATAATAGAACAACACAGTACACAAACATACAAAACTCCCAGATAGATACCTACAGCTTGCTACACACGTAGGGGGAACGGGTGGCAAACGTGGTCTAAAACTCCGCCATTCGCTGTGCAGATTTGCTGTCCTTAGGCACACCAGAAACCTATTGATCGTGGCATCGAAACGCAATTCGCTTCGAGTATGTTTCTAGTTTTGTCGGCGCCACACCGCGCTCGCGGGCCTCACCAAAGTGGTAAACGTCCGAGACCTGCACCACTTTGGGCTTTCCTCACATTAAGCTGACACGCCGTGATATGACTGAAAAAACTGATCCAAGCGGCGTTAAACCCAACTCACTCACTCACTACTTTCAAATAAACACCTTCTGGGACATAGATCACTTTTAATATCGCATTATACATTTAACATTCTATAATGAACTTAACACACCAACCTGGGGGTATCCCTCATGCTGTGTTTGCATGAATGTACATTATTTGCCCTTATCCTGTGATGCAGATAACGTTCTCTCCGGGGTTCACAGTAGTAGATGAAGATGCTGTCGACACCCACTATTACAGCATCATTAGTGGCAACAATAGGAACTACTTCACCATAGATCAGTCCACAGGCGTCATCAGTTCCACCATCGAGTACGACATCGACACAGGAGCACCTGGGAGTATGAAGGACACCGTTAACCTGACCATCCAGGTCAATGACACCAAGGGTCATGCTGTGGACACCGCTGACTTGTACATCACTATCAAGGACATCAACGACAATGCCCCTGTCTTCACAGAGACATCGCTGACGGTGGACGTGACGGAGTGTGACCGGATCGGGACGCTGCTGGCGACTCTAGTGGCAGAGGATACGTTTGACTCCGACTACAACAACAACAATGTTGTGTACATAGAAGCCACCTCCAACGGCAACGTGGCTGCCACGGAGGACGGGAGTGTTTACCTGAAAAGTGAGTGATTATGAGTGTGTAAAGTTGGGTTAAAAGTATGCCAGTTATGTTATTCGGGAATAATGATGTTATCAGCCAATCTCCATCCCGATTGCGTATTGTGTTGTTGAAATGTTCAGTAAATTAATGGTTACAGTTGATATGCCAGTGTGTCTGTTCTCACAAGTGTGATTAAGAGACAGGGTGATTGGTTGATTCCAGAAATAGGTTTTACACATTGAACCCCTGTGGGGAATCGAAAACGGGTTTTCGGCGCGACGAGCGAGCGCTTAAAACACTAGGCTACCCGACCGCCAATCTGTGGAGAGATTTCCTGTGCGTTGTAGAGTGAGTGGTTGCAAATATACCTCCCCCCTCTCCCTCTCTTTCTCCCTCTCCCTCAATTTCTGTTTCGCTCTCTGTCTGTCTGTCTGTCTGTCTGTCTGTCTCTCTCTCTCTCTCTCTCTGTGACCCCTCTATCTCTGTTCCGCTGTCTTTCACTCTCTCTCTCCCTCTCTCTCTCCTCTCTCTCTTTTCTCTCACTGTGTCCTCTCTCTCTATTTCTCTCTATCTGTGTGTCTCTCTCCGTCTCTCCCTCTCCCTCACTCACAAACTCCAACACTAGGTACCTGTATTTACATTTTTCTCTGAAGGCGCTATAGCAGCTGGACAGACGAGCATACTGACCGTGAATGCTAAGGACCGAGGGACATACCCCATACAACAGACGAGTGTTATCCCTGCGACTGTGACGGTGAGGTCTACAGCATGCGTCGTCACAACCGTCAACACTGTTATTGTCAACGCAGGAGGCGGGGTTGGGACTGGGACTGGGACAAACACCAACACGGGCAACGGCGGCACAGGGAATGCGGCAACGTCGACATCAACTACAACTACAACTACTACTTCACCACTTGTTGACGTAAACCTAGGTACTCATATGAATCAGTTATAATTCCCGATATCAGATGTAGTGCTAATTTCGTTTTTGGTCAGTGGTAATAGTCTTTCCCCAAACACTTCAAGGGTTATACCTTTTAATCACCAACACAATGTCGTTGTCCTTCCATCTTCTGGACAAACGGTTAACGTTATTGTGACCTTGACCTTCAATCACGACAACGGGTGATATTGGAAATTGCATGACGTGCTTTTCTGTTGGCGTCATCAATGAAACATTGTAAAATGAATGTGCATTCTTGAAGTAGTAGGCCTAGGGATGGTGGGGTTTCAAAGCTTTCGCTAGTCAAGCCAAAGAACCTGGTTTAATTCCCCAACTGGGTACAATGTGGGAAGCCCATTCCTGGTGTCAACCGCAGTGATGGTGTTGGATCACAACCAAAGCAGATTTATCATTTCTACCATGATCAGCGAATCCTGGCACGCATAAGGGAGGCAACTCTTCATAACAAATTGCATCACGTTAGATCACCTAAATGTTCTCAATGTGTATATTTGACATTGAACAAAGTACGTGTTAACCTTGTCACACCATGGACTGTTTCAGGAACGTGTGATGGTTTCTTCTGCGATACAGCAAATGTAATGGCTCTTATATTCGGAGGACTTGGTGCTATTGGTTTACTGGCAGGACTCGCTTACTGCTTGAGTAAATATTGCAAGAACAAGACGTAAGTATTTTGGGGAGGATTTGGAAATATGCTGAAGCAGACTGAGTAATGGTCGTCCAATACTTAAAACCAATGCAGATACATGTATGTCAATTCCATCCCCCACTTCCCCACTTCAGACCAATGCTAAACAATTCACCGTGTTCACCTTCTCACAGATCTGTGCTACATGTATACTGTATTGCAGATCACCAGAAGCAAAGGAAAAGGCGAAGGATAAAGCTGAGGAAAAAGCAAGAAAGAAAGCAGAGAAAAAAGCAAAAAAGCAAAAGAAATCAAGGTACAATTTGTCTTCTCTAGCTTACTCGTTATCAAGAAATGGTCTGAAAAAGTAGTATAATTCAGTGAGAGAGTGAGTATGGTTTTACGCCGCATTTAGCGATGTGCCAGCAATATCACGATGGGGGACACCAGAAAAGGGCTTCACACATTGTATCCATGTCGGGAATCGAACCTGGGTCTTCGGCGTGACAAGGAAAGGCTTTAACCACTGGGCTACTCGACCGCCGCCGGTATCATTCAGACAAATGACGTTATTTTAATGTTACCGCATTTTGCATTTTGTCAGAAAGTGGACAGTAAGTCAAGGAAACACGTTCTATCCTTTACATATATATCGTCGATTAGATTGTTTGTATTTACGGCAAGAATTGTTTTCGTACAAATGTTTTCTAGCGATAATTGCTATACTAAATGTCTACCACAATGCATTGCGATTTTTATAAAAATATAATTCCTGCAAGTGTTTCTCTCATGTCTGCTAGACTGTTGCTGAATAGCTTTCGTTGGTTTCATTGTTCGTGTTGATAACAGAACAAATACAATACAGATTCTAGGACACAGCACTTCGGGCTTTCCTCCCACATCACGCTGACACACCGTGATATAAATGGAATATATGCACTAATATAACCATGAATGACACAATGTCACTGGTTGGAATGTGTTCAAAAGGGCCATTTACGTCGCACTGTGATTGTCTATGGGTCCATTTAAATATTTCGATGAAAATTTTATTTGTTGACATGCTTGTACCAATCTTAAATACTAGTAGTTTTGAAGGACTTAAAACACATACATATAATCACCAGCCTCAGTTAATAATTCACATGTATGCTTTAGTCAGTATATTTATGACTTTACAGGAAGGTTTGACTGTGATAAGAGAGTCATTTAAATGTCAGAAATTGTTAGCCTTGACACAAAGTCGACAATAAACCAATGGCACCTGACGGATGGAAAGAATATATGCTCAGGATATAATCACAACATCACTGCAAATATTGAAAGAAATATCGATATAGTACTTTAAACAATCTCAATGATATTGTTACAGTTACAATACCGCCAAAAATCACCCCTAATATTTACATTTTGTTTTATTTTCAGTCCTGATGCATTCGACTTTTGGAGTAGCGGCGTTGTGTAACCCGTTCTGCTGAATATTTATTGTGAAGTGGACAATTAGCACGACATGCTCTGCACATTGTATATACGTGGTAGTGATGGATTCACAGGGTACACAGCGAGCACCATGCTGTGCATCTGAGTGATTAGGATAGACTAGTTTCACCATGCAGTGCGATGTTTGCATGAAGGATAGGCTAGTTACTCACCACTCACCATAACTGTGCAGTGTGCGCTGTAGTGAAGTATAGACTGCTTGCACAACACTCTCCACACTGTGCAATGTGCGTGGTAGTGAAATAGGGACTGCTTGCACAACACTCTCCACACCGTGCAATGTGCGTGGTAGTGAAGTATGGACTGGTTGCACAACACTCTCCACACCGTGCAATGTGCACGGTAGTGAAGTATAGACTGGTTGCACAACACTCTCCACACCGTGCAATGTGCGCGATTGTAAAGTATGGACTGGTTGCACAACACTTGCCGCACCGTGCAATGTGCGTGGTAGTGAAGTATAGACTGGTTGCACAGCACTCTCCACACCGTGCGATGTGCACGGTAGTGAAGTATAGACTGGTTGCACAACACTCTCCACACCATGCAATATGCGCTGTAGTGAAGTATAGACTGGTTACTCTGCGCGGTAGTGAAGTATGGACTGTTTACTTTGCGTGGTAGTGAAGTATAGACTGGTTACTCTGCGCGGTAGTGAAGTATGAACTGCCTGCTCTGCGCGGTAGTGAAGTATAGACTGCTTACTCACCACGCTGTGCAATGTCCGTGGTAGTGAAGTATGGACTGCTTACTCTACGCCGTAGTGGAGTATGGACTGCTTACTCTGCGCCGTAGTGGAGTATGGACTGCTTACTCTGCGCGGTAGTGGAGTATGGACTGCCTACTCTGCGCGGTATTGGAGTATGGACTGCTCACTCTGCGCGGTAGTGGAGTATGGACTGCTTACTCTGCGCGGTAGTGGAGTATGGACTGCTTACTCTGCGCGGTAGTGGAGTATGGACTGCCTACTCTGCGCGGTATTGGAGTATGGACTGCTTACTCTGCGCGGTTGTTGAGTATGGACTGCTTACTCTGAGCGGTAGTTGAGTATGGACTGCTTGCTCTGCGCGGTAGTGGAGTATGGACTGGCTTCTCACCACGCCGTGCAATATCCGCGGTAGTGAAGTATGGACTGCTTACTCTGCGCGGTAGTGGAGTATGGACTGTTTACTCACCACGCCGTGCAATGTGCGTGGTAGGGAAGTTCCACAGTAGTCACCATGCCAAGCTATATGTCAACTCTAGTGCACCCTTCTATTGACACATGTAAAAACACCGCAGTGCAAATGTCCGCAACTTCATACAATGTCACTAAAAGCAACTTTCGGTACATATATACATAGGCTAAATGCATGCTGATATGTCTGTCCACTGTGTTTTGATAAATACAACAAATAGTCTGGAATAAAGATGTGTCTTGATGATCTAGTCAACGTCGTTGCTTTGTAATACCACACCTGCAATTAACAAATGACTGAGTTAGCTAATGTACTACTCAAAAACAATAGCTGATTTTTTCATATGACTCTATTTAATCTATCATGCCATAACAGATTAACTATAGTCATGTCAACAATCGGATGTTTGAATGATTGACTTCCTTCGAGTAGAATATTAACCCACTGTCCACACGGGACAAACAGGCATCCCCTGTCCGCCTTCAGGTTAGATTGTAGCTGTCCTTTCTTAACTACTTTCGGAAGGATAGGTTTACATTATCACCAATCATATTCTCTCTCTCTCTCTCTCTCTCTCTCTCTCTCTCTCTCTCTCTCTCTCTCTCTCTCTCTCTCTCTCTCTCTCTCTCTCGATGTATCTAGATTAATTTGATTATCTCCCCTTCTATATCGTCCCCAGCTATTTCTCAATCTCTTCATGCCCACCATTAATAATAATCTGATCGTGAAATGTAAGTCCAGCTTATTGCAGTATCTCTAAAAGTCTCTGACTCCTTTTTATCATATTTCATAACTACAATTTAACAACGTTTTTTATCTGTAAAATAGGTTCATTTCAGAGACTAGATGTTAGTATAATGTGTGCAGTAACTATGGAATCAATACCATCAGGCAACACTTTTCACACTACAAGGGATATAACTCTTGTTACGTATCCCCACGTAAATCGTACAGAGTTGCTTCCCTTCTATCCTGCCGTCGATACGCATAAGTTTTTAACGATCAGCGTATAAGATCGTTTTTGATTTTCCCATGAACGTTCGTAAACATACATTGTTAAACACTTCTCAGCATGCAGTGAATGTGAAGACATTCATATACAAAACCCAGTCATGCGGTACCGACCTCTCCTCACTGTTCATTGTTCTATAGAAACGGTTGGGACATACCCATGAATAGACTTAGTGATCCCTTACGTTGATCGTACCGTTACCACTACACACAGCCTTTGTATATCAACTGTGCTGATAGTAAAGGGTTTATTGTTGTTGATATTATTTATCACACCACTTCAATAACGTTTTGTCAGACAGCTTTCTATTTGTTCAATACTTTGTTGAACACTGGCAGAATCTAGGCTTTAATATAATACTTTAAAACACATACAAACTACAACGTTCACCATCTACATAGATATATGTACGAACATATTGGCCATGGACATTAACATGTTTTTTAACGGGAAAACCATGATACCACAAATGTAATATATCTACTTTTATATTTATTTCCAACACTGTATAAAGGGTTAACGATCCCATGTATTCACACGTATTATACTGAATACCCATATACAGACGAATGATTGAAGGGAAGTGACGTCACGAATACATATGGCGTTTGATATGTGACATCGGTAAACACGGAGCCCTGAGAATGTAGAAGTTTACCTGGTTTTCTGCTATAAACAACATTTTACTGAGTGCAGTCTAACCAGGAACTATGGGGAGTCATATACTCATTGTGTTCTTGTGGGTGGTACCTTTGACAATGACTATGACTACATTGGTAAGTATGTCTTACAAATTAACGAAGTTACTTTTAAAACTTGGCACTGCAATAATAAGGTATTATGTTATGGCATATTTCTTAATGTATAAAATTATGTTCTATTCAAATATTTTTGAAACAATATCCAATCATAATTCTAGAATCATGAAATAAGTAAAATATCGTGTTTGCTTCAAAGTCGTTGATTTGTTACCTTCACGGTCATGTTAGTCAATGTAAAGTGTTTGGAATGGAATAATTACTTTATAGGACACCATGTGGTTTCTAGTTTGTCTTTAACACCTTCGCTATGTGGCCTTCTTGGATGTCAGATACCGAGGTAAGCTGGAAACATTTCAAGAAATAATACTGGCCGGCTTCATACACTTGGAACGCATAGCTACAATAACCGCATTTTTTACTTGAAACATTCTTCCGCAACCTCCAAAATTCAACTAACTGTTTAATTTATTAATGGTTTGATATCATATCGATTTGAAGGAACAATCATTAAATGAAATAACTAGAATTGTGACAGACATTGGACTGACATTAGAGGTGAGGTGAGGTGAAAAGGGGTTTAACGTCGCGTCCAAGATTATTGCACTTATATGGCGACGTGCATGCACGTGTGTGTGTTTGTGTGGCTGCTTGTACCAGTCCGGACTGATGCCGATTTACAGTGTTAGCTCACTGAGATACCATACCGCACTTTAACATGAATACCCCACTCAGACACAGCATGCTGACTCCCAGCCGACCAGTCCTTGTTTTAGCCCCTTAATGCCGAGCGCCAGACAGGGTGACAACAAGTGCCATCTTTTAACGTCTTTTGGTATGACGCGGACGGTCTACCACTAGATCACGGAGACGGTCGACTGACATTAGAAGGAGTACTTATTAGTTAGTAGTTACCTTATGGTATTTAATGACACTTTTATGTCAGATATACACACTTACCGAACATAAACGACTGAAATGTTTTCAAACATATATCTAGCTAATTTTCCAATGGACAAGGAGGTAAGCTAAATAATTTACAAACGACTGATCTTGAGAGAATTTCAGTGACAGAATATTGGCCCAACCTAATTACATAATAACATTCCTATTGACAATAAAGACGACATTTCATATTTTAGAATGATACATGTAAATGGTTTTATGATAGAACTTAATTATTATAACAGCTAAGGATTTGCACATATTTGTAGAATCCATTTAGTCATACGGTGGACATTTCGAAAGACTGAATTACGGTCACTATGCTGGTCTGGGGCTGTATGTCATAGCATGATGATAGCGCTGGAGTCAGATGAGTAGAGGAGTTACAATAAACGTTCTAATTGTATGTATTTTAATGTTCCTCCTTGTACCCTAACTGTATTTTTTTATTGAAAATCATTGATTTTGTACTTTCACCTAATATCTGTGGATTTCAAACTCAAACAATTTATGGGACGGTGTGATTCTAATGATGCTTGTAAATGCAATTTAAGAGCATTTCAAAACGACAAAATTATGTCACCAGTAACTGTCATTAATTAATGTGAGGTGAAGAAGTTTCTTGCCCCTTGAAGAGAAACGCCGATGCTAGAATGCAAACATGAGCATGTTATTTGTAATAGCTGTCCACACAAGATGTAAATGTTTCGTTCAGTTTTGTGCACCTCGTCTGACTACGTGTATTTGTTTTATCAAGAAAATCCAAAATCAGCCCCTTGTGAGCCGGAACCTGTATGAACAGGAGCCGACAGAGTTCGAGCTGGAGTGCATTTCATGTACCGGCGGCGCCGGTGGACCCTACTCCATCTCTCGGAAGTCTGTCACACCATCCAACGACGCCTGTAGCAACTGTTTCCAAGTATATGACAACATCAACGGCCAGCCACTAAGTAACATTTACTTGTTTTACTCTGCTCTCGCTACCTATATTTCCATTTCATCACTGTCGTTTACTTTACGTCTTTCCAAGCATTCCATAACTTCACCACCCGACACCTCTGTTCACTCCACAACACAACACATCCCGGTGACCTACACAATGACCAGCGACCCACCTTCCGACCTGTTTGAGATCGAATCAAGTAAATTCATTGTTTCTATTGAAAATGGCATTCCATAACTTCACCACGCGACACTATTCCACCTCTGTTCACTCCACACCACAACACATCTCGTCACGTGTGTCTTGACGTTGTGAGACATTGTGAGATTGTATATCCACAACCTATAGCCATCAAGCAAACTCCATAAATGTGACACCTTCAAATTTCAGGTTGTAAATGTCCATGAGGGTAAATGATATTCTTAACTGAGGGGCATACATAAGGAAGAAAAGCTTTAAATTCTATGAATCTATATATATACAGAAATATAATAAGCGCATGTCTGGTAATTACTTCGGCAAGCATTAAACTAAAACTGTACATGTGATGTCCTCAGATGCCTTCTGTCTGTACTTCCTCCCGAGCCAGGGGACGCTGAACTACCAAAGACAACGTCGATACACTGTCACGGTCGAGTGTCTGGACTCCGTTGGTGACAGAGTGGAGGCTGATATCGATGTCAGGATCCGGACAAATGAACCTCCCTTTTTTAACACATTGGGAATATTCTCTGGTAAGTGTAGATGAGGATGTAGATGGATGTTCGGAAAATTAGTCGGTTTGGCAACCCATGCTTGTCGTAAGAGGCGACTAACAGGATTCGTGGCCAGGCTTGCTGATTTCGTTGATGTATGTCATCGTATCCCAAATGTATATATCGATGCTCGATCATGGTGTTAATCACAAACTATCAATCAATCTGAGACATAGTGGGTCCCAATACAATAGCATAGCTCCAGTCTTCATGATATGTTTTGAGTCCCTGACTGAAATTATATTCAGTTTCAAATAAAACAAACCCTGACTGCCCTCACAAAGAAACAATTTGCCATTGGCATTACCACATCACAATGGTTGGTACGTAGACCATTTATTTTAAAGGACCGATCATTATAAAAATTATTTTTTTGAGAGGGGTGGGGCGATACTTTTAGAGACAAACACTTTTTGTGTAGTATCTTTTGATATTCCCCTGACTTCTGTGATCCCCATATTCTCTCCGTCAACATATGCCTATTTTATTTTCATTTTTGATATAGTACTGAGAGAAATATGTACACACAATGAACTGTGATCTTCATTCCAGGGACATGTAACATCGAAGCCCAGACCACCACAGCTGGACAGGTTATTGGTCCGCCGTTCAACTGGAATCCTGGGGATCCGGACAATGACCCGGTGACCTACACAATGACCAGCGACCCACCTTCCAACCTGTTTGAGATCGAATCAAGTACATTCATTGTTTCTATTGAAAATACTCTCAAACTGTCAATAAAAGCGAAAATTGCGTTTACGTCTATATCATAAGCATATGTGTATGAATCATGTGATCATGAAATAGTGATAATACCAAGTGTTCGCGAAAAGGTTAGCATATATTGCCTCATCAGTAGCACAAACACATACAAAGGCAAATCAAACATTGTTCTGAAAAATACACATCCACAATCATTTTTGTTATGAACAGAATTTACATAGTCTTCTTGAAAAGGGTAGTGTGTATCCGACCAAACGTAAAGTTAAAATATTATGGACAATATTGCCTGCATTGACATCCCAGGAGTGTTATTACTTTCAGACTTTGAAAAGGAGTTCGATTCATTAGAATAGGATTTCATTCAAGAAGCTTTGATTGTTTTTAAAATTTGAACCTTCTGCAAAGCACTGGATACCAACCTTCTATCACGATATAAAATCTAGTGTTTCAGTAAACGGTTTAACTCCAGCTTTTTTTAAACAAGTAACAAGTGGCTGTAGACCGGGAGACCCTTTATCTCCTTATACATTCTTGTAATGCGCTGAAATTTTGAAATAATGCTACGCACTAATAAAAAACCGGAACAAATTTTGATGAGATAGAATATCTAATTTCACAATTCGCAGACGATATATCTCTCATATTAGATGGAAGTGAAGAATGTCTTCAAAAACACAATGACAACTCTTCAAACATATGCGACTTTTTCAGGCCTATAAATAACACAAGAAAAACAAACGTATGGTGGATAGGCTCACACGGCTCACAATATGCAAAAGGTGGAATCTAGATTGGTCGATAAAAAGTTTTACTCTACTCTGTATTATTTTTACTTACAATTTGGCAGAAATGGGTGAAAGAAATTGAGAAGAATTTTCGTTTTATATGAGAAATTAAACCAGACGAAATCAGTAGAAATATCATAATTAAACCTTATGAAGGGAGGTATAAGAGTGTCTTATATCAAACATACAATCACTGCTCAAAAGATATCTTTGATTAAACGTTTGTTCCATTCACACCAACACATACCACGCATTGGATTAATAATATAACCCTTTAACCGTGAAGTGTTATTAATCTTAGAAATGATTTGATAGACGAGAGTGGAAATCTTTCTCGCTCTTTTAGACCTAAAACAAATATACGACTGTAAAACACATTTTCGGGAGTATTCTAGTCTTATTCAAGCAATAAAACAATATCTCAAGTGTAATAAAATATCCCTAACATCTAAGTCACAACTGCACTTAATACCATATTTCCTTGAAAACATGGTGTAGAAGGGGGGTAGAATAATTTTGATATATTAAATAAGGTACCAAATTACAACTATGTTATATCCCCAAAATACGTTCAAGGTGGATACTAGATCTTGCCTTTAACATGACTGAAAAAGATATAACGTGTCCTCAAAACAAAAATGTTTCCAATAAAGTATTATTCAAAGAATTACACCACAAACGAGTTGCTGTAAAATGGGGCATAAGAAATAATTTCTTTGCAATTTTTGCAAATGACAACCTTGCAAAATGGATCAAAGTGAAACTGGAATAGAACTATATTCAGTAAACTTATTGTGTGTGGACTCCATAAATTGAATATCCGAAAGTCTACAAATGAATGTAAATTAATTTAACATCTAGCTATTGATATTTATCAAGCGATGTCACCTCGTAGTACATTATAGTCGGTACAATAAGATCAGTGGACATCACGCAGATTGCAATACAAATGTCGTCATGGACCGATGGCCTACACTTACGAAATACACTGAATTGAATACCCTGATCAGAACACTTTTATGCAAGAATGGCATGACGCTCTTTGAAAACTTCGCAAAAGGTGCATGCTTGTTTGTATGGAATATTGCTCGACATAAAGGGAAAAGTTTCTTGTCGCTTTGAAATTTGAAACAAGATTAATGTATCTGATATAAATTAAATCAGAAATAAACACCACACACATGGTTCTCTAATGACCTCAGCTACACAGGAAATTTTGTCTGGAAAGAAATATGATGTAGAATATCCTCTGAATGACCACATAGTACGTGTTTTGTTTGGTATTTCAGCCACAGGCACTATTCGAGCAACACAAGAGCTAAAGACGTTCTGTAACCCATCTATTTCCTTCACAATCAACGCACGAGATACCGACGGAAATGCTATCGGGCCGTTCGTTGCGACCTGCAATGTAAACAGTAAGTTCTCGTGTAATAGTACTGACACAAGTACCGTTAACATGTAACACTCTCCTACCCAGAGTTCCATGCGGCCGGCAGCCAGCCAGCATAGTACCTCTGCCACAGGCCAGCGCCATGTGACGATTCGTCACATCTTTCACAGTCCATTCAAGATATTGCATATCCTTTTCATCCGTTTCATGTTTGACAAGTCTACACATTTTCATGAACAAATGTCAAAGAATGGTTGTAGACCATTAAGAAAGTATGCTAATTCGTGAAAATCTACTTGTTTTTGCGTAGTTATCCTTCGTTTACATTGGTTGTACGGCTCCACGTGCTGTCATCGAAGCCATACGGAGAGATAGCGATAGGGTCACTTTGATGTATAAATATATATTGTCATGCAACTCACTGTCGCAGTTGTAGTAGCATATCTATATAATTATGCAAAACAATATGTAAAGCGCCAAAAAAAAACTTGCATTAGTCCGTTCTATACTGATTTCTGAAAAAGCGCGTTTGTTTACAAACAAGAGAAAAGTCCGGTCACGTGATATGCAAATTAGTCTGTGGCAGTGGTGTTATGCTGAGTCACCACTGCGCCGGAGTGTGTCCCATGATGTGTCCGGTGATCATTCTAAACGTGTACTGGTTCCACAACGGATTTCTGAACCGTCATGAGATATCATTGATATATTATTTCCATATTGAACAGTGCTTGTGATGAAGTCTTTGATTGGCAGTTAGAAGTTTGAAGAACATAAAGCGAGCACTTTTGTTTAATCTTATGAAAGAGGTGAGGTGAGGTGAAATTGGGTTTAACGTCGCGTCCAAGATTATTGCACTTATATAGCGACGTGCATGCACGTGTGTGTGTTTGTGTGGCTGCTTGTACTAGTCCGGACTCCGGCCGATTTATAGTGCTAGCTCACTGAGATACCATACCGCACTTTAACATGAATACCCCACTCAGACACAGCATGCTGACTCCGTGCCGACCAGTCCTTGTTTTAGCCCCTTAATGCCGAGCGCCAGACAGGGTAACAAAAAGTACAATCTTTTAACGTCTTTTGGTATGACGCGGCCGGGGATCGAATCCTGGACCTTCCGCTCTCCGGGCGGACGCTCTACCACAAGACCACGGAGGCAGTCTCTTATGAAAGAAGTAACAGTATTTCAGTGTGTGTTTTTCATGTATGTGTTACTTCAGTGATTGCAATACTAACGAATGCTTCATGTACGTTCCCTAATAACGAATGCGTCAATTTTTACAACTGTTACGTCCCTCTTGTCATCATTATAACGCGGTATAGCTCTGCTGTTCTCAGACAGGATGTGAAGCAATACATCTGGTTCTGCATCTTACCTCTCCAGATCCAAACACGCCTCCCACCATATCTAACGTCAACAAGGAGATCAGCCTGAGCGAGGACACACTGGTGGGGTCGGCTGTAGTACTTCCCTACCTACGGACAACACCACTCACACCAATAGTCACGTATGACTTCGACACGTTTCCTACGAGTGCTCGCAGTTTTATCAACATTACAAGTAAGAATATCCTTGGCTAAATACAATGTACAGTCACGTGTAATTACTTGTATTTAAAGAGGAAAATCAAAGTAAAGTGATAAAATCAAAATATACGTGACATTTCGTTGGTCCGGATCCTTTAGTGTTAACGGTATATTCGGGACTATAACGCGTGGAACGTCTACATGCATACACCTGTAAATAAACGAGTCTGAACCGGACAATGCAGTGATTTACATCATGAGCATCGATCCACGCAATTGGGATACGATGACATGCATCAACCAAGTCAGCAAGCCTGACCACCCGATCCCGTTGCCTCTCACGACAAGCATTCTCGCCTTTTATGGCAAGCATGGGTTGCTGAAGATCTATTTTACCCCGGACGTTCACGGTTCGATACAAAGAAGCAACCGCCCTCATATAGCTTGAATATTGCTGAATGCGGCGTTAAACAACCAAACAAACAAAGAAGCAATATGAAGGCTTGTCAAATGGATAATGCCATGAATCAGTTACGAAACATGCCAGTTGTAATCAATTACTGTTTCTTTATTTCAATATTAAACTGTCACTTTCACTGTAAACCAAAAATATGGAAAATACTGGCTTTTGTCTATGGAATATATATGACATGGTGCTGAACATTCCTCCCAGATGTACGGAGACAAACAGCATTACTCTATCACTAGCATTCGTCATTCTACTGATGTACATTGATATTAGCCAAATGTGGAAATTTTATGGTCCAATAAATTCTGTCAAATACGAAAGCTGTCGCTCTTTTCGCTCTTGCCTAACAATATCATGTGTTACAGATACACGGGGTTTGGACAGCCTTATTTTACAAAGGAAGTTGGACTTTGAATCCCCAACTACTCAGAACTTCAACATCTCGATTCGTCCTCAGAACGGTTTCTGCGATCCTATTGAACACTTCCTCTTTATCCGAACCACCGATGCCAACGACCCCCCGGTCCTACTTCCAAAGAATGTCAGCAAGACTGTTAACGAAGGCGGGGTAGGGCACAAAGCATAAAAACGCTCTAATACCCACCAGTGCTGCTTTTCTAAATATATCTTTAATATTCGTTATACTGACACCAGCATCTACTACGTGACATTGGCCCCTTTGGCAGAATTACCACGCTTAATCCAGGATCCTATTATCGTGGGTTAGAATTCTAGATTCAACCATTTTGATTTTTAGTTTGTCAGCATCCTTATGCTCGCAGTAATGCACCACTTCAGGAATTCCCCACACATTCAACTGATACGCTGGGATATAACTGAATACTTGTACAGTGGCGTTAAACCCGATTCACTCACTCACCAAGGTACCTGCAGTTAAAGACCCGTGAAGATCCGGGGTAGAATAGGTCTTCAGGAACCCATGCTTGCCGTAAAAGGCGACTATGCTTGTCGTAAGGGGCGACTAACGGGATCGGGTGATCAGGCTCGCTGACTTGGTTGATGCATGCCATCGATCCCAATTGGGTGGATCGATTGTCATGATATCGATTCCTGGATTGTCTGGTCCAGACTCGATTATTTACAGACTGCCGTCATATCGCTTGAATATTGCTGCTGAGTGCGGCGTTAAACAACAAACCAACATGCAGTTAAATACAATATTGAATCAGTGAACTTTATATTAATAAGGTAAAGTGGTAGCATTGTGGCTACTTATATATAATGGAAGGATGGGTGTATGGCTTGGCTTGAGGAAGTTACAAAACTTTTATTTTTGCACACTATATAAAATGTAATATGTTTCGTAATCTTTTCCATAGAACATACAATTTTTTCATACAGACCTTGAATTGATTTGATATTTATCTTACATTCATTTACCCTTCTACATGTATACCAAACAGATATTTATTAATTTAATTATTCTGGATAATAAAAGTTTCATCAGTTGGTAATTGTGCAATGGAAACGTTGTATATACTATTGTTTTCCCTGTCCGTGTAAGGTGCTGATCGACCCGGGCTGGCTGCTGACAGAGGAGGACTTTGGCGACACCGACATCTACTCCATCATCGGGGGCAACGAAGAGGGGTTGTGGTCAATTGACCCTTCCACCGGGTTCATCACATCCACTGGTACCATTGACCTTGACCCTAGCACGAGGGAGAAGAACTGGACCTTACTGGTGCAGGTAGAGGACCGAGCTGGGAGTACAGACAACGCCACCATCAACATTATCGTGGAGGACATCAACGACAACGCACCAACTTTCACAATGGCCGTGTTTTCGTAAGTACAGTGTTTAAAGCTGTGTGACTGCCGCAATATACATGACTATTTGAAGTTCTGAACAGTTGGGTTTACCATCACAATAATGTGAGAAACTGAAAAGAATACTTGAAATGAAACGAAATTATGTTCACTTGTAATATTTAGATATGTTTACTGTCGTAAAGTCACTGATGGGGGCTTTCGAAAAATGAAAATGAAGGTTGTTGAGAAAGTACGTCCCATCCTAATGATGCCAAAGACAGATGGCTGTCACAACTTGTTCTTTGGAAGTGATGACGAAATTTTGGCATCATCTTCTACAGAAACTGTAACCGATACTTTTGGGCGACCACAATACGTTAATTGGTAGTCAGTGAGACAAACTGCTTAGTTGATATGAAATGGAACGTTTAAAACAAATTGTTGATGTTGGTCATATGAGTAGCAAGTCTTCTTGAGGATAATGTGCATGCAGACCAATATTTTTCAGCAATTACCAGAAAAAGTGTGACAATGATATATATTTACATATTAGGGTGACTAGTTTCACGTATATGTTAAAGCTGTAATATTTGTCTGTATTGTCACACGTAAAGAGTTACACGCATATCATTGACCTTTTCAAGATGACACAATGGTCCGTATTAACAACACATGCCCAATTCAGCGTCATGGTGCATTACGACATTCTTCGTGCAGACGGCTTGTTGCTGCTTAAACCAGACTATGTAGCATTAGTAATACATTCTGTCCGTAGCCTATCATGGCATCATTTTCGGTTCCTATTTATATATTGGCCTCTGGCCTTCATATCGAATAAACTATTGATTGATTGAAGTAACACTGTTGTCAGTATTGGGAAGTAAAAAGACTGTAAAAAGTTACAGGATAATATAATCAGACTCTCTAAAATTAAACCCTAGTTAACTTGAACTGAAAATATTTCATATTGTCTAAAATTATGGATAATTCATTTTATTTTCGATGATCTTAGTGACTATTAGGTCACAAAAATTCCCAGGAATACGGGTGGCCCATTGGTCAGAAACCTGTGACCATGGGTTCGAATCACCCATGTTATAGTTCTAGGTTTGTCAGCACCATACCCATGCTCAGAGTTTCACCAAAGTGGTCTTCGACCTTCATCACCTGGGACGTTATTCCTACATTTAGATGAATTATCCGATTTAACTGAAATATTGTTAAAAGCGGCGCTAAACAAACTCACTAACTCTCATAACGATTCCCAATTACCATAAAACTATGAATATCGATATTATGAAGTTACGTTAATAGATGTTATGTTACACTATATTAAAAGACAAAAGACGTTAATAGTCAAGGCCGTAGTCAAAAGGAAAGATACATCTATTCACAATACAGACTCGATTTAATAATATAAAGTGACAGGCAAAAGAAAGTATACACTTCAAACTTCAATTACAAACGTTTACCAAACGTTAATAGACTGAAAACAGTTGCTGAAATACTGCAAGCTGAAGGTCCAAAACACACCTATAATACCTGTATCAAAAACATCGGCAGTGTATTTTAAAAGACCAAGAAGCTTCCTTGTCCCTCCGAATCCTTATGATCTGCTATCGATACTCTGGTTGTGTCGACTTACCGTTAGCGCGACATTTTGTCAATTGTCTTAATGAACTTACATTTAATTGTCATATTGTTGAGATAATGTATGTATTAACGTAACCTTCCCTTGTCTAACAGTGTCACTTTGATGGACTGTGACACACCCAGGAATCTTGGAACTATCCTGATGGCGACAGACGTGGACTCAGACTACAGGAACAATAATGTCTTCCATTTCACAGAGGTTGAAAATGATTTTATCAAAATCTTCAACGATGGTACCGCTCTGATTAAAGCCGTTCCGCCGCTAGGCACCACAAGCACACTGAGCACACGAGTGACGGACCTGGGAGAGGTACCGGGACCCTTGACATCCACCACCACGGGCAACGTGATTGTGACAACTGTAGCTTGTACCACAGTGATTCCAACCACAGTTGTTGTCAATACAGTCGCCGCTTCTACGGCGGATTCAAATTCAAATTCAAATTCAAATGCAAACGCAAATGCAAACGCTAACGCCGTTGCCGGCCTCAACAGCCTTGTCACTGTTGCGGGGTCTGGAGCAAATTCAGCGGGCACAGGGTTCGGTGACATATTCCTGTGGGCATTAGCTGGCCTCCTTGGGTTGCTGCTGTTGGCGGCGCTAGCCTACATGATCTACAGATTCTGCGCTAAGCCGTGCACAGGCTCCAGTTCCTGGTCGGAGGGTTGTGGCTGTAACAGGTGCGTGTTTCGAGACTATTCTATGTTGATATTGTAATTATGAGATTGGCAACCATTTGATTTGATTGTGATTAGGGGTTTCTATTAAGTAAATTGACGGCTTTTGTTTCCTCTAACCTTCAACTAAGGTTTACTTGACATAATTATGTATTAATGGTTTAACTTGGCCAGATCCATTCATTTACTGATAAAGCACACACGAAACCTGAATTGTTTCAATAAATGTAAACACGGATGTTAAAATATCGATATAAATGATAATGTTCAAGAGCAGATTTCCTAATTAATGTGTATGTGATATGTGCGTTTGATATTTATTCAGTTGAAGTACAAAAAAATAGTAAAAAAATGATACAGATACATATCAACATACGAAATCTGATAAAAGTATAAAATAAACTAGTTTTTATATGTCAACTTTTACCTCCAAAGAATGCGTTAAAACTCACACACTAACTGATTTCTCTTGTTCTTGGCAGAGCGGCGACTCCGAAGCACATCCGACCTTTCTCCCAAGAGTATGTATGACCTACAGCTGACCTGCAACTTGCATCCAGCGTGTTTCATAGTTGTGTGTCAAATAGAGGTCTACTATATAATCGTCATCAGTTTTAACCATTACTTTAAGAGCCTCAAAATGTGCATGATTGTATTTCTTATAGTAATTTTCTTTTCTTTTGTCCTCATTTTAGGAGAGCATATTCGAGACAGAAGGATGAATTTAAACCTGCATCAAAGGGTAAGACTTCTTGAATCACGTAAAGGTAATTCTAAACACATGAAGGTGAAGCATTTTCTTCATTGTTCACCATATGAGTTTATTTTGTATCAGACATTCTTAACCTCCTGATAACGATATGTGCCTGGTTCTAACGAGTGTTGATACAATGGTTGTCGATAATGGAAAATTGTTAAATAGAAAGGAACCAATTATTTCTTCATACAGAAATTGAGGAGGAGGAAGAAGAAATTATTCAAACAGCTGTGGTTCCGGCACCAGTGACCTATGGAAACTCGATTGTGCCACAAGCTAAAGTCAACCGCTACCTTCGTGTACGAAGACTGATTCCTTTAAAGCAAAATGTCAAGATAAAACAAGTGATTCCTATTCCGCCGAACCAAGCTGTTCCCTTCAGACAGAACCCACAAGGTCCAGGTTCTCTGCTGTCAACATACCAGAACGCCCCTACAGGCGCAGTCCTCCCCACGGGGACCAACACTAAGCCCGTACAGGGCGGGGTCAACTAGTGAGTGGATATAGTGTACATTTCATACCAATTTGTTAAGTGTCGTGTTTTATCTGTTGATGGTGAAGTGTGATCATATCTATTCAAAGAAGACGCGTCGTTAATCAACCTCCTTGGTCTGTGTCCAAAGTATATTATAATATATGATACTGATAAATAAATTCATGAAGAGCTCGTTAATCCGAGAGGTTCCGTTTCCAATGAATTCATCAATTTAAAAATGTCAGGATCAACGAATCATAAACTGTATGGCTAAAGAAAGTATACACTTGAAAATTGGATTTATTACGAAAACAATACAAACGTTATAAACACGTTACTGTTCTGAAACACTGCAAATTTAAGGTCCTAACTAAACACAGCCTTGATACCCATTTTTAGCTGCCACCAAACACCGGTGTATACTTACTTTTGCCAGGCAGTGTATTTCCGGAGCAATGTCCTTCAGTTTATATATGGAGTCATGTCCTTCAGTTTATTTATGGAGTAATGTCCTTCAGTTTATTTATGGAGTAATGTCCTTCAGTTTATTTACGGAGTAATGTCCTTCAGTTTATTTATGGAGTAATGTCCTTCCGTTTATTTATGGAGTAATGTCCTTCAGAATATATATGGAGTCATGTCCTTTCAGTTTATTTATGGAGTAATGTCCTTCAGTTTGTTTATGGAGTAATGTCCTTCAGTTTATTTATGGAGTAATGTCCTTCAGTTTATTTACGGAGTAATGTCCTTCAGTTTATATATGGAGTAATATCCTTCAGTTTATTTATGGAGTAATGTCCTTCAGTTTATTTATGGAGTAATGTCCTTCAGTTTATTTACGGAGTAATGTCCTTCAGTTTATTTATGGAGTAATGTCCTTCAGGTTATTTACCGAGTAATGTCCTTCAGTTTATTTATGGAGTAATGTCCTTCAGTTTATTTACGGAGTAATGTCCTTCAGTTTATTTACGGAGTAATGTCCTTCAGTTTATTTATGGAGTAATGTCCTTCAGTTTATTTTTAGAGTAATGTCCTACAGTTTATTTATGGAGTAATGTCCTTCAGTTTATTTAGTGAGTAATGTCTTTCAGTTTATTTATGGAGTAATGTCCTTCAGTTCATTTTTGGAGTAATGTCCTTCAGTTTATTTATGAAGTAATGTCCTACAGTTTAGTTATGGAGTAATGTCCTTCAGTTTATTTATGGAGTAATGTCCTTCAGTTTATATAAGGAATAATGTCCTTCAGTTTATTTATGGAGGAAAACATATGTTGACGTTCCCTACAAAAGTTGTCACAATTGCATCTACCTTAACGGGTTCAGGCCTCACGTGGCTTCACTGAACACTTTTTTTGCACTATTTAGTCAATATCCTGTCGTGTCGGTATTGATGAGTGCTCCTGATTCACTATCATACTTCGTGTGGGGTTACGTAAACATCCAATGTACGACCACTGGTTCTATCTCCCTTTTCCTATAAAAATCTAGTCACGGGAATGAGTGGCCTGGAACGTTGCGATGAGTGCGTCGTTAAACAACAACCCAAACAACCATTCATCACAAGAGTAGAACTCTCTGAAGTATTAGTTTTGACTGTGACCTGAGTAAATAATACCTCCCAGAGTTTGATGTTTAATGTTTACTGTTGTTTCAGAGCCTACAACTGAACACGATGCAGCCGAACAGGACGATGGGGTCGGAGATCCTGAAAGTATGACTGTACACAACCAGCATTGATGAGTCCGAGGCAATTTGCTCGTCTGTATCCTGCATCTCCCTGCCAGATGGGTTAATGCCAGATCTCTACTAGCGCCTTTACAACTATCGTTAGTCAACCTTACGATGCACGTGCTGCACATGTGCATACACACAGTTGTATGGATTGGGTGGAGAAGAGGGTAATCACATGTCCTCTGCGGATAGTCACCGTTAGCATTATGCAGTGACCGTCAAATCCTTTAATTCTCCACATGTACTGACTGCGTGTATTGTGCTGTGACAGTCAAGTCCTATATGTCCCTACACAACAGTCAAGTCCTTTTAATTCCCTTTCACATTGTGACTGCATGTGTTGTGCTGTGACAATCAAGTCCTATATTTCCCTACGCATAGTGACTGTGTGTGTTGTGCTATGACCGTCAAGTCCTATATGTCTACCACACATTGTGATCTTGCACATCATACTCCTTCTGTTGAGTCATTTCTCTCTACTACTGCTCGGTCTTGCATTAATTGTCAGAGGTGTGTACTTCTTCGTGCTGTTAATATTTTAAATTATAGTTTCACAACAATGGATAATTTATAAGTGTCTGTGATATGAAATATGATATTATTTCGCGTTTGTACATAATAAACTTGATTTGAATTATGGCGTTATGTTTTTACAATGATCGTTTATCCGATAGTAGACAGTAGACTGTATTAGAATCTGTACTTTTCAAAGAAAGTATTATCCCAAATATAACATTTGTTACAGTAGATTTTCAATAATGGCGAAGGGATCTTGGATGTTGTTTATATGCCTCCATGTCAGTTAAGAAGTGTTAATGTCCAGAGGCGTGTTCCTATACCATGCTACATTAATGTTTGAGAGAAACTACATGTGTGTACAATCGCGGGTCAATAAGGTGTCATCAAGGTATATGATCTCACTTAATTATTTATGTATTTCCACCACAAGTAACCACTAGGCTACCCAACCGGCCCTCAAATCGCAATAACTACCTCTGATTGAAACAGCCGATTTGACAAACATAATGAGAATAAATTTTGTCATTGTCGGTAGGCATTTTAAAATAACCATATTTACATTTATAGATTGTAAAATGTATAGTTGCGATGACTACACTTTTCAAAGAATGTTGAAATGCATTGTTTGCAGAAACACGAAAGAAATCGAGAGTGTATTAAAAGCTTTGGGGACATCAGACAGCTGGAAAACTTACACTTTTTAATCCGACTGTGACGTCATAATTGTTTGCGTCACAAGTGTGGTTTCATAATAGTGCAGAACTAAACCTTGCAAACATTTCCTACTGTTCTGCAGTGGTACCCATGCTGGCTTACGAACTCTGTGCTCTGAGTTCTATACTTACCATATATGCGAGTATATTGACTTAATAAAACTCTTCACGCGCATAAAGCGCAATTATTTGTTTAAAGACTATTATCGGTGTTTCAAGAATTGAAATCGACAACCCTTTCAAAACAATGAACTAAACCATTCAACGATTGCACTATTTTAGATTTAAACGACCGCTTTAACCAAACATTTGAAACCTCACGCTGCGCGTGCGTTTTTGGTTCTAATTTTAATTTACATTTGAGGTAACTTGACTCTAAATTGAAAACACTGTACATGTCCCAATTCTTCTAAATCTGAACAAAGAGACATTACCATCGTTGATTTCTGGAATGAGGCGTGCATTGAACACTGACATCTATCAAGATATGTTTTAAAAGCCCAGGGTGCCGTTGTCCAAAGGTATCTTAGCGCTAAGGTGATCCCAACTCACATAACTTAACATAGACGCTAAGGTTGTTTTGAACAACGGCACCCTGAGAATAATCTCAGTCCAAACTGAACGGGAGCAACACAGACATAGCGAACTATACTCGCAAAGCGTAATGATCGTAAACATAAGTGACACCGGTGAATGTCCTACGGGAGCAGTTGTGATTGACGATGGAAGTGACAACACAGTTCGTCTCAGAATGATTCTACCACAGAACTGGAAACAGTTTTACAGAATGTGGCATGCATATTGGTTAATTTGATGGATGTACAAATGTTTCATTGGACTCTCTGCTAGGGGAAGAAATGCCAGTTACGCACTGCTGATAACAGGAAACGCAACTCACAGTGCTTGGAAGAGTTGATCTTTAGCGTGAATGCCCACAAGGGTAGATGGTAACGAGGGGCGGTCGGGTAGCCTAGTTGTCAAAGCGTTCGCTCGTCACACCGAAGACCCGGTTTCGATTCCCGACATGGGTACAATGTGTGAAGCCCACTTCTGATCTCCCCCGCCGTGATATTGCTGGAATATTGCTAAAAGCGGCGTAAAATTGTACTAACTCACTCACTCAGGAACGAAGCAAATTCCCCTGAGCTAAATCAGTACGAAAAGCTGTCATATGTGATCTATGGTCTGTTGTCTATTTTCAAGAAAAATCTAGATTCTGAGGCAGAAATAGTACTGAGACACCGAGAAATTGCTTCTGTGTATAGAGATAAAAAAAAATTATTTTTTTTTTTTTTTATTGTTCCTGGTAAAAGTACATAGTGTTTTGATAGAGATAATTATTAAATGCAAGTCTTAGATTGATATGTCTTGATAACATTTGAGCTAACAAAATAGGTTTCGAATGACTTGAAACAACTAATTAAGTACGGGGTACTAAGTATTCCGAGACAAAGACATTTGGCTGCAACAAAGAAGCAGTCGTGCTACAGGTTAAAGCGTTGTATGATGAGGACCGCCTCCGTGGTCTTGTGGTAGAGCGTCCGCCCGGAGAGCGGAAGGTCCAGGGTTCGATCCCGGGCCGCGTCATACAAAAAGACGTTAAAAGATTGTACTTGTTGTTACCCTGTCTGGCGCTCGGCATTAAGGGGCTAAAACAAGGACTGGTCGGCTCGGAGTCAGTATACTGTGTCTGAGTGGGGTATTCATGTTAAACTGCGGCATGGTATCTCAGTGAGCTAGCACTATAAATCGGCATCAGTCCGGACTAGTACAAGCAGCCACACACACACATACACGTGCATGCACGTCGCTATATAAGTGCAATAATCTTGGACGCGACGTTAAAACCCCATTTCACCTCACCTCACCGTTGTATGATGATACACATTCTCTGCCATTGCTTCGTTGGCAAGGAAGAATAAATGAAGCAATTTATTATACTGACGGTTTTCATTTCACATGATATATTTGTATTTGTAGACCACACATGTGTTTAATAAAAACAAACCATTTGTTTTTATATTACTTAGATTACGTTACCATAGATAATTATAGAGACCATTAAAAGATATGTTGTTATTATCAGTTTGAAGGGACATGTCATTGTCAATGTTGGGGTAAGAGTATCAGACGGATTATACCATTCTGTACTATGCTTATTTTTTGTTTAACTCCTTCGGATTCCAAGCTAACCCAAGCCAAGCGGAGTTGTGGTCTAGCTCGGTGACTTGGCTGGCTCATTTAGTGTCTCTATGCTATGATGGCGTGGACCACTGATCACAATTGCAGTCACTGGGCTGTCTGAAGACCCAAGTCTGGTCCCGACTCGAGATACAGGTTGTCGTTATACAGCTGGAATAACTTCGACTGTGACGTTATTTACAATTCATTTATTCACTCACTCACACGTTTAAGACACGTCTGTTTACAAGCGTCTTTTAACTCGTGCGAAGACATCAACATGTGGCAATGTGCCTCCACAAAAGAACTTTCAATACACTGTCAATCGGTATAAGTCCCTTTCAACCACTTATCTATTGAACACATTACAGATACTGGAAGATGACGTACACATAGAGACAACGAAATGTATACACGCCACTTGGCTTTCATATATTCAGTCAGAGTGACCTGTTTGTATATATATGAATTGCCATTGTACCTTTCGTGCACTTGGGCCGATGAAAGAAATAGTCTGGCGATAGTTCAGGAAGATTAGCGATCGTATGACTTACTGCCCGCAATACTAATACTGGTAGTTACCATTGTAACGACATCATCAACGAATTAAGAGATGTCAGTTATATGACAGCGTCAACACGGACCCATATGGAGGGCGTTGGACATGTTTTCGCAGTTTTCCTTCTTCTCTTGAAGAACCCAGCATCCTCTATACTGGTGAGTCTCCATCGTTCATTCTCTGGTTGCCGCTTCCCTTCTTGGTTGTTATGCGTGTTGCCTGATCTTGGTCTGTTCCACTCACTCACTCACTCACTCTATTTGGGCCTTCTCCATAGCATCTTCCCGAGACAAGGGAGTTTACAGACCAGTTTCCACCCTTGGCGAACTAAGCTGCAATTATGGAGTTATATTTTGGCTGGACTAACGTGTCTATGCATAGTCCAATCAAAATCGCGTGACGAAATAGACTTACGGTTTGTAAACATCATGGATTTCAACGTGCAGGATTTGCAAAAGATGTGTACTGGGCGTCAACAGATATTTTGCAGATGTTTTTTTATCAAGGTGCTCATGATATTTCATGCACTTAAATACAGTAAATATCTTGATCATCGATCTGATCGTCTTGACTGGGCGCCGCCATTTTGTTTGAAGCAGATGTTAGTTATATGATAGATGGAATCTTATCATTCAAGCCTAATTCGGCAAAGGTGGAAACTGGACCTTTACAGTCAGTGAACGTCCTTGCCAGGGGAAGATGTCCTCATCGTGATAATGCTGTAGTATTGCCACTCATTAGCTCAGGTTGCTATATGCAAATATTTATTAGTATACTCTTTGCACCTACGATGCTATAATTGATATCAACTTTGGATATTCATGGAGCTTTATTTGAACTGAAATACAAGATGGAGCAATGATTGAATGTTGGTCTGAATGTCAACTGTTAAATACCCAGATGGATATGACGGTAGATGTATTGAGGATCAGTCTCATAAAGGGACGTTACTCAGTTGCCAGATGTCACAAACGGAGATGTCACACAGCATGCAGTAGATGACCGAGGATCACTGGTCAGTTGGGCACGTGGTGATTGTCAGATAACATTACATATTCAGTCAGTCACAAAGTCAGATGTCCCATACATGTACGTTGGTTATCACAGAGAGTCAGATCAGCACATATATTCGCAGGAATAGTCACTGTAAGATCAAAGTTTTTTTAACTGTCGATAGGGATTTATATCAAACAATATTCTAGCTATGTCCCTTTCGTCATAGAAGTGTTATTCTATAGACAAGTTATCATGCAATTCTAGGTGTGACTCGTTCGTCACAGAAGTGCGATTTTACAGACAATCTATCCTGCAATAGATAATAAACAAAAATATTACACCCAAACAAACGTATAATCAAGAACTGTAGGTAGTTCAGTACCACTAAAACAAATTCCCATTCCGTTGGGATGGAGTACATGTAGCTGTAGGTGAAGGTGAAGGTCAAGGCAACACATGGGTAAGGTCAAGGTCGTGGCTGTGTATTTGTGGCTGTGAACATTATTAAGAAATTAGATGCTTCGATTCTCTCGGTGAAACAATTGTGGTATTTTGCAAAGACATATTTAAATAACACAGTGGATGGATTGGAGTACTTGTAATTTCAGCAATTCAAGACCTCCCTAACAGGAACTATCTTTGAGGGTTCCTCAACTCGTATCAATGTGGTGTGCCTGGGTTGTACAGAGGAGCCGGACGCGGGCAGGATCCTGACAGTAAGAAAAGAACAGATAACACCCCAGTTCCAGTGTGGGGGCTGTTTTGATATCTACACAAAACTTGACGCGTTGTCGGTCAACGGTAAGATGGTAGATGGTTTTGTTGTCTACATAAGGCCAAGCCAAATTGCAAAGAATTATGTTAAACATGCCGTTAAACGATGTTTTTAGTGGCTTTCAATAAGTTTTTGTTATGTCCGGTATAGAGTCTGGTTATGTAAATGTTAAATTTAAAAAGCAACTTAAACATACATTTATGATGACAGTCATGTTTCTTATTTTTTTTGCTTACCCTCATTATGTATTCTTGAAATGAATAATGTTAGGAAAGCGATAACTGAATTATTGATATCTTTCACGCCAGAAATATATATGCCTATATTGGCAACTGTATGCCACATATTTGCTTATGGCATTATATTACAGATTGGTGCATTTTCTATCTGCCGAGTCAAGGGAAACTTAACTATACGCTGGTTCAAGAATACACGATGACCGCCTCCTGCACTAATGGCGTAGACACACCCATCACAACTAGTGTGCTACTCAAAGTGTCGACAAATGAACCGCCAAGGATTGACAGTCTACAACAAAGTAACATGTCATCTAAGTTATACCGTTCACAGTAAAATTGCTCAGATTTCAAAATTTCTGAATTTGCGAATCATTGGTCTGGAGTATTACATTTGTATCACATTTGGCGTTTCCAACGTCATTCCGGGATTTCACTGTACGTGGATATTATAGGATGCACCGTAAAACGTACACAAATGTTTAATTAAACGATATATGGTGTTAGGGTCACTTAAAGACCTATATTGGAATAGGCTCATTTCTTGCAGAAATTCATGGAGCTAAATAAAAACAATATATAAATAATGTTATTTGCCATTTCATTTTATTTAAATTTACCAGGTGTTAATAACATGTAATGTGTTTTACAGCTTGTCCAACGCCAATAGACGCAAAGTTAACGAACGCTGGCGACACCATCTACAATACGCTCCATACAAGCATATCAGATCCGGATGGGGACATAACCTACTGTTCCATGACCACCATACCTCCCTCGACAAACGTTGAGATAGACCCTGGTATGTTCCGTCGTTGAGCCGTTTGCAAGGGACCGACCATTTGCTATTCTGGGGGGAGGGGAGGGGTTTGCCTGGGAACTGTGAGTCTAGAATATATTTTTGTTACAATCATCTTGCAACAATGTGTTTTTGGTGGCAGATAATTTCTATTTCTTTAGACAGCCTGAATCATAATTATTTTTTCATGCATTAGGATCGTGTATGTGACAGCAGGTGTACAGACATACACGTTACAACCGACTGGAAGAAACTCCTTGATACAAATTTGGCTGTTCTGCTTTAACCATTGCATCAAATATTGGAAACAACATTACATTATGTATCATTGTTTATTAATATTCTTCATACTATATTTCCCCAATGACTGCAAGTCTGTGCTCACCAATGGTTAATGTTGTAAGCATGTACCATCATTATTGTTGTCAGTGTTACTGTATTGGAATGTAGGTTATAACTGCCATCGCCATTGATGCTGCCACCTTCATCTATTTCATTGCTGCATTCACAATTGTCACTGATGTTGCAAGCTCCATCTGTTTCGTTGTTGCACTGAGTCTCCCTATCGTCAGTTTGTTGCAACCTTCGTCTGTTTCATTGCTACATTCACAATCGTCACTGATGTTGCAAGTTTCACCTGTTTCCTTGTTGCGCTGAACCTCACAATTGTTGCAAGCTCCATCTGCTTCACCATTGTTGCCAGCATTATTGTCACTGATGTTGCAAAACATATGTCTTATCGTTATTGTAGTTACCTGCATCATTCGAGCGAAGAAGAACCTGGAAATGGAATGTCATCCGTCCATAACCTTCCTGGTGTCAGTCAACGACGGCACCAACCCTAACGTTGGGCCTATATCGGTCACGTGTGATATCACCAGTGCGTAGCTACAAGCCTTTACAGTGTCGAGATATTATATTAAAAGCGATTGTTTCTACCAGATGTAAAACAAGCAACATGTTAAAATGCTCAAACAGAGACACCACTGTAATGACACTTAAGATGCCAGACAAATGGATAGTGTACATTCTACTACGTAAATGTCAAGTTAAGTCACATGAAGTTAGCCCTCGATGACTGCATAGTAAAAGTGAGGCAAATCTATACAATAGTTGGAAGTCGTCTATTATAAAACGTTGATCCAAAACATAATCACATGATCAAATAGATATGATTGTTTGACTCTGTACTTTATAGATTACCTCCCAGCACCGATTGATTCCAAATTGAACCGGTCAATATCTGTGAGAGAGGATCACCCCAAGGGAACTGTAATGTACACCTTTGATCCCCCAACAATCAACCCTGCAGTCACATACGCCATCATTCACGTGACCCCTCCTCAAGCCCACAGCCTGTTTTCTGTTGAAAGTAAGTGTCTTGGCCTGCATAACACAAACAGTAAGTGGTAACAGTGCTTACCAATTGGTTACAGTGCTTCCTTTAACTGTCGAGGCAGTGGGATAGCCTAGTGGTTAAAGCGTTCGCTCGTCACGCCGAATGCCCGGGTTCGATTCCCCACCTGGGTAGAATGTGTGAAACCGATTTCTGGTGTCCCCCGTATTAATATTGCTAAAAGCGGCATAAAACCATACTCAATCAGTTAATCCAGTAACTGTCAGCTAACAATGAAAGCAGCAAATGTAATATGTGTTTAAAGAATTTGCTAAAATTTCACAGTTCTAACCTCTTCTAATTAATATAAAACGTCAACGCCAGAAAATAACCAGTCTCGATTATCAACCGAAACAGATTCTATTGGGCTTTACAGCAAAACAGCTGTGAAAATTATATGAATGGATTACTTCAAATGTTAATGTTAAGATGTTTCACAATTTGAATACATAAAGTATGTCGAAATCTTTTCTTCATATAAAAGATATATTGGTTATTTAAGTTCCTACAGAATCATGCCATGATCTTGTAATGTTTTTGTTTTTTTAATTCTATTATGCAACTCAAACATCCACGAGAAAATAAGGTGATGAGATTCCATATTTTGTAGCACGCCACACCAGCTAAGTTCTGACGCTGTTCCCATAGGTTGTTACAAATCAATGCTGTATGGACAGGCCTTGTAAATCAATGAGAAACTAATTATATATAAATTCATCACAGAAATACATTTTCACGCGCTTCTGTTCACTAGACGGTCGATCATCTATAACCTTGAATGAAGAACTGGATTACGAAAACCCACTTTTCGCCGATATCTACCTCAACATATCCGCCGACAACGGCAACTGTGACTTGGTGTACCAATATCTTAACGTACGTCCCATTGAGGTCAACGAACCACCTGTTCTCAGCCCGAAAGTCTACTACCAGCAGGTCAACGAGGAATCGGTAAGAAAGACTTCAAGCTGAAACACAGATGCATAAGTCAGTTGATGAAATATACCAAAGGATTACTATCTTCTTACTGTTCCCTGTTAAATTCTGCATCTTCCATTCCAAAAAATCCAAAATCGGATTGTCCTTGTGGCATAATTATCAAACTCTGGTAGCAGCCAATAGTTTACTTCGAAGAGATTAAGGATCACGAATGTCACTATGTACTGCTATAACCTTTCTGGTAAAGGTAGTCCATTTTCGTGTAAAGTACCTTATTCTATTAAACGATTGTGTTAACACGGCTCTATCAAGAGTCCTTTACGCAAGCACAGTCTACATGCCATTTATGAATGAATGTCTGCCTATATATTCAGACAAATACAGTTTGCCCCATAAGAACATGTGCACTGAAAGAAACGCTACCTTGCAACTTATATCATTTACGTCTTCCCAAAGACAATATATAGTATATACTTCATGAACAAATACGAATTAACTTTCACTTAGTGAGTTACACTTAGTGTCAGTTCAATGGCATATTTATTTTGAGGATGGTCCAAACTGCATGAACTTTGAGCTTGAAAGGGATTTCATATAACTGTTTATACAATATATCCCTGATTGGTATCTCGAAGGATGTATGCACAGGATCACGGAGCGTGGCGCTGACAAACCGAGAAACATATTCGAGATTCGAACCCACGTTTGTAGGTTACTGGAGTGCCCAAGAGAGACAAATCTGCACGGTTAATTGCTGCTCAATTGGATGACTGGGCTACCCGTGTCCCCAATATGTGTTAATGTAGATTATTTGCATAATGTCCATGGAAATACAATTTAAAGATTATTGTTCTCAACCATAAATGGCCATACTGTTCTATATATTTGTCCAGATCTACGTGAACCCCGTCTTCCTGTGCGAGGACGAGGATCGTGGAGACAGGTGCCAGTTCAGGATTGTGGGTGGGAATGACGAGGGCAGGTTCCAGATCAACCGCGACACGGGGGAAATAACTGCTCGCTACAACATCGACAACAACGTACGAGAATTAAATTGGACCCTCATCATAGAAGCAGTTGACCTTCAGGGTTTGACGGACAACGCCACCGTCAACCTGAACATCAGAGACATCAACGACAACAGACCCTATTTTACACATGGAGGGGGAATAGCGTGAGTATATCACAGTTAACGCTCAATAATGTAGCTGTTTGACCGTGCCCCTGTGTGGTGTGGAAACATACCGTAGTTTAAGAGTTTTTCCTGAATCTTGTCAATTACATAAGCGTACCATGGATAGACCTATGTGTCAAAACGACAAGCATGGCCCCGACGGTAATAAAAGGATCGAGACTGTCCATCATGTCCCTTAAGATATTGTGTTTGTGCCAAAGCTGGGCATCTACTGACAATATATGAGCATGTGTTCATGGATCGCTATCACATAGTGCTGATACCAGGTGTTCTCGTAAAGATGAGCATATCCTGCAACATATGTCATTAACACATGCAAAGACAAGTCAGTTGGTACACTTCAAAATGAGGAATTGCATCGGGCATACTTTTTGTCATTTTCTGTCCTCCACATGTCTACTATAAAACCGTTTCAAAGGTTTACTTAGGCCTTGGATGTTGTAATCCTAATCAAACAACTTTTTTGCAGTCGTATGAGGCTCATTACAATCTTCCAAGAATATAACATTATCGATTGTACCTCAAAGTTGTGAAGTGTAGCCCACATGGCAAGAGACACCAAACAGTTGTTCATTATGAGAACGTTTATAATAAAGTTCATGTATCAAAACCATTAGCCATTTTATGTTTAGGTACACAGTGACAGAATGCACAGGCTTCGGGATACTCCCTGTCAGGTTTGCTGCATCAGATGATGACTCGGACTACAAAGGCAACAACATCATCACGTTTACCCCGGCTAGAAGCGACTGTATACAAATACACGCTGATGGTACGGTGCACCTCTTGAAGACGTTGCTGCAGCCCGAGAGTTGCGTCCTGTCCACTCGTGCTGTGGACCATGGGGAATACCCAGGACCGTTGACGTCACAAATCACTGCTACAGTCACCGTGACGTCATCAGATTGCCCTCCAACACCAGCGCCTCCGACCACCGAGTATGTGACTGAAGCGACAACAGTTACAACTGAGCCGCCGACGACGACGACGAGCACTGCCGTCAATAACAATGGCCCAGTGTTGTACCTTCTAGGCGGACCCCTTGCTCTTCTTTTGTTATACATGCTGTAGCATGTTGATTCTAACGTTAACATTCTGTGTTCAGGAATTGATTTATCGGCCACCACGAGAGCACCTTGTGTCATCCATACTTCAACTGAATTTTCTTTCTGATGTGTACTTATTTAAAATTGTCGCTTGCATTTTGTTTTGTTGAACCAATTTGTTATGACCTGTGAATTATTTGTGACAGAACTCTCTAATGTTTGTGGCTGGTTGGTTGGTTTGTTGCCGCACTGAGCAATAGTCCAGATACACGACGGCGGTCTGTAAATAATCGAATCTGGACGAGTAATTAATACCTTAATCATCGATCCACGCAATTGGGATACGATGACATGCATCAACCAAGTCAGCGAGTTTGACCAACCGCTAATGTTTGTGACAGAGGTCTGATATGTACGTGACAGAGCTCCGGTACCATTGAGCTGTATAGTCTGTTTGTGACAGAACCCTGATAAGTATATTTCAGAGCTCCGGTATCTGTTATTTGTGACAGAGTTGAATAGTCTGTTTGTGACGTAGTTCCCATTGCTTGTGACAGAGCTTAGGTATTTCAGAGCTCCGGTATCTGTTATTTATGACAGAGTTGAATGGTCTGTTTGTGACGGAGTTCCCATTGCTTGTGACAGAGCTTAGGTATTTCAGAGCTCCGGTATCTGTTATTTGTGACAGAGTTGAATGGTCTGTTTGTGACGGAGTTCCCATTGCTTGTGACAGAGCTTAGGTATTTCAGAGCTCCGGTATCTGTTATTTGTGACAGAGTTGAATGGTCTGTTTGTGACGGAGTTCCCATTGCTTGTGACAGAGCTTAGGTACCCTTGTAATAGAACTGTATGGTGACTTAATGACAGAGCACGATCATGTTTGTATCAGGGATAATGTCATGCTTTGATTTATGGTCGTGACCTTCAGACAGATAACGATGGAGTCAGAAATCCTGAAAGTAGTACTGTATTACACATGACTGAAAAAACACTACCTTTATCTTTTACCTTTTCCATGTTATGCACACATATTCATCATTTGAACTTGTTTGCGTAGCCGATCCTACTGCAGTGTGCCGTGCTGTGTTGGGCTACCGCTATATGTGTCCGCTTCCAGTCTTTATTCACATCCCACTGAACACTGTTACCATGAGTATGATACTTGGTTTGATAACCATCAAACGTCTACGACCGGTGTTCAGATGACATTACCTAGTATGACTGGATGTGCTCAGAACGTCTTACAAACCCAAATACTGTACCCACTATCACCGTTACGTTTGTGTACCATGGTGATGGAGTCTGGACATGATCGATACTTTTCAAATGAATAAAGAAGCTACAACTACCATCTCTATTCCTGTATCCAACACCGACACGAGAAGCACGCCCACGGATGTCATTCCATTCACTGTACTGATGACGTTACAATGATTTACATGATGGTTTGTTATTGTTTGTTCCAGCTATATTCCAATCGTATTATGAAAGTTGGGCAGTTCGGACAATTCGTGATTAAAACGTTCGCTCCTCATGCTAAAGTCCCTAGTTTGAGTTCCCACATGGGTACCACTATGAAGTCCATATCTGATGCCAAACGTCGTAATATTGCTGGACTTTTTTCTAAAATTGGCATCATTCACATATATAACACTGAACTTACAAAATTACAAAACTGTGCTTCGCTCCACGATGTTTTCAAGTCGTTTATGATGGTGACAATATGATGGTAAATGACTTAGTGGAAGGTGTCTGAAGCAGGTCATGTTGATACAACAGAAACGTCCTCATACTGTTCCCGCAGTGTTGTGGCAGCACTTTGTGTCTGCAGGATCCTTTACGTCATAAAAATACGGTCGATGACCACAAATGCCATTTCAATGTTTTTTTTAAATAGTGTCAATGCTTCTTAGGCTTGCTGATGGTGGTGTAGTGTAATGGTTAAAGCGTTCGCTCTTCACCTCGGAGGCCCGGGTTCGATTATCCACATGGGTACACTGTAAGAAGCCAATTTCCCGTGCCAATATTCCAGCTATATGACGACGGTCTGTAAATAATCGAGTCTGGACCAGACAATCCAGTGATTAATATCATGAGCATAGATCCAAGCAATTGGGATCGATGACATGCATCAACCAAGTCAGCGAGCCTGACCACCCGATCCCGTTAGTCGCCTTTTACGACAAGCATAGTCACCTTTTACTGCAAGCATGGGTTGCTGAATACCTGTTCTATCCCGGAATCTTCACGGGTCTGGAATCAACCACATTGACAAAACGTTTACTGTTTATAGTTTGTTGATTTACGCCACTGTCATCAATCTTCCAGTTTTATGTAAATAATCGTGTCTTGGCCAGGCCACCCAGTGGTTGATAGCATGAACGACGTGCCATGACGCCAGCAGAGTAACAGGGCAAGCAACCGGATCCATATTTTAGTTGGCTCTATCGAACAACCTTATGTACTTTGGGTTAGTTTCTGTTAATACATGTAAACTAACACGTCTGTTTAAACCAGTGACATAAATACCCGGTCCTACTTAAAAAACCTTGTTATGGACTGTTTATTGCTTTTTATATCAAACAAATATTTTAGGTAAGGAATGACAGAAATCGCCCGATCCCGTTTAAAGAGTTAACGTTTGACAATGTTTTATCTGACATATATCTCATTAAATAGCTGTGTGTTGGATTCAAATATATTTCAACACATGTTAACAAATAGCATTACACTTGACGCATCACTGAGTTACCGAGTGTTCACAGAACGCTTTCACCCCCTGCTTAGCTTCAATATATTGCCATTGACATCAACAAAAGATTCTTCAAAAGGGTGACAATAAAAATGGTCAGTCGCACACATTATCGATCTCTTGAATGTCGTCTTTGTAATTTAGTAATATAAGATATGTCTGATATATTCAACCTCCTCATTCAAACTAATCCTCATTGTCAATTCAGATACGCATATTCACTATTACTCGGCTGATCGTTTTGAAAGCATGAATATGTCATAGCAAGTCCGCTCGCTCTACGACACACTTGTACCTTACTGACCTTGTTATGGTAATAACGTTGACAAAATACCGTTAGAGGACGAGGTATCGCGAGACTTGTTTACTCGTAATGGTGAAACAGGTTGCAATGGAATTATTACAAAGATGACCTGAAGTCTAAAACACCAGACGTGGGACAGTACTGAAATCAGCAACAATGGAGAGAGTTAGAATAATATTGGCGGGGTTCGTTTTTGTGAACCTGTTTACGTACTCGGCTTCGGTTCTGGTGAGTATTTGTTGTTCTGTGATATGGAAAATGACTCACACTTTTGTTTATTGTTCTTTGTCTTGACATTACCCCTCAGTTAACATTCGATGAAATACCACCTTTCAAGTGTGGCAAAACATTCAAGATTATCATTATTGTCGTCAATTAAATAGTACGAAGATAATATATGAAGCGCCAATCGTTTTCTGCTTTTTGTATTTCTTAATAATATTGATAATAAGTTTGTTTATTTCATTTAAAAGTATGCACTCATAGAAGATTATTGTTTTGCGTGTATATTTCACCGAAGTGTTATAAACAGTTGATGAAAGGGTACTATAAGTGATAGTTTCCAGTTTGTTTGCCATGAGAGTGTAGCAACGTCTATGTCATATCCTGTATTTAACACACGGGCAAGTAAAATACATCCAAAGCGTTGTTGATAATTTATGATGATCGCGGTATTTCCAAAAAGAATAGCAGATACTGTCCAGAATACAATAATCTTTGTAGCTTAGGGAAAAAGAGATTTGGGACAATTTTGATTTTTTATATGATCATGACTTAACAACAAATCACCTGTCGAAGAAACAGCATGGATAACAGCTACGCTTAAGGCATGCTAAAGATACACTGTCACCTAAGTTAGCGAATAGGTTTCACGTATATTTTAATATGTAAATATATGGATCAATGTAAAGTATGACGGAAAGGTTGGAACATGTTCTCAAATCATCATAAAATAGACAGTATAGACAAAAATAGAAATCGGACTTTAATATTGGCATCACAAACAATGGGCGTAAACTGTCTTCTTAAACCTTCTACCAAATATTTAAATCATAATCAGAACAACGAAATTTAAACAAAGTAATACGATATACTCCATATAATACCAACATTGACTTCATTCATTGAACACATTGTAAAATTTAATTTAATTTTGAATACTTTTAACGATTTAATTTAATACACCGTAACTGCGTAAAAATTGTTGAAATTGTGAAACAAAACTTTTCATATTACCAATATACTGCTCCATTCAACATTTTCAAAACCGTATGATGTATTTTTTTTTTGCATGTTACATCAGAAAAAATAATTTTGGAAACAAGGACCCACTATTAGCTGAGCTCCACCAAACAATGTGTTCATTTTCACTATTAGCGCACAAGTGTTCCACCAAAGAAACTATTCATTGTTTTCTCCTCTGCCAACAAACTATTCTTTTTGGGCATATTTCTGAACAAACTATTCATTTAACACCACCACGCCTATCAATACCCATCTCCCTCTCACCCCCTACCCCCAACACCCACCCCCACCCCCACCACCACCCCCACACCGACTCAATATGTTTCTCCTGGTGTCTATAAATTATAGCGCACAGAAATGTAATGTCTGTATTTTGGCCAGTGGCCTCTATATTGAATATACTGTCTGTCTGACTTGTCGTGTATGAGAAAACTAAAACAAACTCTGAATTGCATTGTTTTACTTGCCAACCGGTATTTCCCCAGATCAAATCCGTAAAGCAAGTACAACAATAGTGTGGCATTACTGTAAAACTGTACAAAGCGGCGTTAAAGCCAAAAGTCATAAATACATCCACATATATCTTACTCTTCTAAAATGTACAACATGAAGTATATTAATTTCAGTCCTTCAAGACCTCTCTCCAGGGAACCGTGTTTGAGTCTACTACAACACGCACCAACATTGTGTGTGTGGACTGTGTAGACGACGCTGGCAAGCCCGTGACTGTCAGGAAAACTTCAGTTACAAACCAATTCCAGTGTGGAAACTGTTTCGATGTCTACACAGGAATTGACGCTTTATCGGCTAGCAGTAAGTAACATGATCTGGTGACAATGTATGCTCCCTCGAAATCAAGTATGTTTCCTTCATACTTAATAACAGAAGACAAAGCATCCTTCTTTCAAAACTTCCCAAGCCTACAAATTAAAGTAGGAACGTGCTACCAAACACAGTAACCTCATAATATTAACACATACACTCTCTCCTGATTTACGGAATACAAAGACATCTAGAACAATCCACTTCTGGAATTATTTTTCGTCAGCATCGGAAGTAAATCGACCCTTTACTTCTGGAAAGTTGAAATGAGCTTTCCTTCTATTGAAAGAGGACTTATTGTCCAGTGCAATGTTGAGTATTCTTCTAATTAACACTTTAAGTGTTGGTGTAATCAGCGTTTGCTGACAACGGTTCAGATTTACGGGTTTTTTTCCAGCCTGGTGTGTTTTCTATCTACCGAGTCAAGGCAAACTGAACTACACCCTGGCTCAAGAATACAGAATGTCTCTTACCTGTACTAACGACATTGATCCGGCTATCTCAACCGATGTCCTGATCAAGGTGGTCACCAATGAACCGCCAAGGATCGACAATGCACAACAGAGTAAGCTTGTAACCCGTCAGTGAGAATTGAGTAAAGGATTTATTTCAGCAACACAAGTATGTTTGTAATGTATAATTGCATTTTCGTTTCGCGTTGATGTAATACACAGTCATTCTGTTTAGTCTTGTTGTTGTAAATGCCGCATTCAACAATATTACAGCTATATGACGGCGGTTTGTGAAATAATCTGGTCTGGACCAGACAATCCAGTGACTGATATTTTGAGCAACGATTCACGCGTTCGGGGTACGATCAAACGCAATCTGCCAAGTCAGCAAGCCCGACCGCCCGATCTATATATACTAGTAATTTGTAGGCAGAACATTGGTAACCAAGGACCTATTCTATCCTACAATCCCCAAAGGGATGTATAATAACAGTTATACGACAAATATCATTTGGTTTGTACATGGCCATATATATTTTACAGTGTGCCCAACGCCTATAAAAGCTGACTTAACGAGTGCAGGAGATACGGTCTACAACACTCTGAAGACCACCATATCAGACCCTGATGGAGACACACTCTTCTGCTCTATGACAACCATACCACCGTCAAGCAACTTTGAGATTGACCCAAGTATGTAACTAGACCGATCTTTCCCTAAATTCATTAAATGTAGTCACCTGCATCATGTGTTGTAGCCACTTGCATCATATGTTGTAGCCATCTACATCACGTGTTGTAGCCACCTGAATCACGTGTTGTAGTCACCAGCATCACGTGTTGGAGTCACCTGCATCATGTGTTGTAGCCACCTGAATCACGTGTTGTAGCTACCTGAATCACGTGTTGTAGTCACCTGAATCACGTGTTGTAGCCACCTGAATCATGTGTTGTAGCCACCTGAATCATGTGTTGTAGTCATCTACATCATGTGTTGTAGTCACCTGAATCACGTGTTGTAGTCACCTACATCACCTGTTGTAGTCACCTGAATCATGTGTTGTATTCACCTGCATCACGTGTTGTAGTCACCTGCATCATGTGTTGTAGCCACCTGAATCATGTGTTGTAGTCACCTGCATCACGTGTTGTAGTCACCTACATCATGTGTTGTAGTCACCTGCATCATGTGTTGTAGTCACCTGAATCACGTGTTGTAGCCACCTGAATCATGTGTTGTAGTCATCTACATCATGTGTTGTAGTCACCTGAATCACGTGTTGTAGTCACCTGAATCACGTGTTGTAGCCACCTGCATCATGTGTTGTAGTCACCTGCATCACGTGTTGTAGTCACCTGCATCAGGTGTTGTAGTCACCTGAATCATGTGTTGTAGTCATCTGAATCACGTGTTGTAGTCACCTGCATCATGTGTTGTAGTCACCTGAATCATGTGTTGTAGTCACCTGAATCATGTGTTGTAGTCACCTGCATCATGTGTTGTAGTCACCTGAATCATGTGTTGTAGTCACCTGAATCA
Source organism: Haliotis cracherodii (assembly GCF_022045235.1). NCBI lineage: Eukaryota > Metazoa > Mollusca > Gastropoda > Lepetellida > Haliotidae > Haliotis > Haliotis cracherodii. The sequence continues at coordinate 68,964,947 of NW_027266264.1, forward strand.
TGTGTTGTAGTCACCTGAATCACGTGTTGTAGCCACCTGAATCATGTGTTGTAGTCACCTACATCACGTGTTGTAGTCACCTGAATCATGTGTTGTAGTCACCTGAATCACGTGTTGTAGCCACCTGAATCATGTGTTGTAGTCACCTGCATCATGTGTTGTAGTCATCTACATCATGTGTTGTAGCCACCTGAATCACGTGTTGTAGTCACCTGAATCACGTGTTATAGCCACCTGAATCATGTGTTGTAGTCACCTGCATCATGTGTTGTAGTCACCTGCATCATGTGTTGTAGTCGCCTGCATCACGCGTTGTAGTCACCTGCATCATGTGTTGTTACCCGGTGCACCATGTTGTAGTCATGCAATTGGTGTGTTCTAGTCACCTGCATCATGTGTTGTAGTCACCTGCATCATGTGTTGTAGTCACCTGAATTATGTGTTGTAGTCACCTCATCATGTGTTGTCACCTGCATCATGTGTTGTAGTCACCTGCATCACGTGTTGTAGTCACCTGCATCACGTGTTGTAGTCACCTGCATCATGTGTTGTAGTCACCTGCATCATGTGTTGTAGTCACCTGCATCATGTGTTGTTACCAGGTGCACCATGTTATAGTCATGCAATTGGTGTGTTCTAGTCACCTGCATCATGTGTTGTAGTCACCTGCATCATGTGTTGTAGTCACCTCATCATGTGTTGTAGTCACCTGCATCATGTGTTGTAGTCACCTGCATCACGTGTTGTAGTCACCTGCATCATTTGTTGTAGTCACCTGAATCATGTGTTGTAGTCACCTGAATCATGTGTTGTTACCAGGTGCACCATGTTGTAGTCATGCAATTGGTGTGTTCTAGTCACCTGCATCATGTGTTGTAGTCACCTGCATCATGTGTTGTTACCAGGTGCACCATGTTGTAGTCATGCAATTGGTGTGTTCTAGTCAGGTGCATTATGTGGTGTATCTACCTCCACCATGTGCAGATTACTACACCTACATCAAGTAATCACTTCTATCATGCGGTGTAGTCAGATGCGTGATATGCTGTAGTCAGATGCAGGATGTGTGGAAGCCAGAAGCATCATGAAATTCATATTTTTAACATTTTTCAGTTACCTGCGATATTCGAGCGAAGAAGAATCTGGAGATGGAATGCAACCCGTCCATAACCTTCCTTGTGTCAGTCAACGACGGCACTAACCCTAATGTGGGCCCTATAGCAGTCACGTGTGAAATAACAGGTGGGCGCTGCCTTAAGGAGCTTATACACATTAATTTATCTTACCAATACTTTCGTCTTTTCTGTAAAGACATTGCTGTTTTTAATTAATGCCATGTTAAATGGTGCCCTTTATAATACGCTTCTGATTGTTTGCAGGCTTCATGAAAAGCCCACTAGATCCCAAACTGAACCGTACAATTTCGGTAAGAGAAGACTGTCCGAACGGAACCTCCATATACACGTTGGATCCGCCTACAATTTCGCCAGCTATCGTCTACAGCATCGTCAGCGTGACTCCGCCTCAAGCTCAAAAGCTGTTCTCCATTCAAAGTAAGTGGAATGGGTTCATTTTGTTCCAGGAGCGGTGGGGTAGCCCAGTGGTAAAAGCGTTCGCACGTCACGCCAAAGGCCCGGGTTCGATTCCCCATATGGGTACAATGTGTGAAACCCATTTTTGGTGTCCCCCACCGTGATATTGCTCGGATATTGCTAAAAAGCGGCGCGAAACCTCGCCCACCAACTCACTCTCTCATTTTGTTCCTGTTGTCAACTGTATTATGAATTATCAGTTGTGCAAAATTAAAAAAGGCGGAAAACGATTACACATTTCCACCGCTGTACCATAGAGCCGTAACACTGTTGACGGTGACGCGTAGGGTCAAAGTGGCCCATGGTTGTCGTAAGAGCCGACCAAGTCTGTTTGTTGTTTAACGCCGCACTCAGCAATATAACAGCTATATGACGACAATCTTTAAATAATCGAGTCTGTATCAGTCAATCCAGTGACTGACATCATGGGCATCGATCCATTGGGATACGATGACATGCATCAAGCAAGTCAGCGAGCCTGACCACCCGATCCCGTTACGAAGTGTAGTCGCCTTTTACGGCAAGCTTGGGTTGCTGAAGACCTATATTGGTGAATAAATTCAAACAAAATGGTTCATTTTCTAGACGGTCGATCATCTATTATCTTGAATGAAGAACTGGATTACGAAAACCCATTTTTCGCCGATATCTACCTCAACATATCCGCCGACAACGGCAACTGTGACTTGGTGTACCAGTATCTACACGTACGCCCCATTGAGGTCAACGAACCCCCTGTTCTCAACCCGAAAGTCTACTACCAGCAGGTCAACGAGGAATCGGTAAGAAAGACTTCATGCTGAAATACAGATGCATAAGTCACATGCTGAAATGCCGGCAAATGACATGATGTATAAGTCTGTTGATGAAATACACAAACAAGGTTGTCAACCTTCTGATAGTGTTTCCTGAAAACCTATCGTTCTTCTATCCAAAGAGGTCTACCCCAATTTTCTGGTACTAATATCATTATTAAAGTGAAGTTACGTATACTCATTTGTCCAGATCTACGTGAACCCAGGCTACCTGTGCGAGGACGAGGATCGTGGAGACAGGTGCCAGTTCAGGATTGTGGGTGGGAATGACGAGGGCATTTTCCAGATCAACCGCGACACTGGGGAAATAACTGCTCGCTACAACATCGACAACAACGTACGAGAATTAAATCGTACCCTCCTCATAGAAGCAGTTGACCTTGAGGGTTTGACGGACAACGTCACCGTCAACCTGAACATCAGAGACATCAACGACAACAGACCCTACTTCCGGCAAGATGGGTCTGGCCTGGCGTACGTATAAGAATATATCTTTAATCATAGGATTATCATTATTTTCAATATACACCTCTGCTACACTTAATGCCTCCTCAGTTACTTTATACAACCTGCCTTTATTACCCCGACTCCCATGAATTCACTTTAGATGGGTAAAAAGGAGTCAAAACAGATTTCTGCAGATTTCAGCGGTAACCAAGCCAAACACCTCTTCCCATCGTAACCCCTCCAGTGACGACGTACACTTCAAACAATCCTAAAGATAATTCTGTTGTGAAATATTTGCTCTATGTTGTCACTTTGCCGGGATAATAATTAAAATAGATGATAAATGACACTTACTTCATATGCCACTGGGGGGCACGGGTGGCCCAGTCGTCTAAGGCGCCGCGATTCGCTGTGCAGAGTTGCGTCCCTTAGGCACGCCAGAAACCTATGATTGTTGGTTCGAATCCCGGTTCGTCCCGATTATGTTTCTAGGTTTGTCAGCACCATACCCGTGCTCGTGGGTTTCACCGAAGTGGTAAACGTGTAAGACCTGCATCACTTCGGGCTTTCCTCCCACATTAAGCTGACACGCTGTGATATAACTGGAATACTGTTAAAAGCGGCGTTAAACCCAAATCACTCACTCACTCATATGCCACTGTGAAATATCCGTTGTTATTGTAGCACTGTAATTACACCTACCTATCTGAATATATTGCCGGAAAAATTCGTTCGCATACCTTGTTTAAATTGCTATTGCTTTTACCTCTTGAAGGTTTTTGTTAGATTTTTATATGAAATGCATATCAATGTTGGTTCCTCAATATCTGAAAGGACCCGTGAAGATCCGGGGTAGAATAGGTCTTCAGTACCCCATGCTTGCCGTAAAAGGCGAATATGCTTGTCGTAAAAGGCGAATAACGGGATCGGGTGGTCAGGCTCGCTGACTTGGTTGGTGCATGTCATCGATCCAATTGCGTGGATCGATGCTCCTGATATTAATCACAGGATTGTCTGGTCCAGACTCGATTATTTATAGACCGCCGTCATACAGTTGGAATATTGTTGAATGTGGCGTTAAACAACAAACAAACAAAACAATATCAGAAGATAAGGTTGAGTGCCATCAATATGTATGTCCTCTCATTCAGACAGGAAGAAGATGTAATACCTGGGCATCACTAGGCTCCTCTTACCCATACTCCCACGAATGAGATTGCTCCAACCTTTTCACAATGAGCATGACATCCTCTTTCAGGTACACAGTGACTGAATGCACAGGTACTGGAGTGCTTCCAGTGAATTTTGAGGCTTTCGATGATGACTCTGACTACAAAGGCAACAACCTCATCACATTTACCCCAGCTAGAAGCGACTGTTTACAAATACACGCCGACGGTACAGTGCACCTCCTGAAGACGTTGCTGCAGCCCGAGAGTTGTGTGTTGACCACGCGTGCCGTTGACCAAGGGGAATTCCCAGGACCGTTGACGTCACAAATCGCTGCCACGGTCACTGTGACGTCATCAGATTGCCCTCCAACACCAACGGCGGCTGTAGATCCTAATGCTAATAATAATAATAATAATAATAATAATGATAATACTGGCGGCGATACGACAGTAGCTGCGACCACCGCCGCAGTAGGTTTGTCAGGAAATGCAGCCACGACTAACTTCGACGTCATTTTCGGCATACTAGGAGGGATATTAGGTGCCATCTTGCTGGGTACTCTACTGGCTTGTTGCTGTCGACGTTGCTGTGGAAAGAAGTAATACTTCAAAGATTATTGTAATATATGTAACAGTGGTCAACTCAATGAAACAGAATTAAAGTAAGACAGTGTGATGGGTGTATTACCAACAGCTATATGTAACATCCCAGTATACCATCGCCCTCGGTAGCACCTTGAGGACAGTATGTTGTACACCTCACGAATTATCCTTCTCTATGGTTGGTGCTGTTGGGCTCTGATGTGTATCGTTTAAATGCCAAACAAGACCTTATGTTCACGTGAAAGGAAACAATTATCTCCATCTTCTAAACAGATTCGACAAATTACAATCTTTTGCGAACACCTGGTGACTTTCAGTGATCCATATATATAGTTTTCACAACTTTCTTGTCCATAACGTCAAATAGTATCTGTTTCGGCGGATAATCGAGTATTCTCTTGCGTTGACGTTTTATGTCTTTTTGTTTCAGAAAAACAGCACCGTTCTCATCTGAGTGAGTAACACATTCATGCTTCGGGGTAGAGTAGATCTTCAGCAACCCATGCTTGCCATAAAAGGCGACTATGCTTGTCGTAAGGGGCGACTTGAGGGATCGAGTGTTAGGCTCGCTGACTTGGTTGATGCATGTCATCGATCCCAATTGCGTGGGTCGATGCTCATGATATCAATCAATGGATTGTCTGGTCCTGACTCGATTATTAACAGACCGCTGTCTGATCGCTTGAATATTGAGTGCGGCGTTAAACAACAAACGAACAAACAAACCAAGAATGGTAATTGACAATATTCTTAACACTATACACGGTTGAAACTTTTTGACGGTAACATGATAATTATGACATTATTAATTATGTTTTCCAATTTCAGCCAATCAGCGGCCAATAAGAAAAAGAGATTCGATACCATCAAGAAGAAAAAAGGTAAAACACGCTCTTATGAACCATTAAAACGAATCAACAAAACTTAAAATAACCTAAATTAAAATATGAAAGTCACCTTGTATGATCCCAGCAACCCTTTTCCACTTTTATTATCATCAGTTAAGGCAAAAGCTGGAGGGGCGGCAGCAGCGGCAGCGGTGGCAGCACCGACCGTGGTACAACGTTTCCTCAGGGTCAGACGAAAGATTCCCTTCCTCCGTGTGAAGAAGAGGGTGCCGGTTCCAGTTCGGACAGTGCGCCAGCTTGTACCCGTGCCCAACGGACAGGTTGTCCGGACATCGTACCCTGTGGCGCCACCCCCGTACTCTGTCAGAACAGCACCCGCTAATTCGGTCAGGCAGGTGCTTCCAGCACCCCCGACATACCGGGCTGTGGGTACAGCGCCCGTTAGATATAATTAGTTGTCTCACGTATGCGTGCGCACAGGGCGAATGACATACTCCAGACGTTGGTGTATTAAACCGTTTCAGAGACCGAGGCCTGTGGTCAGAAAATGTTATAACAAAACATTACTGTTTAAAGGATTTTATTTCTATTCCTACAACGAAGGGTTATCCATTAGGAATCCCCGATTGAAATGATATTCTCTTTACGCATACATTAAGTAATGTTTCAAAATAAAGGAAGGTGAAATATGATTGTAAATATGTATGAAGTAAAACAGTGTTACTGATGTGGACACGTGACAAAGTATTCAGTGGTAATTGTGATTCGGTTTAAATGATGACTAACGTCACGTGCTAACATTTCACAGATTGGGGCAAACTTAATCACTTAGATGCCGTGGAATAGGTCTTCACCAACCCACGCTTGTCGTAAAAGCGCGACTAAGCTTGTCGTAAAAGGCGACTAACGGGATCCTAAAGATAATTCTGTTGTGAAATATTTGCTCTATGTTGTCACTTTGCCGGGATAATAATTAAAATAGATGATAAATGACACTTACTTCATATGCCACTGTGAAATATCCGTTGTTATTGTAGCACTGTAATTACACCTACCTATCTGAATATATTGCCGGAAAAATTCGTTCGCATACCTTGTTTAAATTGCTATTGCTTTTACCTCTTGAAGGTTTTTGTTAGATTTTTATATGAAATGCATATCAATGTTGGTTCCTCAATATCTGAAAGGACCCGTGAAGATCCGGGGTAGAATAGGTCTTCAGTACCCCATGCTTGCCGTAAAAGGCGAATATGCTTGTCGTAAAAGGCGACTAACGGGATCGGGTGGTCAGGCTCGCTGACTTATTTGATGCATGTCATCGTATGCCAACTGTGTAGATCGATGCAAATGATCTCAATCAATGGATTGTCTGGTCCTGACTCGATTATTTACAGACCGCAATCATATAGCTGGAATATTGTTAGATGCGGCGTTAAACAACAAACCAAACCAAAGATTCCAAATCAGATAATTATTGTGCCATCAATAAATCCAAACAAACTTAGAGGCAAGCAACATCAATTGAAGAAGCACTAGTTAGTATGTTAACTACGTATGTGATGCATCGGCAGCACATCCACCAATGCATTGCCAGCGGTGACACAAATCGCACATACATCAAAACTTTAGTACAAATAAATGCATTGTATCTTAATATATGTCCGATAGGTCATAGATTGTGGTTCATTACATATGTCGGATATATCAGATTTTGTGGTGTATTGTATTATATACAACTTGTTGTGTTACAGTTTTGTGTTCTGGACATATTGCATATCTACATTTGTAAATATTTGTATGAGTAATATCATGTAAATAAAGTATTCTTATGGAAACACCTGTTCTAGTCTTTAAGCGCTGGGATTTAGAGTGGGATTGCCCCCAGATCGAGTGCAGGGGTGTTTACTGATGTAAAATTGCGACACCACCTTCCAAAGAAACAGTCATTTCATAACAGACAATATTTCACCTCATGATGTGAATGGTAAAAGCATGTATTTGTTTCTTGTTAGATATACATGGATGCTAATCACAGGTATAACTGGTTAACACACAATGACTCTCAAAATGGGACGTTGACCCATTGCCTTTATCAAGTATACGAAATAATGGGACAGTTATTCAAATCTTTGACCATTACGAGACCTTCTGTATTTTCCCCAGTAGCACCCTACCCAACACTGATGCGTATTATATTCGGTCACACAACGGTATGTGTTGATATTGGTAATGCTGATTGGGAAGCATCTGCTGCATTCATATTCGCGCCCGTCCAGAAAGAACCCTGATCCTGATATGGTATATGTGAGGAGGTGGGTGAAATGGGGTTTGACGACGCTTTCAAGATTATTGCACTTACATGGCGACATACATGCCCGTGTGGTTGTGTGGTTGTGGTTGTGTGTGTGTGTGTGTGTGTGTGTGTGTGTGTGTGTGTGTGTGTGGCTGCTTGTACTAGTCCGGGCTTCTGGCGGTGTTATAGTGCTAGCTATAGCCCACTGAGATACCATGCCACATGTTAACATGGATATCCCACTCCGAGCCGGCTTGTCTTTATCTTACCCTGTCCCGTTAATGCCGAGTGACAGCCAGTAAGTGTCAAGAACTTTGACGACGAATAATTCCCTGTGTTAATAACACGTGCTACTAGTAACAGTGAAACCTTGGTGATCCGAACAGTACAGCTGCTAATAATCGTCCTGTTTGAAGGGGCTTTGTACTTCATGGTTTGATATGTCTGTGTTGATTTGTCAAGTGTACTGGCGGTCTGGGTGTACCTGTATTTCACAACCTATTCTGTTACACTGACCCTCAACCAGATAATTATTCCATAACATAGTCAAGCAGTGACGATGTACGTCATGGCTGTTGACGTCTCAGACATACAGAGACATCAACATGAGTGTTGTCCTCACACGCTCTTACCATTGAGCCATTCCTTGTTGTCACGTCGCTCCCACCGAGTAGGTGTGTCGTGTCGACTGCGGTAGTAAACCATTCATACACTGCACTACTTGTCATTAAGTTTGTTTGAGTGCAGCTGTTAGCCGTCCGGCTATGAATGTTTGTTGTGCAGCTTATGTTTGTGAATAACTCCACTTTCGCTGCAGAACAAATACCTGTACACGCACACGCACACGCACACGCACACGCACACGCACACACATACATGATGTGAAAAACTCACTGTAATAATCAGTCTCCATTATCTGCCGAAACAGATTCCACTGCACCTTAAAAGGCAAAATAGTGATAAAAATAATATGAATGTATCACTGATACTCAGTGATGACACCAGGTGTTCGCAAGAAGGGTGAGGATTTCCTGACTCTACCGGTACCAAACCCCTTATAAAATATAATAAATGTTTCTTGGTTGCCTTACGCTGCACAGCAGTACGACCACTAGGACGGCTTCTAGTTTAAGCTTAACGATGTACCTAACTATTACCAGTTTATGCCAATACGCATTTCAAGCATTTAGAGCCTTGAGTGAACTAAGACATTGTCTCGCATGCTGGATTCATATACCTGATTTTAATGAATGAATTGTTTATTTATTTGAGTGTCACACATGTTTATATTTTTATGCAAGGCAGTATAGGCCGAGGAGACACTTTACACTAAAACATGTATTACATATTTTCTATGTTTTTAACTTAATTATAAAATGTATAGTAAGTGTAAAAAATAGACCTTGGAAAAAACCATTTGGTTTAACAACGTTTATAAAGCAATTTCACCGGGCGTACATTTTAAAACACATTTGACCTAAATCGGCGACATCTGAGGCATTTTGCATTAATATAATAGCATTAATTTTTGCATTGTGTGTGAGTATTGACCGCGCAGGCAAATATATAGCAGTGTTTCGGGGGTTAAAGTAGGGATGCATTGTGATATCTAATACATAAATGACAAGTTGAACTTTCGAATGTTGATGACGCCGCCGTACTTGACGAAAACTGTAAAGCAATATAAACACACGTATAGGCGGCTACACCCTTGTTGACTAATATACCGTTCGTTTTTACACCTGAACCAAACTTTAATAAGAAGCACAACCATTAACACTCTAATAATTTCCACAGCAATCTACCGCAGTAGGAACATGGTTGATGCATGAGGCTTGATACCATTTCGATAAAACTAGGATTATGGCAAGGTAACTATGTTCAATACCATGCAATACTGTTGTAATATCGGTTCAACTATCACAATAGTATCTCAATACCATTAGTGTTTTATTACTACCTCAACAGTTTGAAATGTCACTTCTTATAGTCACTCCTTGTTCGTACATAACTCGCTGGAACTGACAAGCGACCAGATCATCGTCGTCCTAGCCTTGCTTACAGAAAAACAGTCGCTCGCGTGAGTTGTGTATGACACATGGTGACAGCATGGTCTGCAATAGCAGCCAAGTTAGTCCTGCCTCCCTGTCGGTTTGGAAACTTATGTGATCATATTCACAATAAAGCAATTTTGTGTCGATATATTCCGTACGGGAACCCTTTATTATCACAGCTTGTGCAACATTCGTCAACTACGTTAACGTCCCAGGCCGTCAACAGGATATGAGTCAAAACCTTGGCCTGCAAAATGAAATCTGTTAGCCCACATGTACACACAAAGAGAGGGATGACCTCTGACAAGTGATCTCAATCGGATTCATTGTGTATCTGCATTCAGATTTACGTATCTACATTTGTATTCGAACGGTATACTGTTCTCCCGGTGTAAGGTGAACAAGCACAAAGGTGTCGCTAGGTAGGGTGGCTTGATCGGTAACGCTTCTGAATGACACACCATTTTATACGTCAACGTCATTGACGTTGAACTAAGTCATCTACGCTGATCTTTACTTGGATTGGGGTTGAGTGAGTGAGTGTAGGTTTAACGCCGCTTTGGGCAGACAGGTTTTGGCTAAGTTTAGATGTGGCACCGCTCCTGTTCAAATTGAACGGACGGTACAGTAACATGCTGTTAGAGGAATTGACATGTTTGCAGTGTCTTAATGTTGTTGAAGATGAATACCTTGTGTTTTTAAATTGCCCAGTGCATAATGCTGAGCGGCGAAGTCTTTTAAACAAGTGCGACAAATTAAGGTCAAAATTTATCAACCTGTGTGATGTGCAGAAAACAGTTTATATTTTGTCAGATAATATTTTATGTCCGTTTATAGCCAAAATCTGCAATGACATTATTTTTGTAAACATAAAGAGTTTTATACAGCTTCTAGTTTTCATATGCCTCTCTTAACTCCGTATGTTGAGGCCCATATGTTTAGTATAGTTTGTAACATTGTTGTTATGTATAGGGGTAAGTGAGTGAGTGAGTATGGTTTTACGCAGCTTTTAGCAATATTCCAGCAATATCACGGCGGGGGACACCAGAAATGGGCTTCACATATTGTACCCGTGTCGGGAATCGAGCCAACGCTTTAACCACTAGGCTACCCGACCGCCCCTTATAGGGGTAAGACTGTGACAAATCTGTGTGTCTGCCTGTCTGTATTACATCATAGCGTGTGAGCTTATATGGATGGGGATATTGACGCAGGTCAAAGACGTCTACACTCGAACCCACGTCCGGCGGTTTCAGGCATGAATATATAATTATTTTGATTATAAGAATAAAACAAGAATTGTTGTCTTTTAAATGACATGTAGCCTTAGGAATAAAAAAATCTGAAAGGAGGAAATAAAGCATATATAAGGTAAATAAGTTTGGAACTAATGTTTCTTTATGCGTTCTAACCCTGCTGGGAATCAAACCCGAGGCTTATACTAGCGAGTACTCTAACCATTGAGCTATCTCTGAATGGTAGAAGAATGTCTAAGCCTGGTATTATGTGTGTTTGCTATCGACCATACCTCAGCTGGAAATTAATAAATGTTTAAGACGGTGTGCGGTTAAGCACTGTGTCTGAGATCACCGAGACCCCGGTGTCAGCCTCACCATGACTACACCTCGGCATGTCAACATTGTGTGACATATTTAAATGCGGAGATTAATATCTACGCCACAGCCTTTAAATGTGGGATAGAAGTCTGAATAAAGAAGAGGTATCATAAATAATGTGTTATTGGATGGGAGGGGATTATCAAAAGAAAAGTACATTCAGAACGGACAATGAGAAAGGGTAAACCGCGTTAGAACTATTCATTATGTTGTTGACGGTCACGACTGACTAAACGTCAATACATGCCTGACAGCGTCATTGAATATAATAACGTTTGACTTTTATGTCCTGATCAGAAACCTGTATACCGCCACTGTTGTAATTACAAATGTGACCGATGTCAGGCAAAATACAGCCTCGTCATACATAATTTAAGACACACGTTTACGTTGGCCCGTCAGGCAGTCCAAGGGACACAACTCTCGCCTTTTGTTGTATTTTCGGAATGATATGACCACACTCTCAGGACAAGCTGTTGTTTAAGTCAAAGGTATTTGTGGTCAGTAATTGTAGTGGTTAGGGAGGACGTAGCAACAATGAAAAAGCTGTTGGCGTTGACGGTGTTCCTGGAGCTGGCTGCGATTATTTCAGCGGTGAGTACTCCGAACACTCACTCTCTGTACTGGTATACATTAACACAAACAGCAGTAATGGCCGATCGTTAGATGATTTATAACATGATATGTTAGATTTGCGTGTGTTTCTTTGGGACTGGTAATTTATTTTGGTGTGTCCGGGGGGGAGGGGAGGGGGGGGGGGGGGGGGGGAGGATAGTTAGATTGGTCTTGGGGCCGAATCTTATTTGGCCGTCCCACCCTGCCCCCATTTTCTCATGTTTCCACCCCACCCCCAAATACATGTTACATGTTTTCGATTACCCCTCCCTTCCCTACCCCCAATACTTGTAGCGCTGTTTTACACACAGCCTCACTATTATAAAGGACCAGTCCCTAGATAATGTTCATATATTTGTAATGTTTGTATTTGAAAACATACGGGGCACGGGTTGTCCAGTCGTCCGAGGCGCCGCAATTCGCTATACAGAGTTGCGTCCCTTGGGCATGCCAGAAACCTGAGATTGCTGGATTCGAATCCTTGTTCGCCCCGATTATATTATATTTTTTGTCAGCACCATACCCGTGCTCGTGGGTTGCACCAAAATAGTCTTAGACCTGCATCACAATCGGGCTCTTCTCCCACATTAAACTGACACGCCGTTATGTAACTGGAATACTGATAAAAGCGGCGTTAAAAGCCGACTCACTCACTCACTCACTCACTCAATTTTTGCTTTGAGGTTGTAGGCTGTAACGATAGGCGAGAAGCCAATCGTCGTGAACGTCGAAGAAGGATTCACACTGAGAAAGATACTCCATCCATTTCAATGCGTCAGTGACATTCCAACATCTGCGGTTTCCGTGACGGTGTTGTCCATCACCCCCACCTCGCCCTGCGGAGGCTGCTTCGACATCATCAGGGAAACAAAGGCTGACCGTAAGTCTGTTTGGTTTTGTTTTTTTGTAACGCCGCAGTAATCAATATGTCGCAATGACCTGTAAATAATCCCATCTGGACCACAGAATCCAGTGATCCAGTGACCACATGAGCATCGATCTGTCATTGGGATACGATGTCATGCATGAGCCAAGTCAGCGAGTCTGTCCACCCGATCCCGTCAGTCGCCTCTTACGACAAGCATAGGTTCCTAAAGACCAATTCTAACCGGGGCGATTAATATTATAGACGACGAGCTAGGCAGTCGGTTTGACCATCCGATCTATGCAGTCGACTGCTACGACAAGTATACTTGCCGGGGGCCGTATGGACACATTACTTCTAGGGGCACGTGTCGCAGGTCACAAATCAGACGAAGTTAAGCAACGTTGGCTGCGGAGTGTGGTTGGATGGGTGACCGTGTCCGACAGCTTGAGTCCTGAGAGTTTCTAGGGCTTCGGTCCTGCCTCACACCGAAGCACGTGTAGTACCGTGTCTCCATAGGTAAGAGACTTTGATCGAAATCGGTCTCTGTTCACCCAGCAGTAAATGGGTACCCGGTAGGATGAGATGGTAACGATTAACCTTCTAGAGCCTCACAGAACTTTTCGGAGAATGTTAAGACTCCCCAACACTGCAGCCTTCTGCATTACCCAGATTGTCAGAAGGGCTGTATTCCTGGTAGCAAACCCGGGTACTCTCTCAATGTCAGTCAACAGATTGGGAGGTACCAAACCGAAGGTACCGAGAACAATGGGGAGTCGGACATGGTACTTGGGAGGCAAGCGTGACATTTCGAAAGCGATGTCCGCATATTTGCCATGTCTTTCCTGAATCATGTCAATCACATTAGCGTCAAAATTAGCAAAGAATTTTGTATTTATCATTTTCCATGACTGCCCTCTACATACGTCGTATCATGATTGGACCCCTGTGTCAAAACCACAAGCATGTCGAAGCTACGAGCTACACCATATGTCGCTTAAGATTCTGTGTTTGTGCCAAAGCTGGGCATCCACTGACAATGTGTTGAACAGTCTCATTAAATTTATTTCATAATCTACATTTTTATGCAAAATCACACAATGACGGTATTATTATTATTATTATTATTAAAATAAAAAATGCAACAAAGAAGATTTGGGTGATCTAGAGGTCTAACGCACATGGTCTACTGATTGTACTCTTTGTACTTACAGAGTTCACACTGTTTTACCTGCCAAGTCAAGGTCTGGTGGACTTTGATGGCACCGCGATGTACACGCTGACGGCTATCTGCAGAGATGAATCAGGAGCGAATGACACGGCGGATGTAGAAATAAGAGTGGTCACCAACCATCCACCTGTCTTCAACACTCCGATAGGTGATAGTGCTTAGATTGTTCCTTTCACAATACATGTATTTGGGAAATGTCTATGAACATTCTTGTTACTATTGTTCTATTCCTGCCATTGTACAAACTACCATTCCGATAAACCGGAATTCCGATATTCCGGGCACGGTTGTCCGAGCCTTCTGAAGCACCTCATTTGGCTAGGTGGAATGGCGTCCCTTATGCGAGCCAGAAACCTATCATCGTGAGTTCGAATCCCAGATTTAGGTTTACCAGCGTCATAACGTTCTCTTGGGTTTCTCCATAGCGTTAGCGACCCATGAAGATCCGGGGTAGAATAGGTCTTCAGCAACCCATGCTTGCCGTAAAAGGCGACTATGCTTGTCGTAAAAGGCGACTAAGGGAATCGGGTGGTCAGGCTCGCTGACTTGGTTGATGCATGTCATCGATCCCAATTGAGTGGATCGATGCTCATGGTGTTTATCACTGGATTGTCTGGTCCAGGCTCGATTATTTACAGACCGCCGTCATATAGCTGGAATATTGCTGAGTGCGGCGTAAAACAGTCAACCAACCAACCATAGTTTCAGCGTCTCCGGTGTGTGATACTTCTCGTACCTTTCTCCCACACGAAGCTGACACGCCGTGATGTAACTGATTTACTGTTCAAATTGGCGCTAAATCAAACTCACTCACTTCAGATTGCAACAAGGGAGATAATCTTTCTTTATTCGACACGGCGTTTTCGCCATTCCCTGGGTTCCGGAGAGGAAGGCAAATTTGAATATGTGATTGGACGAATGATAAGTTAACGTATTGTACAGTGCCATCGATGGAGCATTACAAACGTCGCCACTCGCCCCTTTCCGTAACCTGCAAGAAGATTCGTCCCCCTATCGATGAATGTTATATGCGAAAATTCGACAAACCAATCAGAATGTGCGTATGACTTGAGGTACTGCGGTCAAAGAATCTCTCAGGAATACTTTTTGATTTTGCACATGTCTTGCATCTAAAAATATGCCCAATACAAAGTTAAATATGTTCAATCATGCTGTATAAATACCGTAAGTCCCTAAATAGCATCTTGGAACATATATGACATAGGGGAACTATACGTGATTCATTACGCAACATAATGACAATTCTTTTAACTATGCCGTTTGTGCTTAGACGGAACCCAGTCGCAAAAATGGCCACGAGAGGGCCACGAATCAGTATTCGGCTTGTCCCGGAATAACACGAATTCGTCACGAATGGGAACAGTAGGGTAATACAATGATATCAGCTATTATGGTTTGTCATTAGTATGCTGTCATCGGGCCATGGACAATTGCTATGCGTCAATCGATTAATCTATGCACCCTTTGAGTCAAGCTCCTTCCCTCCACGTGACACCTTCGTTACACTCTCGGTAACATCGCTGCCACCAGTGTGGGCGCGGCCATTACAAGAATCTTGAAATTTGCCCTCTAACCCCAAATGTAGTAACGTTTATACTTTTGTTTATGTCTTTGGGAATGCCATCATATTTCATTTTGAAAAGGTTTACGACTGACCATGTTTTCCAGATGAATTTACTTTGTTGTTTTAATAATCAGATTGGTTCGAGATTGCAGACTAACGGAAAATCAACCAACTTCTCCCTTACATTCTCACTATATCAATTAAAGATGATAGTTTTAATGAAATAGAAATTCAAATTGACAAACAAAGTAAGTAATTTATCAGCGGTACGTGTATTCGGCGTCACGACAGCCGTCACTTGTTTGTAAACATAACGGTCATTCGGTTGCGAGTTCAACTCCAAGCATGGTTGGGGTCACCTATCACAATGGGGGAGTTTTGACTGGTGGCAGCGATAGTATAGGGAACTCCGCGAACGGACTATCGCTGTGAGGAGCTTGCCTTTGAGTATGGTAATACGGACCTGTGGAGTGATGACCAGATGTCTTGGTCTGTAGCTGGGGGAGAGAGTGAGTAAATGCACTGTTGTAGGGAGCAGGCAGCAATGTTAGAGCCTTGTCATTACGGCTGGGATGTAATTGATTCTGGATTGGGCAAACTAGTGGTTGATAGTATGAGCATGCGGCCGGGCCACGGTGACACCCAAGCAGTCGGGTCCCACATTGTGACCATCCTATCCTTTTAGTTACGATTCTTGGTGGTACTGCCTACATGGCTCGGGATGTCAACGGTGGTATTGTTTCAGATAATGGCTGTGGCATATCGGGACTCTTCACCCAAGCTGGAACTATCATACGTACTGTGGGCGTCACTGATAACGATTCTGACGACCTCAACTTCACCATGACGGTCCTTCCTACTACATCGACGGGAGACTACTACATCGATAATGGTGACCACAGCTTTATGCCTTCGTTAAATAATGCCAAAATGTTACGCTGCCGCAGCAGTAACTCGTTGCCAGAATAAGTTACTATTAACTCACGAACGGAATTTACACTTTACTGTTAAAATGTCGATATGCCGGCAGTATTTAAGGACTTGCATTGCCTACGAGTAGGCGAATGTCATTTTACACCGCATTCAGCAATGTTGAAGCTATACACGTCTGACTGTAAATGATTCAGCAGGTTGCAGACACAGCAGGGTGTTAGCTAGTACATTCATGGGAAACAAGCGTTGGGTGATAGGGGTGTATTTGATCCTGGAATTCCTACGGCTGTCCGAACGGCTCGACTTACAGTGCCGTATATGTGTTTTATGTCTCAGAATTGTGTGTGTCAGTATAGGTGTTTTGTGTCTCAGTATAGTTGTTTTGTGTCTGAGTATAGGTGTTTTGTGTCTCAGTATAGGTGTTTTGTGTCTGAGTATAGGTGTTTTGTGTCTGAGTATAGGTGTTTTGTGTCTGAGTATAGGTGTTTTGTGACTCAGTATAGTTGTTTTGTGACTCAGTATAGGTGTTTTGTGTCTGAGTATAGGTGTTTTGTGTCTCAGTATAGGTGTTTAGTGACTCAGTATAGTTGTTTTGTGTCTCAATCTAGATGTTTTGTGTGTCAGTATAGTTGTTTTGTGTCTCAGTATAGTTGTTTTGTGACTCAGTATAGATGTTTTGTGTCTCACTATAGATGTTTTGTGTCTCAGTATAGTTGTTTTGTGACTCAGTATAGTTGTTTTGTGTCTCAGTATAGTTGTTTTGTGACTCAGTATAGATGTTTTGTGTCTCACTATAGATGTTTTGTGTCTCAGTATAGTTGTTTTGTGACTCGGTATAGATGTTTTGTGTCTCAGTATAGTTGTTTTGTGACTCAGTATAGTTGTTTTGTGTCTCAATCTAGATGTTTTGTGACTCAGTATAGTTGTTTTGTGTCTCAGTATAGTTGTTTTGTGACTCAGTATAGATGTTTTGTGTCTCACTATAGATGTTTTGTGTCTCAGTATAGTTGTTTTGTGTCTCAATCTAGATGTTTTGTGTGTCAGTATAGTTGTTTTGTGTCTCAGTATAGATGTTTTGTGTGTCAGTATAGTTGTTTTGTGACTCAGTATAGGTGTTTTGTGTCTCAGTATAGGTTGAGTTCTGTCAATCTAGATGTTTTTTGTCCCAATCTAAATGTTTTGCGTTTCATTATAGGTGTTTTGTGTCTCAGTATAGATGTTTTGTGACTCAGTATAGATGTTTTGTGTGTCAGTATAGGTGTTTTGTGACTCAGTATAGGTGTTTTATGTCTCAGTATAGGTGAGTTCTGTCTCAGTATATATGTTTTGTGACTCAGTTTAGATGTATTTTGTCTCAGTATAGATATTTTGTATCTCACTATAGATGATTTTTGTCCCGACTTAGATGTTTGCGTTTCATTATAGGTGTTTTGTGTCTCGGTATAGATGTTTTGTGTCTCAATCTAGATGTTTTGTGTCTCAGTATAGATGTTTTGTGTCTCAGTATAGATGTTTTGTGTCTCAGTATAGATGTTTTGTGTCTTAATATATATGTTTTGTGTCTCACTATAGATGTTTTGTATCTCAGTATAGATTTTTTGTGTCTCAATCTAGATCTTTTGTTTTTCAGTATAGGTGTTTTGTGTCTCAGTATAGATGTTTTGTGTCTTAACATAGATGTTTTGTGTCTCACTATAGTTGTTTTGTGTCTTGTTTTGTGTCAGGTGGCAACATCCGGAACAGGTTCCCAACGGATATGCTGTGTCTTTCAACCATTGCCTTCCACGTGTATGTGACTGACTTCAAATCCAACCGTGTCGGACCCGCTGTTGTGACCTGCTCAATCAGTAGTAAGTGTGCAACACACATGTAACATATCACGTGAACATGTTCATGTACATATGAGCAAAACCCGGTACAAATGTATTGGGTATTATAAGTGTATTAAATAAGCGAAAACAATGTTGATTTATTACAAATACATATAAGTAACATGGAAATCATAATTCGTATTTGTGTATATTTTCAATCATTCAATTATTTTGAAACATTTAATGGTAACAATCTATTGCAGACCCCTACCTAGCGCCATCGGTGTCTAATTTGAACCGCGAGATAAGCCTTCCGGAAGACACGTCCTTTCCGTCGACGCTCATCACAATGTTGGCAACGCCAACCATCCCCATCGTCAGATACGACTTCTCCACCATCCCATCGGCCGCACGGTGGCTCTTCAGCATTGAGAGTAAGTACATGAGGGTGGCCAAGCCTCCTAAGGAGTCCATGGCAAGTTCGTTGTATTGAGTTGCGTCCGTGGGCACGCCAGAAACCTAAAGTATGATTGTTGATACCAGTCCCTGTTCGCCCCGATCATGTTTTTAGGTTTGTCAGCACCATACCCGTGCTCGTGAGTTTCATTAATGTGGTTAACGTCTGATACCAACATAACTTCGGACTTTTCTCTCACACTAAGCTTACACGCCGTGATATAGCTGGAATACTGTTCAAAGCAGCGTTAAAAGCCAACTCACTCACTTTATGCACGCCGACATATAGCTGGAATATTGCTGAGGGCGACCTTAAACAACAATCACTTCACTAATCAATCAATCGATCATTTTGTGCACAGTAAAACTCAGTTAGTCATGAAAGCTTATCTTCCGAACGACTATAGTTCCGATACATACTAAAGGATATTACTCATACTAAAGGATAGAACTCAGTACTCGAGGTTAAATAAGAGGAATTTACGGTGTTTCCCAGTCACATGCTTTCTGTATCTTAGACCAGTTGTAAGCATTAATAACTTAATCAGGACAGTTAACATATACCCTAAAGGTTTCAAAGTTTGCATCAATAGTTATAATCAGTTGATGATTATCGTCTTCGTGTATCTGAATAGCTAAAAGCCAAATAGCCTAATAGCCAAACAATGGCCTGAAGCTATCACTGACTCGATGACTCGTTGCCAGACAATGACCTGAAGCTATCACTGACTCATTGACTCGTTGCCAGACAATGACCTGAAACACTGACTCGTTGCCTATACCTCCAGACAATGACCTGAAGCTATCACTGACTCGTTGCCTATACCTCCAGACAATGACCTGAAGCTATCACTGACTCGTTGCCTATACCTCCAGACAATGATCTGAAGCTATCACTGACTCGTTGCCTATACCCCCAGACAATGACCTGAAGCTATCACTGACTCGTTGCCTATGCCTCCAGACAATGACCTGAAGCTATCACTGACTCGTTGCCTATACCTCCAGACAATGACCTGAAGCTATCACTGACTCGTTGCCTATGCCTCCAGACAATGACCTGAAACTATCACTGACTCGTTGCCTATGCCTCCAGACAATGACCTGAAGCTATCACTGACTCGTTGCCTATACCTCCAGACAATGACCTGAAGCTATCACTGACTCGTTGCCTATACTTCCAGACAATGACCTGATGCTAGTAAATGAGCCGAGCTACGAAGACGCCAACTTCCAGAACATCAACATCTCCGTCTTCCCGTACAACGAGTACTGCAGGTCAGTTGATGGACACTTCCTCTTCATCAGGATCACTGACGTCAACGACATCCCCAAACTTCGGCCTGATCTAGTGTACACGGCGGTGAACGAGGGCACGGTATGTTCCCCTCTCCTACCATGGCATAACAAAAACGTATTTTAGGGCATAAGTCCAATTCAAAATGCAAACGGATGTAAGCGTAATAGCTGATTCATCTGTAACGTGAGCCAGTTTGAATACACAAAACAAAAAACAGCATACGAGTGTCACCCTGTAGCTAATCTTGTATAAATTCGTATTATTATTCAATTTGAGTTAGAATCAAATATGTCCTGAACGACATTAGATGTATTTTTTGGTAATAAAGACCTGTCTTATAATTTTACTCTGCTCTTACAAAGCCTTGGTCAGACCTTGTTCTTGCCCTGCTCTGAGCCTCATAAATGTTGACTTCAGTCCTGCTGTATCTATACTCTGATCCCACTCACCATCAACTCTAACACAGCTTTGGTCTTGCTCTGGTCTGCTCTCTTTCTATACTTTGATCTCGCCCCGTCCATGCTCTGATCCTGCAACAAGACGTATCTTGCTAAACTCTGACATTGCTCATGTCCTATTCTTGCCCCATCCTGAACCTACTCAAGGTTTACTGTGAGTATGTTGAAGGTACAATTCAAGCATCGGGGGAATTATTTTGAAATAATTATGACACTATTGCATTTTGTTTCAAACATAAATGTTTAGCATTGTGGTATGCAAATGTTACTTATATCGAAAATCATCGACTTATTTTCACAACCACGTTCTCAGATAAACGTCGCGTTCAGTACTCTCCTGATCGATGACGACTTTGGCGACACCCACACCTACGAGATAATTGCGGGTAACGACAGAAAATTATTCGACATCAACCAGCAGACGCGAAATATCATATCCGTAGGGACATATGACGTAGACCAGGGGGTGGACCCCCAGAACGTCACACTAGTTATCCGAGTGACAGATCGTGCGGGGGCCACTGCTAACGCAACTGTGAGGATGATCATAGAGGACATCAACGACAACTCCCCTGTCATCACCCAGACAACCCACACCTTCTCCGCTACTGGCTGTTCCATAATCAACTCAAATCTAGGCACGATCACAGCCACAGACCAAGACTCTGCTAAAAATGGCAACAATATCGTCCGATTTCTCGGGTCGTGTAATGGCCCTCTCTGTGTGAGCTCTGATGGCACTATCTACGCGTCTGGTTTGATAGCAGCCAGTCAGAGCTACAGCCTGACTGTACATGCCACCGACCTTGGAACAGTGCCAGGCCCCCGACAGAGTGTTATTCCTGCCACAGTCACCCTCACCACGTCGGCCTGCCCCACCACAGTCGCCCCCGTCGTCGTCAACGGCAGCAGCAGTAGTTCTAATAGCTCCAGCAACTCCTCAAGTTCAAGCTCCAGCTCTAGCTCCAGCTCCAGTTCCGGCTCATCATCTTCGGCATCCTCTTCTTCTTCAGGTACTATTTCACGAATGTCATGGTACTACTGCAGTATTGAATGAGAGGATGGAAACCTTACTTGTTGTAATTCTATACAGAGATTATAAAATCTGTCAAGTATAGCACGACAACAAGAACATATTGTGCAATCTGACCTTGCAACTGTTCTCCACAAAACCAATTATGTTTATTTATCTGCCTATGTTAATAGCGTAAAAGTTTAGCGCAGCTTTTGCGGTCCATATTAAATTATGGTCGATTACGTCATATCTGAATATATTTAATGACATAACAATCACAAGGATTTTGTATTTGGTTTCTATTTTGCCATCTGTCACTATCGCCGAACACTATCGCTAAGTTGTTACACTGATAAACCTTCCTTGCAGTAACGTCCTCTTCAAACGGCACTCTTGACGCGGGGGCGATTGCCGCCATTGTGATAGGCTGTCTTCTTCTTCCCCTTCTGTTCATCGCTGGCTACTTCCTGTTCAAGTCTTGCTGCCCGTCGGCCTTCACCTCTTGCTGCGGGCCTAGCACAAGCGCCGCTAGCAAACCGCAAGTGTGAGTAATGACGCTAACGTTAGTTATCTGTGCACCTCAAGGTCACTGCACACTCCTGGTGACTGCATGGCCCATCCGCTAAGACGCCTCAATTCGTTTCCCTCGGGCGTACCAGATCCTATGACCGTTGGTTCGAATACTGATAATGTTGTTTGGTTTGTCTGCACTCTTACGTGTTCGTTTGTTCACCAAAGTGGGGAATGTCTAAGTCACGCATTGCATCGACGTGCTTCGACGTGCTTGCCGTAAGAGGTGACTATGCTTGTCGTAAGAGGCGACTGACGGGATCGGGTGGTTAGACTCGCTGACCTGGTTGATGCATTTCATCGTATCCCAACAGCGTGGATTGATGCTCATGATGTCAATTACTGGATTGTCTGGTCCAGACTCGATTATTTACAGACCGCCGTCATATATCTGGAACATTGCTGCGGTGTTAAATAACAAACAAACGAAATGATGTACGCGCCTTCTGTTTTTAGGTCGCGTGATAACTAGATAAATGTTAAATGTTACTTTACAATTTTTCTTTTCCAGAACTAAGCCACCAGAGAAAAAGTGAGTACTGATAGGCAAGGATAGTCATTGATACACAGTGTATCAATCATCCCGAGTTAGATGACGTTTGAACCGAGCTGATCAGATTTATATTTGTGTCGTGCGTTTTAGTACATGTGCCCCTTATGGTTTAACTGAAATACAGTTATCTCTCTCTTGCAATATTCCTGCTATGCTGCAGGTGCTTTCTCTCGAGATTGAAATGTTAACTCGTCTAGTAATGCAAAGTAAAGTTAAATTGATTATCAGCCATGCACCTTTACGCTTACAGTTAACAATGTATTCTTCAGCTACTGGAGCCCGCCATCACCAAATCGTAAAACACGCCAGATAACTCCAGAAAAACCAAGAACGTGAGTGGGACATTGGCCGCGATCATGAGAAACTGAAGAGAAAGAGTAAATTTAGAATATATAGGTGTTTTAAAGGAAATGAATCATTCATAGTGTCGACCAATTTTAGTAAATACCTTTATAGTATTCTACGAAATAACGTTTAAGTCTCGCGAGGTATAGTCGTGATGATATCACTTTGATTTTATGATATTAAATAACACAGGTAATGTCTAGTTATATGGACTAAAAAGTATACTATAAAACACAAGTAAATGATGAACGTGCATTGTCGTCTATGCGGTCAGTAGCATCTAGCTGTGAAGAGCAACTAAATATTATCCTATCCAAACATATTGAGTCCTGCGGTGTGGTTTCGTGTTCAATATGTGATACAATCTGTTCCAGGCCAGAAAAACCTCAACAGAACCAGCAGTTTGACTACTGGGGCGGCCGTAAGTACTGTAAGTCTTACTGTAAGTCTAGTGAATCTAGTATCTTCGGAGAGCGAAAAGTCGGTGGTTTGATATCCTGGCCGCATCACACCAAAATCCGTTAAAAGATGGTACTTGTTAGTACCCTGCCTCACGCCCGGCATTGAGGGATAAAACAAGGACGTGTCCACTTGGAGTCATTTTTTTGTATCTGAGTCGAGTATCCATGTTAAACTGCAGTTATATCTCAGTGGGCTATCACTGCAAAACTGACATAAGTCGGTACAAGACTAGTGCAAGCAGCTACACACATGTGTATTCATGTCGCATATTAAATGCAATCATCTTGAACGGGAGGTAAACCCCATTTCACCTCACCCCACCTCACCTCACTGGACGTTGATCCAATACCAATTACAGGATATATTCCTGCCTGTAACCGATCCCCGGCCGCGTCATACCAAAAGACGTTAAAAGATGGTACTTGTTGTTACCCTGTCTGGCGCTCGGCATTATGGGGCTAAAACAAAGACAGGTCGGCTCGGAGTCAGTATACTGTGTCTGAGTGGAGTATTCATGTTAAACTGCGGCATGGTATCTCAGTGTGCTAGCACTATAAATCGGCATCAGTCCGGACTAGTACAAGCAGCCACACAAACACACACACGTGCACGTCGCTATATAAGTGCAATAATCTTGGACGCGACGTTAAACCCTATTTCACCTCACCTCACCTGCCTGTAACTTCTGAAGTCATTTTATTGAAAATGCCACTTCCCCAAGAAGCAGTTTTGGTATATATGGATCAGCAATGAATTTTTAAGCACAGCATTTACGATTGCCTTTGAGACTGAAGAGTTACTTCCCTTCAGCTAACAATGACATGTGGCACTATCGATCCGTTCTCATCTACTGACAAAGTCGATTAATCGGTTGTAATGTTGTTTTCGCACCTGGCAGCTCGGGTAATGCTTTAATATTAATGCCACAATAAAAATAGTATTACCAAAAGAACAATTTAATTTGCTAATGTTTATCTTCTAGGAAACACCACTGGTTCCGCACCGAAACCCGCCGCAGACATTGGCGGTCAGTCGACGTACATGTGATTACCTACAGCAAGCATGGGAAGTTGTAGTTTGCTACACCATACGTTACCGCCGCGGACGTCGACAGTGCCATACGAACACTTCATCTACGATTCTATTTGTACTACGAAAATGTTATCATCACACTCTCTTTGTCACATAATGTCGACATTTCAACTTTACTGCGGGCAAAAGATAGTATTCACCCATGTTTGATGGTGGTAAATAGGAAACAAACAAGGATTGGTTATTCGATGGTGATGTATTTTATACGGGTATTGGAGTTGTGTTTTGGACCTTAAGTTTGCATGCAGTGTTTCGCAACAGTTTTCAGACTAGTAACGTTTTGATAACGTTTCAATTTGTAAATTTGGGGTGAAATCCGATGTTCAAGTGTATACTCTCTGTTGCCCGGCAGTTTATTAATAAATAATTCTTTAATTTGACGTTTACACGATATTCGGCTTTTCCATTGGACGAGAGGTCGGTCACATGACCGCGAAGTTGACGTTCATAAGTGTATGAACGACACAATTTGACGTTCATACGTTTTTCACGAGACCGTGTTCTTGAAATGACGTAAACACTGACGGACTACATCCACATGATAGACTTGTATTTCAAGCTCCGACGTTCATACAGTTTGGCCCTCATTCTATGCAGGTTCATACTCCAATGAACTCACACAAAGTGAAGGTCAATTCTTAAGTGATAATTTGATGGAAACGCTCACTTTATTGTTCAATTGGAAACCATATAATGTGACAGTGTGATCAAAACACTCCAATTGAACAGCCTCTGAATCTCTATTTGACTTGGAACTAAGTGATCATGTAGTCGACACACTCTATTTATACGCCAACTTTGACTATATGCGATCTCGTGCATTAAGGGCGTGGAACAAGGTATGACAGTCATGAGGTAACCTTTCCTGCACGCCTTACTGAGAATATATATGGAGAAATGTCCCTATCCAAACAGCATTCGTCTGTAGTGTCCACATTAACAGGATCCGGACAAATGGGGTTTCACTGCAAGTGATAGATCCGAGACCGATGCACACGCCTGTGGACAAAGCAAAACACGACATACATGTGACCAATACATGTATAGCATATGAAATGCAAACAATGAAAGTGACATGAAATAATATTGTAATATATTTACACCGCATTCTTGGAAATGTGTATTTAAATTTGTCGTCAATTTGCTATTTTTCCGGATTCTCACCATGAGGTGAAAGGTCGTCGTTATTGTCAATATGTGACGCATGTGTCCTTCAAATCACTATGTAGTGACACTGAAGATCATCCATGTCCACTAGCGACCATTATAATACCCCAGGCAGCACTAGAATTACAGTATCATAGTGGACAGAGTACTGATGACAATATTATTCCCGTACGTTGATTCCGTGGACCCTGTGTGGATGCTTAGCACTAGAGCCAGCACGACTCGCATGTAAATAAAGCCTGAAGTATTACCCATCTTTGCGAACACTGTGATAATATATCCGTGCCACTCGTGATTGTCTGGTGTATGATACCTTCCGATACTGCCCGGGTACTCTGAAATATGGACTAAGGGTGGCTTTTCATGTAAATATATTTGTCTGACAAGACCATAATGCTGCGCATATACAATAAATATTTATAGTGTCTTCTGTTTTTTGGTGTCTTGTTAATTTGTTAGTCAGTTACTTCCTGTTCAGCTGCTTACTGGGTGCTTTGTTCTCCAAGATTTGAAATACACGTCTACCATTGCTGGGGGCGCGATCCCCAGTGTCTAGTGTGTGTTACCATTATAAATGAACAGCTTTGAAATCTTTATACTTTTAGTGATATGCCTAGGCCTATGTGTGAAATAGTGACAGTCACATGAGGCGCATGGCCATCTACTGCGAGCCAGTGCTTAATGTATGAGAACCGTACGTAAAATACAGGAACTTGGCACCATGTAAACATGTATATTTGGTATGACGGAGTATAAATCAACAGGCTTCAGATTTATATATAATCATGATCAGTTCAACGGATTTGTGTGATGTAGTATGTCATCAGCTGATAACCAGGAATGGTCAAAATCCCCGAGATGTGCATGGTCTGCAAACACCTGGACACTTGCTAAGGATGATAAGAATCTAAATCCGTCGTATCGTGTGTGTGGCATTACGAGTTGTATTAGTTCACCACTGACAAGCTATCGCCTTAATACTGATTGGAGTTTGCTGATCAATTAGTTGGAGAATGTGTCGATAAATTCATACTCTCTCATACTCCTACTCTCGTAACATTATTGGGGGCACGGGTGGCCCAGTCGTCTAAGGCGTCGCGATTCGCTGTGCAGAGTTGCGTCCCTTGGGCACGCCAGAAACCTATGATTGTGGGTTCGAATCCCGGTTCGCCCCAATTATGTTTCTAGGTTTGTCAGCACTATACCCGTGCTCGTGGGTTTCACCGAAGTGGTAAACGTCAGAAACCTGCATTACTTCGGGCTTTCCTCTCACATTCAGCTGACACGCCGCGATATGACTGGAATACTGTTAAAACGGCGTTAAACCCAACTCACTCACTCACTCGTAACATTATTGAGGTCTGAAGGATAAAAGTCGACCCAGAGGTTCTACTTGGACTGCTTGTGTGTTTGTTGTTTAACGCAGCAATATTCCAGCTATATGACGGCGGTCTGTAATAGTCGAGTCTGGACCAGACAATCCAGTGATTCATATCATGATCATCCACCCACGCAATTGGGATCGATGACATGTATCAACCAAGTCAGCGAGCCTGACCACCCGATCCCGTTAGTCGCCTTTTACGACAAGCATAGTCGTTTTTTACAGCAAGCATGGGTTGCTGAAGACCTATTCTACCGGGTCGCGTTTGCACATGTCAGTTCGTGATCACTTACAAACACATTGTAATACTATTCAACAATAATTTACTTCAAATGATAATTTCTAAAATTTCCAGAGGGAAACCCTCCCATTCGCAGTAACTAAATTGGATCGGATCGGGTAATAACTTCAGAAAAGTTATTCCAGGCATGTCAGGTAATTATTTCGGAGGGACATCCCCGCGAGTAGACAGCCCTGGAACTTAATGACAGACGAGTCGGCTGGTAGCTGCATATTACAACGGCTGCAGTGATAAACTTGCTTAACAATAAACAGACGTTAATGTTTTAGATATACAAAACAGGATTAATAACATGCTTAGATTACCTCGATCTCATTAAAATCAAATACAAGACCCCGCTACCGCTGAGAACATCCCATCACAGGTAACGTCAGAACGACCTTTCGCGAACTTTGACCGACATACAAACAAGAAGTCGACATTAGCCACTGAGAAAACGGGCGACACCCATTCCAGACTGCTTTATAAAGTATTTTAAATCAGTCATACAACCCGTAACCGTAGTTTTGTGTTAACCTCTTTGATAGGCTATAAATACCCAATGCCATTTAGAAAGTGGTTAAATGTAACAAATGTTATATTTGGGATAACACTTTCTTAGTAAAGTACAGATTCTCGTACTTTTTTGGGTTGAGTCCCGTCCGGCATTCGAACCCACACTTGCCAGAGTGAGGCATCTAATCTCCAGCACACTAAGTCAGCGATCTAACCCGCTCAGCCACCGAGGCTTCCACAAAAATGAAAGTCCGACAACTGGCAGTCTAGATCACGTACTTTTGAGTACCCCTCTGACAAATGTAAATTGGCACGGCTCCCATGGCCGAAAGCTATGAGCACACGATGCTATTTACATTTGGGTTTATCCGACATACTAGTTAATCCGACACAATCATATGCAACCAACCATGTCGGATTAACGGGTCTTGACTGCAGAGATGCTATGAGGTAGTGTTAAAAGACCATAGCAGAGCCCGGTAATAAACATCGTTAGAGATCAATAAACGAATACAAGAAACCTCCAAAATCAATACATGACGTTACATAAGGTTTCTACGCTGTTCAATACCCTTGATTCGCTCTAAATTAATGCTTTTGTTTATTTGTCTTGTATATACCCAATCTATTATTATGTCTTAATTAATGTACCCAACATATTACATTTGCGTTTACGACGCTGTGGCTTTGAGTAGAGATGTTGATTTGCTTCAATCAACCCCCAAAGCGTCCTCAGCGCGCGACTACTGTCTCCCATGCTTTGTCATCGACTTCCAAAGCTGTGGATATGAGACTCGTTGAAACGAGGCTCGACTAAATGCAGTTACCTTAATGCCATGAAAGAATATATGGAGTTTGATCGTAGAAGAACACCACACGATAGTCTATTCTACAATGGGACATTTCTTTCTCGTTTCATTAGCAGGAGATGAGCGTATTCCTGTTCGTTCATCCCCTCCGGGCAGCCCCTGTGTTGCGAAGTTGATGTAATCGTCTCTTACTGTATGGTGTGTAATGTATATTTCATGTTCAGATTGTCCTACAGGCATGTGTGTGACCTCACCGTCTGAAGGACCAACATTACCAGCATCGAGGAGAACGGGTGAACTTCTCGAACTGATACCAAGGAGGAGGAGGACTGTTAGTGCTTTGCGTAACAAAGACGACCGACAGGTGCACATTTACTTGGACGTTGGACAGGGCACAGAGGCCGTGAGGACCAGGGTAGAATACAGGTGTGTTGTGGACAGGGTATAGAGATATTGCGGGAGGGCTATAGAGACACCGTAGGCAGGGTGTGGACAGGGTTCAAGGATATTGTGGACAGCCTGCAGGGACCGTGAAGGCCAGGTTAGGTTACAAGTGTGATGTGGGGGTGTACAAGTGTGTTGTGGGTGTGTACAAGTGTGCTGTGGGGGTGTACAAGTGTGTTGTGGGGGTGTACAAGTGTGTTGTGGGGGTGTACAAGTGTGTTGTAGGGGTGTACAAGAGTGTTGTGGGGGTGTACAAGTGTGCTGTGGGGGTGTACATGTGTGCTGTGGGGGTGTACAAGTGTGTTGTGGGGGCGTACAAGTGTGTTGTGGGGGTGTACAAGTGTGTTGTGGGGGTGTACAAGTGTGTTCGGGTGTAGAAGACTGTTGTGGGAGTGTACAAGTGTTGTAGAAGATGGTCAGTAACAGTGCAAGGTTACCAGGGCTAAACTGTGCGCAGGGTACCAAGGATTTTGGGTACAGGTAAGCTTTGGATACAGCGGTGCTGGTAAAGTAGGCAAACGGGATAGGGTAGTATAGTCAGTGCATCCTTGGTTCGATGCATTCCACGCAGAATCTAGTGAGTTGGAGAATTAGCGCAGAAGGTGATTGACATTGAATAAACTGATTTCAGGTTCACTGTAACATCCCAGGCCTCTTCAATCGAACATTTACGTATATGACACGAATACTACTGTGTCGTGTCATGCTACAAACATATTTTGTGAATGACGGGTGCTACCGTAAGGGTAGAACATGCTTACCCTGTTCGCGAACACCTCGTGTCATATGATTCATATATTTTCCCTTTTACGCCCAATGGAATACATTTCGTGGGAAAATCAAGATTGGTTATTCTCTGGCCTTTTATAATGTACAAGGTGTTGATGTCCGATACATGAGCGTGTCATCCGTTAACACCTACTGAGCTTAAAACCCCGAAGCGTAATTAGTGAGAATATGTTTCGCCTGGTGGCCAATAATCAGTTAGGAATCCCTTTGTCCTTCCGCCTCCACCATCATGCTCCTTTGCTCGTGGAATAAAATATACAATATTGTATTTGATTTCCACACAGCCTATTTCCACATGATCACATGGTGAGTTTGTATATTCCACAGTTTAAAGAGAACAGACCTCCCGCTGGGAGGCACGAGTATAGTTGTGTGATGAACTGAGAGATGACTTATGCAAGACGATAACCTGATCCTATGACTCACTGACCACTGACCACCCCTCCAGGACAGCATCAAGCCTTTGTTAATCGCTTCACTTGAATCTCTTGAACTCTATCTGCCTGATACAGTGAACCCTCGTTAATCAGAATGACATTGGTCCAAGTGAAATTGTTCCGATATACAGATTTCCGGATAAACGAACGCGTACAATGCAATGCGTTGTTGCATAGAGGCTGACACGCCACCTACAGTAATAGTCCACAAGAATGTTTCCTGACTATCGAGGTTTCATACAGTCTTTAAACTGAAAGAGGCTACACGTGGGACGAAAGTGGCCACAATGTTTCTTTGGGACCTGGCTTATTTTATGTCGTCGTACCTGTCGGCTATTGTCAGTCAGCCCGCAGTGTTATGTTGGATTATTGTTGACTACACCATAAAACAACATTCACTTCACGTATCTACGTTCATTATGTGTCTGTCCCTGTGTGGACGATCGCAGGGCAATGATAATTCAAACACGCATGATGGTACGCAATGAAGCCATTAGTTATAAAAAACAAATATTTTACGTTTAAAACTGAGGTATGAATAATGTACTTTGAATGATGTGGCCTTACATATCCTCTCAGGGGGAACAAAAAAATTACGCTACTTCAACTTCACAATTTAGAATTTATCAATAAGTTCAATTTCTTTTTAAAAACCTAACATTAAATGAGAACTGATAGTATTAAAAAGATCCTTAAATGATGATGATTTGAAATATTTATTCCTTGTGAAGGAAAAATCAACCCAGCCAAGGAGGACATGCTTGACCGTGATTCTCTCAACACAATGGGTACAGTAAGCAGGATCCTCACCTTTCAATAAATTTGCATGTGTATATCTGCTATGGCCAGTGGGACATCGTCGTATGATGACCTCTTCCAATCTGGACTGACAGCACAAGTAGGTGTAACCGATTGTTTGTTTAATTAATGTAATTGATTTGTACCTTCCTGGGTGTCCCACTTCTTATGCATCATATCTCGGATGTAACATCTGATGAGAGGTTTGATATCGGTGTATGGGATACGAAGTGGCGTCACAGATTTGTTGAGTGCTGCTTTTGCAGCAGCATCACCCATTGTGTTCCCAGTGATTCCAACATGACTGGGTAACCAACGAAAAACGATGTCGCATTGACAGTTCAACAATTTCTATTAAAAGTGGATGCGTGGAAGACATGTTTTTGATAGCCTGGAGGCAAGAAAGAGAATCTGAAAAAATTATGAACTGTTTATGTGAAGATTGGCTGTTGATGTATTTAAGTGCTGAAAATAGCATTTGCTTCTGCTGTAAAAATAGAACAGTTATCTGGTAATCGGGATGAGATAGTGCTGGATTTAATGACACTGGCGCTGGCAACAGCGTCACCATCCTTGTATCCATCTGTAAAGCAATGTCATGAGCCTGTCCAAGAGCAGTATAGAGTTCATGGGCCGAAAATATTTAATAATAATCGTCCCCATTATCTGATTTATCTTTTTTTTCTTTCTGTTTTTGGTATTTTTGGAATTGAGGTACATAGTTTGAGGAGGAAGAATGTTTTGCTTACGTGTCACCGAGTTTATTTGCAATATCCGATTTATTAGTTAACAGTTCATCCCCATTCTTAAGATGGTGGATGCTATTTTTAGAACGCTTACCTTTAATTTCTTGTATCATGTTCCATACCTTTGACATGGGTGTTCTTGCATTTATTTGCCAAGATTGACGATTATTTTGTATTTTGCACCTGGCTTTAGCATTTAAAATGTTAAATTTATTCAAATTATGTACCATAGGATGGCGACGGAAATAATGTTCAGCTTTTTTCCGTGCCTCCCTTGCTTGTTTGCATTCATTTGTAAACCATGGTTTTCGGATGTGTTGGAGTTGCAGAGGACTTCGGCTATTTTGTTAAGTTCATCAGAGAGCAGTTGTACAGGGTCAGGAACATCGGCAAATATGTGTCAGAATTATCATTAAAAGATATCGTTGTTAGAAATAAAATCTTCCAGAACTTTCCCTTTACTGCATGTATGCGCACTGGCGCAAAGGGGGTTGTGTCTATTCAAATCATCCATGATTATGCAGGGCTTGGGATGCTGGTCATAGAGCGCCTGGAAATCAACATGCCGAAATGTAATTGACGGAGTAACATAAAGAGAGCGCAAAGTAAAAACACGGACAGCGGCAGTCTGAAGTGGGGTACTGAGTGGAACAGGGCTAATTATGACGCCCTGTCTCACTAAGATTGAGGGCCTCCAGTTTAGCACCCGGAGGTGAGGAAGCATGAAATGAGTTATACTGCCTTATATCAAGCTTATCGGTATTTTTTAAGTATGTTTAATTATGATGGTTTAAAATCCTGTATCAATAACTGTAAATCATTAAATTTATTATTTAGTCCTCTACAATTCCACTGAATAATAGTATTTGAGCTGTTCATGGTGGCTCAAGTGGAGATCGCGAGCGGGGGAGGGGGTCCACCCCCATGGACTGGGAGTGAAGGACTGACCTCCATCTCCAAAGGTTCAAAACTGATTATGAACCTTTACAGTGATGACTGAGTAGAAAGCACCTACAAATGCTGAATGGCCCTGATCTTTTTTCAATTGCTTTATTTTCTTGGCAGACATGTGGGCTTTGCCCCGTACAGTTTCACTGACAATTTCTGGTTCAGAAGATGGTTCTTCTGAAGGCTTTGGTGATACAATGTCTGTCTGTGAGGCTGATGTGAAGATATTTGGCAGTGAAGGAACAAACTTGGTATGGCCATCAAGGATGAGTTGTTCATCTACCCAAGATATCGATGTTTGACATGGTGTCGATAACATGGTAGTTCTGGCAACAGGAGCTGGAGAGGAAACTGTTGCTGAATATGTTAAAGTTGAATTTGTAGGAAGAGGCAGCAACCTTTTAGCTTCAAAGTACGAAATATTGGTAGTGTGTTTGATTCTTTGAATTTTTGTTTCACGATAATATAAGGGACAATGTTTGGATGAGACCAAGTGTTCTCCGTTGCAGTTAGCACACTTGATGCTGTTGGAGCACTTAGAGCTCTCATGAACTCCACCACAACGGTAACATACCGTTTGGTTACGGCAAAACATGGCCCCATGACCAAACTTTTAACATTTGAAGCATCGGAGTGGATATACCTCCACTCCAATGTTAAAGTGTCCAGCTTTTATACTCTTTGGAATAGAAGAAAGTGCAAATGTAAATTGGTAAGTGTTCCGTTTTGTAATAGTGCCAACATCTTTCTTTGTAAATCGTTTCACAGCAATTATTCCTTGATTTTTCCTCCTCACTCATGTCAGAAAGACAACGAGGATGTTTCTGA
The DNA here is from genome assembly GCF_022045235.1 of Haliotis cracherodii. Lineage (NCBI taxonomy): Eukaryota > Metazoa > Mollusca > Gastropoda > Lepetellida > Haliotidae > Haliotis > Haliotis cracherodii. The sequence continues at coordinate 68,998,824 of NW_027266264.1, forward strand.
CTATGCCTGTGCATCAGTTCAGTGCTTGTGCACTGGGACAACAATTGCTGTATTCCCAAACTGTTTCAATTTCAAGAGATTGTCAGATTGTTGTCTCCGTGCACATTCCACTAACAGACGCCTTGAATGCCCAAGGAGATAGCAAATGGGTTCAATTTCAAAGGAGTTTCATCAGAAGATGAAATCACAATGAACCTTAGCCACGAGTCAACAATTTCAGACAAGCCTTCGTCAGATGATAGAGACTCAACATGTCTACGCTTATTCTCTGATGAACCAGATGGATTGGGAAGAGCCATGGTGTAAGAAAAGGTTTCAACATCTCTGCTCCCCACCCGCCATGGAGTGTCAACAAGGACGATGGTTCACTGGAAGCCCGCCTGAACCACCAGGGTTACAGGGAGTTATACTGCAAAAAAACAACTGGAATAGCTATGGAATCTGAAAGAAGAAGAGCCAGGTTGGTTCGTTCATGACGCTTTTCTGTAGAAACACAGAATTCAGTGGTTTATATACCAGATTAGCCCATGCGCCACCCCTTCTGTCATTGTACTCAGGGCAAATTTAATACACAATAATGTAATTGTAAATTCAAATAACCCAAGTCCGTTATTATAATTTGATGTCGAAAGAACTATCCATGCTCAGGGCAAGGCGTGACCAGCCGATTGATAAGACCGGGCCTATTCTACCATCCACCTAGGTGAAGTTAGGGTCAAAGTGGTGTGTTGGGAAAAGGAACACTGTTCCTGGCTCCTGTGCCCTCAACCACAAGAATCCCTTCCATCACCGATACAGGGACGCAACCCACGGCAAACAGGTTGCCAAATTTAGTCGCCTCATACGACAAGCAATGGTGTATTGAGGACACATTTTACCTCGGGTCCACACGGGGAAAGAGCGATTGTCGTTACCCAGCACTCACGCGAGGTTGCCTTTCATGAGTGCCATAAAATAGTGACGGTACCTGGTGTTCGCTAGAGGTGAGTGTATCCGGCCCCACAGGTGACAGCCGTCACAAACACATGCAAAGGCAAGTCAATTGTTCACCTGAAAAAACGCGGGAACATACTGGAATATGTCCAAATAGAGAAATTGCGTCGGACAAGAACTTCTGAGCAAGATTTGTATGACGCTCTTTGAAATCTTAGAAGAAAGGGCATGCTCAAATGTACCTCAATATATGTGAAATGCAGACACCAAGGGCTGGAGCTACAGGAAGAGTGCTCGACTTTAAGGGAAAGTTGACAATTGGAAAGTTGAAGTCATCCATCTTGTCATACAGTCTTGTGGAGCGTGTATTGTCACTCTTGCTCTTTATGCATAGATCTAAATATAAAACCGATGAAGCGATCTAACTGGTCTTCTCTCTTTCTAGTTCAGATAGGTAAATCCGTTTAATTGAATTGCCTATTTCATGGTTATTGAACGATATCAGATTATTAATCATACCTGACGCTAAAGTTAAACTTCTTGGTTAAATGACCATCCGAGCAAAAAGTCTTATTCATATATATAAAGAAACAGATCCGCAAAAAGTGCCCACGTGTATGCCTACTTCTTGCCCTGATGTTTTACCCCCAAAGCCCTATCCCTTTTGAATTTGTTTTCATTCATTAAAATGTGGTATTAACACATGTCGGTAGATAAATTCGTTGTAGCAGGATCACTCGGGGTATCCGGCTCATGGTATAAAACCTGACGCGGGACATAAAACCCTATGTACCCTCGTGATCCTGCTGTAACTTCTATTATCTGCTGCGAGTGACAGGGTGTGTTTAAGCGCGCACATGTTGGTTGCCTTGGTTAGGTGTTCAGATGCGCCTGGAATATTAACAAGGGAGGTGTTTCTTGGCTGTATAAACAACGTTTGTTCAGCGTATCTCGTAATCACTGCGTGTAATCAACCTGATATAAATATCGCCTTACCTCTTCCCACATTTATTTGCAGCAGTTGTATGTTTCATCATGTATTATGATCTCTACTTCCACCGATTTCAAAAATACTTTAGAGCTGGTCTAACCTATATGTTTAAGGCCTGTGTTCGTTACCTGGAAGATCCACACTGGTGAAGCTCATTTTGTGATATTGATTGTGCTGAAACGGCGCATTACTACTCATACTCGTTTTAACTGGTGCTTCCTCACATGACCAAAAACTGTACACGGATAAACCCATTATTGAAGACTATGGTACTATTTGGACGGTGTCCTCCCCGAGATCGCCTAATTTATACCCAAAAGATACCAAAATACAATTAGGTGATGTGGGTATGCCTTTTGTGTTATCCGAGTTTTGCTCTACACCAGATCTAGATGATGTGATTAGACGGTTCCAGCATATGGTTACCTGCAGGCCCAGGCGCAGGCCTGCAGTGATCTGCAGAATCAATGAAGTCGAAGACATCGCAGCTCTAACTGTTCCACTCGGGGGCCTTCGTGGCAGATAATGAGACAGGGCTTAAGGTCAACATGGAAACGGTGCAGATTTTAATACCCTAAAAGGGCATTCTTAATCACAAATGCTTGACCAAAATTAATTTGGAAAACGGAAAAAAGTGTAAAACAGGCGACAAAAAAACGACAGACGAAATCGTCCCCCAAACGAAAAAATCCTCCACTCCGGGGAATCCCATCACTGGTTATTTAAACGGGTTGCCGGTGTTTGGCATGCTACGCAATTTCAACGCTATTGATGATCGGGCCGTCTACCTGCTTCTTGCTCGGATTTTGTGATACAAAAACGCCTAAAATAATCTAATTATCGATCTTTAATCGTTATCTTACTTATTCACAAAGTCAAGATCACGGGTCGTTTCACACATTTAACAATGTAAGTAATGTTAGTATTTTGTAGGATTAACAGAAATAGCAGAAAATGTATATGTATATACCAACAATCACAAGAAAAATACACGCTGCAAACGCAACAGCCAGTAGATTTAGACCACGCTCAAAATAGGTTTGTTTTTGAAGCCGATTACGGAGCGTGTGCTTACATCACTTTCACTTGGACATTTAGATAAGTAATCATTTCTTTCACATGGCTTGCCATTCAAGCAGTGTCTGATTGTAGGCAAACGTTTACGGAATTACACGGGTTGTTTTTGTAGTAGCATGACGTTAATCAACATTGAACAACAAATATCCTGTTACACAAATTTTACTTTTTTAATTTGACTGATTTTGACCAATATTCAAGCAATATCACGGCGGGACAGCATAAATAGGCTCGAACCGACGTGGAGAATAGAAACCGGATCTTCGGTGTGACGAGCTGTCGCTTTATCCACTAGACTACCCGACCTCCTTATATTATATGATATGCCTGCGAACGTCTGAAGTTACAATAGGTTTTGTAGAAAGAAACAGCTTCTTTCAGTCCTCACATGCAAATAGCATGTGCCATGAAGGAATATGCGTTGTTTTGTGTCACTCTGAAGCATGGCCATTCCTTTTGCATATCATATTATAATCCAAGGAACGCTTCACGGAATATCATTTTATGCAAACATAAATGTCATAGAAATATATAGCTTGGACAGAAATATTGGTGTATATCTACGTTTTGCTATTTAAGAGTTCGTAAAACTGATCACAGTGTACTTGATAACGACACACATCCTTTACCGTTAACAACCTCGTCAAACGTACCGCGACGGTACAGATCGTTCCTCTTGCTATCAACCACTTGTTTGCCCGGCCCAGACTGGATGTGTGCTATCCAGCGAGACATTGTAGACATACTGCTGACTTGAGCGTGAAAAAATGAATCACTCGTTATCTCTAAACAGGGTTCTGACAATAAACAAAAGGGAATGATGTTGCAACACTCATGTGCTGAGGTATTGCTGCTTAAACAACAATCAAACAAAAAATCTCAACTAGCTTTAACTCGTAAGTTCCTTAATACACGAGCAGCTTAGAAAGTCCATGTTCTCTTTTTGCTAGACGTTATCTTAACTCATTAAATACAACGCTCGAAAGAGATACAGGGTAGGCATGGATAAAGAAAACCTAGTTTTTCTCATGCGAGGCTTCGTCAGTACAAACTCTTTAAAGGGATTATACATTTTCTGCCGAGCGAGGTGAAATCCTTACTGTCGGTGTTTATTACATTTCGCCTGATCTTCCACAGAGCTCGCAACCATAACGTGGTGATGATGGGGTTAACACGTGAACTAATTGATGATCAAGTGGAGATGTTTGTAGTTGTCAGTCGATGTTTGTATTTGTCAGGGAGGGTATTTCTATTCAAACATCACTTTGCACTGAACCACCCCATTGACTGCTCCTGGCCCTGGAGCTATCAACTATCTGATCCCAGATAATCAACCAGGCTAACACAACAAGCACTGTTTAGCAACGACTACACCCTTATACCAGCATATTATTAATAAACAAATAGCTTATATACAGAAATGTGACGAAGACAAGTGTATGGAATTTACAAAACGTTTACGAGTAATTGTTCTTTGGCTTCCTATTGTTGTATTATAATTACATGTATGTTATTTTGTGGACGGGAATATCTTTCTTCTGAAATTAGATCAGGGCCCACTTGCACAAATCGATCTCAGCGCTAAGATGATCTTAACTCCCTGGTTTATCATAGGCTTACAATAGTCGTAGCGCTAAGGTCGTTTTGTGCAAGTGGGCCCTAGCCTTGTTAGTTACGGAAGTGACAATCACCACCACCAATAACTAAAGCTTGACTCGTCTATTGGTATGTCTAGCGTCTTAGAGTCGATCTAATATTATGTTATTGTTTGATATTCACGTTCTGGAATTAGATTGGGTTCAGACCACAAGACAAAACCATAAACAACAAGGCGTTTATCGGCAACCTGTCCCACAAAACATCCTAAATTTGTTCCTGTTCCGACAGTTCGGAAAAGAAGATTAATCACTGATCAGGCAGTAAATGGGCGTTACGGCGAATGAGGGTGGTTGTCATGAAGGCCTTAAACTTGCACTTAAATCACTGAACAGGCAGTAAATGGGCGTTACGGCGAATGAGGGTGGTTGTCATGAAGGCCTTAAACTTGCACTTAAATCACTGATCAGGCAGTAAATGGGCGTTACGGCGAATGAGGGTGGTTGTCATGAAGGCCTTAAACTTGCACTTAAATCACTGATCAGGCAGTAAATGGGCGTTACGGCGAATGAGGGAGATTGTCATGAAGGCCTTAAACTTGCACTTAAATCACTGATCAGGCAGTAAATGGGCGTTACGGCGAATGAGGGTGGTTGTCATGAAGGCCTTAAACTTGCACTTAAATCACCGATCAGGCAGTAAATGGGCGTTACGGCGAATGAGGGTGGTTGTCATGAAGGCTTTAACTTGCACTTAAATCACCGATCAGGCAGTAAATGGGCGTTACGGCGAATGAGGGTGGTTGTCATGAAGGCTTTAACTTGCACTTAAATCACTGATCAGGCAGTAAATGGGCGTTACGGCGAATGAGGGTGGTTGTCATGAAGGCTTTAACTTGCACTTAAATCACTGATCAGGCAGTAAATGGGCGTTACGGCGAATGAGGGTGGTTGTCATGAAGGCCTTAAACTTGCACTTAAATCACTCAGATGTAACGATTGGTTGTACTAGTTCATGCATATTTACATGGACCTGGACTCAGGTTCAGCTGACTGAACATGATGCTAATATTTAAAAGATGAAACTGTATTACCTACGTTGTGTGAGATAAGCATGTATATTAAGAAGCTGTTATGAAATACGTGTCAATACATTTTCATGGCATGTGATTGGCTGATATGCGAACTTTGACCTTCTGGTACTACTATTGATTCATTCATTCGTTCACTCATTCATACATGCGTTTGATTACAGACGTAAACTAGATTAATGTGTGAATAGTTCATGTAAAACGTAAGGTTCGTGTTTTTTCATGAATAAATGAGAACGCGGTATACAAATAGTAGTAACGTTATAATAGGTCATTCACAGTGAAGTTCAATTTATTTCATGAGCAATTTCCCCAAACACAGAGTAGTAGTTAATGCTATAATTGTTTATGCCAATCTGTCCCTTTCTTTGTTTAAATATTCATGAATGCAAGGGATTCATGTATGTTTAAGCTCGTGGGGCATCTACAAATCCGAGAAAAAAACTCGATAAGTTGATGAGTGATATTTTGTTGCTATGTCGTACAATGGACTTTTTTTTATTTCTGATGATTGTGTTAAAGGTTTTGTCGTTTTTGTATAAAGTATGACATATATGGTTTCTTTACTCTGCATTTTCTTCTGTAAATGTAACTCCAATATGACATATCATAGACGTGTTTGAGTGACAAAGGAAACGCACATTAAGATTCGTTCAAGTCAAACTGAAACAATATCCCTAACATTGTAGGGCCAGCATCAGGCTGTACAAGTAATGTTTGCTATATGTATGTGATATTATTCATATTCGTATGACACTAGACGGACTTCTTGTTTAAGCTTTGAGAATGTAGTGTTTGATTGATGACAAATATTGTTTTGCAGCAGCATGTTAAAATATCATTTAGTCATGTCAATTACATCATGTAGAGGAATGTCTTGGCTGATAGTCTCAGATTTATGATATGTTGTAAATATAAATTACGAATGAGTCCCCGTAAGATACCGTTTTTATCATATATTTCAAAACGTATCAGTGTCACCCCTGTTTTCAGTGATCCATTCATATAATTTTCACCGTTATTTTGCCTTTTACGTCTAGCGGAATCTGTTTCTGCAAATAACCGAGACTGTTTATTCTCTGGCGTTGACGTTTGATATTAACGAGCAAGAGCTGTAGCTATACTTCTTCATTTTGGAGATTGAATTACTCAGGTATGGCACAAATACAAATTACTAACAAGTCCCCATCGGATAACGAGTTCATCTAATAACCCTGTTTAACGTTAGAAAGTGAGTTAGATACGTAAGACGTTAAAAGATGGTACTTGTTGTTACCCTGTCTGGCGCTAAAACAAGGACTGGTCGGCTCAGAGTCAGTATACTGTGTCTGAGTGGGGTATTCATGTTAAACTGCGGCATGGTATCTCAGTGTGCTGGCACTATAAATCGGCATCAGTCCGGACTAGTACAAGCAGGAACACAAACACACACGTACATGCACATCGCTGTATAAATGCAATAGTCTTGGACGCGACGTTAAACCCCATTTCAACATATCTGTCAGTTTACAGTAATAATAATTATCACAAATATGTTATACGTAGCATAAGAAAAACAAATACTTAGAAAGATTCTTGACCATCCCTACTTAGCCTTAGTTTGCAATGGGTATGACATAACAATTGAACAGTGTTATTCATGTTGCGGTTGTGTTGTAAACCAATAGCTCCACGGTACAAACTCGCTTGTGATCCCATTGTATTGTACAGTAAAGCTGGGCTCAAGTATAGGGCATCTCGTACTACCCTTCCCCTCATTGCTCATGACTGCGGCGGTGAAGAGGTGGGTAACATGAGACCAACACTATTCGGGGCACTGCAACTAAGATCTACTTCAAGTCATTATCTTACACCTTCATCATCAATTGTGTTGTGTTGTGATTGTTGAACCAGGAAATACCATTAGGCGTAGTGGGAAAATAACAGCTTTGCCGGGGATGTGTTTTACAGCGCACCTACTGAATCCCATGAGTTAACTAATGACAACTATACGTATCCCTGTAAAGCACGTTACAGCAGCCTAGAACATTCTGGATGGGTCATACTTCATTTTATGGATAATGTTTTGTTATCAGTAATAATGTTCCTTATATTTTTTTAGATCCGCGAAGATCCGGCGGGGTAGAACAGGTCTTCGGCAGCCCATGCTTGCCGTAAAAGGCGACTATGCTTGTCGTAAAAGGCGAATAACGGGATCTGATGGTCAGGCTTGCTGACTTGGCTGATGCACGTCATCGTATCCCGATTGCGTAGATCGATGCTCATGAAGTCAATCACTGGATTGTCTTATACAGACTCGATTATTTACAGACCGCCGTCATATAGCTGAAATATTGCCGAGTGCGGCGTTAAACAACAAATAAATAAACGAACAAAATCTTATATTTTGATACCATTCATATCTACTGAATCCAAGAAACCATATCAGGATTCCCGAAGTTCCCCATACATGTCGTTAAAATGTGAATACGGTGGCCAGGTTGTTTTATTGATGTCCGTATTACATCTTTTGTTATCATGTCATATTACGCTTTCATGCAAGCAAATAAGCATATGTCGTTCAAGGGTATATAATGGCAATTGGGCGCCGTTTTGTGCCTGTGACTAAGTATGTTCAAGAAGGTCACCAGACATTCTTGCATTCTTGTGATGACATTCTGACAGGATGGAGGTCCTACTTTGTATGCACTCTTGTGATGACATTCTGACAGGATGGAGGTCCTACTTTGTATGTACTCTTGTGATGACATTCTGACAGGATGGAGGTCCTACTTTGTATTTACTATTGTGATGACATTTTAACAGGATGGAGGTCCTACTTTGTATTTACTCTTGTGATGACATTCTGACAGGATGGAGGTCCTACTTTGTATGTACTCTTGTAGTGATTTCTGACAGGATGGATGTCCTACTTTGTATGTACTCTTGTGATGACATTCTGACAGGATGGAGGTCCTACTTTGTATGTACGCTTATGATGACATTCTAACAGGATGATCATCGTTCTGTTTCAATTATTGAAACGCCACAGGAGGCTTTGAGGCATATCGGCTACCAGATGCAGATTATTATAACTACTCTGAGCAGAGAAAAGCAATAACAAGCAGTGTAGTTAAAAAACCTTTGATCTACGTTTTATTGTACATCAGTGATGATCATTTCATTTCATAACATCTTTTGTTATGTCATATTACGCTTTCATGCAAGCAAATAAGCATATGTCGTTCAAGGGTATATAATGGCAATTGAGCGCCGTTTTGTGCCTGTGACTAAGTATGTTCAAGAAGGTCACCAGACATTCTTGCATTCTTGTGATGACATTCTGACAGGATGGAGGTCCTACTTTGTATTTACTCTTGTGATGACATTTTAACAGGATGGAGGTCCTACTTTGTATTTACTCTTGTGATGACATTCTGACAGGATGGAGGTCCTACTTTGTATGTACTCTTGTAGTGATTTCTGACAGGATGGATGTCCTACTTTGTATGTACTCTTGTGATGACATTCTGACAGGATGGAGGTCCTACTTTGTATGTACGCTTATGATGACATTCTAACAGGATGATCATCGTTCTGTTTCAATTATTGAAACGCCACAGGAGGCTTTGAGGCATATCGGCTACCAGATGCAGATTATTATAACTACTCTAAGCAGAGAAAAGCAATAACAAGCAGTGTAGTTAAAAAACCTTTGATCTACGTTTTATTGTACATCAGTGATGATCATTTCAGGCAAAACAGTAATATAAACCGAGGAGCAAAATAAACCACTCAGTTGATGTTATCATTTCTATGATTTTAAATTAAAATGTCTTAAATTATTCTTACAAAACATTACCCAGCCCCAGATTTCGTTTTACTCACTGTTGCAGGAATGAGTGACGCTAAATAGACATAATCACATTTAACAACAATTCTTACTATTTTCAAGTACATAAAAAAATCATCGGTATAATTTCTGTTGCCCCTCAGTTCATAAATGCATACCTGGATCTCATGAAAATGCCGTGACTGGTATTGTTTTCTGTTGCGTCATAGGGAATTCTGTTCTTATATACGTCCATAATGTACATGAAATACCATCTTCACAGCGATGAAGTTTTAAGATACAGTGAGATAGGGCAGTGGGTGAGTTCCTGATACGTGGCTGTTCTAGGGGGATTTACCTGCGGTGTGGTATCTCAGTGACCAAGCACAATAAAAACCGGCATTAGTCCACACTTTTACAAACACACACGCACACACACGCGCACGCACGCGCACACTCGAGCACACTCTTGTGGGACATGCCCGGCGCTATATAACTGCAATAATCTTGAACGCGACGTATAACCCCACCTCACCTCAACTCAACTCAACTCAACTCAACTCAACTCAACTCAACTCAACTCACATATCCAAAATATGGTGAAATAGCATATGCTGTGTTGCGTACCCTTGGTTCGAAGTATCCCTTGGGCGTAACTCTTGGTCTGCCGACGTAATGAAAGAACATAATAACACAAACTGCTTTACGTCTAGTACCCTTGTCGCTTTGTATTCGGGCTTTTCTCGCACACGTGAAACATTTATTCCAAGAGGCGTCGAGCTATTAATGACCAATGGTGACCAATGCCTGATGCCTATTCCCTCTGGACAAAGAGTTAGCCCATTTATGAGTTGGGATATGCTGGCATCAGTTGTCCAATACCGTAAAAAAACTAAACACAAAAGTAACACATCCTTCCAACTCACTGTAGGCTTTTGTTTCCCTAGTGTATAACTGTAGCAGTGAAATGAAATCTCTTCCGTCTTTGTATATACCTACCATCTTGTCTACACCAAATCTCCACACCTGTCGTTTGTAACGTGGGATTTATAATATCACCTTAACTATTTGCTGATCTATCTAAGCTGTTAGGTTTCTATGTTAGTAAAGCTTTCATTCAGGCAGATCTGTCTTTGAAGACACCACTCTGTACCCCAAGGACGATTGTCTGAAACCGAGCAACGGATTTTTAATGCGTTAATTGATCCGCACACAACGACCGATGTGCAGTATAATATCAGGGTAGAGTACCCTGTTGGTTGTCTACATTAATGTCATACTATTATCACTTTCTATTGGGCGTGAGTAGCAAAATGGTTAAAATGTTCGCTAATCAACGAAGGCCCCGGGTACGATTCGCCACATGGGTAGAATATGTCCCGCGCCGTGGTATTAGTGGAATAATGCTAAACGCGACATAAAACATACCCACCCACTCCCTAATTACTATTACCGCACATTGTACGTTAAGAAACATACGCGAACCACGCCAATGACGCCAGCACCAACACAAATAAATAATGTCCGATGTATTGCCCTTTCAATTCCATTCTTTTCAACGAAAATTCGCCAATCGACATTAGTGGCAATAGGAATCTGCTACACTCTGGAAAACCTTTTACGGGGATTCTCTTGCAGACAGAAAAACTCATTGGACTAAAAGTAAAATGCCACAAGAAGATGTGATAGGTCTGGCGAACGTTTATCAATGTCTGAAGATCATTGAAATTGATAGAGGATTTTTAGGCGTCTTATGCAAAACCTTTCAATGGCGTTCTCAGTGAGACATATTGGAGGTGAGGTGGGGTGAAATGGGGTTTAACGTCGCGTCCATGATTATTGCACTTATGTAGCGACGTGCATGCACGTGGGTGTGTGTGGGTGTGTGGGTGTATGTGTGTATATGTGTGTGATACTGTGCCACTGAGAACTGACTCCGAGCCGACCAGTCCTTGTTTTAGCCCCTTAATGTCGAGCGCCAGACAGAGTAATAACAAGTACCATCCTTTGGTATGACCTTCCGCTTTTCGGGCGAGACACACTGGAGTTAAAGTACACCAACAATAAGTGATAGGTCAAGTTTACATATATCAATGTCGGGGGGGTCTAAGTTGTTTGAGTTGACTTGCTATTCTGCTTTAAACTATACCTACTTATACTTTACGTGACACTTTATCTCCTATACATTCCATCTTGAAATATGTTTTGGGTATTCGCTTGTCTTAATAGAAATTTTAATATCGTCTACTTTTAAAGAGTATACCAAACAGCAGTGCGTATCTAGAGTATGCAAAACTGACACTATCTAAACTGGGATATGAACCCCGCACTAGTCCTACGTGCACACTGATCAAGATTTAATCAGATCTAAACAGATTTGTCTTATACACAAACTTTCCACATAAATACTTGCCCATTTACTGTCGCATTATTGTCTCTAATCAGTGGTGGATTCTTGTGGCTGGCTGTGCAGAGTTGTGTCCCTTAGCCTCGCCAGAATCAGCTGATCAAACGTCTACTACTGCCTCTTTGACGTGCATGCTTGACAGGATCAGGCATTGTCTTACTACCAGGGACTCAGTGAGAGGTCAGAAACAATCAGATATCAGTTATGTGTCCTAATTAGTCTTTTAATTATCACTTAAGACACACGCACCATACCAAACCAAAACAGTCGAGCCTTAACGTTTGCTGTTTAATCTAGTATTGTAATAGTTAATAATATGTATAATAATGGTTATTAACGATTTTGAGGTCGGTTTATTGACACAAGAGACATAATTAATGAATATTATATATTCCCCTTGTACAATATCAGTTTGAATCCCTGTTAGCCCTATCCCCATCATCAGATACATTGCATGACTTTTCCACCATCCTGTCGGCCGCACGGTCGCCTCTTCAGCATTGAGAGTAAGTGACATGCGGCTGGCCAAGTCTCCTACGGCACCCCAATTCGCTTCGCAGAGTTGCGTCCCTTGAGCACGCCAGAAACCCATGAATGTGAATTCGAATCTCGATTCGCCTCGATTATGTTTTTAGGTTTGTCAGCACCATACTCGTGCTCATGGGTTTCACTTAAGTAGTAAACGCCTGAGACCTAAATCACTTCGGACCTTCAACCCACGTTAAGCTGACACGCTGTTATATAACTGGAAACCTGGAAAATGGTGCTAAAACCAACTCACTCACTACATCCAATCAGTTGATACAACGATCCAACTGGATACCTCATCACGATCCAACTGGATACCTCATCACGCTAAAACATTGTCAGAATTAGTTGCAGATGTTGTCCGGTGGGTGGAGGAGATTGTCGGCGTGCTTGTGGGAATCATCAAAGAGATAAAGGTATGACCTGCATCACGGTGGGATTTCATTCTACATTACTGGAAGTACGTATGCTTGGTATGTTACAGGTACATACAAGAATGCACCAAGCTCCATATCATCCGGTATAATTTAACCAAAGCCACAGATCATGACTGTATCGGTCAGGATGACAAATTGGCGCCATACTGTTTGCTGACACCTCTCTGAATAATGGATTGATAACGACGGTGCTATATTTGTAACCTCGTTGTAACGTACTTTATAACCGCTTTCAGAACCAGAGACACTAATGGACCAGAGGCCTAATTTACAAAATGTCGTGAAGCGTTCCCTCCGCGAATGAGTTTTATATATTTCCGTTACATGAATTATCAGTCGCTCGAACGATCCAACCAACTGGATATCCCATCACCGAACACGTTTTACGTCAAAATGCGATGCAGAGATCAGCTTGTGATACAAGGCGTTAGCACCATACCCATGCCCATGGACTTCATCAAAGTGGTAAGGTCTAAACCCTGCATCACTTTGTGGTTTCCTCCCATAGTAAGCTAAACACACCATGAAATTAATTAAATTATGTTCAAAGTTGGACCGAACTCTTTCAGCTACTCTTTCAGTATATAGAACCAGTAATTATTAGTTCGTGGCCCATGGTGTACACTTTGATGAGCAGATTCAAAGGGACAACTGCGTTACTGCTGCAGTTTCGCGAACATTGTGTGAGAGGCGGGTGCTACCGGTGGAGCAGGGTATACATGTAATTACCCTTTTACACCTGGCGTCACAACTGATTTCCAGTGGTTGATTCGTATAAATTTCACCAAGACCTGTTTGCCTCTCACACACTTTGTGATCTGTTTCGGCAGATACTCGAGACAGATTATTATCTGGTGATGTCGTTTTGAATTTACAAGCAAATGGTCATTTTCATTTCTTTACAAATTCCACGAATGTCGTATAATCCAACTGTTAAAAATATCAATTACGGTTTTCCCCATCAAGAATGGCAACGTCATGCATTGATACAGGTAAAACTACATGCTATTCCGATCTCTACTGTGGAACCCAACAAACCCAAGCTTCATATGGATATACATGTAAGGACATTCTTAATTAGTGATCATTCCATTTCTTTTTAAACTTGGGACGATATCTTCTTCTTCCTTTTTATATCAATAACATTATTTGCTCAATCTAAAGCATATTTTATCATGTAGAAAACATTAAAAACATGAGTGCTAAGACAATCAATGCATGTGTTTGTGACGGATGCCAACGGTGGGGAAGCACCTACTGTCATCATTGTCATCATTGTTTCGTATTGTCGGAATCGTACAATCAAGTCTACTTTTGGCAGAGATTGTTATGAATATGCTTTTATTGTGTGAACAAACGGGAGACTAAGAAGAAGATCTGACTAGTAATAACTTTGTGTACAAATATGACTTGTGTGCACAATTGGGAGACTGATGTTAAAAAAACAAATATATATTTGTAAACAGAAAATCTTAAACATGTCATTTTTGGTTATTTTTACACAGTGGATGAAGTGTGGTGAATTGTCCATGTGGGATGAAGTCACAGTTATGTTCATGATACAATCGTATAGTACAATTGACTCTGCTTTTAGCAGATATGGAAAGGGTTTTGTCGTTTATATTTACCTGGAATCAAATGTGACTGGCACGCATTGTTAACGGCACAGTAAATAGAGCAGCTGAACATAATCTCCCTTGTAATCGATCGCAAGTATCGTTGCTGCATAACAATTAACTAACTGCCATTTAAGAATTGACAAAGTGACAAACAAGGGTTTTCCAAACCGTATGGGAGAACAAGAAAGCAAAGACATGTCAACATCGCCAAGAGCAGAATTTAACTCTCGTCTGAAGATTACCCGACTATTTTAGAATATCAATGACACCACGAAAGCTTTCCCTTTTTAAGTATTTGGCACCTGTCAAGTAAACGTAATAGGCTGCATAAAAAACACTGAGCCTGAACGTTTGTGAATTGGACATATGCAAAGTATGTAAATATCTCGCTCCAGCATCTGTAGCCAGATACACCAAGAGCCTCATGCCTGGTTATATCCTAGCAACAATTCCTGTCACCGTCAGAGCCAGTACTCACAACTCCTTCCAAATACCATTACTTTGAAACATTTAGGCAAAATAAAAATGATATGTCAATTTAAAGATTAACTTATGCAAAGGCTATGGATTAATATAAGACTTAATAACCAGAACGTGTGGCTTACAGTCGAGCCCCTTTTTAGTATAGATTTCTTGTGAATATGGAAAAGGTTTTGCCGTTTTGTCGACTACTACAGCGGTAAAGAGGTTGGTAACATCATCCACAACACTGCAGCAAATATCCACTTCATGTTCTTATCAAATAGCAAACATCACCGAGCCTAGCCCCTGTGTCTTCAGATTTAGTGTAATGCACAACGCAATGCCATTAGGCGTGGTGATAACATAAAGTAAACTGCCGGGCAAAAGAAAATATTCACCAACTTTGATGGTGACTAAAAATTATGCGGACAAGAAATGGTTATTCGATGGGGATGTATCTGATACGGGAATCACAGATGTGTTTTGAACCTTAACGTTAGCTGGTATTATAGCCGTTATCGTCCTTTTTACCTGGACACATACAAAGAAATGGCTTTCTTAATCCCAATACATTTGAATAGTGCCCTTCTTATGTGAACTAAAGCAAGTTACAGAAATGCTGAAAATTAAATTTTGGTAGTACATTCAACATTTTATACGCTTTGCTTTTTCTCTTTCTTATTACCATTCATACAATAATACATCTAGGTAGAAAGGCCTCACGCGCACACAATATTAAGTACAATTAAGGTTTTTCAAGAGCACAACAGCATGATGTTGTATGTTACAGGAACGACAACCAGAGATAATATTTCTTGGATGTACAGATAGTTTGTTTAACGCTAATCGAAGCTTATCAGACAGAGGAATGCAATATCATAACCAGTCCATCTCTGTCATTATTATCAGTACTGACATATTTCGAACGACTATACTATCAGCAAAGATAGGACAGACATACACAGATCTACATGTATGTAACATATGCATGAGTTCTATTTATGAATCACCAAGTCTTATTTACATAAGAATAGGTCTGTTCCTTTGAAAATATATTTCACAAAATTGTCTCGAATTGCGACCCCTTTACAAAATAATATTAATTCTAATTTTAATAAATTCACGCGAGGACAATACCGTGATTTCTCATGGCATCTTTTAAACCTAAATATACACTCATTTAAAAAAACATTCATGTGTTCTCAATACCTTGAGACACAATATCCAAAATCTGAACTATGTTATATGTTCTTAATATATTAAGCCTACTCTTCCCTACCTACTGCATCAAACCTAACTAATATTTTACACATTTTTGACAGTCTGGGCAAGCATCATACCATTACAATCGCATTTACTAATATTAAACCAAGAGCCCTGTTGTATTAATTTTTTTGTTTACAAAGGGTGTCTACTACATGTATTAATATACCCACTGAGTGAAGACAGTTCCCTTGTATCGGTGTATATACCATTCAACCAAATCTCCAACAGATCGTCTTGCTAGCATGTCAACGTTAACGTTGTATGTATCACCGGAACTGACGGATGCTCCAGCCTAACTGATAAGGTGAGGTGAAATGGGGTTTAACGTCGCGTCCAAGATTATTGCACTTATATAGTGATGTACATGCATGTGTATGTGTGTGTGTGTGGCGGCTTGTACTAGTCCGGACTGATGCCGATTTATAGTGCTAGCTCACTGAGATACCATGCCGCAGTTTAACATGAATACCCCACTCAGACACAGTATACTGACTCCGAGCCGACCAGTTTTGTTTTAGCGCCAGACAGGGTAACAACAAGTACCATCTTTTAACGTCTTTAGGTATGACGCGGCCGGGGATCGAACCCCGGACCGTCCGCTCTCCGGGCGGACGCTCTACCATTAGACCACGGAGGCGGTCTACCCTAACCGATAAACTGCCAACTACTGACTAACAACTGTCTATCCGTGCAGACATTACATTGCGTTGTGATGATATAGAGGCTGATCTGCGATGCAGTGCACACGTTGTGTTGTATATTTTTGGGTTAATTAGATTATACTCTCATTTACATTATGTACTTTTGGCACAATTAAAATAAATTGACTAAAAGTAATCTCGCCCATGACAATCCTGATCCAAACCACTCAGTGTCCTCCGTCTAAAAGGAGCAATGTGTTGAAACAATGTGGAACGTTCTCCTTGAGAATCCCTTGGGCATTATACACGCAGTAAAATATAACAAAATGGGTTTGAATTTGTAAACAATAAATGATTTTAGTCTCTAGAGAGCGTGGGTGTTCTTTACAGAGTGAATGTGTGTGTGAGTGAATGAGTGAGTGAGTGTGAGTTTGTGTTGGAACATTGAGTTATACCAGGGCGTGTAGGCGTAATGAGGGAGGACTGTCACTCACTCATTTACTCACTCATCATTGAGCATTCATGGTCTTGCATATTTCACAATATCACTACTTTATCATTATATTTCCCCAAAGACCCAACGCGCCAGACCACCCCTGCTACAAGTCTGATTAACAAGTACACACAAGAATGCATCAAGCTACATATAATCAATTTAAAATATATTCACAAGCCATGTGTCAGACATCCCTTTCAATGAGGGACTGATAAGGACGGTGATAAACCTGTACCTTAAAACTTTTGAATACAGATTTGCTCTGTTTATGATCATTGCTTTGTTAGCACCGTAACTTGAGGGTCTCACCATGCTGGTAACAGTTATAGAGCCTTACTCCCACTCCAGGATGGAACTCACTCTGAGTTGTATTTAAACATCATACCGTAACACAACTACTGCATTGTTATTTGATAAAAGACAGTTCTTTATATAATGCCCCTTTATATAGCATCCTGAAGAATATACTTGACGCGCGTACACCTAAAAAGGTAATCATTATTCGAAGGTAAATATGTGAACGTGAGGAATATGCTACTGAATCTTTCCCGTTACTGTTTCCATATTAGCTTAATCGTTAAATGATGAGCAAATCACAAACTCAGTCGGATTCAATCAAGGAAACATGCAAAAAATAGAACTCGGTAATTATTTGGTAGCGTCCCAGGGTGTATTCTGTGATGAGCAGATTGTACGGGACAACTGTACTACTGCGTGATGCATAGGACGGGGACACAGTGCCACTGGATGTTAAAACCATTGCATATACATGGTACTGTGTTGATATGGTATTGTCATAATGGTATGGTCATTATGATATTGTGATAATGGTATTGTGATAATGGTATGGTCATAATGGTATTGTCATAATGGTATGGTCATAATGGTATGGTCATAATGGTATGGTCATAATGGTGTGGTCATAATGGTATGGTCATAATGGTATGGTCTTAATGGTATTGTCATAATGGTATGGTCATAATGGTATGGTCATAAACAAACAAACGTTATATTCATCTTAATGCATGTGCCCGGGAGATAAAATATCCAAATTGCCTTCCTGAGGCAAACATTCCTGTTTAAAACACACTTTTCTTTTCAGTCCTTACTATCCCTCTTGACACAGAATGTATTTTGCATGTCTACTGGTAAAGTCGTGATATATAGTCAAGTGTATCCTTGCTGAGACTCGTCTCTACTTTAAGTAGTTACGAGAACTATTGTTATGACCGTGTGTGTCCCGAACATCGGCGTATTGATCAGTAGATCTACAGCGTCCCGTCAAGATTAAAGAGTAGTCTGGAGAGTGTCAAATATCCATCGCCACATTGAATGTCAACTGCCATGCTGAAATTGTTAACTGATTGTCCAGCTAAAAGCATTTCTCCTGCTTCGTAGACTTCATACTTCAAGAGACGTTTCAGTTTGCTGAACCTTTGACATTATGCTAATTCTATTAAAGAACGTGCCTTGGTTTGTTGAGGGCTTCAGAATGATCCATGCATTGGTCGACATTGAAATTCATTGTGATTGCCAGGACGATTAAAGATATGATATTTACCGTCATCAGTCGACTTTACATATTGCACATGAACGCCGAGGTCATGGTAGTGGCTACATCTACACTGTCACCTTTTAAAACATACACCGTTCAAATAGCGTATACATGTGGCCAGTTAATGGATTGTGCTATTGCATGTGGGCTAATGGTTAGACAGACACCTACCTGAAATCTGACAAGGCTATTAACTTTGACAAGAGGTTGGTGTGACGTTTTATACGCTACGGAGTAAAATATTCCGTTTTTCACTTCGTTCTTCATTTTCAACGGCCTCCTGTAACATATTTACACCAATTTAGTATTTATTTATTTGGAATTTCAAATGAAGACAGTTCGGTTACTATGTTGTTGGACTGACGTCACGTAAAATCGTCAGAACGTCATGAACAATGGATGGCATAATTTTCAATTATTGGCGACAATGGTGTTCGCGTGAGGTCATGTTGCTTTGGACCCTTTCGCAAAAAATGAAAACAATGAAAGAAATTATATAATGCTCAGTGGGAATTCCTCAAAATAATTTCATCTATACATGTATCCGTTCCCATGACAACGACCCACCATATCAATAGGAGCGTGTTTCTATTAACCTTAAAGTCTAAGGAGACCAGGATTCCTATATGACATGTGAAGTCACTTCGCATTGCGCTCTCCACTGGTGAGATACGATCTGTCAAGTACACTAGCTTCATCCGTAATACAAATCTGAACAGAACATGACTCCAGTAATATAAGTTGTATGTTTAATATGAAGGAGCTGATGCTTCGTACAAAATCAGTGTTTGATGAATATGTTCCCTTTGACTTTAATCAGCTACGTGTATAAGCATTATTGCACAAGGGAGTTTGATATTGTGATCAAAGAGATATTTTCAAAGGACATATGTATGAATATATATAGCAGCCTCTGATGCTGTCACTGGTGATCCGGGCAGGGAAAGTAACGAGCGGACGACGCTAGCATAGCGAGAAGGTTGGTGGCAAGGATAGACGATGCTCTGAAGTATTGATGAATTCTAACAGTTACAGCCAGGAGGGACCCGCGTTCTCAAGACAATCAAGACAACTGACAGACCTGGTTTATACATGGCGTTACGTTACCAGAATGTGACCGCAATCGCGATGAGGTTTTCACAATCCGAACAAACAATCAGAGTGTGTGAGTGAGTGAGTATGATTTTACGCCGCTTATAGCAATATTTCAGCAATATCACGGCAGGGGACACCACAAATGGGCTTCACACATTGTACCCATGTCGGGAATCGAACCCGGGTCTTCGGCGTGACGAGCGAACGCCTTAACCACTATGCTACCCGATCGCCCACAAACAATCAGAACATTCTTCAAATATTCTATCACAATATGAATGAATGAATGAATGAATGATGTCCGATAGATGATGGAGGGATGCCAAAAGATTGAATGAAAATTTTATGATGATCGAGGTTCAGTCGAAAGGAGCGTGTTTTTATTATTCTGTCAAAATAAAATCTCCGTTTCGTCATATCGACGATGTGTATTGATATAAACGAAAAAAAAAAAAATTGAATAAAATCTTGTTCTTTTCTTTTTTTAAAAATGGTAAATCGACCAAGAGTTTAAGTCTTTGGGAAATACCACAAGTCAGTAGTTGTGGCGATGTACCCTCATGACGAGACAGTCAAAGGTGACTTTGTTTGCTATGACGTCACACCTACAATGCAGATGGACGTTCTTATCCTGCAATCAAGCGTACTATAATCTACCTAAGGTTATTTTTTACTGTTATGACTGCTATTATCTACAATAAAAAAAACATTCTGTTATACATGAAAATTTAACCTGAAGCTAAGTTAACGTTAATGTCGATCGACCATTGTGTGGTCAGGAAATGAAGATAACTCCTGAGATATCCCTCGAAGATAATAATTCATGTAATAGTTTGTTATGTCACACACACATGATGTTAATTGCCCGATAAACCATTAACAAATATTTCATGGGCGTCAACAGTCATACATCCCTCATGTTTTCTAATGCAAAATAGAGGGCACAGGTGGCCGAGTCGCGTAGGCGCCGCGATTCGCGGTTCATATTTGCGTCCCTTGGGCACGCCAGAAACCTATGGTTGTGGGTTCGAATCCCGGTTCGCCCCGATTATGTTTCTAGGTTTGTCAGAACCATACCCGTGCTCGTGGGTTTCACCGAAGTGGTAAACGTCTGGGACCTGCATCACGCTTACCTCCCACGTTAAGCTGACACGCCACGATATGACTGAAATACTGTTAAAAGCGGCGTTAAACCCAACTCATTCACTCACTCAAATGCCAAATATAGGGAACACACATATTCACATGTATGTTACAAGTCTATTTTATTAACGGTATTAAGAAAATAAACTTGTGATACTTCTACTTCCAATAACCTGGTTGATCTTACCTGTCTCTAAGGGTCAAGATAACGTGAACATATATCATGCTTAGCTACCGACCTATTTCATGTAATTGGTTGTGTGTTGTCTGAACCACGAGTAAGATGTGTGTGACTTTACAGGGACTGTGACATACATAAGGTCCTCGCTTGAAGCCTAGAGATAATAACGCCCTTTGAAGCTTTACTTGTAGGAACGTCCCTTTTTCTTCAGAAAAATTGATCTTTTTGAAAAACATTAAGGACGTTAATATCTTCCGCAATTGTCTCCATCATCCCCTGACTTCAGACACTTCATCGAGACACATGAACAATGTCTAATTAGATAAACCCTTTGTGTTATACTGAATTAGGTACAGACAACGACTTCAAAAAGTGCAAATGAGGTCCACTCACAAAAATTAACTGGGCGGCAAAAGAAAGTATAGGTCGAGTTCCATGATCGATGAAATAATAACAAGAAGAGGTTTTGTTGTGAATTATAATAAAATCTAGGGAGGTGTAACACATGATTGATGAACCACAGTTTGAATGAATTGTGAAATCACAGGTAATGTAAGCTCAAGGTAAACAATGGTGGTGTAAGAAATTTCATTTTCACCAAAACATTGTCCGACAGACTACAAGTTCATTGTCGACACAGTTGCTTTCAATAGCGTGTATGACCTCCAGTTGGCTCAATGCATACTGTGATACGCCGCCTCATCGATGACGTCAGTCTTCTGATGACGTGGACTGGAATCTGTTGCCACTCATCTCTCAGGGCCTGCTGCAATTCTTGTCTGTTGACGGGAGGCTGATGGCGTGCTCTAATCAGTCTGTCAAGATGGCCCCACATATGTTCAATAGGATTCATATAGGGTGAGCGGGCAGGTCAGGGCAAAACGTCAACGTTCAGCTGGTTTGGAAATTTGATCCGAGTCAGTCTTGCAGTATGGGGCCTGGCATTGTCGTGTTGAAACAATGTCCCCTGTACTGGTACTTGGTCTCTGTACTGCACAGCGTTCAGGTTTCCCTGTATAATCACCAAATCAGTCTTCTGATCTCCACAAATACCGCCCCACACCATGACACCTCCCCCGCCGAATGGATGGACCTCTCGAATACACGCCGGATCCAAACGTTCCCCTCTGCGTCGATAAACTCGTTCCCTGCCGTCATTTCGAAACAAATTAAACCGACTTTCATCAGTAAACAGCACTAGACTCCAATTTCTCACTTGCCAGCGACGAACCCGTCTCGCCCTTCGAAGTCTCGACGTGGTTGTAGAGCAGTCAGTACCATTCCTCGGAAAGGACGATACACTCGGATTCCAGCAGCACGAAGTCCTCGTAGTACTGTATGTTGGCTAATGGGATGTCCCAACGTTATTGCTGCCGTCGCCGTCGCCGTTACGAATCTGTTTCGCAGGTGAATGAGCCGTATCTGACCGTCTTCCAGTGTTGCTGTCACTCGGGGTCGTCCGGTTCTAGGCCTCTCCTGTGTCACCCCTGTCTGCCTGTACCGTTGAATCAGCCTAGCTACTGTCAAAGGTGTACAACCAAACCTACTGGCAATTTGGACCTGTGTTGCCCCCATTTCGGCCATACTCCTGTGACAGTCGTGGCATTTCTTTTGTGTGCTTTCATCACGTGTGGTTATACCCTGCAGACGCCTGTTTCACCATTTTTCGTCACCGCACGAGCGGCTTCGAAGATGGCGCGTTCGGGTGAGGTGTTTTTTGGTACCTGTTCCTGGGCAGTCATATTCCCAATACCCACTTTCCACTAGTTATCGCTGTTTTTAGGAAAATTACAAATTACCAACCTATACTTTCTTTTGTCGCTTAGTTTAATAAGATATTAGGTCAATATTTTCATGTTGAACAGCTGATGCATTGCTTCGGTCAAACCAGTATCTCGTTCCTCCTTAATCCTTCCAACTGTGTGATCATATGTTTGCAAATGTTGACATATGCTAACGTACGTGATATGGGAGGTTGGCATGATGTAGTAGACATAATACTTTAACCTACATGTACATCCGAGATGCGATGCAGCAAGGGAGGCGATCTCCACAAAGGGACAGGGTCCACTTTCAACAAAAGACAGAGGCGGGTCACAACCCCAGCAACACCAACACTACCTGAAAATGTTGTATCTTACCCCAAGATGTCGTTGTGTGAGAGGTTGACGACGGATTTCTGACGAACACGGGAAGGCGTTAGTATTTCGTGTCATCACTGTAGGTGTGCAGGTGCAGTCAGTCGCTGGTGTAAGTTTCTGTAGACGTGCACGTGGTGCCCCAAATCGTAACACACTAAATGTATGTTCATGTGATAGAGTAGTCTGTCATACAGACCCTGAAACAAAAGTACCCAATACAGCACATGCAAGTCTATAATGTTTGGCAAGCCTAGATTACTGCGGTATCAGGATGAAGAAAGTCACTGGGCTCCTATTATTTTATTTTATAACTATATTTTAACAACTGTTTTTTTCTGTAAAATATGTTCATTGCAGAGACTAGATGTTAGTCTAGTGACAGAGATACGAGTATAATAGCGACTGATACATTGACGTTTTGATTCATTAAATAAGGCCTGCGGATGTTCCCAAATCGGATCCAAGCAACTTAGTTTAGCCACTTTACACAATGTAAAATCAGAATCAATGTTTTTTGTTCAAGACAATTCAGCAAACCATTCAACAAAAGGGAACCAAACCCATCTTAAGTCACAGTATACCAATACAGGTCATGATTGGACTTGCTGAATGGGCTGGGCTGCAGTACTTGAACTTTTGCCTTTTTTGCGAAGTTTTAGCATTTTAGCACATTTTAGCAAACTGGTTGAACAACTTCAATGCGCATCCTCCAAACCGAAAGTGACAGTGAAGTGTTGGTCCGTGTTGTAGCTTCGCCAGAACTGGCTCAATCTGTACCGAATCATAACCATGTATCATTAGAACCACGAGTCGGAAACTTCAACTGATCTCAACCGGAAACGTTTCATTAAAGCTGAACCACGATTAACCGAATTAACCACGCGATTGCCAGACACCACTTGAAGTAGAAAGTAAGACTAATAACGCGTTTCTAAAAACAATAATCCTGAATAGGGAGTTGGGGAGCTCTATCACAAGTCCCGAGTGTCTGGTGTCGTCTTAGTGAGTGATTGTTGTTTTACGTCATTTGTCAGCAATATCGTCATTGTCAGCTATATCACGGCGGGTCTGCAACTAATCGAATCCGGTAAAGGCAAACTAATGGTTGATACTGTGAGCACCTAACCACGTCATCGGGGAAAGATAGCACACATCGGAACCGGAATTTTTATGTCATAAATAGAGCTATTTTTAATATATCGAAGTTTAATGATAAGATAATTTAGTAAATATATATGAATGGTTTCCATGTAAATGATATCATAATAATATTATATAGATGATGGTAAAGAATGTGAACTGGTTTAGTTACTGAATGGAGTACCAATTTGAAAGAAAAAACAACGCCCAACACACCAGACAGTTTCAAACCATTCCAAAGATGAAACTGAAACTGCCACGCACCGTGAGAAATATACGACTTAAAACCAGGGCACCGTACCATTCTCCCTGTGAGGGGAACACTTTATGCCGGCAGTGATGGACAGGCGTAACATGTGTGGCAGACAGGGCAGTATCTATTACAGGGAAACAAGACTTTTTCAGGGCGCAGTGTTTTCTCTGCACGTTATTTCAAGGCGAAGTGGTTTCTCCAAACATCCTCCGAGAATGAAATGCACATTCATCGCATATTATGTACTTGTTCTTATATTAAACATTACGGAGTACGTAATAACACAGACTGAGCCCTTGAACACCTGGTGTTTATGAGGAGAGAGGGGATCTTATCACAGCTTCAATATATCGTGAACATCTCATGTCGTCAATAAGACATAACATGCCTAAATCATGAACACGTTTTGAGTGAGATGAGACATGGCTTACCGATAATATTGAATGTCTCGTGTGAGCAGTAGGCACGAACATATGTATACCCCGAACACATTGTGTTTTGAATATGATATGGCATACAGAAGATTGTCACCTCGTGCCAACAGCAGGACAGGTCATACTCTGCACAACTGTCTTTGGATTGTTTGCTTTTGAAAATATTGGATTTTTTACCCGCCATGATAGTATCATTGTATTGAGAGGTTTGCTATGTTTGAGGACTGACCAGGGTCAAGTTTAATCAAACAACCTCAGTAGAAGTTAACCTCAGTACGTAAGGTTGGAGATCAGGTAATCTTAGCAGAACGTTACTCCGGTTTCACAAAGCAACCTTAGACCAACCTTCTGTCTGGGGATACGTCGTCCTTAGCTTTTATTTCGTTGAACAGTACGTCAACCTTAACAATGTCTAAGGTTAAAACCGTACGACTTACGATCACCTTAATTAGAGCTAAGTTTGTTTAGTGGAACGGGGCCCAGGCTCGAAAGCCATTTGGTTAATATAACAAAATTACCATTCACTGTAAGGTAGCCATTATTTGGTCTCAGATATATATGGTCTACATGTTCGAATGTTATATAGTGGGATGACCTGCGGTGGGGGTGATGGTCTACATAGTAAGTCGCAGAAAAGTCTGTTAAGTGAAATACTTTGAAAGCTTACAAAGTAACCATTGGCTATAAAGTTATTACTCAATAATTGAGGAGTTATTTGTAGAAAGTGTAGACAGGTATCTATTTCACGACCAGAGAGGTTTTTATAGACTCCCTAATGGAGTCGATCAGAATATGGACTGTAAGAGCTTGTTGCGATGTGTTGTACAGGGCATATGGGCATCTTGTTTTACTTGGCGGAAGTAGACTTATTTACCTTTCTACCAGGCATTGCAGTGGCTCCGGCGATCTCAGACAACAATTATCTGTGATAAACTCCAAAGATGTCGCTAAGACCGGTTGTAATTCACCGGAGATTTCTGGTATTCCTTTCAGCGCATGCTATTTTGTTGGCATCTGTGAAGAACTTCTAGATAGATGTGGGCTTTACGACTACCTTGTGTCTGTTTCTTCATATATGGGCAATCTGGGCAGCATCTCCCGAGGGTATTGGTGTTAGATTAGTGGAATGGCAGTCCCAGATTAGTGAGTGAGTTTTGCCTTCAGCCGTTTCAGCATTATTCAGATGATATATCTACGGGGAACCCAAACAATGGGCTTCACATATTATACCAATGTGTGGATTCAGATCTGGGTATTTGACGTGACGAAGGAACAAACTACCCATAGATAGCCCAACACACCCCATATCAAGAAAGTGGGAGTGATAAAATATTGACAATTGGCCTCCAAGTGGATGTATTTGCAGGAATGTTCCCCATTCTGCTTAAACTGGCCCCAGCGCGATGGTTAATAGGCCATCGTGGTGTATCAAACTGTCGACTGGCATTAAACAATATTTACTCACTGGTGGTTTCAGGTATCTCAAACATAACTGTGAGTAACTGTGAGTACCAAAAGAGTTCTCATTCAATTTGTCTGTGCTGAAGCGGAAGTCTGAGCTCTAATCCTTCAGCTGCTGGCTACAAGAAGAGTGGAAGGTCGGTGGTTCGATTCTCGGCCACATCATACCAAAAGACATTAAAATAATATTGAATGGAACGTTAAACCCCATTTCAACTCATCTCACCTCAACTGCTGACGCATCTATGCCGGCACTTCAGATACCAAGGAAATTGTGAATATTTGCAAACCGTTTTGACGGGTTGAACCACTTTGTCGGGTAAGTTATTATATTGACAATAACGGGTGACATCACCTAGATGAACACTACCAAGCTAACGGTCGTTCATTTCCCAACGTCAGTATGTCACGTGATTACGTTGTCGATCGAGCGGAGACATACAGAACTACTTTTGGGGAATTCCTCAATGTCTAAAAATAATGTCAAATGGGGACGGTCTAATCTTACGATACAGGCTATGAATGATGCAGGCTTTTAAACCAGACAGATTATTATATGTCGGGTCACCGAGATGAAGCGTCCATTCAAAGTTACAGAGAAAGCTCTATTTACCACAAAAAATCACTAAGCTCCACACTGTCGTGCAGGCCAATATGCATCGGGAATTCAAACCGCGCTGTCGCCTCCAGCGGGTATTCCCCGTCATCAACAGCTCATGTGGCCTTACTATGACTCAAACACACACCAAAAGTTCCCAAAATGTTTATGTTAATCCATTTTCAGAATCAACCTGGTCTGGATTTTTTTCCAATTCTAGCTTTACTTTGTGTAACTACTATTTGAAAAGAATGGCATTGCCGTAGCCTCCATTTATGACTTTTGTGAAAGTAAAGGACTCGCATGGAATGTTTGGGAAGTAGGACGTCACGACCAAAGCAACTCTCTGCGTTAATATAGTTCGCTTAAAATAATTAAAGTTTGGTGTTTAAATGGGTTGTTTTGTTATCATTTATGTATCTGTCAACATCAGGCTTGAAGTTGTATTTGTTGACGTTCAACTTTATGAGCACATTTACCCCATGAAGCGCTTCATCAGCTGATGAACGTCAACCAATACAACTTCAATCCTGAAACGAATCTTGGAATGAGATATTGTTATAAACTTCTTGCTGTGTACGCCACAACGTGCCTGATTGTCAATAACCTGTTTGTGTTAGAGAAAACTCATAGACATACGTCAACTCATAACACGTGATGAAAAATCGTCATCGTTTTATGTATAATGACATAATTAGAATAAATGTACCATGACGAAGTCACAATAATTGCTTCTCAAATTCGATCAAAGGCTTACGGAGCAATATGTTCACATCATGACCCTCTAGGGTGATGGCATACTTCCGGCTGGGGTATGCAGGAAGCATTGATATGCTATCATAAAACAGTTAAGTCCTCGTGACCCCATTGGTTGCTGAGGTGGCATCGGATGGCCCAGTCGTCTAAGGCTCAACAATTTTCTGCGCAGAGTTGCGTCCCTTGGGCACGTCAGAAACTTATGATTGTGGGTTTGAATCCCGGTTCGCCCTGATTATGTTTCTACGTTTGTCAGCACCATACCCGTGCTCATCAAAGTGTTAACGTGAGACCCGTATCACTCACGGCTTTCCACCCAAGGACACGCAGTGATATCTAACTGGAATACTGTTAAAAGCGGCGTTAAAACCCAACTCACTCACTCATTAGTTGCTAGTAGCCTTTAGCCTGTATTCTCTAAGCAATATGCCCAAGTACGGCAGCAAATTATTAGTTACATGTTTGAATTTCAATCTCTAAGTCATTGCTAATAACGTCAACATTCTTCGTTTATAGAATGCTAATACATGTATCTTACAAACAAATTTCTCGCAATTCCACCGCTGAACAGCAGCTGGTGTCAAAGTAAAGCTTACCTGCATTCACACATCAAATCAACGTCTGTGAACTTCTCATGTCTAATTCATATGTCAACACTCCCTTGCAAGTATTGTCACCTGCAGTTGAGAAGTAGTTAGCATCAACATCGGCAACGATTTCAAGAACGATGGCATCTCCGGAGTGAAATCCGAAATAGCTTAAGTGGTTTTGACAGCTTGGATAATACAAATCAAGTTGACGATGGTCGGCATCTAAGTGAGATCTTGTCCAAGCATTCATCGGAAACCTTTGTATATTTTGCAAACCTATTTTGACGTTTCCATAACAAACGGTTTGCATCTCAAGAGTGTATAATAACAAAGGATTGTTTTGTTATCGATTAGCTGAGCCGGTCATGCTGAGAAGAAGTAATGCGATCTACAAATGGACAGATTCAGTCAATATTCGTTGATATTGGTTCCATATTTATAGTTTTACGTTAATGATATAATTCCATTTGCTTCGTTTCTTCTTGTGTAGGTCTCCGCGGAGATATTCTGTGTTTTTATTCTATGAGTTTTGCAATTTGTTTCCTCTAACTTCCTGTATTATGGCTTGTACAGCGCCATAGGTAGCGTAGGAACGCACGCAGTGTGACAGTCACCTTACCCTATCAGCGTGTGCACTACAGAAGAGAATTTTGTGCAACCGCGAGCATATCATACGGTGATATATCACGCTGTAAACATAGTTAACATATTCCCTCCATGGTTGTCATTGTTTCATAAAACAAAATAACTCAAAAGTAGTTCCTGATTTCGTTATTATCATATACCTCATTGGCGGTTAAAACCTCCTTTTGGGAATTAAGACTCGTATATCCTATTTATGTATTCTTGAGTTTGAAATATTGAAGCATTATTTGACAGTGTCATGGCTACTGATATGCATTTCAAAAGTCTAGGATGCACGAAATACACCACTAAGAATATGTGTAAAGTTCAACTGGAAACACTCTCTGTAGCGACATGTCTTCTAAAAAACATAATGGTGATTGTGGCGAGGGGTTGCAGGTGTTATGTGGGCAGGGTAGAGGGATGTTGTGGGCAGGGGTTTAACATGAACAGCCCACTCAGACACAATATACTTAGTTCTTGTTTAGGCCCTTAATGCCGAGCGCCAGGCAGGGTAACAACAAGTATTATCTTTTAACATCTTTTGGTATTAAACGGCGGCGGATCGAACTCCCGACCTTATTTATACTTGGAAAAAGGTCGAGATGTCACATTATCAACCTTTGACTAAAGTCAAAACTTTTTATTTGTATATTTTATGATCAAAATATCAATAAAGGTGTTTTCTTCGGTGCAGGTCCAAATTTTAAAAAGGTGAAAGTTTCACTATTCATGCACTGTGACAAAATATCAGTATTTGTTTTGTTTCATTTCTCTGAACCTTAACATTAATTATCTTTTCATGACGCATGCTACTGTTTATGTCCCATTCGCAAAACTGCATATCTAGTATCAGAAGACGTTAAATGAAGGTTCTGGTGATCGGCTTTACTAGAGCTGTGGTTTCTGGTGACACAATGTGGAGCCGGAGCTAAAGCAAGATGTATTTGGTATCACTAAAAAGCTCTGAACGTCTCGTTTTCCAAAACTGTTGCCAGGCGAGATAGTGTCGTTTTCGGACGTTTCCATGGTAACCATGCTATTTGGGAAAAGAAACACAAGTGACACTTGTTATTGGATACATCTTCATTATGAATAGATATTTTAATAATTTGTAAATGTTCGTGTTGATCCCTCCCTGGGTATAATGCCATCTATCGTCCAGCGGAAATAGTGGCATTATGACCAGGGTGGCATTATAAACAGGGAGGTGAAAAAAGACATTACTAACATGATATTTAAAAGACTAAATGCCAATATATTTAGGCTTACAGGAAAGGATATTACCATTAACATCAAACTAATTTGTTTTTGTTTTTTTAATAAAGTGAATAATTCTCTGTGTGAGAATTAACTGTGAAAACGTACTTAGGAATTTGTTTGCTGATTTAGAACATGGAATTTTCTCAACTGATTAACTACATTGCAGATTGTTTAGTGCAAAATTTAAATAAAATGAAATTATAATCAGGAATTGGAACACTTGTTCTTAAAATACATTGGCATTATAACCAGGATGGCATTATAACCAGGGAATTATGCACTGCGGAAACCCGTTCAGAAAAAAACATGTCACCTAATCAACAACAAAGCTCCATGCCCGTCATTGTAACGTTGAATTCATCACCTTAACTATTTGCTGATTCATTTGACCTGTGAGGTGTCAGTGTTCAAAATGCTATGAGTCAAGATAGATCTGTCTTTGAAGACATCAACCTGCCAGTACTACCCAACAGGCGGCTGTAAGCAAACGGGCAACGGATGATGAATCCGCTGTCCAGAATAATATCAGGGTTGGTTACCCTGTTGGTTGACTACATTCATGTTGGTCGGTGGTGGCCTAGTAGATAAAGTGTTTGCTCGTCAACACCGAAGGCCCAGATTCGATGCCCCATATTGGTAAAATGTATGAAACCTATTTCTGATGTCCCTCGCCGTGATATTGCACAAATAATTAAAGTCTATGTGGGCTATAAAGTCCGACAGATTTCCCTTAAAATACCATTCCATGCCACTAAGTTCGCCAATCGATAGCAGTTTAGAAATGGCGATCGGGATCTACTACTCTCTGGAAAACCGTTTACTGACGTTTTCATTTAGACAAAAGAGACTCACGACAATATGTAATAGGTCTGGTGAAAATATATCAATGTCGGAAGATCCGTGAAGTAGTTAGGGTTTGATCATCAGATTGTGTCTCAATAAGACACATTGGAGTTATAAGACACCAACAATAAGTAATAGGACCACTGGCTATATATCAATGTCGCAAGGTCGTGTAATTTGCTTAAGGGTTCTGATGTGTTCTGCCTCATACACTAAATATTATACTTTGCGTGACACTTTATCTCCCATACAATCCATCTTGAAATATTTTCTGTGTATTCTCCCACATGTCTTTAACGAAACTGAATATCGTCTACTTTTAAAGAGTATACATTATCAACAAATAGTAGCGCAAATCTAAATAAAGCGACAAAATCCTTTTCAAATCAAATAGAAATCTCTGCATAAAACAGAGTCGATTGTACGATTCCGACTGTATCATGAACATGTGTTTATGAATCACCATCAAAGAGTTTCTTTTTTATGATTTTATTTCTTTTTGGGGTACACAAACAATAATTTTACAGAATATAGTTCACATGCAATCATAAATACATACAAGTTACAAAGTATATCTATAGATGATAACAAACAAAAAATATTGCAGTGTCATATTGTTGGATTGTGCAAGTTCGTGGATTTAAACGAATAGTTGGTGACAGAGAGACCAAAATCTCATGAAATGTGTGTATTTACATTGTAAATATGATTTATTTCAGTAATATGAATCGGTTATTTCTTGTTTGATGTGTGGGTAATTTTGTATGGGGTCGGAAATGTTTGATTTGAATATGTTTTGCTTTGTTACAGTTATAATATGATTTAATACATCATTTCGTTTTTGTTGGTACCCTAATCAAATTGTCAATTTTGAAAATTCTAGTTCTATTCCAGTTTTGTCTTTGATTCATTTTGTAAGGAACATGTGCACTAAGGTTTGTCCTCTCGTTAACGAAAATTGCAAAGAAATGATTCTTTATATCCCATTTTGTACCGTCAGTAACTCGTTTGATGGTATAATTCTATGAATAATACTGCATTGGAACCATATTAGTTTTCAGGACAATATATCTGTGGGGGCTACGTTTGCAAAAAATTTTCCGTCATGTTAAGACCAGGATCTAGTTCCCATCTTTGAATGTATTTTGTGATATCATATAGTTGGATACTTTATTTGATATATCATAAAATACTCTACAATCACCCCTCCCCCCTGAGATTTGCATCACCTCGGGCTTTCTACTCACATTAAGCTGACACGCTGTGATGTGACTGGAATGCTGTTAAAATCGCACTCACTCGCTATAACCTATCAGTCGGACGTAAGATCCAACTGGTTACATCATAACGCTCAAATACGTACAATGTCAGATTTGGTTGCATGTGGTGTCCAGTGGCCTAAGCATTTGGCGACGTCCAAGTGGGCTTCATCAAAGTGATAAAGATCTGACCTGCATCACGGTGGGGTTTCCTTCTACATTACTGGAGGTCCGTATGCCTGGTATGTTACATGTACATACAAGAATACATCAAGCTCCATGAGTTCTGGTATTTCAACCGAAGCCTCAGTTTATGTCTGTATCGGCTAAGATTACAAATTAGCGGGATAGTTTGTGTTGACACCTCTGTGAATGATGGACGGAGAAGGGTGGTTCTTGAACCTTGGTGTAACTTTCTTGGTAACCTCTTTCAGAACCAGAGACACAGATGGACCAGAGGCCTAAGTGTTAAAGCTCTATGAAGAGTTCCCTCTACGAATGAGTTTCCCGTTACATGATTTATAGTTCAATCGATCGATCCACCACACAAATCCTTGAACACGCCTTATGTCAAAATTCGATGAACAGATTGGTTTGAGATACAAGGCGTCAGCACCAAAAGCATGGCCGTGGACTTCGCCAAGGTGGTAAGGACTAAACCTGCATCACTTTATGGATTCCTCTTTCAGTACGCTAACTGGAATACTGTTCAAAGTAAAACCCAACTCACTCACTCACTCTTTCAGAATGACCAACGATGAACTGATTTATTTATTCCCAAGGTACATATCCTTGGTAACACTCTGTGATACAAAATTGAGATACAAGACAGGTACAATGAAATTTTGTTTAAAGTATCCATGTATTTGCATTGTGTATAAGCTCCCCTGACAGTGTAGATGTTTTGTAGTTTGCTATAACATGAATCTAGGATTCTGTCCATTAATTCAAGAGGTATCATCATGCTTTTTGCTCTTTTATTCTACGATCAATACGTTCTCCCGACATTATAACTTTCACGCCAGTGTCATTTTATTTCATCTCATAGACCATCGCCTACTCTGACCATTAAAGGATGCATCACTCTGAATGGTATTATTTCAAAATCTGCAGTTGCTTCCTGACACCCGGAAAAATGCTGAAAAAAGATACCTGACACGCATACACATGAAAGGTAATGTTCACCGAAGGCTACATGGAAAAAACTGGGAGGAAAATGCGAAAATATTCCCTTTCATGTTTTCTCACGGCAGCTTAATCATGAAATGACGAGCATATTACAAACTCAGTGAGATTAATTCATCAAGCAGGCCCGACATATAGAACCAGTAATTATTAGTTCGCGGCCAAAGACTTACACTGGATGAGCAAAGGGACTGCTGTGTTACTGCTGGGTAGCTGCGCATAGATCTGGGAAACAGTAACTCTGGGTGGCATACCATCATGAACATTGCGTGAGTTGTGTCTACTGGTGGAGCACGACATGCTTGCCCTTTTACACCTGAAGTCATCTCTGAATTTCAGGGATCCATTTCTACAAGTTTCATCATAATTTGCCTTTTACACCTTTTTGTAATCTTTTTCCGCAGATAATCGCGGTTGATTTTTATATGGTGTTGACGTTTTGTACTTCCATGCATATGGTCATGTTCATGTCGATACAACTTCCATGAATATCGTTTATCCAGCTATTCATCCGGAACATACTATTCCGGACTGTGCTTAGAACCCAACGCAAATCATACTACAGTTGGATATACAAATGTCCTTGTAAGGAAATTCTGAATGAGTGATCATTCCATTTCCTTTTTAAACATGAGACGAGATCTTTTTCTTCCATTCTATATCAGTTATCTTCTTGGTCAGACTCAAGAATCAAACTGCAGAACCTAAAAGTTATCGTTTACAATTGAGCCTTGTTTGGTTTCTTCTCATCATGTACATGTATAACACATTAAAACATGAGAGCTGGGACATCCAATGAGCCTTTCCCAAACAGGTAATCATGTTTCTAACATACTTTCTCGTTATGTTAGAAAGTGATTTGGATGTCCATCAGTGAAGTAGTGATTTATGGTCAGTTACGTTGTTCTTGTGTTGACTCTTGTTTCTACATTAAGTACTAACCAGTACATGCGTTGACTGTTGACCCCAGTATCAGCGAGGTCAGGCGATCACAAGAAAGATTAGAGACTAGTATTCTGGAGACCATCGATGCGCCATGCAGAAATGACTCATTCATTAGTCTTTAAATTCTGTAAGCATGTCACTGGCTTCAAAGCATGTTTCGGACTGATTATCATCAGCAATACATGATGAAAGGAAGTCGATTGATTCCTGGATTGGTCGACAGTGACACTTAACGTCTTTGAACACATGCATAAATAAGATGGTTTGTGAAGACAAGGGTATGATGACAAAGTAAAAGAGGCTTGCAGTCTTTCTAACCAACGAACATCCAACGTAAATGAATCGACTGTACAGCCCACAGTACATTCTAGTAAATATAAAAAGGTTTTGATGTTCCTTTGAAACGTTTGTGCCAAATCAGATTTAGACACCACTAAATCAGACTGCATTCAACACATGAATTTGAAATTTGCAAACAAGAGAAGTGTTGCCTTAAGTTTAAGTAACATTCTCAGGAAAAAATCATTTTCCCAAAATGTCCCAGAATATTTCAAATTTAGAAAACACCAACGATTTCATTTTCCAATTTTCCCATTTCATCCTGGTTTTCAGTACAAGGAACGTGTGGCAGAACGTGGACTTGACAAAGCCTGCTGGTCATGTAATCAAAGGTGACTTTGTTGACAATAACAACCGTCTGCTTTTCAAATATGGACCAGGCCATCACGAGCAGATTCCTACAAATTCGGATCACAGCTTCAGAATCATCATGGATGCTGCCGAAATACATGCCAAAAGATGCGCCAAAAAAGCAACCAGTTGAATGTCTTTCAGAGTCAGTGCGTTATATTGTCATAAGTAGAATGCACAAACCGAAAAAGAGGAAACCGTTCTGTACCAGCCAGTTGCCATCCAACATCTGAAAGTTTGTAGTTGTTCCCACTGACAAGGTCTCAAATAACATGGCCATTCTATGTAAGCATCACTACAATAATTGTTAGATCAAAGAACCTGGAAAAAGTGACTTATCAAATAATGCCACACATAAGGCCAGTATGTTAACTGATCATGAGGAAGAACTTTACAACTTGAAAGAATGTTCATGGCTTGACTTTACAACCTGAAGACAAGTGTCCATTCCTCTTTTGTACTGTATTTCAAAACTCCTTCAAACACCGATAGATAAATTGTTGGGTCCAGTAAATGTACCACCAAAATCCCTGTCTCAAAGATAATCATTAATACAATCAAGGAAGGACTTTCTGTATATTCACAGAAAGTGTTCGAGACGAGTGGAATCAATACCACGTTGATTCCCAAAAACACAAAAGATTTGCAAGTATCGAAACATTTCATTTTACAGCTTTGTACACCACAATCTCGCATGGCAAGGAAACACTTAATTCCTTCATTCATTGGGCTTTTGTAACAAAATGTTGTGAACATAGATACAGTTACATATCTATCTTCGGGTTTCTTGGTAATTTGTCAAAAGTGAAAATAAATGCCATCTTAAGTTTATTGAGAAAACAATATGTTAAGTGCTGACTTACCCATTGATAACTATGTATACTTTGTGGGTGTTACATTTCGACAAGAAGTAGGCCTCCCTGCTGGCACCGATCGTTCTCCCCTTTTTGCTGATCTGTTTCTTTATGTATTTCAATCGGAATATCTGTTCATATTGGCGAAGTGGAAAAAAGTTAATTTGACCAAGGTAATATGGCAAAGAAGTTTAACTTAAGCTTCAGATATAGCGATGATCTGACATTGTTCAATATCCATCAAATTCCCTTCCACTAATTTACCTATTTATCTATTGAAAAGCTGAAGCCATACCTCTTTCCATACAGGTTGTCATCATGTGTCCAGGTATAAAGGCACCACGCGCACACACAATTAAATACAATTAAGGTTTTACATCATATGAAGTTGTATGTTACAGGTACGAATATCATAGATAATATCTTCTTTGATATATTTTGCGAGAAATCATTAGAATTTGGATCAGCTTATCTTTGTGATTATTGTCAGTACTGGCATATTTCAAACACATATCAGCGCAACAACGATAGGGCAGACCTACACAGATCCACTTGTACGTCACATATCGTTCAAAAATGAAGTCGTGTCATGTTACGCATGATTTATATCTATTAATAACCAATCCTTAATAACGTCATTTTATATCGGTTCCTTTGATAATATATTTCACAAGTGAGAACATCTTAACAAAATAATGAAAATTCGAATTTTAATAAACTGACGCCATGACAACCGTGATTATTTTGCATGACATCCGTTCAATCTAAATATTTACTCATTAAAAAAACATGAACGCACCTTAACACCTTTAGATTCCAATTCAAAGCCATAAGCTGAAGAATGTAATCATGTTCTTAATAATCATATTAAGCATACTCTTTCCAACCTACTCCGCCAAATGAAACTAACACTTACACATTTCTGAACACCTGGGAAAGCATCATACCATTATAACTCTATTCACTTGACACATCCCTTGTGCTATTGTAATTGTTATGTACCATTCAACCAGATCTCCAACAGATCTTCCAGCTAGCATTTCAACGTTACCGTTGTATGCATCGCCGGAACTGATGGATGCTCCAGCCAAACTGATACAGATCTGCGATCCGTCTGTCTATGCAGACATTACATTGCGCTGTACTACCCCACAGCCCGCACTCCGGCAACCGATGATAAAGAGGCTGATCTGAGATGCAGTGCACATGCTGTGCCATATATTATCTGGAAAATTAGATCATACTGTTAGTATGTAGTTATCGCACAATTAAAATAAATTGACAGAAAATAATCTCGCCAATGACGCCAATGTCCACGTGGGGTATGAAGTCAGTCTGTTATGAATGACTTTTAATTTACCTCCGGACCTCAAACCACCCAGTGTCCCGTTCTATGCAACTGAAATGGGGACCTACTAAACCCTGTAAACATATCACTTGCGTTCTTGAAAATACCTCGGGTGTCACACTTAGTAATATATACAAATTGGACGGCTATGAACAATTTATATTAGGCCGTGTCAGATTGGTGCGGGAAGAATGTCACTCACATATAAATTATTCACTCACTCATCATTCAGAATGAAACATGGTCAGGCATAGTTCACTACTGTGGTGTAGTCTTACTGCGCAATAAACTGAAATCAGGTACCCCATGTCTGTCTTAAGGGGCGGGACCTGGGAAAATCGTGCAATGATTATATGATTATTATGATTATATAAAGAATGTTGTCTCATATTTAATGACCACAAATCGTTAAGGGTATGTCGTTTGTTATCATTAATCACACTCCCGACTCACAAAAATGTTTATGATGATACAATCGGTTTTTACGTCGGTGTGTTACCACAGGGGACACAGCGAACGAGCATCATTCTATTTCCCTTAAGACTTATCAGCTTATCGAGCCAACAAGCTAAACCACCTCTTCAACACGTCTGATGTTGTGATACGGGACATAAGTATGGCTCAGGAATGTTACAAGTGCACATAAGAAAGCACCAAGCTACATATGATCTGCTATATTTAAGATACATCCACAATCCCTGTCTATGTCAGACAACATTGCAAATAACCATCAAAGCGAGAGCCGACATCCCTCTCAATGATAGACTGATAAGGACGGCGATATGCCTGTACTTTAAGACCTTTGAATACAGGATTTCCTCTGTTTATGATCGTTGCTTTGTTTGCACCATACCCGTGCTCAAGGGCTTTACTATATAGTGGTAATAGTGTGCAACCTGCAACCTGCCTTCCTCCCACACGCCGTGATGTTTCTGAAATATCCACTCACTCATTTACGCTTTCAAGAATGAGTGATGGAATGAGTGAGGTTTTACGCCGCTTTTAGAAATATTCCAGCAATATCACGGCGGGGAACACAAGAAATGGGCTTCACACATTAAACCCATGTCGGGAATCGAACCCGGGTCTTAGGCGTGACGAGCGAACGCTTTAACCACTGGGCTATCCGACCGCCCCTTTTCAATAATGACAAACAATACTAACATAACTATGGCAGTTCCCGCCAAACATATCCTGGAGAAGATAACCCTCTGTTATCCACAACTGACATATGCTGTCCACACAGACTTACTTTTTAAGGTAAACTGTCCATTTGTTTGCATATAGATGGTCATTATTCTGATTCGTAAAATATATATCACTGTCAAGTCATTGGAGACGTAATGTTTTTTTTTTCTAAATGAATCATTCATGACGGGAAGAGCATCTTGTTTTGCTATTTTGCTGTGCTTTTGTTCTTTTCTCTGCATTGATCACTTGTTCATTATAGAGCACCGGTTACTATGTAGACAATATGATGGAGGGCGATTTACAATGAGTGATATTTCAACATCTCAGACTCGTTTTTAACACAAATACTGCATTGTTATTTGAAAAAGCCACTTCTTCATAAAATTCTCCTTTATGTTGTATTCTGGCGCCTGTGAAGAAAACACATGACACGAGTACACCTAAAAAGGTCTTTCCTGTTACTGTTCGATGGTAGCTTGCTCATCAAATGATTAGCCAATCACAACTCGTCCGCGCACGTCTGTTTCCGATGATTTGTTTGGGGACCGTTGTGCCAAACACATCAGTTTCCGAATGATGTAGAGTTACCTCCCCGGTATACTTTGTAATGGGCCGACCGCTTTCTTTACGACAGTCTCACAGACGCTTGCCGTCCGGAGACACAAACACACATTGGGGTCGACAGCCGAATGTATCGGGGCCTGTAAGGTAATTATGGTGTCATTCGGTTTAGCTGTTCTCTAGTGCTAATTGTAGAGCAGATGTAGGATTTACTGTCGTTGACTTTGTTGTTGTCATGTTTCAAGCCAGCCTGGTTTTTCACCTAGGCGGTCAATGCTAATGTTCATGGTATCATTATTGAAAATACGTACGTACACTGTTGTGGCTCGTTGTGTTGAAGAACGCCTCCGTGGTCTAGTGGTAGAGCGTCCGCCCGGGGAGCGGAAGGTCCGGGGTTCGATCCCCGACCGCGTCATACCAAAAGACGTTAAATGATGGTACTTGTTGTTACCCTGTCTGGCGCTCGGCATTAAGGGGCTAAAACAAGGACTGGTCGGCTCGGAGTCAGTATACTGTGTCTGAGTGGGGTATTCATGTTAAACTGCGGCATAGTATCTCAGTGAGCTAGCACTATATATCGGCATCAGTTCGGACTTGCACAAGCAGCCACACAAACACACAAGCACGTCGCTATATAAGTGCAATAATCTTGGACGCGACGTTATACCCCATTTTCACCTCACCTCATCTCGTTGTGTTGAGTGTGCCGGTGTGACATTACCTCCTTCTGTATACCTTGTTCCAGTCGGTGTCGCATTGGTGTGTACAAATGGTTGGGTTGGGCTTTCCATGACGAGGGCCATGATTCCACGTGGTTGCTGTAAATTGACAAATCTCTATGCGTGGGATCGTGTGTGAATAAACTCATATGTGCAGAGGTTTCTCTGTTGTGTTTTATGTAGCATTTTGTTATTTGAAGTATATTGTAGGTTTGATATAGAGCCACCGCCTCGCAGATGTCTGATCACGCTTACCGAGACCGTAAGCTCTGGTGTATCCGGTGACTGTGTATGAGGGCTGGTCAAAATGTTGTAAGCATGACTAACTTTCAACGGTGGGCCATAACAAAGTCAACTAGTCCATGTAGTACATTGTTTTAGTGGTTCTTTGCAAGTGTATTTGGTCTGTTGAGGCCGTTTGTATATTAATGACAGCAGTTGAACGTGAGAGGGGTCTAAATAGACACAGAAATGGAAAAGAACGAGTACCGAGCAGTCATCAAGTTTTTGACTTTAGAGAAAAGTACTAACCAAGAAATTCATGACCGTTTGTCACAAATGAATCGAGATAAGTGACCTAGCTATTCCACTGTTAAACGTTGGACAGCGATGTTTAAGGCTAGGAAAACAAGCCTTGATAATGACCCAAGGTCCCTCAACTTTCATCAGTTAATCAAGGAGATAGAAAAATGTATAATATGAAATAGACGTCTAAACATTGCTGAACTTGTGGCAGACACAGGTCTAAGCCATGGATCCATTGTTATTCCTGAACATTTACCGATGAATGCGATATCTGCTCGTTGGGTGCCAAAGTTTCTAAATTCTGATCTTAAGGAAAAAATAACTGATATTGCCAGAGAAAATTCAGAGCTAACTGAGGAGGATTTCGTAAAAAGAGATTGGTAACGGGTGCTAAAACATGGGTCTACCACTATGATCCCGAGTGAAAACGTCAATCCACAGAACGGCACAATTCCACTTCTCCGGCACCAAAGAAATTCAATTCTTCAAGATCAGTGAAGAAAGTTATGGCCACTGTATTGTGGGATGCAAAGCGTGTGATCTTTGCTGATTACTTAGAAAGTCGAAAGCCGATTACCGGTGCCTACTATGACGATTTGCTTCATCGTCTGAGAGATTCTGTAAAAGAAAAGAAAACTTCTTCCTGACTGGAATTGAAAAGCTGCGCTTTTGATATGAGAAGTGTATTGAAAAGCAGGGAGATTATGTTGAAAATAGAATTAAAAACACTTTCACAATTGTTGGTTTTGTTTGTTAGGTTTATAAGTTTTTGACCAGCTCACGTAAGGCTTACATTGGCACACAGTGGAACCGAGCATCATTTTCGTCGGATGTTATGTCATTGGCTAGATTAAAATACCAGTATATCAAACATTAATGCTAATGATAAATATATATGAGGGGTTTCCATGTTAACAATATCATAATAAATAAACTATATAAAGTAGTATATGTTTGAGTCATTAGTGCTCCAAAGAAAGAATGTAAACTGGTTTAGACTCTGATACGCATATGGAAGGGAAAAGTGAAAGTTGAAAGAAAAGACAACGCCCAACACATCAGACAGTTCCATACCATTCCAAAGATGAAACTGAAACTGCCACGCACCGTGAGAAATATACGACTTAAAACCAGGGCACCGTACCATTCTCCCTGTGAGGGGAACACTTTATGCCGGCAGTGATGGACAGGCGTAACATGTGTGGCAGACAGGGCAGTATCTATTACAGGGAAACAAGACGTTTTCAGGGCGCAGTGTTTTCTCTGCGCTTTATTTCAAGACGAAGTGGTTTCTCCAAACATCCTCCGAGAATGAAATGCACATTCATCGCATATTATGTAGCTGTTCTTATAGTAAACATTACGGAGCACGTAATAACACAGACTGAACCCTTGGACACCTGGTGTTTATGAGGAGGGAGGGGATCTTATCACAGCTTCAATATATCGTGAACACCTTATGTCGTCAAATACGACATGACATGCCCAAACCACGTTGTGACAGGGGTGGCCCAGTCGACTAAGGCGCCGCAATGCAGACATGCGTCCCTTGGAACCGCCAGAAACCATTGATTTTATGTTTCTATGTTTGTCAGCACCATACCGGTGGTGGGTTTCACTGAAGTGGTAAACGTCTGAGATCTGCATCACTTCGGGCTTTCCCTCCACATTAAGATGACACGCTGTGATGTAACTGGAATACTGTTAAATGCAGCACCTTTAAAACGACTAATTCGCTCATTTTCTTAGTGAATTAATACATGGCTTCCCTGTAATATTGAATGCCGTGTGTGAGCAGTATAGGCACGAACATATCACTATCACGAACACATTAATTGTGTTATGAATGTGACATGGCATACCCATGAGGTGCACACCTCGTGAAAACTGCAGGACAGGTCATACTCAAACACAACTTTGTTTGGCTTGTTTGGTTATAAAAGTGATAGGAATGTCCTGGGAATTGTCACCTACATGTCAGGTTCGGATCTGATAACAGATAAAGATTTGCATAAAAAATATTGGCGGTAACCTTTTTTCATCAATATATTGGGCGTTTCTCATTATGGATACAAAAATCCGACGTAAAACACCTCCTCGTCACCTCTGCATATGCATATTAGGGTACAAGCTATACTATCGTAATTTTATTGAAGTTGTTTAGAGCCTGTATCTTGTTTCCTGAACATATTAATATCGGGCACAAAGTGGGCGATAGATGGTCAGAAAAGTCAGTATGAATCATTAAAGTCATATTCACAATGTACATGCATGAACACCACAATAACTAATAACCAACACGCGGACCTCTTTAGATCTCAAGCAAAACAGAACTTTAAATAAGTCATTGAGGTATTTGTCGGAATATGTATTTCAAATTCTGAATTGCTATTTATGTTCTCGCACGTACGCACGCACGCACGCACGCACGAACGAACGCATGAACGCACGCACACAATTATTTATGTCACGGATTCAGGCCAGCATTAAATGGCTTGCTATGTTTGAGGAATGACAAGCTCGAAAATGCGATGTGCAGTGCAGGAAGTACTGGTGGCTTGTTTTGATTGGCGGAAGAAAACTTATTTACCTTTCGAACAGACATTGCAGTGGCTCCGGCGATCTCAGACAACAATTATCTGTGATAAACTCCAGAGATTTAGCTAAGACCGGTTGTAATTCACCAGAGTTTCCTGGTATTCCTTTCAGCGCATGTTATTTTCTTGGCGTCCGTGGAGAGGTTCAAGGTATCAAAAGGCTTTTACGACTACCTTGTGTCTGTTTCTTCATATTCGGGCAATCCGGACGACATCTCCCGAGGGTATTGGTGTTAGATTAGTGGAATGGCAGTCCCAGATTAGTGAGTGAGTTTTGTGTTCAGCCGTTTCAGCATTATTCAGATGATATATCTACGGGGAACCCAAACAATGGGCTTCCCATATTATACCAATGTGTGGATTCAGATCTGGGTATTTGACGTGACGAAGGAACAAACTACCCATAGATAGCCCAACACACCCCATATCAAGAAAGCAGGAGTGATAAAATATTGACAATTGGCCATTGGCCTCCTATAGCTGTTAGATTAGTTGAATAGCAGTCCAAGATTAGTGAGTGTTTCAGCCGTTTTATGTACTCGATCCCTTCAGCTGTTTGCTACACGAAGATTGGAAGGTCAGTGGTTTGTCATGTTACCCGTGCTCGTGGGTTTCATCAAAGTGGTAAACGTAAGGTTCGCATCTCATGAAGCTGACACGCCGCTAAATAACCGGAATACTGTTAAAAGCGGCGTTAAGACCAAACTCACTCACTCACTCACTCACTGCCGGTAGCCTAGAGCCTGTATTCTATTAGCAGTGTGCCTAAAGTATGGCTACCGATTATTAGTTAAAGTATCAACTTTCCAACCGCCCGATTCTAAATTAGATCCTGTCCAAGCATTCA
Organism: Haliotis cracherodii; assembly: GCF_022045235.1. Lineage (NCBI taxonomy): Eukaryota > Metazoa > Mollusca > Gastropoda > Lepetellida > Haliotidae > Haliotis > Haliotis cracherodii. The sequence continues at coordinate 69,042,976 of NW_027266264.1, forward strand.
ACGGAAACATTTGTTTATTTTATAAACCCTTTTTGACGTTTCCATAACAAATGGTTTTCATCTTAAGATTGTATAATAACAAAGGATTGTTTTGCTGTCGATTAGCAGAGGCGATTATGTTGAGAAGAAATAATGCGATCTACAAATGGGCAGATTCAGTCAATATTCGTTAATACTGGCTCCATATTTATGGTGAATTACGTTCAATTATTAAATTCCATTACCTTCGTTTCTTCTTTACAGGTCTTAGCCTAAATATTTCGTGTTATTTTTCGGTGCGTTGTTTGAAAACACAATAGAGCTGAAAAGAAAATTCTGCAATTTGTTTCCACAAATTTTCTGCATTATGGCTCATACAGCGCTATTGGCGGCGTATGAACGCATGCCGTATGAAAATCATTTACCACAATCTGCATGGGCACTGTAGATGAGAATATTGTGCAACCGCGAGCATGTCACTCGGTGATATATAACAATGATGCAAACATTCTGCAGTGATAGTTATTGTTTTATAAATCATTTTTAATATTGTGATACCTCCTGGGCAGTGACAATATCCTTGTTTGGGATTAAGACTAGTATACCCTATATAAATTCCTGCGTATGAAATATTGAAGCATGCATTCGCAGTGTTATGGATACTCAAATGCATTAAAAAACTCGGATCAACGAAATAAACCACGAAGAATACGTGTGCTGTTCAACTAGAGACAATATCTTCCCCATTTTGAACTTTTACATTTCCCCGTGTTTTACAGGTGAAACATTGACATGCCTTTGCACGTATTTGTGTCCCCAATGGCAAGATACGCTCACCTGTTTTCGAACATCTGGTATCATCACTATTTTCAGGTGATTCATAAACACTTGCTCATCATATTGCCGGAATCACACAATGGACTGTGCTTTTGGCAGAGACTTTTTTATGATTATGGAAAGGGTTTAGTCATTTTATTTACACCAGTGAACTACAATAGAGGTGGTTTGTAACATGGTGTTGGAACATTATGGTAAACAACTCACATTAGTGTAAATACTTAAAGGAGTTGCCAGACATCGAAGTCTTCTGCGCCATGTTATGGAAACATTTTCTGATAAGAGTAATGGAATTATATTTTTCTTTTGAAAACGTTCGACACTGTCTTATAGTGTTACTAAATTAACTTTAAGTTGATTATGTTAAAGCATCTTCAATAATTCACATCTGATCGGACGTCACATCATATGATATCAGAATGTATCATAATTATTTTTTTAAAGTAAATGTTTCCATTTGGTGTCGCGATCTTTATACCAACTGACTTTTATTCAATTCTATTTCGTGTTAAAATGAACACGTGGTTACTATTTATAACTGACAGAGAACGATAAAAAATCGAGTCTGGACCAGATAATCCAGTGATGGACATCACGAGTCACCGAGACTGACCACCCGACCCCGTTCGTCGCCTCTTACGACAAGCATAGTCGCCTCTTACAGCAAGCATGGGTTGCTGACGACCTATTCTAACACGGGTCCTCACGGGTAAACTACATCATGAGCAAATAGTGATGGTGCCAGGTGTTCACGAAAACATCACACTGAACAATATTCCAGATGTATATTCCAGCAGCTTGTAAATAAGTCAGTCTGGACGAGACGAACTAGTGATCGAATGTCCCACGTTTGGAATGATAAATTTGCTGGAAAGCCTTGAATGTCTATTCCTGATGGCTAACCACTGGAACTAATCACGGCAATAACCCCATACGTCAATTGGAGTTATGTCTGTCGAAGACTTTCATCCATCGACACTGTAACGCACATGGTAATTTGGCCAATATGTTACACTTCAGTTTCAGGGATATCAATGATCTGCTATCGGTCAATAACCACCAAATAGCCAATTCCCTTCCACTGATTTACACACGAAATAAAGGTGACCAGTGACACCGCCTCATCTGTTTCACATTAGATCCATAAATACGATTCAGAGTGACAAAACACTCTCCACAAGACTGTATGACAAGAAGGATGACTTCAACTTTCCAACAGTCAACTTTCCCTGAATGTCGAACAATATTCCAGCAGCTCCAGCCCTTGGTGTTTACATTTCACAATTTTGCGGTACAATCTACCAAGTTTTTAAAGAGCGTCATACGACTCTTGCTCAGAAGTTGTTTTACAAGATTACAACATTCCAGAAACTTTATGGTAGACATGTGGCGACACTTCCAAATTTGACGTATCACTGACAAAAATTACTGAGGCCTAGAATGTTGTAACCTTGATCAAACAACTTCTAAGCAAGAGTCGTATATGATGCTCTTTAACACTGACCTACGCAGTGCCAAGATCGACGTGGGACGTGGCCAGAAACGCACAAATCCACGGACATGTTCTTGTACGAACGAAAACACACATGAATCAAATAAACACCTCACTTCATAGTCGATGATAAACAGGGTGTTTGCGAATAAAGACATTAACCGATATATCTTTTCTGTTCATTTATCATCATTTGTAACTGAGCCCATCCTGTATTTAAGAACGATCTCCGTGGATATTATTGGTAGAATTAGTAAGCTGAGAAGTGTATTCCTGTCACGTGGGATAATCACCTCCTCTCATTTTCTAGACAATAATCAACACTATCAGACACTGCGCCCCGTGGTCTGACCCTTGTCTTGATGGGCCATTAGTCATTATGCTACACAATTGTGATGAGTGGCGTTCACAGAAGACCCTGATCTTGTAGGTTGCAGTCCTGTTAAGGTGTGGTCTTTAACAGGCAGGTGTAAGAGCGGCATAGGAGAGGATAACGGAGCAGGATATATTGCTACCCAGGGCATCCCCTACTCTGCTGTACGGTACTTGTGATGCTATGTGATAATATGTTTTAGTTCATGATGTCATGAGTGTTATGTTCTAATAGGTCGTAATACTTGATGGCAGTTGTTCTAAGATTGGTTCGCAGAACAGATAGGCGGCATCTTCATCAACTATTCAGGAAATTAGAAACTACTGCCTTACACCACATGACACTACCTGACACAACATGACACTATCTGTCACCACCTGACACTGACACCACCACCACATGATGCACCTGATAACACCTGACACTATGTGATACTATCTGACACCACATAATACCACCTGACACTATCTGACACCACCTGACACTATCTGACACCACCTGACACTACATGACACTATCTGACACTACCTGACACAACATGACACTATCTGTCACCACCTGACACTGACACCACCACCACATGATGCACCTGATAACACCTGACACTATGTGATACTATCTGACACCACATAATACCACCTGACACTATGTGATACTATCTGACACCACATAATACCACCTGACACTATCTGACACCACCTGACACTATCTGACACCACCTGACACAACATGACACTATCTGTCACCACCTGACACTGACACCACCACCACATGATGCACCTGATACCACCTGACACTATGTGATACTATCTGACACAACATAATACCACCTGACGCTATCTGAAACCACCTGACACTACATGACACTATCTGACACCACCCGACACTACATGACCCTATCTGACACTACCTGACACTACATGACACTATCTGACACCACCTGACACTACATGACACTATCTGACACCACCTGACACTACATGACACTATCTGACACCACCTGACACTACATGACACTATCTGACACCACCTGACACTACATGACACTATCTGACACCACCTGACACTACATGACACTATCTGACACCACCTGACACTACATGACACTATCTGACACCACCTGACACTACATGACACTATCTGACACCACCTGACACTGACACCACCACCACATGGTGCATCTGATAACACCTGACACTATGCGATACTATCTGACACCACATAATACCACCTGACTCTATCTGACACCACCTGACACTATCTGACACCACATGACACTATCTGACACCACATGACACCACTTGACACTAAGTGTACGGTCGTATAACAATATACTAGCGATATTCCACAACCTTAAATAACCAGCGATCAGTGGTATACCGCACGATAAATAAGCACGTTAGGAGAATGACTACAAATAACCAGGAAGACAACACCGGGTTACTACCGATCCAAAACCAACCCGACTCTCACGACAAGCATGCGGCACATGGAACCTATTATGCCCCGGAATCTCAAAGGAGCTCCCATTCAAAACAATCCTCGAAGCCCATTCATCTCTAAGGAGGTGCAACCCACGCTCAAACAAGAACCCAAAACTAGTACAGTCACTGATACCCTCACAGTACAATGATATATTTCATTCCTTAGCCTTGCTGATCCCTACTGTATGCTCTTCTGGCGTCGTTCCAGCTGTTATCCTTATTATCGATAACACGTTATCCTTGGTTGCATTTCGGTTCCAGATGACACCAGCCAGCAACACCGAAGTAGGAGATTCAATCTGATAGGATTAAGTTGATCGTTTTAAGTTGGAATTCTGAAATCACATATCCAGAAAAGATGACATATTTCTGATGGAATGCATATGAAATTTAATTTAGAGACATCAGCTTTGTCTTCTTTGAGTTGGAGACTGTTATCTACCTTTAGACGACGTCGTGTATTTTGTTTAAAATAATTAGATCGTATTAAGAGGGCGAATTTGATAGACATGTCCAGTTTAACTTAATGAATGTCACACCTTTAAACGTCCTTGGTGATTTTAGTGTTGAGGCATTTCAGATGTCATTTTGATTGAATACGTCTATTTCAATTATATGAAATAGAAATTCTCCCATGGGCACCAGAGGGTTAAAAGTACTGGTCTCACTGTCAATAAGACCACATACGCAATCATATCATATCCTATCTATCACCTCAACCAAATTGAATGAATGCTCGCTAGCTTATGATAACCATGAGTCAGGGGAGATAACTATCATCATCCTTTTAGGGAGTAATTTAGGTTTTACGTCGCTTATAGCAATATTCAGAAGTATCAGGGGACATACGTAATACTCAATTGTCGAACCGAATCCGGGCTTTCGGCGTGAGGAGTGAATGTTTAAACTACCAGGCTACCATAAAGCTCGGTTACAGCAAAGTAAAGTACAGCAAAGTGGGCAGATCGCCACAGGTATTGGAAACGAAGATGAATCATCTGTGGTTTCCATTTAGTGGTTTCAAAATCAGATTAGTGTTGAGTATCGAAACCGCTAAAATTATCCAAAAATGACAAAATGACAAAATACATTTGAATTCATTTGTAATAATGAAAGTGTTGAGTGATGAGACATCATGGGCTGAGTCTCTTATATTTACAGTAGGTTGAATGGTCAAATTCAGGCGTCAGTGACGACTGCTTTTCATCCGCGTATGTTTCAATTGCTTTTACAAACTGAAACTATAATTTACTCAATGATATTTAAATCAACTAGCAACGCTAAGATCTAGTACAGGTGAACACTGTTTTTCTCCACGATTGTTTAATGAAAGCAGTATTTAAAATTGCTTTCTTGTGGAGTAGAATAAAAGAGACAGACCCTTTCCCCGGCCACAAGAAAGGACACAAAAAGAAATAAGTAATTTTGATACAGATGGCTGACCAAAAAGAGTGCAGGATTCTAAAATGTCATGGTTGTATGTTGAGTTAACTACATAATTTAGTGCAAAAATAGTTACAATTCAATGGTACAACAGAAACCAATTAATCCAGACCGGTAAACTAGTGCTTGTTATGGATTAAAAACGGAACACTGACGCAAAGCCAAAACCAAATCTGGGAGCGTTGTACGAACAACAGCTTGATATCTAACAACTTCACGTTTCATTCCTATAAGACTAACAGTTCAGTAACGAGTAGAGTTTGGGTGTTTCACCACTGGCACAATAAGAGAACCCGCACCGACAGATTGTACACACAAACAAGAGAGGTAAAATGGGGATCGCGTTCACGATAATTACCCTCAGCAATGTTCATGCACATGCGATGTGTGTGTGGCTGCTAGAACTAGTCCAAGCTAACGCCGGTTTTATAGTGCTGGCCCACTGAGACACCATGCCACAGTTTAACATGGATACCCCACTCAGACACAGTATATGGAATCTGTGCCGGTCAGTCTTTGTTTTAGCTCTTAAACTCCAAGTGCCAGGCGGGAAAACAAGAAGTACCATCTTTTAACGTAGCATGGTAGGACGCGGCCGGGGATCGAACCACCGACAAACGCTCGGAGCTAGTCACAACCCGTGGTTACAACAAGGGCTTACGTCATGTCAGGTTGACCTTGTTCTGAGTGGAGTCAGACCGAGGAGATGATGCGATTCATAGATGGTGGTCTCGCTTTTCGAGTTATTTAATAATGGTACACTTATGTTCCCCCACTTCGGTGATTGGATTGCACCTCTTGTGCGGCAAATATGCTACACAAACCCATCATATGTCAATCAAAGCAGCAGGATTTCTAAACAAGAAGGAGCTTTTAATTCTTTACATGTTAATCGCGAGAGTAATCCCCGGGGAGTCAAGCCATTTAGATGTAGATGTACCAGAACGGGTTGATAATAGCATGCACTACAAGCCCATTGCCATTAGGACAACTATCGTGTAATTTATTATTTCCATGATTATTATTTTGCCGATTTTTGTTCCAAAAATTACTGAATCCGAATGACATATTTTTCATTTTCATTTTTGTGTATGTCGAAGAATATTGTGTCTCAAATACTCCGAAAAAAGGGAAGTGAGTGAGTTGTACGCCGCCTTGAACAGCATTACAGTTATTTTACGGCGGGTCAGCTTAAAGTGGGAGGAAAGCCCGAAGTAGTGAAGGTCCACGAGCACGTGTCCTGACAAATTAAACACAGAAACATTAAATACTTTGAATCACAATTGAGATAGACTCAAGACCGGAAGCGATACTGCTTATATATCTTTCATCGTTGAAACCTTCAGGCTAAACGTCACAGACTCAGATAAATGGAGGAAATGTTAAGTCGAAACTACAGTTAACAATGATATTTTGATCTGCCCCTGATTCAAGTTAAATGAAAACAATTGTGGATAGTCATCTTCGTACCGTTGATCAATTAGCTGCCTGGAGATGTGAACAAGAGTGACAAAACCGTTACCATAAGCATAAGAAATCTCCATTTTCCTATTCGACGATATTTATAAGCTTGTGTTATGAATTGCTATCAGAAAGTAGACATAATGTAAATAGATGTAAATAGCGATATACAGGGCAGCTGATTGAGGGCGTTTATGGAGTAATGATGGGTAGAAATACTAAATATTGACGAAATCATACCTTTAAAAGAATGTTTTATTTTTAGTGCTCGGTACCTGGTTTGGCATTTCTTGTAAATACTCACGCACGCACGCACGCACGCACGCACGCACGCACGCACACGTACGCACGCACGTACACACACAAGCACACGCACGTATGCATACTCGTACACACGCAAGCACGCACACACACGAACACACGCTCGCATACGCACATACACACGAACACAAACGTGATATGATATGTTTCAGTTTGTAAGCTTAAGCGGCGGTTCGTAACACCGAAGCCTCAGTGTTTAATATACAGGACGTACAATGTGTCAAACCCGTTCTCATCTTCCCCTGATGTTACTGGACTTTTGCATTAATGCCATGTTGAAATATACTCACAAACTCAATCCTGAGCACAAAACGCCGACAGACTCAAAGTTCATATCGATCGGAGACACAAGGATGTTTCATCTTGTTAACATGGCACACGTATTTAAAAATGGCTCACCCCAGATGTGTCGAACGTTGATTAATTTACATCGAATTCGACACAACAGTGTTTTTGATGAGTTTTCATTTAAAGTTCACATATCAGACGCTTACGAATGTCAAAGCTGTCAGTTGCGGGAATGAATTAACTGCTTGAAGTGAGAAACTTAAGTGCAAAGTCGTCAGTAGTCCAAGCACTATCAATTTGGTGTTTTAGTACTAATTTTAACGTTGTCCATTCCACATTTACTTTACTTATCCTGTGCCGTGGACATCACCCCTACGGTTAATCACAGAGTGTGATATAAAGACGTACGTGTACTCAATGTGATAAGATCTAATCAGGACTTTCGAAAATAGATCCATGCAGTACACGAAGCAGGCCCTAGTTAAATGTAATCTTGCAGGGTGAAGGGACAGGGTCCATCCTTTTGGCGTTACCTCAGTGTATTGACGTCAGGTTAACACAGTGTGTTGTGGAGGGGAGGTCCAGGGGGATACTGTCGGTGTCCAGTTGGCACCTTGCGTTGACCAGAATGCAGAATAAACATCCGATACACCCAGATTCAAGATCGGCACACGTCTTCCTACCTTCCGCTCGCACTCCGTCGTTCTCTCACTTTCTCCACTACTGTCATATGCCTCTCACTCGTTGTTTGCTAATCGCACCACACATTCTAATCTCTCTGTACAAGGCAAGTATCGCAATTGACTTAAATGTCTGTTCAATGTAGAGGTCACGTCCCTATGCCATGCACAGCCACATTTTGCAACGTTGATCGTATATGTACACCTACACGGGTAAATTGTGTTTAGTACTGTCGCATGTTGCATGACCTTTTACAAGAAACGTCTCTCTCTCTCTCTCTCTCTCTCTCTCTCTCTCTCTCTCTCTCTCTCTCTCTCTCTCTCTCTCTCTCTCTCTCTCTCTCTCTCTCTCCGCCTGTCACGCTTATCCAAGACCACTCTCCACAATCGCTATCTTATCGGAAATATAGATCTGCCACTCAGCCAGTTGAGCTTTATTGAGGCAATTATCCACAGACACTTCAAGCTTGTTGCAGCGGCTCTGCCCAAATGTGCCAGCTCAGCTTTACCCCGTCTCGCATTCGCTGACAACGCTAAGCTTTTCGTGTGTTGAAGTGATCAACCGGCCGTTACCTTATAACCATTAACAGCCAGTAAAGATCACTGCTCTTCAAAGTTAGATAGCCTTATCCCCTCCACAATGACACATACAGGCGATGAACATCACACCCGTGCCACAAACTGATCTTCATGCTTACACTACCGTAACTCCCATCTTTAAAATACACACGGCTTTTACAGTGTATTGAATGAATACATCTTACTCGTCCCAAACTGAAATAACTAACTATTACATACACGAAAAAGACAGCAGTCGAAGAAGTTTTTGGATACATCTGGTGAAGTCCTGGGGTGTCTGTGGATATACATTATTATCTATCCGTTTAATTCACATTATACTGAACAAAAAAATATCATGAATATTGTGTGATGTTGTTACAGCTGCATTAGTTACAAAAAAACTCACGTCTTGGCGTTCCGCAATATCAACTCTTGAAACAGTTAGAGTAATAAATAATTGTTCGTCAATTACAACATTCGCAAACTTTAACCATTTGCAATATTCAAGATTTTAATCTATTTTTCAATATTTTGAAGGTTACAGTTACAAGTACAATGAAATACTATCAATCCGGAGAGCAGCGCTTATGTTAAGTTGTCCGTACTACAGAATTTCCGGATTAACGAATAATGGTCGTTCATTGTTTTTGTGTAGACGGAATAGTAATCGTCCGTAAGTCGGGTTTTCTTGATCAACGAGGTCCAGAATACCAGAGCTTCACTGCACCTAACACCATTGCATATAACTTCAGTCACATATCTGACACCACTTAAAAAAATGTCCGATGCAATTCCCAAATTTTGTCTTGTACCATTTGTTTCCATCTTTTGTCAAGTCAATAATTGACTCACATTGCGTGTGTTTGTAACAGGTGCCACGAGTTGCGGAAGATACGCTCAGCATTTCGCGAACACCTGGTATCATCACTATTGATAGTGAATTGTAAACACATGCTCATGAAAGGACTGCTTTTAGCAACGATTTTTTTATGATTGTTGAAGGTTTTGTCGCTTTTATAACCATCCAAAGGCTTCTCTAGATATAGTGAACTAAAGGGGTAATAATATGCGAAAATTGGTTAATGAGTAGTTCCATGGGTATTAGGATATAGCCATGTTCTTACATGCTCGGTTAATTGTGGCTTTGAGGTACACGGAACGTGAGTTGCATCAAGGCGTACTCAGATGATCTGATTCATATAGACAGCTGAATGAGTAAACTTTAGACGACTCTTTGGGAGAGAGTGGTGGTCCATGTTCCTACATTATTCACAGTCAAAATACACGTTCTCTGGAAGGACGATGAAAGTAGCTGCAAAGTGTTGCAGAAGACGATGGACCTAAAAGAAATTCTTCTTTCGTTGCCAATTATGGGAACAGGTATTTTTCGGAAAATGGTTGACCTTTGCAGATCCACGTATGTTATTCACTTTGAACATGGTTGCCATGACTTCCGTCATCCTGCCAAACACGTGATTCCGTCACACCTCTCCGCTGACACGACACACATCCTCAGGTGGCAACTGTGTGTTCTAAATAATGAAAGCAAATAGAACAGGATCATCATTGCCAAGATCACCAAAATCAACATTCTGAGAGATGGGCAATATCGGAATCTACAGAATTATCTCTACCCCGCTTCGAAGTCGAGTGTTTCACGTAAAAAAATAATGAAGTGAGGGCCCTCTCCTCTCTGACAGGACTTGTCAGTTCAGAATTACTTCTGCTCAGAGCTCCGCGCCCATAAATCAATGTTCGTACAGCCTTCCACTTTTAAAGAGCTTGAGTCAGAAGCAGTCCTCAGACTAATTGTGTGAGTGGTCCGAGGTGGTTAATTAATTCACATAAAGTATTCACAACAATCACCCTCAGCTATGAAATAACAACACATTATTCACATGCCTGACAAATACTGGAGAGAACAATTTCATACTAGATTTCTTCCTTACCATAAAATGTGAGAGGCCAACACTGGATATTTATGCGGTATTTCTTCAGTGGATTGTCTGGTTATTTACAGACCGCCGTCATATAGCAGTAATTTTCCTGAATGCGACGTTGAAAAAGAAACAAACAAACAAAATTATTTCTATCATAGCATTTCTGTTATTACATTCGCCTACGTATAAAACAAACATTATTCAGCAAATGTGATACTTATTTCAGAAATGTGAACCAGGCTCAGGCAGACATCAACGATGATACAGGGCAACGTGCAGAGGAAACAACTGTTCTGTCGAAATTAGTTTACTGGCATTTACATTTTTCAAAAGTCATCATACCGTCGTCATATTCTGTATATCCGATATTATTGACCGTGCTATCTGCTGGGTTACTCCTATTTCATGTGGACCCATGTGTCATCAACTGGGATGATTAAAACCAAACATACTGAAGGGCACAGGTAACTCACGAGCTTGTCGATCCTTGGGGATTCCGGGTAAGACTCTAGGTTACCATGAATCTCTGCTGGTCGTTAGAGGCTACGAGATGGATCGGGTGGTCAGACTCGGTGACTTGGATTATGCCTGTCATCGTATTCCAACTGCGTAGATTGATGCTAATGATATCAATCACTTGATTGCCTGGTCCAGGCTCGGTTATTTATAGAAAGCCATCATACATCTGTAATATTAATATTGCTGGAGCGGCGTTTAACAACATGCATAGACACAAATCACAAGCGTGATCCTGTTTCTTTTGTCGTATTGTCACTTTCTAGAAGGACGTAGCATTGGAGAGCTTTTTTTTCTTGAATCCGGCATCACGAAACTGTGTTTTGTTGTGTACACAATTAGAGGGGTAAGCTTCTGTAAGCGATGCAGCGTATATCGTTAGAATCAAAGTGTTATCGTTTTAATCTTTAATTATTATAATAATAACTTTATCCTTTGAGTGTTTCTTCTCAACAGCAACGTCGTAGTTCAATTGATTGAATGTCGTAGTGTCACGTGATTGCGGGGGCGTGTAACATTGTACGGAGTGGGATTGTGTGATGGCGGGAGTGTGTAACAACGCATGTCGTAGTGTCAAGTGATTGCGAGGGCGTGTAACATTGTATGAAGTAGGGTCAAGTGATTGCGTGATTGTGTAACGTAGTATGATATACCTTGAGTCAAGTGATTGTGGAAGCGTGTTACATTACATACCGTGGAGTCAAGTGATTGTGAGAGTGTGTTACAATAAATACCGTGGAGTCAGGTGATTGTGGGAGTGTATTACATTATATACCGTGAAGTCAAGTGATTGTGGGAGTGTGTTACATTATATACCGTGGAGTCAAGTGATTGTGGGAGTGTGTTACATTATACACCGTGGAGTCAAGTGATTGCGGGAGTTTGTTACATTATATACCGTGGAGTCAAGTGATTGCGGGAGTTTGTTACATTATATACCTTGGAGTCAAGTGATTGTGGGAGTGTGTTACATTATATACCTTGGAGTCAAGTGATTGTGGGAGTGTGTTACATTATATACCTTGGAGTCAAGTGATTGTGGGAGTGTGTTACATTATATACCGTGGAGTCAAGTGATTGTGGGAGTGTGTTACATTATATACCGTGGAGTCAAGTGATTGGGGGAGTGTGTTACATTATATACCGTGGAGTCAAGTAATTGCGGGAGTGTGTTACATTATATACCGTGGAGTCAAGTGATTGTGGGAGTGTGTTACATTATACACCATGGAGTCAAGTGATTGCGGGAGTGCGTAGAATTGTATGTCATGGGGTCGTGTGATTGGGGTATTGTGGTAAGTTAACAAGCCGCTAAGAGAGATGAAAGCTATCTGTAATCCAGGTTCCGGAGTCCCCATCAAAGCTCGTTTTCCCATTTCTCATTTTTGCCATGCATGTGGCTAGAGGGGACGAAGCTTGTTGGAATCTTCATTCATCCATTTGGACCATGTTTTGCCATTATGGAATGTATTTGTCTATGCTCCTCTAGCTTAATAACAGAAATAACACGAAGTAAGAGTGAAAGATTTCTGATTGAAATTGATGAACATCAGCTCCAACAATAAAGCAACAATTTTTTTATTGTTTTTCGAATCTACTAAAATCTGACGAGATGTTATGTAATTTAAAAAATTAAAAGGATTAAGCTTCATATTGACTGAAATGTATGAAGAAGGCGAAGCAAATGATGTCTTTCACAAGGTTGTGTTGAAAGGTTCAGACGGAAAAAGAAAAAAGCCATCTTATCGAACTACTGCACGACCTCGCCGTGCCAGCAAAATGTAGCGTCTGGTCCTGGCGAGTGGGTCCATAACGGCATCGAACTGACTTTAACCAAATTAGACCACAACAGAGACTGTTTTCGTTCACTATTGACTTTAATAGAACCAGACTCGGTAGTGTAGCAATAGGTCCTCCGGAAGTAAGACCATGCGCGCGTAGTGGCATAGCATTTACTTGACATGTTATTTGCGTCTCCACTCCTAACAACACTTGTTCATTCCAACGTTAGTATAAATATAACTTTATATGATATATTCACGTCATATAACTAGTTATGAATACAGTGACAAATGACTGACAGGTTTATTTGCTGATGATACTATTTATGGGTTAAATAACAAATAACAAGTCTAACCAGCATGCTTGTGCAAGATTTCTTTAGCATCAAGGTCGTCTTCCAAGTTAACTAAACTATGTGTACATGTACATGTACATTGTAGCCTCTGTGTCTCGCCAGTGTAAAGAGGATGTGAGTTAGTTATTTTAAGGACTTCCAATTCTTTTACTGGAACGTGTTAGTTAATGTCTTCATTCACAATATGTCTTATGTCGATACCTCTCTGTCTAGTGCGACGACTGTGTTGGGTAAATACATTTGTGAATACATCGACAAAACCCTTTCTATATCCAATATATATCGCTGCACAAAGCAGATTCGATTGTACGATTCCGACTTTATCATGAGCATGTGTTTATGAATCGCCATCAAAAAGTAAGGATACCAGGTGTTCGCGAAACGATGAGTGTGTCCTGCCCCACTGCTGGCAACTGTCACAAGCATATGCAAAGTTAAGTCACTTGTTCACCTGAAAAAAACACGGGAACATATAGTGAGGGAATTTCATCGGACATCATATTTGTCTCTGATGCGTCAAATTTGGAAATGTCCTCAACATGTTCAACATAAAACGTTTTAGAAGCTTAATTGAGGCCTTCATTTGTTTGTTTGTTTATTTGTATGTTGTTTAACGCCGCACTCAGCAATATTCCAGCTATATGACGGCGGTCTGTAAATAATCGAGTAAGGACCAGACAATCCAGTGATTGATGTCATGAGCATCGATCCACCCAATTAGGATACGATGACATACGGCAACCAAGTCAGTGAGCTCGATCGCCCGATCCCGTTAGTCGCCTCTTACGACAAGCATAGTCGCCTTTTATGGGAAGCATGGGTTGCTGAAGACCTATTTTACCCCGGATCTTTGCGGGTCACTGAGGCCTTGAATGTTGTAACTTTGATCAAACAACGTCAATAGTCGTATGACGTTCTTTGAAATCTTGGTAGAAAGAGCATGCTCGATTGTATCACAAAAAGTTGTGACATGAAAATATGAAAGGCTTGAGCTGCTTGAATATTGCTCGACATATAGGGAAATTTGACTTTTTGGATAGTTGAAGTCATCTCTCTTGTCATACAGTCTTGTGGAGCATGTTTTGTCACTCTGAATCTTTATACATAGATCTAAATATGGGGAGGTCTCATTGGTCTTCTTTATTTCTAGTTCACGTGGGTAAATCAGTGGAAGGCAATTGGCTATTTCATTGTTTTTGAACGATATCATATATATGATATACCTGAAGCTTAAGTTAAACGTCTTCACCAAATTACCTTGTTTTGAATTTACCAATCCGAGTAGAAATTCGGACTCATATGCATAAAGAAACAGATCCGCAAGAAGGGGAGCACAATTGGTGCCCATGGATATGCCTACTTCTTGCCTAAACGTCTTACCCAATGCGGAAGTCCAACATTTCCATATTGTTTTCTAAGTAAATTTCAGATGGCGTTTGCTTTCATTTTTCCCAAGTTGTCCTGAACCTCTGAATATAGAAACGTAACTGTATCTGTGTTCACTACGTTTTGTAACAAAAGCCCCATGGATCAAGTAATGAAGTTTTTCCTTAAGTTTGGCATGTGGGATAGTTGTGTACGAAGTTGAAAAATCAAATGGTTGGACAAAATGGAACTTGAATCTTTTCTGAGATTGCAAAAAGTCAAACAGATTCTTTGAGTTTTTGAGAATCCACATGGTATTAATTCCATTTGTCTCAAATACTTTGTGTAAATATAAAGAAAGTCCTTCCTTGATTGTATTAAGGATTATGGTTAGTCTTGAGACAGGCATTTTGTGGTACATTTGCTAGACCCAGCAATACTAGTATATCTCTCTTTGTACATACTTGTTAATATGTAAATAGATAATACACCACAAGGATTATATACTACTATCAATTACATATATATATATATATATATATATATATATAACCTCCCCGAGTGTAGTGTTAAACCTACAGTTGATTCATCGCAGCTTAATGATAGAGCTAAATATATATAGCATTAAGATAAAAGTGACAATTGTATTGAGTGTTTTGACGATGAACATACAAAAGACATGCTTGGTAATGTTATGGTTTCTCTACATAAAAATATTGATGATGCTATTAATTGTTTAGTTAACATTTGTAGATACTGTGGCTCACATCTGAAGGTTGTTACTTATAATTATGTTCGGAAGCAGCCTTTATGGTTTGATATTGAATGTGAAGAAGCCAAAAGTCGAAAATACAGATGTTTAAATGTTTTAGAAGATTATCATTACGACAGAACTTTGACTATTTAAGAGTAGCTAGAAATCTTTTTTTAAATCTATGCAGAACAAAGCAAGCCTACAACAGAAGAACCATCAGCAAAAAGATTGCTTAAGCGGCAGAATAGCGGGATTGTAAAATGTTTTGGACATTGATTAATCAATACTCAACGAAATCAACAGTATCTAAAAACATTGAGCCGTCGTCTTGGGAATTCTACTTTAAAGACTTATTTAATACACATATGTTAACTGACAGAGACTTTTCAGGGGAAGTGTATGAAGTTATAAATACTCATGACTTCAATATGTGTCAATTGTGATGACAGTTCCCTTTCCGATATTATAACTGAGGCAGAAATATTACAGCAATTGACAGTCTTAAGTCAAATAAATCCCCAGGAGATGATGGGATACCAGCTGAATTTGTCAAGTGTAGTAAGTATATATTGTTGCCCATTTATAGTTAGTGTATAATAAGCTACTTTATCAAGGTTATTTTCCGAAAGTATGGTCAAGGGGTATTATAACAACTTTATATAAGAAAGGTAAAATAAACTAATAATAACAGAGGCATATCTCTTTTTTATACGCTTGGTAAGATCTTTGCATATATTTTGAATAAAAGATTAGATAAATTGGATAACAACAAGGAGGATTTAGAAAAGATCATTCAACTATTTGTAATATGTTTATTTTGCCCTTGTACAGAAGCATACTACACGTAAGAAAGGGAAATTTTATTGCGCATTCATTGATTGTAAAAAAAGCATTTGATATGGCAAACAGAAATAAGTTATTATAATATTATTAATGCTTTTAAAGAACGGAGTACATGGCAATTTCTGTAAAACTGTTAAAAGTATATATAAAAATGTTAAATCTGCAGTCATCATTGATGGCGGTAGTCAATTTTCAGCGTATTTTTCATGTACAATAGGTGTCCGTAACGATGTACACTCAGCCCTTTATTGTTCTCATTATTCATGAATGAATTGAATTAATGAACTGGATAATAATATATTAGATGATGGTATTTTTGTATCTGAATAAATGTTGAATATAATTGCGGTGTTATTTGCCGATGACCTTATATTGGTATCCGATACTGTTATCAGATTACCAAAGCGTGTAAATCTGCTGTCAGACTATTCTTTAAATGGTGAATGGAGATCAATATTTCAAAATCAAAGATAATTGTTTTCAAGAATGGGGGACATCTGTCGCAGTATGAAAAATGAGCTATAACAATGAACCTCTTGATGTTGTTAGTTCTTATAAGTACCTCGGTTTATTGGTCACACCAATATTAGTCTGGACAAAGGCATGTAATATATTTTCCGAGCAAGCGATTAAAACCTTAATGTCCATAAAATCTCTTATTAGGAGATATGATATTTCTATAAAGGACTCGTTTCAAATATTTGACCACAAAATTGTACCAATACGTATATATGGTAGTGGAATGTGGGGATTTAAAGTGAGAGAAAGTATAGAAAAGGTTCACAGAAAATTTTGTAAATTTATTTTACATGCTAGTTATAGTACACCAAATCCTGTACCATATGGAGAATGTGGTAGACTTCCACTTGTTGTTACATATTATGTGAAGTGTATACAATTCTATGTCCGTATAATTTCTATTTCCAATTATAGATATACTTACAAGTGTTACATAATGTTAAAAATACATGCGATAACAGCCGTCCGAATTGGGCCACTTATGTCAGAAATCTTCTATATAAACATGGTTTTGGTTGTATTTGGTTGTGGCAAGAAGTTATGAATTGTAATATGAGTCATTTCGGCAACGTGTTGTTGATTCCGCAAAACAAGATTGGCAAGCCTCGATGTGTGACCGTCAATCTCTTGAATTTTACTCTTTATGTAAATCTATATTTGAATGTGAATATTTAACAGATATTAGCTCTGTATGTTATAAAAGAGCTTTGTTAAAATTTAAATCATCCATGAATTCTCTTGGTATACCAAACTTCCGTAAAGGTAAATGTTTATCATATGCTCCTGAAGTCTTGTGTAAAACCTGTCTTGTAATAGCAGATGAAAGTCATGTATTATTTTATTGACCATGTTATGCAGTAGAACATAATTTGTACTTGCAAGAATATACAGATAATTAAATTTTTATATTGGCTGGAGCAAACGCATGTACATCTTTAAATTCACAGAAATTGCTTAAGTCTTTTTGTATCAAAGGAGATATTGATATGCACATATAAATGTTAGACATATGTAATGTACTGTGGGTCGGATGGCCTGGCATTCTGAATAATCTGAATCTGTATCTATACACGACAATGACATTCATACGACAAATGTAGAATCACTCACTGAAACAGTTCTTCACGATATCCAAGGGACGAAGCGGTTAAAGCGCTCGCTCATCACGCCGAAGGTGCGGGCTCAGTTTCTCAAGTCGTTACAATGTGTGGAGCCCATTTCTGGCGATATTGTTGAAATATTGCTAAAAGGGGCATAAAAACCATACTCACTAACTCAATCCAAGCGACGTAAAATAATAAATAGTCATCTTACGCTAAAATTCATAATTTTGAATTTGTTTTTATTTTCCTTGCCAGCTTAATTTTAGTAAATTTGCAAATCCATTGCGAAGCATAATGAATCAAATCCACGTGAAGAATCATGAAGAACAGCGGTAATCCAGAGAGGGACTGAGGCGCTTATGTAAATGAATGCAGGGACAACACATAGCGACGTCTGGTTTACATGGCTTAGTTTGCTCTACGCTTTAGTTGTTGTTTACAGAACAAGTGCTGTGATGGATGAGCAGTGTTGAAAGTTTTTTAAATGGAATTTGGGAAAGGAAATTTGGAAAAACAAGGGAATTTAGCCATAAGGTTTAACTTAAGTTTCGGGTATATCGATATTCTGATATCGTTCAGTAACGGTCAAATTACCAATTCCCATCCACTGATTTACCCACCTGAACTATACAATCTATATAAGAGACGAAACCGCATCATCTGTTTCATATTTACATCTGTGCCAGGTAAACATGTAGAGGACATTTCCAAATTTAAAGCATTATTGACTAAAATTAGATGCAATTCCCTCTTTTTACTTTTACAATGTGTTTACTTATGTTTCAGGGGAATTTAACTTGACATGTGCGCCACCTTTGGGACATGAAACAATTACCATCAGGCGAATACCTGGTATCATCACTGTTTCATAGTGATTCATATACACATGCTTATGATATACTCGGAATCGTACAATGGACCCTGTTTTTAAGAGATATTTTGTATAATTATGGAAAGGATTTTGTCGCTTTTATTCAACCACATGTGACGTCTAGTAAACAAAACAATTTTATCTGTCATGGTAGGTGTTGGTGAAATATGGGCGATGGAGCACTAGGCAACTTAAGGTTACGGCACAGTAACCCTTGTGTCAGTAGCCTCTTGGCGATTGTTTGTATGATGCCACCACGTTAATATTCACAACGCATCTAGACGTCTAGTGAAGATTGACACGAGACATCGATATGACGGTAGATGAATAATGTCTCTATTCAGACAGATAAATGAGACATACAGACAATGCAAGACCGAGGGAACATGTTAATGAGGTTTTAATCTGCGTCATGACATTATCATTACCCTACATCTTCGAACCCCGTGGAACCTAAGGGACTGACCATTTGATATTCTGGTGAGGAAGAGAAGTGGGAGCAAGGAAGCTGGGATATTGTATGAAGACTGGATATTTAATCGGCAAGAACTCCGAAATCAGAAACGGTTTAATTAAACTATGAGCCTAAATACATATGTACGTTTATAAAACGTCATGCAACAATCAAGTTTTTAGGCATTTCTTTTTTTATTATATTTTATTATCATTTTCAGGCATTTTGTGGGACAATGTATTTTCCCCTAAAACCTCCCGGGCCCCTCCCTACAATATCAAATTGTGGGTCCCTAACGCAGGTCATTCATTCGTGGTATGATATTACTCAATCAGACCTTATACGTTGGTTTTATCCACGGCATACTTGTGTGACATCAAGAAATGTTGAGTTTAGTTCTGTTGTCATGCGGCAGTATGTGTTGTGAATGTCAGTGGCAGCAACTGACTGAAACGCTCGTAAAATGGCGTGTGTTGTCGTGACCAGATTGTTACAGGAAGTGTTATTAAGAGTTACCAACCTTTGTAATGATAAACACAAAACAGCTCGGTTGTTCGAGACGTTTGGTGAGGTGACCGTTTCTAGAAGGATGGCTGTATCCATATGACATCGACAAGAGGGAGAGTTGAGGCCTTTTTATGACATGCCAGCTTCGAACACAACTCCGGATCAAAGAATATAGAGACCTCTATCAAGACATTTGATTGTTATTATATCATTAGGTTATACATTTATATACCGTACGTACCCAGATACCAATATCTGCTCAAATGTGGTTTATTTGAGTGAGTGAGTTGGGTTTAAACAGTATTACTGTTATATCACGGCTCAATATTGTCAGCTTAATGTGGGAGGAAAGCCCGAAGTGATGCAGGTCTCAGGCGTTTACCACTTCGGTGAAACCCACGAGCACGGGTATGGTGCTGACAAACCTAGAAACATAATCGGGGCGAACCGGGATTCGAACCCACAATCATAGTTTTCTGGCGTGCCCAAGGGACCCAACTCTGCACAGCAAATCGTGGCGTCTTAGACGACTGGACCACCCGTGGACCCCGGTTTAATTCATTTGTGGATCCGTTTGCATAATTCCAGTTAGTGAACTAATCTGGACATATATTTAACTATGAGCCAATTTCCCTTTTCTAAAAGAATCTAGCACCAATAATTTTTATATTGCCTACAAATTCTATTTTTCCACAATCTGAAGCACATGTTATTTTTTATGTACTTAGTGGGACAAATGTAGTAGTCTGTTTGATTTGTGTGATAACACCCACCCCATCCTAACTCTTAACAATGTTCCATAATGAGATTAGCAACGCGCACAAAATCATATCCAAGCAAATCTGTTAATGTTTGTACAGCTGTTACACGGTTAGTAAGATGGAAACAATGAATGTATCCCATCATAATATCATATGTCGGCCTTGCTGTCATTTCAGCTGTCACTTACCAACATTTTGTGGCATTATACCTGGATACATTAACCTGCATCCATCAATGTCGTATGTTGACGAGATTAATTATTGGACTATTTTGACAACGCTAACTACTTAACAATATCTTCGCCGCTGCAGTTGAATACACACACCCACACACACCCACACACACCCACACACACCCACACACACACACACACACACACACACACACACACACACACGCACACACACACACACACACTCTCCCTCTCCCTCTCTCGCTCACACACACACACACACACACTCATACACCCGCACGCACGCGAGTCTTTACGTAGTGGTTACAGAATGTCAGGATATGCACGTTCCAGCTGCCACATGTTCGCAGGTATAAACATGTATATGTCCTTGCACAGCGACTAGGCTCGGAACAACAGTTAGTTCCAAAGTCATTCAATTCAAACCTGTCTGCAAATTGAAAGATTATGATTAATATCAATGAGTAATAACGATTACGGCCATGACACAGACAGTGACACCGTTTGATACATGGCACATTACACACCGTCACGACCTGGACCACAGTCAACATAATCAAACTAATCTTCCATGTCCTTACAAAGATTTAAAACTTGACAACTACCTCGTATAATTTAGCCCTGGGGGTAATCTATGATGCTTAAACGATATTATTCTCATTGCAATATTTTTATTCTCAAACTAGGGTTGTTATTTCAGTGTTTCGTTTTTTCTTCCTCCTTCAGCAATAATTTAGTTATTGCAAATTGGACGAGGATTTAACGAGCACTTTTTTAAGACAAAAAATATTAAGATATTGATAAAAGGGTCTGTATCAGTTCTGGGATCTTCGTGAGTTCCGCGGACCTGTCAATATTTAAAGCATAACAGTCAAGCTACGAGGAATTTCGAATTTTCTGTCGCGAGTAAATGAATCGTTTTATTTACAGAATTCAATCAGAAGGGCAAGATATTCCGGAATGCCGAGTATCGAGTAGGTTTTTCTATATGACTCATTAGCATGTTAAGACAGAAAATGAAAAAAAGACCGTTTGAAATGTCAGTCCTACAGAGAAACTTCACTGGGGGCATCCTGTTCTTCCGTTGGCGTAAAGTAATCAGTTTCAACAGCTGATGACGTCATATCATATTTTTCTCAACAATAAAGCATTGTGACGTCACATGGATTCAAATGACCAATCAGAACTGAGAATCGCTCAAATGCACATATCAGAAGGTTATTACACACGGAGGCTAACATGTTACCAAGGATAACCATGTCCTCGTCCCTTGAGGTTGTGAAACCAGACAGACATAACACATGACTGATGGCTAACAAGGCTTTGTAGCACCTTCAAAGACAACTATGACATTTGTTTCCCATTAACCCAGAATATGTCTTTTGATTTGAGGAACCGTTATATCCTTGGATCCCTTGGTGCATATGTACCTTGTAACCTTACCAATGTTCAAGAGATTTCCATAATGATTCGACGCAGTTGCAGAATCTACTCTCTTGTCTGTAAAGAAGTCATAAGGCATAGAGATTCATTTTGACTCTGATAGACTGGCTGAATTGAATTCACCGAAATCCCTTTTAAATATCTTTTCTCAAACAATCAATAGGCCGAAAAATAATATGATCGACCATTTGTATAAATTGTAAATAAAAACGCACGTGCCAATTTATTGTCGTGGAAGTAAACACATAGAAAGATTAACAACACAACAGAAGCAACTTATTGAAAAATCAACCTGCCCTTTAATCATTGTAAAATGGCACAGTAAACAGATTAGGTCTCTACAAATTGGTATGGTCGTTATTAAGTTTAAAGACGCGAAGAAAACGTTTTGTGTTCACATAAATCCAAACGCGGATGAAATGTCCATGTTTCACGAAGTTTATAAAACAACCCAATACCCAATGATTTTCATTATCCACGTAACACGTAAGCACACTACTATTGCTTTAATGCACTAATGTATTATATTTAACCATTGATAGTCACGATATGGCTGAAATATTGCCGATGTGACTTAAAATTTTAACTCACTCACTCACTTTAATGCACTATTTGTGGTCAGATCGGGAATGCGTCATCTATGTGATGAACGCCTAAGGACTATTGGCATGCTTCAAACTGGAGGAATTCAACGAGAGGAAGCCAATACGTTCAATGAGTCTCAGTCTTTGATTTGCAGATGTTGGAACAGGTTTCAGCAGACAAAATGTTAATAGTTGGCCCCGCACATGGCGCTCCAGGTCAACAACGCAAGTCCAGGACCCAGTAATCAGGAACCAGGCTTTAAGAAATCGAACACAAACCGCCAATCAAAGTGATGTTCATTTGTGCCACCGCAGTTCAAGATACTGACGAAACGATTAGACATCGTCTACATGCAGCTAATCTGCACGGAGGCCACGTGTTGTACCACCGTTAAGAAATCGACAGATTCTAGCCTGACACTGTCCACGTTTTGTCCTTAAAGACGACAAGGCACGTGCCCATTGGGCACCGATCGTAACTGGCCTGGCTACCTCAAGCAGCAAAACATTACCAGATTGCAATGGTCAGCCATGCGTCCTCACCTTTCTCCATAGAGTACGCCTGGGACACGATCGGGAGACGTGTACGCCGATGTCAAAGGCCACCCACAAAGTTAGCCGAACTGTGCCAGACGCTGTAAGAGGTGCGGACAAGACTCAAATTGTCATTGGGAGATTTATTCGGACCAGCCTCGCCGTATATATGTTTAACTAATCATAATCGTGTGCGCATGACTCTTGATTTATCAAGTCACCCCACACATTTATGTACTCACTACGCACCCTTGTAGCCTTTCTTGGTTGTTTGAACCCTTACACTACACCGCCAACATGGTCTGTTGATTGTCATATTACATCTAGTCCTTCCTTTTTCTTATCCACCCATTACCATCATTCGATATCTCTTTGTATTTAAGTAATCATCTGTTAATTTCGAACATTCCCGACTTGATTTGGAGAACTTATTATACTACATATTTTTTTATAATGTTACAAACTGCATTGTCCTCCGCTGAACCTCCCGGCTGATATTGTTGTAGCATATCGTACTGTTTCTTTCCGTGGTATTTCTGTCCTGAGATCTTCAAACAGTGAAGGTCACATTACCCTAAACATATCCATGATAGTTTCAGTGACCATAATAGCGTTCTCCCTATCATGTTATTTGAGTATGGCGACATCTTGACTAAGTGTGGCAGGTCATATTGTGTAAATGACAGGTACAGTATATGATTGGGCTTTGTAGACAGAATCAGTTTTTAAGACACAAAACTAAACTAATATTTTTTTGCAAATGGAAATACGTAATTATACCAACACTAAATTTTGCAGGAAACATAATTATAATAATTTCGTTCACAATAATCCGTAATAAATGTTAACTGTCTGTCAAAGCATGCACATCAACAACAAAGCACGTTGTCTGACATGTGCCGTATAACACGCGTTATCTGCACGTAAAATAACTTAGTGTGAAACCAACAAACAAACAATAAGTGGTATCTGATCAACATATGTAGTACAAAATAACTAGGTTTACAAATCAACACAAATTACTGCACAGCAGTTACAATGGCAGTACACAATAGAGTGGCAGTACAATATGATGGCAGTGGTCGGTACCAGATATAAAAATACAGTGGTGACAGCAAAAATCATTGATAAAAATATATTTACCCCGCGGTAAAAACTTCCGAGATGGGCTAGACAGGGAATCAGGCATGATGAGTGAACCTCGTATATAAACTTGAAGCGATTCAATGCGTGAAATTGCATTTCTAAACATGCTCTTGTCCCATTACATATATAGTCTAACAAGCTACTGAAAATTTCTACACAGTGCCCTCACCAGTCTAACGGCACTAGAACATTACAGAATAGTCTGCATGAGTCTACGATATACCGGAAGTTTACATATCACACTAGCATCTAAATATAGTAACTCCCTGACGACTGCCGACATCAAATAATACTACATTCCTGACGACTAATAATTGTCTAAACACAATGCAATGAGCGTCTCCCGAAACAATGTAACCCAGTTACTATTATTGCTAAACAATAAAACACACTGCCATATAACAATTGCTATTGCTACAATTGCAATACCACTTACAGTTGGCCAGTAGCATACGTGACTGTACTTTGTAGTTAACTTTAGTGTTTGGGTGGGCTGAGTGCAACATTTATTAAGTTGTCATCATGGGTATTTTACGCCATAGTTTCAGGAGTTCAGAAGTTACCATATGTTCCCATATTTTTTCGGGTGAACAATTGACCAATTGACTTGCCTTGCTTGTGTTTGTGACGGATGTCCTCGGGGGGGGGGGGGGGGGGGGGGGGGGGCAGGATACGCTCACCTTTTCGCGAACACCTGGTATCATTACTATTTGACAGCGATTCAGAAACATGATATCGTCGGAATTTCACAATCGACTCTGCTTTATGCAGAGATTTATGTTGTATATGGAAAGGTTTTGTTGCTTTATTTACTGAATAATTAATTTTACAACTATTTTGCATACAAAAACTGCTTTTCGTCAATCATTTAATCCTTCAATAATATCGATCAAATTTATTTTACAATGCTCTGATCCTCTCTCGTGAATATGTATCTGTTATAAACATGAGTTCTACTTTATGAATACGGTGTCGATAGTGTTACGTTATAAGGTTATAAGGTTAGAAACTCGTAAACTTTCTATAGTATCAGATACCATAGAAAGTCAACTCGTTTCGTAAAAAAGGCATCTAACAAGAATGAGTGTCGTATTCTCTATATATACATATGTAACGTGTATTACATATTATGAAGTTTGTTTTCTTCACGATATGGCTGAAGTATTGCCGATGTGACGTTAAATTTCACTCACTCACTCACCCACTCAGACTTCCCTCGCAAATAAATCCTCGCTACACGGCAACCTGTATCTTATAAGAACACTACTCCGGTTACAAACATGCTGCGGTCACGTGTCAAGCCAAGCGCTTCAGACCGCCTCCGTGGTCTAATGGTAGAGCGTCTGCCCGTAGAGCGGGAGGTCCGGGGTTCGATCCCCGGCCGCGTCATTCTAAAAGACGTTAAAAGATGGTACTTGTTGTTACCCTGTCTGGCGCTCGGCATTAAGTGGCTAAAACAAGGACTGGTCGGCTCGGAGTCAGTATACTGTGTCTGCGGCATGGTATCTCAGTGAGCTAGCACTATAAATCGGCATCAGTCCGGACTAGTACAAGCAGCCACATACACGGGAGGATAACCACTTATCTCTGTTCACGCTCAAATGGTCGCTACAATAATAATAACCAATCCCTTATATTTACCAGTTATTATGTGAGGGTGTGGTTGATTAACGTTGAAGCACTTCAAGATAAAATTGTATTGTGCACATTTGCACACATTTAATTGTCTGATGAACCTCTTGCGAAGTATGTCAAGACATGGTACGACCCAGAATACAAAGATGTGTCATGGAAAATGATAAATACAAAAGTCTTGTCGTTTTTGATAAATCCAAAAAAAACCATTTATATCATTGTATTTTCTCTCCCTTTTGACACTAATGTGAGATTAAACAAAAAACATGGCAAATAATATCACGCTTGCATCCCAAGTACCAAGTTGTCCGACTCATTGTGCCTTGGTACGTCCTAATCGGTTGACTGACATTGGGAGAGTACCCGCGGCCGGGTTTGGTACCAGGAATACATCCCTTCTGACAATCTGTGTAATGCAGGGGGCTGCAGTGTTGGGGAATCTTCACATTCTCCGAAAAGGTCTGAGTGTGCTCAACTTGGGAGAAGTCCCATTCGCTGGGAGAAGTCCCATTCGCTGTCTGGGCTGCGTGTAGAGGGGGCAAAGGCCCAGAGCTGATGATGAACAAAACCAGCCTGACAGTGCCAGAGTCACCCAAACCCTCTTTGCTGCATTTTTTATTTCAATCTGAACATAATAAGAATTATGCATTTTAATGTATGCGCCAGTACACGCCTTATGGTATGCTCAAGGCAAAATATAAATATGTGTAAAAGGACATACTTGACATATACAAGTGATCATGGGGACAACTAAACAATAACGGTTGCTGCGGGGAGTATTACAGAGAAAATAGATGTATTTTAAGTCTGGCGTTCAGGCGTCCATATTGTCTTTTATGGTGTATGAACGAGTATTCCAACAGACAGGAGCAGTTTTGGAGATAGGCCAAAGGAGACTTCAGTTTATAGGATGGTTCAGTCGAGAGTTGTTGATGATATGAATGGCTTAGTGCGAAGATTAACGCCGCGTCAAGTTAAAGCTAGTATTTTCTAAATTCCTCAAAATCTATAATCCTGCACACATATATATACTAAAACCACAGGTGTTTCCACTCTGTAGTTATCCCCGACTTCAAACTTTACATTTCCTCTGCGTGTCATTTTATGGTTTTGTCAGACGAGATTTAAATCAACAGCGTTTATTTCTCTCTTGTGGACTGCAGCAAATCTATTTATCCCAATGTTGTTTCCTGACAAGGCTGCCCAAATACCACGGAGTCGGATTTATACGCTTTTCAAAACTGTTTACACATTTTCTGAACGAAGTGAAATCCGCATATCAGCATATCAATTGCTGCTGAAACTGCTCCGTGTAGTACTTCTATCCGAGAGACTGTTATTGCAGGAGTGCGGAGGATCACATGGTGGGCTGTGTTTCGTTCAAGTTCATTGGTTCACATTGCAAAAAGACGTCCGTGTCACTACAGGCACCTGTTAGAACGTCTTCAATGTCAGCTAACAGTTTAAATCGTTAAAACTTCCATTTTCCTTTACATCATAGATGTTCCATTACTTACAGGTTTTGCTAATCAAAACTGAAAGTTATTTATAAAAGGCGTGAAACAAACTACGACTTGTTTACTCGTGACATAATGCGTTACGCAGGACAGATGTTTAATGCGCAATAAGCGCTTGATCTTAAACGTGGAACGGAATAGCTTTATGCTGTCAGGGTTTTAGATAAGGTTAGGCTCCAGATTCTGTGCAGATAGAGTCAGGGGAGTAGCTCAGCTGTTCAAGCGTTCGCTTGTCTCTCCAGAGGGGCCTGGGTTTGATTCATCACATCAATACCATGCGTGCATAAAGCTCATGTGTGGTGCCCCTAGCTGTGATATGGATGGAATGTTGCTGGTTGCGGAATAAAACTCACACATTGCATAGTTAATGCAGGACAACCAAATTTCGCTTCGGCTGGGTATTGTCAAGAAATGGTCTTGGGGTAATTACAGTCTACATCATGTAAGCAGTTGTATTTATATCATTAGATGGATCTGTGTCTTGCTCTGGTCTTTAGACATAATATTGTGGAGGCAGTAGTTTTGCATTATGAATTATTAAACGAGGAGCTTGAGAGGCCTTGATTTTAGCAAATGCATCAGTTTAGGGCTAAGCGGTTTCTGTTTCAAGTGGCATGAAAATTCAATGGCCATGTACCTTTCATGTCATTTGGCGTGTGATATTTAATTGAATAAGGAGTCTTTTACTGTGGTTATATAACACGTCTATTAAACATCGGCATATTCTACCTACATACAGTTTGGTTTACTGTCAGCGACATTGTGGTGAAGGTCAAGCAGCCAGCGCAAGTCACAGATACACTGGACACATAATGAGTGACTTTGAGTGAGTAAGAACAAGGTTATGTCGGCACGGAAATACAGACAATGCACTAATGGGCATGTTAACTGTAAAGTATAGCGATGATGTATGGGTTCATATACCAGTATGTACTGGGGATGGAATACTATTTGTCATGGATAATGGACAATGAGCTCCGTTGTATGGGTGTTCTGTAATCAATACATTTAATACGTAAATATTCCCATACGTCTCATTGGTTTTATCCGTGTTTTCAGTTAACTTGTTCTTACGGGTTCATGTGCGGTAGGCTGTTTACCTTTGACTTTGGTTTACAAAATTACTCAACATTCACCAATACAATGTTCGTTACAGTCTAGTATTTGCTGTGGTAATCAGTTCCTAAAGAACGCCAGGGTTGAGGCTTTTTGTTGCTATCACTGAATGGCGTGATACTTAATAACCTGGACGGTTGTTTGTTGATTTTCAGTGATCCATTTTATAATGTCCATCACTATTTTGCCTTTTACACCGAGTTGAATTTGTTTCGGCGGACAAACGAGATTCTCTGGTTATTCTCTGGCGTTGATGATTTAAACACATATTTCGTTTGACATGGCTGCGATGTTTTGCGAGGAATTGCTAATACCTGTGCTATGAACTCGAACAACATTTCAGATGTTAAGTTAAATGATGGTTTCCATACAGTCAGCTCAGCATCGTTTACAAAGGTTTCGATTATGGCAGATATCTTCCTTATGGGTAATAAACTTTATAACATTCAATAACACGGACACACCCTTGACAAATACCAGTAGCTGACCAAGTGTCCTCAGCACGTGGTGTCCATGTAAACTCAGAATTCGGGCATGTGCAGTTATGACACGGATTTTGCCTGCCGGTTTATTCTCGATCTGCCACCAAATTGCAACCTGTCTGTAATTAACGGTAATACTGTGTTTACAAGCAGAGGCGCAAGTCAAACAAACAGTCCAAACAGGGACTGTCAGTTCAAGCGGGAGTGGGCTAAACTCACTTTATATAGTAACTGATTTAAACCATCGTTCATTTGAATAATGTAAGCAATAAATGAGGTATGTAGCAAGCGTTCGCTGTTGACTACAGACTTCCTGTATAGATACGTACGCCTTACAAGATCACATCACTGAAAAATGGAAATAGCACGGTTGAACTTTCAGTTTAAGCCAAAAAAAACATGTGCCACTGCTGTTTTACGGACAACGAAACTGAGCAATGGGTAGACAATCCTGGAAGAGACATCTGGAACCATTCCCGTAATGAGGGGCCCCTACCACAAACTCCGTAGAAGGATGACGGTATTCATGCATGAACAAAATTGGACATTCGCACCCGACCCCTACAATTTTATTGACATTTTAAAACACGAACAATGTCACAGCGACATTCTTGTAGGCGAGCTGGTAATCGGAGAGAGACATACACCAAGAAAGAAGAAATATAAGACCCTGGATAACCAAGACTAGGAGAAGAGACAGGGAGCTTCCAGATGGACTGAATGCAGATTATGTATCATAATTTGTGGATCATGGATTTTGTCAACAAAAATATATGATTGTGATATGGATGTATAACTCATATTTAATGTACTACAAACATATGATGTATGTATTATACAAAATGTGTACAGTGATCACTTATAATGTATGTATGAAATAGAATCATATTACCAAAGTTGATTGTATGCACTGTATGTACGTATGAAATAAAAGTTTGTAAACGTATGTTAGATAACCAAGAAAGTTTTCTTCTACAAGTCAGTACGCCTGACCGGACTCTTCATTCCAAACAATAGGGAGTGGCGAATTGAGACGACGCTGCCAGTCACTGGTCTTTAGTCTCGATCATACCCATTATTCATATCGTTTATAGAAATGAGTTATATCATGATGTGGTACTTAATGCTTAATACCTATTCGAAACTCATGTGGTACTTGAAGGATATGATGTGATACTTAATACCCTAGACGCGAACACCTGGTGTCATTCCTGACCTTCGCTTATCCATTCATATACTTTTCACCGCTATTTTGCCTATTACGGCCAATGGGATCTGTTTCGACAGATAGTCTAACGTTAACGTTTTACGTCAGTGTTGTTATATTGCAGTCCTGATCACAGTAGATCCGCATAACATAACAACTACGTACTTAGTGTTCAGCACTGATTTAATATTGTTATGATGATGATGATGATGATGATGATGATGATGATGATAAAGCGACACACCCCATTCCCATCAACATGAGACATCTTCACCAAGTGACAAATGTCCATTGTACGATTCCGACTTTATTAGCACGCGTAGATCTTGCAGTGATTTACGCCAACGTAAAATAAGCAATTGCAATTAATTATTTCCAATACATATTACATCTGCGCAGTTCACATTAACTAATAATGATCCAGGATAAATATGTATTTTCTAAATACATAACTTTTGAAATATAGAAAGCAAGTTGTAATATCATGCATGTTTATATTTCAATTCGTATTCCAGCTTTCTGGGTTTGAAAAACGATCTGTGGGCGCCGACAAAACATCATGTAGATCTACGAACATGAGTTGCTGACTTAGTGTCAATAATGGAAACAACCTTGCCGGAGTGCATGCCAGATGGTATTTGATGCAGCTACCATATAATTGATCAATAATCCCCTATATGTGTTTTTTTACCTCATACGAACTGGAGCTGTCCATATTCTTCCAGAGGCAACTGGCTTTAACTTTGGAAAACATTTATAGCTACGACCTAAAGCAATTCCCCCAATCCGAGTTCCACTACATTTCCATCATGATTTTCCAGTCTCCGTTTTCAGGAACATGAACCAAATATTGATATATTTACACAATCATCACAGTCATCAGCAAATATGGCAAAAACTTTCCATAATCGCAAAAAAAAGTCTCTGCTAAAATCAGACTCTAATGTACGATTACGACTATATCATGAGCATGTGTTTACGAATCAATATCAAATAGTGATGATGCCAGATGTTCGCGAAAAGATGAGCGTGTCCTGCCCAAACTGTGTTTTGTGGTTCTTTGTTTCACTGAAACATGTACCTGACTCTCAGTTTCACTGACGACCACATATACCAGACCTGGCGCTACCATGGCTATTTCTATTTATGTACTGTTCACCGTATTATTAACGCCTTTATCTCTTCATCTTTTGCTGGATCAACCCCTTTAGACGTATGAGCTGATATAATATCGTGGTCTTAGGACCACTTGGAATAATATTTCAAACATATGCCGTGATGAAGGTCTTAAACTACTTTCTTACTAGCCTTGGGCAGATCAGGACGAACCATAGAATCGAACCTACGTTCATCGGATCCTGGTACTACTAAAGAATGCAAGTACGTATTCATTACTACTACAGTTAATTACACTAATAGTGTGACACTGAATAGTAATAATCTCTTCAATATAAGGGACTGCATCTGTCAGCTCTAAATGTCATTATCATTATATCTAGCGAACAAGTGAGTTTTATATAATGTTATATTTGTATAAATAGAAGCGAGAAACCCTTTCCATAATCTTAAGAAATAGCTGCCTTATAGTTTTTGTCCATAAGTATAAGAAAATATCTGCTGAAAGCAGGCTCCATGTAGATTTTTTGCTTTCAGTTTGAGCGACCAGGGCTGAGAACGTCTACACAGAGAGGCTAACGGGCCTGCATTTCTGGAAAACGAAAGGCTCAAAGCGCAACTATATCTATCCAAGCAGCTGAATGAACATGTACGAAAGCTGTAAACGCACAATGAAAAACCCTACTTCCTTTCCATTATTAGGTATTTTTAAATTCAGTTTCAAAGTGTTGCGAATATTTAGATCAAGTATTTGAAATACTGTCATTAGATTGACACATGTTACTGCCTTTATTAAACTCGTCAACGCCAGAGAATAATCGGTCTCAATTATCTAGCGAAACAGAATTCTTATTGGGCGTAAAAGGCAAAAGAGTGGTGAAAGCCATATGTATGGATCACTGATAGCCAGAGACTGCACATGGTGCTTGCGAAGAGGGTGAGCATATCTCGCCCACCGACAGCACCGCCATTCACACAATTTGTATAAAAACGTTAGTGCTTGCCTGTTGCCTGACGTCTCACTGCAATGCTCTATTAAATTAGCTACGTACCTAATGCCATTTCCATCTAAACGGTATCGCCGTATTAACTCCTCATTGTTGTATTCAACAAGGCTTTGTCTTCTTTGATGAAACGAACGACGACCTAGCGGTACGGCAGCCATTTTGTTTACTGACTTAAGTCAAACACCTTGTAGTTAAGCCTACCCCTACCCAGTCTTAAGATTTAATCTTAAAACTTAAGTCAGAAAAGGTAAAAAACTTAGTTTTTTTCAAGACTTAAGGTTTTTTTCAGACTTAAGTTCTTTTATGAATACCACCCAAGGACTTTGTACACTTTGAATTACTTCTGCGTGTGGGTATAGAGATGCTGATGCTTACAAATAAAGAGAGACGCTTTCAATATATGTTCATTTTACAACACAGAAGGGGGGCAGTTTTAATGTCTCGTCCCAGCATAATTGACAAATGCTACTGAGCATCTGCCTAGTTCAAGTAAATAAAACACGTCAACGCCAAAGATTATTGATCTGTCTCGATTATCTTCCGAAACAGATTCCATTGGGCGTTCGTTCACACAAACAGGGCTAGCAAGATTACGTAGATATCGCATAGGAGTTTTATGAGTTTTACTGCAGGGCTTATAACTATTAGATCACTGAGGATGTTTTGGTGAGGTGAAATACCTCTTCACGTAAGTCAAATTTCAGGACAGTTTCGGGGCGGTCGGGTAGCCTAGTGGTTAAAACGTTCGCTCGTCACGCCGAAGACCCGGGTTCGATTACCGACATGTGTACAATGTGTGAAGCCCATTTCTGGTGTCCCCCGCCGTGATATTTGCTGGAATATTGCTAAAAGCGGCGTAAAACCATACTCACTCAGGACAGTTTCATGTTTTGTTGTTGAAAACAGGAACGCCCATATGGGTGTTAAACGCTTTCTAGATACATATCGGAGTGTCAGGGAATATTTATACATCACATTTGCGTCAGATAACTTAAATCTGTTAGGTTGTATAAGCAAGGTTCCATCACAAACACATCCCAAATCTGCATTAAATGTCGAATTACCAAAAATCAGTTGACTTATTTATGTTCGATGTGTACAGTGGTGATAATCATTGGCTGACATCAACACGTTACACACAAAAGAAATAAACATGAAATCCCCATATGGTTTGTTTAATGGACAACTTTACCGCTTCCACTGTCATAGCCCTAGTGACGTGAATATTCTAATTCAAAATAAATTATCTGCACAATCAACAAAACGTGTACTTTGAAGAATTTTATAGCTGACCGATGTTGTCAGCATGCGATTCACAACCACCAATTTCCCCCAGCTAATACGATTTCATCATCTTTTATGGCCAACGGTTCTGGAATGGATGTTTCGAGACACAAGTCATATGTCCTTCTACGTACAGTTCTGTCTGATAACAATATTACCTCCATTATTTTACTATAATTACTGGCGTTGTAGACAGTTTCTCACTCCGTTTCCCAGTAGATACCAGCTATACTGCAGCCTGGTGGAAATTGGGTTGAAGGATTATAGAATACTCCAGCCTACTTTTGCCGAGTGGCTGTGGTTTACCACTTTAATAGTATTAATGCCTTCATTTTTTTAAAATGATGATAGATGCATCGCGTTCGTGTATTGATATCAGCATCCTTCACTCGCGGCTTCTCTCTTCTTACGTGTGTGAAAGGGGGAACTTTTATTTGAGGATTAGATATGCGATGTAATTGTTTCTGGAGCCTGAATTCCAAGTCACGGAAGTTAGTCCATCAAATACGACATTTTAACAATGAATAATGGTGATTGTGATAGGAATCAGAATCAGCTGTTCCCTGTCCTGGAGTCGTGATTCTAGGCACCTTTGCCAGGACAACATGCACTGCAGGATAGAAATTTTAAAATGCTGTCGACAAAATTTGTTTTGAAATGGTTTCGAAAGAACCAGAAAAACAAGTATCGATTTTATTTTATGCATCCAATTTAATCAATATGGGAGTGTTTATGTGATGAAATTGTTTGTTCGCGAACATCTTAAGATGTTAGCCTTGCTATTCCATTAACATCTTATAGTTTAGGGTCGAGGCTGTTTCCTATAGGATCACCTACTTTGTGACATTCCGCTGAAAACGTTTTTGCAAGATAAGCATACATGTCCTTACAGTGTGAAACCTATCTGGATCGAGGGAATTAGCTCTTGAGAGAAAGAATGGACACCATCGACATTTCCGGAAAATTTAATACATATATAAAATAAACTAGCAAATACACACAGGGGGGCGTACCTGCTCGACATCACAAACGTTTCCAGCTCAGACACATTTGAGGGGCAAGCAGTTCCATCTCAACTTCCGGTCGACCGTGCACAAGCAGAATACCAGACTACCTGAAGAGCAACTGAAGTTTTTTAATATACAGTTACACCAAGTTACAACGTATACATAAATTTGTTTGTTTGTTGTTTAACGCCGCACTCAGCAATATTCCA
Source organism: Haliotis cracherodii (assembly GCF_022045235.1). Lineage (NCBI taxonomy): Eukaryota > Metazoa > Mollusca > Gastropoda > Lepetellida > Haliotidae > Haliotis > Haliotis cracherodii. The sequence continues at coordinate 69,078,146 of NW_027266264.1, forward strand.
GCTATATGATGGTGGTCTGTAAATAATCGCGTCAGGACCAGACAATCCAGTGATTGACATCATGAGCATCGATCCACGCAATGGGGATACGATGACATGCATCAAGCAAGTCAGCGAGCCTGGCCACCCTATCCTGTTAGTTGCCTCTTACGACAAGCATGGTCGCCTTTTACGGCAAGCATGGGTAGCTGAAGACCTTTTCTTCACCGAATCTTCTCAGGGAGTATACATTATATATTACAATTTCTCACTTAAGGGGTGAGGATTGAAAGAAGAATATAACATGAGACAACAATGAGAAGGGCCCCAATGACATAAGGTCTTGTAACTAAATAAGTGACAATGAGGCTCAGCGATACTACAGATTATAATTGACACTGACCTATATTATAATATGTGATACAAATATGACAACCATGGGAAATATTTTAAGAAAAATATGTAAGTGTCACGCTCTGATATCGTAAAGACATATAGTGACCTAAATTACAACATCAATATATGCGGGGGCTTTATTCATAATTTATATTGATGAGGTGACGTCTTACAGCCAACTGGATGACGCGTTTGTACTACGCGATGGGCCTTATAAGGTCATTATTGTAAACTCGCGTTTTGAATGTAGCCTCCAGCTGAGGCGCAAGGCGATGTCGTTCTTTAGAGTTCCGAAGTGGAAACGAGCAGCATGCTTTACTTTTTCAGCACTTTTTTGGCCACGCAGCTGTTCCATTAGTATGGATGTTACGTCAACACAAAACACTCTGTTGTCAGACAGTTTTCACCCAGCAAACATATGTATTATTTACCTATGTGTTGCATAAACCACATTCATTGTGAATAACGTAACCATCAGCTGGTTTGGCCTGTTCAGTTATTTAACCAACAAATGAATGTAAAACAATTACTAGAGATAATAATAATCATCATCATGATCATGATAATATGTTTAATCACGAATGTCTTTCATTGACTTTTTTTGTTAACATTTGAGTATGTGAGTAAAAGATCGATATGGAGTTAAGAAGGAAAACAAAAAACCTCTGAGATATGTATTAGATAACCATCACCGTATTTACGCGTTAGTGGTTGTAGATTATGTGTTACTGCACATAAACACATGGAGAAATATGTACTGATTTCATTTATATAATTCCTTCACAGTAAGTGTTTTGTTTCAATTTAGATTCGTGGTGGGATAGCCACTGACAGTGTAATGTACATCCAACAACTACGAAGACTTACCTTGCCATTTGTTTGAATCAGTATAGTGAGTGAAGTAATATTTAAAGTCACATCGGCAGTATTTCAGCCATATCGTGACTTGAACAAGTTATGAATTTATGTCATATATTAAAAGCTGTCATCGAAGGACAGTACAACAACCAGCAATATATCACAGATTATAATTTTAAAACTAGTTTTAGAACAATAAAATAAGCAGATACACTACAGACGGTACAATATAAAAACGGGCTGTAGATCGCCAGCAACCAAAGTTAGGCCACTATACTAGGGAGAATCAGTATAGTAGACAGATACAACACGATGACGCAGTAACAGCTAAACTACGAAAAACAATCGATAAAGACCAAAATCGCTGAAAAAAGGTATCATCATATAAAAAAGACTTTCAACACTTAAATTCGTGTTTGATAATGTTTACTCCCGAAGGAACTGAGAATGAAAATCGAGTGCTCACTTATCCATTGACCGGGGTAATAATAGTGTAGCGCTATGAGCATCCACTCGGTGAATGGAATCTGGCGCATTATAAATGCACTTATTATTATTATTTAATTATCAAAATATTAAAAGCCCTTTCCATAAATATAAAATGAATCTCTAGTAAAAGCAGTCCATTGCACGATTCCGACTGTTTAATAACCAGGTGTTCTCCGAAAGGTTAGCGTATCCTGCCCCATCGGTGGTACGCGTCACAAACACATGCAAAGGCAAGTCAAGACTTCGCCTGAACAATCAAGGGAACATATCGTACCATCACTTTAATAGTGAATCAATATCCTCATTGAAGGAAGTATTCCATGGTATACACTACAGTTTATTTCAGTTGAATGGACAGAGGTGCCGTTTCTGCCGATAAATGCTTTGATCGGACATCGAAGAAGTTGACGAAGAATAATGTAACACGAGTGGCTATTTCAAGTCAAATAAACTCATGGATCGGTCAACACTCATCCATATCTATAATCATAATGTTCCGTTAGTTACAGCATGATGACTATCTCACCTCACAAGAGGTAGAGACACCAATGATGATAGATGGACAAAACGCTTTGGTTACGTGTAGCCTTAATTCCATATTTGGCGGTGTCTAATTGTAATAAAAACTACAAAACACCCCTCCCATACTGAACGAAGCCGTCAAAGGACACTTCTCGTGAACATCAGACGAAAATCAGGAAAATAAAACGCATCCCATTATCATAAGCTATCTCTGCCAAAAGCAGAGTCGATTGTACGATTCGGAACATATCATGATCATGTGTTTATGATTCACTATCAATTAGTGATGATACCAGCCAACACTCAGCAATATTCCAGCTATATGACGGCGGTCTGTAAATAATCGAGTCTGAACTAGACAACCCAGTGATGGACATCATGTGCATCGATCGACGCAATTTGGATCGATGACATGCATCAACCAAGTCAGCGAGTCTGACCACCCGATCCCGTTAGTGTTTTAACCTGCAGCTGTATAAATGATATTGTTTTGCCCAAATGTGTTTGCTAAAATGTGTTTTTAAATATTACTTCGGATTCATGACTCAACTGTATATACCCATCCACGTGTGCCCCATGCTATATACGGGGGCACGGGTGGCCCAGTCGTCTAAGGCGCCGCAATTCGCTGTGCAGAGTCGCTTCCCTTGGGCACGCCAGAAACCTAGGATTGTGGGTTCAAATCCCGGTTCGCCCCGATTATGTTTCTAGGTTTGTCAGCACCATACCCGTGCCCGTGGGTTTCACCGAAGTGGTAAACGTCTGAGACCTGCATCACTTCCTCCAAAGTTATACTGTTAATAGCGGCGTTAAACCCAACTCACTCACACACCATGCTATATACCCCTCTATATGTGTTTCATGCTATATACTTATCCACGTGTGCTCAATGCTATATACTTATCCACGTGTGTCCCATGCTATATACCAATCCACGTGTGCTCCATGCTATATACCCCTCTACATGCGCCCCATGCTATATACCCCTCTATATGTGTTTCATGCTATATACTTATCCACGTCTGCTTCATGCTATATACCAATCCACTGTGTGCTTCATGCTATATACCAATCCACGTGTGCTCCATGCTATATACCCCTCTACATGCGCTCCATGCTATATACCCCTCTATATGTGTTTCATGCTATATACTTATCCACGTCTGCTTCATGCTATATACCAATCCACTGTGTGCTTCATGCTATATACCAATCCACGTGTGCTCCATGCTATATACCCCTCTACATGCGCTCCATGCTATATACCCCTCTATATGTGTTTCATGCTATATACTTATCCACGTCTGCTTCATGCTATATACCAATCCACTGTGTGCTCCATGCTATATACCTATCCACGTGTGCTTCATGCTATATACCTATCCACGTGTGTTCCATGCTATATACCCCTCTACATGTGCTCCATGCTATATATTTGTCCATGTGTGCTCCATGATATATACCCATCCACATATGCTTATTAATGCTATATACTCATACACATGTGCTCCATGCTATATACCCATCCACGTGAGCTCCATACTATTATATACTTATCCAAATTGAGTACACCTCGACATTAATGTATTGACACTCGTAACACTCTCACACAAATGGAACACATTTTAACCATAAACGGAGGCCACACATTCAACTTTATAGAGATTCGGTGTAGTTCCAATGTCATTGCTGGACGAAACTGACATTATTGTTTACCTATCTATCGTCCTCCATCACCAAGATGTGCATGTGTGTTGGACATGTAGCCTCAGGGTAGTCGTCACAAAAATGAGAAATGGTTCCCTTCTCGCTGTGGCTAAACAGCATCAAGCACGTAGAGGTCTTCTTGCTTTACATTGCTTCTTAATTATAGAACAAGCAAGTATCAAGTTGCCCTCTGCCCAATTATTGTCTGTAGGTTTCCGAACAAGAGATTGGCTTCAATACATGCTCTGTATAGTCTTTATAAGTTTATTTTACAATTTAAGGCAATTATAACATCCATGCCTTCGGGGTAACCATTTCGGTCACTCGGAGGGAAGAGGAAGACAATGCAGGTGGTAACCAGATACATCAATGCGTTGATGTCGAGGAGAGGACACTTTCGGGGTTGACTCTTGACGAAGCTTGATTACCAGTAAACAGGAAGGAATTTGAAGATTAATACACCTGTTACTTACTTGAGTTAGCCTCGTTGGTGTGATGAATATTATAGTGTAGATATATAACTTTGTCAGTAGACAAGACCCACGTTGTTTTTGTTTGTAATTAATTATAACCAACCCCAACATCATCCTATTCGATTCAGCTATTTTGAGAATCAGCTGGGATTTTGAGCATACACTGTGTTTGTTTGTTGTATCATTACACCACTATTGCGGCGACCTGTAAATAATCGAGTCTGGATCATACAATCCAGTGATTGATATTACAAGCAACGATCATCCCACCGACTCAGTCGAGTCATCGAGAATGATCATTCGATCCATTAATTTTAAGTCGCCTCTGATGGCCAGCATAGACTGCTATGGACCAGTTCTAACCCCGAATTCTTACGGGTTGCAGTATGCCAACAAATGTCCATCCATTTTACTGAGCTGAAAAGTACTTTTATATTATCTATGACAATAGGATTACTAATTGCTTCATACACAGTTGGACCGCCTCCGTAGTCCAGAGGTAGAGCGTCCTCCCCGAGAGCGGAATGTCACGGCCGCATCATACCAAAAGACGTTAAAAGATGGAACCCTGTTTGGCGCTCGGCTTTAAGGGACTAAAACAAGGACTGGTCGGCTCGGAGCCAGTACACTGTGTCTGAGTGGGGTATACATTATAAACTGCGGCAGGGTATATCAGTGGGATAGCACTATATACTCGCGATTATTCCTGACAAGTACAAGCACACACACACACACACACACACACACACACACACACACACACACACATATCGCTACATAAGTGCAGCAATCTTGAACGTGACGTTTCACCCCACCTCATACACAGTTGCCCTGGTTTTTATCTGAAATCATTTTTGAATTGCAATAGGCGGATGTGATCAGTGATGCGCCAACAATATATGACATTTTTACAATTAAAGTACGTTTTTTTTCAAAGAATTCAAAATGCCGCAGTAAGATTATATAGGATACAACCAAACATATCCTCACGAAATCGATATAATGAAGCCGACACCCATTAGATTTTGACCCTTACGGGTCAACACTCTATATGCCCATGGCTGGAGTCATCCGACGACCAGGAAACTCGACCTGACAATTATTTGGCTGGACGTTGCACTTAGTTACATGGGTTCTCTACCAATTATCCATGAACTGTTGTTAAAAACGTTTTTCATTTCATCCTGTCTTACAGTACCAGTGCACAGAACATGTATATTCTCGAATGTCCAAGCTAACGACCTGGTCCTAAGATTCCCCTAAAAGATTGCCTCTGAGGCTATGTTCAAATGCTGTGGTATGCAATCAATACTTCGTAAACAATATCTAGTAACGAGAAACCAATGAAGAAGAATTTCTGAAAAGATGCCGTTTCATCTCAAATGATTGATATCCCAACCGGAACTTAATGTTAGAAAACCGAAAGACTCCCTCTCATTTTCCAGTCAAACTATTGATAGTCCAATTAGATTGCCATCAGTCTTTTTCGACCATTGCTCTCGGTAGACATTTTTACCATTTGAGAAGTAACTTCAATCCATTTTCTACACAAAGTATAGATCTACACTGAAGAATGATTCGACAGCAGAACAACGGAGCACTTTCTCATTTGGTTTTATTCTATAGTGAATGGACGGCCTCTTGTGGAGTTCATCAATGAAGAAGATTCTGTTTCTGTCTCCCGGGTTGTTTGTTACGTGGCTTTTATAAGGAAAGGGGAATGATTAATTACAGTTTACGTAAAAATTATTTTTCCAATCTGTTTAACTACTGAGTTGCCCTGGTTGAAATGTCAGCAACTGGAAGATTTTCCTGCCGTGTGCTTTGGGGATTAAGTTTCTAATTTCAATACTACAAAATGTTATTGTCAACGACTATAGAAACTAGGCAACTTATGTAACACATTTAGCCATGTCTTTTTGGCTTTGGTTCTTCTGACTCGCTTACGATGTCGGTGATACCAATCTAAATATTTCAACTAATTGTAAATTTAGGGAAAGAGTTTATTATTGCCCACTTCAAGATTGGCATGCAGCGCTAGATACCACATCACTAACGTTTTATAAGTCCCCAGATTAAATTTAACTTGTGAAAATTATCTTTTAAATATAAATGTTTGTATATAAACGACTGCTCACTTTATATAAAAGTGGTCATAACACCCTTGGTATCCAGTTGGTTCGTAGAGGTTCAGCAAATTGTGATGATCAAACTGTTTTGTGTAAGTATCGTCATGTAATTGAGGATATAGTGATGTTATGCCACTGTGTGCTCCACGATTAAAGATTATGTCAGTCAACAAATGTCAATGTCATATTAAACTTTGCCAGATTCCTCAATTAAGTCGTCACAGTGAGATGATCAAATGTGTATCTTCCCTTGAGAAAAAACTCTCCCTGGGTTTGATGACCTTTATTCAAATAAACTGTATGTCTGTCTGTATCTATAGCCTTCCCAATCGGTCGCGACCGACGGAAACACACGCAAAGGCAGTTCAATTGTTCACCTAAACAAACACAGGAACATATGGTTCAAGTGAAAATAGGGAATGTCATTAGACATCTTTTCGTCACTGATTCTACATATCTGGAACTGTCCTACTGTTGTATGGCAGAAGAATATATTGTTAAACAATGATTGTAAGTTCATTCCATTGAAGTTCATTACATTGTATTTGGACAATGATTAAATGTCAGGAATGTAGTACTATTTAATGCAAGCAGTGGTGAGGAAGTTATTATATTTGTATGCTCGAATTATTAGTAAACGTCCGGAGTAGCATGGATGGATGTCAAGCGTTATTGAAACATATGGAATATTCTGTGATGTTCCCGTGACATTGTACAGATCAAGCACTGTGTGGAAAGTGCTGGAAGATGGTTAGACTATATAAGTGGAGCGGGCGCGTCTGTCTCATCTCACATTTCATCTCACATTACATCAATTTCAGCTTTCGTATAAAGATCACTTCATTCGGAAGCTTGACCAGAGTTGCGGATATTATTACCTCTGAACCTTTTGATACCACCACTGCCATCATATTTTGTAGCCATTGATTGTACTACCACTCTTTTGCATACTGCCCTTGTAATTGCTGTGCAGTAATTTGTATTGATTTGTTCATTGTGTACTACAATTGTTGATTGTATACCATTCGTTGGTTGTTTACTGGTTTCAAAAGTTCTTTTACGCACAGATTTCTAGGTTAACATAGTGTTTCAATTCGGGAATCGATGCGTAACACTACCAAACTTCTTTCGACAGCTTTAATAAGGCCATGTGTGACTAAGGTCGTGGAAAGGTTGCTCCCAGTCCTCATAAGTTGTGATGTGTAACACAATGAAAGACTGGAGATGCTGACATATTATCACTCGACATGTGGGAAAGTTGAAGTCATCCTTCTTGTCACACAGGCATGTGGAGAGGTTTTAGTCCCTCTAAATCTATGCATAAATCTGAATATGAAACTTATGATACGGTTTCACGAGTATCTTTTATCCCTATTTCAAGAGGGTAAATCAGTGGAAGGGAACTGTCTGTTGGACCATTCCTGGACGATGGCAGATCATTGATATGCCTGAAACTTTACCTAACGTCTTGGCCAAATTCCTAATTTGTTCCCTTTTTCTGGCTTTAGGTAAAAGTGTTTAGGTTGAAGGCAGAAGTGTAGTGTTGGGGATAATATTTAGATCGTATCTATTTGCAAGTGGCATGATAGTGTGTAGCGTCTATACGGTAATTATCACAAAGAGCATGGTACAACAGGGCGATCCTACAACGAAATCGAAATATTACCATGTGCAGATTTCAAGAAAAATGTGTTCCGCATCGGGCATTCGCCTGAACAAGAAGTCTAATTACATCAGCCTAGTTTACAGTGTACTTAGCTCAACTGAGCTGTAATAGGAAAGTTCTCTTGGAATTTAGACAAAAAATACAAGTCCTTAATCTATATCCATGTCGGTTAACTAGAAATATCCTCTAAGTACTTCTTTCCCTGTAAGTATCATACGAAGTAGAAGACTACAAAACGAATTTGGCCACACTTACACCAGGGGGTTCCTGGGCTGCAACTCAATATTCCTCCATGTGGCAGACCACGGTTCTAAGTCGAAATGTAAATTACATTTTATCTCATTTCCTCTATACGAGCAAACTTCCAATCTCTTTTTCCTCAGGCATTACTTGGTCCCCAGTCTACCAAAGCATTGAAAGAAGAAGCGTGGAAAAACGAAACATAATCTTCACAACACCCCCATCGCGTGTTTGTTGGAGGACGCTAACTTTTACCCTATAACTATTTCTTTCCGAGATATTGCTCTGGATAATATGGTCAGATCACATCCGTAATGTCCTTATTATCATTGGTTCATATTCCACAAACTGTCCCGATGGAACCCCTACAATATCAGCTAACAACTCTTGGAAAATAGTATTCCCCCCACAGGCCATCGCCATTTCAAACACGTTGTGCTAATGTAAAAAGAATTCTCAAAGCGGACACGCAAAGCACATCTTTTTAACTTGGTTGTGGAAGATTATGTTGTGTGGAAGGTTTCCTTTATCGTCCAAGTGAAGCCAAATGCATGTTATTTTGCGATTGAACCCTTATTGATTTGGAGTCGGACATTATCAAATACACGACATGGATGGTATTTCATTCGCCAACCTAAAATATTGGATTTGATATGTGATTTAGATTTTGAAAAAAGTTAATCTTGGATTCATGCAAGGAGGGGCGGTCGGGTAGCCTAGTGGTTAAAGCCTTCGCTCGTCACGCCGAAGACCCGGGTTCGATTCACGACATGGGTACAATGTGTGAAGCCCATTTCTGGTCTCCCGAGCCGTAATATTGCTGGAATATTGCTAAAAGCGGCGTTAAACCATACTCACTAACTCACTCATGCAAAGAAACACTCTTACAGGTGGAATATAGTTAGATCTTTAGATAAAATTGACAAACCCTTTCCATAATCATAGGAATATCTGCTACGATTCCCACTATATCATTAGCATGTGTTTATGAATCACTATCAAATAGTGATGGAATCAGTGTTCTTTAGGGGCGTATTCTGAAATACCCCTTGGTTAACCTTGGATATCCTTCTTATCCTTACTATGAACTTTTGAGTGAAGTACAGTTGTTAAAGTCGGAATTAAGCAATGGTCATGGACATGTGTGTTTTGTTTCAATCAATGACAGAGGACAACATTGGTTCTGGAAGAATAGGAACGTATCGAGTACCCATTAGCCACAAATCATAGTCTTGATCATAAAGACTAGGTCCAGTTAATTAAAGGGCGTTTGTAAGTTAGATCCAGTTTATTAAAGATTAATATGTAGTCGTCCGCTTGGAATATGCCCGTACTTATGCCATTGATATGTAGTCAAAGTACACATGTTAATTTGGCCATTACAACTGCTTTTATAACGAGCCGTGTGTAGAGAATGCAGGGGGCCTCATCAACGGTTTCTAATTTTGCGAACACCAGGTATCAACCTGACGTTCAGTCATCCATTCAAATACGTTTCATCGCTGTTTTGCCTTTTAATCTGTTTCGGCAGATAATCTAGTGTTAAGATTACATACCAAAGAAACATATCAGCATCCTTCTTTTTTTCAAAAGGTTTTTATTTGAAGGAATTTAATCACGGTTTTATAATATTTCAGCATCCTTCTTAGCTTGCGTCTTGAATGAGATGGAACATAAATCTGTGCAATTATAACAGCAGTAAAGCGAAACTCTTAAAAGTCGTATTCCATATCCCTGATGGAGGAACGTTACAGATTTATTATCTTCAATGCAATACACACCGTGCAACCTATGACTTGCTGCTTAAACACTCCACATTTGAAGATCATGTTCACTCTACCGTCAGTGTAGACATGTTAGACACACTAACTTACAATAACTGATGCGTGAGACTCAATTGAACATCTAAATTATTGTCACATATCTCACAACGGTAAAACATATGGAGGCAGTTCAACCTCAAGTTGGCCTAGTAAGACTGAAATGTAGCTAATCGGAAGCAGTTGCATGCTTAAAGATTCAATACAATAAACTGTGGATGCATTATTTTGATATGCCATTGAACTTTTAAAATTAAAATTTTGTCATGTAATGAAATGTTATGATATGTGATTTCTCGAATTTGATGATACGTCCGTCACGTGCATATTTTGATGATGAGCAACTGTAGGACCAATGACGTCATACGTTTAGAAATAGTATATCTGGCCTGATGGACCTAACAATGATTATTAATATCGAGATAATTTAAAAATGGAAATGAGACCTGTTGAGTTTAAGTATGAATTATAATCATGCATGATGGTGATTAGTTTTGTCAAATATATGAGTCAGTGAGTATGGTTTTACGCCGCTTTTAGCAATATTCCAGCAATATCACGGCGGGAAACACTAAAAAGGGGTTTCACACATTGTACCCATGTCGAGAATCGAACCAGGGTATTCGACGTGACAAGTATACGTGAACGCTTTAACCACTAGGCTACCTGACCGCCCCTTGTCAAATTTGTAAGTGCACAGCTCAGATATGACAGCGTTTTCTCAAATATCTCCTCACATTGGACCTGATGTATTAACTCACAACTAAATGACCCGAACGATGTGCAGTCGTCCTGGGTTCTTTGAGACATTTTCCCAAAGGTCCTGTGTAGAGTTTATTTAAATGTATTCATATATATATTGTTCGTTTGATTGTGTATAACATGACCTAATACAAATTAGCATGGGATGTTTTTTGTCACTAACTGATAACAAATTCATATATGTTGGTAAACTATGTGTGTGGCTATATAATCTAAACTGTGGATGACACAAGAAGGTTTCAATATCTAACGCTCACAGAAATCATGCACCATGACTGTGGAATTTATATTTTATACCATTTTTACTAAAAGCCAAGGCAAGTCTAGATTAAACTAAACCAAGTCTAGTGGATTCCACAATAAATCGTGCGACAGGAATATACGATAATTGATAACGAAATTAATAAACCCAGTGACGCAAACGTAAAGAATTCATTACCAGGATTGATGTTCCCAGCATGAAGGCATTCAACGACGATATTTTTCCAGTTAATTACTCAGCTTTCACTCAACTATTACAGGTCTAAACCTCCAGTCCAAAATGTCAATGTGAACATGTTGCAGTAGCCTTCTCTTTAAACACTATAACCTTCATGCTTTAGCATCTTGTTCAACAGCAGCCAGTGACGCTTTTTCACTTCTGTGTCACAGTAAACAACGCTTTTCTACCTTTTTGGTCGGAAAATGTGCGTTTATGTATTTTTGCACATCGGCTATATTTGTACTAGTCAAATTATGTTTCTCTTGCTTGTATCAAGTAATGTAATCAAAACTAATGGACGCATGATGTTGACCTTTGTTGTAAAAAATATCACCAGCACATACGCGCCCAAGGAATGTATCTCCAGGCTTAACATAAAGGAGTGGATGTTGAGGCATAATGGGTTTTTGACCGGTACCACCGGTGTTCACCTTTTTGCGAACACCGAGTGTCATCACTGCTATATTGATACATGGAAACAAGCTCGTGGTATAGTCGGAGTCTCCCAGATATTCCAGATTATTGTGGAAAGACTTTTGTCGTTTTATTTTATTAAAATACCATTTGACGTCATATGAATAGGGGTCAATAAGGATATGATGTTTATGAAAGAAATATTGTGAGTGAAGTAATAACAGCGAATTTACATTTAGAAAGTTGTGTAGCTCCAGTGAAAACAGTCAAATATTTAACACGATAGTGTGAAAATAGTCATACAATATCTAATTATTATAAATTAATGCAGAAGTGTGAATGTCATATTGATTTTACGAAATTGTGAGTGAGGTTCGTAAAATCAGTACGATACAGACACGAGGCTGTATATAAACTCTTTATTAGTGAGTGAGTATGATTTTACACCGCTTTCACCAATATTCCAGCAATTTTCACGGCAGGGGACAGCAGAATTCATTCAGCTTCACACATTGTCCCCATGTCGGGAATTGAACCCGGGTTTTGGCGAGACGTGCGAACGCTTTAACCACCAGGCTACCCGACCGCCCCTTCTTTATTAGTAATACCCACACTTACATATCACCTATAGTTGACGTGAAGTGTGCTTCGAGACGCTTACAGTATCAGCATGTCTTCTCAAGGATATTATTGTGCCGGTATCACAATTGACACATTAATTTCCGGACGTCATTATTACATATGTGATTTATATGGGTGTTTGTTGAGGTCTTTAATGGGTTTTTTATCTTCCACATGTTACAATATAAAGAAGTTATGTTAAAGAGGTGATAGGGTAACCCAGTGGTTAAAGTGTTCGCTCATCACGCCGAAGGCTTGGGTTGGATTCTTCACTTGGTTACAATTTGTAAAGCCAAATTCCGGTGTCTCCCGCCGTGATATTGATGGACTATTACTAAACCCAACCCACTCACTGTCTAAGTTAAAGAAGTCATAATGACTTGCCATAATCATAATGCCATGACTTGCCATAATCATAATGCCATGACTTGCCATAATCATAATGCCATGACTTGCCATAATAATAATGCCATGACTTGCCATAATCATAATGCCATGACTTGCCATAATCATAATGCCATGACTTGCCATAATCATAATGCCATACTGACCTATAGGGATAATGTACATGACCATCCATAATTTTCAAGATGCTCTGTAGACTCATTCTCAGCCCCATACCAAAGTGGTAAACGTCTGAGACCTGCACCACTTCAGGCTTTCCTCCCACATTGAGCTGACACGCTGTGATATAACTGGGACACTGTTCAGAGCGGCGTTAACCCCAACTCACTCACTGAGTCAGTACGGTAGTAAGAGTTAACAAAATATTGTTTAAGTGTTGTTTGTTGATGCCTCGAATCCTCTGGGGCAGGTTGTGCCGATACCATTTGAATAGGCCGAGACAGCGTTCTGTTGGTTCACCCACTCTATTGCTGATTGGGATGTATTTACTTCTGGTGAAACATACATGACATGGCTTTGTGCCAAAAATACATCGGTAGTGCTGGAATGAAAGCTTAGTTAAATCAAGACCACTGATTGATGGTCGCTCACTTCGTAGCCACTGTAAGTCGCGGAACTATGAAAGAAGGAAAGTTTTCTCGTCTGTACCGCTTTTCATCGAACGTACCTGGTAATTAGGTCGACTCTCCTGGGATTCGTCTTCTTGCTTTGTCGTCGCGAGATGTCAATAGTATGCATAATGGAATTTCGTACCTGGATGAATGATTATAACACCAGTATGCGTCTACATACCAAGCACACAATACCTGCTTTTAAAGTACATAGGTCCGTTTTAGAATTATTCAGATTTGATGACTGTCTGTTAGAAGTTAAGCTTGTGAATCCATGTGGTGATAGCTTCGAAAAGCACACGTTCCATATTCCATAAAACTGTGATGAACTTCCTTTAAAACGCATGTTCCTTTCGTTTGATACCGATTTTCCATTATACATCGTGTGCCATCTATGGATGTACGCTTGTAACGCATCAAGCGTTTAGTAATACCAATTCTAGTTGTAACCAACTGATTGTTAGAGGACAGTGCCTTACTTGATCCAACACAAACAATATTATTCAGATTATCAGTGCTTAACGTGATCAATGATTATGTATGCTTTGGTGAAAACAACATTAATTAACTTCCTTTTTGTCATAGTCAATACATTGACTAATTGTATAGAAACGACTCTGTAGAGTTACAATTTGTACGACTTTGTCAATCCTAAATTCTTTGATTTTTATTATTCCGGTAAACATCGTTGTTGCGTCATATGCATCATATGACATGTGACATTATGAAATGGTCTTTGCAATTTCCCTTGGGCATCATTCAGATGTCATCTGCGCTCATGTAATTAGTTGTCAGACAGACAGCTTTTATGGACAGTTGCTGCTGAGGGCATGTCATGTTGATGCTAGACGTGGTATCAACTATTCTCATGACAACACTTTCTAGCATACAAATCATGTATTGAATTTTGTTTTTGTACAGATCAATACCGATCTCGACAGAGAAAACATGACAACGTAACGCTAATTGCGTTATAAATCTGTAATGAGTGTTGGATTGCGAAAGTAATTGCGAAACTGATTTCCTTCTTTTATCCATAGGAGCAAGAGTTAGTTCCTAATAAATTGATGTTTTAAACATATAGCAGGGGTTTGAGCACTTTCTCGAGTTGTTTAGAGTTCGCTGTCTTTTATGTTGTTTTACGCCAGTTTAAACCTTTTGCAGCCAAGCATCAAATAATCACTGAAAGTTACATGTAAAGCTAAATCAAAGTCCTACAAGGGAACACATGAGTACTAAAGGATCCCTAAAGCCTCTTATCGGAGGCCTGGAGCTGAGAAGGGTGTGAATATAACCTGCTAGTGCCGAGAAGGACGAGGTGAACGAGATGTATTTGTCTGTAACAGACTTGTTGTAAGGGTCTTAAAGGTGTTTATGGTATAAACCTGCAAATATCACCCACAAACTAGCAGTAGTCGTGTTACACCAAATACCTAACATTCCTTCACTACAACTTGCAGTGTTGATGAACATGAGTATGGTCGCTGTTAACTGTGGCTGGACGTGACATGCAACTCGACAGTCAACATGTCCTATGCTGTTGGTACACCAAGTATTCAAGTATTGACAAGAACTGTGAGAACCTCTATCTACTCTCATTGTTTTAGGATTCCCTTAATGCACACTGGTTTGAAGCAGTTCAGTATTTGCTCTGCGACAATACTAATTTCCACTTTATTTTTGGGGAATATAAGGTCTTTTTTCAAAAATGCCAACAATTCAGAGTCAATGTCAAGCGTTCCATTTGATAGCTCGGAAAAGCAGTAAACATCATTGGATACTGTTTTCACGAACGCTGTTTTCCCGAGGCCGCATGTAGATTAACTCGTTCACGAAAATATTAGCGGTGCTTAATTAATTTGCAGGTGTATATATAAGCATCTTAAACGCATCTAGAATATTTATTCGTGTACAAGAAAACCTCTCATTGTCTAAAGAATCCACATCATATACAAAAAGCCAATATCTAATAAAGAATCGTACCCTTAGGGATCTACCATTCAATTATCGGGGGAGGGGGACGGGGGTAGGAGGAGATTTTCTTCTTTGAGGCAGGATATTTATATTTTGTGGAAGGGCCAAACAATTTAATTTTCTCTCTCAACACACTTTAATTTAGAACAACCAGCATCTCCTGCGAACATATAATGTAAACCCTGTGGACAAATTATTTTTTTCAGAAAAATGTTATTTGGTACAACCCACGTCAAAGACGTCAAAGACGTCAGTACTTAAAACAAAAAATATGACACTGTTCAAAACAAATTACATGTATGTCTAGATTTTAGTTTCACAAAATGTCACTGTGAGTATATAAAATTGTAGTTACAAACGAACAACGCGTAACGTTTACATGACTTGATATCTATGTGGGTTTGTCATTCGTCAACAGCTACCGCTTACATATAAGTGTTAAATCGCACTTAACTGGTCTGAGTGAGTGAGTGAGTGAGTGAGTGAGTGGGTGGGTGTGTGGGTGAGTGAGTCAGTGAGTCAGTGAGTCAGTTGGTTGGTTTAACGAACTTTAGAAAAGCCCGAAGCGATGCAGGCCACAGACGTTTACCACGTTATTGAAATAAAATGGGAACAATTATTTCCACAATCATAAGAAATCTCTGCTAACAGCAGTCAGTTGTAAAATTCCGTCTATATAGTGAGCATGTAGTTAAGAATCACTATCTAACAGTGATGACACCAGGTATTCGCGAACAGATGAGCGTATTCAGCCACGAGCACGATACCGGTATATGACGTCAGACCGGATTGGTGCAAGCAAACCAAGTAGGAAAATTAGGCTGAAATTCGAACCCACGATCATGGGCTTCTGGCATGACTAAGCTGATTGATTGATTGTTGTTGTTTATCGCCGCACTCAGAAATAGTCCAACTATATGACGGGGGTCTGTAAATAATCGAGTCTGGACCAGACAATGCAGTGGTTGACAACACGAGCATCGATCGACGCAATTGGGATACGATGAAATGCACCAACCAAGTCAGCGAGCCTGACCATCCGATCCTGTTAGTCGCCTCTTACGACAAGCATAGTCGTCTTTCACGGCAATAATGGGTTGCTGAAGACCTATTCTACCCCGGATCTTCACCGGTCGGCATGACTAAGCGAAACAACGCTACATCTAACGTCAAGTGTTTGTGACATTTATAGAAAGAAAATAAATGTACCAACGACTGCCAAGGATAGAAAGTATACACTTGATTTGATCCAAACATTTTGAGGCACCAGCAACCAACATGTTCTTGTTTGTTTTAGTTTAACCCACCATCAATCTGTATTTTCTTTTGCCGGGAGTTTATTTATATTTATTCAGAAAAGAACATACCGTTCATCTGCTATTTACTGAGGGTTGATTGAAAGGGATTGATATTTATATATTCACTTAATTGGTCCTGATTACAGCTCACATTGGCTAGGCACAGATAAGTCTACACTCCAACGGATAATACGATCTCGTTGTTATTCATGTCACGCTCCGGGCGAAGTCTTTACTCAGAATTACACCACTTCCACAGGCTAATTTGCATAACACGTGACCGGGCGTCTATTTTGTTTGTCAACAAACTGGCCCAATTGAAGTCTTTCAGTGCGTTTTACATACATAGTTTTTACATAATTATATAGATGTGCTGCTTCAACTGCCACAGTGAGGAGCATGAAGTATATCTGTGAACATTAAAGTTAATTAATAATTACGTTGGCTCGCCATTGGACTTCCGGTTCGCCCCGATTATGTTTCTAGATTTGTCAGCACCATACCCGTGCTCGTGGCTTTCAGCGAAGTGGTTAACGTCTAAGACCTGCATCGTTTTGGGCTTTCCTTCCACATTAAGCTGACACACCGCGATGTAAATGTAATACTGTTAAAAGCGGCATTAAACCCAACTCACTCATTCACTCCATTGGGATTCCATGACAGCAAATGTAAACAAAGGATAAATACGCAAATGGAAATAGTTTTAGGATATTTCCTCAACGATACTTAACTATTTTATATAACATATATTTGTCTAAATGTGTAGACGTTTCAGAAATGAAATGGTTGAAAAACATTTGTAATTTGTAATCTTCCCGGCCTGTGGCAAAGGTACAAGGGTGACCGCAAGGTACTATGGGTAGGAGAGTGTGTTCACGTGACACAGTGGTGCATCCAGGAATTAGGACATGGATGAGAGGACTTCCGAGCACTCTTCTACCCAGAGTTCCTTGCGGTCAGCAGCCAGCCTAGTACCTTTGCCACAGGCCAGCGCCATGTGCGAAATACACATCAGTCGGAAAGCGCACGTTAAATCTCTAAAGTAAGTAAGTAAGTAAGTAAGTAAGTAAGTAAGTAAGTAAGTAAGTAAGTAAGTAAGTAAGTAAGTAAGCCATGTGACGATTCGTCACGTCTTTCACAGTCCATTCAAGATATTGCACATGTTTTTCATCCGTTTCCTGATTGACAAGTCTACACATTTTCATAAACAAATGTCAAAGAATTGTTACGTATCATTTAGAAAATATCCTAATATGTGAAAAATGTTTTTTGCGTAGTTATCCTTTGTTTACATTGGTTATACGGCTCCACGTGTTGTCATCGAAGCCAAAAGAGAGCTAGCGATACGGCCACTTTGATAATATTTGATATAAATAATATTGCCATGCATCTCACTGTCGCAGTTGTAGCAGCATATCTATGTAATTATGCAAAACAATATGTAAAGCGCCCCCAAATACTTGCATTAGTCCGTTCTATACTGATTTCTGAAAAAGCGCGTTCGGTTACGTGACATGCAAATTAGCCTGTGGCAGTGGTGTTATACTGAGTCACCACTGCGCCGGTGTGTGCGCCAGAGGGTTCTCAGTCACGATAATCTGCCGTAACAGAAATAGGGAGTAAAAGACGAAGTAGTGATGACACAAGATGTTCGGTAAAAGGGTATTAATAATATGTCGTGCTCTACCGGTACCTCTGTTATACTGAGTCAGCACTGCGCCGGAGTGTGGACGTCCGAGGTGCGACATGCATGAGGTGAGCGGAGTGCAATCTTACTCCATATGGGCAGCATACTGGCTGCGTGAAGACAAGAGTGAGTGAGTGAGTGAGTGAGTTGGGTTTAACGCCGCTTTTAACATTATTCCAGTTATATCGCGGCGTGTCAGCTTAATGTGGGAGGAAAGCCCGAAGTGATGCAGGTCTCAGACGTTTACCACTTCGTTGAAACCCACGAGCACGGGTATGGTGCTGACAAACCTAGAAACATAATCGGGGCGAACCGGGATTCGGACCCACAATCATAGGTTTCTGGCGTGTCCATGGACGCAACTCTGCACAGCGAATCGCGGCGCCTTTGACGACTGGGCCACCCGTGCCCCCTCGTGAAGTCAAGACATGGACCTGATCATGACTAGTGCTCGTTGATCACATGTAGATACATACATGTAACGCCTACATCAGGGAATAACCAATCTCTATTATCCCATGAAACCATAATTCCATTGGGCCTGAAAGGCAAAATAGCGTTGCAAAGTATATGAATGGATCACTGACATCAGTGAAGCCACGAGGTGTTCGCGAAAAGTGTAAGCAATTGAGTTGGGTTGAACGCCGCTTTTAACAGTATTCCAGTTATATCATGGCGTGTCAGCTTCATGTGGGAGGAAAACCCGAAGTGATGCAGGTCACAGACGTTTACCACTTCGGTGAAACCCACGAGTGCGTACCTACGATGATACGTTAAGGGACGCAACTCTGCACAGTGAATTGCGGCGCCAGAATCCCCCAGCATGCATGACAACGACGACTGCCGCCAGGATCGATTATGATTCAATTCGTCAACGCCAGATAACGGCTTGGTTATCTAACAAAAGCAGATTCCATTGGATGTGAAAGGCAAACTTGTGCCTGCAAAGCAGTGATGACACAAGAAAGGGTAGGCGCGTTCTGTTCTACCGGTAATATCACAGATGTACTAAGGAGGCTGTCGGTAGAATCACAGAGGTAATAAGGGGGGTGGCAGTAGTTACAGGTGTACACAGGGGAATGGCGGTAGAATCACAGATGTACTAAGGTGGATGGCGGTAGTACCAGGTGTACTAAGGAGGCTGTCGGTAGAATCACAGATGTACTAAGGTGAATGGCGGTAATACCAGGTATACTAAGGAGGCTGTCGGTAGAATCACAAATGTACTAAGAAGACTGACAGTAGTTTCACAGGGGTATTAAGGAGTCTGTCGGTAGTAACAGGTGTACTAGGGAGGCTGTCGGTAGAATCACAGATGTACTAAGGGGGATGGCGGTAGAATCACAGAAGTACTAAAGGGGATGGCGGAAGTTACAGGTGTACTAAGGGGGATGGCGGTAGAATCACAGATGTACTAAAGGGGATGGCGGTAGTTACAGGTGTACTAAGGAGGCTGTCGGTAGAATCACAGATGTACTAAAGGGGATGGCGGTAGAATCACAGAAGTACTAAAGGGGATGGCGGAAGTTACAGGTGTACTAAGGGGGATGGCGGTAGAATCACAGATGTACTAAAGGGGATGGCGGTAGTTACAGGTGTACTAAGGAGGCTGTCGGTAGAATCACAGATGTACTAAAGGGGATGGCGGTAGAATCACAGGTGTACTAAGGAGGCTGTCGGTAGAATCACCGATGTACTAAAGGGGATGGCGGTAGTTACAGGTGTACTAAGGAGGCTGTCGGTAGAATCACAGATTTACTAAAGGGGATGGCGGTAAAATCACAGATGTACTAAGGGGATGTCGGTAGAATCACAGATGTACTAAAGGGGATGGCGGAAGTTACAGGTGTACTAAGGAGGCTGTCGGTAGAATCACAGATGTACTAAAGGGGATGGCGGTAGAATCACAGATGTACTAAGGTGGATGGCGGTAGTACCAGCTGTACTAAGGAGGCTGTCGGTAGAATCACAAATGTACTAAGGAGGCTGTCGGTAGAATCACAGATGTACTAAAGGGGATGGCGGTAGAATCACAGATGTACTAAAGAGGATGGCAGAAGTTACAGCTGTACTAAGGAGGCTGTCGGTAGAATCACAGATGTACTAAAGGGGATGGCGGTAGAATCACAGATGTACTAAGGAGGCTGTCGGTAGTACCAGGTGTACTAAGGAGGATGGCGGTAGAATCACAGATGTACTAAGGAGGCTGTCGGTAGTACCAGGTGTAATAAGGAGGATGGCGGTAGAATCACAGATGTACTAAAGGGGATGGCGGAAGTTACAGGTGCACTAAGGAGGCTGTCGGTAGAATCACAGATGTACTAAGGAGGCTGTCGGTAGTACCAGGTGTAATAAGGAGGCTGGCGGTAGAATCACACATGTACTAAAGGGGATGGCGGTAGTTACAGGTGTACTAAGGAAGCTGGCGGTAGAATCACAAATGTACTAAGGTGGCTGACAGTAGTTTCACAGGGGTAATAAGGAGGCTGGCGGTAGAATCACAGATGTACTAAGGGGATGGCGGTAGAATCACAGATGTACTAAAGGGGATGGCGGTAGAATCACAGATGTACTAAAGGGGATGGCGGAAGTTACAGGTGTACTAAGGAGGCTGTCGGTAGAATCACAGATGTACTAAGGAGGCTGTCGGTAGTACCAGGTGTAATAAGGAGGCTGGCGGTAGAATCACAGATGTACTAAAGGGGATGGCGGTAGTTACAGGTGTACTAAGGAAGCTGGCGGTAGAATCACAAATGTACTAAGGTGGCTGACAGTAGTTTCACAGGGGTAATAAGGAGGCTGGCGGTAGAATCACAGATGTACTAAGGGGATGGCGGTAGAATCACAGATGTACTAAAGGGGATGGCGGAAGTTACAGGTGTACTAAGGAGGCTGTCGGTAGAATCACAGATGTACTAAAGGGGATGGCGGTAGAATCACAGATGTACTAAGGAGGCTGTCGGTAGTACCAGGTGTACTAAGGAGGATGGCGGTAGAATCACAGATGTACTAAGGAGGCTGTCGGTAGTACCAGGTGTAATAAGGAGGCTGGCGGTAGAATCACAGATGTACTAAAGGGGATGGCGGTAGTTACAGTTGTACTAAAGAAGCTGGCGGTAGAATCACAAATGTACTAAGGAGGATGTCGGTAGAATCACAGATGTACTAAAGGGGATGACGGAAGTTACAGGTGTACTAAGGAGGCTGTCGGTAGAATCACAGATGTACTAAAGGGGATGGCGGTAGAATCACAGATGTACTAAGGAGGCTGTCGGTAGTACCAGGTGTACTAAGGAGGCTGTCGGTAGAATCACAGATGTACTAAGGAGGCTGTCGGTAGTACCAGGTGTAATAAGGAGGATGGCGGTAGAATCACAGATGTACTAAAGGGCATGGCGGAAGTTACAGGTGTACTAAGGAGGCTGTCGGTAGAATCACAGATGTGCTAAGGAGGCTGTCGGTAGTACCAGGTGTAATAAGGAGGATGGCGGTAGAATCACAGATGTACTAAAGGGCATGGCGGAAGTTACAGGTGTACTAAGGAGGCTGTCGGTAGTACCAGGTGTACTAAGGAGGCTGTCGGTAGAATCACAGATGTACTAAGGAGGCTGACAGTAGTTTCACAGGGGTAATAAGGAGGCTGGCGGTAGAATCACACATGTACTAAAGGGGATGGCGGTAGTTACAGGTGTACTAAGGAAGCTGGCGGTAGAATCACAAATGTACTAAGGTGGCTGACAGTAGTTTCACAGGGGTAATAAGGAGGATGTCGGTAGAATCACAGATGTACTAAGGGGATGGCGGTAGTACCAGGTGTACTAAGGAGGATGTCGGTAGAATCACAGATGTACTAAAGGGGATGGCGGTAGAATCACACATGTACTAAAGGGGATGGCGGTAGTTACAGGTGTACTAAGGAAGCTGGCGGTAGAATCACAAATGTACTAAGGTGGCTGACAGTAGTTTCACAGGGGTAATAAGGAGGATGTCGGTAGAATCACAGATGTACTAAGGGGATGGCGGTAGTACCAGGTGTACTAAGGAGGATGTCGGTAGAATCACAGATGTACTAAAGGGGATGGCGGTAGAATCACCGATGTACTAAAGGGGATGTCGGTAGTTACAGGTGTACTAAGGAGGCTGTCGGTAGAATCACAGATGTACTAAGGAGGCTGTCGGTAGAATCACAGATGTACTAAAGGGGATGGCGGTAGAATCACAGATGTACTAAAGGGGATGGCGGTAGTTACAGGTGTACTAAGGAGGATGGCGGTAGAATCACAGATGTACTAAGGAGGCTGTCGGTAGAATCACAAATGTACTAAGGAGGATGTCGGTAGAATCACAGATGTACTAAAGGGGATTGCGGTAGTACCAGGTGTACTAAGGAAGCTGGCGGTAATACCTAAGGAGGCTGTCGATAGAATCACAAATGTACTAAGGTGGCTGACAGTAGTTTCACAGGGGTAATAAGGAGGCTGGCGGTAGAATCACAGATGTAACACGCATACTAAGGAGGTTGCTGATTCATTCTCATAAAGACTATAGAGCTGGAAGTCTCACTGCCTATTTCGCCGTACTAGGACAAAGTCAACACATCACGTAACGCTAACTTTAATGTCGTGTGATACACAAAGCGACGCATATTAATTCATATAGAATGATATATACATCATGGACTAGTAGGCACGGTAAAAGCACATTCACACTCACGAGAAGCTTTAGTACTTATGAAGACAGAATGCAGGATAAACACATATTAATTCATATAGAATGATATATACATCATGGACTAGTAGGCACGGTAAAAGCACATTCACGGCATTGTGACAAGCAGCCTGCATCCAGAGCGGCAGAAACAAACTGAGGTCCCCCTACATGTAAGTGCACTGTGCATTACGTAGATCGTATACTCACACAGACGCAAGGTCCTGGATCATTACAAATGGAAAACAACAAACCTGCAGATCATATATTCCTCTATGAAAACTCGAATGGTCAATATCATGATAAAAGCTGCACCAAGCTTGGTTTAAATACTGTTTATTTAATGTTCTTCATACTTCTTAAGCCAGCACTTGAACAAAAACACCCTTTCCACACAACAGGTGTTTCTTTGCCTACGTCTCAAAATAACTCACTGTACCACGCCATGCTTTCTCAGACGAGATTAAATTATAATATATTTTATTTCCTCTCTATTAGCATGCTTTAAATCTCCTCAGCTTGCTGTTTCTCCTCAGTCTACCAAGTAATTGAAAGAACATCTTAGCAGCGGGTAAAATCTAAACGAAAAATAATTTCCACATCACCCAATCGCGTGATGGTTAAGATCTCAAACTTGTTGCGTGTAATCCGTCGTGTCAAAGATGGTGTTCTGTATAACATGGACAGATAACAACTGTGATAGATCATCGGATCGGTTCACATTCCTCTGGATACACAAGGTGCAACTCCTTGAATGTCAGGTAACGGTTTTCGCCAGTCCCAACACTTTTGGCAAAACGGAAATTGGTTACAGTTGTTTATCTACAAATACATTAAAGCGACAAAACCCTTTACTTAAACATGAAAACGACGAGATGGTGAGGTGAAATGGGGTTTAACGTCGCGTCCAAGATTATTGCACTTATATAGCGACGTGCATGAACGTGTGTGTGTTTGTTGCTGCTTGTACTAGTCCGGACTGATGCGATTTATAGTGCTAGCTCACTGAGATACCATGCCGCAGTTTAACATGAATACCCCACTCAGACACAGTATTCTGACTCCGAGACGACCAGTCCTTGTTTTAGCCCCTTAATTCCGAGCGCAGACAGGGTAACAACAGACAGGGTAACAACAAGTACCATCTTTTAACGTCTTTTGGTATGACGCGGTCGGGGACCGAACCCCGGACCTTCCGCTCTCCGGGCGGACGCTTTACCACTAGACCACGGAGGCGGTCTTCAGATGACGAGAACACAAATGGTGCTTAGTGTATATGCTTCTGTTTATACATGTGAAACAATGACACACCATGCAAAATGTTAAGTTAATAATAATTCACAATATGATTTTAATTAGAAATTAGCCCCAACCGTTGAACGATGCTGCTACGTTTTCTTGTCTTGTAGCATCTCATAATTACGTCTTGTCTGAACTGGATAAACTAGATCATAACTGATTAAAATGTCGTGAGCTGTCACTCATCACTCATTTACTGAATGACGCCATATAGCTGGAATATATTAAACAAAGACAAACAAATAATTTGTAAATCAAACCACGAAGAGAAACTCAACATTTCTGACACTTAGAGACCTACACTCCGTCTGTACTATTCCATCACGCCGTGTAAGTCAGTGTCAGCCTCAGAGCCCCAAAGCGAGGGAGTTGATTCGTGCCAAACAATATCAATAAATGACCCCACACTTGACAGCAGTAATTCGGAAAGATTGGAATGTAGCAACTATCAATTAGCAACGTATGATAGTCTTGGTCCCTAACGTCACTTCCAGTTAAGAACGTCCCCATTGAAGTGGGTCGTACTCACGCCATTGATTTACCATGACGTACAGAGCTTTTGATAGACCTTTCAAGAGCTTATGTTAAATTCCAGCTATATATGACGTGTGTGTAGAATTACAGTAGAGACACACACTTTTAAAGTAACTTTCTGTGTGACTGGCATGTGTCGGTGTCGTACTGATTTGTTCTCCAAATTACTAAACACTTATCATTTCAGTCGCGGCTTGGGGACCAATCATTTGAAATTGATGAAGGTACAGGGGCTTAATTTGGTTTCATAGAGGCATATGGTTTCTTTTCTGCGGTCAAAGTTGCAAGACATGCGTTTCATTTCTCTGAAATGAGAAGCCAAACAATATCAATTGTTTTTGGACCCACAGCACATTTTCCAGGACAACCAGTGATGAATTTGGCCGAGTAACACCAATCATGTTTCCCAGCTTTTCGGAAAATCTTATTTTTCAATCGAATCAGAGACTTAACACCGTTACACATGCATTAAGAACGCATTTAGAATCGGGCAGGACATCAGACAACCAGCATGAAACATCATAGAGGTATGCTGGACTTGAGATGGAGATCAAGTATTGCAATCAATACGTTGGGGAAGGCCCAGACAATTCAATAGTGGAATTGAAGTGTATAGATTTTATTAAGGACGTATGATGAATGTTAGACGCGACGCCGTGCTCTACAGAGCTGCTGTAGGTTTGCGCATTGTTAAGGTGCTTGGAAGTTTCCAAGATGGCCTCAAATAAGGATGTCTTCAAGTGTACAGTAGGTAGGTTATCAAATATATTAAATGGATCCTCTGCAGTCGTCCTGACAATTATTAGCTGTAGTCCTCTCTGCAAAGGTCATGAATTTTGTCATTGTATTTAACATTGCAACCAAGTTTGAGTTAAATACAACTATCAAAGAATCTGGGTTTCAATGTGTTGCGCCTGAAACAAACATATCAAACAAACAACAGAGCAAAAGCGAGCCTACACTTGAACTTGGCTTTCACGAAAAAACGACCAACGTTATCAAAACGTTACTGGACTGAAAACGTCAACCCTGCAAACTTGAGGTCTAAAACACAACTATGTATCAAAATACATCACCATCCAATAACTATTTCTTTTTTGTTTCATTTGAGCCATCATAAGTTATGGGTGTATACCTACTTTCCTAGCAGTTTATATTTCTGTTTTGTGATTTGTGGGTGTGGTTTACTGTTCCACAATCTAACGTTATGGGAACTATTGTCAGCGTGTCGAACAGTACTGTGGAAAAAGACAAGAGGTCGCCTATCCAAGTTCATATCGATATATTTGTTTTCTATTATTTAAATCCAATTAAACGCTCGAACATAAATAGTCCATGGGACGAAAATATTCACTACTTGTATAAGAATTCTAATGAACCCAATAACAGTGACGTGAGCGTGAATAATAGATTTTCTATTTTCACAGCTTATTGTCAATCAGCTACGAGACTTGTCCAACTAATTACTCAGCAATCAGGCAACTCCGGCGGTGGTGGACTAAGTCTTCAGAGTCTTATACCTCATGTGAATGTAATTCAGTCCTATATCTTTTGACTCAAAGCAGACTTCACGCAAGGGCACTTTGGTTCCTCGCCGTTAAGAAACACTGTATAACAATAAGCGACAGCGTAGTATAGATCGGAGGAAGTGTACTGACGTGTTGTTCCACGGCGGCTATATTTGCACTGGTGTAATTGGACATAATTTGATCAAGACTGTGGAAATATGACGTTGGCCATTATGATATAAATATCAGCATCATGGTAATGTCAATCATAAGAAGAAGAAGATGAAGAAGAAGGGGAAGAGCACGGTTATCATCCAGGACGCCCACTTCCTTTGAATGACCTTGAACTCCTTGCCAAAGGGGGGCGGTCGGGTAGCCTAGTGGTTAAAGCGTTCGCTCGTCACGCCGAGGACCCGGGTTCGATTCCCGACATGGGTACAATGTGTGAAGCCCATTTCTGGTGTCCCCCGCCGTGATATTGCTGGAATATTGCTAAAAGCGGCGTAACACCATACTCACTCACTCACTCACTCTTGCCAAAGAAGAATCCAAATTGAAAAAAAAGAAGATTTATGTGCAGTGTGTTGAGAAGTTCAGAAACCCAGCAGAGTTATTCGCTTGGGTGAGGTCTGCTGGCCTGACAAATAAATATATCACTGATTATTCTGTCCCTTTTGACACTTACGTGATTGACAAGATTCAAGAAAAACATGGCAAATATACGGAACTCGTTCACGAAATGTCAGCCTAGCATATCAAGTACCAATAATAATAATAATAATAATTATAATAATAATAATCATAATCACGAATGTCTTTTATAAACTAATCGATTTTTTTTTAATATTTGCGTATTTGAGTGTATCATGTAGTTGACATCATGTATAGAGGAGCAAATAAAAGATGACATTTTAATATAGGCGATGGGAATTTGCGATCGCAATGTCAATTGCGCATTTCGCCTTATTAAATTGGTTGTTTTATTCAGTGCTCCGCTAAAAGTAGTCATGTTCCAAACATGACAGTGAGTCATACGCTATGGACATGCATAATGGTGTATATAGATTATTTAATGTGTGTGACTGTCACGCTGATTTCAAGAAAGAGGACGAAGGATACATGTGTAGGCCTTTTGGCTTTTCCTGTCAAATAATATATTGATGTCATCGATTGACCTGACAACCTTCATGAATCTGACGCGAGCAAGAATGTCAACTATCGCAGGCCATGAGATAAACACGTTATTTGATAATAGTGATTTGACAGATATTCTATGAGTGAGTGATTGAATTGGGTTTATCGCTGTTTTGAATATTATATAGGTTACGTCACCGCGTGGACCCCTGAAAAAAAACCCGGGGTAGAATAGGTCTTCTGCAACCAATGCTTGCCGTAAAAGGCGACTATGCTTGTCGTAAGAGGCGACTAACGGGATCGGGTGGTCAGGTTCGCTGACTTAGTTGATACATGTCTTCGTATCTCCAATTGCGTGGATCGATGCTCATGATGTCAATCACTGGAATGTCTGGTCCAGACTCGATTATTTACAGACCGCCGGCATACAGCTGGAATATTGCTGTGTGCGGAGTTAAACAAAAAACAAACAAACAAACAAAACATCACGGCGTGCCAGCTTCATGTGGGAGGAAAGCCGGAAGTGGAGCTGGTTTTAGACTTTTACTACTGTGGTGAAACCTACGAACATGGGTACGAAGCTGACTAACCTAGAAACAAAATGAGGTCGAACCGGGATTCGAACTCACCATCACAGGTTTCTGCAAGGAAACAAGGGAAAAGGGCGAACTTAAGGGCCTTTGAGCAACGTGGAGTGACGGTTCAACACCAAAATATATTGGTTCAACACGATGGAGGGATGCCCCTTAATATGTCAGGTGGACAGCATAGTTTAAATGTGTCATGGAAATATTGAAGACAACCACCGTCCTGGGAGACCTGTCGCGTCACCAACAGAAATACTCCAGAGAATCCTCGATATGGAGACGTCCGACAGGCAAATGACGACAGCGTCATATTTCTAGTTCAGTAAGTATTTTCCAGGAGCGACTACATTTCATTACGACAGAAACTCTGGCAATGAAGAAGGCATCAGCTCGTTGTGTTCCAAAGCTTCAGGCATCTGATCAAAAATGCACCAGCACAACATGTCTTGTGATACTCTAGCTCTGTTTGAAGCTAACCCACCAAGGTTCTTGCAACGATTTGTGACTATGGATGCAACCTGGGTTTTTCAATGCCAGTCTTGAGTCAACAATCGAATCAGTGGAAGCATTCACCACCACCAAAGAAGGGGAAGACTATCCCATCATCTGTAACGGTTCTTCCAAAAGGCCAGACAATAAACGGAGCATTACGTTTTGGGAAATTGCGGGATGAAACTAAGAGACGTGGGAAGCTGAGACGATGCATCAGTCGACGTGGCTGCAATCTACAAGTGTGGCTTTGATCTGGTCCAGCACCAACCTTGCTCTCCTCATCTACAAAGGAAAGGAAAGAACCCATTTCGAATCGAACGATGACATCATTACATCTGTGGAGAACCTTTGGTTGGTTGGTTGGTTGTTTTATGTCACATTCAGCAAATATTCCAGCTATATGACGGCGGTCTGTAGAAGGACGTCTAAGAAACTGGGATAAAATCCCTCAAACGTCGTCAATGTGGATAAGGAGAATCAATCACTGTAATGTCTCCAGGTTAAGTCTTTCTATGTGACATGGATCATGAGAGGGCCTATCATATTACTATTTGATTTCAGTGACATGGATTTATATGTGAAACAACATATTTTCTGCTTTAGAATGACTTGCATACCGTAGCTGTTAGTTCTGGTTAAAGTTAAAAACTGGGAGAAGTTTACAGTAGAAAAAACAGTTTCCACATTCAGTATGACATTTGAGAGACACTTGCTGTATATATTTTTAATTTGGAGGCATGTTGATTTAATACCTCTAACAGTCATTCAGATCTACATTATATTCATTAGATACCTCTGCCTGACCGAAGGACATACATCACAGAAAATGTTATCCACGTTGGCAAATGATAAGAAACATTTTCAGTTATGTTCTCGTAAACATCTTTATTGCGTCATTATATGACATGTGACATTATGAAATGGTATCTGTAGCGTCCCTCGGGATAAGACTTCAGTCAGATGTCATCTGCGCTCATGTAATTAGTTGTCAGACTGTCAGCTTTATGGGCAGATGCTGCTGTGGGTATGTCATGTCGATGCTATACGTGGTGCGGAATATTCTTTTGATAACACTATCTACTGTATGTTTCAAAACATCCACGCCAAAGGCACTCTCCTACACAGAGTTCCATGCGGCCGACAGCCAGCCAGCATAGTACCTCTGCCACTGGCCAGCGCCATGTGACGATTCGTCACATCTTTCACAGTCCATTCAAGATATTGCATATGCTTTTCATCCGTTTCATGTTTGTCAATTCTACACATTTTCATAAACAAATGTCAAAGAATGGCTTCGGTTCATTAAGAAAGAATTCTTATACGTGAAAATCTAATTGTTTTGGCGTAGTTATCCTTTGTTTACATTGGTTGTACGGCTCCACGTGCTGTCATCGAAGCCAAACGGAGAGCTTACGATACGGTCACTTTGATGCATAAATATATATAGTCATGCAGCTCACTGTCGCAGTTGTAGTAGCATATCTATATAATTATGCAAAACAATATGTAACAACACTACTCCTGCCATACGACAGCGGCTTGTAAAGAATCGAATCTGGGCCAGACAATCCAGTGATCAGTATCATGATTGACGTTTGGGTAAACCGCCACCTGTCAGGCAAGTCACCAAGCGTGACCCCCGATCCGTTTATGTAAGTGACAGTGAGTGAGGAGGTGTGAACACTCCTTGTAAAGTCATAGTATGTCTTTGCATCGCATGTTCTGAACCATTTTTTATGCGCATGGATACACAGACATGACTCCGGAACGCGAACTGTAATTAGTGTTGCCGTGAGTGAGGCAGAATATGAGGGTAACTAACAGTCGGTTGGAAACTCATGTACCATTTCTCATGCGATTCGCACAACGGCTCCAGCGGTCGAAACTAGCACTCACAAGTATTTTCACAAGTGGTAACCTTTCCTTATAGAAATACGTCAGTGGTTTGCATACGTTTCTCTCCATCGTCCTTACGGATCAGTAGGAGTTTGGACACATACACACACACACACACACACACACACACACACACACACACACACACACACACACACACACACCTCACTGTATTGCAAACAGCACTTTTCTCTGCTTTTTTACGCAGTAATTCAAAATTAACATATCGTTTTCAGTTTCATAAAAAAATCAGTGAACGCTGTCGTGTCACTGGATTGTCTTGTCCATCGTGTGTATGACTGGAGCACACAGCTGTGCGGTGTTAGGCAACATGCAGACACTTACTCTTACATGATAATTGTTTGAATAGCAGGTGCCACCGACGCATTCGTCCCCACTCGACCCTTTCCGTAACCTGCAAGAAGACTCGTCCCCCAATCGATGAATGTTATGTGCGAAAATACGACAAACCAAGCAGCATGCGCGTATGGCTTCAATTACTTCGGTCAAAGAATCACTCAGGAATATTTTTTTAATTTAACATATGTCTTGCATATAAGAATATACCCAAGATACAGTTAAATGTGTTCAATCATACTTTATGATACTGAACGTTCTGATGTGTTTTCAATATCATCTAGAATACATACGATAAATGGGGGACATGTCCCTCCTCTATCTGTCTTTTTTAATGGTGCAACATTAGTCAAATTACAATTGCACAATCAGGAGAATGTTGGAATCTCAGGGCTTATTAGTAGGTTAGATAGGGCCATCCATTTCGCTATTACTTCCTTTTTTATAAAGTACGATTTCATCATTTCTTATGGGTTTTTTTAAACCTTAACGCATGCAGTTTCAATATCGATATTTGCGTTGCAATAGTTTGGTTCCTCGGGAACAAAACACCACGAAAATATTGTATCCTTGTACCCAGTGACCTCAGTTACAATAACCTGGGGCTAAGACTAGCGGAGTTATGACCTCTTTTATGTGTACGTGTGAAACCTCTCTGTCGTCTTTTGACGTCATCCGGGAAAATCAGTTTTCGTCAGGTTATTTTTAGGTATTGAATGTATAACGTTATACATAAACATATAAATCCATTTGACATTATCGGTGTACGATAAATAGCGGAGACATGTTTTGTCTACGCAGAATACATCCTCGGACAACGCTAAACAGTGTCTTGTTTTCAAACCGGTTTAATATTTGCAGTAAAATTTACACCATCAGATAGGGAATTTTATATACTACATCTCTGCGTAATTTTATAGCGAGAGGTAGATGCCTTTTCTTTTCCGATCTTAGGAAACTGTGCGTCAGAAAAGAAATACTCGGCATCCAGCGGGATATACGAGTTGACAATTCTTTTGGATATGCCCGTTTAGGCTCAGACGGAGCCCAGTCGTAAACCATGGCCACGAGAGGGGCACGAGTCGCTATTCGGCTTGTCCCGGAATAACACGAGTTGGTCACGAATGCCACCGATGGAGCAGGCCATGCTTACCCTTTTCTCGAAAATCAGGTGTCATCACTGATTTTCAGTGGTCAGTTCGTATGGTTTTCACCCTGTTTAGCCTTTTACGCCAAATGGAATCTGTTTCAGCAGATAATCAAGTCTGGCTATTCTCTGGAGTTTAAATTTTATATATTAAGATATTCGCATGTAAGATCACTTTGTCCAGTGGATATGTTTGCGACTAAAGGATTGTATGAATTAGGGTTTGAAATAAGGCCTAGTTTGTGTCTCTTTGTGGGTCCGTCTGTGACGGTATCAAGTATTAAGATATTTAGATATTTAGAGTTAGAATGCCTGTTGGTGATTTGGGCGGAAAACCGCTGGGAACAGCCGCATTTGAACCCTTGAACACAAATCAATACCACTTAGGTTATGATCTAAATAAAGGCGACAAAATCCACAAGAAATCTATGCTAAACGCAGAGTCGATTGTACGATTACGACTGTATTATGAGTATTATGAACTATCAACTACTAGGTAATATCGTAAAGTTGGGCGTATCCTGACCCACCGTTGACACCCGTCACAAACACATGCAAAGGCAAGTCAATTGTTCACTTAAAAAAACTCGGTTAAATGGGTAAATTGGAAGTCAAAATAGGGAATTGCATCGGACATCATTTTGTCAGTAATGCGTCAAATTTGGACATGTTCTCCACGTGTCTACCATAAAGAGTTTTTTTGAGGCCTTGAATGTTGTAGCGTTGACCAAGCAACTGTTGAGGAAGAGTTGTATGACGTTCTTTGAAATCTTTAATCTTTAACGAATTCCTATCGTCACAACATGACCTTTCGCTCTTCTCGAACTGCGGGTCACTTGATATATTTCCTATTGTCCCCGAGGGAAGTACGCTGCATTTAAAAGGTATTCTATCGTGGCCAAAAACGTAAAACTACGAGAGATCATTTATCATAAGATAGTCGTATTGTAGTATGTGCTGAAAAACAAGAAAGATTTCAAATCTTTTGTTCAACATGCTTTAGAAGAGACGCAACTCGATTGGCCGATTGGCATTACTAATGTTTTAATGTTATTTCAGTCATTCAAATGCATCTTTTTTACGTTGAATATTAAAATTATGAAAGTTACTGATACCTTAACAATTCAGGCAGTTAGGAAAACATATAGTCCTGAAATATAATTGTATATAAGAGGTTAAATAAATATCATGCTACAAGGGAACTCATGAGTATTAGGATCAACACTAGAGCTGAAAAGGGGTGAGTATAGGCTGTTAGAGCTGAAAAGGGGTGAGTATAGGCTGTTAGAGCTGAAAAGGGGTGAGTATAGGCTGTTAGAGCTGAAAAGGGGTGAGTATAGGCTGTTACAGCTGAAAAGGGATAAGTATAGGCTGTTAGAGCTGAAAAGGGGTGAGTATAGGCTGTTAGAGCTGAAAAGGGGTGAGTATAGGCTGTTAGAGCTGAAAAGGGGTGAGTATAGGCTGTTAGAGCTGAAAAGGGATGAGTATAGGCTGTTACAGCTGAAAAGGGATGAGTATAGGCTGTTACAGCTGAAAAGGGGTGAGTATAGGCTGTTACAGCTGAAAAGGGATGAGTATAGGCTGTTACAGCTGAAAAGGGATGAGTATAGGCTGTTACAGCTGAAAAGGGATGAGTATAGGCTGTTACAGCTGAAAAGGGATGAGTATAGGCTGTTAGAGCTGAAAAAGGTATGAGAGTGGAATTAATGGTTTATGAAAAATGTGCTCTTGGGTCTGTAAGAGAGACTAAGTGACAGTGTCCCTGGCTCCCACGTGGCACTAATTACAATATGTAGACCGAGACTGGATGATCCACCATGGACTAGGGAGCTTACTTTAAAAGTTCAGGGAACAGTCGCTTAGACTGACAAAACCGCAAAAACTAAAACCCACTGAAGTCACGACTGAAACAGAAACCTTTATTTGCGACAACTATTACGAATATTATGTTACGTCTGAAAATATCATATTCATTACTTTGCCTGTGGTGCGGCGTTAAAAACAAACAAACAAAACATTGCTTGCTGGGAATATGATTGGCTTACAGCTATCAACATTTTATATCTAGCCATCCTTTTGTAAAATAATCAGTTGAAAATTAAATTTTATTTTTCTCACATAAGGAAAGGTTTTTGAAATGTATGTATAGGCCTCTTGACAATAATTTAAGAAGAGTGTCCCTTTTCGTTTTTGGAAACATTTACACGCCTTCTTAAGAATAGTTCGCGTCTGTCACACGTTTGCCATATCACTGGCAGCTGACAGTTCTATCAATCCTTTGTCTCGATGACACACAATCAGCAAGTTACAAAAGCCTGACCACCCGATCAATTACAGTCGACACTTGTGACATTCATCGGTTACTAGTGGCCAATTCCAATTCCACTCTGGAAATCCCAAATGATAAATTGAACTGCCATGAGTGCTTGAATTGAGTTTGAAGCCGCTTTGAAGGGTATTCCGGTTATATCACGGCGTGTCAGCTTAATGTGGGAGGAAAGCCCGAAGTGATGCAAGACTCAGAATCTTTCCCTTTTGGTGAAACCCACGAGCACGGGTATGGTGCAGACAAACCCAGAAACATAATCGGGGCGAACCGAGATTCTAACCAACAATCATAGGTTTCTGGCGTCCTCAAGGGACGCAACTCTGCGCAACGAATTGAGGCGCCCTACACGGCACTTTCCCAAAGATATCTTTCCTGAGACAAATCAACTTGAACTAGTTCGCTCAAAGGGCACTTGATTTTCAGCTTCCGTCATTGGCCCAGATACAGAACTGTTCAGAAGTACATGCCCGGGTTCGATTCCCCACATGGGTACTATGTGTGAAGCTCATTTCTGATGTCCCCCGCCGTGATATTACTGGAATATTGCTGAAAGCTGCGTAAAACCATACTCACTCCCGCTTGCGGCAGTTCATAAGCATTATGGTCTCTCGCTATGAAGGGCGGTCGGCTAGCCTAGTGGTTAAAGCGTTCGCTCGTCACGCCGAAGACCCGGGTTCGATTCCCGACATGGGTACAATGTGTGAAGCCCATTTCTGTTATCCCCCGCCGTTATATTGCTGGAATATTGCTAAAAGCGGCGTAAAACAATACTCACTCACTCTCGCTATGAAACAGCAAAACTGGTAATCATCCAGATTTGGCATGATTGAAAACATTGGGCAACTGGTAACAACTCATTGTGGCCATGATTTCAACCATTGTCCAACTGGTAACCACCCAGAGTGAGGATGATAATTGAATATGAAGTGTGATGGCATACCTTAATTAACCTTTGGAACATACATACTTTCCTGTGGTGAAAAGATAGAAGGAATATCGAGTGTGCAATTGCAAGTAGTTGCAAGTCCTATCACTGTCGTATCTCTGTGCAACTCAATATGCGTTGCTGTCCTCTCATCCAACGTTCCTCTTTGACGCCTCTCTTTTATTTATGTAAATCTGCTTTCGCCAACACTCCATAGCCAACCGTTCTGCAGTGCGCTGACAAGCCTGCAATCATTAAATTATGATTATCGTCTATTTTCAAGCACTTCGGTCTTTTTTATACAGATTCCAATCAACCGAGTTACAATACTGACGTTGACCGTGCATTTACAATGATGGCATTTATCACCTTGAATATTATTATACAAATACATGTGATATATACATTGGCTTAACCATATTTACAATTATGGCAAATGGCATTCCGGTCGTACTTGACTATAAGATTCCTGTTGTTGAGATGTGTCGATATAAAGCCTCTTGTCTTTGCAGGGAGACTATAATGTTCTATACAATACATGGTTGAAACAATAATCCGTTATTGATCCCGGAATTTGCCTGAAGGATACCGACATGATTGACAGTGTCTGAGGATCCGGATGTTGAAATGTCCAGATGTATGTGACTCCCACACTTTTACATCATGTGGAGACCCCTTGAGAGTTGAGGCGACCATTAAGTATTAATGATGTTGCAGTTAGTGTTCGACAGTGATGTTTTTTACCGTCATGTGACGGATGTACTGTCACAATAGCACATATATATAGACTTTATGTCTATTCTCATAGCGACCGTATAGGCAAAGGGATGATGTCATGATTGCAGCAGTAATACTCACGGACCTCAAAGAGAGGTTATCCACACCTATCCTACCACCCTACACCATAACTATACACCATACATCATTCATCAAACACCATACACCATGCAATTGATACAAGAATCTCAGCCGTGATATAACTGGAATACTGTTAAAAGCGGTGTTAACCCAACCTCACTCACTACAAGGATCCCAGCCGTGATATAACTGGAATACTGTTAAAAGCGGTGTTAAACCAACCTCACTCACTACAAGGATCCCAGCCGTGATATAACTGGAATACTGTTAAAAGCGGTGTTAAACCAACCTCACTCAGTACAAGGATCCAAGCCGTGATATAACTGGAATACTGTTAAAAGCGGTGTTAACCCAACCTCACTCACTACAAGGATCCCAGCCGTGATATAACTGGAATACTGTTAAAAGCGGTGTTAACCCAACCTCACTCACTACAAGGATCCCAGCCGTGATATAACTGGAATACTGTTAAAAGCGGTGTTAACCCAACCTCACTCACTACAAGGATCCCAGCCGTGGTGTAACTGGAATACTGTTAAAAGCGGTGTTAACCCAACTCACTCAGTACAAGGATCCCAGCCGTGATATAACTGGAATACTGTTAAAAGCGGTGTTAAACCAACCTCACTCACTACAAGGATCCCAGCCGTGATATAACTGGAATACTGTTAAAAGCGGTGTTAAACCAAGCTCACTCACCACAAGGATCAAAGCCATGATATAACTCGAATACTGATAAAAGCGGTGTTAAACCCAACTCCCTCACTACAAGGATCCAAGCCGTGATATAACTGGAATACTGTTAAAGTGGTGTTAAACCAAGTTCACTCAGTACAAGGATCCATTGTCAATGGGCCGATCGTTAGTGTCTGTTCCATGAGATCCAGATCATACCGTGTTATCTGTACCGGGCTTATCGCTCAGACACAGTGACACAGAACTCAAAGTGTAAGCCCGAGCTCCTGGATCCTCAAAGAGTCTTGGAAAGGCACGCGGTAAACCAGCATCGTTCATCATATCCGGCTGCACCAGATACTTCAGGACAGTCTCTTTTAACTTCTTTTTCACAGCAAATGACTTCCAAAATATAAATCCACTATTAATACTTTAAAAGGCAAAGTAATCTAATAAATGTTAGGTAAGGAAATCGTACATTCGTATTGTCGTCTGTAGTTCAACGCCTTTGATCTCAGTGGACACCATTCTGAAATAGAGCTACAGAAGATCTACAGATCTAACTCATGTAATGTGTGTAGGGCCGTTCAGTATTAGTTAAGAAGCGACAAAAGATATTTCCACAATCATAAGAAATGTCCTATGTCCTTTATCCCGAGACCTCGATTCCGACCATATGGCAGCAATGTGTTCATGAATCACTATCCAATAATGATGACACCAGGCGTTCGCGATAAAAGTAAGCGTATCCATCCCCACAGGTGGCACCCGTCACAAACACAAAAACCCACGCGAACATATGGTTAGAATAGGAAATTGCATTAGACATCATTTTTGTCACCGATGCGTCAAATTTGGAAATGTTCTTAACGTGGCTACTTTTACTAAGGCCTTGAATGTTGTGACCTCGATCGAAGAACTTCTGAGCGAGAGTCGAATGTCTCTCTTTGAAATTTCGGAGAAAGAGTATCCTCGACCGTACCTCAAATGTTGTGGGAAGAAGACACCGAAATAAATATTGCTCGACATGAAGAGAAAGTTGAAAATGTGAAAATTGACGATATAACGTCAAGGTTAGAGACTATCCAATCACCATTTTCCGACGAAACAAGTTCCATTGGGAGTAAAAGGCAAAATAGGCGTGACAATTATATGAATGGATCACTGAAATCTTGTCATCATCTTGTGGCGAGTTTATGTTATTTCACACTGAATCTTGCATAGATCCAAATATTAACCAGATGAGGTGGATTCATTGGTCTCCTTTTATTTCTTGTTCAGGTGGCTAAATAAGTGGAAGGTAATTGGCTATTTGGCCCTCATTTAATGATATGAGATCATCGATCATAAGTTAAGCCACTTGGCCACATTACATTGTTTTGATTTGCCAATCAGGACCGAAATTCATATTCATAATGAGTCATGTATAAAGAAAGTTCTCAAATGAAGTTGGATTCTTCATGTACTTGTTGTACGACCCTTTGTAAGGTTGATTCAGCAGTGGGTATTTACAGTTCTGTAGGAATTAAGATGTATATATGTAAATATATATTCAGCCGATGAGGCCAGCCATGGCGTGGAACATACTGATGGGTTTTGAAATACCTATGATAGACCGCAGTTATCTAATACATTTCTAAGGGGGCACGGGTGGCCCAGTCGTCTAAGGCGCCGCGATTCGCTGTGCAGAGTTGCGTCCCCTGGACACGCCAGAAACCTATGATTGTGGGTTCGAATCCCGGTTCACCCCGATTATGTTTCTAGGTTTGTCAGCACCATACCCGTGCTCGTGGTTTTCACCGAAGTGGTAAACGTCTGAGACCTGCATCACTTCGGGCTTTCCTCCCACATTAAGCTGACACGCCGTGATATAACTGGAATACTGTTAAAAGCGGCGTAAAACCCAACTCACTCACTAATACATTTCTAATAAATTCTAGCCGTAGAAGCTCCACCGTGTTGTAATTGTCATCAGCGGGTGTTGCTCATCTGTAACCAGGGCTGCATGAAAGGACGCCATTGACAGCAGGATGCAACATACACATGAAATTAAATTTCTATGTTCGCATAGCATTCTTAAGTAAATAGAACGGGGGCACTCGTGTTATTTGCTGTGCAGCGTTGCGGCCCTTGTATGTGTCAGGTTTCTCTAAAGACGGGCTCGAATCCCAGAATCGCCTAAATCGTTATTCTTCATCACCGTCGATGTGAAGATCATATCTCATATACCCCCGAAAGTGTCCTACGAATGTTCTTGTCAGGGTAATAGGTGTTTTTTCAATAATAGCGACATTCAAAATTTGGGTACGTCATAAAGACTAAGTTGCAGGTGTATCCTTTGGCCATGACTAATAGGAAGTAGTTCTCAAGACCTTCAGTGGGCGAGACAGTCATGGAGTTACATTCTAATGAAATAAACATCGTCAATTTGAGAGAATAACCAGTCGAGATTATTCGAATAAAGAGGTGAGGTGAGGTGAGGTGAGGTGAAATG
Organism: Haliotis cracherodii; assembly: GCF_022045235.1. Lineage (NCBI taxonomy): Eukaryota > Metazoa > Mollusca > Gastropoda > Lepetellida > Haliotidae > Haliotis > Haliotis cracherodii. Next base: position 69,117,620 of record NW_027266264.1, read on the forward strand.
GGGTGTAACGTCGCGGCCAAGATTATAGCGACGTGCATGTACGTGTGTGTGTTTGTGTGGCTGCTTGTACTAGTCCGGATTGATGCCAATTTATAGTGCTAGCTTACTGAGCATGAATACCCCACTCAGACACACTATACTGACTCCGAGCCGACCAGTCCTTGTTTTAGCCCCTTAATGCCGAGCGCCAGACAGGGTAACAACAAGTACCATCTTTAAACGTCTTTTGGTATGACGCGGCCGGGGATCGAACCCCGGACGTTCCGTTCTCCGGGCGGACGCTCTACCACTAGACCACGGAGTCGAATAAAAAGATTCCATTGGGCGTGAAAGGCAAACTTGCGGTGAAAATAACATTAGTGGATCACTGAATAGTGTTGACACCAGGTGTTCACGATAAGCTAAGCATGCGCATGTCCTGCTGTACCGGTAGTGCCCGCCATTGACACAAAGAAAGGTAAGGTCAACGGTTGACATATTCAACCATTATGGCTGTTTCAGGGGGGCACAGTAAGGTATGTCGCCATTCTATTTGTCACAGATCTGGCTGGAACATGGATCCCGTTGTTTCAGAGACGACGCTGTGAAGGAGCTTTACATGGAAGAGACCCAATAAAGGGACGTTCCTGATACAATGTAAATAATAATACTCTAGTCAATATTATACCACTCATGTTTTGATCCTGAACATTTCACCAGTGCTCATGGGTTTCACCAAAGTGGTAAACGTCTGAGACCTGCATCCCCTCGGGCTTTCCTCCCAGATTAAACGGACTTGCCATGATATAACTTGAGTACTGTTCACGGCGGCGTTAAACCCAATTCACACACTCCAGACAATAAACCTGATCTTGTACTTTTTATGAAAATAAATAAAGGAAGGTTTTATGTACCTACTGACCTCTTGGCGCAGATGATATCATGGGTCATTCCATTATCCAAAGCTCGAAGCGGCTAGATTGAAGCTGTGGTTTTGCCCAGAATCTCATTAATCCACCGTGCTGGGAAGACACTGGGCGGTGTTATTTAAGGCCGTTCGCCATTCATTACAATATCTTTTTGTACTTTTTTATCTTGTACTTTTTATGAAAATAAATAAATGAAGGTTTTATGTACCTACTGACCTCTTGGCGCAGATGATATCATGGGTCATTCCGTTAACCAAAGCTCAAAGCGCTGCATTAACATTACCGCGGTTATGGATCAGTTTCCAATCGATTTTCATTCTCGTCTCCATGAGGAGAATAGAACCCAATTTGCCGTAAGAACGATACAGTCACATTACCATTTCATCTTACAGGGGAACCAGTCTCCACCGGGTGAACATAGTTCAATTTGTAACAAAGTCACCTGCTTACGGAGCCAAGTTTGAGGCAAGACAAAAAAAAACGAGTCACCCATCCGTCAACTCTCCGCGACTATTCACATATACGAGTAATTTTCACGGGAAGGGAAACGCAAAATGAGCTCCCGACAACTGGGTTTGCTAAAATTATGCAATGGGGAATATGTATTAATGCGTCAATCGTTGCAATTTCCTTCTACGAGGCAACTGAATTAGGGCACTGCCCGTAAGACACTTCAATATTGGCACCTTCTATTCTGCAAGTTTTCAAAAAATATTGCGTGGACAGCAGCATGCTCCTTCATCCTGAACAAAATCAGCGCATGAATGTAGAAAGTTCGCGTTGTGGATACTACTGTCATCGTCCCCGCCTCGTCTGGGCAGAAGTGTATCACCCTTTCACTTTCAGCAGATTTACGTGATCAAGTGATAGAACGTCCGCCCGGAGAACGGAGGATCCGGGTTTCGATCCCCGCCGCGTCATGCCAAAAGACGTTAAAAGATCGTACTAGTTGTTACCACCCGTGAAGATCCGGGGTAGAATAGGTCTTCAGCAACCCAAGCTTGCCGTAAAAGGTGACTATGCTTGTCGTAATAGGCGACCAACGGGATCGGATGGTCAGGCTCGCAAACAACAAACAAAAAAAAACTGTTCGGCGCTCGGCTTTAAAAATAAAACAAGGACTGGTCGGCTCGGAGTAAGTACACTGTGTCTGAGTGGGGTATTCATGTTAAACTGTGGCATGGTATCTCATTGGGCTAGCACTATAACACTGCCATTAGTCCAGACTAGTACAAGCAGCCACACAACGCACGCACGCACGCACGCACACGCACACACACACACAATAGTGAGTCCAATAGTCTTGGACGCGACGTTAAGCCCCTTTTCACCTCACCTTACCTAATAGACTAAGGCGCCGTTATTTTCTGTGAAGACATGCGACGTTACGTGTGCCAGATAGTTATGGTCGTGGGTAGGAATCCAAGATTCGTCCTTATTATGATTCTTGGTTGGTAGCAGATAGTGGTAAACGTCCAAAGTCCGGATAATTTCGGGCTTTCCTCCTACAAGCTTGCATACCGTGGTATAACTGAACTGCTTTCCAAATCAGAGTTAAACCCATTGTACTCAATCACTCACGCAAGGCACGAGTTGTCTTCGTTTTACTGAGAAGAGTGGGTGAGTGAGTGAGTGAGATTTTAAGCCGCTTTTAGCAATATTCCAGCAATATCAAGGCGGGGGACACCAGAAATGGGCTTCACACATTGTACCCATGTCGGGAATCGAACCCGGGTCTTCGGCGTGACGAGCGAACGCTTTAACCACTAGGCTACCCGACCGCCCCTCCACTGAGAAGAACGCAAAACTTATGACTACATGTCCTAGACATAACGCGACATCTAGTTTCTGCACAAAATGAAAGAGGATCCATGTATTATTGAAACGTAATTATTGTAGCCAGGGCAGATAAATATTTTTCTTATACTAATGGAAATGTGACTGATGCTTCTACTGTTACAATGCCAGGAGAAATGTCTCATTGCATCGCACAGAAACATATATCAGTAATAATTGTCTGTGATGAATGTGAGTACTCGAGTTACAAAGACAGTGTAGCTATTTCTGATCATGTCATATATCGCTGTGATTTAACAGCTTAAAGTAGTAATTATTTTTCAAATGTCAGGATTATGTTACAACGTAAATGCAGCCCATGCTCATTGTTGGCCGAGGCCAGGGGTCATATAGCCAGGATGCCGCTGATCGTCGCAGCAACACGCTTAACTTATTAATGGTAAAAAACACCCCAACAGCGTGGTCTCTCTAATCTCCTGCGTGCACAGCGCCCTCTTCACCATCACACATCTTGCAGTTTGAACATTTCAGTGGGCATGACGCCATATATATCGGATCGCAACCTAATTATTTATGTACCATGTCAAAGTTGGCGTGATGGTAAGTTGTCAGGAACGTTCCTGTTTAAAAGGAAATAAGTTTCCGTTTCAATTGTATACAGAAGACAGTTCGCCTTCATAGGCCTCGCTGGAGATACATCTGCTACTTGTGCTACTTGTCCTAGTCTGTGCTACTTGTCCTTGTGTGTGCTACTTGTCCTAGTGTGTGCTACTTGTCCTACTTTTCCTAGTGTGTGAAACTTATCCTTGTGTGTGCTACTTGTCCTAGTGTGTGCTACTTGTCCCTGTGTGTGCTACTTGTCATAGTGTGTGCTACTTGTCCTAGTGTGTGCTACTTGTCCTAGTGTTTGCTACTTTTCCTAGTGTTTGCTACTTGTCCTAGTGTGTGCTACTTGTCCTAGTGTGTGCTACTTGTTCCTGTGTGTGCTACTTGTCCTAGTGTGTGCCACTTGTCCTAGTGTGTGCTACTTGTCCTAGTGTGTGCTACTTGTCCTAGTGTTTGCTACTTGTCCTAGTGTGTGCTACTTGTCCTAGTCTGTGCTACTTGTCCCTGTGTGTGCTACTTGTCCTACTTTTCCTAGTGTGTGAAACTTTTCCTTGTGTGTGCATTGACTGCCAGCTGCAAGGCGTCTTTGTGACACTGATGCATATCACTGTATTTAGTGTAGCGACTGATACTCAAGCAGCAAATATATTGTGTGCAGGGAAACAGAACCTAAATCATCTTACAAGGAACTATCAGTGATATTATTATGCTATGACCTCTCTTTGAAACAATCTCGATCTCTAAATGTGATCTCGAAGCTAAATTACGTTTCCAACCAGCTGGTCGGGTTGCCTGTGATTAAGGCCTTTGCTGGTCACGTGGAAGACCTAGGTTTGAATCCCATGAATTTAACGGGTTATGCATATTCTTGAAATCTAACGCCGACGTATTGCACTAACTATTTCCTTGGAACTGTTCCCCTCGCACTACCCATTACCGTTAAAGTATTTCATTTGTAATTCAAGACTGAAAGAAGTGATAGAGATTAGGAATTTCACTCTCAGCAATCTGATTTGAACATTCATTCAATATGAACTACATCTCAAAGCTCCACAGGACCTTACATCAAATTCTACAAAAATCGAAAATCGTTTCCTCAACCTGCCTTGAAATAGGAAATTCTCACATCGCATGTTGTGTATTCCGTTTGGGAAATAGAAAGTGCTCTACTTGCTGGCGACTTAACTGTCACCTTTCTACACATTAAGACTTGCCCATATCTTATGGGGATATAGGTCATACAGCAGTATTTATACCATGGGTTGACTTATTACAATATTTCAATCTATTCTTGTGTGATTTGCATCCTGAGATCCAGTGGCAACTCTTTACTGTCAATATGTTGCTAAATATAAATCGTAAACACCAGAGAACAACCATCCTCGATTATCAGATTCCATTGAGCGCAAACAGCAAAAATAGTGGTGACAATTACTAGAATGGACCACTGAACATCAGTGATGGCACCAGGCGTTCGCGAAAAGGACCAGCATGTCCTGCCCAGCCGACTGAAGTAAGTAAATAAGTAAAAGTAACAAAATCAGTATCTAGAGACGCTACCAGATATAATTCACTCCCTCATCACGGCCAACTGGTCTCCATAACAAGGTCATGGCCCAGAGGAGGTTTCTATATCTTTCCGCCCGCAAGTCTAACGCCCGTCCTTGTCACTTGAAATGAAATTAATTTGCTTGTTTCAAACGACCTCTGATGACTGATGGCAGCTTAGGGTAGAATCAGAGACAATAGTGCCACAAATAATCAAATTATTTTCCGGAATCAAATCTCGAACTCAACCATTCGCTATTTCTGAGACGGTATTTCTGTAACAAGTGCCGTAATTATGGATCATGAAGCCAGTTAGGTACACACACTGAGGAAGCTGACCGATGCAGTGAGTACGCTATTAAATGATATACAATTTCAGATTTCTTGCTGACAAATCTACGATGTTCGACGTCACGAGCCTGTCTGGACCACAGAGCTTGATAATCCTAATTCAGACTGGAGGTAATTTGCGTTGATATCGCGTCCCATCTGTGGGTTCAGATGCAATATGCATCACCATACTCCCTCAGGGCATATTGGGAGTTGAAGACAGGTAGAAGTCCTTACTTCCTTTCTGTGGTTCTGAGGATGGGGAAACTTAGTATGATAGGCCTTGAGAACCAATACCTGAGACATTGTAGCTGGGTATTTCTCCGTGGACTATCCGACGGGTACAGGTCGCTGATACGTAGCTACGATTATCACGTTCTTAGTGTGCTTTACGCTAACTTAAACAACGTCTTCCCTGCTCGAACAGAGGCTAAAGAAACCATTGAGTTGAAAATCCAAAACCATTTATCTTTATGTACAACAAATATTGCTTTTGTAGGAAATAAACCTGTAAACACAAACGACTTTCCCTCTGTCGCTGAGTAAGCATCCCTAAAAGAACGTTGCAGTAGAATGGAGTCGTAGCTAACGTAGAGACTCGCCCCCTTATATAGTGTAAATCCCTTCTACAATGGTCTATATACAGTGCTGGATTAGGTCTAGCTGTTCTTGAAGAATCATCTAAATAAAGTAACTCCCACACCACTGTTTACGTTAGACAGTACTACATTCCTGACAACTAACAATTGTCAAAACAATGCTATGACTTTCTTCTGAATCTTTACAGATACAATAAAGTGCACTGTCCAAAAACACCTGCCCCACCAGTCGTCACAAACACTCATACCCTCTGAATTGAAAGTAATGCAGAAACGACTTGATATGTGGCACCCATCTGGCAGGCAGACAATAGAACTTGTTCACCGCTCTCCACATGTCAGGGGCGTTGAGGAAATGAAAACTCAGTTTCAGTGGCTAATGAGCACAACGACCTACATTCATTCTGATTTGATATTAAGATACCATCTTAGCTCGTATCCCCCCGGACACCTAATCTATATACAGTCCTACATCAGCAGGTATATTGTTCCCATTCAGAAATGGCTTTGCCATTTATGTTCCATGTACCTAGGAGTGGTTAAGTAACTCTCAACCCCACTGTTAGACCGCTCCAGAACGACCCTTCACGAATTGTTTGTCTGGTGTTCAATATTTAGTTTTCCCCAGTGTTCATCTCTTACTCCAGAATGACGGGAAAAAACAATGTGTGTCTCAATTTGACAACAATTGACTAAATATTTAGGTAATGAACTGCACATCAAACCCGCTAACGGCTAGATTGAAGCTGTGGTTTTGCCCAGAATCTCATTAATCCACCGTGCTGGGAAGACACTGGGCGGTGTTATTTAAGGCCGTTCGCCATTCATTACAACACCTTTTTGCATGCCTCTCGTTTTTAGAAACTGGCAGCCATTGTTGACCGAATTCAGAGTTTGTGTAATGGTATGAAAGAGACGTGATGACGTCCAAGGCAGGATGTCTCGGGAGCCAGGCGAGGCTGATGCGGACAAGTTATGTGGCATTGATATTCATCCCTCACAGGACATTTAAAATTCGTGCAACATATGGTGGGTTCGTTGCTAGTGCTTCATAAATCAAACCTCAAGATTATTCCGGTTGCCATTTCCATAAGAAATTCTCGCCTGAAAAAATATTCTTCTTACAGTGGGATATGTTATTTGTCAAGCTGTTACATAAAAGTAGAATGTATATTGTTCATTATCTCCTTCTAGTATTCAGATTAATGTCAAGTTAACTTTGTTTCCTAGTGAGAGCATTGTCTTACAATGACGGATATTATAACATATTTCCAACTGTCGTCATGTGCATTGAATGCACGGCACAATCCAATTATTCGCACTGTCTGCATGTCCATGTACCAACAATGCATGGAATAATTATCTGTTTGTCATCATCTTCAAGTGCTCGAAATGCAGGGATTACATTACGTCTCTGCACTGTCTGAATTAAGTTAATATTGATGAGATAACTTTATTTCTCAATGTCTCCAGCTCAGAAACCAATTTCAGAGTATTATCTAGATCTATGCATGAACGTTCAACATAATTCCCTCCTCTGTACACAGTTGTACAAGAGGGCTTATTTCTGTATTCAGATCGTGAATTTCCCATTAATGTGAAGAAATATATTTATATTTCAGTTACTAATGTACTTTATTTGTCAAAGATTTTATGTTTACCCATCTCGTTATAAACTTATACAGAAAGTTCATGGCATACTCCTAGAGGAATATACAAAACAAGACAGTCGCTTGTCTACAGAATATGCGCGATACTATCCGTTGCTGTCCGATGCTATGACCTTTCTGTCACTTTTAACTGTGCGAGTTATGGGTACTACCGGTAGAGAAGGATGTTAAGGAAAAAATTCGTATATATTTCCCCACTATTTTGCCTTTTACGCCCAAAAGAATCTGTTTCGGCAGATACTCGAGACAGATTATTCTCTGGCGTTGACATTTTAATTAACAATGTTATCATTAGATGTATGTGTCCCACTATATGAATAAACTTCTTATACACAGTATATATTCCATTGCCTACATGCACTTGTCGGGGAATAAATGTATATTTCCATCGTCTACTTACATTTAGGAAACAGATTTGAATTGTCCTTTGCCAACGATAAATCTGGTCTTTCGCTCAATAACCAATTGAATGGATTCCCTTGTGATTTTCAACTAACGGAGATATCAATACAATGTTTCCCAATTAATGTTTAGCTGCTCAATCAATGTCGCTTCCTGGTGATTAGATGGAATTGCAATACAGTTTTGGTGCAAAACAAATTACACTTCAGGTTATCAACTGATGTGTACACTCTCAAATGTCCAACATGGCCTCAGTGACAAATTGTTTATGGACGTGACAGTGCAGTGCACTGTACAATAGAAAGGATAGTAGCCCCCTGGAAAAGGTTTTGCATACGCCCATGCAAGGGTAGGAACTTGTTTTCAGAACATGCAACATGTTTCGAATACAATTTATTTGAGGGGATGGTGAAACATAAGACAATATCTTTAATATATTTTCAGAAGAATTTTTGTTTTTATATCCCAGGCACATCTGCAGAATATGAAATAGTCGGTCCCCTATATAGCTTTTATAGAACTCTTGAGATACTTATTTATAATGGGCCTTATGTTCACCCCAAAGCATCCCCAAGGCGCTATATTATTACCCCGGTTAGTGGATCAATGTGCACGCGTTTGTCATTCTAAGACCCCTGAGCATACAACCCCTGATGCCTGTGGGGCACTAGAAGGTTAACAGTCACGTTGCCCTTTCATCCCACCGGGTACCCATTCATAACTATGTGAATAGAGGCAAAGACGCTTGCCCAAGAGACACCACCTGCGCTACATGTGCTTCAGTGTGAGGCAGAACCGAAGCTCTAGAAACTATCAGGAGTCACGCTGCCGAACGCGGTCTCCCATCCAACTACTCTCCGCAAGCAACGTTGCTTTACTTCATCTGAGATATACGCTGTACACAAGACCATGTGCAATCACGAGCCCTTCAATGACACGTGTGTCTCGCTGAATTATAGGAAGAAGAAGAAGAAGAAGAAGGAGAAGAAGAAAAATGGTTTATTTAAGTGTCCAGCGGTGTATACATAAAATTACATCAATTTATACAGGAAGTAAAATATATTAAAAGATATACATCGCCCGCCCAGCGTGGGCCTATTAGACACTAACGTTCTTAAAAGCACTGCAAGTGCTAAAATAGTTATAATGGACAGTGATGAATTTATTAATGGTGCACAAAATATGTGATAATAGTATAATACTCGTACATTTACAACAAGCATTGCTATACAATGACATGTTTTATAAAATATACAGGGGCATACAATACTAGAATTGGTTTATGACACGTTGTTATATAACCTACGTTTGTACATGGATTTAATTAGTGCAGCCACAGAATAGGATAAATTATCGCACTTCATTAGGAATGTGGTTTGATCTATAGGGGTCATGAGACAAACATTTGGGCAAAGAGACGAGGCATAACCCCAAACATATTCTCGTTGATCTGCATAAAGATTACACGTTGTTAAGAAATGAACCTCGTCTTCGATGCTGTTTGTATTACAGTGTTTACAAATACGATTATGTAAGGGAATTTTTGGTTTCAAGAAACGACCGAGTTCAATTTCCAGAGGGAGGGTACCACATCTAAATTTAGCAAATATACTACGATGTTATCTGTTGGCTAAATGAATGACATATTTGGAGGTACTTAAAGACGTTTTAAACAGTCGATATGTTCTCAACTTAATACCATTTGTTAATCCTCTGTCATCCCAGAGCTGTTCCAACCATAATTCCTTATCCTTATTGATGAGTATATTTCTAGCATGGTGGAAGTAACAAGATAATAGATTAGTTATAACAGAAGTAATTGATTTCACATCGAATAATTTCTAAACTGAATTATCCCATGACTTACGAAATTTAGATGACCATCTTTGCACTATATGCATTAGCCTGTTATCATCTGTCAAACTCAGCCTTTTCCAGAAACGTACTATCTCAATTTTTTGCTTTGTATAGTTAGATGACCAGCCCATTTCCCCTCTTACTGCCAAATTAGGTGTTTTGTTGCCTACTCCCAAGAAAAAGCGGCAAGTTCTATTTTGGATAGCGTTAATACAACTAAATTATTTGGTGCCCCAAATAGCTGAACCATATGATAAAATTGGTTGAACAAGGTTATTGTATAAAGTAGTGAATACATCATAATCCATGCCGCTCACCGCTTTAAACTTACTGATAATTACCCAAAGTGCCCTACTGGCTGATTTAGATATTTCTTTTGCTGTATAATTCATATCTAAGTTTTCATGTAACCAAAGCCCAAGATACTTATATGAATGAACAATTTCTATATTTTCCGCACCACAAGTAAAGTGATAGGATGACTTAACAGAAGATATGTTACGATAATGAACAATTTTTGTTTTTTTGCTATTTATTTGAAGGCGCCATTTCTTGCACCATTTGCCGACACAGGTTAACATTGATTGTAATGACTTTTCATCGGGTGCTAAAAGAGCGATATCGTCAGCATACAATAAAATACTGATTATAGAATTATCAACCTTTATTCCGCATTTAAGATCATTAATTTCTTTAACTAAATCATTGATAAAAACAGAAAAGAGCATAGGCGACAGAACACAACCTTGTTTTACACCGCTAAATACAGCGAAGCTCTCAGTCATTTTACCATTTATAAAAACCCGAGAGCTATTATTTTCATATAGCGATTTAACTGATCGGAAGAACTTTCCGTTTATACCCAATCTATGTAATTTATACCACAGACAGTCGCGGTTCACACGATCAAAGGCTTTCATGGCGTCGATATAACAGACGTAAGTTGGGAGTTTAACAGATTTACGGTTTTTGATAATGGAGAATAAAGTATAAATGTGTTCCGTTGTACTTCTTTTACTGCGGAAGCCGTTTTGCTCTTCTGCCAAAATATCATTAAATTCCAACCATCTAGAAAAACGAGTATTTAAAATATCCGCGTATAACTTACATGGTATTGATATTAAAGAAATTCCGCGGTACCCTAATGGGTCACGTGGGTCGGTATCAGCTTTTTTGATAGGACAAATTAAGCTATGACGCCAAATATTAGGGCAAACATTGTTATTAAAACAATATGAGAATATGCGCAATAATACATCAATACAGTAGTTATTTTTTAATGCCTCGGCAGGTATAAAATCTAACCCAGCAGCCTTGCCACATTTAGCACGATTAATTACATGGAGGACCTTCTCGCGTGTTATAGATGCATCTAAAGAGCCTGTGTCCACAGTGCTGGTACAAGTAACGGAATCAGAAGATACACACTCCACTACGTGATGGAAGTGGTTATCATCGAACTGATCATATATGTCGCCATTGTATAATTTACAATAATCATATTTCCACTTATCCAAAACTTTGCCCTTATCAGAGACAACCGTCCCATTTTCCACAACTTCCCAGGGGATAGAATAGGTTTACCCAGACTGCTTCAGATTCCATGATGTGTCTTTGTCGGACATGATGCGTTGAACAATAGGACCCGTGGTGCTGTATACATGCACGTCTTTCACAGCTAAGACAGGTAGGTGTCATGTTCAAAGATAAATTGAAGCCGCATACGTCAGATACAACACTGAGATTCCAAGAATAACAAACGACCGTATGACTTTGAAGCTTAAAGATCTTAGATATTTATTGCTAGGCACAGATATCTACAGATTGGAATATTCCTTGAGACACAATTACATTTATGAAGTCTTTGATAGGCATTTAGATGTTGGGAGAACATGAATAAATGACGCTTTTTATGGATAACAATTTTGTTTTCTTTTACGACGTTTCAGAGCTACCCCATGCTCCTTCATCAGGAGTAAAAGCTGATTCACCTGATAAAAGAGCAAACAGTAGCTCTGAAACGTATATATACATTTATGACAAAGAAACGTCTTAAGAAGGTTCCAGCCATTTGAATCGGATATTTATATAAAAGTTTGTAGACTGATTTGATTTGGCCGATCATATGTCCGGAAGGTCCGGGATTCGATCCCCGGCCGCGTCATACCAAAAGACGTTAAAAGATTGTACTTGTTGTTACCCTGTCTGGCGCTCGGCATTAAGGGGCAAAAACAAGGACTGGTCGGCTCGGAGTCAGTATACTGTGTCTGAGTGGGGTATTCATGTTAAACTGCGGCATGGTATCTCAGTGAGCTAGCACTATAAATCGGCATCAGTCCGGACTAGTACAAGCAGCCACACACACACACACACATACACGTGCATGCACGTCGCTATATAAGTGCAATAATCTTGGACGCGACGTTAAACCGAATTTCACCTCACCTCACCGATCATATGTCTCTCAAAGGGGTGTAACTTACATGTTTTTTTGGCCACTGTTTATCAGCAACTGCAAACTTTGTGTCAGTGTACATAGTTTTACGGTTCATCCTTCCGCGTTATATATGAGTGAGTGAGTGAGTGAGTGAGTGAGTGAGTGAGTGAGTGAGAAGGCTACGTGGGCAATGCACTGCTATGAAGAATCCACGCCATGGATCCCATGTCAGACACGACAAAGCCCGCAAATTATAGATTAGTCCAGTTTCATGCCACCTGCATAATTTGGGCTTTCCTCCTGTAATACCAAACTGACACGCCAGGGTTTAACGGACATACTATTTAACACGGATTTAAACCCGAGCATGTCACCCACTCATATTATTATTCTTTTCGTCTTGGTTTTGTTTCATTTCAATTAGAATGATTTGGTGGATTTCGAAGCTTATGTTAGGTCACGTTTCATGAAGTCAGATGTTTAGCCGTTTGGGGTCATAGTCGGACAATTGTATGCGGGCAACGCCCTATCGATCTCCATAATAAGCTGTCAGACACAATATTATAAATGTCCGTCTTATCCATTACCAAGAGACTTGAAACTGGGAATCCCTGAGATTCTGCTTGTGAATAAAGGCAGCAAATTAATCACAATGAAAATAGCTTCGACATGAACTCGATCAATGTGATGTTGGGAAGCCATGTCTGCATATGAACGTTGAGGTATCATATAACAACACATCGAAGTATGTTAAGGGTTTTACACTCTCCATATAAACGTTCTTGTAGTTCAGGGGGAAATATGTTTTAAATCATATCAAATCATAGAGGAAACTGGACTGGGACGAAATACTCTTTTCGATCAGCATTTCAAGGACATCTTTGTTCTGCCGTAGGCGATCGTCTAACAAATATTGTATTTTGATATCATGAGATAGTCTAGAATGTCACGGAATCAATATGATTTACTATTACAAGTATTAAATGTAAGGGAATCAATATATTTAGTGAACGTGGAGGAATATATATACATATTTAGTGAATGTGAAGGGATCAATATGATTACGTATTTATGAAGAATTCAATTATTTTTACAAATAATACATTTAAGGAATCAATATATTAAGTGAACGTAGAGGAATACAGATATAATTTGTAAATGTGGAGGAATCAATATAGTCATTGAACATTAAGAAATTAATTTAATTTGTGAATATGAAGAAATCAAAATAGTTTGTGAATGTGCAGAAATCAATATAATTTGTGAATGTGGAGAAATCAAGAATATTTTTGTGAATGTGGAGAAATCAAAATAATTTGTGAATGTGGAGAAATCAATACAGTTTGTGAATGTGGAGAAATCAATATAATTTGTGAATGTGGAGAAATCAAAATAGTTTGTGAATGTGGAGAAATCAAAATAGTTTGTGAATGTGGAGAAATCAATATAGTTTGTGAATGTGGAGAAATCAAAATAGTTTGTGAATGTGGAGAAATCAAAATAGTTTGTGAATGTGGAAAAATCAAAATAGTTTGTGAATGTGGAGAAATATGATTTGTGAATATCCGCAGCATTCCTGATCCACATTTTAGAAACCTGCAGAATTACTATCTACATGTATAGTCTTCGTGAAATAGCGTGGTTAGCTTCATCAGCCGCCACATCACGTAGGCATTGGGGAAGGTAAGGGGCTTATACCATCTGACAGATATGGCTATTATTTATTCATACTTTTTTTAAATAGTGATGAAGCTGGTTTGTCTGACGTGTTATTGATACTTTGCATGACATGAATGGATATATCTTAATCCATACCCCTCGCTCTGTGTGTACCATCAATGTATTCATCCAGTCTGGCCACAGTACACACATAACGTCGACGTCAGTGTGTCCTCAATAACAGATTACATGAATACATTGGGCGCAAAAGGCCAAATAAGCAGGCGCCAAGCAGGAGAGGAAGAACCGCTTCATGCAGAAGATCAGTTCTAACACGGTTCTTCACAGGTATCGTAACTAAGTACAATTAGTCATTCGTTTGTTAGCCCGCTATATGTAAAGGTTAGTTGCAAGGGTTCGTAGATATGTACTTTAATCATACATAAGTCACACAGATATATGTGGAGATTAGTTACAAGGGTTTGTTTCTTTGGTTGGTTTGTTGTGTAACGCCACAATCAGCAACATGCCAGCTCTATGACGGAGATCGGTAAATAATCAGATAATAATCTGGGCCAGATAATGCAGTGATTGACATCATGAGCATCGATCCACGCAATTGTGATACGATGATATCCATGTCACCGAGCCTGACCACCCGATCCCGTTATCGCCTCTGACGACAAGCATTGTGTTGCTGAAGACCTATTCTAACCGGACAAGGGTTCATAAGTAAGTACTTTAATCTTACGGAAGTCACACAGATATAGTTACAGATTAGTTATAAAGGTTTGTTACTAAGCACTTCAGGCATAGGTAAGTCACAGTAGATATTAGTTATCGAGGTTCGCCACCGAGTTCTTAAAAGTTTTATTAAATTACAGCTCAACTTAAAGACTATAATTAAAAAGGTCCATCGCTGAGTTCTTCAAAGCTGCATCTCTCACAGCGATCTAATGTTGAGATAAGACATATCCCAAAGTGACTACAGCCTGGTTGGCCTTATTCCACAATAACCTTTGATGTAGATAGAGTTAAAGATTGAAGAGGCTTTAGGGACAGGTGAAGACGGGTTACTGTGATACCGTGAGATCAGCAGGCTGCGACAACCAGCCTTGTACCGTTATCGTCGCCTTGTGCCCAGCCGAGAGAGATCAGGCAGAGATGCTACAAGTTCCGAATCTGTTTGAGAATGCCAAGTTGTTGCCACCTTGATGTGAGTGTCGAAATCTTGATGTTTTTGTCCCATTGATAGGGCAGTTATTGGGCGTTGTCTGGAGTGTGTGAATGCAGTGTAGCTTCCCGCTGTTATACCCTAGTGGTGTTAATTCTGCAATTAGTTCGTAATAACCACATAAACACCTACTCCTTACTGTTTTTTAACCCGTGACATTTTCTTGAATGTACATGTCAGTCTTGTTGTTCTTAAAACCTTTCATAATTTACATATTTCTCAGATACATTTGTTTATTTATTTACTTCAGATGACCTCCGATAGATTCAGACCATCATCAGTGACGTCCAAGGATATATTTTAATAAAGGCTATTCGTTGACCAGGGATATGTTGTACTGAAGGATATTCAATAACCAGGGATATGTCATAATAAAGGATATTCAATTACCACGAATATGTTGTATTAAAGGATATTCAATAACCAGGGATATGTTATGATAAAGGATATTCAATGACCAGGGATGTGTTGTACTGAAGGACATTCAATACCCAGGAATATATTATAATAAAGGATATTCAATGACCACGGATATGTTGTATTGAAGGATATTCAATCACCAAGGGATATGTTATAATAAAGGATATTCAATGACCAGGGATGTGTTGTACTGAAGGATATTCAATAACCAGGGATATGTTATAATAAAGGATATTCAATGACCAGGAGGGATATGTTGTACTGAATGATGTTCAATAACCAGGGATATGTTGTTGTATTGAAGGATATTCAATTGGCCAGGTATTCGTCAACTAAAGGATCTCCAAGTAACCATATATTTGCTATGATAAAGGATATTTGGATGACCAGGTATTCGGTTTACTAAAGGATATTGATGTAACCATATTTTGGTTATGAAAAAGAATGTTTGGGTGAATCAGTGACGTCCAGGAATATATTGTAATAAAGGATACTCAATGACCAGGTATATGTTGTACTGAAGGATATTCAATATGTCAGGTATTCGTTAACTAAAGGATCTTCGAGTTACCATATTTGGTTATGGCAAAGGGTGTTCGGGTGAACATACACTCATGGACATAAAGGCTATTCGAGTGACCAGGTAGTAGTGTTGGGTCAAGTGACAGGTCACCGGACATTATTTGGGCTGGGCAGTTGACCAAGTATTCGTTGGTTAACAAGAAGATACAGTGGCCGGGTATTTGTTGGACCAAACAATATTCAAGCGTGAGGAAAATCGTGGATAAAAGAAGAATACCAAAGCGTTTAATCAACTCGAGGAAATCACTTGACCTTTTTTCAATATTCATGATCATATGAAGTGGACTTCATCCAATACCGTAGAGAGAGAGAGAGAGAGAGAGAGAGAGAGAGAGAGAGAGAGAGAGAGAGAGAGTAGTCCCCGCTCGGCGTTTAAAGGGAACGCTAATAAGGATCAGGACGGCAGGCTGAAGTGCAGCAGTCAGTGTGTCGTACGAAAGATTCCAATTCCTCAGCCGTGTTACAGAATCCATAACTTGCAATCGGCGATCTCTGAGAACACGACCTAGCAGAACAGGCACCAGATGTGTCGTGGGTTGTAGCCGAGGCACACAGGTCTGGGGCAGATTAGGGGGCAACACCCTCCCTTAGACGGTAGCGCCCCACCCCCTCCTCACAAGGCCGGGATACCTGTGGGAACCACGCCTTGTTGCCTTCAAGACTTCTCCAACATTGACCACTGTGGTAAGTTGCAATACTTCTACGTTTGAACTGTGTCATGAAGTGGTGGATTGAGGCCACGCTTGAAGTGTGGCTTACCCATTATCCCTCGTCAGTCAAGCATGACCTGGAGATGGGTTACACACTGTTGGGTGTGCCATGATGGGGAAGCTCCCACTGCTTAAGAACTACGGTTACCTCTGCTTGTTCAAAAACTT
The DNA here is from genome assembly GCF_022045235.1 of Haliotis cracherodii. Classification (NCBI taxonomy): domain Eukaryota; kingdom Metazoa; phylum Mollusca; class Gastropoda; order Lepetellida; family Haliotidae; genus Haliotis; species Haliotis cracherodii. The sequence continues at coordinate 69,134,547 of NW_027266264.1, forward strand.
ACATAATTCTTTACAACGTAACTATATAGAGTATGTATTGAGAGATAGTGTTGCTTTATAGTGTACCAGCACTGCACAGTCTGTCTGCGGTCGCCGTTCTTGTTGTCTCTCTCGCCCTTTCACTTTCACTACTATAAGTGCTGTCAATTAGATTTTTCATAAAGCCAACATTTCAGTATTATACTTATGTACTTTGTAATATCATATATATTTTGTCACCAGTTCCAATTGCAATATTTATGAAGGCCCCTGCCTAAACTTTAACACCGTTTGGCTATTAGGTAAATATTGGTATAAATTCTCTCTTATACTTTATGGGGCGTCGGGTAGCCTAGTGGTTAAAGCGTTCGCTCGTCACGCTGAAGTACCCTGGGTACAATGTGTGAAGCCCATTTCTGGTGTCCCCCGCCATGATATTGCTGGAATATTGCTAAAAGCGGCGTAAAACCAAACTCACTCACTCTTATACTTTATATTATGAAAATGAGTTCTTTCGTGTTGGTATCTCATGACATAAACTATAAAAGGGTATTTGAGTGACATGTTATATTTCAAAGTTAATCAGGAGTATGTCATCTTGTTAATATCATTTCTCATATATTTTTTGTCATATTACCCGAGTTTTTATGTTGTACAGATTACAAGTTATACTTCTATGGCTTCCTTATTGGGCTCGTTGATGTTACTCTAATTTCATTAATATGCTGAATCCGTACCAATAGGATGAACGTACGTTCCTCATCATAAGTAGGTGTACTACACACATAAAATATGTGCTGCTCATGCCTATAATTATAGAGAGGGAGTGAGTATGGTTTTACGCCGCTTTTAGCAATATTACAGCAATATCACGGGGACAACAGAAATGGGCTTCACACATTGTACCTATGTCGGGAATCGAACCCGGGTCTTCGGTGTGACGACTAGGCTACCCGACCGCCCCTTCCAATAATTATAAATATGACATAAACAAATCGACCAATACGTAACTTTCCATACGTGATTTATGTTGTCGAATCCGAACTTTAGTTTCATAAAATGTTACAGGTTCTAAAATGAAAAGGCATATCTCTGTCGTTCGAGGGTTTTCAAGTATAAGATACTGTACTTCCTATGCTTCTGCAGGAGTCCTATTCTGTTCTGTTCTGTTCTGTGACCGACGCTGCTCATTCATGACCAACTCGTGTTATTCCGGGACAAGCCGAATCATGACCAACTCGTGTTGTTCCGGGACAAGCCTAATAGCGACTCGTGCCCCTCTCGTGGCCATTTTTGCGACCGGGTTCCGTCTTAGCGCATACGGGCATAACTAAAACAATTGTCAATTCGTTGGGTAATGGTTGACATATATATCCCCATATATTATTTATATTTCAGATGCCTTTTAAAGCACATCGGGACGTGCGGAATTATACAGTATGATTGAACACATTTAACTGTGTCTTGGGTATATTTTTAGATGCAAGACATATGTAAAATCAAAAATTATTTCTGAGGGATTCTTTGACGAAGTACTTGAAATCATACGCGCATTCTGATTGGTTTGTCGTATTTTCGCACATAACATTCATCGATAGGGGGACGAGTCTTCTTGCAGGTTACGGAAAGGGGCGAGTGCTGACGAATGCGACGCTGCTGAGGGAGAGGTTATTGTTAAAATGGGAATTAGCGACATCGTTGTTTGAGACTGATGTTTAAAAATCACCATCATTTTATAGTGATAACAAATGAACAATAATATACATGCATGTATGTTATATTTGGGAGTTATCGCTTAGGTGAGATCAAGCGATATCCCCAATACAAGGAGATATCGCTAAATGGAAGTGTATAACACTACTTTGTAGATCATTATGACGTCATCGGTTACCATGACATCACTAATCTCTCTGTGACTGAAGCCGGTTAGATGTACTTTTAACACGCAAATGGTTAAACTATTACTGTTAACAAACTGAAAAATGTAAGAATTACTTTTGGGTGATAGTAGAATCTCACCCTTCATGTCTTGGGTGAGATTCTCTATGTATTTTTAGTTCAGTTGTTTTTTTCAAGCCGTTTACTGTCCTTAACTACATTCAATACGTATGTGATATTTCAGTGGAGGTAAACTGTGATTTCAACCTAGATGTTTCCAACCTGAAATTTCATCCAAACCTTTTACGTAAGCGTGACTCTGCTGCTTCAGCGTCCGAAGCCTTTCAATCACAAACGTTGTTTGTCTATTCTACCATGACACAGTGAAAAGAAACCGCGAATACTTTGTAATAGCGAAAGTGATTAGTGATGTGTTGTCGAATGAGTCTAATATTTTCAATAGGTCGAATTCGGGGATCAATGATGATCGATTTTAATCCGCGTTTGTTTGTTTTCAAATACTCAAACAATAGTTTCTCTCTAATTAAGTATCTCTCCTGTAATATTTGATACCGCTGGTGGATTCCATCAATTCATGGTAGAATATTTATTTGAAAATTTATTAGGCATTCAAAAATATCAATAAAATGTATTTCGACAAAACAAATACACATATCTCTTCCCAATCATCTTATTAGAGGGTATAGATCGTCCACTAACTATGTGGATACTTGACGAACGAGTAACGATTGATGTATTTATTCATGTAACCTTTCCGAGTCTTTCATCTGTCTCACGCTTATCCCATATCGCGAAAACGTTAATTGCACGTTGTTATTTGTTGTGCTGACACAAACACCGACTAAGCAGTGTTTTTATGACGACAAAACGCCGTCATTATATACACACACTTGGCATAGAGTTACAAGTGTTTGCTGTCGTTTTATCTTTATTCTTTTAATGGTACCGTTACTTTCTCCTTAGGCATTTCATAACGGTTTCTAACTCCATCATTAAGGAATATGCCTGCTGCTTGGTTGGTATTCTTGTTGCCATGGTATTGTCAGTGCTTCCTGTTTGTTGGGTAACGTTGCGGAGAGGAGAGGTAAGAGAGGTAAGAACGTACTTCGATTGCTTGTATGAAACATCATCGATGTCCTTCTTTAAGTTTGTTTTATGTTTTTGACGGGTGCAACCGGTGGGGCAGGAAACATCCCCGTTTTGCGAACAGCGTCATTACTATTTGATAGTGATTCATAAACACATGCTCATGATATAGTCGGCATCGTACAATCGACTCTGCTTTATTGGATATGGAAAGGATTTCGTCGCTTTATTTATTTAGATGAAAATGTGTTTTAACCACATTACCTGTTTTCGTCAAGTATTTGTGGTAAAAAGTGTAACGACAGCCATTACCCGTAGATTTATTTTGTTTAAGGTCATTGTAATGGTTGAGTTGTTCTATCAACATTTATTGGCGTTCTTACCCATCGTGGCATCGTATGTGGTTTATATCCTATAGCTAGTGTTTAGTTCTGTCATATCATACACCTGAGTGTAATCACAGGACCTTTCTCTATAATTACCACTGACTGTTTGGTCCGGGGAGAGCTGACTTGTTGGTTCGTGCGCAGGGAATAACATTTTCCACTAGATTAGAATTAAGAAACTTTGACACCCAACGAGCAAATATCTTATTCATCTGTAATTGTTCATGAATATTAGTTTCAGTGGGTCCATGGCTTAGACCTGTGTCTAAGCGATGGTAATACGTCAATCTGACAGTGTACGTTTTTCCATCTCCTTGACTGAATTTTTATTGATGGAAGTTGAGGGACGTCCAGACCTAGGGTCATCATCAAGGCTTGTTCTACAGGCCTTAAACATATCTGCGCAACAGTGGAATAGCTAGGTAACCTATCCCCATACACTTGTGACGTGCGATCCTGAATTTCTTGAGGAGCCTTGTTCTCTGACGTCAAAAACTTGATTGCTCGGTGCTCGGTTTTGTTTTCATTTCTGTGTCAATTTAGACCCCTATCACGTTCAACTGGCTGTCACTAATATACAAACGGCCTCAACAGAACAAATATTTCGCAATATCTTCTCTAGAAAACACAAAGTTATCGCTCGGATATATTACAACGAAATTGATAACCGCCTTAATAAGACGCATTCGTCTAGCACGGTGACATTACAAAACTGAAGATTGTGTGTATTTCTAGCCCTAATTTCAGTTGCGCAAGACTTCTTGACGCGACGGTCGTTGCTGCACAGTAAACGTTAATCAAACAACGTAGTAACTGATAAAGGACAGCAAGCAGACGTATCTTGACGGCGAAAGATGCAGACTTTTTTAGTCGCGATTTTCATTATTGTTCTTTTGATCTTAATGTGGGTATATTTCTGAGCGTCACTAAACATCGTATACAACGCCATTTTACTGTGCAATGTGTGGTGAATGGGTGCAAACCGTGTTGTCGGCATCTGTAACGTGGACGTTATGGCAAACACCATAGGTGTTAGAAGCGCACGTAAAATGTACATTAAGTTGTCTGTAATCACCTCGTCTACGTGTGCGAGTGTGTAAGTGTGCATTCGTGTGCGTGTATGTCTGTGTCTGTTGTTTAACATCGCACTCTATAACGCAGCTGTATAACGGCGACAAGTAAATAATCGATTCTTGGCCAGACGATCCAGTGATTGATGTTATGAGCATCGTAACATACCGTCATGGTACAATTGACAAAGTCACCTCACCATTCCGTTCACTGTTCCATTAAGTTGCCTCTTCGGTTGGAAGCAATTCTAACCCGAGTCAAAGATGGCTGACTGATACATCTCGTCACAGAAACAAGAAAAATCTCTTCTGAGGCAGGGGTACCAGTAGTAACCAGTCAGAGGTACCAGTACTAACCAGTCAGGGGTACCCGTTCTAACCAGTCAGGGGTACCAGTAGAAACCAGTCAGATGTAACAGTATTAACCAGTCAGGGGTACCAGTACTTACCAGTCAGGGGTAACGGTATTAACCAGTCAGGGATAACAGTATTAACCAGTCAGGGATATCAGTACTGATACTTCTAACCAGTAAGGGGTAACGGTATTAACCAGTCAGGGATAACAGTACTAACCAGTCAGGGGTACCAGTACTGATACTGCTAGCCAGTCAGGGGTAACGGTATTAACCAGTCAGGGGTATCAGTACTAACCAGTCAGATGTACCAGTGCTAACCAGTCAGATGTACCAGTGCTAACCAGTCAGGGGTACCAGTACTAACCAGTCAGAGGTAACAGTACTAACCAGTCAGAGGTAACAGTACTAACCAGTCAGGGGTACCAGTACTAACCAGTCAGAGGTAACAGTACTAACCAGTCAGGGTTACCAGTACTAACCAGTCAGGGGTACCAAGACTGACTAGTCAGGGGTAACAGTACTAACCAGTCAGGGGTACTACGACTAATTATTCAAGGGTACCAGGACTGACTAGTCAGAGGTTCCAGGACAAATAAGTGAAGGGTTCCAGTCAGTGGTACTAGTACTAACAAGTCAGGAGTTCCAGTACTTAGCAGTCAGATGTACCAGTACTAACTAGTCAGATGTACCAGGACTTACTAGCCAGAGGTACCAGGACTATCTGGTCAGATATAATACAAGAGGTACAAGAGCTAACTAGTCAGTGGCGACGGAACTAACTAAAGCATTCGTTAGCGTATTTGATGTATCAGAACAAACTTGTTAGAGATAATTTAGGTAACTGAACAGAGATAAACGTTAACGTTAACTGTTTTAACGTACACTTATCCAGACAACTTGTGGCATGTTCAAGATACTGCTTGGCCCTGTTAATAATAACTTCAGACTAGTTAAAGATGGATTATTTGAGGGCTCCTTCCAAATATATAACATACTTAAGCATTGTGAAATAACTACTGCATATGAAAACGACAAAACACATTAATTTTCCATAATCATAAGAAATATCTCCACTCCACTGAACGATTCCGACTATATCATGTGAATGTGTTTATGCATCTGTATCAATAGAAATGATACCAGGTGTTCTCGAAAATTTGAGCGTCTCCTTCCCCAACGGTGGCACCTGTCACAAACACATGCAAATGCAAGTCAATTAACCGTGTGGAAAAGCGCGGGAACAAATAGGTACAAGTTAAATTAGGGTCTTGCATCGGACAGCAATCCTATTATTTATATGTCACGTCTACAGGATCAACTCGGATATGTCCCTGCCCTGTTCCTGCATGAACTGTGTGCTTCTGGGAGCCATTGAATCGGACCTTCCGCTTGAAACATTAAAATCAGTTGAAAATGTAAATTATTTTATCCAGTGAGATACCAAATTTTCCATATCAATAGTCATCACAGATTAACGATTGGCAGACAATGCCATTTGTTTTTTTTTATCGGGCTCGACCTATTTCCGCCATCGGCTGCTTCTGTAAGGGACATTAATGGGGTATTTGTCTGGCAGCGTCATTGTCGCGTTTCGCCCTCACAGAAACAAGAAACAAGTATCGTAATGACCCAGAGCGTCGACAGTTTAACCAATTGTCGTATTGTCGCGCTTTGAGTAAACTGTTATATTTTTGTTTTTCACCGAAGGGCGAGATTGAGTCAACGTAACACGTTTTTTTCAAGGTCACGTGGCATTGCGCCTTGCTGTGCCCTCTAATCATAACATGTATAAAAAGGCGTTAAAATGCTCGACGGTGCAAAAATGTGACATTGATCACAAAAAGCTGCCCTTTTCCATTAGTGGTGCGCATGTGTAGGGAGTGAATTAATCCACGCATACGTGGAAAAGGTTATACTCCTTTTCAAACTCCAGTGGTCTGTTTGATTTAGCTCCAATGAATCTAAAACTAAAAATGTACAAGCGTATATGGGTTGATTTTCTCAGAAAGAAAACACACATTTGACAGTTTCTTCAGAAAGTATTTCACATATCGTTACTGTCAGTGTCGTTTCATAAACAAACGTGTTTTTATCTTGACTGCTGTAATACTAACCTTAACTACTGTAATATTGATATTGACTACAGCTGTAATACTGATCTCGAGTGCTGTAATACTAAAATTGATCTCGAATACTGCTATTGAGATATTGATCTCGGCTGCTGTAATTCTGATCCATAGGGCTGTAATATTGATCTCGACTGCTGTAATATTGATTTTGACGACAGCTTTAATATTGATCTCAACTACAGATGTAATATTGATAATTCTAATCTCGAGTGCTGCAATTCTAACCTCGACTGCTGCAATATTGGTCTCGACTTCAGATGTAATTTGATCTCGACTACAGGTGTAATATTGATCTCGACTACAGATGTAACACTGATCTCGACTACAGCTGTAATATTGATCTCGACTACAAATGTAATATTGACCCCGACTTCAGCCGTAAAACTGATCTCGAGTGCTGTAATATTGATCTCGACTACAGATGTAATAATGATCTCAACTTCAGCTGTAATATGGATGTAGGTGGCCTAAAACACACCTGTCCACACTCACACCCACTACCCTGGCAAATAACAATTTGTCAAGTTGTGATCGTTAATTTCCCAATGCATTTAAGTCATGCTAAAATGTTTTATGCCGTTTTGTGTTAGTCCTGGAAGGTATCCGTGCGTTCTTTAGAAAATAAAAAAACCCTATGTATGAGGGGGGCACGTGTATCAATAGAATAGACGGGGGTATCAGTGGATGATGAATACGTTGTGCACATGTATTAATAAAATATTAATAAAGACTACAGGGTGTATCAAAAGAAGGGGGTCGGAGGTGGGCATGTGTATCAAAAAATAGATACGGGGGGCACGTGTGTATAAAAACATAGACAAGGGGGGGGGGGGGGGGGGGTGGGAGGGGCATGTGTATCACTAGATGATAGGTGCACTATTATCAATGGATGATGGATACAATTGCACGTGTATAATTGGATGATGGGTAAAGTGTGCACGTGTATCAGTAGAGGGGTATAAGAGGTATACGTGTATCAATAGTGATGGATAAGGGATGTATGTGTCAATTCAATAGATGACGTATATTGAAGTACAGTTGATCAATGGTGGGCAAGGAAATATAATGATCATTGAATTTGAGCTTAATCAATTAGTTTCTGACATGCGTGTGCTATCGATAGATCATAGATGGCATCTGGAGTATAATGGATGGCTAATCGATGGTTATGGGCGTTTATCAGAAAATAATGGATGGTCATGAAGGTAGAACTCATAGATAAGTGACGGGTAGATAAATACGGTCGATAGATGAGGGCAGTAGCAGGAACATCCACAAATAATGAATGGTTCTTGGTTTGCGATAACGACACGTCACAACTTTACCAAGCCTACAAGTGAAGCATCTTATCCGATGTACATCACAGAAATATAGTTCTTTGATTTGCAAATTCGACAAATAGCATGGACATTGTTTTTTCGCACACCTCCATAGGTAGGCCTTTTAATGCCATGGCGATACTGATGTTGTATCTTGCAACCGACACATGTACTGATTAAAACGAATAACGGACAATGAAAAATATAGAGAAGTAGGCTTTACTGTGAGTACAGTTGAAATAGCATGACTACAAAATCAACACTTCAGAATCAAATGTTGAGATGTGTTTGTATGTATTGTTTCCAAAGCATATTTGGTAGGCAAGGCTGGGAACACATGATAGCATATTTTACAGTGTCAAAAAACTAAGTGTTTTCTCATTCATTTTTATCAGTATATCTAGATCTGTTGAATTGATACTTAATTAATCTATTTGGCAGACACAGATTGGAACTTATTTTTATTTTTTTTCATTTTTATTTTTGTACGATTTCCCTTCAATTTTCTGGTATCAGCTACAAAACAACAATAGCCACCATTATGTTTGAATATCTTTTTTTTCTTTTTGTTATATTTTTTTTAATACAGATTCAAGTTGGTTATATCGTATATACGTGGACTGAATATTTCATTTCTTCGTTTGTTAGGCTGTCAAGTATCAACTCTGCGCCACCCCAAACGGTTGCTTGTCTCCCGCGAATAACTGTTGATATGCTCTACTTGAAACAATCAACGCTCTGTAGGTCCAGAAATCAATAATATTTAAAAATGTGAGTCGGGGCCCAGTCATACATGACGTTATTCAGCAGTTCGTGCTAATCAGACGGGGGAAGACATAATGGACTGTTTGTGTGGAGATATTCTCAGGGGCTCGGCGATATTGTCATAGTTTACGTTTTTAATTAGTGTCATTATGTTGCCTACATGAAAACAAACGGCCTTTTAAGTATCCCCGTGGGGGTAGGATTGTTGTATGGTCGCGTGTGTAGGACCAAGCAGCCTTCGCGTGTTGTTTTACATTGCAATCAGAAATATCACGAAAGGTCATGTCTGGGGTAACTTGTACAGAGCTATCTTACCGTTAACACTTACGTCTATATGAAAGTAGGCGAGTAGGCATTTGGTCCCGGCAACCCAGTGGTTGATAGCATGAGCTTAATGCCGTCGGGGCACTAAGCCACACGGTCAACTAAGTCATCCACTGTTATTACCACCCGATCCTCACCAGAAGGTATTACGTCCACAACTTTGGGGCACACTGGGTTGATACAAGAAGTGTTATTGCACTGACAGAAACAGTTATATTATTATATTATTATACACATTTATTTTAATTTTAGAAATTCTGAAATTCCTTAAACATTCACACGAATCCTTCCTTCCTTCAACAGTAGGATAGTGGAATGACCTATCATTAAATGTTCGTAGTTGTGATAGTGTAACATCCTTCAAATCTTGTATCTCAAAAAAACATTCATTTGTGCCATCCTATTTTGGGTATGGCAAATGAATTTGACATTTTTCACTCTAAGTAACGCTAATCCACAAGTTCTCTAATTCTTATTTATATAAAGAGCCACAACAACCAGAAATGCACCTGCGGCAACTTCATAGAAATTATTTCCATTATTTGTTTGAATGTCCATCATACACCAAAGAGAACAACTTATATTACCATTAAGACGCATACCTACAAGAAACAAGTGTACCAATCAATGTTAAACTATGGTTAAAGGTAAGTGGAGACCTATCAACAAGTATTTCAGGTAGTGCAATCTTACATCAGTCAGACCAAACGCTTTGTCTAATTCTTTCTGTTCTCATCATTCCTTATTGTACTTGTCATCCTGCGTTATCTCTTGTACAAACGTAAATAATGTATGTAAACACCAAGGAGAGAGTTGGATAACTTGTTCCTAATCCTTTTCCATTTGTGAGTGAGATACGTTGAAACTAAGCTGAGCAGAAATCGTAATTTGTCTAGTTGAATAATTTATTCTCAGTGTGGCAACGACTGATCAACACATAAATATGAACTTCGATGGGGACCCTGTGGCCAGGTTAGACGTACCGTCCATAGGTGAATAGTACGTGTGAATACTCTCTGTATCAATTACGATACAGCCACTGTGCATTATACATTGATACAAAGTGTTGAACAGTGCCAATTTTCTATGATATTTGCAAACTAACCTCCTGGTTGAATATATCATTACGTGCATAATAAATATCATATTATACAAACGTAGATGCAGGGTAAGCTTACTCAACATCGGAGACGCTATGGTACTACAAATGTTAATGAGAAAAATGACTCAGGTTCAGTAATCAGTTGTGAATCAAGTGCTGAAGAATCCTCAGTATTTACCGATAGGACAGGACATGTTTCCCATTTTCGTTAACACATGGTGTCATCACTGATTTTCAGCGATCCATTTATTTAATTTTCACCACGTTTTTGCCTTTTACGCCTAAGGAATATTTTGGCGGATAATCGAGTTTGTTTATTCTTTGGCGTTGACGTTTAAAACTTAATTGTTATTTTTGCATAATGCACCTACATTAACATGACGTATACATTCACAACGTCCATCTAAACTTTCTTATTGATGTCAACGTCCTAACTGGTTATAACAATGTTACAGGGATAACCTCTATATCAGGTAACTGACCGAATACACGTCAAAGGGGCACTGATCTAACGCAATTCCCCGGGACTGGTTGTTGCCTTTTGTTATCGTTTCTCCCCCGTGAGTACCCGGATGTATAGCAGAAATCTAGACTAGTTCGCGACCTCAGCGCATTAGTCACTTTTGTGGGTAGTAATAAGGGCGTATGGTCACATTGATCAACAAAATGAAATACTGTTTTCGAGATAATAAGGAAATGTAGGTATCTTTGTGGGTAGCATCGGTAATGGTGACGAAGTTTTGATAAGTCACTTGCTTGGTAATTTTGCGATTTTCGTTTACACTATTTTGACTTGCAACACAAAGTAAATATTTCACCTGAGCATTGCTTTTGTTTATAGTGTGTATATTTTTTACTGTCAAATGTGTAACAAATTTATTAAACGTCTAAAAATTGAGTTATTTTACAAAGTGACTGAAAAACATTTCCATCTGTATTATTATGATAACGAATTCCAAACATTTTGATGTTTAATGTCATCACCAAGAGATTGTAAATGTTACGTTGAAAAGTACATGTCTATGTTGTTTGGCTTCTAATCCTACATAATAATAATCTGTTGTGATGTTTGTATGCCCTTATGATCGTCTTAATCAATCTGGACAGATTGTTTAGTCAAAATGACTGAAATATTTACACATTTTATAAATTGCCTGAGAGAATCACATTTTACAAATTGACGGTAACATATACACGCTTACAAAGGAAAAGACCTGTGAAAACAACGTCCATCGCGCATTAAAGAATTTCCCAATCAAGACGTAGAGAAACAAGAACGAATCGGTTCAAATGAAGGAAAACAAAATGCAAATATCATAATTACAACCTACCAAATCTATGTGTATAAATTTTAGGCAACTTCCTTGTTCGAATGTATGCGTGAATATCCACACAAAGGAGTGAGTGAGTATGGTCTTACGCCGCTTTTAGCAATATTCCAGCAATATCACGGCGGGGGACACCAGAAATGGGCTTCACACTTTGTACCCATGTCGGGAATCGAACCCGTGTCTTCGGCGTGACGAGCGAACGCTTTAACCACTAGGCTACCCGACCGCCCCTCCACACAAAGGAACAATATCCCACTCGTCTGCAGCTGTACAAAGAAACTTATTCAATGTCACGTGTCTCTGTAACAATCAAATATTTTAAAAGATATATATCGTTTCGGGATATCATAACCTGTGTTCGTTTCTCAACTGATCACTTGGATTGTTTCAGGTGTTTTACATAGGTGTCAAGTCTCAATGGTCGGCTGAGAAAGCCCACGTGACAACTATTTTCATAACGTCCACGGTTCCTAAAAAATCCATTGAGTGATAGATAAAAATGATCAATCAATCAACGTATTATCTGTTAATCCTTTGATAACTGGGAACGATCCGTTGATTTACAAAAAAAAGTAAATCAACTGATCATTCATCTCTTGCTGGGCTGCCACGTGCATATTACATAACACACATTTCACCTCACTTCAAACCTGGATTTAGATTGAATAATTACCCCAGACACAATAAATGCCAAATGGGAACCTTTGTCGGGTAATCTAAATGGTGCTATCACTAATTGTACCTGTAATAAATTCATTAACTGAGCATCAAGTGAATGACGACAAATACACAAATGTAGGGTTATACGAGAAAACGTGGATGACAACAAGGGAGTAGTAATCGTATTATCAACGCAAGCCGAAATCCGAAAATGTTTTCACTGCATGGATACTTTTTTTAGTATTAAACTATAACCATCTGGGGTATTTCCAAATGACGACATCCGATGAGCTCCGCCGTTCTTTTTGTCTGTTTGTTTAGGCTGAAGAAATTAATTAACATGCGCCCTTTGTCGAAATCTTTATAGATCACAGTTAACCAATCAGTGTTTATGCAAAAATGCGTAAAACAAATATTGCCTCCAGCCTCCAAGTTTATTTATCTGTCCTTGCAGACGGTAGCCCAGTCTCTAGTCGCGCTCAGTTGCGTTGCGTATCACCCGGGTACTCACTGGGGGAAAACAATAACAAAGGCAACAACCAGTCCCGGGGAATTGCGTTAGATCAGTGCCACTTTAAGCTGTTACACAAGCTGAATGGTTTACACTGGGTCGGACTGACGTACAAAATAAGGAGTGCTGATGACGGTTTTTATAAAAAACAGAGCAATTGACTTGGGTGTGCGAGAAGAGCATCACTAGAGTGACATGTAACAAAACAACACCAGAGGTTTGCTCTTGTAACGTATTGTTGTAATGACGAGTGATCATAGCAGAGTGGAGTATCTATGAGTTTGTTGGTTTGAGTGTTTGTTTTGTTTGTTTGTTGTTTAACGCAACACTATTCCAGCTGCATGACGTCGGTCTGTAAATAATCGAGTCTGTACCAGACAATCCAGTGATTGACATCATGTGCATCGATCTACACTGGGATACGATGACATACCTCAACCAAGTCAACGAGCCTGACCACCCGATCCCGTTAGTCGCATCTTACAAGCATAGTCGCCTTTTACGGCAAGCTTTGGTGACTGAAGGCCAATCTTCAACCGGATCTTCAAGGGTTAATACCTTGGTCCCTGTTCATGGGGATACTTTCAGCCAATCACAGACTTCATTAATCTATGTCCTAGAGACAACAACAGTCATGGATACCTATTCAGTCTCCAGGTGAACATTTAGACGTCAAGGTCAAGGCAGTGATGTTTCGTGTTTGTTTGCTACTGGGTGTGGCAGGGTTTAAGGTTTCCCCATTAACGAACTAATTGTGTGTCATGTATCCGTTAACTGATATGAAATCTTTGATAATTAATCAGTTGTTGATCAAACCACAGTGATGTACGAGCGATTTTGAAATTAGAATTCAGTATAGACACAGGGCAATATTCAAGCAATAGCCGAGCAGCCCCGTAAAACGGGACTCTGCGTTAGATTTCTTTTATATTAAGCACAACCTCGTAGACGCTCTCAGACATGATTTGATTTATTATAAGATAACAGGAAAGTGGAAACACGCGTGACCATTTGTATACTGATGTTTTTGTTGTTGTTATGTACAATTGAACCCTTTATTAAAAGTAATAATTCCCTTTCCCATAAATAATTCCCATTCCCATACATAATTGCCTGATAATTTACCTGACATGATGCACAAGACTTCTTCTTTTTTTTAAAATACAACTCTTTCTCAGAAGTTTGTTTGATCAAGTTTCCAACAGTCAAGGACTCAGAAAAGCTTTCACAACGTTTCATGGAAGACATATGGAGGATATTTCCAAATTTGGCGCATCATTTAGAAAATTTATGTCCGATCCAATACCCTATTTTGACCTTAACGCATCTTTCCGTGATTGTTTCTGGTGAACAATTGACTTGCTTTTGGCAGCCTGATGCTAATGCCTATGTTGTCTTGTACTCATATGTTCCCGTGCTTTTTTCTGGAGAATAATTGACTTCTCTTTGCATGTGTTTGTGACGGGTGTAACCGGTGAAGGGCAGGGTACGGTCCCCTTTTCAAGAACACCTGGTATCATCACTATTTGATTGTTATTCATACACATGCTCATGATATGGTCGAAATCGTACATCGACAATTCTTTGATTTTTGTCGCTTTTGTCTAATATCTAAACTATATAAAAACTTACAGGTCTTGGCACTTAAGAATAAGATTTCAGGGCTGGGTGACGTTGTACAAAACAACCTTGGCTCTATGACTGTCGTAAGTCATGTCAATGTATGGTAGTTACGATCGCCTTACTGCAAAGATCGCTTTTCACAACGGCACCCCGGACTAGATATAACACATTTCTCTTTCAGGTTGTCATCAAAATACAATTGACACCCTGTGATATAATTGACATCTAGTTTAAGCTGTGTTTATCATAACTAATACATCTATCTGTAACGTCTGCATGTGGCTACACAAGGAGGAGGATGCTCAGTGAATGACATAAGCTGAAGGTAGTAATAACGATCCGACAAAATGAAAAACAAAAGAAAATAATAATATACTCAACAACAAAAGTTCCTGTGACACCAATATTTTAGTGTATTTTTCAAACAAGTAAAATTAGGTTTTCAATATTGTAGTACATGTATGGAATCAAGTCACAAAAACTGCTACAGAAAAGCATGCATTCCATGCAAAAGGTGACTTTTATGCAAGCCCCATGCATTTCACTACCCAAGAATGGGTATAAAGACATGTGCGTTAACGGGATTCCAAATGCATTGTTAACCACTAAGAAAAACAACAAAATTACGCAATTATTCAACATTACGAAATGCCACGTCTGTCCGAAAATGAGCGTCTGCGAGCCATTGGTATGCTTGAAGCAGGATCAAGTCAACGTGATGTTGCAAGACAATTTAACGTCCACAGAAACACCATTGGTGTTTATGGCAACGTTGGCAACAGACGAATGCAGTCAGAGACCATCCTTGGAGTGGCAGGCCACGCGTAACCAATAATCGACAAGACAACTGGATTCGAGCAACAAACCTAGGAAATCGATTCCAGCCAGCAACAGTGACTGCAAGAAGCATCCCAGGCCTTCGACTAATATCTACACAAACCGTACGTCGTCGCCTCAGATGTGGAGGGATTGTCGCCAGAAGACCCGCCAGACGTCCCATTTTGACAGGAAACCGCTGTCAAGCACGTCTACAGTGGGGCAGACAGTGTCTACGCTGGACGGACATGCAGTGGGGACAAGTTCTATTCACTGACGAGTCTCGATTTCACCTCAGCCACAGCGATGGACGGATTCGAGTGTACCGACGTCGAGGTGAACGTTACTTCAATCATTGTGTCATGGAAGCAGATCGGTTCGGGGGCAGCAGTGTTATGGTATGGGATGGGATTACAGCAAGACAGAGGACCCGTTTGATAGTGATCGAGGGAAATCTCAATGGACAGCGCTACCGCGACGAGATCATCGGCCCTGTTGTTCTATTTGTTTTTTTTGCGTCGTCATGGCCCAGGCATAACCTTTCAACATGACAACGCCCGGCCTTATATTGCTCGACTTGTTCAGGATTCACTTCAACAAAACAACGAGAATGCCATTCCCTGACCGGCTTGCTCCCCTGATCTCTCACCAATCGAGCACATGTGGGATGAGATGGATCGGCACCTTCGACGTGAACCACAGGTTCCACAGACACTCCAGGAACTTCGAAACATGCTCCAGCAGATATGGACAGATATCCCATGGGACTTTGTGCGACGCCTGGTCCATTCCATGAGATGAAGATGTGTTGCTTTCATCGCAACCAGAGGTGGACTCACACGCTATTGATTTGTAAATTGACATTGTGTCATGTTCATGTATTTTTTTTATGAAATCACGCATTTTCTGAAGTCAGTATGGCAAATTAAACCATTAGAACACTTACAGTAGTATTTTATCTGTTGCAAACCGAAATTGTTTCAGATTTGGTAAAAAACATAACTTTGCATTAAGTCTTATTCAGTGTCACAGGAACTTTTGTTGTTCAGTATATAAAAATCCCAACGGAGCCTTTTTAGTAAAATGTATAGATGTACAAAGATGACATGAGTGAGTGAGTATGGTTTTACGCCGCTATTAGCAATATTCCAGCAATATCACGGCAGGGGACACCAGAAATGGGGTTTCACTCATTGTGCTCATGTCGGGAATCGAACCCGGGTCTTCGGCGTGACGAGCGAACGGTTTCACCACTAGGCTACCCCATCGCCCCAGGTGACACTGAGAACAGGGATGTCGTTTAATATAAACCAATTGAAATCTATACCTAATTTAAGTGGAATATGATAATCTGGAAAGCCGTTAGTCCGGACCATTA
Organism: Haliotis cracherodii; assembly: GCF_022045235.1. NCBI lineage: Eukaryota > Metazoa > Mollusca > Gastropoda > Lepetellida > Haliotidae > Haliotis > Haliotis cracherodii. The sequence continues at coordinate 69,151,281 of NW_027266264.1, forward strand.
CTGTTAGGGACGTATACATAAACTGTTGGACAAAAGAAGGTGTGCCCGTGAAAACTGGATTTGACCAACAATGACCAACGTATTCAGCACGTTACTAGGCTAACAGTCGCCGAAACACTGCAGACTTAAGGTCCAAAACTCTACGGTGATACCCGAGTCCAATATATCACCTTCGAATATCTCTTTCATTTTTACCACCATCAAACATGGGCGCATACGATAGTTTATAAACATAAAACAAATATCTCTGAACTACGACTAGTTCATACACAGGGCCACGGATAGCCATACTATACTGACTGTACTGATTACATTAAAAAAAGATTTAATGTAATCAGTACAGTCAGTATAGTATGGCTATCCGTGGCCCTGTGAGTTTATACGGATATTGTAATCTTTCCGGAGGATTTTGTTTGTAACAGTTTCCGAATTAATCAAATTTCAATGAACTTTGCCTTCACTGATACTACTACAGCTTCTGAAATGTCACTTAAAGATAGAGTTTCATGAAAATAAAACTTCGAATTGTGGTTGCCGCCCTGATCTTCTAACACCCAGCATCACAAGAGCTCCAACAGCAACATGTAGCCAGAAGCGAGCATGATGCATGGGCTGTCAGTAACGGATTTGGACTGACTGATCACAGCGGATGTCCGACCATCCCCACAGAGTTGACCTTAACCTGAACTTGTATCGCTCTGAACTTGTATCGCCCCGAACTTGTATCACCCTGACTGTATATTGCAGTCGAGTAGTTGTAATCCTGCATCGTGTTGGTGAGGTGGATTTAATTGATCTGGGTCTGATTGACAGGAAGAAAATAGTGTCAAAATTAGCATGGTCTAATTAGAGGTTGGCATTTAGATGGCTTGTACATCGATAATCCTTAAAATCAACAACGTGAAAGCCCACGTGCCCTTGAAATGCCCTGTTAATTACAGCTTGAGCATTGGTGTTGTTATTGTTCGTGTCGGCTTAATCGATATTTTCATCTAGAGAGGTTGACAATTACAAACCTTCCTTTTATTAATGTATACAATCTAAAGATGTCACTGACCTGTTCACACGAGAATATCAATTATATGCCGCGTCATAACCATTTCATGGTGAATTGTATTGCACAAGATACTCACAGTCTTCGTAAAGTATGTTTATACATTGGACTCAAGGTTCCCGTAACGTGTGTTTATACATTGGACTCACAGTTCCCGTAACGTATGTTCATACATTGGACTCACAGTTACCGTAACGTGTGTTTATACATTGGACTCACAGTTCCCGTAACGTATGTTTATACATTGGACTCACAGTTCCCGTAACATATGTTTATACATTGGACTCAAGGTTCCTGTAACATATGTTTATACACTGGACTCACGGTTCCCGTAGCATATGTTTATACATTGGACTCACGATTCCTGTAACATATGTTTATACATTGGACTCACGGTTCCCGTAACATATGTTTATACATTGGACTCAAGGTTCCCGTAACGTATGTTTATACATTGGACCGCCCCTCGTGGGTGGACACCTGATTAGATTAGGGGAAGTCCTAGGACATCAGCGCATGACACAATGCCCGCAGTGTTGTCAGGTCAGATTATTAAATACCAGTTTCGCCATTATGGGGTTGTACACAACAGCACCACTATATGTTCAGGTGTCCTTAGAAAGTTTGGCAGACGCTACTTGCTTTCAGGATTAAATGATAATTCACACATGCGTCGAGTTTGGTGCTGGATGCATTTTATACCATCCTACTGCCACACTGACGATGGTACGTCCCCATGGCGATGCTAGCACATGCCTAGCACATGCCTTTTAACACGAAGTAAACATACATGTAACTACATTGTCAAATGTCTTACTTATGAAATAAACGACGGATGAGAGTTGTTTATCGTACAATAAAACACTGTCGGGAGAATAAACCACTCGGGGTTGCGTCGGACAAGTTCATTTTTACGAATATGTGGGTTAAGTTTGGTATTTCCCGTGTATTCTCACAATCCTCGCGTCGATTATCTGTACCTTTCCACCTGATATCTTGTCATATCTCGTACGCTATTGGATGCTTTTGGCCACTGCGTTTATCTGCTTAGCGTTGCTACATCTATGGGGAACAACTCACCAGACACTTCCCTCTCAAAAAAAATGACATCAAGTTGCGAGCGAGTATTCGAATCTCCAGAAATGACGTCATGATAGAACAATGTTTCATCGTGAAATTAACCACACTCAGTTCGTTATCGTTCTTCTTTGCGATTTATCGCGTAGCTACCTTATACATTGAACTATAACACATGTAAAGCTGTCTTGACGTGTCATACGATAATATCACTGTCCCTGTCAAGATCGAACTGATTAAGGGACTGAGTGTTGTATGTATGGTTTCAGCATGCTGTGATGGCGATGGCATGGGTAGAGTTATCACAACATAGGCGACCTTTTCCGGCAGTATGTACAGTAAATGATTATACTTGTTATTAAAACAGAAGTAAAGAGAGAATGACACCCCCAACGAACAAACATTTCTCGAGATGCATGTGTACAATGTGCCTGCCTCACAGACGTTATCATTACTATACTGTGACATAATAACGACTACGCAACATTGGCCTATATATTTCACAGTGTACGGAATAGTGATTCATATAGTTCGCAGTATATTAAATAGAGAAAAGAAGTTTACATGGATCGCCACATCTAAATTGTAACCACCATTATTCAAAATAAAATGGAACGTACTTCATCTGAATGTCTTTAGCTCATGACATATACGTTAATACCAAGTATTAGAACAAAGATAAGTGTTGACAACAAACATGCCATGCAAGAACGTGTATTTCAGTAAAACAGCAAATACAAATCCTATTGTTTGCATGTGCCGCGTTCAAGGAAGGTCGTTTAATCACTATTGACTATCATTTCTGTCAATCTTATTGACTCTGTTTATCATACAGATTTACTTAATTTTATTCATTCTATGTGTATAAACGAGCGATGTGTCGTCTGCAACGCACGGAGCGTCTACGAGCTATTAGCATGCAAGGGGGCGGTCGGGTAGCCTAGTGGTTAAAGCGTTCGCTCGTCATTCCGAAGACCCGGGTTCGATTCTCGACATGGGTACAATGTGTGAAGCCCATTTCTGGTGTCCCCCGCCCTGATATTACTGGAATATTGCTAAAAGCTGCGTAAAACCATACGCACTCACTCACTCAATAAGCATGCAAGCAGAAGTATGTGGCCAATACGTTCTGTGTTTCACAGTCAGTGATTAGCAGACAATGGAACAGGTACCAACAAATCCAAAATGTTGACGATCGACACCCTTCAGGTCGCCCCAGGGCAACGACAAGCCTTCAGGGTCGATTGATCCGAAACCAGGCTCTACGGATCTAGCTCAAACGGCGAATAAAATTGCTGTACACTTTCAGGCTGCTTAATACTATGCACAGTTGTATGGCGTAGTAATGTTAATATGTATGCACAGTTGTATGGCGTAGTAATGTTAATATGTATGCACAGTTGTATGGAGTAGTAATGTTAATATGTATGAACAGTTGTATGGAGTAGTAATGTTAATATGTATGCACAGTTGTATGGCGTAGTAATGTTAATATGTATGCACAGTTGTATGGAGTAGTAATGTTAATATGTATGCACAGTTGTATGGAGTAGTAATGTTAATATGTATGCACAGTTGTATGGAGTAGTGATGTTGATATGTATGCACAGTTGTATGGAGTAGTAATGTTAATATGCATGCATCGTTGTATGGTGTAGTAATGTTGATATGTATGCACAGTTGTATGGAGTAGTGATGTTAATATGTATGCACAGTTGTATGGCGTAGTAATGTTAATATGTATGCACAGTTGTATGGAGTAGTAATGTTAATATGTATGAACAGTTGTATGGAGTAGTAATGTTAATATGTATGCACAGTTGTATGGCGTAGTAATGTTAATATGTATGCACAGTTGTATGGAGTAGTAATGTTAATATGTATGCACAGTTGTATGGAGTAGTAATGTTAATATGTATGCACAGTTGTATGGAGTAGTGATGTTAATATGTATGCATAGTTGTATGGAGTAGTAATGTTAATATGCATGCATCGTTGTATGGAGTAGTAATGTTAATATGCATGCACAGTAGTTTGGAGTAGTAAACGTAATATGCATGCATTGTTGTATGGAGTAGTAAATTGAATATGTTGGCAGTAAACTGTACAAGTAGTAAATACATTCTGTAGGTACTGATGTCTCTAGTTGTAAATTTAATCTGTAGGCAGTAAAATGTTTTGACCGAAAGCCAAATTGTTGAAGTGACAAGCGTTCAGAACAATACCAAAATGTTTCAGCGAAGTAAACTGCCCTTGATAACAATAGTCTCATGTACATTATTAACGAAGTATACTGCCCCGTACAAGGCCGAAAGTCATATGTAACGAATTAAGTGTATCGTAAATAGGTGAGGTAAGGTGAGATTGTGTTTAACGTCGCGTTCAAGATAATTGTACTTATATACGTGCGTGCATGCCTGCGTGCCTGCTTGTACTAGTCCGGTCGGTTATGGGCCGGGAAGGCGAAAATCAATCCCTCAGAGTTAGAAATTACGTTCGCCTTCCCGGTCATCACAAAAATTCTTATTATGGCAGATGATCGCCTTCCCGGTAATTGTTAATTACAAAGAAAGCACCAATGAAATGAGGACACTATTTAATCTGGGCAACAAAGTCAATATATAACAAGTATAGTATAACATATCATATATCATGCATGTATTCTAAGATGTATATAGACATACATTTTATCATTTATGTATAATTCAGTTCATTCCCAGTGCAGTAGATCTGCCACATCGTCAGTGTAGTCCATTGTTGTCGTCAATTGGTTCAACAGATCTTCTTTCAAGACACGGAGTCTAGAGTCAATCACTCGGTATTTTCTCTTCCGAGCAGGTGCTCTTGGGTGAGCGCCTAGCTGCTCAACCCTCACTTCTGTTAGAGATTGTTCACAAATGTCGATTTCATAATTTTATAGTGTTAGTCCATTTTGATACCGTGCACAATAGAGATATGATGTACACAATAGACATAACGAGCCTTACATAAGTTCAAGGGTCTCACATACTCACATACGAAGCAAGGTGGTACACACATGTAACATTAAAACCCGCATATCTGCAAACATGTAATATATATCTCCTAATTAAAACATCATGGTCCACTCACACTCCGGAATCTATACCAAAATCGGGGCTGTCGATTGGCATTCATTCTCAAAAGCATACCATTGTGTTCCAAGGGGGCACGAACAATGAAGTGCATAGATTATTGTAACACTCAGTCGTGAGTTTGGATTTGGAACCAACCAACCAAGGATGTGGAACGTGTGTAGCTCCAGGGGTACTAAATTATTTCATGGGAATCTTCGCCACAAAGGAAACAATACAATCACGTTTGTTTGTTTTTTGTTTTTTAAAGTTAGAAAAATCATTTCATTGATTTCACGCAAAAACATTTTCTGTCACGATGTTTCAATTTAGCTATAGTAGTACACCATTCTACATAGTGACCACCAATTGATGTGTAAGTTCTGAGATGAGTTGAGTTGGGTTTAACGTACGCCGCTTTTAACAGTATTCCAGTTTTATCACGGCGTGTCAGCTTAATGTGGGAGGAAAGCCCGAAGTGATGCAGGTCTTAGACGTTTACCACTTCGGTGAAACCCACGAGCACGACGTGCATGTGCTGACAAACCTGTAAACATAATCGGGGCGAACCGGGATTCGAACCCTCAATCATAGGATTCTGGCGTGCCCAAGGGACACAACTCTGCACAGCGCATCGCAGCGCCTTAGACGACTGGGCCACCTGTACCCCCTGTAAGTTCCGAGAGTCTGACCATCAGCCCAACTACCGACTTCAAACAAACGACGCTCCCCGTGTGCTATATATTATACATATCTCAGGGGATGCTATCCTTGAGCGACCCCGAACTAAACAGGATCTGACGGTGCAGTTACACATGTGGTATTTCAAGCATGTCTTTACTGGAGTTGTTGCTGTCCAATCCAGTGAGATCAGCTTAAGCTGATGTGTCAGGGGGGATTCTGCGTCCTGGCGCTTGTATTGATCGACTGTCACACCTGGCGTCTATCACTGCTGTCCTTCCGTTGTCGGTTGGCGGAAGCATACCAGTTTCGGAGCAGTGCCGGTCGCAACCATCTGATCTTCAGGACAGGTAGGGTGTCTTACAAACCTTTAGAAGCAATTACAAAATATTTAAAATTTTCATTTCATCACGTGTATATCGCTCGTGTAAATAACATGTATTTATTACCTGTGTAGATCGTTTGGATATGTGACAGTCTTCATCATCTTCAGCGTGACGTCGTAGATAGTATATGAAACAATTAAAACAGCAATATCAATAACAAACCTTTTCATGAATATTTTGTTTAGATTGTGCACAATAGCTATTACAGTATACATTTCTGTTGAGGCTCGTGCAATTAATTGACGTGTTCCTTAATCGGAATTCAGTTTTTGTTAAACATAAACTTGTTCCACTGTACAGTAAACAACGGCTGTAACGTACTCAAAGGGACCACTAGTTTAAGTTTGTTAGAACCAGTCCGTTATAAGCATATGTACAGCAAATGACTGGGACCAACAATACGTTTTATCCGCCGGTTAGGTATGAACGTAGGGTGCTGTACACTGCGAGTTTGGGTTTAGTTTTAACCTATCTTCAAACAAATGCTATATGAAATATTAATGCATTGATATGATGCAGAGCCCAACACTATCCAGACCTTGCAGGAAGTGTCAGTGGTTATCGTATTGTTGACTTTGTTGTTCCGTGCAACGTCATCCCGTCTGAAGCAAAAACAACATTAAGCCTGTTATATATATATGTTATATAAGTGTTTAAATATATACAACGTATGCCTTGTATATACACTGTATTCTTCGAAACTTCATTTGTTTTTGTTACGAAGCATTCTTGTCAGAGATAAGTTGTAATAATATATTTGATATGAATAGTAAACAAGTGTCATCAGAATTGTTACAGTTATGTTTCTCAACTTTATTAGTTTTGTAGTTCTTTATTTTTGCAAGGGGTTACTTTATTATAAGGCAGAGAAACATGCTTACCATTATTATAACTATGGACCTGTGACGATCCGGGGTAGAATAGGTCTTCAGCAACCCATGCTTGCCGTAAAAGGCGACTATGCTTGTCGTAAGAGGCAACTAACAGGATAGGGTGGCCAGGCTCGCTGACTTGGTTGATGCATGCCATCGATCCGAATGGCGTTAATCGATGGTAATGATGTCAATCACTTGATTGTCTGGTCCAGATTCGATTATTTACAGACCACCGTCATATAGCTTTAATATTGCTTAGTGCTGCGTTAAACACACTCACAATTATAACTTTGTAAACACTAGAAGCCAGGCTACGGAAGACCCGGGTTCGATTCCCGACATGGGTACAATGTGTGAAGTGTGAAGCCCATTTCTGGTGTCAGAAGCCCATTTCTGATGTTGCTAGAATATTGCTAAAAGCGGCTAAAAACCAAACTCACCCACCGTTATAAGGAATATATATATATATATATATATATATATATATATATATATATATATATATATATATATATATATAAACCAAGTTATTGATTGCTATCAAGACACAAAATCAACGCGTGGATATAAACACTATAGACTTAAAGCAGTCCATGTTCCAATATCTCTACAGTAAATAATGATATAATCCGATATATATATATGCTTGTCGTCCCTAGTTGGTTCCGAAGTATTAAAAAAACTGTAATATTTTTTATGCATCTATCTTTGCATTTTTTTTTTTATTTGAGCCAGCCATACTTACATGTGTCATTCTTGTAAAATGGTGACTGATCCAGTCTATAAACACAACAAGAACCTGTAGAAAGAGCATGACCTCCGCAGCCTCTCTATCAGGTAATCACACTGCATCCCTTCGCCCTTGGAGTTATACTGCCATCAGTGTTTGGTCTGTGGTCAATGCTTGGGTGCGTCGGGTGCATCGATGATCTGGGATCGTTCAATAACCAGCAAGCAGCAAAATTCCCTTCCACTAATTTAACCCACCCGAGCTAGACATAGAGTAGACACGTGAGATCGTCTTGTCTGTTTTATATTTCGGTGTATGCATAAAGATTCAAAGTCTCTCATCAAGATGTATGGTAAGAGGGATGACTTCACCTTTCCAATAGTCAACTTTCCCTTTATATCCAGTAGGGGGCATGGGTGGCCCAGTCGTCAAAGGCGCCGCGATTCGCTGTGCAGAGTTGCGTCCCTTGGGCACGTCAGAAACCTATGATTGTGGGTTCGAATCCCGGTTCGCCCCGATTATGATTCTAGGTTTGAGACCTGCATCACTTCGGGCTTTCCTCCCACATTAAGCTGACACGCCGCGATATAACTGGAATACTGTTAAAAGCGGCGTAAAACCCAACTCACTCACTCGCTTTATATCCAGCAATATTCCAGCAGCTCTAGCCTTTGGTGCTCTTTCTACCAAAACGACAATATGACTCTTGCTCAGAAGTTGTTTGATCAAGGTTAACACTCAAGACGTCAGTAAAGCTTTCACAAATAGATTTATTATGGTAGGTGGACATTTCTAAATTTGACACATTATTGACAAAACTGATGTCCCATTGGAATCCCTATTTTCACTTGTGCCATATGTTCCCGTGTTTTTATTTTGTGGGGGGGTTCAGGTGAACAATTGACTTGCCTTTGCATGTGTTTATGATAGTGCCAGAGTGAGGGCAAGATAGCCTCACCTTTTCGCGAACACCTGGTATCATCACTATTTGATAGTGATTTTTAAAACCTTCTGATATCGTCGGAATCTTACAATCCTGTCATAAGTGACGCATCCAGTTATACAGCTGATATAACACATATGAACCTAACAATGTAGAAAACAGGTTCATCTTTGTCTTACTAACTTAAATGTATTATAACATCTCATGGTGACTGTATCATGTGAAATATACGCTCGCCACAAACAAACCATGCCATTAGAGCGACTTATCCACTTCAATAAAGACAGTCAGAATTGGTTTTCTTGAGAGCAAGGACAGTCTGAGCCTGTGAGAATCCTAAGGTCAGCCTGAGAGTATCCTAAGGTCAGCCTGAGAGTATCTTAAGGACAGCCTGAGAGAATCCTAAGGTCAGCCCGAGAGTATCTTAAGGCCAGCCTGAGAGAATCCTAAGGTCAGCCTGAGAGTATCCTAAGGTCAGCCTGAGAGTATCTTAAGGCCAGCCTGAGAGAATCCTAAGGTCAGCCTGAGAGTATCCTAAGGTCAGCCTGAGAGTATCTTAAGGCCAGCCTGAGAGAATCCTAAGGTCAGCCTGAGAGTATCCTAAGGTCAGCCTGAGAGAATCCTAAGGTCAGCCTGAGAGTATCCTAAGGTCAGCCTGAGAGAATCCTAAGGTCAGCCTGAGAGCATCCTAAGGTCAGCCTAGGAGAATCCTAAGGACAGCCTGAGACTGAGAGAATCCTAAGGACAGCCTGAGACTGAGGGAATCATAAGGACAGCCTAAGAGCCTTCCTTTATGCATAAAGTATTCCAAATTGTGTGTAGCCATGCGACCATTACAAGCAAACGATGCATTACGTAAATTGACGTGCCAATTACATGCTTTAAGTAATACATGGTTGAAGCATGTTTTGTTATAATATACGACTATAAAGTTTGAAATATTGAAATATGATAAGGATACACAACAATCATAATTAAAATTGGATCGGAAAGTACATTTGACTGTTAACGACTCTGCGTATTTTCACCACAACAAGGATAACGTGACGGAAATGGCTGAAAGCGGATCGGACATCGGAGCGGGCTGTCAGAGAAGTGAAATGTTGCAGGTTGTCGGAGACTGATTATCTCGGACTGTTGTTTAGTTCCGTTTCCATGAGAACCATATTGAAATTCCATTATTATCAATTCTGTGGCAACTGGTCTTCCATTTACACAGGTAATTGCTGACATTTGTTACCAAAACATGTATGCGATAAACAGGCCAGACTCGATATTACTTTACACGCAAGTGTTAACGCCGCTGCAGTAAGTCCAATATGTTTAAGCATATACATTAAGTTAAGCATATTGAAGTTAGCTAAGAGGTGATTTAATAACATTGTAATGATATATTGACCTATTGGTGCAAATATAAATACACCAAAATACGCCTAAATCTACTGTACTTCCAAAGACCTGGGAATTAAGTAATGCGTGATATGTCAAAAACTTTAAAGTTTATATATAAATACATTGCCTTAAAGTTTTTGACATATCACGCAAGACTTAATGCCCAGGTCTTTGGAAGTACAGTAGATTTAGGCTTGTATAGATTTTGGTGTATTTATATACCTATCACCGAAGTAGACACAATTTATTGATAACAACTTCTTTAATACTTTAATCCTCCACCTACTTTATATATTCTGTACAATGTTCCTCTTTAAGTCTTGCTTGACAACGGTATAAGGATCTTTACCGAAACGTCGCCTTTACAGTATTAAAGAAGTTGATATCCATAAATTGTGTCTACTTTGTCATCCGTCAACTTCTAAGTAATGCCTATCAAACAATTTACCTATCCCCGTATTACCCTTACCCTATATTGCATTAGGTTTCTCACCACCTCGGGTAAACCTAGGAAGCAGCTCATCTTCCTAGACCAGGTTTTGAAACAGGTCACTTCTAAATCTGCTTTGAGGTTTTACATTTCAGTTATTACACATAGGTTTTACAATTAACGTATATAAACTTGCATCGTGAATTTTTTTACACGGAAATGTCATGACGAGAATGGAACCCTTCAACATCACATATCGTGTGAAGTTTTGTAACCCACTGTTTTCGCACTGAGCTACCGAGGCAGGTGATGAGCAGTTGTTAAATGTATCATGTCATGACTCCAGCTAGTCCATGCTGCATGTGTTTCATCTCGCGCACGGGGGCACGGGTGGCCCAGTCGTCTAAGGCGCCGCGATTCGCTGTGCAGAGTTGCGTCCCTTGGGCACGCCAGAAACCTTTGATTGTGAGTTCGAATCCCGGTTCGCCCAGATTATGATTCTAGGTTTGTCAGCACCATACCCGTGCTCGTGGGTTTCACCGAAGTGGTAAACATCTGAGACCTTCATCACTTCGGGCTTTCCTCCCACATTAAGCTGACACGCCGTGATATAACTGTAATACTGTTTAAAGAGGCGTTAAACCCAACTCACTCACTCACTCACTCATCTCGCGTACGCTTTGAGCGAAATCCTTTTATACCGCGATACACTGTATTGTTTCACTACAAGATATGTCGATGTTTTCTTATTTTTTTCTGGCATTTCTTGGATTTAGACGGTTCATAAGTTGGACAAAACACGCCTCCTTGGTTTTGGTTGAAAATGTAAAACCTTGAGCTCGGGCTTTTCCCTCGCTCGCGGTTTAACATTTTCAACCAAAACCTTGGAGGCGTGTTTTATCCTGTCCATTAAAACCTTCTGTATGTTGTCAATGCTGTATATTTTGGACAAACAAACACAAATTAGAGTGTGCCCTCATATAGCAGTGTCCACGTGTAGAAACATTATTGTGTGTCGAACATTGAGCATGTAGGTGGTCGCACCCAAGTCTAAAGGTTTGCATGTGCACCTCGACGTGCCCCGTATCAATGTCTGGAACTATATACAGTGAGTTTAGTTGTTGGTTATTTTTGTCGGAATCGGAATAGGTTTTTGTTTGACTGATGTCGTTGGGAAATTCAATCCAGGATTGCATAGCAACCGTTTCAGATTTTATCGTTTTAGAATTTTTAGTGCGTAGTAACTGGAAGAGGAAAACAGTTGAGGCAATCTGGTATATATAACATATCGCCCAGGCAAACTAGCGATTGAGAGCAGGAGCTACGTCACAGAAGTCATGAGGGTGCGAGAGGCGTTCAATAAGTTTTGCAAGTCGCAGAATATCTTTTGCGCTTTTATTTTTCACTATTATCTTCATTCACCTCAATACACTTAATCCATTTGTCCTTTAATACCACTTTTATAGGAATCCGCAGATTGATCCTCTAACCACGCGCTCTGTGGCAGCCTTTGTGTCCTCGTTATCCTGGAAGTGTCCTCCACGTAGGCCAGATTTCATTTGCCGGAACAGGAAATAGTCACTGGGGGCTAAGTCTGGGCTGTACAGTTAAATCACCGCACCTGCAGCCCTACAAAACAAGGACTGGTCGGCACGGAGTCAGTATAATGTGTTTAACTGGGGTATCCATGTTAAACTGCGGCATGGTATCTTAGTGGGCTAGCAGTACAAAACCGACATTAGTCCGGACTAGTACAGGCGGGCAGGCAGGCACACGCGCACACACGCTCACACACACACACACACACACACACACACACACACACACACACACACACACACACACACACGCACATATATGTATATATACGAACATGTTACATAAGTGCAATAATCTTGAACGCGACGTTCATCCTCACCCCATGTGACCCAACTACAGTTAACTACGGTTATAACGAACTCAAAGGGACCACTAATTTTAGTTCATTATAACCGTAGTTCGTTATAAGCATATATACAACATAACTACAGCAAATAGTCGGGACCAAAACAGTAAGTTCGTTATATCCGTCAGTTCGTTATAAGCGTGTTCGTTATAACCGTAGTTTACTGTATTCCCCAAATTTAAAGACCCTAACAACTGCAAAGCGCTTCCCCACAATCACAATACCATAAGTAAGAAGATGATGTCTTTGTACTTATGGATAATGTCGGAAAAGGTACACACCAGCAAGACGTTCTACGAAGATATGACAGCTATATAATTGCACTTCTGTTTCATAATCACGACCCTGACCTTGTAATGACGTATTTTCACTGACGTATATTCTACCGCCAAAAGCACATAGGGAGGATCACATTATCAGTCGATGCCTCCAGTCTCTCGTGACAACGTTTATTAGCCCCAGCATCAGCTTCTTTGTAGCTGCCGTGCATTGTAGTCCGTTCCATCTCTATGGCACTAATGGACCTGCATCTGTCTGGGGACTTTATGACACTACTTATTCTAACGTCAGCGTTACATGCTCCGTGTTTACCGACCCTGCGATCCAGGCTTTTATTTCGATGTAATTAAAGTCACATGATACGATATTGGATGAAAGAGTTGTTGTGTTGGTTTGGGTTGTTGTTTAACGCCGCTCTCAGCAATATTCTGAATCGGCTGATCTCAGGACACTCTCACGTTGGCCTCGTGATACTCTCAGGCTGACCTTAGGACATTCTCAAGCTGTTCTCAGAACACTCTCAGGCTGACCTTAGGATTCTCTCAGACTGACCATAGGATTCTCTCAGGCTGACCTTAGAATACTCTCAGGCTGACCTTAGAATTCTCTCAGGCTGACCTTAGGATTCTCTCAGGCTGACCTTAGGATTCTCTCAGACTGACCTTAGAATTCTCTCAAGCTGACCTTAGGATTCTTTCAGGCTGACCTTAGAATTCTCTCAGGCTGACCTTAGGATTCTCTCAGGCTGACCTTAGAATTCTCTCAGGCTGACCTTAGGATACACTCAGGCTGACCTTAGAATTCTCTCAGGCTGACCTTAGGATTCTCTCAGGCTGACCTTAGAATTCTCTCAAGCTGTTCTTAGGATTCTCTCAGGCTGACCTTAGAATACTCTCAGGCTGACCTTAGAATTCTCTCAGGCTGACCTTAGGATTCTCTCAGGCTGACCTTAGAATTCTCTCAAGCTGTTCTTAGGATTCTCTCAGGCTGACCTTAGGATTGTCTCAGGCTGACCTTAGGATACACTCAGGCTGACCTTAGGATACTCTCAGGCTGACCTTAGAATTCTCTCAAGCTGACCTTAGGATTCTCTCAGGCTGACCTTAGGATTGTCTCAGGCTGACCTTAGGATACACTCAGGATGTCCTTAGGATTGTCTCTGGCTGTCCTTGCTCTCAAGAAAACCAATTCTGACTCCCTATATTGAAGTGGATAAGTCGCTCTAATGGCTTGGTTCGTTTGTGGCGAGCGTATTATTCACATGATGCAGTCACCAAGAGATGCAATAGTAAATTTAAGTCAGCAAGACAAAGATAAACCTGTTTTCTACATTGTTAGGTTCATATATCAGCTGTATAACTAGATGCGTCTGTTATGATGTGTTTGTAAAAATCACTATCAAATAGTTTGATACCAGGTGTTCGCGAAAAGGTGAGGGCATCCTGCATCGCCCGTGGCACCGTCACAAACATATACAAAGGCAAGACAATTGTTCATCTGAAAAAACACGGAAACCTATGGTACTAGTCAAAATAGGAAATTGCATCGTACATCATTTGTGTCACTGATGCGTCAAATTTGGAAATGTCCTCCACATGTCTACCATAAAACTTTTGAAAGCTTAACTGGGGCCTTGAATGTTGTAATCTTGGCCAAACAACTTCTGAGTTGTGAAATGCAGACACCAAAGCTGGAGCTGCAGGAATATTACTCGACACTAAGAGAAAGTTGACGATTGGAAAATTGAAGTCACTTTTGTTGTGTCACTCTGAATCCTTATGCATAGATCTTTAATATGAAACAGATGAAGCTGTCTCACTGGTCTCCTTTATTTCTAGTTCAGGTGGGTGAATCGGTGGAAGGGGATTGGCTAGTTGATGGTTATTGAACGATGTCAGATCACCGCTATACTTGAAGCTGAAGTTACACTTCTTGGCCAAATTACATTGTCTTGACTTTGCCAATCCTCGCATAAATTCCGATTCCTTTGCAAAAAAGCAACAGATCAGCAAGACGGGGAGCTCTATTGGTGCCCGTGGGGCTTCCTACGTCTTAGTCCTAAATGTTATGTACAGATGTCATGTACGAGAAAGTCCAGCATTTCACATACCGTTTTCTCAGTAAACTTCAGATGGCAAATACTTTCATTTTTGACAAATAGAGTATAGCTCGTAGTTACAGGTGGTGATTAGTTACAGGGGGCACTGTCACTCTGATTCTATAAGTATAGCTCGTAGTTACAGCTGGCGATCAGTTACAGGGGGCACTGTCACCCCGATTATATACGTATAGCTCGTATTTACAGCTGGTGATTAGTTACAGGGGGCACTGTCACCTTGATTCTATAAGTATATCTTGTAGTTACAGCTGGTGATTAGTTACAGGGGGCACTGTCACTCTGATTCTATAAGTATAGCTCGTAGTTACAGCTGGCGATCAGTTACAGGGGGCACTGTCACCCCGATTATATACGTATAGCTCGTAGTTACAGCTGGTGATTAGTTACAGGGGGCACTGTCACCTTGATTCTATAAGTATAGCTCGTTGTTACTGCTGGTGATTAGTTACAGGGGGCAATGTCACCCCGATTATATACGTATAGCTCGTAGTTACAGCTGGTGATTAGTTACAGGGGACACTGTCACCCCGATTATATACGTATAGCTCGTAGTTACAGCTGGTGATTAGTTACAGGGGGCACTGTCACCCCGATTATATACGTATAGCTCGTAGTTACAGCTGGTGATTAGTTACAGGGGGCACTGTCACCTTGATTCTATAAGTATAGCTCGTTGTTACTGCTGGTGATTAGTTACAGGGGGCAATGTCACCCCGATTATATACGTATAGCTCGTAGTTACAGCTGGTGATTACTTACAGGGGGCAATGTCACCCCGATTATATACGTATAGCTCGTAGTTACAGCTGGTGATTAGTTACAGGGGACACTGTCACCTCCGAGAATATACGTATAGCTCGTAGTTACAGCTGGTGATTAGTTACAGGGGGCACTGTCACCCCGATTATATACGTATAGCTCGTAGTTACAGCTGGTGATTAGTTACAGGGGGCAATGTCACCCCGATTATATACGTATAGCTCGTAGTTACAGCTGGTGATTAGTTAAAGGGGGGACTGTGACCTTGATTATATACGTATAGCTCGTAGTTACAGCTGGTGATTAGTTACAGGGGACACTGTCACCCCGATTATATACGTATAGCTCGTAGTTACAGCTGGTGATTAGTAACGGGGGCGGAGGTCACTGTCAACCTGTTTCTTTAACTTAGTATAGCTCGTATTTACAGCTGACGATTAGTTACAGGGGACACTGTCACCTTGATTCTATAAGTATAGCTCGTAGTTTCAACTTGTATCTTACATTCAGTAGCTTCAATATCCTGAAATAACCAGCGAAGGGAAAAACTGGATTAGAAAAAAATGGATTTATGCTCGTGTCATTGTGAGAGAATGCCTGGTAGTATAATTGAAGAGGTCAGGTATATGTTGCCGAAAATAATATCTGTATGTGTGTATGCAACTTAAATTGCCTCGGGGCGGTCGGGTAGCCTAGTGGTTAAAGCGTTCGCTTGTCACGCCGAAGACCCGGGTTCGATGCCCGACATGGGTACAATGTGTAAAGCCCATTTCTGGTGTCCCCCGCCGTGATATTGATGAAATATTGCTAAAAGCGGCGAAAAACTGTACTCACTCACTTACTCACTTAAATTACCTCAGTTGTATTCGTATGCATGTAGCGCCGAAACTACAGTAGCGTGTAAAGGAAGGTAATCACATAACGGTTGAATCATATCCTCATTACATCCAGACATCTCTGCTTATCAATAATGCATGTTTCCTTAAACAAGGTTTACGTATTATGTGCCTTGTCACCACGCCATGTCGCCAGTTTGTTCGCGGGCGTATTTTTACAGTTCGCCCAGGGTGACGCGTAATAACAGCATATTATATGTTAAAAGCGATGGTTGTTTGAAGTGGAGTTTAGTATGCACATATGTCGCTCGCGGTTATTGATCAGAGATGTTAAGTCACATTCCATGAAGACGTATTACAGACAGCTCTTTGTTCACCGCCATCATTGAGACGTGAACGTTTGCCAGGTTCAACGTGGTGCTCTTAAAGGGAAATTTCACACGAACTTGTACTTTTTCAACATGTAAAGTATTTACCAAGTAGTTTCATATCACAAGTAATTATTTATTTTTTTGCATTAAAGCAGTTCATAGCACCGTTGCAACATGTAATGGCCCAATGGCCTATAATTCGTGAATAAATTATGATGAAGACATTATAAACTAATTCTAAAATTGCGTTTTGTTTCAAATAAGGAAGAAAGTGACTTTTGTGTGTACACATCCCCTATCATGCCAGGAACACCTATACATAGTGCTGCTCACATGTCGACTGTGGCTTCATTTGTATCTTGGGGGGCACGGGTGGCCCAGTCGTCTAAGGCGCCGCGATTCGCTGTGCAGAGTTGCGTCCCTTGCGCATGCCAGAAACCTATGATTGTGGGTTCGAATACCGGTTCGCCCCGATTATGTTTCTAGCTTTGTCAGCACCATACCCGTGCTCGTGGTTTTCACCGAAGTGGTAAACGTCTTAGACCTGCATCACTTCGGGCTTTCCTCCCACATTAAGCTGACACGCCGTGATATAACTGGAATACTGTTAAAAGCGGCGTTAAACCCAACTCACTCACTCACTCATTTGTATCTTATTAGGTTTTGGCACATGCTTCGATCGCTTTGTGTATACAATGAGCCCCATTTGACCGGAAACATCACTTTTCGTACAACCACTGTAAGGAGGTGAGGTGAGGTGAAATGGGGTTTACTGCACTTATATAGCAACGTGCATGCACGTGTATGTGTGGCTGCTTGTACTAGTCCGGACTGATGTCGATTTATAGTGCCAGCACACTGACATACCATACCGCAGTTTAACATGAATACCCCACTCAGTCACAGTATACTGACTCCCAGCCGACCAGTCCTTGTTTTAGACATGGTAACAAGAAGTACCATATTTTAACGCCTTTTGGTATGACGCGGCCGGGGATCGGACCCGGGCGGACGCTCTACCACTAGACCACGGAGGCGGTACCACTGTTAGGAACCTCATTGTATCATCACAGAGAAAAAACTAAATCTGGAATATTGCAACTACAATGGCATCTTCAATATTAACCAGATTCCTGCTGTATTTGCTCTGCGACCGTTCTTATTCGTTGGGTCTAGTGGCAGAGCGTCCGCCCGGAGAGCGGAATGTCCGGGGTTCGATCCCCGGCCGCGTCATACCAAAAGACGTTAAAAGATGGTACTTGTTGTACCCTGTCTGGCGCTCGGCATAAAGGGCTAAAACAAGGACTGGTCGGCTCGGAGTCAGTATAGTGTGTCTGAGTGGGGTATTCATGTTAAACCCCATTTCACCTCACCTCACCTCACCTCACCTCACCTCACCTCACCTCACCTCTTATTCGTTGGAGTTAGGTAATCGTCACTGGTCATCATTTGTGGCCTTGCGTGTACACGTCCGAAAGAAAGCAAAGCAAGGACATTGATATTTTTTTTGGTTCTCATGTTATGTCCTTAATATGATTTAATTCTACAAAAGTTAAGTTCTAAAGTGACCATTTTTTTAAAAATAAAAGCATATTTTGTGATCATGCAGGACAGAGATGCGTTGGCTTTGAGGCATGGCTTACGAAGCGCGGCCTTGACTCTCCCAACGCAAACAAGCCTAGGGGCTGACAGAGGAAAACAATAATAATCCGCTGTAGAGATACGGGGGAGGGAGGAGGAGGGGGGCATCCGGGGCATCATCCTGCCCCATGGTCTATAATGGGGATTTACGTTACGTGAGACATGATTCTATGAGATTATTTCTGCTAAATGCATAAAGTAATTGTGGATAGAGTACTATAGTGAGCGTTAATAGGCGCTATAATCATTGTTGATTAGATAATGATTTGATCAGTCGTGTCATCAGGACTAATGATTGATGGAGCGCCACTGGAGTCGATGTTCTCTAGATTACGCAAGGCCGGTAAAGCCTTAGATTGACCCTGCAATGTCGTGCTGTTCGTTTAGATGCTGTATCTGATTTCTGTTATGATGTCTGGCATTGCGTCAATGCCAACTTGTAATATGAATTGGCTTTTCATAATGGGCGACGGATATCGGTTGGTATTTGATTGATTTGGTTTGGTTGACAAGCTGGTGTTACGTTTTGAACAATATTTTGAACATCAAGAAATAGTTTTGTTATACTGCATGGCAGGTGCAAAATGGACGATAACTCTTTTTCCTTAAATCACATATGCGACGTTCCAACGGTTGCTCCTGTCGCTGGTTCCCAGTTCAATGTGCGCTGCGACAACTTGTGGTATATAGAGACGAAGCCAAGTGGAAACGGTTCTCTGTTGCACCATTTCAGTTTCTGGCTTCCAGCTGAGTCCAGCATCGACTATAAGTTCTTTGTCTCACCTACAAATGTCACACCGATCAAACGATCAGGTTAACACCTAATTCAAAATGACTGCTTCACTTCAGAGTAAATCACTGACAGTTGTGCTTCTGTGGGTTGCAGGTATGTAAACCAGCGGGAATCAGTTGTCTCGTACTTCATCATGGAGGAAGAGTTGGCAGATGACCTCGGTATCCAGGCCGCCCTCCCAGGCCTCACCAGCAGCACCACGCCACAGGTAGATATAGCATGACCACTCCACAGGTAGATATAGCATGACCACTCCACAGGTAGTAATAGCATGACCGCATCACAGGTAGATATAGCATGACCCCGTCAACATGTAGATATAGCATGACCACGTCAACATGTAGATATAGCATGACCACTCCATAGGTAGATATAGCATGGCCGCATCTCAGGGAGACATAGCATCACCACTCCACAGGTAGATATAGCATGACCACTCTACAGGTAGATATAGCATGACCACTCCACAGGTAGATTTAGCATGACCACTCTACAGGTAGATATAGCATGACCGCATCACATATAGATATTGCATGACCACTCTTAGAGGTAGATATAGCATGACCACTCTTACAGGTAGATATAGCATGACCACTCTACAGGTAGATATAGCATGACCACTCTACAGGTATATATAGCATGACCACTCTACAGGTAGATATAGCATGACCACTCTACAGGTAGATATAGCATGACCACTCTACAGGTAGATATAGCATGGTCACGTCAACAGGTAGATATAGCATGACCACTACAAAGGCAGATATAACATGGCCGCATCTCAAGTAAATATAACATGACTACGTCACAGGTGGATATAACACGACGTGCCACAAGTGGATATAGCATGACGATGCAAAGGAAGATGCAACATGACAGCATCACAAATAGATATACCATTACCATATCACAAGTAGATATAACATGACGTGCCACAGTTGGATATAACATGACCGCGCACGTCAATAGTAAATGTAGCATGACAGTTACATATACAATGGTAATAACAGCCATTA
The DNA here is from genome assembly GCF_022045235.1 of Haliotis cracherodii. NCBI lineage: Eukaryota > Metazoa > Mollusca > Gastropoda > Lepetellida > Haliotidae > Haliotis > Haliotis cracherodii. The sequence goes on from NW_027266264.1 coordinate 69,171,700, forward strand.
TAGTTATTAGGGTAGTACAGAGTATAGAAAGTAAAGTGTGTATAAAAACAGATTGTTGCAAATATGAGTACAATGTTCAATGTGGGAACGGAATGCAATCATAAACCGTAGTGCTAGTCCTGTCCTAGGCCAGGCATACATGTTATCTCAGCGCCATGACAAGCTCTAATGAAGGGGGGGGGGGCGTGAAAATATTCAGGATTTTATCACGAGAAGATGGTGAAGAAGGTCGTAGAAAAATATTTCTACACTGACATTTCGGTGAATGTTGTTAGGAAAATTACCAATATGCACCGACGATGTTTTTCCAAAGGGAAAATTATAAATATAATCCAGAGGAATCAGAACACTGATCGCCGAAAATCTCGAGATGTACTAGTATATGAATCTCAACGACGCGTAGCGCTATAAAAAGTGCCAACTATTAATTAAATAGTATATGAGAAGCTGCCATTGATCTGCATTTGCGGAAATATCTGCCTATTTGGGGAATCTGCCAAAGATCAGAGTCCAACATATCGAGAGACAAAAACGATGCTATGATATCATTATCAATATGAGAGGCGTATACCATGACCGACCAGCCACGTCTCGCTGTTTCCGGGTGTTATGGTGGCATGTAATAGACCACGCTCTGTACAAACTTACACAGCTGTAATGTGGGCTGACACTGGTACGGAACGTGAAGACGTGTGTCGCCCTTGTCCCTGTGTGATGATAGGCCATGTACATGTGCAGCATCTCCTTCAGTGTGATGCAGGGCCGAAGCTACCCTGAGTGAGTGAGTGAGTTTGGTTTTACGCCGCTTTTAGTAATATTCCAGCAATATCACGGCGGGGGACACCAGAAATTGGCTTCACACATTGTACCCACGTCGGGAATCGAACCCGGGTCTTCGGCGTGACGAGCGAACGCTAACATTTGAGAAAATATTTCAGATCACCATTTCTGATTAAGCCTTGTTTTACGTTAATGCTTTTTATGGGTCCTGACATATTCTTCAAACTAATCTCATTTCATCCATATATTTCTAGGGAAACACCAGTATAAGATGCTTGACCAACACGGACATCATAGCCATGGTGAAGATTTGGGCCGAGAGCCCGAATATGGAGATGGTTAACTCCTCCAACTGCACATACAACGACGTCATCGATTGGCTGGACCACCAAGACCCCAGCAAACCCGCCATCTTGACCATGGGACGCCAGTTTTACGCCTACTTCACACCTCTCATCATGATCGTGGGCATCATCGGCAACTCCCTGTCACTCAACGTCTTCTTATCGAAGAAAATGCGGACCCTCTCCGCTAGCACCTACCTCGCCGCCTTGTCAACGTCAGATTTAACGGCGTTGTTGTTCTACGTCATGATCGAATGGCTGATTAGGGGCATTCCCGTCCTGCACCCGGACAAGCGGGTGACGTTTATGCACGTGAATGGAATTTGTCAGATGATTATGTATTTCCACTACGCTTCCAGGTTTCTATCGGCCTGGCTAGTCGTGGCCTTCACAGTGGAACGCTACATCGGCGTGTGTCATCCGTTACGTCGACGGGACGTTTGTACGTTATCCAGCACCAGGCGTATCGTAGGGGGACTTGTCATAGCGTCGCTTGTCCTCAACATCTTTAAGCCAATACTGAGTATCGTGAACGATGTGGAGAAATGGGGTCGGATGTGTACCACGAACCCAGACTACAGACACCTGTCCTTCATCCTTGATAGCATCTTTGCCGTCATGATAACGCTTGTGCCCTTTTGCATCATCACAGTTCTCAATCTGCTCATCGTGAGGAAGCTGGTACTGAGAAACAAGAGGCAGATGGCGTGTAAGATCATCACAGAGGAGAGTATCATACGTCTCGAGTTCACCTTGATACTCCTAGCTGTGTCATTGTGTTTCATCGTGTTCAATGTGCCCTACTTCTCCACGTGGTGTAAGCTGTTTCTCACCTCCAAATTTGTACATTTAGCTAAATTCGACGATTTCCGTGACTTTGAACATTTCCAAGGAACACTGTGGATTACACGTTCGATTTTCTATATTAATTATTGTATAAATTTCTTCCTGTACAGCATCACCGGGGCCTACTTCAGGCGCGAGTTGAAAATGTTATTCTTTTACCGATCTCAAAAATACAAGACATACACCCGTTGTTCCCGCCTTAATTCTAACTCCCACACGCCCCAGTCCTGGGTATAAAATACCCGGATGTGTGACTTGCCCCCTCCTGTGCAGTAACATCGTCTTGCTACATCCACCGCTTCAGATCGTTTGGACTTTATATCAAAAGTTGTTTAAAGAAAGTCTACATTAAATCAAAATATAATGTTAACAGCTGACGAAGTACTGCTGGTTTTCAAAGCCCACCATTCCATATTACACGGAAGCCGAATGGTAACATGATTGGCAAAATGAGTTAGTGATATGTTGTAGGTCCGTGGTTGTGCACCTTAACTGCCCGGCAACAGCAAGTATGCACTTGGAAACAGGATTTGAAGCAGTCACCGAAACACTGCAAACTTTAGGTTCAAACCCATCACCGTCGATTCACCATTTCTTGTTAGGTTCATTTTCACTATCATCAAACGTGGGTGTATACTTTCCTTTGCCTGGCAGTTTATGTCGTAGTTTTCGATTGTAGTTTCTGTGGGTTTGTTTTGTAGTTTGTAATTGTTTGCATAAGTTTGTATATATTTGTATTTGTTTGTATACTTCTTTGTTTGTAGAGAAAAATTACGTCTTTTGACTTTTGAACTATTTTAGCCTGTTGTCAGTCTGTGAAAATGTTTCGGGAATGATCGCCATACTGAGGCAGCATTCAGTCCCCCGTCAGCTCTAAATGTATATTCCGTCAGTCTGTCCGTCCTCTAGTGCCCTACTTCCAAAAGTCCTACCTTTGTACAATGCCTATACACGTGATTGGGGCTTCCTTTCCTATTTTGAATCGATTGTTGACGTTCTTTTTATATTTATATCCAATAGAGCCTCACACACCCGCCAAGCGCCCATTTTCATAAACAAATAGATTTACCCATCTCCTTTTTCCATACGCCCATAGGCAGCTCAAGGATTCGTACAACGGTCCACACATGATATTTACGCTGGCGAAGGCATAACGTCGCCATTTTGTCTTTACGTCAATTTAGTTGAATTCCTCGCCAACAATGCATGGTTATACGAGTGGACCAGCACAACACATCCTTACCCAAATACCCCCCCCCCCCCCCCCCCCTACCCTGTCTCATTGTTACCTGTGTACCAAGCATGCCCTTGTACAGAGATCGCGTAAAGACAAGTGTACCACCATGCTTGGTTTGTGGAATGAAGCCCTCGGCCCTCTGCCACAAAGCGACTTAAGGCGCTTTGACTGTCGTAAGTTTACATTAAAGAATTGAAGAAGCGATTGTCCTATCGCTAAGATCATTAATTTTTGTGGACCGAGATCCTGGGTCGCGTTTCAGAAAGCGATCCCAGCTCTACGACTATTGTAACCCCTATCCATTAACATAAAACCCTATCACAAGGAGTGGTCTTACGATTACGTGACTGGTACTGAATTCACGTAATGGTGGTCCTTTGGTGCCACCCAAAGCGTCTTCAAGCCAAGATTAGCGTATGTAAATAATAATCACTTCAGAAATTGGACGGCCGCCACGTTGCACGGGAACCTATATGAATATGTCTCTTATTGACGACTGCCTCACCATGTGACAGTGTCGTTGTTCGTTGTTACCGTGATCTTGTTGTTGGCTATGCTACACTTTTTTCACATGGTTTTATGTCTTTTTTTGTTATATGAATAAATATTTGGTTTCATTTTGTTTTTCTGTTACACTCTTCATGTCCTATTGCGTTGGGGGATGTCTAGCTAGCAACTTTATTTCAAAAGGTACTTGAACCCAGATATACTTATTGTGCACAAAAAATAATCCCTAGCTTTATATGATGGCAATAGTAAATGTGATCATAATAAAAAATATATAAAAATATATTAAAATGGCATGGCATTACAACCTTGGTTATCTTCGTCAAGGCAGAACACGGTATTTCGAAGTCGGTTCAATGGTTATTTGTGTCAAAAAGAAAATAATACTTTTCTAATGGGAATTAAAAATAATCAGACACTTTATTTTTATTTGGATTTTTAGAAATAATCTAGTGTATATTGATACAATTTTAATTGGAGTTTTTAATGTGTTACTTGAAAATATATTGTCGTTGAAAAGTGTATAGCTGTACACATTCAGTCTTCAAGGAAGTGAAGACATGCGATAGAACTCTCTAATCACTGGATGGCGAACACATAGACATCACTGGAGGACACGATGAACGAGACGTCACACAGAGAATAAACCCAACACTTCCCATAAAACACAACACTGCACATAACACACGTGATACGCATCACACACAACATATGACATATTTTTTCCCATATAACACACGTGATACACGTCACACACAACATGAACACAACACTTCCCATATAACACTCGTCACACACTATATAGCACAATTTTCCCCATATAATACACGTGATACACGTCACACACAAGTAACACAACACTTCCCCTATAACACACGTGATGCACGTCACATACAACATGTAACACAACACTTCCCCTATAACACACGTGATACACGTCACACACAAGTAACACAACACTTCCCCTATAACACACGTGATACACGTCACACACAACATTTAACACAACACTTTCCATATAACACACGTGATACACATTACACACAACAATTAACACAGCACTTACCATATAACACAACTCTTCCTATATAACACACGTGATACACGTCACACAAAGCATGTAACACAACACTTTCCATATAACACACGTGATACACATCAAACACAACATTTAACACAACACTTACCATATAACACAACACTTCCTATATAACACACGTGATAGACGTCACACAAAGCATGTACCACATCACTTTCCATATAACACACGTGATACACATCACACACAACGTGTAACACAACACTGACCTTATAACGCACGTGATACACGTCACACAAAGCATGTACCACAACACTTCCTTTATAACACACGTGATACACGTCACACACAACATGTAACACAACAGTTCCTGTATAACACACGTGATACACGTCACACACAACGTGTACCACAACACTTACCTTATAACGCATGTGATACACGTCACACAAAGCATGTACCACAACACTTCCTATATAACACACGTGATACACGTCACACACAACATGTAACACAACAGTTCCTATATAACACACGTGATACACGTCACACAAAGCATGTAACACAACAGTTTCCATATAACACACGTGATACACGTCACACACAACATGTAACACAATGCTTCCCATATAACGCACGTGATACACGTCACATACAAGTAACACAACATTTCCCATAACACTTCCCAAATTACACACGTGATATACATCACACACAACACATAACACAACACTTCCCCTATAACAGACATGATACACGTCACACAACATTTCACACAATACTTCCCATATAGCACAACTCTACCCATATAACACACGTGATACACGTCACACACAAGTATGACAACAGTTCACATATAACACACCTGATACTCGTCACACACAAGTGACACAACATGTCCCATATAACACTATACTTCCCATATAACTCACGTGATGCACGTCACACACAACACTTCCCATATAACTCACGTGATGCACGTCACACACAACACTTCCAATGTAACACACGTGATACACGTCACACACAACACTTCCCATATAACTCAAGTGATGCACGTCACACACAACACTTCCAATGTAACACACGTGATACACGTCACACACAACACTTCCAATGTAACACACGTGATACACGTCACACACAACACTTCCCATATAACTCACGTGATGCACGTCACACACAACACTTCGAACGTAACTCACGTGATGCACGTCACACACAACACTTCCAATGTAACACACGTGATACACGTCACACACAATCTCCGACCAGACCGCACGAAACCATTTAAGAGCAACAGGTCTACGAGCAAGACATCCTGTTCGACGCGTCATATTGACTCGACAACATTGTCAACAACGACTGCATTGGTGTCACAACACAGGGTATGGCCTCAACTGCGACGGAGAGATGTCTGGCTCAGCGACGAATTAAGATTTATCCTCCGTCGATGTGATGGAAGTGGGTGTGTGGGTGTGGGTGTGTGGGTGTGGGTGGGTGTGTGTGGGTGGGTTTGGGTGTGGGTGGGTGTGGGTGTGGGTTGGTGGGGTTTAAGATTATTGCACTTATTATAGCGACGTGCATGTACGTACGTGTGTGTGGTGTGTGTGTGTGTGTGTGTGTGTGTGTGTGTGTGTGTGTGTGTGTGTGTGTGTGTGTGTGTGTGTGTGTGTGTGTGTGTGTGTGTGTGTGTGTGCGTGTGTGTGTGTGCGTGGTGTGGGTGGGTGTGGGTGGGTGGGTGTGTGTGTGGGTGTCGGCTTGTACTAGTCCGGACTGATGCCGATTTATAGTGCTAGCTCACTGAGATACCCTGTCGCACTTTAACCCCACTCAGACACAGGATACTGACTCCGAGCCGACCAGTCCTTGTTTTAGCCCTTAATGCCGAGAGTAACAACAAGTACCATCTTTTAAGGTCTTTTGGTATGACGCGGCCGGGGATCGATACCCGGACCTTCCGTTCTCCGGGCGGACGCTCTACCACAAGACCACGGGGGCGGTCCTTTCATAGAAAGACGTGCGTAATAGTGATAAGTCTTGTTGTATGTATGGAGGTATATTCACAAACCCTTAAATCAAATGAGTAAATTGTTTAGTTGAGACAAATCAGTGAAATAATCAGGGGTCAGTGTCCGTTGATAATGGACAAAGTTGACGAACATGTAGTGATCAAGTTCTTGCAGAAAAAAGGACTTAACACCAAAAGCCATCTAGTGGGGAATGTGCCCATCCCTCCCCTCCCTCCCCTCCCCACCGTCAAGGCGTCGGCAACAGAGTTTGTGACTATGGATGCAAATCTGGGTTCACCACTTCCAGTCTAAGTCCAAGCAACAATCAAAACTATGGAAGCGTGAGTCATCGCCGTCATCAAAGAAGGCAAAGGCTGTCCCTTTGGAAAGGTAATGGCATTCTTGGGGTGTCGAGAGTGTCATCATTTCCAAAAGGCCAGACAATAAACGGAGCATATCATGCTGCACTTTTGAACAACTAAGACTAATAAATTAAGACTGAGAGCCATGGGGAACTGAGAAAAGGCGTACTTTTGCCATAATCAGTCATTGTCATGGCACCAATCCACAAGTGTAGCTTTAAACCCCTCTAGCACCCCCCTAATTATGCTGATCTGTCTGTCAGACCTTTCCCAAACATCTTTTCCCAAACATGAAGAAAACACTAGCAAGAAGCAATTTCGATTTGAACGATGGCGTCATAGCAGCCGTGGAGAACTTTCTGGACAACCAAAAAAGGATTTTCTGTCTCTGTCTAACTTTTCTCAAACATGAAGAAAACACTAGCAAGAAGCAATTTCGATTTGAACGATGGCGTCATAGCAGCCGTGGAGAACTTTCTGGACAACCAAGAGAAGGATTTTCTGTCTCTGTCTAACTTTTCTCAAGCATGAAGAAAACACCAGCAAGAAGCAATTTCGATTTGAACGATGGGATCATAGCAGCCGTGGAGATCTTTCTGGACAACCAAGAGAAGGATTTTCTGTCTCTGTCTAACTTTTCCCAAACATCTTTTCTCAAACATGAAGAAAACACCAGCAAGAAGCAATTTCGATTTGAACGATGGCGTCATAGCAGCCATGGAGAACTTTCTGGACAACCAAGAGAAGAATTTCTACGAATCTGGGATAAAGTCCCTCCAACATCGTTGGCATAAGTGTATCAATGTCGAATAAAAACAATCCTTTTTTTCTATGTGAGGCATACCAATCAACGTATACCACATGAAACAGATGATATACCACATTATAAATACGATAGTTATATTTGACGTACCGGATGTAATAAAGTACATGACACATCACATAAAGCACCAAGCTGACACGTTACAAATTGTATAAAATGCATGATTCGTCAGAGTGAATTTGAGTTTGGTTTAATGCCGATTTCAGTAAATGAGATTTCAGACATGTGCGGACATTTCCTGATTTCACGAATGAATGACAAAAAATATGCCCGATGCAATTCCCTAGTTTGCTTTGTACTATATGTTCCAGTGGGTTTTACTGGTGAGCAATTAAGCTGCCTTCGCATGTGTTTGTGATTGTGCAATCGGTGGGTCTGGATACGCTCACCTTTTCGCGAACACGCGGTATCATTACTGTTTGATGGTACTTCATAAATAAATGCTCACGATACAGCCAGAATCGTACAATGGATTCATGGATATGGAACGGGTTTGGGCGCTTTTCTCTATTATAAACTGACGTCCAAAAGAAACTTTACCAACTGAAAATATAAATTTCAGACAAAGTATAAAAAATGTCGATGAAGTCTATCTTAAACACATAACCTAAATACAACAATAGTGCATGCAGAAAATGTTAATTGTCTGTTACAATTTCGAGATAACACGCGAAAAAGTGAAAAAGTGAAAAACACGTGCACCACGGACAACTGCAAATGCACGTGCGGGTAAGGGTATAAAACGATTGCAACGGAAAGTCAGACATCCACAGTGATAAAAAAAAACACAAAAGAAATGCCACGACTCACAGTCGAACAACGTGAAAGAGCCTTGGGTATGGTACAGATGGGAGTCACCCACGCCCATATTGCACAACCTTCGGTTGCTCCCGTGTTGCCGTTACTAACTTGATGCAACGTTACAGACAGACAGGGCGGACCGCTGACAGGCCAAGAACAGACAGACCCAGGGTGACCACGCCCCATGATGACCGGTACTTGCGTACCTTGCACCTCCGAAATCGCTTCCTGACAGTGACGTCATCGGCGACAAATGCCTTAGGTCACAGGGTTAGTCGACAGACAGTGGCCAGGAGACTCAGGGCTCATGGAATCAGGGCTCATGGAATCAGGGCTTTTAGACCATACAGAGGACAGCTATTGACAGCGCAACATCGTCGTCTGCGATTGAGATGGGCCCGGGCTGTACGACGTTGGCAACGACGTGACTGGCAGAGGGTTGTCTTCACTGAGGAAAGTCGATTCTGTATGTTTAGGGCTGATGGAAGACAACGTGTTTACCGCCGAAGGGGTGAACGAACGGCGGCGTGTTGCGTGCAGGAGGTCGTACCATATGGTGGAGGGAGTGTCATGGTGTGGGGAGGGATCTGTGGGCAGGAGAGGACACCGCTGGTCATCGTTGACTGAAAATTGACAGCTCAGCGTTACATAGATAACATTCTTCGTCCTACCATTTCTCCAACAGCAGCCACGTGGTGTCATTTATCAGCATGACAACGCTAGAGTCCATACAGCCAGAATTGTCACTAACGTCATCGCAGCCAACAACGCCAACGTCCTGCCGTGTCCTGCACGCTCACCCGACATGTCCCCCATAGACTGGGACTTGATGGACACTCTCCAGCCAACCGGCAAGAACTGATCTTGGCCCCCCCAAGAAGAATGGCGTCAAATCCCACATGACCTCATCAGACGACTGACTTTTTCTGTGCGTCGAGTTTTTGCGTGTATTGAGGCATTTGGTGGCCACACACGCTACTAATAACTTGTGAATGAACGTGAGCAATTGTTTATGTACTCTGCTTATTGTCCATGATTCTGAAAGCTCGAGTTTTGTACCACACCCAACTTTGGGGGGCTCTGACGTCATTCTTGGTCGCGGTATCATTGTCATTTTCAGTGTTGATTATGTTGATATTATATATTGATCTGCTCAAACACTTTATTCATGCATGTATGTTTTGTTGTTTTTGAGCAAGAGTGATTTCAAACTCTGGTAAAGATTCTTTTGAACGTCAGTTCATTTACTCATATGTTACAGCTGGTTTGACGCCAATATATGACTCGCTGTGGGGTTGTGATCGGTTTTTATTCAGATGAAGAAACGTTGCAATGACGGAATGGAGAAAGGGAGAAAATGGAGAAAATGGCCCTGAAACAATTACAACAGAATAGAAACGGCCATACATTATATCAGTTATACATTCATATCACAAGTAGCTTATATAAAGAATATATTAATACTATGGTATCTCATAATACATTGTAAATTGTTACAAATTAATCCATTAGTGATGACACATGTTATCACGCCAAGGGAGACAATTTCCCGCCAAATACAACATTTTGCCCACATACTCAAAATTAAAACAATATTTACACATATACCTAATATACACATAATTCCACAAGTAAGCTGACGTACATTTAAATAAGCACGTAGTAACCATCAAAAGCTACATACAAAGTGTACATGAAGATAAAATATATTTAAACATGCTAATGAGCCTTACCTATTTGTGGAATGAGCCATGTAATTGAACGTGGTGACTCACGTCCGATGACCATAGATTGCCTGTAATTCATAAACACAATCATACAACATTGTGACAATGCATTCACCATCACTCAGGGTCTCCGCTCACACAATTCAAACAAAACCATTTTTATATATATATACACACACAACCACCTGACAAAAGCAGACGTTTAATAACTATTTTTAACTCTAATCAGAACATGTAAAAGACATAATAAATCTAAACATAATTTAGTGTTTAAGTATTTAACTGACCTGTTGAATCCTACTGCCACCTTGTTGTTGCCTGTGCGGTGCTGTGATTGTGAGTTGGTTAGATTGGTGCAAAGAAGACTATCTTAGTTTTTTTAAATTAGCCAATGAGAAGTTAAGAATAAGGGTCAGGTGATAAACAACTTTCATCCTGGATCCAGAATGAGGCAATACTCTTGATCCAGCATTATACTTTACATAACTCTGACGTCATAACCATTCAGATGAATGAAATTCATAGGAACTAATGGTAAACAAAATCAAATGTCAATCTAATTGACATTTCGCTTAAAACCACAAACATTAGAATACTGCCACCAACCATCAATATTTTTAACAACCTTTTTATGACTTATACATTATTTTTATTCATATTTTACCTTTAAACCATAAAATATGAAATACCATGTTACATCCAATACTTGTAAAATAGATATATACAAAGACACCAAATTATGACATTAAAATACCCTCAAAATGTCACTGCTACACACTACCCCCCCTATCAATAAATGATGTCCCCGTCATCTATCATTTATCTTTGACGACGGATAAAAGAACATCTGATACCTTAGAAGGCAATGTGTCAAAAGTTCCACTGGTTGCCAGATGTTCTAGAAATCTTGCTTTCTCCAGCCAGTCTGGTGGTCGACCTGTTTGTGACATGACAAACTCACCACTAGTTTGCCATGCAGGTTTCCGTGTAATTCTGTCTGATCGTCTGGGCCGACTTGGGGGAATAGGTTGCACAGGAGGTCCAGTCCTTGCATTGTTCACTCCAGATGTCTCGGGACTACTTTTAGTCTCTGTTTCAAGATTTTCTGGCATGACGTCCATGACAGTTGCAACATCACTGATGTGGTCTACATCAGCCACATCCGGGACAGTTGCAAGATCTGTGACATGAGCACCATCCGTTGCAATGCCATTGGCAGCATCGGAGACATCTGTGATATTGGCAAGATCCGAAACGACCTTAACATCCATTACATCTTGATCTTCAGTGACTGATGTGGACTCTGATTCTGATGGAGAATCACCAATACGATCAACTTCCACTGATTCAGTTTCTTCCTCAGTTCGATCTTGTACAAGATCTTCAACATGGATTAAATCACCTTCATCCTGTTGCTTCATTTCCGTCAGTTGAACTTCAGCACCAACCATGTTACCTGTGGATGTATCACTGGCTGAAGAGACAGAATCAATATGAGGAGTAGATGAAACTGACAAAATAACCTCGTCATGGTCTTCATCATGTTCCAGTATGTCATCTGGTTTGTCTGTCACAGTTTGAATACTCGTTCTCTTTCTTGGTTTTGGTTTAGGTCTTACGGTTTCCATAGCAACACTTCCAATAGGGAGGAGATGATTCCGATGCAAAGTTCTTATTCGACCCTCTCCATTCTCTGGCTCCACTACAAACACGGGTATAGTGGGATTTGGGTGTCCTTTGACAATGTATGCATCATCCTCCCACCGGTCTGCTAGCTTATGTTTACCTTCGAAGGCAAGGGCTTTTACCAGTACTCTATCCCCAACATGGACAGCTGCTCCTCTTGCTCGCTGATCATAGTTCTGCTTTTGCTTTCTCTTAGACTTCCTGGTGATGTTAGAGGCCAATTCATATGATTTCTTTAGTCTGTCACGCAGAGACTTTGTGTATAATTGTAACGACTGGTTGGCATGGTCTCTGTCAATTCCAAATGCAAGGTCTATCGGCAATCTTGGATGACGTCCAAACATTAAATAAAAGGGAGAATGACCCGTAGTTTCATGTTTGGTACAGTTGTAGGCATGAACTAGAGGAGAAACATGCATCTTCCAATCCTTCTTTTGATCAGGTTCAAGGGTGCCAAGCATATTCAAAAGTGTTCTGTTGAAGCGCTCTGTCTGGCCATTACCCATAGGATGGTACGGTGTTGTCCTCGACTTCTTCATTCCGGTAATTGTACACAGCTCCTCAATCAGACGACTTTCGAAGTTTGCACCTTGGTCTGAATGGATTCGGGCTGGTAAACCATAATGTACTACAAAGTGATTAAGAAATGCTTCTGCTGTTGTACGGGCAGTCATATTTCTTGTTGGAACAGCCTGAGAATACTTAGTGAAGTGATCCGTAATTACAAGGATGTGCTGATAGTTCCCCTTCGAAGGTTCCAATGTAAGAAAGTCCATAGCAACTAACTCCAATGGATATGTGGTCTCGATATTCACTAAGGGAGCTCTGGTATTTGTTGTTGACTTTCGGCGTAAACATCTCTGGCATTCCTTCACCCATTTCTCAACTTGACTTGCCATTCCAGGCCAATAGAATCGCTCTCTTACCAAAGCCAATGTTCTATCCCGTCCTAAATGACCAATATCGTCATGAAGACTCTTGAGAACTTGGGCACGGAGATGATAAGGAAGTACCAACTGTTCTGCAAGTTCATCATCCATGGTAGTCACTCTGTATAGCACACCTTGCTTGAGTTTAAGGTTGTCAAATCTGCGAGAAAGGGATGTAAATTCACTGGATTGCATGTAATCATTTCTTGGCTTTTGTCCTGTTCTGACCCATTTGATGACATCTGCAAGTGTCGGATCACAAAACTGTTCATGTCTCCAATCCTTTGGAGACATGCTCTTCAGGTCATGACCTGTATCACCAACATCTACCGACTCTGAGGACATGCTTAAACACTCAACATAATTGGGTGCAGAAACAGACTGACAGATAGCCTTGACAGATTCTGAGGAAATCTGATTATCTGCAGGCTCTGTTGCATGATCTCCGGGAATCCTTGACAGCACATCTGCATCAATATTTGATTTTCCAGGTCGGTATTTGACATCAAAATTGTAAGCTGACAAGGCAGCTAGCCATCTGTGGCCAGTTGCGTCGAGCTTCGCGGTAGTCAGAATATATGTCAGTGGGTTGTTATCTGTATATACAGTGAATTGATTGCCAAAGAGGTAATCATGGAACTTCTCAGTGATTGACCATTTCAATGCAAGAAACTCCAATTTGTGGGCTGAGTAGTTGTGCTCCGACTTTGACAATCCTCGGCTGGCATAGGCAATGACTCTCTGCTTCCCGCCTTGCTTCTGGTATAGAACAGCACCTAGGCCACGTTGACTGGCATCGGTATGGAGTTCAAAGGGGATTGAGTAATCACAGTAACCGAGTACCGGCGGCGATGAAAGTCTATCCTTCAACTCCTGGAATGCTGCTTCCTGAGGATCTCCCCAAATCCAGTCCACTGAAGGTTTTCCTTTCTTGTCTTTCGGGCTAGGCATTAATTGGGATAGAGGCTTCGATATCTTAGAGAAATTCTCTACAAACCGTCTGTAGTATCCTGCGAAACCTAAAAACTTCCTTACATCAAAAGGGTTAGTAGGTCGTGGCCAATTTCTGATTGCTTCTACTTTTGCAGGATCTGGTTCAACTCCATCCTTGGAAATGACATGTCCAACATAGGCAACTTTCTCTTTGAAGAATTCACACTTATCTGGAGCCAGTTTTAAGTTGCATTGGCGCAGGCGTTCAAAAACTTTGGTGAGACGTTCTAAGTGTTCCTCATAGCTATCAGCAAATATGATAAGATCATCAATGTATATCACACAGATTGATAAATGCAAATCTCCAAGACAATCTTGCATGAGACGCTGAAATGTTGCCGGACTGTTGCAAAGTCCAAACGGAAGCCTATTATACTCAAAGAAACCTAAAGGGCCAACTGTAAAAGCAGTGCGCTCCTTATGTTCTTCTGCAAGTTCGACCTGGTAATACCCAGACTTCATGTCCAACTTAGTGTAAAACTTACTGCCAGCTAGACAATCTAAAATTTCCTCTATCCTTGGTAAAGCAAAACTGTCCTTAATAGTGGAATTGTTTAGTTGTCTGAAGTCCACGCACATTCTAAGTTTTCCATTCTTCTTCCTACACAGGACAATGTTAGAAGCCCAAGGACTATGTGATCTACGTATAACTCCACATGCTAGCAACTGTCTAAGATGATCTTTCACCTCTTGAAACATGGCTGGGGGAATACGTCGATGCCTTTGTTTAAAAGGAGTTTTATCCATTAACTCGATACGATGTTGTACTGCAGTTGAATGACCAAGATCTAATTCCCCACTTGAAAAGACATCAATGTACTTTGAGATAAGTTTAACACCTTTATCTAGTTCTTCGGGGGTAAGTCCTTTATCATTGACATCAATAAGGCTCAAAATAGACTCAGTATTGTATGACTGACTCAGCTTGGACTCTTCTACAGATACTGGTTGAATTTCACAGAGTACAGCTCTGGGTGGAATAACAACAGTACGAGTGGTAACATTTGACAAGTGCACCTGGATTGGATCCTGCTTCCTATACTTGTACAACATAAGTGAAGGAGAAACATCGATGTCTGATGGAATAGTTGAACTCTGACATGACTGTAGTGTACCAAGAGCTTGAGGATAACTGATTTCCTTGTCAACATAACCCTGGATAATGACTTGTGAATTTGGTGGAATAACTATGTTCCTGTCTTCAGCATTCTTGACCAGTCCTAACCTCCAATCATTCTTCGCTAGCTCCTTCTCACTAATGACCATATTCCTAAATGTCAAATACCATGGGGTATGAAGTGATGCTTTCTGAAGAAATCTAGTACCCACTGTTGCCTTACATCTCTCCATCAAAGATGACAAGATATTAGTACCCAACAAGATTGGCACTGACAAGTTATATCTACTGTCTGTGACAACTAATAGTAAACAAGGCAAAGTGTCCATTGAATCAAGGCCTGGGGCTAACAACTCACTCTCAATATACCCTAGGTATGGCAATGTTCCACCATCTGCGCACTCTATGTCCAAAATACGGTCAAGTTGATGCATTGGAAGATGAGATAATTGATGCCTGTAGAATGATTCACTAACAGTAGACACTGTGGAACCTGTATCAAGTAAAGCTTTGCATACTTTACCTCCCACTGTGACACTGGCTTCATTCGCTTTCCCGATCAATCCTTCTGGAGTTGTGGTAGGCGTTGTCTCTGGTTTGCTTGTGGATTGGCCCATGAATCGCCTGCCTCCATGGGCCTGTGCATGTTTAAAGTCCAGTTGTGGTCCATGATAACCCTACATCCACGCCACAAATGACCTATCTGTCCACATTTCCAACAGACAATACCCTGCCTACCATCTGGAGGAACAGCTCCCTGATAAGGTAAGTGTGAAGGACCATATGTAGGATGACCTCTAGCGCTGAACTGACCCCGTCCATTATTGTTCCAATGAGACATATTAGATCTGCCACGAATAGAAAATGAGCCACGATCTGATCTGCCTCCTCCTCTAGCTCCTGAAGGAGATGGCGTGGGAGTGAGAGTGGGAATGTCAGCTAATTGCCTTTTAATGGCACCAAACTCTGCTGTTAATTGTTGAACCATACCCTTCAATTCCTGGTAATCACTGTCAGATTTAGCAGCCATTTTAGAAGGAATTGGCTTCTTTAAAGATTCTAGGGGCTTCCTCTGATTCAACTCAAATTCAATCCTTCTAATCGCTACACGCAACTTATCAAAGTCCTCAATAGCATCGTACTTGTGGCCAGATACATCCTTCAAATTTGGTTTAAGACCTTGCCAGAAAACACTCCTGAGGGCTTGGTTAGTCTCACTAGGTGATGACTTACTACTCTGTCTAGCCTTAGCATATAGGTCTTCAAGTCGGCAACCCCAAGAAGAAACATCTTCTTCTGCCATCTGTTTGGCACTATAAAACCTTGCCATCAGGGATTCACTTTCCTCACAGCTGCCATAAACACTTGTAAGTTTAGCTAACACGGAATCAAGGGAAGACTGCGGACCTAAAAGTGAAGCAGCTTTACCAGCTTTACCCTTCAGAGAGCGCCTAACAGCCTCAAATATGACATGTTTAGGATAAGCACTCTCAGCCAAGAGACACTCTACCTCATAACGCCATAAATCATAAGAAGCCTCACCCTTACCAGCTTCACCAAAGAAAGATGACAACTTAGGAGTCTGACTTAAAGTGACTACAGATTTACTAATGTCTGCCTGAGTAACAGGAGTAAACTGAGGACCTTTACTCTCTAATGGGTTAGCATCTGATTGAAAAGCCTTAGTAACCACAGAACCTTTGTTACCCCATGTACCTTCAGAATCAGCCTGAATACCACCGGGCAATTTCCCTACCGACTGCAAATAGGAAACCATCCAATCCTGAAAATGTTCAGGGCTATCTACCACAGGTACTACACCCATCTGCTTCAAAGTATCGCTAAGTCCAGTGAGACTAAGATCGCCTACATCTGACTCTAAGGCTGGCATGATATCAGACCCTGGTTGCTCCTTCTGTTCTGGATCCTCCTCCTTGATACCTGAAAATCCCTCCATGTCTTATAGACCTAACTGCCCAACTACAAAACTAAGTACCAGTACACTTATCCAAACACCACTAAAAGCCGTCTACAACGCAAAACAAATGCTGCATGGGAGTTAACTTAAAACTTAGGTGTACTGTACCGACTAAAGGGTTAGTTGAGTGATGAGTGCCTAAACAAGAAGAGTAAACGGGCAACAACAAGTATAATATTGGGTGCCTTGAAACTAAACTGTATCATTACCTAGTTGAGATTGGATAAATAATTAAATTGACTAAGTACTATTTAGGTAATTTAGTTAATATAAAACCAAGTTTGATTTGATATACTAATTAAAGTGTAATTAAAGTGTGCCTATATGTAACTATATAACTGACTAAGACCTAACACAACACAGGGACTACACACCAGTGACCAAATTCATCATTCAATCACACATGTCACAATGTAACCATACGCATACCACACATAACAAAGGCAAAAAAACGAACCTATAAAATAAACATGGGCAATATGAGGTCAATCAGGGCAACTACTAAATTCATTTTTGTTTCACAACCCGTAGATACACAAATATCACAGTCTTCAGATACAATGTAAATATATATAAAAGTCAGACAATATAAAATATCACAGAATCAGTAAATGTCCAATACACCATGTCAATCTGTAATGTTCACTGGATCCCTGCTGTACGTTAAAAGTTCAATGCTGTAAAATGTTCACATGATTGTATAAACAATCTATTGATCCAGTGTTCATGGTGAGTTCAGCAAAGTAGCATTATCACAGCACGCTAATTAAAACAGGCAAAATAGATATCACAAGGCAAAGACAGGTAACTCACAGCAAGGCAGATCACATGATGTAAACAAGTCAACTTCCGGTCATCATCAGATCAACATCCGGTCAACATCAGATCAACTTCCGGTCAACATCAGATCAACTTCCGGTCAACATCAGATCAACTTCCGGTCAACATCAGATCAACTTCCGGTCACCATCAGGTGCAGATCCTATCTGAATAACTTCCTCACCGGGGGCTCCAAATGTTACAGCTGGTTTGACGCCAATATATGACTCGCTGTGGGGTTGTGATCGGTTTTTATTCAGATGAAGAAACGTTGCAATGACGGAATGGAGAAAGGGAGAAAATGGAGAAAATGGCCCTGAAACAATTACAACAGAATAGAAACGGCCATACATTATATCAGTTATACATTCATATCACAAGTAGCTTATATAAAGAATATATTAATACTATGGTATCTCATAATACATTGTAAATTGTTACAAATTAATCCATTAGTGATGACACATGTTATCACGCCAAGGGAGACAATTTCCCGCCAAATACAACATTTTGCCCACATACTCAAAATTAAAACAATATTTACACATATACCTAATATACACATAATTCCACAAGTAAGCTGACGTACATTTAAATAAGCACGTAGTAACCATCAAAAGCTACATACAAAGTGTACATGAAGATAAAATATATTTAAACATGCTAATGAGCCTTACCTATTTGTGGAATGAGCCATGTAATTGAACGTGGTGACTCACGTCCGATGACCATAGATTGCCTGTAATTCATAAACACAATCATACAACATTGTGACAATGCATTCACCATCACTCAGGGTCTCCGCTCACACAATTCAAACAAAACCATTTTTATATATATATACACACACAACCACCTGACAAAAGCAGACGTTTAATAACTATTTTTAACTCTAATCAGAACATGTAAAAGACATAATAAATCTAAACATAATTTAGTGTTTAAGTATTTAACTGACCTGTTGAATCCTACTGCCACCTTGTTGTTGCCTGTGCGGTGCTGTGATTGTGAGTTGGTTAGATTGGTGCAAAGAAGACTATCTTAGTTTTTTTAAATTAGCCAATGAGAAGTTAAGAATAAGGGTCAGGTGATAAACAACTTTCATCCTGGATCCAGAATGAGGCAATACTCTTGATCCAGCATTATACTTTACATAACTCTGACGTCATAACCATTCAGATGAATGAAATTCATAGGAACTAATGGTAAACAAAATCAAATGTCAATCTAATTGACATTTCGCTTAAAACCACAAACATTAGAATACTGCCACCAACCATCAATATTTTTAACAACCTTTTTATGACTTATACATTATTTTTATTCATATTTTACCTTTAAACCATAAAATATGAAATACCATGTTACATCCAATACTTGTAAAATAGATATATACAAAGACACCAAATTATGACATTAAAATACCCTCAAAATGTCACTGCTACACATACATCACGGCATTGATATTGCACAAAAACACACATCACTTGTAGGCCATTTTACAAATAATACTCTATAATTGAAAATTTTGTGCTTATATATTTACCATGCTTACGAAAAGAGGTATGAATCCCTAAGTGAAAAATAGGCATAATTCTATTATTTATTGTCTGCATTGTATATTCATGATCAACGCGTTTTTGATGGTAGGATTGGCCGCCACGGTCCCGTGTTGCCCGTTTTGTTATTGTTTATGGATGTAAATATCATATACAACGTGATATTAACGTGACAAGTTTATCATGCAATTGTAATGCTGCAGATCATATCTATATGCTTTGACCTGACAATGGTATACATACAAACTGAACACAGACAAATGTAGGTTACATTCGCATAGTCAGTAAATAATACTACAGTCCTAAATAATAGAATTATAACTTTCTACCACTTACAACAAAGATCGATTATGTATCTCTTTACTAGTTTACAACGGTAAATTCATATGTTTTTTCATTAAAGGGTGATGGTATCAAATAATAATAACTGACTACGGGGAAGGAATGGAAATCTGATTTATTTTTTTCACATTTTCTCAAAAATTAGATAGAGTCGGCGGGTCCGTAATCCGAAAAATATATTACGCCTGGCCTTAAACTGTTAAAAGCGGCGTTAAACCCAACTCTTTCACTCACTTACTCACTCACTGACTGCATGGCGCCAGCGCTTGAGAAAGTCACATGGGGGCATGGGGACATGGGAATGAATAATCGTTGGAAAGACGAAACGTAATTTTTAAAAGAAACTTTATCTTTGTCTCCCATGAGTATATAAATAAGATATAAATATATATAAATAATTATGAAAATGTTTTATAACATTCATTATTTTTAATTATTGCTCTAAACATGTTAATGATATTCGGCAACAACCATAAGAGGGAGGTAGACACGACCTGTCTAGACTGGTATACCTGCCGTAGAGCGTTTAAGAGGCGAAGCGCAGGGTACCAGTCTCCCTCAATAAGAGCCATTTCCCCTTGCAGCATTCGCTGAAAGTTGACCAGTTTCCGTAACGTGGGTCATCTGTTGAGGGGGGGCAGGTGTACAGCATATCGCTATGCGGAAAAGGCATACAATTGTTTTGAAAAGATATACCACTATGACCGTGTCAACTTCAAAACAATAACAGATGTTTCAGGAAGCTGTTGTGGTGAAAACATATCACTAGTTTTGTGTGTTTTCATAATATGTTTTTTTTTCTACTTTTATATTACATACATATTTAAACTGAAATGTGCCGCATGCTTACTCCTAATTCTGAAGGTACCACATGCAAATTACAAGTTGTTTTCTCTTCTGCGTTACACGTGTGGGCTTTGTGACATCCATAGGTACATGTAGGTATGCTGTGCTGCAGTGATTGTGACAAATGGTGACAGGTGGTGAGGTGGCTGGCGACATAGATAATTATTCAAAATCACCAAGCAGAACAAAGAGCTAAAGTACTCACGGTAATGAAAAAAAAGTGTTTTTCTTAATTTAAAAATCGACACAAAGTGTTACGTAGCTGTAA
The DNA here is from genome assembly GCF_022045235.1 of Haliotis cracherodii. Lineage (NCBI taxonomy): Eukaryota > Metazoa > Mollusca > Gastropoda > Lepetellida > Haliotidae > Haliotis > Haliotis cracherodii. The sequence goes on from NW_027266264.1 coordinate 69,192,715, forward strand.
ATACGAAATAACAAAACAACTCGAAAAGTACTAGTCTGGATTTGCTAGTTTTATCTCAGTGAACAATACAAAATGTTCTTTACAGGAGGTAATTTGTCGGCACTTTCAACATTCAAAAATAAAACTAAGTCCAAATTGACATAGCAGAAACAGACTATAGGCATTATGCATCTGTTCTCACCTGTCGTCAAGGTGTCATATGTCACCTTGATCTGCTTACACCTGGTTATGCCCTGTTTCACAATAGTCTGTTTTATTCACATTTTTACACACTTTTACGTGTAAAAAGGCATAAAAACATTTGATACGCTGTATTTGTGTCACGGCCCAAATAGTACTAATTTAGTTGTTTGAATATATACATATTTTGTATATGAACTGCATTTATTTAAGATCTGAGGTCGAAAAAACATTTTTTTTTCATTTCCGTGAGTACTTTAGGCTTCAGCCCATTGATGAAGACTGTAAAACAATTGAAAAACACTTAAACGGAATAAACTGACTACCCGTAAAACTAGAATGAACTGACCCAGTAACCCGATTAAGCTATGAGAGTAATGTACCTGAAATAGAGATATGCGGCCAACTAATTATATGAGACTTGTTGACAAGCTGTAGTCTGTTGAACAGCTTTGTAGTGGTATACAACTCTATGATAAAGCATAACTGGTACAAATACGAAAATCGCAGAATTCACCCCTTTTACATCAGCATAATGTTTTAATTGTGGAATATATCGATGTGTACTGTTCCGAGCAATCTTGTGCTCCAAGGCGTGTATGTATTGGGTACAAATTAACCATACAACCTTTTTCGCTTTTATATAAAATTTATCTTCTTGTTGGTCACTCGTTGTTTTAATGTTGGGTAATGTTAGTTTTGTTTCTTTAGAGTGTTGTATAATCATATGAGGGTTTTGTGGCATCTCACATAATAAAACAACTCAGAATCTCTTAATCATCAACACGTCGTGATCACCAAATATGCAATTGTTTCATATACTGTCTATTTATGTATATTAGTTGTTTCAGATCTGTAATAACGAAATGTCAAATATTTGTTTACAATTATTTCTTTTTTTCTAAAGGCCAAAGAAGACAGCCACTAAAGATAATAATGGCGGCTGGGGATAATAATGTAATACACCCATAATGCGTATTTATGTTATCTCACACATCCGAGCGACGGGGTGTGGTTCAAATTATGGGTAATAAACATAGAACACATGATTTTGAGTCATTTTAAAAGGTAATATAAAACTGAGTTATAAGTGTATAAGTTAAACAATAATTTATTGCTACGGATTAATTATTCCGAGTCATTACCGAGTAAGTATATGACAGTACAGTAAAACAGGTTATAGCTGACACGGATATAACATGTTAACCGTTATAACGAACTAATCGAAATGTCCAGGCGGCTTAAGCTATATATGATCAAATAGAATTCACGGGAGAAACGAATTTTTTACGGAAATAGCAATCTGATTTTTCACCCCAGAGAGACACAAAATCATTATTTTTTGCACGAGAGTAACGAACCGCTCCAGTCATGGCCAGCCACCATGATATCGATCAACGTAAATTGTAGGATGTATTTTTATTCTATGAGGTTGAGTATGGTTTTATGCCGCTTTTAGTACTATTCCCGCAATATCAAGCGGAGGACACCAGAAATGGGCCTCACTAGTGCTCGCAGTCCGGACGAACTAACCGGGGGGGGGGGGGGGGGGGGGGGGGGGGGGCGTTAGAGGGTTTATTTGTGGGTTGGGGTGCGGGAGTGCTTGTGTGCGCGTATGTTGGCTGTAGGGGTGGGGGGTTGGGTGATGTTGTGTATGTGGGTGAAGGTGAGGGGTTGGTATGGCTGTGGCTGTGACTGCGGGTATTTGTATTCGGGTGGTCGCTTGTACCCGTCCTGACCCTCCAAGCGCCAGGCAGGATAACAGCAAGTACCATCTTTTCACATCTGTTGGTTTGACGCGAACAACCGACCTTCCGCTCTCCGGGCAGACGCTCTCTCCTCTACGGAGGCGGTCAGAAAGGAATGAGGAGACACAGACGATACATAGATTTTATGCGCATGCTCAGTCCGTTTAATGATGGCTCAAATCATAAGTGTCTCAAACACATTGTTATACAATGTACAGACACTCACAGGGTACTGACATCATTGTCCAGAACAGAAGATCGGCCAAATATGAGAGTATATGGATCGCATGACTGCATAGTTCTAATCGGTGTCATCTGTTATTTATGTACCTAGTATGTATATCGTCTTCGCGTATCATTCGTTAAAACTCACATACGGCTAAGCTCATATTTCCATTAAGTGAATTCATGACTAAGCGATAACGGCAATGTTCTCGCGTGACTGCTATGAGTTGCTGTCCTGTGAATGTTTTGTGTTTATGTGTGTTTCTGTGGAAACGGTAAGGATAGAGGGCCAAATATGACACGTTCTGCAGATGTCATACAAGGATATTGGAGATAGAAATATATAATGAACTGCGTTTGCGTTTTATTAATATTTATGACCAATGATTATTATTGTCGGTAATGAGTTTAGAATAAAGGATCAGACGTCAGTTAAAAATATTTGAATTTCAATATCAGTTTACGATATGAAGTATCCTTGCACGTACGTATCTGTACACCTGCACACCTGCACACGGGTAAACTGTGACTGTATTGTCGTATGATGCATGACCATGGTTGTACTTACAAGAAACGACTATCTCTCTCTCTCTCTCTCTCTCTCTCTCTCTCTCTCACACACACACACACACACACACACACATACACACGCACACACATACACACACGCACATACATACGCACACAAACACACCTAAATACACGTACATACGCACACACATACACACGCACACACATATACACACGCACGTACATACATACATACACACACGCACACGTTTCATTATATGAATACAGTCATCTGAAACGCGACGTAAAGCCCCCACATCAAATTGGATCACTGTCTTGATTGCAGCAGGTATCGGTTTCAATTAGGGACCAGTTCTTCTGTGTCTTGTGTGTCTGGTTCTTTAATGTCCGTATAGTCTCGACCAACCACCTCGGCACAACAGCGACTGCAAAGCTAAATGTACGCCACGGTCGTTTTTTAAGAAACGGGGCCACGCTATACATCAGTGGCCATTATTAGATTGAGGTTCTGTGAAATGAGCAGGCTAAGGCCCCAATGACAGAACCGCCACTCAAAACTCTGTGCTGTGTGAAGTGCCATCAACGGTGTCAATATCCGCTCCACTTCCATGCATCATAATTGCATCAATGTTCGGACTGGTCAGTGGGTTATGGCAATGTGGTCAATGGCTAATGTCACTGAATTTAACTCTTAAGCCACTAAACTGAGCAGCAACACGAATCAGCCTACATCATAAGAGGTCTCTTTAGCAGCAGTCAACAATTCGCTTCGCTGCGTGGTGTGCTCAGCTTGATTGGATTATGCTGGGACTCTAACCTGGGACTCTAATCCCATCAGTCGTGTTTGTCCGGCCCTGGATCAAGCCTAACCCTCTTATGTCGTGTGGATGAAGGGTCGGCTTATAATTGTATTTATTCAAAGCAGAAGATGCGGGGACAATTCCGGGACGCTCCCTTGAAGTCCGTGACAGTGGGTGGTGTTTGTAGGCTATTATCCTCCCGTGGACGAACATTGAATGGGTGATTGTCAATATCTAACTGTTTCCATTACTGATCCTTAATGCTGTACATGGGCCTGATGATGAAGGTGGATGTAAGTGGAGGATCTGATGCAATGAACATTGCAATTGGGTCACCTCGGCTTATTCCGCTACCTTCATGAACCTCGGGCAGGAAATCGAAGGAAGACATTATGTGGGGACCAGTCATTTGGGGTTGGGGTAGGGTGGATGGGTCGATGGGTAGGGGGTTGTGTATTCAGAGGTTTTTGACGCACTAAAGTACTGAAAATATATACCTTCCTCTAATGTCTGCCATATTTATGGATGACACTTCCATGTCCTTGTAGACCGCCTCCGTGGTCTTGTGGAAGAGCGTCCGCCCGGAGAGCGGAAGGTCCAGGGTTCGATCCCGGGCCGCGTCATACAAAAAGACGTTAAAAGATTGTACTTGTTGTTACCCTGTCTGGCGCTCGGCATTAAGGGGCTAAAACAAGGACTGGTCGGTTCGAAGTCAGTATACTGTGTCTGAGTGGGGTATTCATGTTAAACTGCGGCATGGTATCTCAGTGAGCTAGCACTATAAATCGGCATCAGTCCGGACTAGTACAAGCAGCCACACACACACACATACACGTGAATACACGTCGCTATATAAGTGCAATAATCTTGGACGCGACGTTAAACCCAATTTCACCTCACCTCACCTCACCTCACCTCACCTCACCTCACCATGTCCTTGTACGGTTATTATTTTCCAACCAGTATCACTACCAGGATCCTTTTTATAGTACTGACGATGACTAGAAAAATAAAAAGATTCGGAAAATATCAGCTGACGCTGAGTTTATGATACACGTGCTTTGAAAATCCTGCAATCGACCGATATCTGCACGGCAGTTTACGAACCGGATGTCGATTTCGTTACGCGATTTTGATTGGACTATGCATAGACTCGTTATATTGCTCCATAATTCCAGCCTAGTTCGGCAAGGGTAGAAACTGGACGTTAAAAGTCCGTTAACTCCCTTTCCTCGGGAACATAATTAAACTTGGACAGATTAATGCAAGCAGCCACACGCACGTGCATGCATGTCGCTATGTATCTGCTTAACGGGACGTTAAACCTGGGCGGCCCAGTCGTCTGCGATTCGCTGTGCAGAGTTGCGTCCCTTGGGCACGCCAGAAACCTTTGATTGTGAGTTCGAATCCCGGTTCGCCCCGATTCTGTTTCTAGGTTTGTCAGCACCATACCCGTGCATGCATCACTTCGGGCTTTCCTCCCAAATTAAGCCGCGATATAACTGGAATAATGTTAAAAGCGGCGTTAAACCCAAATCATTCACTCACTTAATCATGACTACAAGTTTCATCCGGTTTTCATTTGATTCAACGTTCCCAGCTCCATGGTCTCGGATGACAGCAACAGTGTTGACATATACATATGCCCAAAAGTTAAGCGCCACCATATTCATAGTCTCTTGATTTCACGTGTGGGAATCAGAAATACGAAATATGATGATGTATGACTGATTTAGGCTTCCATAGTTTCATGAACCCAAATTTGTCCAGATTCCACAAGGAAAGCGTGCTTTACGTGTTGCTGCAGTTCCCCTACCCTATAAATAGTGAAATTCAAGTTTCAGACACGTGGTTGCATTTTGCTCCTGTGTGAGATTCCCCTTCCATGGTGAGGAGAAAGTTAACGAACGCTGAAAGATGGCAAGTGATAGGCATGAAAAATGCTGGCATGTCATGCAGGGTCATTGCAAGACAAATGGGTCGTCATCACAGAGTTATCACTCGTTTGATTGTCAAACATGGTCAAACCAATGATGTCAATGACAGGCATAGGTCTGGTAGGCCAAGAAAGACCTCTAACAGAGAGGATAGACGTCTTTTCAGGATAGTCGGACGAAATCCATTTGCCACTTCAACAGATTTAAGACTGCAGTGGATTACCCATCAGAGACTCTTGACGATGACCGTAAGGCGTCGCCTCAGAGCGGCTGGTTATAACGCCAGAAGACCAGCTGCAGTAAAACGTCCTCAACTGACTGAGAGGCACATGCGGAATCGTCTGATATGGTGTCGTGCCCGTAGTCGATGGAACTTGGCCAACTGGAGAAGGATCCATTGGTCTGACGAGTGTCGAATGCTGCTACGAACTGTTGATGGTCAAATACGTGTTTGGAGGCAACGTAACACTCGTTTTGCACCAAGGAACATTCAGAAGACCTTAGCATGTGGTGGGGGGTCTGTCATGATATGGGGTTGTGTTTCCTTCGGCTGCAAACTTCCGCTGGTGACAATTCGTGGAAACATGAATGCTCAACAATACCAAGATGCCGTTCTTCGTCCAGTGGTAGTCCCTCATTTTGACAACCATCCTCTTCAGACAAGACCTGTTGACATGGACGACAATGCTAGACCACACAGATCTCGGGCAGTTTTGGCTTATTTGCGTCAAGAAGCTATTGCCACTCTTAATCCGATTGAGCATCTCTGGGAAATTCTTGGCCGGAAAATCAGACATCGTGATCCCCCAGTTCAAAATCTCGCTGGACTTGAAGCCGCACTTCATGAAGAATGGATCCGTTTACCTCAGAGAAGCATTCAACGACTTGTAATGAGTATGAGGCGTAGGGTTGAAGCTGTGGTCAAAATCCGTGGATCATACACACGTTACTGACGTTTCTGTCTTGCAATAGACTCTGCACTCCCTAGGGTGTCTATGTGACACCTGATATGGTCTGCTGATATCATGACAGTTACATGACAAAAAAAGTTGTTCAATGTTTTCTAATCCTATTCTTTTGGAACACAATATAAACTTGCTTTGGGACAACTTTTGCATCACATGAGGTTTACATATACGGCATATAACTATCGTACATCTCGTTATAATAGTCATCATTAAGTGCCAAAAGTAACAGCTCACAAATATGGTGGGTGGCGCTGTACTTTTGTGCATGTGTATATCTCGAAACAAAACGCTAAATGCATTTCACGTGTCTACAGTGAAATATGGATTTTATCTGTACTGGATGAGTTAAACAAGAACTGAGACATTCAGAACAGTCAATTGACAGCCCATACAGGATGAAAAATGTCCAAAGTCATTAACACTGTAATTGTGACAGGCATGTTCCATCAAGAGTTATGTTCAACTGTAACAAACTGATTTCGTCTGCAGACAGGTATGACTGCTATAAGCACGATGCATTTTTGGGAGATTTCACATTTCTTTTAGGCGCCACACAATTCCATTTAAGTCATTTTTGAGGCCGTTTAATGTCCATATATGAAAATGAAAACTGACGGTCAGATATTTACTGAAAACAAAGAAAACCTGCGTCATCCGACATGATGTAGTTGACATTACGGCCATCGGGGCCAGGAAAATGTTTCTTCTCAGGTCACCTGACCTTTTCCTCAGCCTAAAATCTAAAACTAATTTAAACTCGTTAGTGACCATGTCGAAATAATAGGCAAGGGGGAGAACTCTTCCGTCCAACTGTGGGGGTGGTCGGGTAGCTAGTGGTTTAAGCGTTCGCTCGACCCGGGTTCAATTCCCGACATGGGTACAATGTGTGAAGCCCATTTCTGGTATCTCCCGCCGTGATATTGCTGGAGTATTGCTAAATGCGGCGTAAAACCAAACTCAATCACTCCAACTCTGGGCAGTCGGTGGGCGCCAATCAGTCTTTTCTTAGTCCAAGTTCGGCCTAAATTCAATTACTACTACTAAGGTTAGTTGGGACATTTTCGAAATTATTAAAATAATCAATATTAAAATATTTCACAGAACAAAAACATGTTATTGGTCGATAGTTCTAAAAATAAGCACGAATATTAGCATGAGTTCGTCGCGTCATTTACGCCCGCAATAAATTATTTGCCATATAGGTGGGTAGCTTGAAGGAGGATAAAGCTGCTTATACCATTCATGCTAAAAACAACCCTACTGTGGAATACTTCGTCCAGAGAAGAGAGACATAATTAACAAATATCTGAGACAAGACATCGCAATATGAATTATAATATTATCCTAAAATGAATGCTGAACTTTTGAAGAATATTTTGTATACTTCAGTGTGAGCGGTCTGAAGTTGAAAAAAGTGATATTTTCATTGCATGGAACATAACACTTGATACTTCACTGCAGTAAACATAACACTTGATACTTCTCTGTAGTAAACATAACACTTGATATTTCACTGCAGTAAACATAACACTTGATACTTCTCTGTAGTAAACATAACACTTGATACTTCACTGCAGTAAACATAACACTTGATGTTTCACTGTAGTGAACATAACACTTGATATTTCACTGTGATGAACATAACACTTGATATTTCACTGTAGTAAACATAACACTTGATATTTCACTGCAATAAACATAACACTTGATATTTCACTGCAATAAACATAACACTTGATACTTCACTGTAGTGAACATAACACTTGATATTTCACTGTAGTAAACATAACACTTGTTATTTCACTGCAATAAACATAACACTTGATACTTCACTGTAGTGAACATAACACTTGATATTTCACTGCAATAAACATAACACTTGATACTTCACTGTAGTGAACATAACACTTGATGTTTCACTGTAGTGAACATAACACTTGATACTTCACTGTAGTGAACATAACACTTGATACTTCACTGTAGTGAACATAACATTTGATGTTTCATTGTAGTGAACATAACACTTGATACTTCACTGTAGTGAACATAACACTTGATACTTCACTGCAATAAACATAACACTTGATATTTCACTGTAGTGAACAAAACACTTGATGTTTCACTGTAGTGAACATAACACTTGATATTTCACTGCAATAAACATAACACTTGATATTTCACTGTAGTGAACAAAACACTTGATGTTTCACTGTAGTGAACATAACACTTGATATTTCACTGCAATAAACATAACACTTGATGCTTCACTGTAGTGAACATAACACTTGATACTTCACTACAATAAACATAACACTTGATACTTCACTACAATAAACATAACACTTGATACTTCACTGTAGTGAACATAACATTTGATGTTTCATTGTAGTGAACATAACACTTGATACTTCACTGTAGTGAACATAACACTTGATACTTCACTGTAGTGAACATAACACTTGATACTTCACTGTAGTGAACATAACATTTGATGTTTCACTGTAGGGAACAAAACACTTGATACTTCACTGCAATAAACATAACACTTGATACTTCACTGCAGTGAACATAACACTTGATACTTCACTGCAATAAACATAACACTTGATACTTCACTGTAGTGAACAAAACACTTGATACTTCACTGTAGTGAACATAACACTTGATACTTCACTGTAGTGAACATAACACTTGATACTTCACTGCAATAAACATAACACTTGATACTTCACTGTAGTGAACATAACACTTGATACTTCACTGTAGTGAACATAACACTTGATACTTCACTGTAGTGAACATAACACTTGATACTTCACTGCAGTAAACATAACACTTGATACTTCACTGTAGTGAACATAACACTTGATACTTCACTGCAATAAACATAACACTTGATACTTCACTGCAATAAACATAACACTTGATACTTCACTGTAGTGAACATAACACTTGATACTTCACTGCAATAAACATAACACTTGATACTTCACTGCAGTAAACATAACACTTGATACTTCACTGTAGTGAACAAAACACTTGATACTTCACTGTAGTGAACATAACACTTGATACTTCACTGCAGTGAACATAACACTTGATATTTCACTGTAGTGAACATAACACTTGATGTTTCACTGTAGTGAACATAACACTTGATGTTTCACTGTAGTGAACATAACACTTGATACTTCACTGTAGTGAACATAACACTTGATACTTCACTGCAATAAACATAACACTTGATACTTCACTGCAGTAAACATAACACTTGATACTTCACTGCAGGGAACAAAACACTTGATACTTCACTGTAGGGAACATAACACTTGATACTTCACTGCAGTGAACATAACACTTGATACTTCACTGTAGTGAACATAACACTTGATACTTCACTGTAGTGAACATAACACTTGATACTTCACTGTAGTGAACATAACACTTGATACTTCACTGTAGTGAACATAACACTTGATACTTCACTGCAGTGAACATAACACTTGATACTTCACTGCCGTGAACAAAACACTTGATACTTCACTGCAATAAACATAACACTTGATACTTCACTGTAGTGAACATAACATATGATACTTCACTGTAGTGAACAAAACACTTGATACTTCACTGTAGTGAACAAAACATTTGATACTTCACTGTAGTGAACATAACACTTGATACTTCACTGCAATAAACATAACACTTGATACTTCACTGTAGTGAACATAACACTTGATACTTCACTGCCGTGAACATAACACTTGATACTTCACTGCAATAAACATAACACTTGATACTTCACTATAGTGAACATAACATTTGATACTTCACTGTAGTGAACAAAACACTTGATACTTCACTGTAGTGAACAAAACATTTGATACTTCACTGTAGTTAACATAACACTTGATACTTCACTGTAGTGAACAAAACACTTGATACTTCACTGTAGTGAACATAACACTTGATATTTCACTGCAGTAAACATAACACTTGATGCTTCACTGTAGTGAACATAACACTTGATACTTCACTGCAATAAACATAACACTTGATACTTCACTACAATAAACATAACACTTGATACTTCACTGTAGTGAACATAACATTTGATGTTTCATTGTAGTGAACATAACACTTGATACTTCACTGTAGTGAACATAACACTTGATACTTCACTGTAGTGAACATAACACTTGATACTTCACTGTAGTGAACATAACACTTGATACTTCACTGTAGTGAACATAACATTTGATGTTTCACTGTAGGGAACAAAACACTTGATACTTCACTGCAATAAACATAACACTTGATACTTCACTGCAGTGAACATAACACTTGATACTTCACTGCAATAAACATAACACTTGATACTTCACTGTAGTGAACAAAACACTTGATACTTCACTGTAGTGAACATAACACTTGATACTTCACTGTAGTGAACATAACACTTGATACTTCACTGCAATAAACATAACACTTGATACTTCACTGTAGTGAACATAACACTTGATACTTCACTGTAGTGAACATAACACTTGATACTTCACTGTAGTGAACATAACACTTGATACTTCACTGCAGTAAACATAACACTTGATACTTCACTGTAGTGAACATAACACTTGATACTTCACTGCAATAAACATAACACTTGATACTTCACTGCAATAAACATAACACTTGATACTTCACTGTAGTGAACATAACACTTGATACTTCACTGCAATAAACATAACACTTGATACTTCACTGCAGTAAACATAACACTTGATACTTCACTGTAGTGAACAAAACACTTGATACTTCACTGTAGTGAACATAACACTTGATACTTCACTGCAGTGAACATAACACTTGATATTTCACTGTAGTGAACATAACACTTGATGTTTCACTGTAGTGAACATAACACTTGATGTTTCACTGTAGTGAACATAACACTTGATACTTCACTGTAGTGAACATAACACTTGATACTTCACTGCAATAAACATAACACTTGATACTTCACTGCAGTAAACATAACACTTGATACTTCACTGCCGTGAACAAAACACTTGATACTTCACTGCAGTAAACATAACACTTGATACTTCACTGCAGGGAACAAAACACTTGATACTTCACTGTAGGGAACATAACACTTGATACTTCACTGCAGTGAACATAACACTTGATACTTCACTGTAGTGAACATAACACTTGATACTTCACTGTAGTGAACATAACACTTGATACTTCACTGTAGTGAACATAACACTTGATACTTCACTGTAGTGAACATAACACTTGATACTTCACTGCAGTGAACATAACACTTGATACTTCACTGCCGTGAACAAAACACTTGATACTTCACTGCAATAAACATAACACTTGATACTTCACTGTAGTGAACATAACATATGATACTTCACTGTAGTGAACAAAACACTTGATACTTCACTGTAGTGAACAAAACATTTGATACTTCACTGTAGTGAACATAACACTTGATACTTCACTGCAATAAACATAACACTTGATACTTCACTGTAGTGAACATAACACTTGATACTTCACTGCCGTGAACATAACACTTGATACTTCACTGCAATAAACATAACACTTGATACTTCACTATAGTGAACATAACATTTGATACTTCACTGTAGTGAACAAAACACTTGATACTTCACTGTAGTGAACAAAACATTTGATACTTCACTGTAGTTAACATAACACTTGATACTTCACTGTAGTGAACAAAACACTTGATACTTCACTGTAGTGAACATAACACTTGATATTTCACTGCAGTAAACATAACACTTGATGCTTCACTGTAGTGAACATAACACTTGATACTTCACTGCAATAAACATAACACTTGATACTTCACTACAATAAACATAACACTTGATACTTCACTGTAGTGAACATAACATTTGATGTTTCATTGTAGTGAACATAACACTTGATACTTCACTGTAGTGAACATAACACTTGATACTTCACTGTAGTGAACATAACACTTGATACTTCACTGTAGTGAACATAACACTTGATACTTCACTGTAGTGAACATAACATTTGATGTTTCACTGTAGGGAACAAAACACTTGATACTTCACTGCAATAAACATAACACTTGATACTTCACTGCAGTGAACATAACACTTGATACTTCACTGCAATAAACATAACACTTGATACTTCACTGTAGTGAACAAAACACTTGATACTTCACTGTAGTGAACATAACACTTGATACTTCACTGTAGTGAACATAACACTTGATACTTCACTGCAATAAACATAACACTTGATACTTCACTGTAGTGAACATAACACTTGATACTTCACTGTAGTGAACATAACACTTGATACTTCACTGTAGTGAACATAACACTTGATACTTCACTGCAGTAAACATAACACTTGATACTTCACTGTAGTGAACATAACACTTGATACTTCACTGCAATAAACATAACACTTGATACTTCACTGCAATAAACATAACACTTGATACTTCACTGTAGTGAACATAACACTTGATACTTCACTGCAATAAACATAACACTTGATACTTCACTGCAGTAAACATAACACTTGATACTTCACTGTAGTGAACAAAACACTTGATACTTCACTGTAGTGAACATAACACTTGATACTTCACTGCAGTGAACATAACACTTGATATTTCACTGTAGTGAACATAACACTTGATGTTTCACTGTAGTGAACATAACACTTGATGTTTCACTGTAGTGAACATAACACTTGATACTTCACTGTAGTGAACATAACACTTGATACTTCACTGCAATAAACATAACACTTGATACTTCACTGCAGTAAACATAACACTTGATACTTCACTGCAGGGAACAAAACACTTGATACTTCACTGTAGGGAACATAACACTTGATACTTCACTGCAGTGAACATAACACTTGATACTTCACTGTAGTGAACATAACACTTGATACTTCACTGTAGTGAACATAACACTTGATACTTCACTGTAGTGAACATAACACTTGATACTTCACTGTAGTGAACATAACACTTGATACTTCACTGCAGTGAACATAACACTTGATACTTCACTGCCGTGAACAAAACACTTGATACTTCACTGCAATAAACATAACACTTGATACTTCACTGTAGTGAACATAACATATGATACTTCACTGTAGTGAACAAAACACTTGATACTTCACTGTAGTGAACAAAACATTTGATACTTCACTGTAGTGAACATAACACTTGATACTTCACTGCAATAAACATAACACTTGATACTTCACTGTAGTGAACATAACACTTGATACTTCACTGCCGTGAACATAACACTTGATACTTCACTGCAATAAACATAACACTTGATACTTCACTGTAGTGAACATAACATTTGATACTTCACTGTAGTGAACAAAACACTTGATACTTCACTGTAGTGAACAAAACATTTGATACTTCACTGTAGTTAACATAACACTTGATACTTCACTGTAGTGAACAAAACACTTGATACTTCACTGTAGTGAACATAACACTTGATATTTCACTGCAGTAAACATAACACTTGATATTTCACTGCAGTAAACATAACACTTGATATTTCACTGCAGCAAACATAACACTTGATGTTTCACTGTAGTGAACATAACACTTGATATTTCACTGTAGTGAACATAACACTTGATGTTTCACTGTAGTGAACATAACACTTGATGTTTCACTGTAGTGAACATAACACTTGATATTTCACTGTACACAGCGATCGCAAGTGCCGCAACCAGTGCTGTCCGTCAAAGACAGAACGGGCGAGGACTCATTCTATCTATACCAGATAGAACGGTTCTATCTGCTGTAGAAACAACTGTCACGTGTTCTATCCGCGACAGATGAACAGGTCATCACTTTATCATAAGCGTGATACAGGCTTTCACTGGAACAAAGGTGCGTAGATCGATGTTCCTGACGTCAAGCACTATTCTTTTAAATCTACAAAGCATTCAAACATTTTCTTCACAGCAAACCTTTTCCCCACTAACTCTCATGGCCCGGTTCCACAAAGCGATCTTAGCGCTAAGTCGGTCGTAACTCCCATTATTTAACACTGACTTACGACAGTCGTAGCGCTAAGATCGCTTTGTGGAACGGGTCCACGCGCTGTGTTTTATGTGCACGGACCAGCTCTCCTCATTTACTGGTGTTTTGTGACCAATGCGTTGCGTCGCTACCGCCCTTCCGCGTTAATAATTGTTCGCTGTGGCGGAAGTCGCCGCTGGCATGTCAGGCTTTTTAAACTAAAGACAATGTCAGAAACACCAGCCTGCATGAATGAACTTGACCTTTAGTACAATAAGACGGCAGAACTTCGGTGACCTAATAACAAAACACTTTTTATAAAACAAATAGTGAAGAAAATACAGAAATAGAACCAAATCTACAGTTGTAGTTTTTTCGATTGATCCATCAGCTCAGGTGAAATGACCAAGTTGATAATTTTTCTCCGAGTCATGTCAATTGGATTTGCGTTGAACGCTTTTTCACAAAATATTACGACATTGACAAATGTATGTTATATAAAGGACAACTGTTTGCTCACAGATAATTTGTTCATCAATATTGTCCATCCACCATTCTTGCAGCAATGGACACTGGAAGAACATGATTAGGTCTCTTCTCTGAAATTCGCGCATCTACACATATTTTCCTGACTTCTGTCCTTAGTCTATTCGGGCGGTCGGGTAGCTAGTGGTTAAAGCGTTCGCTCGTCACGCCGAAGGCCCGGGTTCGATTCCCTATATGTACAATGTGTGAAGCCCATTTCTGGTATCCACCGCCGTGATATTGCTTGAATATTGCTAAAAGCGGCGTAAAACTATACTCACTCACGTTAGTGTATTTATGCCCACAAGGGAATCAGGTTTAATTCTTAAGCCGAGCGAGATAGAACGCATCTACTTTCTTTGGACTGAAAACACGTTATAACAGTAAATACAAGTATATGTTGGCTGCCCTCAGTGGACTAAAATTTCACTCTTAGTATTAATGGAACTTCTGAATCATGTGAAAGGCACTTAGATTACATATGTTTCTTGCAAAGTAAAACGCATCCCTGTTAATAGTGTGCGTCTGACAAAAATAACGTACCACTAAGACGCATACAAGTCGGCGAACCTGACAACCCGATCCCGTTAGTCGCCTATCGACAAGCTATGTTGCTGACGACCAATTCAACACGGATCGTTAGAGGTTGTACCTTGTATTTCCCGCATCGTCGATTTTTCTCTGTGTAATCTCAAAATCAGCGGTTTCAGTTAAACATAATCTCCCCCAGCCTGCATCTCCGCGTTCATTACACAGCCTCTAAGATCACGTTGCCTAAGCCAAAGAGGATCAGGTACGAGAACAACAGTTAATGGAGAAAGCACTCGAATCTGTTAATACAGCCTCCCCCCCCCCCCCCCCCCCCCCCCCCCCACACACACACACACACACTTAAACACACAAACACATACACACACATACATACATACATACATACATACAGCTATATGACGGCGGTCTGTAAATAATCGAGTCTGGACCAGACAATCCAGTGATTGACATCATTAGCATCTGGGATATTAGGATACGATGACATGCATCAACCATGTCAGCGAGCCTGACCACCCGATCCCGTTAGTCGCCTCTTACGACAAGCATAGTCGCCTATTATGGGATCCATTCTACCCCGGATCTTCAGGGGTCGTATCTTCATGTTAACTACACGACTGCCCAACACAAACTGCCCCATCATCTTTATAAATGCTGCTGCGAGAGGTGCAGCTCCCAACTATAGACTTAATTGTGTTCAACACCTCGTCTCAAAGCCTAAATAGCGTATTGATTAAAGAACCGGTGAATTACTGCACGATAACTGCCTAGTTGTGATAAACTCCGCCTCCGGTGGATTCAGCAGCGTCTAACTGAGTCAATTCAGTTCATTAAACGACCTTTGCACCGCAGCACAATTGTTTATCATAACTGTTATTGAAAATACTGTCGGGCATTTTCTGTCCAATGAAGAAAACTTTCTCGAATCGGATCGGAATGGCGCCAGTGCATATGCTTTTGTTATTATTCCTTAACGTTTTGGGCGATTAAGGACTATGAATTGTCAATATGCCGTAGGAAAACCACTGTATTTATACAATGTGTCCTTCGTTTTAACTAAGCCCTGAGGAAGTGAACAATCTATTTGACTTTTTTAAGGGCACGACAAAACGCTGACGAGCTCTAAATTGCATGTAGCAAAACTTCACCAAGTGTTTACACTTGTCAAATGCAATATGATACTTTATTATTTTGAATGATTAGGGTGTGTATTTGAAGTATGTGTGAATGCGTGACTGTATGAGCAATATTCCAGCTATATGACGAATGGGGCATGGGAAATGGGCTTCAAACGGTGTACCGGGTATGTTGAGAATTGAAGCTGAGTAAATGACGTGACACGTTTTTCATTAACCCAGCTAGCGAGAGTGAAAAAGTATATTGTCCCTTGTCCCTTAGTTATAGTCTAGATTTGTGGACAATACGATGTTATCAACGCGACCTGTCCATAACAGACAGCATTCCTCCACGGCGAGGAGCCGTTAATACGCGGCATAGACTATCAAGAGTTCTCTCCCTTACATCTGCACTCGCTCCACGAGACTCTGAAGATGGTGATTTGAAGGGCCCTTCGACGCAATGTAAGCCTTCACAACGAACTTTACCCAAGAAGAGAATATCTCAGCGACTCTCAACAATGTTCATATACAATAATGCACAGCTTTCACGTTCGCTTTTGCCAAAGACTATTTAACTATTTTCCATATCGATTCTATTTGCCATAGAAAATTTAAAAAATATAAAATCACTATTAAGTCTTCAAAATTGTTTGTTTAGAGCCACATTCAGTAGACGTACAATAAACCCTAACAGTCGTGGAGGCAGTAACTGTAACAAACACACCTTGTCCATTCAGGTTGGTTGGTTGGTTGGTTGTTTAACGCCGCACTCGGCAATATTCCATCTATATGACGGCGGTCTGTAATTAATCGAGTCTGGACCAGACAATCCAGTGATTGACATTATGAGCATCGATCCACGCAATTTGGATACGATGACATGCATCTACCAAGTCAGCGAGCCTGACCACCCGATCGCCTTTTACGACAAGCATAGTCACCTTTCATGGCAAGCATGGGTTGTTGAAGACCTATTCCAACCCGGATCTTCACAGGTCAGTCCATTGAGGAGAATGTCACTATGTTAGTGTAATAGAATTGGAAGTAACTGGTAATAGCAGCAGGAATTTATTTTAAAAGGTACATTGAATAAATGAAGACTAACCCTAGCATTCGTGGAGGCAGCAACTGTTACACACTCAGTAGAAACAGAATTAACTCTAACAGTTGTGGAGGAAGTAACTGTAACACAATCAGTAGAAACAGAATTAACCCTAACAGTTGTGGAGGCAGTAACTGTAACACAATCAGTAGAAACAGAATTAACCCTAACAGCTGTGGAGGCAGTAACTGTAACACAATCAGTAGAAATAGAATTAACCCTAACAGTTCTGGAGGCAGCAACTGTAACAGTTGTGGAGGCAGTAACTGTAACACAATCAGTAGAAATAGAATTAACCCTAACAGTTCTGGAGGCAGCAACTGTAACAGTTGTGGAGGCAGTAACTGTAACTCAATCAGTAGAAACAGAATGAACCCTAACAGTTCTGGAGGCAGAAACTGTAACACAATCAGTAGAAATAGAATTAACCCTAACAGTTGTGGAGGCAGTAACTGCAACACAATCAGTAGAAACAGAATGAACCCTTACAGTTGTGGAGGCAGTAAACTGTAACACATCCGTAGAAACAGAATTAACCCTAACAGTTGTGGAGGCGGTAACTGTAACACAATCAGTATAAATAGAATTAACCCTAACTGTTTGGAGGCAATAACTGTAACACAATCAGTAGATGTAGAATTATCCTACAAAGGTGGAAGCATAACGATGGGAGCGATAACTTGAACTGAGGCAGTCAATGTAATGAAGCAGTGGTGGTAGAACTAACAACAGCATAAACGTCTTGTAAAGGAGACAGATGTAAAGGCTAAGGTGGAAGATACACTCCATAATCCAACCTAACCGATTCATTATGCTTTAATAATTACTGTAAAATTGGAAAAACTTTCACGTCCCTTGGAAAAAACCCACGGAAAATAGCCCGGATCACCATGGTAGATTGATTGATTAAGTCTATGAGAGCCCGGATCACCATGGTAGATCGATTGAGTAAGTCTATGAGTCGGTAATAGTAGGTTTTAAATGCATCAGTCGACAGTGAGATAGATATCTTGTAGTTACAACGAGAGACGATACCACTATCTCCCGGCGGCGGTGGACGACTTCCGAGTGTATCTGCTTCCCTGTGTCCTAATCCATCAATACTGTCAGGATGTATCAGGTGATGCGTAAGTCTACTGAAAAATTCTAATCACCGAGGCGCGTGTCCAAGCTCTCCAACAGACAGTTGTTTTCACGATGCTTATATTCAAAGATTCGCCTCCAAATATGACTTACTGAGTTGTGGTTAACGATCCTTTGAAAACATTTAAGTTCCAGCTCAATTATAATGAAATTATTAGCATTTTGATCCAGGCATGGCTAAGGGAAGCAACTGTCCTCAGCTAACTACGTGCCCCCACTAACTTCAATGAACCATGGCACTAAATATATAGAATACTAAACGAGCTCCCGTGTAATACCAATTTTATGAAACGAGTGAATAGTTGTGGTATCTGACGAGCGAAAGCGAGTCAGATACCACAACTTTTCACGGGTTTCATAAAATTGGTTTTACACGGGAGCAAGTTTAGTATTTTATTTATTACTTGCCATTTATAACGGTTTTTTTAATTATACTGTTGAGTATGAATAGGCTGACACCTACATGATCCACGGCATAGTCCAATTGAGTTTGACAGAATAATACTTCAAACACGTCAAAAGTTGAAACGTATGAATTTAATACCATGCAACGGTCCACCTTTAGAAATCACAAAATTATCGTAGGGCTAAGACTATCGCAACTCACATACTTTAAGTTATAGTTATAGTTACAACACACCAAGACGAGTTGTTTGGGCAGTAAGGGCACGGTTTGGCTTGGCATTTGATTGACAGACAAATGGACCGTTTTAACGTTAACGTTTAACGTTTAACATTGTAATCTTTTATTTGATTTATAAACATTTCTATTGTTTTTTGTTGTTTATATACGTTATTACTCTTGAAAGTGTACAACACTAAAGAAACATTGTAAGTTTGAAATTTCTCAAGCTAGTAGGCGGGGCTTGCTGATCTTGGCATCAGCCAATGGTAATAATCTTTAATAAACCGTGCTCTTACTACCATGGTACAGCACGGGTAAGATCAAAGGTACCGCTCGGAACCCGTGCTACAACTTAGACTAACAACTGTCGCTGCGCTACAATACGATCGCCTTGTGGAACGGGCCTTGCACCTCAAAGTTTACAATAACGTCACAATACCCGATGACGTTATTTGTGGAATTTTGTTGCAAGATCCATCGGCGAAACAATGCCATGTGACGTCACCCTAGCAACAAGGTTGCTGGGGTCATCGAGTGTGCATAAGCTCCTCTCAGTGATCTATCAACTCTACACGCAATGGCGTTGAATAAGCCAAGGGATGTTGAGAGCTTTCAATATTTGTTCCTGAAACGTGTTCCGAGAGTACATAAGCACGCGTTTTGGTATTACACAATGTGTAATACAGCTGTATGTTTATCAAACGGGTGATCTCTTCACGGGCAAGTAATAATAGAGAATACTACACTCATTCACGTTAGATACCATTTTTACGACACGAGTGGATTTTCTATGGTATCTGACCGAGCGAAAGCGAGGTCAGATACCATAGAAAGTTCACGAGTTTCGTAAAAATGGTATCTAACGAGAATGAGCGTGGTATTTTATTTATTACCCACGTTAAATATATATTTAAGTATAAATACATAACAACTTTCGTTAATTGACAGACCAAACTGAAACCGGTTGCAGAATCTGGATGCGTATGAATATTGATATATGCCCAAATATGGGTATTGTTGACATTTCTGTGCATCCGCATTAACAACATGCGCCTGCAGTTGTGTTTCCAAACAAAACAGCACCGACGTTCAAGATCCTTTTGGAAGAAATTGTTCAACTTATGGTAATTCAAGCGCCATGTTGTAAGTACGAAGAACACCTATAAGAAAATTTGAAAAGTCACATTAGCGCAGCGCTTTGAATATCGGACTAACAGCCGGTGTCCCGTCTGGGCAATCAAAATGGTTCGGTTTCCTTGATCTATCAGCTGAATTTATATCATGTTCGTACCATTTTGGAAGAGGGAAATCGAAGTGTCGCCAAAGACATTCATGTTAACTGTACCACCCTGAAGACGTGAAAATCAACAAACTCAAGTCTGCTTGCATGTCAGTGACAGCTTCGAACGATCGAAGGGCAAGGTCACCACAGGAATAAGAAAATACAACCTCGATCTACTCCCAGCGTTTTACGCTAGAGATAGGGAATGTTATTGTTCACATTTGGAATGTCTGGGGCCACAAAATCAGAAGTCAGGCACACTTCCACGGAGTTTTCGAAGGATTTGTATCAGAACTGTTCACTTTTAGTGATCTAGTCGTGCAGTCGTGTATATTCATTCATGAACAACGCCTCCCGTAACAGCGCCACAAAATACGCTTCGAAGGGGACACTGATGGCACAACCGGATCATCCCAAGTAAGTCTAGATATCTGTCCAGATAGTTTAAACAGACTTCATTTCACCACGCCTATCCTTTTACGTTAAATCAAATTGAAAGTTGCAAAAGTGGGTGCGTCACGCTCATGGGGACCCTCGCTCTATTGATCGGTAGTCGTACATTGTAAATGGATATAACTCGATGATATCATGTCTGTAGAAGCTCTAGGCATAACTTATATATAATGCAAACCGAATTTGATGCGTGTGACTATTTTGTTTGGTTTAATAAAGTGTTTGTAAATATCTCTCGTTCTCATTAATTTCTTCAGTTCTGCCTTGTAGTTGCAAAATGAATGACGTCTCGCGATTTTTGTATGAATGAAAACAGTCGTCCCGGTGTGACAGAGATCACGGTTATCCAATCAAAACGAAAAAAAACAAGGTCAACCTTGTACGACACACGTGTGACGTACGGATTTAGTATCTTACCACCTGTATCTTCACCACGTGGGTAATAATGTGCATATCTCCACTACGTCTGTATTGGGTCTACCCTCATTCACACTGCATATAAAACTCCCCATCACCTATCTTATCTCGCCCAGCCGTCGCTGGTTCTACCCCCTCCCGTTACCCAGCGTCATGGTAACGAATGTTCGTCCAGATTAGAAGGCTGGCTTACGGCATCAGTCTGCAACCATTGATTTACTGTGAAGCGCTTTCATCACGTAAATTAAGATGATGTTTATTAAATTAAAGTAACTGTATCAACACGAAGTCGTGTCCACGTAATTCTGTTTCAACATGCAACCTCGTATAAAAAAGCCTTTCCCTACTATTAAAGGTTAATAGCGTCTATATCTATGTGGCGCCGAATGAGACATAGTTGCAATCATTCCAAATATGGATACGATCCAAACCGGTATGTTTCATTCGCATGACGTCATATAATTTGTCATATAATATGATGCATCCTTAAACGTTAATCTTGTTATAAAGACCTTGAATACAGACATGAAGACCTTCGAATCGACCGATTGTTTCTAGGTTTGTCGGCACCATACCTGTGCTGGTGGGTTTCAACAAAGTGGTAAACGTCTGAGACCTGCATCACTTCGGGCTTTCCTCCCACATTAAGCTGACACGCCGTGATATGCTGGCATACTGTTCAAAGCGACGTTAAAAAAACCTCACTCACTAAACGGTTATGTGGTCGTGTTAAAGAGCAAACCCGACAGTTGTGGTGCAAGTGGTACAATCCCTACTGCCATTCTTTGTGTGTGTAGGAAGGGAGGGAAGCCTGGTGGTTAGAGCCCAAACACCAAAGCACAGATTTTCGATTCCCGACATGGTTAAAAGGGGTGCCTTCGATTCTTGATATCCCTTGACTTTCTATGGCTGGAATAGTTCTTATGGAGACGTAAAATAGTACTCACATCTTGGAAGAAGAAGAAGCGGAAGAAAAGAAGAATTGATCAGGAGAAAGAAGAAGGAGAAAGAAGAGGAAATAGGAAGATAAAGATGAAGAAATAGAAGATGAAGAAAAAAAGAGAAAGAAGAAGAGTAAGAAAGAAAAAGAAGAAGAAGAAAGATGAGGAAGAAAAAGAAGTTAAAAGAAGCAGAAAAACAGAAGAAAGAAGCAAATAGAAGAAAAAAGTAAAAAGAAGAAGAAGAATTGATCAGAGAAAGAAGAGGAAATATGAAGATGAAGAAATAGAAGATGAAGAAAAATAGAGAAAGAAGAAGGAGAAGAAAGAAAGAAGATAAAGGAGGAAAAAGAAAGGAAGAAGTATGAAGAAGAGTAAGAAGAAAGATGAGGAAGAAAAAGAAGTTAAAAGAAGAAGAAAAACAGAAGAAAGAAGCAAATAGAAGAAAAAGTAAAAAGGAGAAGAAAAGAAGAGGAAAGAAAGAAGAAGAAGATAAAAGAGGAAGAAGAACGATTCATTTGTATGACTTTTTTCCATGCTGAACATCATGCTCTCAGCATGATATCAATCAGTACACAGAACCATGAGGTATCCTCCCAAAACGTAGACCTGCCAAAACGCAGACCCGTTAAAACAACACTCGTTATGGCTGGTTGCATCAGTATTTAGTTCCCTGTACCCTTAAGTAAAATGGTATCACCCATGTAACAAGAAAGAAAGCTGGGTAGAGTTCACAATTCGATTATTCAAATGTTAAAGGAGGAGTTTTTTAAGACATTGTTGTTGTTGTCCACTACTGCTCATTGTCTCAACATATTGACAATCCCTCATAGCAGGGGAAGTGGACCAGTCCATTCATTAATTAGGTGTGACCAGCATGGCCCAATTAATTAGTGAGCTAATTTTAACTGCTTTTTGGGAGGTCTGCATTTTGGAGGTCAACGTTATGGGAGGGAACCAACCATGAGGGGCGGTCGGGTAGCCTAGTGGTTAAAGCGTTCGCTCGTCACGCCGAAGACCCGGGTTCGATTCCCGACATGGGTACAATGTGTGAAGCCCATTTCTGGTGTCCCCCGCCGATATATTGCTGGAATATTGCTAAAAGCGGCGTAAAACCATACTCAGTCAGTCAGAACCATGTGCTACATTCTACCATGTATATCAGCCTACAAGTTAATTTTGACTTCTATTACACTCAGCCATCCACATACGTCAGTTTTAAACAGGACACTAATTACGCCAGGACGCCGGGCCTGGCACATAGTTCCTCTTTAGATCTACTCGTTCCAGGTACAATCGTAATAGCGATGTGGTGAATCATGCATTGATGCCATTACCTGGTAATACAGATATCGATTGTTGATGACCGATTTCGCGTTTCCCGGGGACTAACTGATTCGAGCTGTGCGATTCTCGAAAAGTTGGACAATGCCATATACTCGTACATTCGTTTCGTGGAGAAATAATGCTGTGTTTTAGATAGTATGTCTTCCGTGGTCTACTGCCAATTTCTAGGTCGCGACGTTGAAGTTAGTGTCATGTGACTCTCTTTACGTTTGTAGGAGATGTGTTAAATGCTGAACTAGTATAGATTGTACAATTTGAGATTAGAAACAGAGTTTATTTAGAACAGTAGAACACGTATATAACGAACCCGGATATAGCAAACAAACGGATACAACGAACTGTTAAAAAATCCCTGATTTATCTCCTATATAATATCATATAAAATTTACGTATATAACGAACTCTCTACAGTGAACTAACGGATATAGCGAACTGATATCTGATCACCGACAAGCCCATCTATCACT
This sequence comes from Haliotis cracherodii, assembly GCF_022045235.1. NCBI lineage: Eukaryota > Metazoa > Mollusca > Gastropoda > Lepetellida > Haliotidae > Haliotis > Haliotis cracherodii. Next base: position 69,217,171 of record NW_027266264.1, read on the forward strand.
AATTAGTGACGTGTATAGCGAACTGAGAAATCTCACTCAGTACGTATCCAGTGTCACTGACAATTGGCTGTACGCAATCAGTGGCGAATCAACACAATGGCGGCGAATCAATACAATCATCGATGACGGATCAACCTTGTTAAATTTGCATTGTGTTAATCTTACCTGTACATGTAATCTCGTCTGTAAAACAAACATTAAACATATACATTTTACGAGATTGTGTCCAAGTGTCCAATCAATATTCACGGCAGAACTAATGGGCATGGCCTCAGCCCTCCACAATCAAGAATCCAAAAACCACCAAAAAATCCTAATACTTACTGACTCCCTAAGTGGACTGCAAGCCCTCCAAAACAAAAATACCAAAAACCGACCTAAATTAATAAATCAAATACTTAAAAGCTCCAACGACCTAACTAAGGCAGGCAAACAAATAACCTTCTTGTGGATACCCGCCCACGTAGGAATATACGGTAATGAAAACGTCGATAAAGCAGGTAAACTATCCCTCAAAATCCCAGAAATAAGCTAAAACTTACCCATCTCAAAATCAGAAATTAAAAGTGTAAACAAACAAAAAAATTACACAAAAATGGCATAACCTATATCTAAACTCAAATAGCCAAATCAAAAGAGTGCTCAGCAAACCACTAACCAAACCAAAAATTCTCCATCCATCAAAAAAAATCGACAGAGTAATCACTAAACTCCAAACAGGACACACCAACCTAAATAACCACCTAAAATATTTTAAAAAACACACTACAGGTAACTGCCCACACTGCAAACAACCAGAAACCCCAGAACACGCACTCATCCACTGCACACACTACCTAACACATCGAACCGCATTACAAACCACCCTCAATCTAAACAAGGCTCTCACTCTAGAAGCAATACTAAACCCACAAAATAAACTAGAAAACTTCAAGGCCTTAGGCGTATTCTTAATCAAAACGGAACTAATAAAACGCATCTAAAACCATAATAACCTACCAAATCAAAATCACATAAACAAACAATCATCCACCATACCCAGCTCCCTTAGTTCTCCTCCCCAACCCCATCGGCATCTATTCCAAATCTCAAAATTCCCAAATTCTATATAAGCAACCCCTAAAGCCCCCTGTTGGTTTGCACAGACCACCTTCGCCCCTTTCGGAAACACATTAAATGGCCTGGCCGGGCCCGTGTGCGAAATACGCATCAGTCGGAAAGCGCACGTTAAATCTCCAGAGTAAGTAAGTAAGTAACCAAGTGTCAGTTCACTTGCATATGCTATCATGGCGGGCAATAATAATAGGAAAGCTATCAGTTTAGACAGGAAATTGAGAATTACTAATGATGTTGATGCTGGCAAAGAAATACCAAAGCTGACGAACTTGCAGTGAATTTAGGCCATGAAGATTTCAAGTGTAACACTGCAATCACGTGTACTGTGTTTTGTTTTATCCAAGATGGCGGACGTTTCCGAGCGAAAACGTGTATAACGAACAACGGATATAACGAACTGATTTCTCTGGTCCCTTGTAGTTCGTTATATCCGTGTTCAGACAAACACGAACAACTGATGATCTTGAAATGACACTACGCCATAAAAGGTAATGATACCGTTATAGGAGTCTTTAAACACACTGTCCAATACTATTGACGGATGGCCACGAACAATAAACCAGACACCATGTCACATGCCCCTAGTTGGTAGTACGTCGATAGCATGGTGGTGATTTACAATTGTCACCATTTCAAAAGACCTTAGGCAGTATCAACTGTTGCAGTTTCGAAAGACCTATAAGGCAGTTCCACTGCTGTTGCAATTTCGAAAGACTTATAAGGCAGTTCCACTGCTGGTGCAGTTTCGAAAGACCTATAAGGCAGTTCCACTGCTGGTGCAGTTTCGAAAGACCTATAAGGCAGTCTTACAGTAGTTGCAGTTTCGAAAGATCAGAGGCAGTTTGACATTTCTTACAATTCCAGAGATCTAGGGTAGATTTACTATTGTTACTGTTACCACACGTCTACGGTTTGGTTTGCGTTGTTTCAATTTACAAATATAGTTTATCAATTATTGTTTCCATTAGAGGCCTGAAATAGTTTTGCAGTATCCATAACATCAAAAGAACTTGTATTGTTTAATAAATGTTCAATGATATGGTGTACGTATATCAGTCCTTCACAAAGGCTATTACATTAGCTGAACTACACGTGAATAGCCGAATTATTGTGGTCCATTGTGCACGCCAGAAACCTATGATTATGGGTTCGAATCCCGGTTTGCCATGATTATGTTTCTAGGTTTGTCAGCACCATACCCGTGCTCGTTGGTTTCACAATTTGTCCGTCTGAGACCTGAATCTCTACGGGCTTTCCTCCCACATTAAGCGGACTACCCGTGATATAACTGGAATACAGTCCCAAGTGGCGATAAGACCAAACTCACTCACTCTTATCAAGACCGCCTCCGTGGTAGAGCGTCCGCCCGGAGAGCGGAAGGTCCGGGGTTCGATCCCCGACCGCGTCATACCAAAAGACGTTAAAAGATGGCATTAGTTGTTACCCTGTCTGGCGCTCGGCATTGAGGGGCTAAAACAAGGGCTGGTCGGCTCGGAGTCAGTATAATGTGTTTGAGTGGGGTATTCGTGTTAAACTGCGGCATGGTATCTCAGTGGGCTAGCACTATAAATCGGCATCAATCCGGACTAGTACAAGCAGACACAGACACACACACACACACACACACACACACACGTGCATGCACGTCGCTATATAAGTGCAATAATCTTGGACGCGACGTTAAACCCCATTTCACCTCACCACACTCTTATCAACATAGCATTACACAACGTCAAATGTACATTAATAGCAACATTCGTGACCAGAGATCTATGACTGGCCATCAATTACGGATGAAGCTATCTACATTTCGCTAAATAAAGCAGAATGTTAACATTATTAATAGCAAATTAATGGATTCTTTTATTACAAATGGGCGGCTTCCAGAGTCACGCTGCCACGTAGCGTCATGTGTTTGGTCTCCGTGGCTCCGATAATGAGCTTAAATGCAATCCCTTAACATGACACCGATTTAACATTCTGGATCCAAAGTTACCAAACTGGTTCTAGTTACCTACCCATGCGCATGCCATTCCATCATTAGGTTCCATGTCTGCACATTAACCGGAATGGTGTATAGATTTTCTGTGTGTTCGTCCGTCGTCAGATTGATAGCGTTCGCAGTGTACCTGGTTTCATTGACAAATTCCTCCGTGCCTGTCATAAACCTCAGATGTGAGCAAGACGACCCTTGATTGAAAGCATAATCAGAACCGTTTCCACTTTTCCAGGATTTCTACGAAGCAGCATCATGTCTGACAAAGGTAAGTTACAGCTTTTCCTTATTTCTTATCCTGTCATGGGACGGTTCTAACTAGGTTAACGGAACTGTGAGCAATCAGTGCAGTGTTTTTGTAGATGTGTCTTGCTTTTGGTCGATGTTGGTTGCTATAATGTCTCTCCGAGGCGTATAACGTGTCTATACCAAAGTATCAACAGCTGCAGTTAGAATATAGGCAATGACGCAGCAAGCGGAGTTTGATCACATTAAGACTCATTTCGTGCATTCCGTAACCACGATGCAGTGAATTAATGAAATAACGATGGCTTTTTGCGGTAACCAATTTCTCAGGACCAATGGCAAATTTAAAATATACCTTAGATTATGATATTGTGTGAGTCACGTACACCTGTTACAGCACGGACTTGTATAACTTGTTATATAGGTCCGTGGTTACAGTAATTTGTTGGGCTTTGTATATTCAGGAATGAGACTGATCATGGTGAAGAGAACATGTGCAAAAAGATTTCTTTTTGCATGCTACCGACCGATGGCTAGGTCCGCATCCGTGTTTATCGGGTCCGCCCGGAGAGCGGAAGGTCCGGGATTCGATCCCCGGTCGCGCCCTGTCAAAATACGTTAAAATATGGTACTTGTTGTTACCCTGTCTGGCCCTCGGCATTAAGGAACTAAAACAAGGACTGGTCGGCTCGGAGGCAGTATACTGTCTCTGAGTGGGGTATTCATGTTAAACTGCGGCATCGTGTCTCAGTGAGCTAGCACTATAAATTGGCATCAGTCCGGACCAGTACAAGCAGCATGCATGCACGTCGCTGTATTAGTGCAATAATCTTGAACGCTACGTTAAACCCAATTTCACCTCACCTCACCGTGTCTATCAGGACAAAGCCTGCTTGGGTGCTTTATTTGTTCAATGTCAAATCGCAACACCTCCGACGACCGGTCAATGCCGGAAGCAGTATTTCTGACGAACGCCTGCGATGATGGTGAATTGTTATTTACATACATGTAGTATAAACGCTTTGTGTCAGCTCTAGACTACAGCTTAGACGCTGTTACCAAGACAACGATTACCCTACGTGTCAGATTAACGTTACAGTGAACCCATTCTTACCGATATGCCACAACTCTTGTAGTCTTGTAGACATGTTCTCTGTTGTATAAACGCCGACATGTTCTCTGTAGTATGAATGTCGATATGTTCTCTGTTGTATGAATGTCGACATGTTCTCTGTTGTATAAACGACATGTTCTCTGTTGTTTAAACGACATGTTCTCTGTTGTTTGAATGTCGACATGTTCTCTGTTGTATGAATGTTGACATGTTCTCTGTTGTATGAATGTCGACGATGTTTCTAATGCTTTGACTGTTGTTTATTCTCTGGCTGATTGGTGATGAACTCAAGACTCCTCCATAGCTACAAATCGCTCAACACAATCTGCTGGGTCTGCTTCAAAACGTGAATTCTCACATTTGAAGACACTTGGTGGCAACAAGGTAGCCAATTTGTCCATTTTCACCAACAGGAAATACCATGTCTATCTGATGTATGCTGACATATGCTGCCTGGTTGTGTATTTTGTTCAAATGCAGCCTGCAAGCATTGAAAATATTGTACAGTAGACTACGGTTTTAACGAACACGCTTATAACGAACTGACGGATATAACGAACTTACTTTTTTGGTCCCGACTATTTGCTGTAGTTATGCTGTATATATGCTTATAACGAACTACGGTTATAACAAACTAAAATTAGTAGTCCCTTCATAAATGCAAACTGGCAAGCGTGTACTTCGCAGTTACGCTCAGAACGTTTCAACAACCTATCAGATGGTCTTCGCTCCCTGGTTCGTTGCTATGAACATTTGGATGGAATTGTCATAGAGATCATATGTAGAAGATCACGTGCCTTACCCGCCAGGATCCGACCTGTCGTCGTCGTCGTCGTTGTCGTTGTTGTTGTTGTATGGCAACCCCATGAGCTGCCCCTCAAGGCAAATACGACTGGATGAATAAACTAAAAACTGATAGTTATAATAATCAAGCTTCAATCACACTTCGATCATCAGAATCCTATACTGGTGTTTAACTCGACCGACATGTTTCCGTCGTCATTTGTGACAGGGCGTCGGAAGCGGCTTGCAGGCGGACATCAGCGTTCATCTCATCAAACACTGCTTCATAGCATTGTTCGTCGCGTGGTGGACTGCCGCGGGGTGTGTTACCAAGAATGACATCAGGGACTGCCCCACCTGGCGTTTGGTGTCCATAGCCTGTATTGACGTCACACACCGTAATATGAAGTCTTCTCGTGTTCTACTCAATAATACGAATGTTGACTGTGAGAATGGGCCCCGTGTGCGAGGTAATGTCATAAACCTCCGGTGACGTCATCCCACTGTTCCATATTGTGTTTTGTCCTATAAGCAAGTACAAGCCGGGAGTGACTTTGAACATACGTGGGGAGGTTTTACTTCCAATTAAGACCTGCTTTGAGGTTTCATTTTTTAACCGAATCAATTAATTGGCATTTTAAAGTTGATTTTCGACTGGTGAAAATTCCATGATGTGAATCGAACCTGTAACCAGTTCTTTAACCCTAAGTTTCCCTACTGGGCAGATGATGAAGTTCGTTGTCACGCGCGCGCGCACGCACGCACGCACGCAACACACACACACACACACATTCTATCCCAATCCATGCTGACATGGCCCATTCATTTTTGGTATAAATTATGTATGGATGTCGGTAACACTATGTCACATATTTACGATTTTACTACTTTTGCGTTTCATTTTTTCAGAGTTTATTTCTTACAAATATTTCTCCATATATATTATATTTATTGAGTACATAGGAACTGGACACGGTATTACCTCACGGAAGCAACGAACAAGCAGTTTTAACCCTAATATGTCAATACCTTACGTTTGTTACTGCCAAGGAGAATCCGCCGCTTTAGATAGCTGAGGTGCCGGATGTGAAGAAATTTCAAGCAGCATCAAGTAACGTTTATCTATCTGACCTGATGACATGGAATTATCCTGAAATGCTTTGTTGTATGTTTGTGTAAGCGTTTCCATTTGTAGAGATTTCAAGAATGTTGTCATTGTCCTCGGGATATTAAAATGTTGCACATAAATGGTTGATCTGACGGCGGTCTGTAAATAATCGAGTCTGGACCAGACAATCCAGTGATTGGGATCGATGACATGCATCAACCAAGTCAGCGAGCCTGACCACCTGATCCCGTTGGTTGCCTCCTACGACAAGCATAGTCGCCTTTTACGGCAAGCATGGGTTGCTGAAGACCTATTCTACCCCGGCCCTTCACAGGTCTGCACGTAAGTGAATGAGACAGTATGGTTATAGGCCATTGCTAGCAATATTCATGCTAATCACGGCGGGGGACACCAGAAATGAGCTTCAAATTTTGTACCCAAAAGGAGGATTCGAACCCGGGTTTTCTGCGGAACGAGCGAACGTTCTACCCACTAAGTTGTGCCAAGACCACTATACGACTTGGCATTTAGTTAATAAAAAACATCTACCTCCCGTGATTTTGGCAAGGTGCTCGCAACATTCATTCAGGGGCAGATAATCCGTATTTCCGCACTTCCAGTAAGTTATTCTATGTACATGTATATGATTTTGCCAGTTTAATAAAGAAAATTAAGAAGATTTGGATTGGTGACGTCATAAACAATGGATGACATAATATTGTACAGTTTGAACAAGTGACCAATCATCATCAGTCGCTAAAATATTGCTGATATTGCTGTTACACTCGACCTGCTAGTGTTGACGTACATCTAAAGAAAAGTAGAATACCTACGTTCGTGACACTCTTCACCATAACGACATTCATCTGTAACAGAACTAGCATACACGGCTAACTAGCATATCATCAATTCAAGTGGTGATCGCATAGCAACGATTCCGTCCATAAGCGAAGCTACCCTTTTCCGATTTGATGAGATGTGGAACTCTGTGAACAAAGCGTTATACATATGCCCAGGGTTGGGGAAACAGTTGATCATTAGTGATACATTGTCTCCTACACTGATCGATAATCGATACTTAAGTGATTGGGCCAGCCATCACATCGCCTCCCTCCACATTCAGTATGATCATTCCACATTTGTCATGTCAGGTGTTCGGACGCAGTGTACGAGAGAAAAAGCATTGATTAGCCTCCGGCGGTCGTTGACGAGAGTTATAAACGGTTGTCATGGTATTTCTCTCAAACAAACATTCTCATCAAAGAAACCATTTCATTACCTGCCGTGTGTCGTGTAAATGGATATAACGTTGAAAATGTTCAAATACACTGTACTTGTAATTCACATCACATCAGTTAAGTTCCGTTAAGGCAGGTTTCTGTAACTAACTTAAATGTCTCGACTAAGTAGAGGCCACGTCCCTAAATTATGCATAGTCACACATTGCATGGTGAAGGATCAGACGTCAGTTAAAAATATTTGAATTTCAATATCAGTATACGATATGAAGTATCCTTGCACGTACGTATCTGTACACCTGCACACCTGCACACTGTTAACTGTGACTGTATTGTCGTATGATGCATGGCCATGGTTGTACTTACAAGAAACGACTGTCTCTCTCTCTCTCTCTCTCTCTCTCTCTCTCTCTCTCTCTCTCTCTCTCTCTCTCTCTCTCATACACACACATAAACACATACGCACACACACATACACACGCGCCGACACACACACTCCACCCATACTCTCGTATAGCTTGACAGCACATCTGGATTAATCATTTAAAAGGTGGGATCGTGTATCCTAATTGATTCAGCTTACGACGTCCTTGCAGACGCTGTTGCCATGACAACAACTTATAGGATTTTCCAAACATTGTTAAATAAGAGAATATGGATTTTACACCAGTCAAAGCAAATTAAGAAATAATCGCTTGAAGGCTTCATTTTAGACGTCGCACCTTTTAGGATGAGATGCGGTCATGTCATATATTTTAGTTTGTCGTGTGACGCAGGTGTCCGTCTCCTGGCCTTAAGGTTTGTGATTCGAACCCAACCAAATTTACAAAGGTGCTGATTCCAAAGAGATAGTTGAGTTAAATATCTTAAAGAAATGCCATTTTTTGAAAACTATCTCTATCTACCTAAATCTGTTTATTACCCGCTCTTAAAATTTCGCACTAATAGCCACAATTTACCAGTCGAGACTGGCCGCTGGAATAATGTACCCAGAGAACAACGTCTATGTTCACTCTGTAACTGCCCAGCAATAGCAGATGAATTCCATTATATATTTCGATGTCAAGCTTTTGATAACAAAAGACTTGCACTATTCCTAGAAGATATTTAACTTGGTCAAATGTGTTTTAATTAAAAAGCCTATTTTCAACGACCAAACTAAACGAGCTAAAACGTCTATCAAAATATGTATTATTTGTATTTACCACTTAAGATGCTAAATCTAAATGTACACAGCCGTCTTGATATACATATTATATGTATCTCTGTAGTTTATATGTATGTTCTTGAACCACCGTCGGTGGTCTATGGAGAATAAAGAATCTGAATCTGAATCTGAGAGGGGGTGGGAGAGAGAGAGAAATCTATTACTTTGGTTTACTGTATATTTTAACCCTCAATGTGTTAGGAACAGGTATCGCTTGACAATCATACATATTTCATAGTAGATATTTTTGCATTGTTTGTTCATACGTTATTTTCATAAGAGCAGTTCACTAAATTCACAACCACCACCCACACAACATGACTGTATGTTTTACCTATGCTATCAACATGAATGTATGTTTCTCTAACAAACTGAGTGTCTGCTTCAGTGGACGGGAACCTCAACAAAGACATGGGAGAGGACTATTTGGTGGCTGCGGACCTGACGCTCTACGCAAACCCTTTGAGGGTCCTCCAGAGCACCACCAAGAAGCCTCCCACGAAGGTCAACGAGAAGACAGACCAGAAGGCGGCCACTTCCAAGGACGAAGAGAAGGGTGGGGACATGATAGCGGCAGATCTCACAAAATACGGAAGTCCGCTCGACGACCGGAAGAAATGAACTCATCTGGGCAAATGAGAAAATCGGTTCTGATTGGTTGAAATGTGCACATGTGATGCGTGGCAATTTCCAGGATAGACTGTCACTATGAAAGGAGGGCCTCTGTGTATTTTAAATTGGAAAAAAAACATCGGTCAGATCGCATTTTTCTCAACCCATAGTGTTGAGTACCAACATATCTCAAGCACAGAAGTTAATATGGCCGACCAGTGCACCTTAGATACAGTAACACGTCACACATGCGTGAGGATATATATAGATACCCGCAAGAGGTGTGTTTGAGAGATGGGTTTAGCTGTGTTATGTAATAGAAACAATGTCACCTTCTGTCTTATCACGATTACATATCTTTAAAAAGAAATAATGCGTTATTTAACAAGGGGACGTTCATGAATTGTTTTAAGATAGATAACCTAAACAAGCCTATGTTGACATGTTTTAGGCTAATCAGGTTTGATTATTTGTGTTGTGTTAGACCGAAGTATTGAAGGCCGATTGTGTTGATTTTGTCACTAACTTTACTTTTCTTATCAATAAAATCCTCTTTCACAAACGGCCATGCGTTCGTGAGCAAATGATCTCAATCATCAGATGATATTGGCTTTGAAAGTTCTGATGATATGCGTAGCAGCCTTTGGGTGCTATTTGTATTTTGAGTTCACTCTCAGTTTAATCAAATGTTATCTTTTCATTCAAGACTTTAAGTAAATAAGTCCATAAAACTGTCCGATTGTATTTACATTATTTTGAATAATGTGAAGATCGTTGAGGTTTAAAAACACTTTACAATGGTCCATTACCAGAGAAATGATCTTCAGTCCAAATCACCGTCATAAACGCGTGCGGGAGTAATTGTGATGTTGAGGGTAATATCACACGTCTCCAATTCAAACAGTGTCCTCAAATTGTCCCCCTGTTGTTATCAACCCTAGGTTTTCAGTCAGGCGGGCAAACAATGCGACCCAGCTTACCCTATTTGTGTAAGACCGTCTCCGTGGGGTAGTGGGTAGAGCGTCTGTCACGAGAACGGTAGATCACAGCAAATTGCCTTAAGAGATGGTACATTTTGTTACCCTGCCTGAGTCAGTATACTGTTTCTGAGTCGATATCCATGTTAGACCGCATCAAGTTATCTCAGGGCATTAGCCCGGACAAGTACAAGCACACACACACACACGTGCACGGACGCACGCACGCACGCACGCACACACACACACACCACATTTAGGTGCCACAATCTTGAGTTTCCGTCGCTTGACACAATCTTTCAGCTTTACACGACGCTTTATATGCCCAATACTGACGCGATGTTAAATTGTGTAAGTCAATGATCAACAGGGACAGTCAACTACTGCAGACCCAACTAATGGGTTATCTCGAGAGACATGGAATTCAACTTACCACTTCGAGGAATACCGTTTTCGATACAACGCGATACAACGACATAGTACTGAGAGTGTGCCTGGTCCTGTATGGTCAAAGTTGGCGGCCAGCACAAGGCAACCGGAAGTTTCGACAGCATGTCGACAGGCGTTATGTCGCTCTGAATCATCATTGCTAACGACTTACAACACAGTCTGATGTATATAATGCTATCACAGATTTCTTAGAGTGAGTGTTTACGGGCAGCTTTGCTCAAGGACATTCCATTTACGTATTGAACACATAATGTTATATGTCATCGGGTGAACCCTTCCTGTATCGATAAGGGATTGGTTTGTATGTGTACGGACGACACGCACTGTCAGTGCTGGAAAGCAATAGTAATGTCAGATGGAAACAACATCTCATCCGGTTAAACACATGAGAGCTAGGTCAATACTGAGGGTGGTGTGTGATTATACACATACACGCATACACGCACACGCGAGTTTCGGAGTAGTCAAGTCAATGCTAAAGTCAATACACCACACACACACAGACACACACACGCGCACGCAGACACACACACCACACAAACACCACACAGACACACACACGCGCGCACGCAGACGCACACACCACACACACACCACAGACACACCACACACACGCAGACACACGCAGACACAAACACCACACACACACACACACACCACAAACACACAAACACCACACAAACATGTACACAATATTTAAGTGCCACCACATTTAGTTTGGCTCAACGTAGCTTCAAACAATCTTTCAGCTTTACCGAATGCCAGCTTTAGATGGGAGGAAAACCCAACGAACTAACGAGTGCGGGTTTAGTGCTGACAAACCATAAGCAATTATGGCACCCCATAGTGACACTGCTCTATATATCGTATTGCGACGCCTCAGACCACTGGGCCGATCTTAAAAGGTTTGGGGGAAATGTCAATAGAATTGAGTGCAAAAATAAGAGAAAGGTTCAATGTTCTCTTTGTTTCCAAACAAGCGTCTGTCGTTTCCCATGCCACCACTTCACTCCTACGGGTTGTTTCAACAGACACTGTACTGATAGGTTTGGGATTGACCAGTACGTTACCTACATTATTTTCCAGTACAACTGGGAATAGATCAGCGTCTCACGGCCAGTACTTAGATTGAGACAACGGCACACAGAGCAGGTGCATGGACAGCGGAATCTCACGTCCCCATTGTCGTGATCATTATTCGCCTGGAATTGGAAACAAGTTTAATTTCGGCCAAATGGTTAATCATGACTCACGACCAAGTCAGATAAACCATCACAATTTAGCTGTTTGTAAAACTATCCCTCAATCAATACACATTAAGCCGGTGATTCGCCAAGTACCATTTAGACAGACAGTCATACAGTTTATTCAGTAATGTAGGCATCAAGGCCCATAGTGAAATGCAGATTGCATATTAACATTAATTTTGCCACGTGATGTACATGATAAGAGTTTAAAATCAAGTTACACATTCCTCATTATAAAGACATGTTTTAAGAATACAGAAACAGCATGGATCATATCAGGATTTTCAGAGTTTCGCAGATTTTGCGTTAACTGACGGTCTTTAAAAATACCGGTACCCAGCAACATGGGGGAAAATTTATACCTTAAATGGGAATACTTTTCACATATAAGTAAGACATGGTAATAATTCATCCTCTTCTTCTCCGGGTGAACAGTTTCTACAAAAAGAGTTCACAATATCACCGTCTTTGGACCTGCGACATACATTTACATTAAAATTGTGCAAAGAAATTCTAAGTTTACAATAAGCTCTGATTAAATTTTTATCGTTTAAACAAGTTAAATATCTTTCAGTTTGAAACAAAGATTTTTACTTTGCTGTCATTGCTAAGATAAAGTGATACAGAAATACTTTGGTGCCACTGTTGACAAGGCATATCCTGTAGTTTTTAGTATAATTACGTATGTACATGTTCCATGAAATAGTGCATATGTTTTTATAAATATATGTCAGAGTTTGATATTTATTATTTTTTATTTCATATCAAACAAACACCTTGAGCCTATGATGTCGAGGCAGTGGGGTAGCTGTCTTACAGAAGGCCACATGTACTAACATTCCAGAAATATTACGGCGATGGACACCAGAAATGGGCTTCACACATTGTACCCATATGGGGAAGTGAACTCGGGTCTTCGGCGTGAAGAGCGAACGCTTTAACCACTAGGCTACCCGGCAGTCCCTGTGGTTGTTACAGGCAAGCTGGATATATATGAACCGTTTGAAATATCTGTGACGGATGTATGAGGAGAGATGGCTGGAAACAGCATACAAACAGTCATACTCAAGGTATAGTCAATGTAATGCTTCAATATCGATCGCTAAAATTTACACATATATAGCCACCAAACATTACAAACGCTATTTCCTATAAGCAGTTAAAGCGTCTTATTTCAAGACTTCTTACTTTTCCCCAAGCTACTAAACATCATGTCAAGAACGATTATTGTTTTTGTGCAGTATAAAATCGACGTAATTACCGAGACCTTAACTTGAGACCGAAATCGACCTTTTCCCTCAGTATCTTTGCAGCTTTGATGGGTTTTGGCAGCATAAACAATTAGCTTCTCTAGATTTTCCGAAGGTAGAAATTTGTTAGCTTATTGTAGATATTGATTTCAGTTTTGGTCTGCCGTGCTTCAATTACCATGACAACCGGTCTCACATTGTTGAGTAAAAGCTCACAGTACCATATAAGGCGTGAATAAAAATGGGTATAAACCTAGAATGTAATAACAGGATTTGTTTGGTCTTCCTCAGATGAAGATTATCATGTTACGAGGTGATTCCAAATTGAAAAACAAAGGTTAACCCAGAAACAGTACGTACCGAACTAAACTGTGAAAACTGTAAAGACCACACAAGATCAATGAATTATAACCAACACATTATATTTAAACACATAAGTAGCATGCCCTATGATATACTGGTATGTCAGTGCACGAATGTCTAGAATTTTGACACTGTCGAATGTTTTGAAACAGGGCTGTCTCCATTCTTGGAAGCTGTTCAATCGAATAAGGCCTCGAATAGTCTTCGTGTCGCTCATATTGGTACAGTCAGCCTTCTAGAAACTGTTCCATTCCGAAACCTCTCGAAAGGTCAAGCCTGCCATGTTCATGTATACACAAAGGTAGACAACTCTGATCACTCACTTCCATTATACATATTTGGGAGATTAATCTACCTGAACCATTTTCAAACTTAATGCATGTACGAGGTGAGGTGAAATGAGCTTAAACTTTTGTTCAAGATTTTTGCTCTTATATATATCAACCAAGTCAGCGAGCCTGACCACCCGATCCCGTTAGTCGCCTCTTACGACAAGCATAGTCGCCTTTTACGACAAGCAAAGGTTGCCGAAGACCTATTTAAGATATAGCGACGTGCAGGTGTGTGTGTGGCTGCTTGTACTTCTCCGGACTACTTTAGATTGCGAGCTCACTGAGATATATCGCAGTTTAACATGGACACCCAATTCAGTCATAGTCAAATGACTCGGAGCCTACCAGTCCTTGTTTTATGATGTAAATGCGGAGCGACAGGCAAGTAAAAACCTTTTTTTCAAATTTTGGGTATGAAGCGACCGGGTATCGAACCGGGAAACGCTCTATTCACTGGGCCACGGACTGCGACGATGATAGTTTATTTGGCCACTCTTTTGATACAGGGACAATGAACACCCTTCAATGGTAAGTTTCGCTAATGTTGTACCATGTAAAATACAGGCACGCAACATATGACCTTCTATACGTTAAAAGGGTTACGTTAAATACCACGTGACTTTACGTAAGTACAGGGGTTTTTTTCTTTTCGTTTTTCTAATCCAGTCCTGAGGGTACAGTGTCATCGTATCATAAGAGGCATCAAATTACATGGTATATCGATTAAGTAAGCTAATCCGCCTACGTTATGGTTTTCCCCATTAAATTCCATTTTTTAGTGAAAGAAATTATTGTTCCGTTTCTTTTTACAAGGAACAACTCGACATGGTAAATGTCTTTCAATGAAACTCTATATGATTTAAAACATGGTTTTATTCCTTTAATATATGCTTCGTAAATGTGTATTTTGGCTTATATCAAAAGAATAAGATTTAATAAGAAGTTGGTTGTACCTTCAAAATTGATATCTTGTTTCGTAATAATAACATGACTGAAAATAACATTCATAGAAGCATTAGATTCGCCCCAGAATTCTTTAACATAAGAACATTCTAAATATACGTGAGCAATGTTTTCATTGTATGAATTGCAAAATGAACATAGATAGTTGTCAACCAAGTTCATCGTTAACAATTCCTTTTTAGTGTATATAATTTTGTGTAAGAATTTGAATTTGATTTTTTGTAGTTAGTTTTGTATCTATTGTATATTTTCCTCCAATATATTTCATTGTTAAATTCTTGTTCCCACTTCTCACAAATTTCTGGAAAGTTAAATGATGAAATGAAGTTATCATAAAATATGCTAGAACCTTGGCTTGTCTTAAGTAAATCAAGCCATGGAGAAGAAATGTTTAAGTGCATCGTGTTTAGATTTTCTGCATCATGCACAAGATCTTTCCATGGCTTAGTGATGATTAAGAGCAAACGGTTATCGTCTAATAAAGTACCTTTTATGCCATGCATTACTTTCAGCTCAGGCAATGGAATAAAGTCGTTCGAGTCACATAAATCCTTTATATGGCAAATACCCCTTGTATACCAATTTCTTAAAATCAAATCCGGAATTTTACATTTATGATTGTACCTGGTGCATTAAAATTTCATTAACAAGCGTCTAATGTGTTTTTCCAAAATGGGTTTGTGATATAGAAGGTTTTTTTAATATTAGTGCCCAAACGGAAAATGTCTTGTAAGGTTTTTTTATTTAGAAAATATATCGTTTGATACACGCTATCCTTAGTGAGTAAAATAAACATTGTAATATCAACCATTCTAATGCCACCATCTCCATATTTTCGAGGGGGCACGGGTGGCCCAGTCGTCCAAGGCGCCACAATTCGCTGTACAGAGTTGCGTCCCTTGGGCACGCCAGAAACCTATGGTTGTGGGTTCGAATCCCGGTTCACCCCGATTATGTTTCTAGGTTTGTCAGCACCATACCCGTGCTCGTGGGTTTCACCGAAGTGGTAAACGTCTGACACCTGCATTACTTCGGGCTTTCCTCCCACATTAAGCTGACACGCCGTGATATAACTGGAATAATGTTAAAAGCAGCGTTAAACCCAACTCACTCACTCATTCATATTTTCGAACTCGGTTTACTCTTTATATTTTGTCTTTCTTTCCATTCAATATGAAATTTTAAAAAAAAGGCTATTTAATTCTTTTATAAATTCTTTTTGGGGATTTGGTAAAGCAGTTAAAATATGAACAATAGTTGACAAAGCCAAGGTTTTTTATTACGGTTATTTTCCCGATTAAGGTCAAGCTGCGTTTCCGCCAGTTTGAAAGAATTCTTTTAATTGTTTCCAGTCTTTTTACTAGTGTTGATAACCCAAAGGGTTTTTTTCAAATCAGCGTTTAGTTTAATTCCAAGTACATCGAAATGTACGTTTTGCCAGTCAAATGTCAAATCAGAACATAATGTGATTGGACTCTGCCACTGAGCCTGACCATACGGCTAACCGTTCGCTAGTACAGTTCATGCCATGCTCCCGGCTCTGCAGCTCACCGTAAATGATGAGATGCACATTTCGCTCCACGGATTAGTGTGCAATATTGATTCGACTGATCACCAGGGGAAAACATCACATTAACCCCGCCTTCAGGCTTTTATATACACTGGTGAACAGTGGAATAATGGTCAGCTGGAGGTGGGCGTTACCCTCGATCAGGGCCCGGTGTCCCTGGGTGTACATTCCTCAATATTCTCCCCTACTTTGGGGATAGTAAACATTCAAGTGACGGCAGCAATGGGGTTGTGTTGCTCTATCTGTGTTGGGGTGTGTATGGTAAAGTGTGTAATGGGGTATCTGAGACGAATCTCTGCCAAGGGTATTAATGATGTGCTTTCACTGGCTGTGACCTTTTGCTCGACAATATATGGTCATTGACCTGTTCCGATTCGTTTTGAGACTGTTCCTTTCCTTATGACCATGGACATATACATATATTTATGAATACACACACACATATGCATGCGTCCTCCAAATGCTTAGACACACACAGGCCTGTATGCATGGGTCCTCCAGGTGCCAAGACACAGTCAGCCCTGTATGCATGGGTCCTCCAGGTACTGAGACACACACAGCCCTGTATGCATGGGTCCTCCAGGTACTGAGACACACACAGCCCTGTATGCATGGGTCCTCCAGGTACTGAGACACACACAGTCCTGTATGCGTGGGTCCTCCCGGTACTGAGACACACACAGCCCTGTATGCATGGGTCCTCCAGGTACTGAGACACACACAGCCCTGTATGCAAGGGACCTCCAGGTACTGAGACACACACAGCCCTGTATGCATGGGTCCTCCAGGTGCTGATACACACACAGGCCTGTATGCATGGGTCCTCCAGGTGCTGATACACACACAGGCCTGTATGCATGGGTCCTCCCGGTACTGAGACACACACAGGCCTGTATGCATGGGTCCTCCAGGTGCTGATACACACACAGCCCTGTATGCATGGGTCCTCCAGATGCTGATACACACACAGCCCTGTATGCATGGGACCTCCAGGTGCTGATACACACACAGGCCTGTATGCATGGGTCCTCCAGGTGCTGATACACACACAGGCCTGTATGCATGGGACCTCCAGGTGCTGATACACACACAGCCCTGTATGCATGGGTCCTCCAGGTACTGAGACACACACAGCCCTGTATGCATGGGACCTCCAGGTGCTGATACACACACAGGCCTGTATGCATGGGTCCTCCAGGTGCTGATACACACACAGGCCTGTATGCATGGGACCTCCAGGTGCTGATACACACACAGCCCTGTATGCATGGGTCCTCCAGGTACTGAGACACACACAGCCCTGTATGCATGGGACCTCCAGGTGCTGATACACACACAGGCCTGTATGCATGGGTCCTCCAGGTGCTGATACACACACAGCCCTGTATGCATGGGTCCTCCAGGTGCTGATACACACACAGCCCTGTATGCATGGGTCCTCCAGATGCTGAGACACACACAGCCCTGTATGCATGGGACCTCCAGGTGCTGATACACACACAGGCCTGTATGCATGGGTCCTCCAGATGCTGAGACACACACAGGCCTGTATGCATGGGTCCTCCAGGTGCTGATACACACACAGCCCTGTATGCATGGGTCCTCCAGATGCTGATACACACACAGGCCTGTATGCATGGGACCTCCAGGTGCTGATACACACACAGCCCTGTATGCATGGGTCCTCCAGGTGCTGATACACACACAGGCCTGTATGCATGGGACCTCCAGGTGCTGATACACACACAGCCCTGTATGCATGGGTCCTCCAGGTGCTGATACACACACAGGCCTGTATGCATGGGACCTCCAGGTGCTGATACACACACAGCCCTGTATGCATGGGTCCTCCAGGTGCTGATACACACACAGGCCTGTATGCATGGGTCCTCCAGGTCCTGAGACACACACAGGCCTGTATGCATGGGTCCTCCAGGTACTGAGACACACACAGCCCTGTATGCATGGGTCCTCCAGGTCCTGAGACACACACAGGCCTGTATGCATGGGTCCTCCAGGTGCTGATACACACACAGGCCTGTATGCATGGGTCCTCCAGGTGCTGAGACACACACAGCCCTGTATGCATGGGACCTCCAGATGCTGATACACACACAGCCCTGTATGCATGGGACCTCCAGGTGCTGATACACACACAGGCCTGTATGCATGGGTCCTCCAGGTGCTGAGACACACATAGCCCTGTATGCATGGGTCTTCCAGGTACTGAGACACACACAGCCCTGTATGCATGGGACCTCCAGGTGCTGATACACACACAGCCCTGTATGCATGGGACCTCCAGGTGCTGATACACACACAGCCCTGTATCCATGGGTCCTCCAGGTGCTGATACACACACAGGCCTGTATGCATGGGTCCTCCAGGTGCTGATACACACACAGCCCTGTATGCATGGGTCCTCCAGGTACTGATACACACACAGCCCTGTATGCATGGGTCCTCCAGGTGCTGATACACACACAGCCCTGTATGCATGGGTCCTCCAGGTACTGATACACACACAGCCCTGTATGCATGGGTCCTCCAGGTGCTGATACACACACAGGCCTGTATGCATGGGTCCTCCAGGTGCTGAGACACACACAGGCCTGTATGCATGGGACCTCCAGGTGCTGATACACACACAGCCCTGTATGCATGGGTCCTCCAGATG
Organism: Haliotis cracherodii; assembly: GCF_022045235.1. Taxonomy (NCBI): domain Eukaryota; kingdom Metazoa; phylum Mollusca; class Gastropoda; order Lepetellida; family Haliotidae; genus Haliotis; species Haliotis cracherodii. The sequence continues at coordinate 69,236,420 of NW_027266264.1, forward strand.
CTGAGACACACACAGCCCTGTATGCATGGGACCTCCAGGTGCTGATACACACACAGGCCTGTATGCATGGGACCTCCAGGTGCTGATACACACACAGGCCTGTATGCATGGGTCCTCCAGATGCTGAGACACACACAGGCCTGTATGCATGGGACCTCCAGGTGCTGATACACACACAGGCCTGTATGCATGGGACCTCCAGGTGCTGATACACACACAGGCCTGTATGCATGGGTCCTCCAGATGCTGAGACACACACAGCCCTGTATCCATGGGTCCTCCAGGTCCTGAGACACACACAGGCCTGTATGCATGGGACCTCCAGGTCCTGAGACACACACAGCCCTGTATGCATGGGTCCTCCAGGTGCCGATACACACACAGGCCTGTATGCATGGGTCCTCCAGGTCCTGAGACACACACAGCCCTGTATCCAAGGGACCTCCAGATGCTGAGACACACACAGCCCTGTATGCATGGGTCCTCCAGGTGCTGAGACACACACAGCCCTGTATGCTTGAACATCAATTGGTACTCCCTAGCAGACAAACCTGCATGTATATCAACTATCAAATCCCATTTCAACCAACCAATCCATATTTTAGTCAGGTTTCTGAAGCAGCCAGGGGTATTCGACTATTGGTCAACTCAACTCGAAAGGGTGCACGGGTATCACTCACACACAAATACGGTGTTAGCATTGGGCGTCTCAACGTGTGTGATTCCCGTGCACCCTTTCGAGCTGAGTTGATTGGTTCAACTGTGTCATATGGCCCTGTGACGCAGGGGTAGTGTTATGCAGATGGCTGTTTCAATGAATGCTCGTTCCACCCATGACGAACAGGTCTGGTTGTTGATGAAATATAGTGATAGCTAAGTAGACAGATTTTTTATTCATGCACCGATTTCTTTAAATGTAATATCCAGTTATAAATGACTGTTTAATAATCTCATACCAACTTTGACTGGAGTAGGTCCAATAGTTTTTCAGAAATTGTAGTAAATGTCGGTACCTGAAATTAACTTCCAGACTATAGATCAAATGAATGTGGTTGAGTCGACTCCTCAAGTGATAATTTCAAGGACTGAGGGATAAGAAGCAAAAACTACATATCCAACAGTCACTAGCTTGTCATGACGATGAAGCTCACCAACATACACAGTCTATGAATGTATTGGATCCAGGCCCCTGAAGTACTGTCAAGGATATATATCAGATAAACAAAGAACTTAAAAGATTCATTGTCAGACAAATTTATTCATAAAAAGACATATACTTTTTGATACTTTTATGAACATTCATGTCTTGATATTTCCTGTGAACATAGTAAACTAACAATTAACTCTCTGATTAGATTAGTAACATAATTGACAATCATTCACCATTCTGTCTAGTTGTCAAACTAGCAATAGAACAGTGAGCACAACTTTGTTTGTTTGTTGTTTAACGACACACTCAGCAATATTTCAGCCATATGATGGCGGTCTGTAAATAATCAGACCGCCGGACAATCCAGTGATTGACATCATGAGCATCGATCTATGCAATTGGGATAGATAACATGCTTCAACCAAGTCAGCGAGTCTGACCACCCGATCCCGTTAGTCGCCTCTGTGCACAGCAGGCCTCTAGCCCACCTCTGCCCCCACCTCTGCCCCCACCTCTGCCCCCACCTCTGCCCCCACTTCTGCCCCCACTTCTGCCCCCACCTCTCTTCACAACCTGTCAAGCAGTCTTCTGAACTGTGAATATGACAGCCACATTAGGCTTAGGTGTTGATAACAGCCACAAGATCTGAATGAGGTCAAAGTACTCAGCATAATATTGAAATACCATTGCAGTTTGGTAAGAATTCAAGCAAGTCTAGTTGATATCGTCAACAACGAAACTAATAATGTCAGTAAACACTGTTTCAAATTGGCCGCATCATGTGTCTTCATTATGGCACCCAGTTCATTATACAGACAAGAGACACTGGACATAATGTAGTGATGACTGAGTCAGGACATTCTTGATATATTGCAGTTCTGATTAAAGATACATATCTCCTTAAACATTCACAATACACTCATATACAATCATCAGTCATTGTTGTCATAACTTTGTTTCTTTCTGTCGAATCCTCCAGACCATTTTCTCCTCATCGGTACATTCTGAAACAAGCAGGAGAGATGAAACAGGAGTAAACATGCACCCTCACTGTCACCAATACACCCTCACCGTCACAATACACCCTCGCCGTCACCAATATACCCTCACTGTCACAATTACACCCTCATTGTTACCAATACACCCTCACTGTCACCAATACACCCTCGCTGTCACCAATACACCCTCACTGTTACCAATACACCCTCACCGTCACAATACACCCTCACCGTCACAATACACCCTCGCTGTCACCAATACACCCTCACTGTCACCAATACACCCTCACTGTCACCAAAACACCCTCACTGTCACCAATACACCCTCACTGTCACCCTTACACCCTCACTCTCACCAATACACCCTCATTGTTACCAATACACCCTCACCGTCACAATACACCCTCGCTGTCACCAATACACCCTCAGTGTCACCAATACACCCTCACTCTCACCAATACACCCGCGCTGTCACCAATACACCCTTGTCACCAATACACCCTCACCATCACAATACACCCTCACCATCACAATACACCCTCACTGTCACCAATACACCATCACCAATACACCCTCACTGTCACCAATACACCCTCACTGTCACAATACACCCTCACTGTCACCAATACACCCTCACTCTCACCAATACACCCTTGTCACCAATACACCCTCACCATCACAATACACCCTCACCATCACAATACACCCTCACTGTCACCAATACACCCTCACTGTCACCAATACACCATCACCAATACACCCTCATTGTTACCAATACACCCTCACTGTCACCAATACACCCTCGCTGTCACCAATACACCCTCACTGTTACCAATACACCCTCACCGTCACAATACACCCTCACCGTCACAATACACCCTCGCTGTCACCAATACACCCTCACTGTCACCAATACACCCTCACTGTCACCAGTACACCCTCACCGTCACAATACACCCTCGCTGTCACCAATACACCCTCACTCTCACCAATACACCCTCACTCTCACCAATACACCCGCGCTGTCACCAATACACCCTTGTCACCAATACACCCTCACCATCACAATACACCCTCACCATCACAATACACCCTCACTGTCACCAATACACCCTCACTGTCACCAATACACCCTCACCGTCACAATACACCCTCGCCGTCACCAATATACCCTCACTGTCACAATTACACCCTCATTGTTACCAATACACCCTCACTGTCACCAATACACCCTCGCTGTCACCAATACACCCTCACTGTTACCAATACACCCTCACCGTCACCAATACACCCTCACTTTCACCAATACACCATCACCAATACACCCTCGCTGTCACCAATACACCCTCGCTGTCACCAATACACCCTCACTCTCACCAATACACCCGCGCTGTCACCAATACACCCTTGTCACCAATACACCCTCACCATCACAATACACCCTCACTGTCACCAATACACCCTCACTGTCACCAATACACCATCACCAATACACCCTCGCTGTCACCAATACACCCTCACTGTCACCAATACACCCTCACCATCAAAATACACCCTCACCATCACAATACACCCTCACCATCACAATACACCATCACTGTCACCAATACACCATCACCAGTACACCCTCACTATCACCAATACATCCTCACTGTCACTAATACACCCTCACTGTCACCAATACACCCTCACTGTCACCAACACACCCTAAATGTCACCAATACATCCTCAGCATCACCAATACACCCTCAACGTCACTAATACACCCTCACTGTTACCAATACACCCTCATCATCACAAACACCCTCGCTGTCACCAATACACCCTCACTGTCACCAATACACCATCACCAGTACACCTTAACTGTCACCAATACACCATCACTGTTACCAATACACCCTCAGTCACAAAACACCCTCACTGTCACCAACACACCGTCACCAGTACACCCTCACTTTCACCAATACACCCTCACTGTCACCAATACACCCTCACTGTCACCAATACACCCTCACTGTTACCAATACACCCTCACCAGTACACCCTCACTATCACCAAATCACCCTCACTGTCAGCAATACACCCTCACTGTTACCAATACACCCTCACCGTCAAAAATCACCCTCACCGTCACCAGTACACCCTCACTATCACCAAATCACCCTCACTGTCACCAATACACCCTCACTGTCACCAATACACCCTCACTGTTACCAACACACCCTCACCAGTACACCCTCACTATCACCAATACACCCTCACTGTTACCAATACACCCTCACTATCACCAATACACCCTCACTGTCACCAATACACCCTCACTGTTACCTATACACCCTTACTATCACCAATACACCCTCACCGTCAAAAATCACCCTCACTGTCACCAATACACCCTCACTGTTACCAATACACCCTCACCGTCAAAAATCACCCTCACTGTCACCAAAACACCCTCACTGTCACCAATACACCGTCACCAGTACACCCTCACTATCACCAAATCACCCTCACTGTCACCAAAACACCCTCACTGTCACCAATACACCGTCACCAGTACACCCTCACTATCACCAATACACCCTCACTGTCACCAATACACCCTCACTGTTACCAATACACCCTCACCGTCAAAAATCACCCTCACTGTCACCAATACACCCTCACTTTTACCAATACACCCTCACCGTCAAAAATCACCCTCACTGTCACCAAAAAACACCGTCACCAGTACACCCTCACTATCACCAATACACTCTCACTGTCACCAATACACCCTCACTGTCACTAATACACCGTCACTGACACACTCACACCCTCACGGTCACCCTTACACCCTCACTGTCACCCTTACGCCCTCACGGTCACCCTTACGCCCCCACGGTCACCCTTACGCCCCCACGGTCACCCTTACGCCCTCACGGTCACCCTTACGCCCCCACGGTCACCCTTACGCCCCCACGGTCACCCTTACGCCCCCACGGTCACCCTTACGCCCTCACTGTCACCCTTATGCCCTCACGGTCACCCTTACACCCTCACGGTCACCCTTACACCCTCACGGTCACCCTTACGCCCTCACGGTCACCCTTACGCCCTCACGGTCACCCTTACACCCTCACGGTCACCCTTACATCCTCTAGGTCACCCTTACGCCCTCACGGTCACCCTTTCTCCGTCACTGTCAAAATTACGCCTTCACTGTCACCAATACACCCTTATTGTAACTAATACACCTTCAATGTCACATATACACCCTCATTGTAACCAATACACCCTCATTGTAACCAATACACCCTCAGTGTAACCAATACACCCTCAATGTCACCAATACTACCTCAATGTCACCAATACACCCTCATCGTTATCTTTTGTGTAGTTGTCTAATTTTCGATCACAAACGTTTATACTACCTAATTTTGTTTATCCGATATACTCATTAATCCGACATAATCATATGCAACCAACGATGTCGGATTAACAGAACTTGACTGTATTGTTCTACACTCACCAACTTTATTTTCAGCCTTGAGCTTATACACCCTTACTATCACCAATACACCCTCACCGTCAAAAATCACCCTCACTGTCACCAATACACCCTCACTGTTACCAATACACCCTCACCGTCAAAAATCACCCTCACTGTCACCAAATCACCCTCACTGTCACCAAAACACCCTCACTGTCACCAATACACCGTCACCAGTACACCCTCACTATCACCAAATCACCCTCACTGTCACCAAAACACCCTCACTGTCACCAATACACCGTCACCAGTACACCCTCACTATCACCAATACACCCTCACTGTCACCAATACACCCTCACTGTTACCAATACACCCTCACCGTCAAAAATCACCCTCACTGTCACCAATACACCCTCACTTTTACCAATACACCCTCACCGTCAAAAATCACCCTCACTGTCACCAAAAAACACCGTCACCAGTACACCCTCACGGTCACCCTTACACCCTCACTGTCACCCTTACGCCCTCACGGTCACCCTTACGCCCCCACGGTCACCCTTACGCCCCCACGGTCACCCTTACGCCCTCACGGTCACCCTTACGCCCCCACGGTCACCCTTACGCCCCCACGGTCACCCTTACGCCCCCACGGTCACCCTTACGCCCCCACGGTCACCCTTACGCCCTCACTGTCACCCTTATGCCCTCACGGTCACCCTTACACCCTCACGGTCAGCCTTACACCCTCACGGTCACCCTTACGCCCTCACGGTCACCCTTACGCCCTCACGGTCACCCTTACACCCTCACGGTCACCCTTACATCCTCTAGGTCACCCCTACGCCCTCACGGTCACCCTTTCTCCGTCACTGTCAAAATTACGCCTTCACTGTCACCAATACACCCTTATTGTAACTAATACACCTTCAATGTCACATATACACCCTCATTGTAACCAATACACCCTCATTGTAACCAATACACCCTCAGTGTAACCAATACACCCTCAATGTCACCAATACTACCTCAATGTCACCAATACACCCTCATCGTTATCTTTTGTGTAGTTGTCTAATTTTCGATCACAAACGTTTATACTACCTAATTTTGTTTATCCGATATACTCATTAATCCGACATAATCATATGCAACCAACGATGTCGGATTAACAGAACTTGACTGTATTGTTCTACACTCACCAACTTTATTTTCAGCCTTGAGCTTCTGCAGGTGCTGTAGAACATTTCCTGCTGCTGCCATGTGTAGGTTCTCGGGGGTGTCCTGAAACAGGTAGAACCCTGTACACCCTTGCATACCTCTACACCCTTGCATACCTCTACACCCCAGCACACCTCTACACCCTTGCATACCTCTACACCCCAGCATACCTCTACACCTTGCATACCTCTACACCCCAGCAAACCCCTACACCCCAGCATGCCTGTACACACCAGCACAAGCCTACACCCCAGCATGCCTCTACACACCAGCACACCCCTACACCCCAGCATACCTCTACACCCCAGCATACCTCTACACACCAGCACACCCCTACATCCCACCATACATCTACACCCCAGCATGCCTTTACACACCAGCACACCCCTACACCCCAGCATACCTCTACACTCCAGTATACCTTTACACCCCAGCATACCTCTACACCCCAGCATACCTCTACACCCCAGCATACCTCTACACCCCAGCATACCTCTACACCCCAGCATACATCTACACCCCAGCATGCCTCTACACACCAGCACACCGCTACACCCCAGTATACCTCTACACCCCAGCATACCTCTACGCCCCAACATACCTCTACGCCCCAGCATACCTCTACACCCTAGCACCCTACACCCCAGCACCCTACACCCCAGCACCCCTCTACACCCAAGCATACCTCTACACCCCAGTACCCTACACCCCAGTACACCTCTACACCCCAGCATACCTCTACACCCAAGCATACCTCTACACCCCAGCATACATCTACACCCCAGCATACCTCTACACCCCAGCATACCTCTACACCCCAGCATACCTCTACACCCCAGCATGCCTCTACACCCCAGCACCCTAGCATGCAAGTTTCTCGGGGGTGTCCTGAAACAGATAGAAACCCGTAAACCCTAGCATACCCCTACACTCCAACACACCACTACATCTCAGCAAACCATGTACACCCCAGCATACCCCAACACTCCAACACACCTCTATATCATCAAAAATACCAATAATATAACTATTATATACAATATAAGGTATTTTGATGGAATGACCAGAAGAAATTGTTACTGAAACTACTATTTTTCAATGGAAAATTCCAATACTGGGTTACTTTAGTAACAGCTTTACAAATTAATAATATTAATTATAAAAAATAACCATAAATGTAGCACTTTGCTAATTCGATTGCAAAAGAACATGATGACATGTATTTGTCAAACTATAACAAATATGACTTTTAATGTGTCAAAATATGGAATTTTGATATATGCTATATATCAGTGTTACCGATATACATACAAAAAAAATACTAAAAATGAAGGTTATTTCTACTGCAGAAATTTGGTTAAAAGATGGAAACTTGTGCAGAAACACACCAACATGACATGCACATGCAACATCACTTTTTTTTCTAAAATTTGCGAAAAATCAGAAAGAAGCTATAAAAAGGTTTTTTAGCATGGCTGCATGCACAAAATAATGGTCAAATGTTAAAATCTACTTTAAGTTGAAATGATGATTAACCAAGATCCATGTACTGTAAGATGTGGCCTTATGAAGAGTGATCGGCAAAAGGTTTAAGTTATGAGGTAATAATTTTCTTTCTGATGGACGTCCTTTACAAAACAACCTTTACAATGAACACAATAATGATGCCAATACAAAGAAAATTAATAAATCTTCTGATTGACTCCAGTATGATTGCTTCATATTTAACAGAGTAATTTGTACTGGAAAATGGATAAATAGTGAATTTTTCACAGGCCGCCATTTTGTTTTTGTATGATAGAACATTGGGATGTGGTACGATGTATCTGTTGATTACTTCGCATGAATGTCAACTTATACATATAGTTACTTACATGTCATAAAAGTCCTTTAACAAATCATGCTACCAATCCTGCTGTTAATGTCTTGTGTGTTAGATAAACAAAACACATTTCAAATCTATACCATAGATCATACATGGTTCTGCCAAGTACACAAAAGATGATAACTTAATCTTGTCCCTTTCAACTAATTAATCCATTCTTAATTAAATCTAATACTCACAACATAAATTGCCTTCACAATGGCCATGATGTTGGTGCCAAGGGGAGTTTGTGTCTGGAGATGACCTAGAATCTGATCCTCTCTCTGCTGTCGGTGTTGAATGTAGCCCCTGACGGTGTCGCATGGGTCAGTGATGATGTAGCCGTGCCCGGGGTAGATGACGCTCGGTGCAAGATTTAGGATGTCATGCAGAGACTGCATGTACTGACTCAGATCCGAGATTGTCTGAAGTATACAATGTCATACTCATCTGTTATAAGGCACAGTATTTCTGTGGCAATGTTTTATTGTCTACACTTCTGTTGGATTCTTCAGGTTTGGAAGACAGGTCACTTTGGACCCACAGATCACCTCATCCAGGTTAAGCTATGAATCCAGGGACATAAACATGTAGTCCAAACCCATAAACCACCAAAAAATAAGTTATACTCAGGGCGCAAAAAAACAGCATGTAGTTTGCACTCCAGGCCCAGGGACCCAACATGTAGTTTGTCGTCCAGGCCCAAGGACCCAACATGTAATGTGCACTCCAGGCCCATGGACCCAACATGTAGTTTACACTCCAGGCCCAGGGGCCCAGTGTGCAGTTAAAGCTCCGATCCCAAGGACATTGTTATGCTCTGGTCACAGGGAGGTGCTGTCAACATCTAGCTTGCATGTTGGACCTAGAGATGTCAATATCCAGCTTGCATGTTGGACCTACAGATGTCAACATCTAGCCTGCATGTTGGACCTAGAGATGTCAACATCTAGCTTGCATGTTGGACCTAGAGATGTCAACATCAAGCTTGCATGTTGGACCTAGAGATGTCAACATCCAGCTTGCATGTTGGACCTAGAGATGTCAACATCTAGCTTGCATGTTGGACCTAGAGATGTCAACATCTAGCTTACATGCTGGACCTAGAGATGTCAACATCTAGCTTGCATGCTGGACCTAGAGATGTCAACATCTAGCTTGCATGCTGGACCTAGAGATGTCAACATCTAGCTTGCATTTTGGACCTAGAGATGTCAACATCTAGCCTGCATGTTGGACCTAGAGATGTCAACATCTAGCTTGCATGCTGGACCTAGAGATGTCAACATCTAGCCTGCATGTTGGACCTAGGGATGTCAACATCTAGCTTGCATGTTGGACCTAGAGATGTCAACATCTAGCTTGCATGTTGGACCTAGAGATGTCAACATCCAGCTTGCATGTTGGACCTAGAGATGTCAACATCTAGCTTGCATGTTGGACCTACAGATGTCAACATCTAGCTTACATGCTGGACCTAGAGATGTCAACATCTAGCTTGCATTTTGGACCTAGAGATGTCAACATCTAGCTTGCATGCTGGACCTAGAGATGTCAACATCTAGCTTGCATTTTGGACCTAGAGATGTCAACATCTAGCTTGCATTTTGGACCTAGAGATGTCAACATCTAGCCTGCATGTTGGACCTAGAGATGTCATCATCTAGCTTGCATGCTGGACCTAGAGATGTCAACATCTAGCCTGCATGTTGGACCTAGGGATGTCAACATCTAGCTTGCATGTTGGACCTAGAGATGTCAACATCTAGCTTGCATGCTGGACCTAGAGATGTCAACATCTAGCTTGCATGCTGGACCTAGAGATGTCAACATCTAGCTTGCATGTTGGACCTAGGGATGTCAATATCCAGCTTGCATCCTGGACCTAGGGATGTCAACATCAAGCTTGCATGTTGGACCTAGGGATGTCAACATCTAGCTTGCATGTTGGACCTAGGGATGTCAACATCAAGCTTGCATGCTGGACCTTGGGATGTCAAAATCTAGCTTGCATGTTGGACCTAGGGATGTCAACATCAAGCTTGCATGCTGGACCTAGGGATGTCAAAATCTAGCTTGCATTTTGGACCTAGGGATGTCAACATCAAGCTTGCATGTTGGACCTAGAGATGTCAACATCAAGCTTGCATGTTGGACCTACAGATGTCAACATCAAGCTTGCATGCTGGACCTACAGATGTCAACATCTAGCTTGCATGCTGGACCTAGAGATGTCAACATCAAGCTTGCATGTTGGACCTACAGATGTCAACATGTAGCTTGCATGCTGGACCTACAGATGTCAACATCTAGCTTGCATGCTGGACCTAGAGATGTCAACATCAAGCTTGCATGTTGGACCTAGAGATGTCAACATCAAGCTTGCATGTTGGACCTAGAGATGTCAACATCTAGCTTGCATGCTGGACCTAGGGATGTCAACATCAAGCTTGCATGCTGGACCTAGAGATGTCAACATCTAGCTTGCATGTTGGACCTAGAGATGTCAACATCAAGCTTGCATGTTGGACCTAGGGATGTCAACATCAAGCTTGCATGTTGGACCTAGGGATGTCAACATCAAGCTTGCATGTTGGACCTAGAGATGTCAACATCTAGCTTGCATGTTGGACCTAGGTATGTCAATAACTAACTTGCATATTGGACCAAGGGATCCCAACATCTAATTTGCATGTTTGACCTTGCATGCCAACATCTAATTTATGCTATGGACAAAGGGATTTCAACATCTAGCTGGCACTACAGACCCTGGGACCACAACCTCTAGCTTGCATACTGAACTGAGGGATCAAAGTGTTTGTTCTGGTTTGTTTGTGGTTTAACATCACACTCAGCAATATCCCAGATGTATGATGACAGTCTAAATAATCAAAACTGGATCAGACAGTTCAGTGACTGACATCACCAGCATCAGTCTACGCAATAGGATACGATGACATGCATTAACCAAATCAGCGAGTCCGCCCGATTCTATTAGTCGCCTCTTATGACACAAATGAGTTGCTGAGCACCAATTCTAACCTGGATCTTCAAAGGTCCGGACTGTGGTATTTCAAAATTGCATACTAGAAGTCAACATCAAAGTTACAGTACAGACCTGGGACCTCAACATCTATCTGTCTACTGTAGGCAGTGTGTGAAATGTCACTGTCAGGCTAGCTTAACCATGTTAACGTGGATGTTGACATCCTGTCTCGTAATAATTTCAATTTCTATATTCAAAGAGTGCAGCTATTCACTGACAGGGAAAAGAACTAATAGTCAATTGGTTGCCATTTTTAATTTCATCGTACTCAACGTTGACTTCAGGACATGTCCACAGCCTTACCGTTGTTGTTCCTCCAAGAATGCTGTCCCCGGAGAACACAGCGTTCTCTTCTTCTAGCAGAAGGATCATATGATCATCTGAGTGCCCTGGATTGTACACAGCCCTGAAACACAACAACTAAGACATCTAAATGCCTGAATGCTACACCTCTTTGAAATACAGCAAGACAACATTGGCATCTGAATGACCTGAATGGGATGCTGCCCTGAAACAGTTGGACAACTGACATATGAATCTACTTCACTCTGAAACACAGCCAGAGACCCACATCTGAATGACCTGAATGGGATACTGCCCTGAAACAGGTGGACAACTGATATCTGAATCTACTTCACTCTGAAACACAGCCAGAGACCCACATCTGAATGACCTGAATGGGATACTGCCCTGAAACAGGGCGACAACTGACATCTGAATCTTCTTCACTCTGAAACACAGCCAGAGAACCACATCTGAATGACCTGAATGGGATACTGCCCTGAAACAGGAAGACAACAAACATCTGAATCTACTTCACTCTGAAACACAGCCAGAGACCCACATCTGAATGACCTGAATGGGATGCTGCCCTGAAACAGGGCGACAACTGACATCTGAATCTTCTTCACTCTGAAACACAGCCAGAGACCCACATCTGAATGACCTGAATGGGATACTGCCCTGAAACAGGTGGACAACTGACATATGAATCTACTTCACTCTGAAACACAGCCAGAGAACCACATCTGAATGACCTGAATGGGATACTGCCCTGAAACAGGTGGACAACTGACATCTGAATCTACTTCACTCTGAAACACAGCCAGAGACCCACATCTGAATGACCTGAATGGGATACTGCCCTGAAACAGGTGGACAACTGACATCTGAATCTACTTCTCTCTGAAACACAGCCAGAGAACCACATCTGAATGACCTGAATGGGATACTGCCCTGAAACAGGTGGACAACTGACATCTGAATCTACTTCACTCTGAAACACAGCCAGAGACCCACATCTGAATGACCTGAATGGGATACTGCCCTGAAACAGGTGGACAACTGAAATCTGAATCTACTTCACTCTGAAACACAGCCAGAGACCCACATCTGAATGACCTGAATGGGATACTGCCCTGAAACAGGTGGACAACTGACATCTGAATCTACTTCACTCTGAAACACAGCCAGAGACCCACATCTGAATGACCTGAATGGGATACTGCCCTGAAACAGGGGGACAACTGACATCTGAATCTACTTCACTCTGAAACACAGCCAGAAACCCACTTCTGAATGACCTGAATGGGATACTGCCCTGAAACAGGGAGACAACTGACATCTGAATCTACTTCACTCTGAAACACAGCCAGAAACCCACATCTGAATGACCTGAATGGGATGCTGCCCTGAAACAGGTGGACAACTGACATCTGAATCTACTTTACTCTGAAACACAGCCAGAGAACCACATCTGAATGACCTGAATGGGATGCTGCCCTGAAACAGGGGGACAACTGACATCTGAATCTACTTCACTCTGAAACACAGCCAGAGAACCACATCTGAATGACCCTGAGATCATCCTAAAACAGACTGACAGCCATGACTTATGAATGGCCTGGACAGCTCATCACCCTCCAGCCATACCACCACACTGAGGTCTTCATCTGTACCCTTACTAGAGTATTCTTATACTTAAACCTGTGAAGATACAGGTTAGAAAAGGTCTTCAGCATCCCATGGTAGCCGTAAAAGGCGAGTATGCTTGTCGTAAGAGGCGACTAACGGGATCGGGTGCTCAGGCTCGGTGACTTGGTTGATGCATGTCATCGTATCCCAATTGTGTAGATCAATGCTCAGGATGTCAATCACTGGGTTGTCTGGTCCAGACACAATTATTTACAGACCACCGTCATATAGCTGGAAAATGGCTGAGTGCGGCGTTAAACAAGAAGCAAAACACACACAAAATCTTATACTTAATCAGAGCAAAACCTGTTATGTGGCATACCTTATCCAGTACATCAATATCAGAACTATCTTGGCAATGTAATACCAATGGCCAATATTGACTGGAAGACCAAGTGTCGTCTTATTTTCTTATTTCACATAATTGTCCTTGTTTCCATGTGTCGAGTCGACTGGCTACTGAAGTTCATCATAAGTCCAATCAAAACCTAGTTACTAATCAACATAGAACGTGTTCCTTTTTGTCACTTCTACTGCTACTGTTAGTAACATTTCCGTTTTGTCCCAGTTAAGTGTGAGCGAGTGTGAGTGAGTTGGGTTTAACGCCGCTTTTAACATTATTCCAGTTATATCACGGCGTGTCAGCTTAATGTGGGAGGAAAGCCCGAAGTGATGCAGGTCTAAGACGTTTACCACTTCGGTGAAACCCACAAGCACGGGTATGGTGCTGACAAACCTAGACACATAATTGGGGTGAACCGGGATTCGAACCCACAATCATAGGTTTCTGGCATGCCCAAGGGACGCAACTCTACACAGCGCATCGCAGCACCTTAGACAACTGGGCCACCTGTGCCCCCATCCCAGTCAAGTACAGGAAGTACACCTTTGGTAGACACCATGTATCCATTTACAGCCCGAATAAAGGCAACAAAACTCTTTCCACATTCATAAGAAATCTCAGCTGAAAGCAGAATCAATTGTACGATTCCAACAAAACCTAATTTGTATCCATGAAACATAATCATGATAATCACGAGCATATATTAAACATGCTAAAATTAGATTTTAGGAAAGGACACAAGATTGGATTCAAAATGCAATGTTAGATGAAGTTGTTTACCTCAGTGTTGCTCCATCTGTTCTGAAGACATGCTTGTCAGTGATGAAGTTGTAAGGGATGTGCCCAAGGTCAACATCCGGACCGGACACTCGCTTTATCTTAGACACCCTTGGAATCTCAGCAGCTGTGGATATAGTGAATCCACTTTTATCAAACATTCGTGTATAACATCTAGGTTTCATCAGGGTAGGCATGGTATGACAACCAACTCAGGTTAACCACCAATAAAATGTATGTAAAACATCAACGCAGGCATGAAAACCAACAATGCAGGTATGCTAACCACCCACACAGGTATGCTAACCAACCACACAGGTATGTTAATCACCAACATAGGTATGTTAACTACCAACACAGGTATGTTAACCACCTACACAGGTATGTTAACTACCCACACAGGTATGTTAATCACCAACATAGGTATGTTAACTACCCATACAGGTATGTTAACCACCGACAAAGGTACGTTAACTACCCACACAGGTATATTAACCACCAACACAGGTACGTTAACCACCAACACAGGTACGTTAACCACCTACACAGGTATGTTAACCACCTACACAGGTATGTTTACCACCAACATAGGTATATTAACCACCAACACAGGTACGTTAACCACCAACACAGGTACGTTAACCACCTACACAGGTATGTTAACCACCTACACAGGTATGTTTACCACCAACATAGGTATGTTAACCACCAACACAGGTATGTTAACCACCTACACATGTATGTGAACCACCGACAAAGGTATATTAACAACCTACACAGGTAGGTGAACCACCTACACGGGTATGTTAACCACCTACACAGGTATGTTAACCACCAACACAGGTATGTTAACCACAAACATAGCTATGTTAACCACAAACATAGCTATGTTAACCACCTATACAAGTATGTTAACCACCAACATAGGTATGTTAACCACCTACACAGGTATGTTAACCATCTACACAGGTATGTTTACCACCAACATAGGTATGTTAACCACAAACATAGGTATGTTAACCACCTACACCGGTATGTTAACCACCTACACAGGTATGTTAACCACCTACACAGGCATGTTAACCACAAACATAGCTATCTTAACCACCGACATAGGTATGTTAAACACCTACACAGGTATGTTAACCACCTACACAGGCATGTTTACCACCAACAGAGGTATGTTAACCACCTACACAGGTATGTTAACCACCTACACATGTATGTTAACCACCAACACAGGTATTTTAACCACCTACATAGGTATGTTAACCACCAACACAGGTATGTTAACCACAAACATAGCTATGTTAACCTCAAACATAGGTATGTTAACCACCTACACAAGTATGTTAACCACCAACATAGGTATGTTAAACACCTACACAGGTATGTTAACCACCTACACAGGTATGTTTACCACCAACATAGGTATGTTAACCACCAACATAGGTATGTTAACCACCTACACAGGTATGTTAACCACCTACACAGGTATGTTAACCACCTACACAGGTATGTTAACCACCAACACAGGTATGTTAACCACCTACACAGGTATGTTAACCACCAACATAGGTATGTTAACCACCAACACAGGTATGTTAACCACCTACACAGGTATGTTAACCACCTACACAGGTATGTTAACCACTAACATAGGTATGTTAACCACACAAGTCTGTTAACCACTAACATAGGTATGTTAACCACCATTATAGGTATGTTAACCACCTACACAGGTATGTTAACCACCTACACAGGTATGTTACAGTGGCACCTCAGGCTGGGGCCTGGATGATGCACCAAGTCATGATAAGATCTGTATCATCATAGTGAGTGAGTGAGTGAGTGAGTATGGTTTTACGCCGCTTTTAGCAATATTCCAGCAATATCACGGCGGGGGACACCAGAAATGGGCTTAACACATTGTACCCATGACGGGAATCGAACCCGGGTATCATCATAGTAAGGTAATGATACAATATGTATCATGATAGTAAACTCCCTATATGATATGTATCATCATAGTAAGGTCCCCATAACGTTTGTATCGTGATCATGGTGATGTAGAGATTACGACGCGAGTGACTGTAAGATACCTTTTATCTTACGAGTTGTTTCAAAGGGTATCTAACAAGTGAAAGCAAGCATACACTTAAGGTCACCTAATACACCTTAGGTCATCACCATGGAGTAGCCAATCACGGCCCTGGAATTCAATCTCACACATCTGATACCAGTTATCTCAAATGGGTTTCTCACCCCCATGTAAGAAAAAGAAAGAATTTAACAAGCTGACAATCACAGGTTATTTTTAGAAAGTTCAATCTCAAAAAGTGTATTTTTGGTTCAGAGAAATATAAAAACATGATAACAAATGGCCAAACATAAAAAAACGTCACCAACATACCGGTACTAGTCGCATACTAGTAACTTTGTGATGTATCATTACGTATTGATATATCAACCTATGATTAGACAGTATTAATAAAAATGCCTTTACCATAATGCATTGATGCATCAGTGAATCGTCCACCCAACCTTACACCACTGACCAACTCATTTCCCCCAACTGTACTGAGAAAACAGCACTTGAGACTGACAGAGAACCCAAATGATTTTACAACTGCTTCAATGTCTTGAAAATACTGCATAAACACAGTAGTTCACTATTTACCTTAATGAAACCTTATTCAACCTTTCATCATGGTTGTTATCCAAGACACTGACAACACAAGGTGAGGTGAGGTGAAATTGGGTTTAACGTCGCGTCCAAGATTATTGCACTTATATAGCAACGTGCATGTACGTGTGTGTGTTTGTGTGGCTGCTTGTACTAGTCCGAACTGATGCCGATTTATAGTGCTAGCACACTGAGATACCATGCCGCAGTTTAACATGAATATCCCACTCAGACACAGTATACTGACTCCGAGCCGACCAGTCCTTGTTTTAGCCCCTTAATGCCAAGCGCCAGACAGGGTAACAACAAGTACCATCTTTTAACGTCTTTTAGTATGACGCGGCCGGGGATCGAACCCCGGACCATCCGCTCTCTGGGCGGACGTTCTACCACTAGACCATAGAAGCAAACCCAACTCTTCTGTATCCAAAGGGACTTGCAGTTAATATTATTTGCATCAATTCTTAATTTGTATACATCCAGGATGCAATATTTTGCATCCAGTAATACCCTAGAGGTACCTCTTGTGTATCCTGTTTTACAGATATGTTGATGTATCTAGGTGTGCCCAGAGGCCGATATTCGACCCCAGGTCTGCAGCAAATGTCAGTAAACATTTCCAAATGGGAATTTTAATAAGAGGCCAAAACAAGGACTTGTTGACTTTGAGTGAGAATACTCTGTCTGAGTGGGGTATTTATGTTAAACTGCCACATGGTATCTCAGTGGGCTAGCACTAAAAACTGGCATCAGTCTGGACTAGTACAAGCAGACACAGACACAAAGACACTCAAACACACACACATGCATGCACGTCGCTATATAAGTACAATAATCTTGGACGCGACGTTAAACCCCCTTTCACCTCACTGCAAAAGTGTTGGATGTTGGAATGATTGAAATCAATTCAGTGTGAAGGTTAGATTTATGGGATATTTCTGTTCTCATTAGAAATACAACAAAATCTCACATCCAAACATTGGACAGTCCCTGTAAGATTTTCTTCACTCGTATTTGTGTCAATTCAAACAAGGAAATGACCATCAATTATAAGCATAAGTTATCACACATACTCTGTAATATATTTGTTATTGGTACAGTGGTCACCCTGGGATCCACATTTTAATATCAAGGACCCCCCAAATCTGGTACCGTGAGTCCTCATGACTTGCAAATACTCCAAGACTTACACTGAATGACACTCTTGCAAATGTCCTTGACCCCACCCACATGGTCTGGGTGAAAGTGGGTGACCACAATCTCCTGTATGGATGCTGCATAATCCGCTAGAGTTGACTTAAGGAGATTGATGTACTCAGGTACATCAGCATCTCCTGTATCAATCAAGATTTTTCTGCAATTGATTACAATACATGTCAAATAATGAGTGAGTGAGTGAGTGAGTGAGTAAGTGAGTATGGTTTTACGCCGCTTTTAGCAATATTCCAGCAATATCACGGCGGGGGACACCAGAAATGGGCTTCACACATTGTAACCATGTCGAGAATCGAACCCAGGTCTTCGGCGTGACGAGTGAACGCTTTAACCACTAGGCTACCCGACCGCCCCTGTCAAATAATGCACTGACATATAATCATATCATAATGTTACACATGTCAAGCATAATTAAATAGTCATGCTCCTATCATACTGCATGCTGGAATGCATCACATTCAACAGTATGACAGTTCCGATCCAGAAACTGAAGACAATCTTCCACTGCGGACTGGATTCATCCTAGGGTACTGTTCTGTATTCTGATATTGGCTTGGGTACATTTCTGCATACAGAACCCGTACCCCTACCCAACACTCTATTACCTGGCCTTACCCGGGCACCTGCTTTAAATCTCAAGAGTTGGGAACAATATGTCCAAATGGGAATTGTTTTACCACAGAAAACTAACTAGATACATGTATAAAGCGATGTGATCCTGCATACAATGTAGTTGATAGACGCTTTTTCCTTACTAGAACACATAAAAGTCGAATGCTTGCATAGTCGAAAGGAATTGTGAACACTAGCTATAACTGTAGTGTAATCATGGAGTTTTATTGTTTATGTCTATAAACGGGTCCGGGTAGTTCTGTGGGTACCTGGGTCCTAACTACCACCCACCCGACCTGAGTAACCTGTCCCAGCCCTTCTGAGGTTTATATCTGTAGTACCCATGCCATCAATCGGTTAAAGCTACAATGGCACCTCAGCAAAGTGTCACCAAACGAAAACCGCACCTCGCCTCAAGTGAAAACAGCTACCATTGCCTGGCAAAAACGGCACCTTTTTTCCGCCTTTGTACTGAAATAATCTAAATTAAACTCACATGGTCACTTGCAGACACAAATAATTGTGAAATGTTAATCGCCTTAAGACAAGTTTGAATTTGAATTAGCCTCTACTCCAATTTACTCGCTGACTCTGATTGGGAGACGCAAATAAACTTATTGTGAAAACCTCATATGCTTTGAAGTTTTAAGTAGCTTTACTCAAATTAACTCACGGTCAAGCTGAAACAGTATTTAAGATGCATAACAGGGTGCTGTCAGATCACAATTATTCACAATGGCCTTTTGATGTGTTGCATGCCAGAAGAATGTCAGAAAAAAATCAACATGCTGTATCCTGTGATAACTGTGACCAGTGGACCCATCGTGTTTGTGGTACCGGACTTTCTGTAGCCTGTTATGGAGAAATTAGTCTGACTGAAGAAGACTTCCTTTCCCACTTTTTAAGATGCATAGATCCCATATAGAAGAGGTGATTGGTAACATGAACTTTAATATCAGTTTACAATCCGGCATCGTTTATACATGATATTTGTGGAATGATAAAAGACAATAATAAATAAAGAATAACTGTGGAAAATTATGTATATACTACAACCCAAATCTTCTTATTGTTATTAAAAACAGAGGTGCCGTTTTGGCCTGACAATTAATAGCCGTTTTCGCCAGAGAAATCGCTGACGTTTTGCTGAGTTGCTGTTTTAGCCTGCATCCCCGACTACGACCCCTCCAGCTCGAACGTGCGATATTATGCAATAGCCTAACTAGGCCTATTTAACACTGATGTCATTGGAGAGATTCTCATGACTGACTTGGGACCAGTCCCCACGAGATATGTGTTAGTTCCCTGTAGGCGTCGTCCCCCTGGATTACATCCTAGAATGCGAATAACACGCTGAGAGAGTTGTTCCAACTTTGGCAACACAGTCGCCATTTTGTTTACATCACATGACCTGTAGACTATCATCACTGACTGGGCTCCTGTCTAAAAGCACTGACAGTGCTGTGGAACCAGTTTTACTTTTATAACCGTAATACATAGAATATTTCCGGTTTAAATTTTTGTTAAAACATGATGTTTATTTTCATTTCATTCAGTGTTAGAATTATCATAATTACCATCAATTACCTTGCGAAAGGAAATAGCGGACATTACCGAGCGCACATGTTATTTCCGGACAGAAACGGAAGTGCCATACTTTTGTTCAAGATGTCTTGCCGATCGTGATAAGATTGACCAAGTAATCAAGATTGTGATATGACATATCGAAAATGTCGAATCAAAGGTAACTTAACTTTACACCAGAGTAATGAACTATGTGATGTATATTTGGACGGGTAGTTTAAAATAGCTCAGTGAACTAGACGAGGATCTTGTTTTCGTCCTCCTCTGTCAACTTCGAAACTACAAAATATTCCAACATTTATAGTTTTCATCTTTCATTTCACGTTTTATATTGACATGTTATTCATTTATATAATTGATAACATGTCTAGATATTCAGTTGATTAGGAAACTTACTCGGACTTTGAATGCTTGATAAAGCTTGATCGAGCTTGGAAAAACTGGTCAGCTGACAATTTGCAATTTACATCACAGGGCCAGAACCTTTAATTTCATTAGCTAGGCCTACTAAATTATCTTCAGATAGATTGTTCAATTTATCTTACAACTGTTTTCTTATTATAAGATATGCAAACACCACAGTATCACTATACTGTATCCCCACATTCGGTTATAGATGATAATCCGCTCTAACACTGAGGAATTTGAAGGCTCATTGATTATGAACTTGGCTCCTCGTAAATTTATGTTAGTATCCTCGAGTTATCAGTTTTCATGCACATCACTTTTGGCTCGCAGTCGGATCTCCAGGTATTGTATGTATACACACGAAGTGATGACAACACATGTTCTGTTTTTGGAGCGACTGTCCCGCGGCCCCAGTAATGATAAAATGTAAAGACAAATCAAAATATTTGAATGGTTACTGCATGCACTATTGACATCTGCTGTTTTAACTTTTCCAAATTGCAAAAAAACTTCTACATCTCAGACTGTCTGCAAATACTTAAAAAAAAACACAATTGTGCTTTATTATTATTCCCATCTCTGCCTCAACCACTTACCTCCAATTATGGAGTCTTGCAATATGGAAGCCTGAATCAAAACTGCTTTCTGTCTGCTGTAGGCCAGTATGCTCAGCTAATAATCATGATGTTAGTCTGTATGTTAAGATAAATAACACTAAACATGCTAAAATCAATCGTAAATGCTCAAAAGCTTTTGAAACATAACTTTCAATAAGATTTTCAAATACAATATAACAACAGGCAGCTGCATTGGATGGAAGGCAACTGATGGTATAAAAGACACTGCAACCAGTTTCCAGTTTTTGAAAGTACTTTATGATTTGTACCCAGTCTGAGATGTAGAATGCTCTGTTAATCTTACAGACTTAAAATGGACTTAAAAATTCATTTTAGGTTACAACAGTATTTTTCATATTGCCCACACCTTACATTCTAAGAACCGACAGATCAGAACATGGTGTTATGAGACTGTAGGCAAAATGGGATAGAGGTGTAGCCACTTTGAGAGGACACCTAGCAATACTAACAATTAACATCCCCCAAAAGGTTCGGTAGTTCATAGTGCACATGTATCATGTTTATGATCTTGTGACCATGGTAACTATTATAATCTATCATACCCATGAGAGGCAAAGTGACCCCCACTCCCCTGGCCCTGTATTTCTGAAACCCGTCCCACAGGAAGTTTTGCCATTACCGTATTCGATGTAATAAACGCCAAGGGCACTCTCAAAATTAGAAATAGGGGGCTCTTATTAGAATTACAGCCTGAAATGATACAAAAGAGATGTCTCTGCATATGATAAACAATTTTTCCAGGATTTAATTGCCTGTAATTAAGGGTGCATATAGCACACAAATGCGTATTGTACACAAATAAATAATAAATGTCTTGTGTACATTGATCAGTCTGAAGGGTGCTAATTGGGATTGTTCACTAGCCAATATATTAGCAAATATCGCCGTGGGCACTTATTAGAGCAGGGCGCTTATTACATCGAATACAGTAAGTATTAAATTCTGTCTGAAGCTTTGTTATTATTGCCTGAAGTTGTGTATATTATGAATATTGTGTTTGATTGTATGAAATATTATTTTTTTATGATAATATACATGCAGTGTCCCAAATTAAGAACAAAAGCCAAAGGTCCTTGTCATACCAATATTAACAGTTATCCCTACACTGATGTGTATTAACTCGAACAGTACAAAGACCACACCACCACCAACCCCTTAATTTCTGACACTGTCATGCATAAATGTGCAGTTAATCATTGAACAATTGAACAAACCTGTTTCTTTTATCTTTTGTTTTAACATGTCTTTTTCTATTCAGCGAGTTAGTGAAATTAAGTGAAGAAACACTTGCCCGCCAGCCAGATGAAGTGTTTGATCTTATTTGTAAAATTGGAAGGGGGTAAGGACCAAATTTTGGATGTGCTCTCAGGGAATGTGGTCTGCATCATCTTACTCTAGAGTAGAAAGCCCTGCATTGATTGATGAAGGACATCGTGAATATATGGATGCATTTATTCTTGTTTCAGTCACATCTTCGTATTTCAAGATATTTTGGATGTAAGGAATGTATTATTACAGTATTAAACTTCCAAACAGGCTTGTTTAGATATTGGACTATTTTCATTGCCAAATTCAATGGACTGATCAAGATTTGCTAAGTATGTTCACAATGTTCATGACCCCTTGAACTGGGTCTTACTTCAGTAGAGAGTGCACCTGGAATGCTATCTTGCCATGTGATGATCAGGTAACACCCAACTTAATAATCAAGTTAAATACTCTGAAAGTTTCTCCAACTAGAAGTGTTTGCTTTATTTTGGCTCTCTACTTGCCCACTATATGCATGATAAACAGTGAATAAAATGCATGAATTGTTCAAATGATAAAACATGTTCCGAAGTCATTGATGATCATATTTCAAGATACCATCACCTGATGCGCTTCTCTGCTTTTAGTTAGGCTCAGAACAGTCCTGTCAGTAACTTACACCCACAGTCACCATAGAAACGTAAAGAACACCACGACCGCTGTCATGGATATTGAAGGTCATGAGTATGATGAGGAAGTAATTGAATGTCGGTAAAAACCTAAAAACAATTATGATGTTTGTTAATAGTTGATACCAAAATACAGTTTCTATTGCCAACTTTTGAATTCTTTCATGTAAGTTTTGTTGACAGGATTGTTGTGATTGTGACAAGTTCTGGCGCCAGAACTAAGCTGTTGCATGCTGTTCCTCTGCTGTCTGACCTCTCTGTTTAATGTAGTGCACACTTAAACCGATTAAGTGAAGAAAGCCTAACCAGGCCGCCTGAAGAGGTGTTGGACATTTTGGGCAAGCTGGGAGAAGGGTAAGCTTCAAGTCCTGGTGGACTAGAAACATTCTCATAGCAAGTTTGTCAAAACCATAAAAGTCGGGTAATCACCTGGACTAATATATAATATTAGTATTGTTTAACCAATTCTCCAAAACATGAAATATCAAGATTCAAGATCATATTATCAGATGTTTTTCAAACACTGACTATTGAGAATGAAATTGTTAGCTATTTCAGCATGTTCAGTTAGCTTAATGTTTTATTTTCAAGTTGTCAATGTTCTGTTTGAGATGAAAGACCATCTAATTTCTTTATTGTAAAAGATAACCAAATTGTTCATTCTGTTTAATGTGCGAATCTATTTTCATTTTCCTGCTAGTTAAAAAAATCCATCTTAGGCTTATTAAAATTTTAAAAATGGTTCTGAGGCTTTTGAAAATATGGTGCAAGTGAGCAGTGTTTTTTTTAGGATTTTTTTAGGGTTATTCAAATTAGTATGTAACCAAATAAACAGTTGTGTACAATCAACCTGGGAAAGGGCCTCCCCACATCATCATGATCATGTACATAAGCGTATTCCGTGATGAGTAAAATACTGGAATACAGTATCTAACTATCATTTGACTACCAGTGTGTGCATAATACATGCATACAATGACCTTCGATTTTATTCCACAACATAAAGACGTTATCAGTTGGTTATTGTGAGCCTACAACACGGGAAGTAGCATGTGAGCCTGTACTGAAGTTCGCAAGTTGGTCCTGTAATTACACTATCTGGCTATAAAAGTGTTCGTTGTGTATCTAGATTAACATTTGTAATCCATTATATTACTTTTATCCAAAAGTTCATTCAATTTTGTTTACATAAATTTCGGCGAAATTGTGTATGAACTGATTGGCAAATCACATTAGCTCACTATGAACTCGCCTTGAAACAAGTATTAGCCGTAAGAGATACAAAGTCATCTGTCTCCCTATCGCTGTATTAATTTCTTTTCAGTTATGATATTTAGTATTTTTTAAACTAAAATGCCCATAGATTGAGAAGAACATGTGTAAACAACAAATGCTTCTAACGGTTTATTTGACGAGATAAACGCACACTAAATCTAAATCTCAAACATTGTCCGGCATCTAGTACACAAATACCACTGAATTTGTATATCATCATGTGTAGTAATATTTTAAGGTACATTTCATGTTTTCATTGACCAAATTTGCGAGGACAACCACATTGTTTATCGTATTGCAGCATTTCACTGCCGGGGTCATGTGTTCGAGAGGCGGAATATTTACCAATTTATATTTCTTTTTAACAATGGAAATAAAAACAAAACATGCGGCAAACTTTATGATGATGGGGGCGGTGCCTGAGAACCATGACTATTATGTTTTTTAAGCCGTAATTATTCCTGGCACAATGTTTCACCAAGTTATGCAGCAATAAGGAAGGGCATTGAACTGCATATGGTGTTGTAAATCTTGTGTTTCCCAATACACTGTGCCATAAAAAAGAGGTCTGACAATCACAAGGTCCTGTTTAGAAACATTTAACATTTCAAGAAAGTTGAAGTATCACACAAATGAATTTGATGCTGGTTAGTCCACGTTGGTGTGTTTTCGGTTTCATGGCCTGCTTCACACAAGTTTGTACATATTGAAAGCCGAGACAAAAAAACAGGATTGAAATTATTGATTGTTATTGTGTGTCTTCATAACTCAGTGATACAATTACTCTGTACTAAATCAAGATCTTGTTTTCTAAATCAACCAGTCACAAGAAAGGTGATCTATCATGACATGGTCTGGGTCAAGTTTGTTGTGGTTTAACCTGAGTAGCATTAAATGACTTTCCTTTCATTTTACCTGTTTGTTTGCTAGTTCGAAATGCCTATATTTACGAACATTTCAGTGCTGCTTGTTTGCTTGCTTTTTTTTACCTCACCCCTTTTGTTTCTTTATTTGCAATTTTACTATTTTGTCACATTTTCACATACGGTAAGTTGTGTATCTTCGATCAATCACTGGATTGTTTGGTCTAGATTTTATTTACATGCTGCCGTCAACCCATGCTTGCAGTGAAAGGCGACTATGCTTGTCGTAAGAGGCAACTAACGGGATCGGGTGGTCAGGCTCGCTGACTTGGTCTATGCATGTCATTGATCTCAATTGCGTGGATCGATGTTCATGATATTAATCACTGGATTGTCTGGTCCAGACTGGATTATTTACAGACCGCCGTCACACCGCTGGAATATTGCTAAGTGCGGCATTAAGCATGTTAAGCAACCAACACATACACTCTTTCAATTGTCGACAAAACATACTGAGGTACCTACTTTGGAATCAGTATTCTAACATACATAGTTATAGTAAAGCATGTTCTGTAATACATTGTTGCCTTCTGTTAATGATCATGATGATTGTCATGCATGTCATCTGACTGCCTGAAATTATCATCATGTGTGTTAGCAGTGCGTTTTATTGTAATTTGTATGCTCTTGATGAATTGATTTCATTCTCACCAGTTTTCAATAAACATCAAATGTAGTCATAGATACTAAGTTGTAAATATGATAGCATTCTCAAACATGAACATGAACAGTAATTATTACATCTTATCATTGCTTATGGCTAATATTATGATCATGATAATAATATTACATCTCAACACCTGATATCTATGATGTTCGAAAAGCAATACCACAATGTTCTTATGTTTATTATGTTTATGTATATTTTGTATTATCAGACTGATGTTTACATGACACATACCCTGATGCTATTCAGACACGTTTGCCTCCCCCGTTACAAGTCCCATGACATGAGTCACCAAGAGGCGTGATGTTGGGGATATCTACGTATCAGCTCTCACGGACATGAATGTCAGTGGGGATACAGGTGGTCCAGTGGTTGAGGGTGCAGCAGCTCAATGCAGAGTTTCGTGCCTTAGTAAAACCCGAATCTGCTGTATAGATGTTTGAATCCGAGATTCCTCCCAAATGTGAGCCCTCATTATTGTGGGTTTCACAACAGTGGTAAATGTCAATGACCTGCACAACTTTAGGCTTTCCTCACATATCAGACACACAGTGATATGACTAACACACTGTTCAAACCGGGTTTAAAATCTAACTCACTTGTATATGTTTTTTGCTTACCGATGAAAAATTACAATAGAGTAAACCGATAAAATGCCTAAGCACCTCAATCAATTAGGAGCGATAACATACATTTGTCATGTTCTGGGCATACTGTATAAGCTGTACCACTCCCCAAGCTTGTCTTTACATGGCACAAGGGATTGTCTGGTCCAGACTCAGTTATTTACAGATCACTATCATAATCTAGAATATTGCTGAGTGAAGTGTTAAACTACAAGCAAACATGGTGCAAGAGTGTCAGAGTGGGAAGTGTCTGAATACTACTATAGTGTTCAGGTATTTACCGGTATCTAGGATTCTAAACCTTTGGCTGGCAAATTGGGAACAAATTATCATTTGATTATCCCCAGTCCGTGTGTGCTTGCAGGCGTGTGTGCGTGTGTCCGTCCATGCGTGCGTGCGTCGAAATCGTTTCCGGAGCATAACTCAGAAACCGTTAAATATTTCTCTACGAAACTTTGCATGTCTATCAGACTCATGCTGAACTTGTGCCTTTTGCTATTTAGGAATTTTATAAATTTCTATTTCTTACGTTTCCATGGCAACAAGTTGGACTTAGGTTCTATAAGGGTTGTGTTCGTTTCTGGAGCGTAACTCAAAAACTGTTAAATACTTTCTTACAAAACTTTGCATGTTTACCAGACACATACTGAACTGGTGCCTCCTGCTATTTAGGAGTTTTATAAATTTTTATGTCTTACGTTTCCATGGCAATAAGTTGGACTTAGGTTCTACAGGGGTGGTGTTCGTTTCCAGAGTGTAACTCAAAAACCGTAAAATACTTTCTTACAAAACTTTGCATGTCTACCAGGCACATACTGAACTAGTGCCATTTGATATTAAGGAGTTTTAGAAATGTTTATTTTAGAATTTCCATTGCAGCTATTTTGACATGGGCTAAGAGAAATGTTGGGTCTGTCACCTGGTTTGGGACCATAACGTGTTAAAATGGGCGGGGGATATAGATGACTTTGTCAACTATACGCTTGTTTAAACTAATAGTAGTTCTTATTTTCCTAAATTCTGAGGTATTGAAGCCTCTTCCTCTTTAGGTCAGACCCGTGAAGATCTGGGGTAGAGTAGGTCTTCAGCAACCCATGCTTGCCGTACAAGGCAACTATGCTTGTCCCTCATGAAGATCCAGGGTAGAGTAGGTCTTCAGCAACCCATGCTTGCCGTTCAAGGCAACTATGCTTGTCCCTCGTGAAGATCCAGGGCAGAGTAGGTCTTCAGCAACCCATGCTTGCCGTACAAGGCAACTATGACAGCTTGTCGTTAGAGGTAACTAATGGGATCAGGTGATCAGGCTCGCTGACTTGGCGTTAAACAAGAAACAAACATAGTCATGGAATCAGGCCGATCATTGTGTTGCAATTACATTGGAATATGCTGAATAACGAGGGGGCATGTGTGGCCCAGTCGACTTAAGGCGCCACAATTCGCTGTGCAGTTGTGTCCAGTAGGTACACATAAACCTATGATTGTGGTTTCAAATCCCAGTACAATTATGCTTCTTGGTGTGTCAGCACCATGCACATGCTCGTAGTCCTCACCAAAGTGGTAAACGTCCTAGACCAGCATCACTTCAGGCTTTCCTCCCACATTAAGTTGACATGCCATTATATAACTGGACTACTGTTCACTCACTCACTGAATAACATCAGGAACATCAGGAATATTCTCAACCAGTGTAGTGTTTACTTCATGGACTAAGTACCTTGGAAACAAACATGCCTGTACTCATATTCTTTGTCAGATAGGTGTTTGTTTTGCTGTTTCATAAGTGTACACTGTTTCTTCTAGAAATACTTCCTTCAACAGTGTTTGAACATTATAAAGAAACAAAGTATTTGCTATATTTGTCAAGTTTCAGTTGTTGTAGAGATATGGGTTGACATGTCTGAGGGTCAGGGTGTTTTGTCTAATTAATCATTATCAAGGACAAGTTTCAGATGAAACCTGGAACATGGCTGATGTATCAGGGGTATCTGGGATTTGTCTGGGCCATGTGTGCTGTGTGCCTGGAGTGTCGAGACCTGATAATAGTGATAAGTGAGTCATGTTTGATGTGTCTGAGTCTTGTGTGCTGTGTGCCTGGAGTGTCGAGACCTGATAATAGTGATAAGTGAGTCAAGTGTCTGATGTGTCAGAGACCTGATAATAGTGATATGTGAGTCATGTTTGATGTGTCTGGGTCATGTGTGCTGTGTGCCTGGAGTGTCAAGACCTGATAATAGTGATAAGTGAGTCAAGTGTCTGATGTGTCAGAGACCTGATAATAGTGATATGTGAGTCATGTTTGATGTGTCTGGGTCATGTGTGCTGTATGCCTGGAGTGTCGAGACCTGATAATAGTGATAAGTGAGTCAAGTGTCTGATGTGTCAGAGACCTGATAATAGTGATATGTGAGTAATGTTTGATGTGTCAGAGACCTGATAATAGTGCTATGTGAGTCATGTTTGATGTGTCAGAGACCTGATAATAGTGCTATGTGAGTCGTGTGTCTGATGTGTCGAGCCCTGAAAAAAATGATATGTGAGTCATGTTTGATGTGTCGGAGACCTGATAATAGTGATAAGTGAGACATGTGTCTGTGTCGAGACCTGATAATAGTGCTATGTGAGTCAAGTGTCTTATGTGTCGAGACCTGATAATAGTGATATGTGAGTCATGTGTTTCATGTGTCAAGACCTGATAATAGTGATATGTGAGTCATGTGTTTTATGTGCCTGAGACCTGGTTCTGATGTGTCCAAGACCGGTTCTGATAATAGAGATAATAGTGCATAGAGTATCTGCCTCATGCATCTCTGTCAAACATTGTCAAGGGCATGTGTCCGACAAGTCAGTGGCATGTTTCAGACAGGTCACGGAGAGTGGAAGGTCCGGGGTTCGATCCTCAGCCGCGTTATACCAATAGACCAAAAGATGGTACAGGGAATGTCATGAGAGGCTAAAGAATGTGTCCGGTGTATACAGGGCATGTGTCCCGTCATGTCGGGGCATGTAGGTGACCAGTCAGGGAATGTCATGAGAGGCTAAAGAATGTGTCCGGTGTATACGTGGCATGTGTTGCAACATGTCAGGGCATGTAGGTGACCAGCCAGGGAATGTCATGAGAGGCTAAAGAATGTGTCCGGTGTATACGTGGCATGTGTTGCAACATGTCGGGGCATGTAGGTGACCAGCCAGGGAATGTCATGAGAGGCTAAAGAATGTGTCCGGTGTATACGTGGCATGTGTTGCAACATGTCAGGGCATGTAGGTGACCAGCCAGGGAATGTCATGAGAGGCTAAAGAATGTGTCCGGTGTATACGTGGCATGTGTCCCAACATGTTGGTGACGTGTCTGACCAGCCCTGGGTATGTGTCAAGGACATTTGTCGAATGTGTGATATGCATGCTATTCTACCCAACTTCTCCCCAGGTCCTATGGCAGTGTATTCAAGTCCCTGCACAAGGAGTCGGGCCAGGTCCTCGCTATCAAGCAGGTCCCGGTGGACACCGACCTCCAGGAGATCATCAAGGAGATCTCCATCATGCAGCAATGCGACAGCCCCTTCATTGTCAAGTACTACGGCAGCTACTTCAAGAACACAGACTTATGGGTATGTGAAGCAGTAGTCACAGAAGGAGGTGTCAATAGTCAGGTTTGGGGGGGGGGGCAGGAGTTCTGCCTTGCTTCTGTTTTGATAAGGACATTAAATTTTGGGCTCACCTGACAAATCAAATTAGCTTTATTTGTGGCTAGGTGTCCATAACTTTTGCATTTTCCACATCTCTTATGGAGAAAAGGCCTACTGAGCTGAAACTATGTATGAATGATCCCAGTTATTGTGTCTCTAAAAGTTGCTCCAGGATTTTGATTCATTGTTCAACATGGCCACCACAGCAGCCATATTTAGAGTATTAATTGACAATCATTTTTTTAAATATATTGAATTTGGCATAGGTGTAGATAGTAGTGGTGTTTAACATGTGTGTTCAAATTTTGGCGATATGATGAATTTTGACCTTCATTCAACCTTGACTGCATAACAGTTGGTGTCCCCAAAGAGAAATTGCAGAATTGGAAAATGACTCATATTGTTGCAATGGAAACCAAACTTGCCTGTGAAAAGGAGGAGAGGCTTTTCATCAACCTACACCTTTTGATATAAGGAGAAAATATGAAACCAAGTTCAAGCAGGCCTAAACTGTCCACGGATGGAAGGCCATTGTTTTAAGAAAACAATTAAATAATGTGTCAGTTACCGCTTGCTTGGCCAAAGCCAAACAAGCCTTTACTACAATCATCAAGACGAGGGCTAGAAAGCTACAGCATATCAAAGAGGGGTCTCTTTCTTGTGACAGAAAACTTTAAAAGTACATGACCCTGTGACCTCTTGTAACCCTGACACTGACCTTTGCAGCTGACAGACTTAAGTACTTTTTCTGTACTCTTAGATAACATACTGCTTATCGATGAAGCTGAAATTTGGCATACAGGTTCCTTTTTATGAAGAAATCTTATCTTGTTCAAATCAATGTGATTTTATTGGAAGCTGTTTAGTTAATATTTTAAAAATCAAATATGCCACAAAAACAATATGAATCCTTTAGGATTAGGTATACACATGATGAAGCTCATCAAGTCACCAGTGATGTATATGAGAAACCCTGACTTATTATAACTGTTTCTATTATTTATATGGATACTGTAATTACTGTATTCGACATAATAAGCGCCCATGGCGCTCTCAAAATTAGAAATAGGGGGCTCTTATTAGAATATTATTTAGGTGGAAAAAAAAAAGTTGAAAGATAAATATTGTGGTTAATGTTGACACGGGTGTGTATTATACGCGAATAAATATGTCTTGTGTACATTGATCAATCGGAAGGGATAATAATTTCGATTGTTCACTATCCATTATATAAGCAAATGTATTAGAGTTTATTAGAGGGGGGCGCTTATTGCGTCGAATACGGTATTGTGCCAGTTTCTAATGCTGATATTTTCAGGCATCTGTTTAAACTTTTGATAAGTCAACTGGTACATGTTTGAATTATGAGAAATTATTTTATAACAGATGAAACAGTGATAGTCTGGCAATTAAATTTTTTATCTTAAAATACAGATGCTAAAAACACTGAATCTCTTTTCACATACAATGATCTTGACTGCATTAGTATGAAACTACCACTACAATATTGCGTATGTGATACCGATGAGCAGGGCGTGTGACAGTATGTTCTCTCCACCAGATCGTCATGGAGTACTGCGGAGCCGGGTCTGTGTCCGACATAATGAGGTTGCGGAACAAAACTGTAAGTAGTCATGGTAGTTGTCATTCTCAGCAGTGTTAACTACTGAGGTTGCTAGTCCTGGGATCCTGGGGTGGTGGAATAAACTAGTTGGGGAAACAGTTGCTGGCCATGCTGAGGAACTGGGTTTCATTCCCCACATGGGTACAACGTGTGTCCCATGTCAATAAGGTCACCTCCAAATCTTCAGGGCCCTGTTCCATAAAGCGATCTTAGCGCTAAGTCGATCGTAACTCCCTTTCTTTAACACTGACTAATGACAGTCATAGCGCTAAGATCGCTTTGTGGAACGGGGTCCAGGTCTTTGGCATGGATGCAAAGCTGAAGATGTGTATACCTGTCTTTGTGGTAGTAATGTAGTGTCCTCAGAGAGTCTTACACAGGGCTGTGAAGACATGCATGGTACACACATGCGATTTAGAATTATAAAAAAATAAAAAGAATTCATTGTCTATGTTTGCTTTATTTCCTGTTAATCAGCTGTTGTTTCTTGTTCCTTGTATCGGTCCATGACCTTCAATGTGCTGTCACACTGCATATAGCACTCTCTCATACAGCAGTATACAGGTTGTATAGCAGATACTGACTGCTCACTCCCTCACTCACTCACTCACTCACTCACTCACTCTTTCACTCACTCACTGGGGGGTTGCATACAAGTTGTGTAGCAGATACTCCTGCCTTGACTCACTGACTCACTCACTCACTCATGCCGGGGGTCAGGTGGGTGGGCTGTATACAAGTTGTGTAGCAGATACTCCAGCCTTGACTCTCTCACTCACTCACTCACTCACTCATGCCGGGGGTCGGGTGGGTGGGCTATATACAAGTTGTATAGCAGATACTCCAGCCTTGACTCTCTCACTCACTCACTCACTCATGCCGGGGGTCGGGTGGGTGGGCTGTATACAAGTTGTATAGCAGATACTCCTGCCTTGACTCACTCACTCACTCACTGATGACTGTGGGGAGCAGTGTACAAGTTGTATAACAGATACTGCTGCCTTGACTCACTCACTCACTCACTCACTCACTCACTGATGTCTGTGGGGAGCAGTATACAAGTTGTGCCATGTGTGGAGTCCTTGTTAGAACAGATTCCAGCAACCTGTGTTTATCGATATATATCAAGTGGTTAAACATGGTTGATAGCATGTCATTGTACCTTGATAAAGTTATTTACTGGCTCTGTGGATATTCTGGGTTAGAATAGATCCTAAGCATCCCGGTTGCATTGGGGAAGAGATGTAGTCATGTTAATGGATCGAGAGTGGTCAGTCTGAGTGACATGGTTGATTGTGTGTCTTCGTACCCTGTGGATTGTCATAATATCCATCACTGGCATGTCAGGTCCAGACTCATATGGCTGGAATATTGCTGTGTTGTGTTTAGACAAACAAAATCAAAAAGATTTATTACCATGATTACTGGCCGCCATCATATAGCTGAAATGTTGCTGAATGCTAAGCAGCCAAGAAACAAATAACTCACTGATGATGTTGTGTGCAGCTGAACGAGGAGGAGATCGCCACGATCCTGGAGTACACTCTAAAGGGCCTGGAGTACCTGCACTCCCGCAGGAAGATACATCGAGATATCAAGGCTGGCAACATCCTGCTCAACACAGAGGGACATGCTAAACTGGCTGACTTCGGGGTGGCCGGACAACTGACAGTGAGTACACCCTGTCATTTTCTTCTTGTGCATGCAATCATGGGAACAGATTCTTCAACTTACACCGTCATGCAGACATACCTGCAGGTTCATATAGGTCTACCTGTGAAGATTCGGGTTGGAATTGCTCTTCAGCAACGCATACTTGTTGTAAGAGGCGACTAAACAGGATTGGATGGTCAGGCTCGCTGACTTGGTAGTGCATGTCATTGTACAGAGATGCCAACCGTAATATGCGTAATAATTATGCTTTTTATCCTAAAATTACACTTTTACACTTGTCATCCTCAAATGATATTTTTGACATTTCTTTTTGTAGAATTACTTTCATGCATAAAATATCATGGAGATCAAATTGTTAACGCACCGATCTCATTATGCATTCTACCATGTTCTACGGGGAACTAATTGCATGCACACCAATATTTCTTCAGAACTCGAAACACCACATTGTCTCTGTGCAAGTTAATAATGTATTGTCACATGATGGATTTTATAGATATGTGGAGCTTTGACCACATGTTTCAGCAAGAATGCAGTATGCTGGACATAGTCTAACACCTTCCACAAGTTTTTCTTGTCGCTTCACCAAATTTTTCAAGTAATTTCTCGATGTTGATGTCAAATTTTTCCAATACGTATTGATTGCTTTCACATTCAATTTTGAGGTTTAATCATATATTAAACCATTTAAACAAAAGCAGAGTAATTTCTTCTGCTTGTTTTGAGCTTTTTCGCCCTATTTTTCAAATACTGACACTGTCCCGTGCGGCTATATTGCTAGCATCAATGCATGTGTACCCTGGTTTCACTTGCGTCTGGGCATATCGAGAATGTTAACTTTTTGAAGCAAAAACACGGATTGTGGTACAAAAAACATTATGCTTTTGCACATGAAATGACACTTTTTTTACCCCAAAGCTTCAATTAGGATTCACATCTCTGTATTGTATCCCAATTGCAATCAATGCTCATGATGTCCATCACCAGATTGTCTGGTCCAGATTCGACTGTTTATTCACCGCCGTCATATAGCTTGAATATTGCTGAGTGAGGCATAAACAAACAAAAAATCATATTGGTCTATTGACTGATTTGTCTGCTTGTCTGGATAGGGAAAAATTCAATCTTAATATGATTGTGACCTGACCCAGAATCTGGACATCATAAAACATATAATATTGACAATTTTGACTTCTACTTTACATAATTAAATTGTCTGAAGTTTATGCTAACGATGTGCAAGCTGTGGTGTTGTCCTCTTTGTGTGTGAACTGTGGCATAATGCATATATCAACCAACTGGCATATATCTCTTCAGGATACAATGGCCAAGAGGAACACAGTGATTGGGACACCCTATTGGATGGCACCGGAGGTCATACAGGAGATAGGTTATGACTGTGTAGCAGATATATGGAGTTTGGGTGAGTTGCCTGAAGCAGGTTCACAAAACACAAGTCAGATCAGATGTAGAATTCCCATAATGTTTTGGTCTAAATGGTATGGATTTTAGACTAGTTTTCCTGACCTTGAACATGTTAACATATTTGACGCTCCCTTCACTCACAAGATATAATCTGCCAAATGTTAACATATGGTTTCGATGAAGTGGAAGTTTCTTTTTGTGACGGTTTGTCTGAAATAGAGATGTCATATTATCAGGTAAATGCAAAGGAAAATATCACGTGATAAATTACCTGTTCACAGGTTCTGAAGAATTGTTTCTTCTTTTCTCAAACCTTAAATTGTGTGAAAATACAGCTGGCTTCCAATATTCATCATGGTGGTAATGGTTCTTTGACCAACGGAATGCAGTGTGTGGTTTTATGTGGTTAAAATGGGAAAGGTAGTGTTACAAGCTGCATGTCTGTGTGGATGTTTTCAGGGATCACTGCCCTGGAGATGGCTGAGGGGAAGCCCCCATATGGAGATATTCACCCAATGAGGGTAAGCAAGTCTGGAGATCACCTGTCGGTCGTGCTGGTCACGTGTAAACAATGGTGCAGCTGGAGTGCAGTCTGTGTATTTAGCCACTAATCCGAAGCCTGAGTCTAGTAAAACATTTGTTTGGTCTAGTAATCTCAGCTAATGATTGTCCACGTGATACCACTAAATTCCACTGAAAATGATGCCCATGCTCGAGTAGACTCAATGGATTTGGGCACAGGCTGACAGTGTGTCATTTTCACAACTGTGTTGAGCTTGGCACAAGTTGGGGGGCACGGGTGGCCCAGTCGTCTAAGGCGCCACGATTCGCTGTGCAGAGTTGCGTCCCTTGGGCACGCCGGAAACCTATGATTGTGGGTTTGAATCCCGGTTCGCCCCAATTATGTTTCTAGGTTTGTCAGCACCATACCAGTGCTCGTGGGTTTCACCGAAGTGGTAAACGTCTAAGACCTGCATCACTTCAGGCTTTCCTCCCACATTAAGCTGACACGCCGTGAAATAACTGAAATAATGTTAAAAGCGGCGTTAAACCCAACTCACTCACTCACTCACTCACTTGGCACAAGTTCATGTTCTTGTTGATGAGTGAGAGATTATTGCTTCAAGCCGAAACAGCAATATTGCAGTTATTCACTGCAGCTCTTGTTGGTCACTTGATGTAGGTGATGCATTCATGACTCTGAAGACATGTGAAGTCCAAAGTGTAGTTGTTTATTCCACTGTTTTTCTACTTTTAAGGGCTTAGGGTAACAAGTGTTCATCTGTGCTTAGTATACACTGCTTCTATTGTGATGGTGATGTGCCAGGAAATGAATGCAGGTATATGAAGAGTGGTGTTCATTTCAGGCGATCTTCATGATACCCACCAAACCTCCCCCATCGTTCAGGAACCCAGACAAGTGGTCCCCCGAGTTTATTGACTTTGTCTCAAAGTGTCTCGTGAAAAACCCTGAAACCAGAATCACAGCATCAGAACTCTTACAGGTATGTGACAGATTACCTCCCTTTGTCTGGTCTTCTCCAAAGTAGTGTGTTTTAGATTATGGCTACTTATGGAGCATTGCTTCGTATTATTGATTACGTCACTTTATTTCGATGATGAAATTGTCCTACAACCTGCCTTGTTTGAGTATTATTGATGACATTCACTGTATTTCGGTAATGAGTTCTTCATGTGGTACTATTCTCCTACAACCGGCCTTGTTTCAGCATGATTTCATCAAGCAGTCCAAGTCTTGTGAGGTTCTACAGAAGATGATTCAGGAAGCCAAGGAGATACAGGATGCTCATTCCATGGTGACGCTCAATGGGGAGGATTCAGTAAGTCCAGCTCATGATTACCGTTGTCTAATATTGGGATTCCCCAGGATATTCCAGCAGTGTCTCAGCCGATTATGAAGATATTATGCAGTTATTAACTCAACATGTTCCATGGAATCCACTTTTAATTTAACTTTCAAAAGGTTTGGGCACAAATTCCTCGGTCTTTCCTACCAACCTCTATTTAGCTTTCTCATTTTTATGTTACTGGTGGTATAACGATACAGTGATACAGTTCTGTACAGGCCCGTGATACAATACAACCCATGTGTCGTTATACATGCGATAAATTTCATTACAAGTTATATTGTTGTAAAAACATGTGAATAATAACTTCACATCCAGCTTACACAGATTCTCTAGTATTTCCAGGTTGGCTATGGAAGCATAACATTCACAGTGCCCTCTGTCTATACGTTTCTGCCCTACATTATCCCATCTTGATCTCTGAAGTTTAAAAACAAATGATTACAGGGTTTTATTCACCTACAAAAAGAAAGAATATGAACTTATGAAATATAAGTACTGTATCGAGATACAAATTGTATTGCACCCATAGTATCAGGAGATGTGCCTTAACAACCCCACCATATTGTTACAGATGTAAATATTACATATACTCATTTTGTTTTGTTGCTTTATTGTCTGATTAGGGGCGGTGGGGTAGCCTAGTGGTTAAGGCGATCGCTCGTCTTGCTGAAGACCTGGGTTCGATTCCCTACATGGGCACAATGAAGCCCATTTCTGTTGTCCCCTGCTGTGATATTGCTGAAATATTGCTATCAGCAGCGTGAAACCATAAACACTCACTATTGTCTGATGATGATGTAGCTGGAATATTGCTGACTGCAGTATTCTTGTTTGCTCAAACACCCACCCACCTATGAACAGAGATCCTGTGAGAAATGTAGTGAAGAATAAGTCTGACAAATAGAGTGTTTGTTTGCACATAAGGCCAGGGCTCAGGTCACCAGTTAATCTATAGCCAATTCACCTTTCCTGTACTCAGCAGTACGGTCAAACCAATCTACAGTAATATTCTTCTGTAGAGGTTATTTATTACACAGTTGCTTCACTTATATCTGGACAATTAGCCTTAGGTATTTAACACTACAGACAGACATCAACTACAGGACATGAAAAATCATTAAAAATCTGACGGAGCACCACAACACAAACACACTGTAGCCCTTTCACAGAATGGGTTGAATAAAAGGGAGGTAAATTCATATAAATCTGGGTTACCTCCCTTGGTGGTATTATGTTTTGCTGCTGTTGTGTCACTGCTGTAACTCCTTGTAGAGCTGTGTGGAGCTGTCTACATGTGACTGTGTGTGGAGCTGTCTAGATGTGACTGTGTATAGCTGTCTAGATGTGACTGTAGAGCTGTCTACATGTGGCTGTGTAGAGTTGTCTACATGTGACTGTGTAGAGCTGTCTACATGTGACTGTGTAGAGCTGTCTACATGTGGCTGTGTAGAGCTGTCTACATGTGACTGTAGAGCTGTCTACATGTGACTGTATAGAGCTGTCTAGATGTGACTGTAGAACTGTCTACATGTGACTGTGTAGAGCTGTCTACATGTCGCCGCGAATAGCTGCAAAATTGCTGATGCGGCGTTAAGCAATATTCACTCACTCACTCACTGTCTACATGTGACTGTGTAGAGCTGTCTACATGTGACTGTATAGAGCTGTCTACATGTGGCTGTCAGTGGAGCTGTCCACATGTGACTGTGTGTGGAGCTGTCTATATGTGACTGTGTATAGCTGTCTAGATGTGACTGTGTAGAGCTGTCTACATGTGGCTGTGTAGAGCTGTCTACATGTGGCTGTGTAGAGCTGTCTACATGTGACTGTGTAGAGCTGTCTACATGTGACTGTGTAGAGCTGTCTACATGTGGCTGTGTAGAGCTGTCTACATGTGACTGTATAGAGCTGTCTAGATGTGACTGTAGAACTGTCTACATGTGACTGTGTAGAGCTGTCTACATGTCGCCGCGAATAGCTGCAAAATTGCTGATGCGGCGTTAAGCAATATTCACTCACTCACTCACTGTCTACATGTGACTGTGTAGAGCTGTCTACATGTGACTGTATAGAGCTGTCTACATGTGGCTGTCAGTGGAGCTGTCTACATGTGACTGTGTGTGGAGCTGTCTATATGTGACTGTGTAGAGCTGTCTAGATGTGACTGTGTAGAGCTGTCTACATGTGGCTGTGTAGAGCTGTCTACATGTGGCTGTGTAGAGCTGTCTACATGTGACTGTGTAGAGCTGTCTACATGTGACTGTGTAGAGCTGTCTACATGTGGCTGTGTAGAGCTGTCCACATGTGACTGTAGAGCTGTCTACATGTGACTGTATAGAGCTGTCTAGATGTGACTGTAGAACTGTCTACATGTGACTGTGTAGAGCTGTCTACATGTTGCCGCGAATAGCTGCAAAATTGCTGATGCGGCGTTAAGCAATATTCACTCACTCACTCACTGTCTACATGTGACTGTGTAGAGCTGTCTACATGTGACTGTATAGAGCTGTCTACATGTGGCTGTCAGTGGAGCTGTCTACATGTGACTGTGTGTGGAGCTGTCTATATGTGACTGTGTAGAGCTGTCTAGATGTGACTGTGTAGAGCTGTCTACATGTGGCTGTGTAGAGCTGTCTACATGTGGCTGTGTAGAGCTGTCTACATGTGACTGTGTAGAGTTGTCTACATGTGACTGTGTAGAGCTGTCTACATATGACTGTGTAGAGCTGTCTACATGTGGCTGTGTAGAGCTGTCTACATGTGGCTGTGTAGAGTTGTCTACGTGTGACTGTGTAGAGCTGTCTACGTGTGACTGTGTAGAGCTGTCTACATGTGACAGTGTGTGGAGCTGTCTACATGTGACTGTGTGGAGCTGTCTACATGTGACTGTGTGGAGCTGTCTATATGTGACTGTGTAGAGCTGTCTACATGTGACTGTGTAGAGTTGTCTACGTGTGACTGTGTAGAGCTGTCTACGCGTGACTGTGTAGAGCTGTCTACGCGTGACTGTGTAGAGCTGTCTACGTGTGACTGTGTAGAGCTGTCTACGTGTGACTGTGTAGAGCTGTCTACGTGTGACTGTGTAGAGCTGTCTACGTGTGACTGTGTAGAGCTGTCTACGTGTGACTGTGTAGAGCTGTCTACATGTGACTGTGTAGAGTTGTCTACGTGTGACTGTGTAGAGCTGTCTACATGTGACTGTGTGGCTTGTGCTTTCCAGGGGGATGAGGATGAAACAGATGGGACGATGGTGAAGAAGACTGAGGATGTCGATGGAACCATGAAGGCACAGAGGGAAACTGGTACAGTGACATGTTATTCAGTAGCAGGCAGCTTATTCATGAAATCTGTTGGCGCTAAGCTTGTCGTATAGTGTCTGAGAATACACAATGCCTTGTTTAGAAGGTGGTCATATGTAACAAATGTCATATCTGGGATAGCACTTTCAAAGTTAAGTACAAATTCTAGTATTGTTGGGGCTTAGAATACTGCCTTTGTGTGCTTGCGATAAGGGCCTCATTCTCAGAGTGTGTGTTCGAATCCTGGATGGGACTCAACCCAAAAAAGAACTAGAATTTGTACTTTGCTAGAGAGTGTTATCTCAAACATTACACTTGTTACGTAAAAGTGTCAGTGGGAATGAAAGATCTTGGCTCAGACATCTGATTCTAGAGGCTGCGTTAGTCATCATAAGTTTATGACCATAATAACGGATATCATCAATGAGAATGTCAAACTGACAAACTTTCTTGTGTTAACTACTTCTAGTTCAATAGGGGGGCACGGGTGGCCGTGATTCGCTGTGCAGAGTTGCGTCCCTTGGGCACGCCAGAAACCTATGATTGTGGGTTCGAATCCCGGTTCGCCCCGATTATGTTTACAGGTTTGTCAGCACATACACGTCGTGCTCGTGGGTTTCACCGAAGTGGTAAACGTCTGAGACCTGCATCACTTCGGGCTTTCCTCCCACATTAAGCTGACACGCCGTGATATAACTGGAATACTGTTAAAAGCGGCGTTAAACCCAACTCACTCACTCACTCACTCTAGTTCAATATTTATACATTCAAGGAGGATTGGTATAAATGTGTTTATTAGGGAGTAGCCATTGAGAGCTGGATTGACATTGTAAAGGCTTCAGATTTGCCTTATTCTAGAGCAATGACTATTTGTTTTTCAAGATTGACATTGCTTGAATCTCCCTTAAAAGAGGATAAGATATCAAAAATATCCTCCTGTCATTGTGAGGAGACAAATCATCCACCCTCATGGTGTAGAGGATAGAGCATCTGCCTGTTAAACAAAGGCTGTGTCATACCTAGAGACGTTAGGAGATGGTACCTCTTGTTACCCTGCCAGACATGTGGCATTACGGAAATAAAACTAGGGCTAGCAATATAACTGTTTTAACATCAGCAAAAGTCTGGAGTAATACAAGCAGCCACATTTGTGCATGTACATGGCAATATGGGTGAAATAATCCTGAACTCAACATTATAGCTACTTCACCTCACATGTGTGTGTAGTCCCATCCCATGTGATATGTATTACACCACATGATGTTTAACACCACAAAGGCAATATGTAGCTATATCACAACAGTCACCATGGTATATGAAGGGACAAGGCCAAAGACACTTCCCACAGTGCCACATAGTGGAAGGTATTGTGTTGTATTTTATAGACACACTGGTTCCCGGAAGCAACAGCGGCACGGTGGTCGTCAACAGCGAGGCCAACACGTTACAGTCGGAGCTCGGCACCATGGTCATCAACGAAGATACTGAGGATGACGATGGAACAATGAAGAGTAAGAGAAAGAAGTTGCATTTTGACAGTGACTACTGTCTACAGACATGATTGTGACTTATGTAACATGATTGAGACTGCCTACTGACATAATTGTAACAATCCCCTGACATGATCATGACGGTCTACTGACATGATTGAGACCATCTACTGACATAATTGTAACAATCCCCTGACATGATCATGACGGTCTACTGACATGATTGAGACCGTCTACTGACATAATTGTAACAATCCCCTGACCTGATCATGACGGTCTTCTGACATGATTGAGACTGTCTACTGACATAATTGTAACAATCCCCTGACCTGATCATGACGGTCTACTGACATGATTGAGACCTTCTACTGACATAATTGTAACAATCCCCTGTCGTGATCATGACGGTCTACTGACATGATTGAGACCTTCTACTGACATAATTGTAACAATCCCCTGTCGTGATCATGACGGTCTGTGTCTATCCCCAGGACATGATACAGCAACTGCGGGGAAGGAGAAGTACCGTCCAGCGTATCTTGACCATTTTGAAAGGAAGGAGCAAGAGGAGAGACAGCGCTCCACCCCGCAGCCGACGTCTGCCCCACAACCTCACCTACAACCCGCCCAGCCAAAACAGATTACCCCACCACACCACTTCCAGAGATCATTCATGGATGGAGACTTTGAGTTTGTGAGTAGGCTTTCTTGATGAAAAATCGTTGTCGCAATATCAACCACTGGCTTGTCTGGTCCAGACTTGAGTATTTACAGGCTACTGTCGCATGGC
The DNA here is from genome assembly GCF_022045235.1 of Haliotis cracherodii. Taxonomy (NCBI): domain Eukaryota; kingdom Metazoa; phylum Mollusca; class Gastropoda; order Lepetellida; family Haliotidae; genus Haliotis; species Haliotis cracherodii. The sequence goes on from NW_027266264.1 coordinate 69,279,695, forward strand.
TGGAATATGATTGTAGCGTTATACAACATGAGAAGCCAACAGGCGTCTGTCAAGACAAGCACTTTGTGTTCTTCTTACATTCCAATTGCTGATACGGCAACTGATTATTATTATTTTTAGAACAGTGAAATAACAATGTAATCTTTCTGACCATCAAGACGAGGCAGAAGATATATTTGAAATGATGTGAGATTTGCTGAATGTCTATTACAGCTACGGAACCTGGCATATGAAGAGCTGGAAGCCCGCCTCGCTGACCTTGACCCTGAGATGGAGAGAGAAATTGACGAGCTCCGTGCTCGCTACCAGGCTAAACGACAGCCTATATTAGAAGCTATTGATGCCAAGAAGAAGAGGCAACAGGTCATCTAACTCACTGTCATATCGAATAAGTATCTCTGGGAAATGTGTGACTGGCAATGTACATAGCAATGGGAACTTTTTGATCTGATAAACTGAACTCTTTATCATATCTTTGTTTACAGTGGTTTCTCTATTTACCTTCGTAGTTGTAGCCCTAACTTTATCTTTGGAATCGGATGTATTGGTGAATTGGCATTTTACTTGTCGCAAGTGTATGCGAAATAGTAACTATCATGTTTGTAGATTGCACTGACTTCACACATGACAAGCAGTGCTGCCTCTGAAGTCTTCCTTATTCAGAAACACCAATACACCAATGTCAGTTTCTACACAGATTGAGATAAGTGTCACCAGACCATGGTACTTCCTCAAATCATGACAGGAAATTATTTTTCCCGTTTTCCAAGTAGTCCCTTTTACCTCTATATTCTCATCATGTAGATTCCGTCTGATCTTCATGATGTCAGCATTTGGATACAAACAAGACAATATAGCAATGTCTGTAAGTCCAACCCAGAGTGACCTCCCAGTACTTATAGTGTCCAGTACTGGGGTCTCATCCTATTCACAGCACATCGGTATAGACCCAGTGAGTAAGATCACACTGTATGAATTATTAAAGAGCTCCGAATCTCAAAGACACTCTTAGTCATTATATTATTACTGACTCGTATTCAGAAAAATCTTGTAATTTCATACAATTTGTGATCGACACAGATTAATTTTTTTTACTTGCTTTCAGGATTTTTTTGTAGTAGGCCCCCCAAAATTTAAAAATTAAAAAAGCAAAAATTCAGATTAGTTTTTAATTTTTCTCATCCACAAGAAGTAGGTTGGTATTAAAAAAAAGAGCCTCTTACACGAAAAATCTTATTTATTCGTTTGTTTATTAAACATTGATGCAAATTTAATAAAAGTGGGCATTTGTTATGTAAATAGATATTTTTTTGTCCATTTTGACCAAATTTAGTTTGTGGCACCGTTAAGCAAGTGAAATAAAGTGTTGCCTAACATTTATCTGGGGGTGACATGATAAAGCAAAAGCAATGTCATGATATAATACAGAATGCGATATGCATATTCACATCCAGTCGCGTGGGAAACTAAATATTTCCAAGGAGGTTTATGAATTTTCATGCATCTAACAGTTTGAAGTTAGTGAGTAAATAAGAAAATATTCAATGTTTTGATGTAGATTAAAGAAAAGAAGCAAAATGAATTATTTTAGCATGTGTATCATCATGTATTGAATAAGAAAAAGTGTATCACGTATTGTTTCGTGGCATGAAAACTCTGCACTGATGTATCGTTTCACCCCTACTTATATCATTCTATCTTGCTTCATTAATATCTACAAGATCTATGTACATATTTACATGCCACTTACGCTCTGTAAGTGTATGTTAACTGATTGGATCAGAAAGTTCCCGCTTGATCTGAAGTGTATGTGTGGTATCCTACACAGAGATAAATCATGGTCCTTATTTTCAGAACAAAATTGTATGTATTTATTATGAAAGGACAGCTGTCTGTCAGACAGGCTGTACCAGGTGTGTCATTGTTATTGACCCTTGTACCCTCTCCGTATCGTGTATCAATTGATGTATCACCCACTCCTGTAACTTGTTGGGCTGGAGCGATACACCCCAGTCACAATCTTATTTCAATTATGGTACATAGTTCATGATATGAATCATGCCATGATAGCAGTTATGGTACTTTGTTCCTCAATTGAGTCGTGGTACATATTGTATCACTATTTACTTCATGATTTGATACAAGTGATACATTTTGTGCCATGGTAACTTTTTGGATGATATTCTACTCAAAAGAAGGTAAGGAACCCCCAATTTTCCTTAACCTTTTTTTCAGTAGTATATAATGCAAGTCACAATGAAAAAACTCATACTTTTAAGAAATCGTGATATCAGTACATGCTCAGATTTAATAAATGTTATATATAATAAATATTGTTGTTCGAGGGTAAAATGTTGATCAATACCAGAGAACATCGGACGTGTAGATATTTTAAAACTTTCCTGATGCATGCACATCAATTCAGAATGAACATGTTGAAGTATGGTGTCGTTGATATCACAGGGCATTATTTCGGCTGCAGTAGCCTGGTGGTGTCACTCACTGGCAGCGTCGGACTGCTCTAGTCGGACTCGCGTCTCGGACACACCCATTGATGATACCATTGGCAATGTGCAATCTGCAGTCATAGGTTGAACCATGTTTGATGGACAAGAATGATATTTTGAGCCTTTTAACACATCTTGGCAGGTTCCCAAGAACCAAAAGAATGAAATGGTCATTTCAGTTAACAGTGTTGATATATTTCCAAGTGTAAATATGTAAGGTGCTACACAAAGACTTCTCTACTTGATAATCATGTGATCCCAAAGAACAGCATGACTGGACTTGAAGTGAAGTCTGTATAACCACATCTAACTATCCTTTTTAATCATTTCATTTTGTCAGAATGTACCATTTACACTACAAAATGGTTATTACAGCTGGTTTTGTCATATGCTTTGTCTTGAAGTTGTCAGAAGCAGGCTTCGGCATGGCTTATGTTATCTACAGTCTGGCTCCACAGTGAGGTGCCTGTGTCCACGGTCTGGCTCCACAGTGAGGTGCCTGTGTCCACGGTCTGGCTCCACAGTGAGGTGCCTGTGTCCACAGTCTGGCTCCACAGTGAGGTGCCTGTGTCCACGGTCTGGCTCCACAGTGAGGTGCCTGTGTCCACGGTCTGGCTCCACAGTGAGGTGCCTGTGTCCACAGTCTGGCTCCCTGTAAGGTGCCTGTGTCCACGGTCTGGCTCCACAGTGAGGTGCCTGTGTCCACGGTCTGGCTCCACAGTGAGGTGCCTGTGTCCACGGTCGGGCTCCACAGTGAGGTGCCTGTGTCCACGGTCTGGCTCCACAGTGAGGTGCCTGTGTCCACGGTCTGGCTCCACAGTGAGGTGCCTGTGTCCACGGTCTGGCTCCACAGTAAGGTGCCTGTGTCCACCGTCTGGCGGCACGGCACAGAGACATGTATAATTTACTCTACAGCTTAATCTGTTACAACATATGTTAAACAGTTAGAGGTAACATTCACTGTGGAGTGTCATGGAGTTGCTGTAATTCTGTGTTTTGTGAGTTTTAAGCAATGTTCAAGTTTGTTAGATTTATGCCGTTGTTCATTTATCCAGTGTTTTCTGCACAGTTTTCACACGTAACACTCCATCGTATAGCTAGGAGTCATTTCTCATTTACAGTCACAAATCGGTACAGCATTAGCAATGTTTGAAGTTTGCCTTTTGACGTGGGACATCTTGTGAGACATTTGATCAGATGTGTTGATAGTGAGATTATTTAGACTTGAGGTGTAACAATGCAGCAATCCTGGGATACAATCATTTTGTTACCTTGAACAAAGGATATATTTGTGATGGTCCTGAGGAACTGGAGTTCTTATATGGGTTTCACTGTATAGTGTGTCATAATGACATTGTAGTACGTAGTGTATCAAAGAGACATTGTGGTACATAGTGTATCATTTGGGTACAAAGGGTATCATTGTGACATTGTGGTACCTGCGTATCATTCTATGTTTGATGTATCACAGTGGCATCTTGATACAGGAAATTGTGAACATTGTGGTACCTGCGTATCATTCTATGTTTGATGTATCACAGTGGCATCTTGATACAGGAAATTGTGAACATTGTGGTACCTGCGTATCATTCTATGTTTGATGTATCACAGTGGCATCTTGATACAGGAAATTGTGAACATTGTGGTACCTGCGTATCATTCTATGTTTGATGTATCACAGTGGCATCTTGATACAGGAAATTGTGAACATTGTGGTACCTGCGTATCATTCTATGTTTGATGTATCACAGTGGCATCTTGATACAGGAAATTGTGAACATTGTGGTACCTGCGTATCATTCTATGTTTGATGTATCACAGTGGCATCTTGATACAGGAAATTGTGAACATTGTGGTACCTGCGTATCATTCTATGTTTGATGTATCACAGTGGCATCTTGATACAGGAAATTGTGAACATTGTGGTACCTGCGTATCATTCTATGTTTGATGTATCACAGTGGCATCTTGATACAGGAAATTGTGAACATTGTGGTACCTGCGTATCATTCTATGTTTGATGTATCACAGTGGCATCTTGATACAGGAAATTGTGAACATTGTGGTACCTGCGTATCATTCTATGTTTGATGTATCACAGTGGCATCTTGATACAGGAAATTGTGAACATTGTGGTACCTGTGTATCATTCTATGTTTGATGTATCACAGTGGCATCTTGATACAGGAAATTGTGAACATTGCTGGAATATATAGGACAAACTTACCTCATTTCAGGGTTTGTTTCTCCACATATTCCATGCATTTTTATGATTTTCTACAGACTGCATTGACTGAGTCAGATAAGAAACAAGGAACAGTTTTTCGTGAAGAATTGATAAAGTAATTGCTAGTCAATTTTGTTCTGAGGTAGTTCAGTTTATACAGAGCTGTAGTCCTTGACACTTAAAATAGAATCAATAAATATCATGATGATTAATGAAAGAATATACTTGCCTGTGTGCTAATACTTACAAAGTTAAAACAAACCATTCCGTTGAAAACATCATCATTGCGTTTTGATCACATGGTTACAATACCGGTACATCTGGCAGTCGTGTTCACTATATTTAGGCTATATTTAGCACCAGGCTCAGCAGAGGTGCATTACCAGCAGGAACTGAAATAAAAAATGTGCAGATATGGTATTTAAAGCACGATTGACCAAGTTCACTGCTAAATATAACTGCTCGCAGTCACCTAACTGACGATTCTTGCCTGGACTGAAGCCACGTGGTCAAAGCGCAATGATGATGTTTATCGCATGCAAAATGGATATTTTGAAAACTTTGCACTTTGCAATTTTTGTCACTACTGTGAGTAATATTCCTTATCTTTGGAAGGGCTTGTTTCGCTTTATAAGTATTGGCACACATGCAGCTATCTTCTTCAATTCATTTCGTGATTCTATTTCAGGCTCAAGGACTATAGTTCACCTTTCTCCAAGTTAGCTCAGCTTATTTAGACCTAGATTTTTTTCTTTATGGCTTCCAGCCCATATGATTCAGGTACCATTCATACATAATTGCACTGCAGCCTTGTGTGTATTGTATCCTGTATTGTTCCACCCCTGGTCCAGACTGTTAGGAAGGGCAACAGCTCTTGATCCACCCCTGGCCTTAAACTTCAAAATCAATCAGTAAGACAGTGCTGTTGATCTACCCCAGGTCTAGACTGTTGGGAAGCAGTCAGGTGACAGTGGTGAAGATCCACCCCAGGTCTAGACTGTTGGGAAGTAGTCAGGTGACAGTGGTGAAGATCCATCCCAGGTCTAGACTGTTGGGAAGTAGTCAGGTGACAGTGGTGAAGGCCCACCCCAGGTCTAGACTGACAGGAAGTTTTCAGGTGACAGTGGTGAAGATCCACCCCAGGTCTAGACTGACAGGAAGTAGTCAGGTGACAGTGGTGAAGATCCATCCCAGGTCTAGACTGACAGGAAGTAGTCAGGTGACAGTGGTGAAGGCCCACCCCAGGTCTAGACTGACAGGAAGTAGTCAGGTGACAGTGGTGAAGATCCACCCCAGGTCTAGACTGACAGGAAGTAGTCAGGTGACAGTGGTGAAGATCCACCCCAGGTCTAGACTGACAGGAAGTAGTCAGGTGACAGTGGTGAAGATCCACCCCAGGTCTAGACTGACAGGAAGTAGTCTGGTGACAGTGGTGAAGATCCACCCCAGGTCTAGACTGACAGGAAGTAGTCAGGTGACAGTGGTGAAGATCCACCCCAGGTCTAGACTGACAGGAAGTAGTCAGGTGACAGTGGTGAAGATCCACCCCAGGTCTAGACTGACAGGAAGTAGTCAGGTGACAGTGCTGCTCATCCATCCCTAGTCTCTACTGATAGGAACCAGTCAGGGCCATTGATCCCAAGAAGGAAAGTACATGGCACGTTTGACCTCGGCTGTTTGATGTGTTGTTATCGAGTTAATGATTACCCAGTCACAACTGAGACATTGTCTCACACAACACAAGACATGGCCTGGAAATGGGCTCCAGATCATGGAGTTTAGTCCTCACATAACCCTCTGATTGAGCAGTGTTTGACAGGGAGGTAGATACAGTGACCTCTCACCTATACAACACATTGTTCATCACATTATACTGTTGTGTGTCATGCTAACACTTTGTGTTGACTAACACTTGTTGATGGAACAGTTCCGCTTGTTGAGAGGTACAGGGTCTTATTGTATAGAAATCAGTGTAGATACATATGAATTGTAACAACATATGAGGGAATGTTGAACTGTATTAACATGTATATTGAAATAAAAACTGAAAATTGACCTGAGTTGTATGTGTATTGGAGGGGAACTATTTTGTCGGGAAGCCTGGTAACCAGTACGTGGTGAATGGCCTGTGTTAACTTGGACAAATGTGTGGAGTTGGGCTGGCTATCTTGTACAAACACACTGGTCGGCAGCAACCTGTGCTCCTCCTAAGAGGCGACTTGATGGATCGAGTTGTCAGGCTCAGTTAGTGGATGGCTGTGTCTGTACCCAGGTGGGTGGATTGTTGTTCACAATATCAATAACTGGATTGTCTGGTCCAGACTCGATTATTTAAAGACCGTCATATCATATAGCTGGAATATTGTGAGTGTGGCGTTAAACAACAAACAAACATAAAAGGAGTTACTAGTAACCTTGTGTGGCTTTAGAGGATAAAACAAGAACTGGTTGGCTCGGAGTCGGTATGAGTGGGGTGTCCATGCTGCTTTTAAACTGGCATATGTCCGGACTCGGACTCGTAGAAGCAGTCACACATACACACAGATACATGCACGCCATATAAGTGCAGTGATCTTGAACGCAGCGTTAAATCCTTAATTCACCTCAACCATCGGGGAAGCATGTAAGTCTGGAGTCCGAGTGATCCAATTAATTATAGGACCAGCAGCGGGATGGGATCCAACCCGGTCCCTGCACTGTCATCTGTTTGTGAGTGAAGGTGTTTGAAGCTTATCAGAGTGGCAAACTACTCTTGCCATGTTGACGTCGCCGCCGTCTTAGCTGCAATATTGCTGAGTGCCGCGTCAAACAACAAACAAAACAACATTATGCCAACTCATACCATGTTTAAGAGAAAAGTGCCTTTAACACTGATGCAGGCATGCAGTTTTATTCGTCAATGTTAACCAAGGAGTTAAGTCTGTTGTTTTGTGCTGCAGTCTAATTTTTCAGCCATATCACTATGGAGTCTGAACCAGGCATGTGGTTGACAGCATGAGCAAAGACTAACACGACTGAAGCACGATAACACACAATGAGCCAGGAGATCAGGCATCTTCCCGAGGCATGGGCGTAAACTGACTTTAAAAGTGCAGTTCCCATCCTTTCCGAACTAGACTGGAATAGTGTAGCCCCACCAGTGGCTATTACGAGTTATGTCCCTCCTTTTGACCAGACCGCCTCCGTGGTCTAGTGGTAGAGCGTCCCCCCGGAGAGCGGAAGGTCCGGGATTCGATCCCCGGCCGCGTCATACCCTGTCTGGCGCTCGGCATTAAGGGGCTAAACCAAGTACTGGTCAGCTCAGAGTCACTATACTATGTCTGAGTGGGATATTCATGTTAAACTGCACCAGGTATCTCAGTGAGCTAGCACTTTTAATCGGACTAGTACAAGCAGCCACACACACACGCACGTGCATGCACGTTGCTATATGTACTCGTGGGGAATCATGAAACTTTCCCGACCTTTTCGCGCACTTTCATGTTAGATCGCTGTTACACTTGTTTGATTCCTGTTAAATTTAAGAAGGAAAACCATCCGATCTACTCATCTTCCAATATGTATATCCAACATCTGACGTCATGTTATTAACACCCGGAGACCCAGTAACTGCGCTTTTAGCGTTCTCGCCCGTAAAGATCCGGGGTAGAATAGGTCTTCAGCAACCCATGCTTGCCGTGAAAGGCGACTATGCTTGTTGAAAGAGGCGACTAACGGATCTGGTGGTCAGGCTCGCTGGCGTGGTTGATATATGTCATCGTATCCCCATTGCGTGGATCGATGCTCATGATGTCAATCACTGGATTGTCTGGTCCAGACTCAATTATTTACAGACTGCCGTTATATAGCTGGAATATGCTGAGTGCGGCGTTAAACAAAACGTCGCTATGTAAGTGCAATAATGTTGGACGCGACGTTAAACCCAATTACACCTCACCTCACCTCACCTCACCTCACCTCTTTTTGACCAATCAGATTCCACCTCTCATATCACTTACAATTGATTCAAACGAAATGGCGGTGCAGTCAAGACGATCTGATCGATAATCAAAATGTATATGGTAATAAAACGGGTCTTACTTCGCGAAGTGAATCAAATCACGTGAGCTCTGCAAATCCTGCAAGCGACCGGAATCTGAATGGCAGTCGACTTCGTTTGACGATTTTGATTGGACTATGCATTGACTCGTCAGTCCAGCCAAAATAAAACTCCACAATGCCAGCCAAGTTCGGCAAGTAGGGAAACTGGACTTATATAGTCAGATAACTCCCTTGACCCGTTAAGATGAGATTAGATTGTTGATGATGCTGTCCTTCCCGCTGAGGTTTGAATCTAAAATGTCAGGCTATAGCAGCACACAGACATCTTCATTTTAGTCAGCTTTTACCGTAAGCAGGAGGCAGAAGGCATGGAAGGGACTATTCTGTCCAAACATCGCCTCCGTGGTCTACTGGAAAAGAGCGTCTCCCCGGAGAGTGGAATGTTCGATCACGTCATACCAAAAGACGTTATATAGCTGTGCAGAGTTGCCTCCCTTGGGCACGCCAGAAACGTAGGATCGTGGGTTCGAATTCCGGTTCGACACAATAATGTTTCTAGGTTTGTCAGCTCCATATCGCTGCTGGCGTGTTTCAACAAAGTGTTACACGTCTTGAACGTGCATTGTGGGTTTTCACTCACTCACTCACTCACTCACTCACTCACTCACTCTGCACTGCCCCCCCCCCCCCCCCCCCCCCCCCCCGCGAAGAATGATCACCAATGTATTAGCCTGACTCAAAGGTTACACAGCTTTGAGTCACAGCACTCCACACGAATGGTCCGGAAGCTGGTTCATCTGATAGCGCCGACCAACACCACTCACAATGAGGATGCGCAGACCATTGTCTTGCAGTCAACGCTATACAACTCTTGACCCGGAAACCCTTGGTATGGACCACGTGAACTGACACTGTTTACTGAAAGAGCAATCCCTACGCTTATCTACAGCGGTATTGTTGAAGCGGAGGGAGGATTTGTTTGTTTGTAACGAGGGTAAGTGTAGGATTTACACAACATTATGAATGATTATAGAATTCTTGATTATATAATAAGTTTTCTTATCACTCTCTGACCTATTTCCAATCCTAGTTTTATTTAATTTGTGTTTGTATAAGTGTACATGTTCAGTTCACATTGACATACATGTGTTAATATAATTAATAGCTGTTCATACACATGGCATCATGCAGGTATATAATTTTATATAATATCTAATTTATTCCAATGTATAAAATAATACATTGAAATTATAGCCATGTATACGTGCGTGGAAAGTATGATGAAACTTACTTTTCAGGATTTGATGTTAACAATTTGTTCGACATTTTCATTTATGTTATATTCAACCTAACAAATCCACATACAATAGAGTGAGTGAGTGAGTATGGTTTTACCAATATTTAGCAATATTCCAGCAATATCACGTCGAGCTTCACATATGATACCCATGTCGGGAATCGAACCCGGGTCTTCGGCGTGACCAAGTCAGCGAGCCTGACCCTCCGATCCCGTTAGTCGCCTCTAACGACAAGCATAGTCGCCTTTTACGGCAAGCAAACGGGAAAGCGCACTGTCGTTTGTCAAGTGTGTGTATGTGCTAGAGGTAACGCTCTAGTTTGTTTGTTTGTTTGTTGTTTAACGCCGCACTCAGCAATATTCCAGCTATATGACGGCTGTCTGTAAATAATCGAGTCTGGACCAGACAATCCATTGATTTGACAACATGAGCATCGATCCACGCAATTGGGATCGATGACATGCATCAACCAGGTCAGCGAGCCAGCCTGACCCTCCGATCCCGTTAGTCGCCTCTTACGACAAGCATAGTCGCCTTTTACGGCAAGCATGGGTTGCTGAAGACCTATTCTACCCCGTATCTTCTTATCTTTAATCAGTGTCAGTGTACATGCATTTGTTTTAAATCATTTAAAAAAAAGAATTTAAAAAGTTGAAAGAAATCTGATTAATCACTCATAACCATCATATACACACGCGCAACATCATGTTATGATTCTTGAAGATAATAATTAGTACGTACTAATGCCGGTCTGATAGTGCTATCCCACTGAGATACCAGCTGCTGTTTTGCAATGAATGCCAAGCGCTTGGAAACGACGAGTACCGCCTTTTAAAGTCTTCTTTTGGTCTGACGCGTCCGGGGATCGAACCACCACTGTCCGGGCATACACTCTATCCAGCAGACCAGGGAGGTGGCCTTCGGAAACAAGACATTGGACCAAGCAGTTCCCCACCAGCCTGTTAGTCTATACCAGGCCATTTCGGCGTTTTGTTTCAATCTTGCGTGTCTCATGAGACCACACTCATAAATAATCCCTCAATATGGCGGTGGCCTGGAAATAATGGAGTCTGAGTTAAAAAAGGAAACCGTTATGATATTTTGAGCAATACAAATACCTGTATTCACCTGTACCTTGAGCTCCCTATCCTTTCAGTCCCCCCGTACAAGTATAGGCTGAAGGAGGGAGGGGGGGTCATTTTCTCAGTTAAAAAAAAATATTGCTGATTTTATCATCACTGCATTTGTACAAAGAGTAGAACATGACCACGAACGATGTCGTCCCGGTGGGGTATACGCCACTCAAACTGCCATTTATACTCATGTGTTTCCCATGAGTTGTGATGCCACCCCATACCATTACACGTCCACCCCCCAACTAACGACACTGAGCAACGCACGCATCGCTAAAGTATTATCCTAGACGCCTTTGCACGACCATCAGAGATGTCCAGCTCCGACACAGCGGTCTGTGAACAGTATTGTTTCCCAGTCTTGTCTTCTGAACCTCAGATGTTGTCTACAGCAAGCTGGGTGTGTCAGATGGAGACGTGGAAACAAAACTGGGCGTTCCACTAGACGTCGGGGCCGGATGTTGAGCTCTCTCAACTGGTTGCGTACGATTTTGCCATAAATTGGTCTCAACCCAGGAATTATTATTAATGTGGCAGTATCAGCCGAACATGATTGTCTTGTTGACGTTACGTCACACGTGGACGTGGCAAGTCATGAGATAATGATGTGTTTCGATGAACATTACATGCCTGGAAAACTTTTTGTTTTGCGCCATTCCTGTTTACAGCATACCCACAGTATTTTTTATGAGTACCTGAGAGCTAAACATTAATTGTCTGTTGTTCACATTAAGAATTTACAGGTGTACGAGTATCATGCTCCTAACAAACACGCGACACATCCAAATTGTGCACCTTGTGTTAACATGTACGTTCAAACTGTGAACAACGACCTTAAATCGAGATCTTCATGAATAGGTATTTATATTTAATTTCTGAATATAGGTATTTTTATTGAACTTTATATAAACCACAGTTGCTTTTGCCCGTTAGTATATGTTCAAACCATTCATTGGAATATTTGGGACATTTTCGAACTGAATAGACCCTTGAAGATCCGGGGTATAGAATAGGTCTTCAGTAACCCATACTTGCCGTACAGGGCGACTCTGCTTGTCGTAAGAGGCGACTAACAGGATCGGGTGGTCAGGCTTGCTGTCTTGGTTGATGCATGTCATCGTATCCCAAGTGCGTGGATCGATGCGCAAGATATCACTGGATTGTCTGGTACAGACTCGATTATTTACAGACCGCCGTCATATAGCTGGAATATTGTTGAGTGCGGCGTTAATCAACAAACAATACAAAAAATCGAGCTGTATAAACAAATTTCATCAAAGTGGTTAACGTCCACGACCTGCATTACGTTGCATTTTCCTCCCACAACAACGTCGCGCCGTGATTAACTGACATGAAGTTCGCAACGATGTTAAAACCAACTCGCTCGCTCACTGTGTGTGTATGTCGTTTGTCAAGTGTGTGTAATTAATGACTTTAAGAATGTTTGAATTATATTATTGTACATTTCACGGTAGTGGCGAACAGTATAATAGATCAGCTACACGGATATGGACTCATGAAGGGCCGGGGTAGAATAGGTCTTCAGCAACCCATGCTTGCCATAAAGGCGACTATGCTTGTCGTAAGAGGCTACTAACCGCGTTCAGGTGGACAGGCTCGCTGACTTGGTTGATACATGTCATCGATCTCAATTGCGTGGATCGATGCTCATGATATCAATCACTGGATTGTCTTGTCCGAGTCGATTATTTACAGACCGCCGTCATATAGCTGGACTATTGCTTTATATGGCGTTTAACAACAAACAAATACAAGCATTGCCCTTCACACACACACACACACACACACACACACACACACACACAAACACAAACACACATACGGTGCGATAGCTTCCAGTGGTAAGGTTTAACAGGGCCCTCCAAGTTTCCAGTTTAACGAGCCATACGTGGTGACGCGGTAATGTCCAGTCAGTAATCGCCGACATGGCGCGGCGTCCGGTGTCCTGTATGCTTTCTTTTGGCCGGCGGTCTGTTTGTAAACATATAATAAATCAATCGATGGGCACGCCAGAAACCTATGATTGTGGGTTCGAATCCCGGTTCGCCCCGATTCTGTTTCTGGGTTTGTCAGCACCATACCCGTGCTCGTGGGTTTCACCGAAGTGGTAAAAGTCTGAGACCTGCATCACTTGGGGCTATCCTTCCACATTTAGCTGACACGCCGCGATATAACTGGAATATTGTTAAAAGCGGCGTTAAACCCAACTCACTCACTCACTCAGTTCAACGATGACCATTTCACAATGTCATGATTACATTGCTTGATTCGTCACCAATGTCATGTGTTTACTTGTACACATATACAACGCTGATACCAACACTTTATTGACAGGAGATGGGACCTATCATATTAAGCAACGGGAAAGCGCACTGTCGTTTGTCAAGTGTGTGTATGTGCCAGAGGTAACGCTCTAGTTTGTTTGTTTGTTGTTTAACGCCGCACTCAGCAATATTCCAGCTATATGGCGGCGGTCTGTAAATAATCGAGTCTGGACCAGACAATCCAGTGATTTGACAACATGAGCATCGATCCATGCATCAACCATGTCAGCGAGCCTGACCACCCGATCCCGTTAGTTGCCTCTTCTGACAAGCATAGTCACCTTTTACGGCAAGCATGGATTGCTAAAGACCAATTCTACCCCGACCCGCTAAAGGCGCATTTACTGCGTATCCCGGTTTATATTATGACGTCAGATGTTGCATGTAAATATTGGACGATGAGTAAATCCGATGGTTTCCCTTTCCTGAAAAGTGCATATACTTAAAAGGAATCTAACAAATTTAACAATAATCTAAAATGAAAGTGCATGAAAATTTCGGGAAAGTGCATGTTTCATGTTTAGGAAGAGATACCCCTGAGTGGAAATGGTGCATCGATGTGTATAAATGTCAGCGCGTAAAGGATATCCTTGTTAGTATTTCTGTCATATAAAAAAAACAACCACATGTAAGTGGACAGAAACAGAATAGAAAGTTGAAGAACCTATACTGACGAGTCACTGTGAAACGACACCTGGTACTCTGGTATTACAGTAGTTCTTAGTGACGTCCGTCAGGTGGAGCCACGTTACTTGTGTACTAAAACATTGGTTCCCATCTGGCATCTATATATGTGGCATCTTTATATATCTGGCATCTATATATGTGGCATCTTTATATATCTGGCATCTATTTATATCTGTCATTTGTATATATCTGCCATCTGTATATATCTGTCATCTTTATATATCTGTCATCTGTATATATCTGTCATCTTTATATATCTGTCATCTGTATATATCTGTCATCTTTATATATATCTGCCATCTGTATATATCTGTCATCTGTATATATCTGTCATCTGTATATATCTGTCACCTGTATATATCTGTCATCTGTATATATCTGTCATCTTTATATATCTGTCATCTGTATATATCTGTCATCTGTATATATCTGCCCTCTTTATATATCTGTCATCTGTATATATCTGTCATCTTTATATATATATATCTGTCATCTGTATATATCTGCCATCTGTATATATCTGTCATCTGTATATATCTGTCATCTTTATATATATCTGCCTTCTGTATATATCTGTCATCTTTATATATCTGTCATCTGTATATATCTGCCATCTTTATATAGCTGCCATCTGTATATATCTGTCATCTGTATATATCTGCCATCTTTATATATATATATCTGCCATCTGTATATATCTGCCATCTGTATATATATATATATATATATATATATATATATATATATATATATCTGCCATCTGTATATATCTGCCATCTGTATATATCTTTCATCTGTATATATCTGTCATCTCTATATACCTGTCATCTGTATATATCTGTCATCTGTATATATCTGTCATCTGTATATATCTGCCATCTGTATATATCTGTCATCTGTATATATCTGTCATCTTTATATAGCTGCCATCTTTATATATCTGTCATCTTTATATATCTGTCATCTGTATATATCTGCCATTTTTATATATCTGTCATCTTTATATATCTGGCATCTTTACATATCTCCCATCTTTATATATATCTGGCATCTTTATACATCTGCCATCTTTATACATCTGTCATCTTTATATAACTGTCATATTCATATTCATATGAATGAATGAATGAATGAATGGTTTATTTACACACATACATTACTATCGAGTTTATCCATCAGAGATCAGGAGAATAAATCCGTCATCTACATCTATATATATTTCTATTTATTCAACAAACCTTCAATATCATAAAACAGGACGACGGCATTGTTTCTAAAGGATACTGGATGTCATCTAACCATTGATAAACAACACGTGTATACTCAGAAACTACCCAAACACTGAGACCATCACTTTACTAACGGGGACTTATTACTCATGACGTGAAGCATCGGAAATATCCGCTGTCGTTCGGGAGGGAGGTAACGTTAAAGGGGAAGTGTACACGCAAAAATCACTTTCTTTCTT
Organism: Haliotis cracherodii; assembly: GCF_022045235.1. Lineage (NCBI taxonomy): Eukaryota > Metazoa > Mollusca > Gastropoda > Lepetellida > Haliotidae > Haliotis > Haliotis cracherodii. The sequence continues at coordinate 69,295,401 of NW_027266264.1, forward strand.
TTTCTAAACAAAACGCAATTTTAGAATTAGTTAGTATCTGTGTTTGAAAATATACACTCATTTTTTTTCACAGTGAAAGTAGGAAGCTCACAATAGTGTGAAAGTGATATGCCGTTATGAGGCCTTCGTTTTACGAGCGAAATAGGCCTGAGTTATCCCCCTTAGATTATGACGTAATTGGTGCCAATTCAACTGGGTCCCTGTCTATTCTCAACGCAAAAGATATCAAGGACCAGTTTGCGGTAAAACAACATGGTCTACGACACACTGCGGCGCAGTGGTGACTCAGCATAACACAATTCTGGCTGGCATCTGAGATGCTAGAATCACAAAACTGTACCTACACCACGTGAAGCGGCTCTAACAAAGCATGATGACGTCATAATGTTTATCAATTGGCACCAATGACGTCATATTGCAAGGGACATAAGCCATGGTGTTTTTGTTATGGAAATAGAACACTTGGTAAATGTGAAAAATATAAATCGTTTTAGTGCAAAAAATATGTTAATTAAATATGATGTTTTTATATTTTTGTCTATGACACTTCTATGTTAACACTTTTAATGTGGAAAAAGTACAAGAACAAAAGGTTCATTTCCGTGTGAACTTGCCCTTTAATAGCGCAGTTACTGCGCCTCTGGTTACTCATAAAACAGGCCATGAATATACACATCGGACGTCGAGGTGGGTCCAAAGCGTTGATCTCTAACATATCCAGATTCCCTGTAGTCTAACATCAACGTCCGTCATGTTCAAAAATAGCTTTCTAGTGAAGGGGGAAATAATACTGTAAGAGTCCACAAAAATGTTCATAGAAGAAACAGATTCGCGAAATTCACTGTACTGTGACATCGGGTGTTCGCGAAATAGGTGTGCATGTCGGTGTCGGTGTCGTTGTCGGTGTAGCTACGTTACTTTGTTTCTTTTACACCCGGTGTCATCACATGTAACTTAACTTTGACACCCGAGTTTAGTCCTTATCGAGTGAGTAGTGAGTGAGTGAGTACGGTTTCACGCCGCTTTTAGCAATATTCCAGCAATATCACGGCGGAGACCAGAAATGGGCTTCACACATTGTACCCATGTCGGGAATCGAACCCGGGTCTTCGGCGTGACGAGCTAACACTTTAACCACTAGGCTACCCGACCGCCCCTTAGTCCTTATCGATGCAACCCTGTCTGTTTCCTGTGGCAGTCATCTAGAATACAACTCTAGGGTATTTCAGTACTGGGACAGAGTTTCCATGTAACTTACACACTTACACCAAGAACGTATATGTTAATACCTTTTCACTCTTGACATGTCTTTATTTTGTAATAACAACTTCTCTACAAAATAACTTTAAACAGAAAGGAATAACATTTATTACCCATTTTGTTTATCAGCTGTAGAATTGCGTAAGTTACCTTGCCAAACAAGTCAATCCTTCTTTTCTCCTTTGATATATGTAACAAGTTACTTTACATATAAATTATAATGAGAAGGTGGTCTCTAAAAGCAATAGAATATATATACTCATAAGTTAAATTGTCAGTGAATAAAACTACACGTGGACAACATGAAACTTACGCAATTCAATTACAGGTGGTGAACAAAATGTCCCGTTTTCTTTGTACATTGTAAACATTTTTTGCGCAAATTTCACAGTTAGATAAATGCATATCTAAGCTTGGCCAGAACAGCTTTAATTCTATAGACTTATATTTTGGGATGCCATTGTCATAGTTTACGTTTGTGGCCCAGTATTCAAATAATGCACAATTACATTGGGAAGGAGTGTGTGGAAAGTCCCCGCTAATTACATTCCACGCCTCTGGGGATATGTTCATACAGGAAACAGGATCTAAGTGAGTGAGTGAGTTGGGTTTAACGCCGCTTTTAACAGTATTCCAGTCATATCGCGGCGTGTCAGCTTAATGTGGGAGGAAAGCCCGAAGTGATGCAGGTTTTAGACGTTTACCACTTCGGTGAAACCCACGAGCACGGGTATGGTGCTGACAAACCTAGAAACATAATTGGGGTGAACCGGGTTTCTGGCGTGCCCAAGGGACGCAACTCTGCACAGCGAATCGCGACGCCTTAGACGACTGGGCCACCCGTGCCCCCGAGACAGGATCTAAACCTCATTCAACAGTAACGTTTCGTTAGATAGCTTGTAATACTCTTTAAACATTCACTATACATCGCATCACGCCGAAGGCCCGGGTTCGATTCCCCACATGGGTACAATGTGTGAAGCCCATGTCTGGTGTCTCACGCCGTCCCCACTTTACTAAAATACTGCTAAAAGCGGTGTTAAGCTCACTCTCTCACTCACTTCTAATGGCTACTACAAATAGCTTCACCCCACTGTCTGAGGATGTTGTAAATTGTGTAAGAGCGGTTAGTCCAACGCATACAGGTGAGCGTTATATGTCTTGTATGACAAGGGGAGATTTCTAGTTATGGAAACCGGACTACCCGAAATGTCATCGTTCTTGGGTGATTGGGAATCTGAAACGGCAATGGTACCGGAAGAAGGCTAAAAATCACATCCCCGCAGTTAGAAAAAGCCGACAGGACAAAATCGCGGTACATAAAAAAACAAATTGTTAGCAAGGTCAAAGAGCTGTCCCCTGTGACCTTGACCTGACGTTTAGGACAATGACAGAACCCTTGTCATTTCCGCACTTCCGGACCGGAGACTATACAACATTCATCGCAGCGAGTAGATTTTCTGCGTAGTATAATATACATACGTATATGCACACTATACGTATCAGTACTGCGTTTAATTATTACAGACGTAGATTGAAAGTATAGATTAGAGTTCCAGCTCATTCAGTGCCTTAAGCGTGCCATGTGTTATGAAACAGCCATCATCTTACGCTAATATTTATGTTTATAACTTACCAGAAATCTTATAGATATGTATTTTGTTTTTACAGCTAGGATCGTCATGGAACTGACTCCAGTTATGCAAGACAATTCAACAATATGGCATCCGAGTTCCACACTTATGCCTATAGACAATATATCCGTGTCAATTACCAGTACAGGTGTTCCATATCCAAACATCGACAAATCAGAGTATCTCGACGGTCTAAGCAATGCGGAGGCAACAAGGCTACTTCCGGTTATGGTGTATCTTGGGATACTGATGATCGTTGGCCTGGTGGGTAACTGTCTGGTCTTATACGTCCACTTCCGAAAGTTCAACCCCAGTACGACTAGGACGTACGTCGTGTCGCTGGCGTTCTTTGACCTCCTTAGCTGCCTCATCTCAGTGCCCGGGGAAATTGTAGACTTGAGGTTTTCCTTCACGTTTGAAGCGGTGGCTCTGTGTAAAGCAGAGCGATTCTGTACCACATTCACCTCTCTGGCATCCGGCTTCACGTTGATGGCGGTGGCTGTCGACCGCTTCAGGCGTATCTGTCATCCTTTGAAACAACAGCTGCAGACAAGTGGGGCCCGGAAGGTCGTACTCGGGGCCTGTCTCCTCTCAGTTCTCTTCTCTTGGCCCGTTATCGCCATCTACGGCAAGAGGTCCGTGGACACGGAGTATCGCCTCATCAAAGGGATTGAGTGTTCGACAGACGATGAGTACCGAGTTACAAAGTATCCGGCAATATACACAGGATCCCTGTCCCTGATATTCATCATATCCTTTGTTACCATGATAGTTGTCTACACCTTCATAGGGAGGAGGGTGTTCCAGCAGAAGAAATTCAGAAAGGTGTCCACGAGCAAAAGTCTTCAGCGGTCTCGGAGTCTGTCTGGCAGCGACAAGATGCCAGCTTCATCAACATCACCGAGGCCTGCACCGGAAATGGACAGACCCTCCTATGACGAAGGCCCGTCGGAGTATTCCACAGCTTCCATAGATCCCCATGTGAAGGATTTCAGTCTCACCCGGAAGCCCTCTTTCATGAAGCGTCTCCAAAAAGGGGCCCAGGACTCTAGGAGCAGGAAGACGACATTCATGTTGTTCCTCATCACCATGGTGTTCGTGTTGAGTTTCCTCCCCCACCTTGTCCTGAAAGGAGTCCAGGCGGCCAAGAGATCCTTCCCGGGGGACGCGAGCACTGCGGCCCTCATCTTCTACAACATCTTCGTGAGGTCCTACTTCCTCAACAGCATCTCCAACGCCTTCATCTACGGGTTCTGTAGTCCACGCTTTAGAAAAGAATCTAAAGCTCTCCTTCAGGCTTTAATGTGTCATAAGAGATGCGCGTCGCTGTCCATCTCGAAAACCAAGGTGTGAGTGGTTTGTTACCAGGTGCGGAAACGGATGGTGGATGTGGGAGACTGAGATGGTTTGAGAACGGATGGACAACAGGATGCGGGAGGCGTTAGAACTGATGTATAGCGTGGTCATATGTGAGATAATGTATATCAGAAACACCGGATATATAAAAAAAACAATTTGCAGGTTTATGTTGCAGGTGTAAGGACTGATATTCAGGTGTGCATGACAGGTGTTACAACACGTGTACAGGCACCTAGGTTTGCGTGACAGGTGTTAGATCACATATACAGGTGTGTCAAGCCATGTGATAAGAACAGATATGCCGGTTACGTGGCAAATGTTAGAACATATATGCCGATGTGCATGACGCCTGTTGCAACAAAAATTCAGGTTTGCTTAATATTTGCTAAAACAGATACTAGTGTACAGGTGTGCTTGACAGGTTTTAGAACAGATATTCAGGTGTGCGTCACACGTGTTAGAACAGATATTCAGGTGTGCGTGGCAGGTTGTAGAACAGATATTCAGGTGTGCGTCACAGATGTTAGAACAGATATTCAGGTGTGCGTGGCAGGTTTTAGAACAGATATACAGTGCGCGTGGCAGGTGATAGAATAAATATATGCAGGTGTGCGTGACAGGTACGTTCGGTTCACGTGGACAGTCAGAAATGGCATCGGCAGACACCATGATGGTTATTCTGTGAATACAGTTATCATTATTTTTTCGTTTTGAACAATGGCTTAACGCTAACGCTGGCACTGCCTTGCGACCATAATTCATGCAACCCGGGAGGCTGCTGACGTGAAAAGTAGATGACGCATGATGGCCCTTGAGTTACAGACCATCATGCGTCAGTGGACAGTGTGTGGACAGTGGACTGATAAAATCATACGGCAGTGGACAGTGTGTGGACAGTGGACTGATAAAATCGTGCGGCGGTGGACAGTGTATGGGCCTGTGACTGATAAAATCATGGGGCATCGGAGAGTTTGTGGACAGTGGACTGATAAAATAGTAGGGCAGTGTACAGTGTGTGGAAAGTGTACTGATAAAATCATGGGGCAGTGGACAGTGGACTGATAAAATCATAGGGAAGTGTACAGTGTGTGGAAAGTGGACTGATAAAATCATGGGGCAGTGGACAGTGGACTGATAAAATCATAGGGAAGTGTACAGTGTGTGGAAAGTGGACTGATAAAATCATGCGTCAGTAGACAGTATGTGGACTGATAAAATCATGCGTCAGTGTATAGTGTGTGGACGGTGGACTAATAAAATCATGCGGCAGCGGACAGTGTATGGACAGTGGACTGATAAAATCGTGTGGCAGTGGACAGTGGACTGATAAAATCATGTGTCAGTAGACAGTGTGTGGATAGTGGACTGATAAAATCATGCCTCAGTAGACAGTATGTGGACTGATAAAATCATGCGTCAGTGGGCAGTGTGTGGACATTGGACTGATAAAATCATGCGTCAGTGGGCAGTGTATGGACAGTGTTCTGAATAACATCCATCGTACTCTGTGTGTGATTCACCAATACGTATCATTGTACTTTACTCATTGTGGGGCGACCTTGACCTGCAAAGGCTTGAGTCCACGACGTAGATGTGCTTCAGCTGTGACTCACTGAATACATAACATCTACACTGATGGGAGGAAGGGCGGAATTGGACACGCGTATGAAGACATCGTTTAAAAAACACGCAAACGCGTCTCCTCTTTAAGATATATCCAGTTTGTTGTCTGAGATGGCTAGCCGTACAGTTTCCTTTTATTTCAGGGCAGGTAGCATTTCCGACGACGTCGTTGTCGTTGTTGACACAGGTACTACAGAATTGTTGTCATGTTGAATTAAAAAAAAACATCTTTGTTAAAACATGGTGCGTCGTTCTGATGTCGTAAGTGGGAGATGCAGGGGTACTCAGGGATACTCGGAATGTGAAGTGAATTATACCACACCACACCACACCACGTGTGTCACTGTAGAACAACTAGCGATTGAATGTTGTTTTTAACCACAGCTAGAGATACTGTTCCACGCCGTCGGGGTACGATGACACACACACGCAGCCAGATGACTGACCCTATCGTCGCTAAAGTTTTTTGCGACATTCCCTTGACATCGGCCAGGAATCCCCAGTTATCTTTTAGTGTCATTTGGAAGCTGGGGAATATGAATGAAGACAGGTTGACATATGAATTTCAACTTACGTTTTCATTACATTGTATTACAAGAATATATCATTCCTGTTTTTATTCATAGAATGGTGATTCCGGCGATAGCTATTCATCAACGTTGGAACTAGTCCCAACGATTATCAAAAGATGTACATTTTCATTAAAACGAACCTATCGGTCGCCATTATTTGCATTATCAATCAGATTCTTTAATTGAAGCAAAGTTTCCAAATATCCCAATCTTCATTTAGTCAGGGTATGGACTACGTGAAGACATGCAGTTTTCAAACATACTACAGAAACCTACATTTCGTTTTCTAACTACCATAGCCTCTGTCACTTTCACGTATCGTAAGTCCTTTAATTTGATGTTAGTCCAAGAGATATTCTTCGACCATCCCCTCACTTAAACAAAAAATCCGAAGAACATTTTTATATTTTGTGAGTGAGTTGGGTTTGACGCCTCTTTTAACAGTATTCCAGTTATATCACGGCGTGTCAGCTTAATGTGGGAGGAAAGCCCGAAGTGGTGCACGTCTCAGACGTTTACCACTTCGGTGAAACCAACAAGCACGGGTGTGGTGCTGACAAACCTAGAAACATAATCGGGGCGAACCACAATCATAGGTTTCTGGCGTGCCCAAGGGACGCAACTCTGCACAGCGAATCTCGGCGCCTTAGACGACTGGGCCACCCGTGCCCCTTTGATTTTTTTGGACGTGGCAAATGTATAACACTCGGTTATCCGGTGTATTGTATCTCCACCTTCTTATAAAAAATCCTGGATACCACTGGATCGTCTTGAGCGCAACTCAAACGGCACGACGCTTATAGTACCCCTCCAATCAAATTACTGTCATGAGCGAGATATATGACGCTATTTTACGCAATTTTCGAGACCGCGGTAGCGTACTGCTTTTATCGAGTGGTATAGCTCTTCGTTTATGCTGTGCTAGATTGGAGCGATGACGGTGACGTCACTTCCGAAAGGAAGCTGTGGTGCCGAATGGGTCCATAGTATTAATCACAATAGAATAGAATAGATATAATACCCTTGTTAATCGAGGATGCCATTTCGTATGGATGGTGATGGTAGGTGTACTTTAAGAGGCGTTATTTTCCTGGAAATCTCCATTGTTTATAAACAAGAAGGAGTGTCCAGTACATGTGACTGCGGGAGTCTAAGGTCAGGTAATACAAGGTTCATACAAGGTTACATCTCGCTCTTTGGGCTTCCGGTTTCCGGCGCCATGTCAAGTGCGCTTGTGACTGTAGCTGGGCTGAATCGAGTTGAACACCGACAGAGACAGAGACAGAGACACAACATGTGAGTGGCACTCGGGAACAACATCAGAACATGACTTCTCAATTTCCCAAAAATTAATTGTATACAAAATAAATCAAACTACACGATGTTTATGGATTACTGGAACTGTGGTGGCATAGGCGCTGGAGATGCCAGGAAATATAAAACAGACACTTGTTTGCTAGCCGGGTGCTATACGTGTGGTGCCTGCATCTGCAAGTGCGAGGCATATCACTTAATACAATGCTGAAATATTCATTTCAGATTGTGATCGTGACACACAGACTGTGTGTGTGTGTGTGTGTGTGTGTGTGTGTGTGTGTGTGTGTGTGTGTGTAACATTGATGAGGATACTGCTTCACACCGGTGTTTGATACATGTAGTGTGCCTGGTTGTCTCTGGGATAGTACTCTAGTTTATAACTATAGAATATTACCATGAATGAAAACGTGGATGGTAAACATCAATAAAGCCTATTGGAAGACTTGTCCAGTAGACCCGTGAAGATCCAGGGTAGACTAGGTCTTCAGCAACCCATGCTTGCCGTAAAAGGTTACTATGCTTGTCGTAAAAGGCGACTAACGGGATCGGGTGGTCAGGCTCGCTGACTTGGTTCATGCATGGCATCCATCCCAATTGCGCGGATCGATGCTCATGATATTAATCACTGGATTGTCTGGTCCAGACTCGATTATTTACAGACCGCCGTCATATAGCTGGGCTATTGCTGAGTGTGGCGTTAAACAACAAACAAACAAACAAAAACCTGTCCAGTAACACTTATAAGCTGCTAAAACGATTTGTTTGGGTAAAATAATCATGTAATTCAGTTATCTTTAAATGTTATGTATATAGCGATTCTGAATTATCGAGCAATAAGGTTATTGTAGTAAAACAGATAGTTTCTTTTACAGAGCTGCTGGTCCAGACCTGTGTGTAGTGGCACCATACCGGTGTGGCCCTCGACTTTACTGATTGGGCTTGCCCACACCAATTTGAGCAAGCAGTTGGGGGCTACTGACTGAACCGTTCGTAAAATATATAAATCTGCCCGCATCCTGAGTTCACCTCACAGATGTATGATGGATATTTCTCTAAGTTCTGCTATAGACGTTCTTGTTGAGAAAAAAATGTCCAGAAAACTGATTCCGACGGCTTATGCCTGTATGTTCAACTCGACAAATTATCAAGTATCAAGTAGTTGCCAATATGAAACGAATAATGATTGTCTCCGATTATAAGGGAAACTATTTTGAAGGTAAACACATGGGCCACTTGAATCCTTTCTTCTGTGAAATGTACGATGCTACGAATATGTACATCCGAGAGTGTCGACAAAGTTCAAGAACTGGTGTCTTTATCATAAATAATTTCATTGTCTAAATAATATATTATATCAATATTCAGTGTATAGGTAGTATATTATATCAACGTCATGTTTATATGAATTGTTTGTTTTGTAATAATCCCAATTCCTTGGTCTGAAATATTCAAGCTATATAGCTAGTCTGTTAAAATATAGTCTGGACCAGAAAATCCAATGATGAGCATCGATCCACGCAATTATGAGACAATGACATGCAAGGAACCAGGTTACTGAGTCTAACCACCCAATCCATTAACTCTTACACCAAGCGGGGGGCACGGGGGGCCCAGTCGTCTAAGGCGCCGCGATTCGCTGTGCAGAGTTGCGTCCCTTGGGCACGCCAGAAACCTATGATTGTGGGTTCGAATCTCGGTTCGCCCCAATTATGTTTCTAGGTTTGTCAGCACCATACCCGTGCTCGTGGGTTTCACCGAAGTGGTAAACGTCTTAGACCTGCATCACTTCGGGCTTTCCTCCCACATTAAGCTGACACGCCGCGATATAACTGGAATACTGTTAGAAGCGGCGATAAACCCAACTCACTCACTCACTCACTCTTACACCGAGCATAGCTTGCGGGGGACCTTACACGCGGCTTTTATATCAACTGATTATAATAAAGTTAAACAGCCACGGGTCATTAGAAGACGGCCATTACACCTAAACATAATATACAAAGCTTTGGAGAACAACCAGTAAGAAAAACATTGTTTAGACGAGCAGTTATACCGTTAACATATATCTTACATCAAGAGAGCTTACAAATGGTATGAACACGGAGTCTGACGCGAGGGACATTCTCCATTCTTTCACGATGGATATATTTTGACTAATTCCGAGGAGGTTATTATGTATAGAACTTATTTAAGAAATACGGAAGGAATGTGTCAACCCCAGAAACTTGGCTGACGTGAACCCAGTTTTCAGATGACTTAGTAGTATCAGTTTGTTACGTCATCAACATTTGTCATATGCAGCCTGGTTCCTTGGGTAGGCTGCGCTAGTTTAGCAGAAGCATAGCCTAACCAGGGACCAGGCTGTTGCCATATCAAGTACGAGCTTCTTCTTTGCTAATAGGTCTTAAGCAACCCATTCTTGCCGTAAAAGACGACTATGCTTGTCGTAAGATGCGACTAACGGGATCGAGTGGTAAGGATTATGCGATCCAGGCTCGATTATTTACAGACCGCCGTCATATAGCTGGAAGATTGCGGCGTTAAACAACAAACAAACAAACAAATGACATATATCACACACTGGGTATTAGACGATGTATTTGGGATTGTCCAATTTTAGATATATGTATTTTATAGTTTATTTTTTTAAATGACGTTCAGAGATATAATAAGAGGACTATCATAGCTGAAATCAAATTGGACATATCGACGAATGGAGATCATTTTCAGATTTCCTGAAATTAAAGCCAAGATATCCAGATTAGATTTATATATCTCGAATTCAATTTCCCAATTTCAAAAGTCGTTTACTGATTCTTCCAGTTTAGCCAATCCACGACATGTATGGTGTTCGTTCCCCCTGGCCATTGAAGAAAGGATATGGTCGTTGTATAACCGGTTTATTACCTTTAACCACTGGCATCATGGCATGGTGAGGCCATATATGGGCGTTATAGAGCCTTCAGAACAACTGCAGCAATTGGTTGAGAGACAATCATGGCGAAAACATGAGCCGACAGATGAAGACACGCGTACGCGAAAACCATTGTGAATACCAAGAGCATGGTCATCCTGGCGACTCTGGGGTTTCAACCCACGAACTACTAAGTAACGGTACTCTGCAAAGCATTTTGTGGTAGTTTAGCCAGTTGGGCCAGTCTGTATTTCTGTAACGTCAAGGTGTGTCAAGGGGCAGGATTTGACAGTTGTGAAACCCGCGGACCCTGGCAGTTACAGCGTCTTACATAGCGGACCCTGGCAGATCTTCACAGTCAGTTACAGCGTCTTACATAGCGGATTCCGAGTAGGTTATTATGTAGGTTATCATGTACATAACTTATTTAAGAAAAACGGAAGGAATTTGTCAACCCCAGAAACTTGGCTGACGTGAACCCAGATTTCAGATGACGTAGTAGTATCAGTTTGTTACGTCATCAACATTTGTCATATGCAGCCTGGTTCCTTGGGTAGGCTGCGCTAGTTAAGCAGAAGCATAGCCTAACCAGGGACCAGGCTGTTGTCATATCAAGTACGAGCTTCATCTTTGCTAATAGGTCTAAAGCAACCCATTCTTGCCGTAAAAGGCGACTATGCTTGTCGTAAGATGCGACACAGTCAGTTACAGCGTCTTACATAGCGGATCCTGGCAGATCTTCACAGTCAGTTACAGCGTCTTACATAGCAGATCCTGGCAGATCTTCACAGTCAGTTACAGCGTCTTACATAGCGGACCCTGCAGATCTTCACAGTCAGTTACAGCGTCTTACATAGCGGATCCTGGCAGATCTTCACAGTCAGTTACAGCGTCCAACATAGCGGACCCTGGCAGATCTTCACAGTCAGTTACAGCGTCTTACATAGCGGATCCTGGCAGATCTTCACAGTCAGTTACAGCGTCTTACATAGCGGACCCTGGCAGATCTTCACAGTCAGTTACAGCGTCCTACATAGCGGACCCTGGCAGATCTTCACAGTCAGTTACAGCGTCTTACATAGCGGATCCTGGCAGATCTTCACAGTCAGTTACAGCGTCTTACATAGCGGACCCTGGCATATCTTCACAGTCAGTTACAGCGTCTCACATAGCGGATCCTAGCATAGCTTCACAACCAGTTGCAGCGTCTAACATAGCGTCTCCTTGCTGAGGCCTGCACAGCCAGTTGCAGCATCTTAGATAGCGGATTAGTGCACATGCCTGCACAGGCCTGCACAGCCAGTTGCAGCGTCTTAAATAGCGGATCCTGGCACAGATCTGCACAGCCAGTTGCAGCGTCTTAAATAGCGGATCCTTGCATAGGCCTGCACAGCCAGTTGCAGCGTCTTAAATAGCGGATCCTTGCATAGGCCTGCACAGCCAGTTGCGGCGTCTTAAATAGCGTCTCCTTGCACAGGCCTGCACAGCCAGTTGCAGCGTCTTAAATAGCGGATCCTTGCATAGGCCTGCACAGGCAGTTGCAGCGTCTAACATAGCGTCTCCTTGCACAGGCCTGCACAGCCAGTTGCAGCGTCTTAAATAGCGGATCCTTGCATAGGCCTGCACAGGCAGTTGCAGCGTCTAACATAGCGTCTCCTTGCACAGGCCTGCACAGCCAGTTGCAGCGTCTTAAATAGCGGATCCTTGCATAGGCCTGCACAGCCAGTTGCAGCGTCTTAAATAGCGGATCCTGGCACAGATCTGCACAGCCAGTTGCAGCGTCTCACATAGCGAATCCTTGCACAGGCCTGCACAGCCAGTTGCAGCGTCTTAAATAGCGGATCCTTGCACAGGCCTGCACAGCCAGTTGCAGCGTCTTAAATAGCGGATCCTGGCATAGATCTGCACAGCCAGTTGCAGCATCTTAAATAGCGGATCCTGGCACAGATCTGCACAGCCAGTTACAGTGTCGTGTATAGCGTATCCTGACAAATACATATATGCGCAGCAAGTTGCAGTTTCTAACATAGGTCAATAGACTACTCATCTTGTTCCGTCATCGCCACTACCCGATTAACGCGTTACAACCCTATAAACTATAATTGGTGCACGTTTCTGCGAAGTGTAACCACGAAGGGAGCATTTGTGTCAAAATAGTCTGCAGTTCATAGAAATAGACAGTAATATACATATTTGCATTACGACAATGTTATGCCCACATACAAAACAAAATCTGAACTCTAGATTTCAGGATTAGATTGTCAGTTTTGTTTGTTGTTTAACGCCGCAATATTCGAGTTGGACCAGACAATCTAGTGATTGATATTATGAACATCGGGGTCAGGATGACACATAATAAACCAAGTCACCGAGCCTGACACCTGATCCTCTATGTCTACAGTTGGAGATGTCTGAAACTCAAATGCGAGATCAAGCCAGTACTTCAGTTCTAGATACCTGAAATTAATCTATATTAGAATGACTAGTTGATCAATGTGTGTATGAAAGAGGATCGCATGCGCGAACGCACCCACGAACACGCCAAATCAGCCGATGTGTATTCGATGCATACATCATTATACAGGCAATGTGGTCAACGTGCGTAATCAATATATGTACTTCAGATCACGAATAATTGCAACGTATATATATCCGCATAAATTCAGTGTTGCTTTTATTTTGCAGTTTTTCAGGATTCTGAACATTTGACCATTGAATGTTTTTGTCTCGCTATAATCGTCAAGTGTAATCTATGGAATCCTAGAGGGATATTGTCGCGTGGTCGCCCTCACAAAAACAAGTTAAAAGTGTCAGAATTTACAATCAATCAATCAATAATTTAACCAACCTACCAACCAATCAATCAGTCTTTGTTTTATAACACCACTCACAGTGGTACATTGCGTGTCACAGATGAAAGTGGCCAAGGCAGCTCTTCATTAACATCAATAACATCTTATAACATCTACACTTTGTAAGTTTACTGTTTAATTTTATTTTCATAGCTAAACTTTTTTACAAACAAAAAGTTGCATTTTATAATTATTTGGTTTCATATAATACATATTATTTCTTTAATTATAATTCGCGTTCATTTATAAACACAGCACACTTGAGCAAATATCGAACTCATTTCCAAAATGACATTTTACACAGAAGCCATATTACTAGTTTATCACTATATGGCAGGTTTATTCATCTACCAACCTCTTCAGGTACTCTAAAAGTGATAGTTCTAAATTTAACTAATACATTTGTTCATGAAAAAACGTTATAAATATAAGTTTTCAATCCAAACTCAGGCTTTATACAACAATAAAATTTTCACAATTATTAAATATATCATGAATGAAATCTATCCACTTCCAACCATAGGTATCTTTGAAATACATTTGTTAAATGTTATAAATATATTTTGTTATTTATTATTATTGGTGTCAATTATACTTTTACACCAAAATGCAGTCATGAGGTTCTTTAATGACAATAGAAATCGGCAGCCTCCCTGTTTCACCATATAACATTTATGATGGAGTACATATCCTCAGATGAAGTACCAATTTCAAAAACATTTTAAGAACGTTTTCAAGTCATGTAAAATAAGTGAAACCCCACACTTCGCATCCGAAGTTCATAATAGGAATTACCATATGATCAAAAACAATCTCCAGTGGTGGGAGATATAAATTTCCAGCTTTAGATAACAATAAAAACATTTCCTTTAACGATTGTTCTCTTCAACGCATGAGTAAATTATCTACTTATTTTATTAAATACAATACAATACTCACGATAAAACGGTCTACAGCTTCAATATTTGCCTTCCTAAACGTAAAATCATACTTTCCTTTCTTACCAGTACCAGCACCATAACCAAATACAGCAATCTAAGTGTTTCTTAAATTAACCTTAAATTTCCATTCATCACAATATTTAAAAATACATTAGTACAATATTGTAATTCGGACGGATTTTCTACAAATATTACAGTGTCACCAGTATACAGGAGTAACATTAAATTCAAAACTCCATAGACTGTATAGAAAGAAATACCTTTACAGTTATAAACATTCAGATAGGTTTCAACATCGTTAAGATGTTTCTCAAATAACAACGGCGACACATCCCTACAACCACAATTGCCACTTTTTTCTTGTTTGTTTTGTTTTTTTGTGAAGGCGACAACGCGATAATGTCCCTTCGAGGGTTCTATAGTAACCTGTGTCAAAATTAATGAGTGTAGCTGCATTGTGGCCGCTGCTTCTAACATCTGCATGCGGTCAACGCCTGAACATCTGAAACTATGAACTATCTCACCTTAATATTCGTTCACACTAAATGTCAATATGTTAACCCATACGTATGTAATTATAAGTTGTAATAAATATGAAATGCGTGTGTACGTATAGCACACGCGTCAAGGATGGGCTAACTGTGAAAAACGCATTACTTTCTTGCGTCAGCCGATGACGTATTTGCGTCAAAATCTTTAGGATAGTCCATCACCAATAATTTTGAATAGTTACATTTGAAAAGATTCATCAGCATCGGATCATCTCCTCATCTTCCTCCATGATCAACCAACAGCAGCATCTTTCAGCAGTAATATTCAACAGCCATCAACAGCAACACCCAGGAGCCACATCCAGCCTGGCAGGTACACTATATGAAGTCGCTATTCTTTCTGTCATGACGTGTCTGAGTTTTAAAACCTGTCCGCTTCGCCCCGATTATGTTTCTAGGTTAGTCAGCACCATACCCGTGCTCGTGGGTTTCACCGAAGTGGTAATTGTCCGAGACCTGCATCACTTCGGGCTTTCCTCCCACATTAAGCTGACACGCCGTGATATAACAGGAATAATGTTAAGAGCGGTTTAAAACCCAACTCACTCACTCACTCATTCAATTGAAACCTGTCGGTTACACAATGTATAAAGTCGCTATTTTTCCTCTGATGATTTGGGAGTTTGAACCTGTCAGTTATACAATGTATATAGTTGCTGTTTTTCCTGTGATGATGTGTCTAGTTTGAAACCTGTCAGTTATACAATGTATATAGTTGCTGTTTTCCTGTGATGAGGTGTCTAGGTTTGAAACCTGACAGTTATACAATGTATATAGTTGCTGTTTTTCCTGTGATGAGGTGTCTAGGTTTGAAACCTGTCAGTTATACAATGTATATAGTCGCTGTATTTCCTGTGATGATTTGGGAGTTCGAAACCTGTCAGTTACACAATGTGTATAGTCCCAAATCGATTAGAAACAAAGTGAAATTCTGTGTCATCATAAGTAGTCTGTAATGTTGTCTCCCTTGTATACCCCTGGGGATATGTTTTATAAAACAATCCTAGTCTCTCCTATTTCTTTCATATTCTTATCTACCGTCCCATGCACGGGATCCAAGGTACATATACTAGAATGGAAATATTATTCCCCGAGGATATCTTTTTTTTGAATGAAACATCTTCTCCTCTGAAACCATCTAGCCGAAAAGGTGCAAACTCAGCATAACAGGATTCACCTTGATCCTTGGTTTGTCAGCACCATACTCACGGTTTCATGACGGAGGTGAACGTCTAGGACCTGCGTCACTTTGTGGGCCGCCTCCGTAGTCTGGTCGCTATAGCATCTGCCCGGAGAGCAGAAGGTCGGTATTTCGATCCCCGGCGGGGGCATACCAAAACGTTATCAGATGGTACTTGTTGTTACCCTGCCTGACGCTCGATATTTAGGGGGAAAACAAGGCCTCTTCGGCTCGGAGTCAGTATTCTGTGTCTGGATGGGGTATATTAAACTGCGGCATGGTATCTCAGTGGGCAAGCACTATAAAACTGGCATTTGTTGGCACTAGTACAAGCGGCCACACACACACACACACAAACGACCATGCACGTCGCTGTAAGTGCAGTAATATTACAGACGTTATAAACACCTCACCTCACCTCACCTCACCTCACCTCACCTCACCTCACCTCACTCATGCTCGGGTGTAAGTAATTCCCTTGGGTTACGAAATTACCGCAACCCTGTTTGCTCGAGTATCTTCTTTATCGAATTGGCAACTGCATTGTGACCTAACATACTCGTATAATTGTAGAATGTCCCCAGCAACCTATCCTTCGCATGAGACAACTAAACGGGTCGGGTGGTCAGGCTCGGTGACTTGGTTTGTTACAGACCGACAGATCGACAGACAGACAGACAGACATATAGTTTAATTTAGTCTCACAGCTGTACATCATTAAAAACATGCATAATAAGAGGCGTTTATGCATAAAAAAATAATAATACAGCGCCACTCATATAAAGTTATGAGAGACGATACACAGAACTATATGATGATACACAGTTAAAAAAACGTTTTACCCATAAAGCAATAGCTTTCTGCGTTGTAATATTTAAAAAAAAACAGGTTTTGGCAGTGACATATACCTCATTTTTAAAAAGGACACACAACTTCTCATTGTTTGATATGTTTAAAACATTGGACATTTTAGCCGTTATACCCGTAAATAATGTAGATCTTAGATAATCGTATAGTGGTCATTCGAATAAAACATGTTTTTCAACTTCAAGATCATCATTACAATTAAAGCACACTCTGTCTTCAACCTTTAAATTAATATTATGTCTGTTTCGATCCTTAAAGGTATAATACCACATCTAAAGTTTGTAAAGGCAGATCGGTAACTCCGGGGCATACAACTCTTGACATAGTTTTCACAGCAAAAACAATCTTTAAAGAGCCTATACGTACTGAGTTTACTTGTACCAGTATGAACATGATCTTTCCATAGAAGTTTCTGCCAGCTTTTTAGATATTTTTCCATAAGGACATCGTGTAGTTTGCTTGAAATATAAACGAAGCGGCAAAAGAAAGTATAGGTTGGCAATTTATTATTTTCCTAAAAACAGCGATAACTAGTGGAAAGTGGGTATTGGGAATATGACTGCCCAGGAACATGTACCAAAAAACACCTCACCCGAACGCGCCACCTTTGACGGCGCTCGTGCGGTGACAAAAAAAATGGTGAAACAGGTTTCCCGCCTATGGCATAAACAGCACGTGCATGTTAGCTGTATAATATCGGGGGAGGTGTCATGGTGTTGGGCGGTATTTGTGGAGATCAGAAGACTGATTTGGTGATTATACAGGGAAACCTGAACGCTGTGCAGTACAGAGATCAAGTGTTGCAGCCAGTTGTGCTTCCGTTCTTACAAAACCAACAGCAGAGGACATTGTTTCAACACGACAATGCCAGGCCCTGCAAGACTGACTCGGAACTTTCTAAACCAGCTGAACGTTGACGTTTTGCCCTTGCCTGCCCACTCACCCCCATTGAATCGTATTGAACATCTGTGGGACCATCTTGACAGACCGATTAGAGCACGCCATCAGCCTCCCGTCAACAGACAAGAATTGCAGAAGGCCCTGAGAGACGAGTGGCAACGGATTCCAGTCCACGTCATCAGAAGACTGACGTCATCGCTGAGGCGGCGTATCACAGCATGTATTGAGGCAGCTGGAGGTCATACACGCTTTTGAAGGCAATTGTGTCGACAATGAACTTGTAGTGTGTCTGACAATTTGTTGGTGACATTTCAGACAACTTTTGAAATGAAATGTCTTACCCCACCATTGTTAACCTTGAGCTTACATTACCTGTGATTACACAATTTCATTCAAACTATGGTTGATCAATCATTTGTTACCCCTCCCTAGATTATATTATATTTCACAACAAAACCTCTTCTTCTTATTTTTTTATCGATCATGGAACTCGACCTATACTTTCTTTTGCCGCCCAGTTTATTCGTATTTAACCCAGTGGTGATGTTGAAAATATGCTGTGTGTTTAGGTCGGCCAATTTTGCCGAAAAACGTGAGTTCCAGTTCTTGTGATTGGCTGAAAGCCTTTCCGCCCATAAAAAAAAACAAGTTTATTTAATCGACCAGGCATATTTCTAAAACGACACCACTGTCTAGCTATACATATCCATTGTCTGACAATCGGAGGTATCAACCCTGTATCCCCATTAAGAGGCAAATTAGGTGCATATCTACCCACCCCCAGAAAAAAAACCCTGATGGCACGGTGGTGTACAGCATTAACAGCAGCTACATCACGGTTACCCCATACAGATGAGGGGACACGGGTGGCCCAGTCGTCTAAGGCGCCGCGATTCTTTGTGCAGAGTTGTGTCCCTTGGGCACGCCAGAAACCTATGATTGTGGGTTCGAATCCCGGTTCGCCCCCATTATGTTTCTAGGTTTGTCAGCACCATACCCGTGCTCGTGGGTTTCACCGAAGTGGTAAACGTCTGAGACCTGCATCATTTCGGGCTTTCCTCCCACATTAAGCTGACACGCCGCGATATAACTGGAATACTGTTAAAAGCGGCGTTAAACCCAACTCACTCACTCACACCATACAGATGCACCGTAGCTAAGGACAGACCGCACCATAGTGTCATATGACTTAGAAAAACCCTGTTTGCTCGAGTATCTTCTTTATCGAATTAGCAACTGCATTGTGACCTAACATACTCGTATAATTGTAGAATGTCCCCAGCAACCTATCCTTCGTAAGAGACAACTAACCGGGTCGGGTGGTCAGGCTCGGTGACTTGGTTTGTTACATGTCAAATAGCTGGAATACTGCTGAGTGTGGCGTTAAACAACAAACAAACACTACTCAGTGTGTGATGCCTTTAGTGAATACCCTGTGTGTGCATTGTCCATATGCCTATTGCAATGAAAAGTGTATACATATATAGTCAGTGTGTGATGACTTTGTTTGAGTTTGTTTGTTTCTTGTTTAAAGCCGCACTCAGGAATATTCCAGCTACATGACGGCGGTCTGTAAGTGATGGAGTCTGGACCTGACAATCCAGTGATCCAGTGTGTGATGGAATTATTGAATACCCTGTGTATATATTGTTCATATGCCTATATATATTCTGTGTGTTGGTTCTCGCGATACAGCAAATGGCCGCCGTGACATGATTTGACGTTTTTCATGTGACCACGTTCTCACAAAAGTTCAAATTTAAGTTGTTGTTTTTATGATTGTTGAAGCTATGCGGAAACTGTCAGATCTCTTAGACTAACCTAATGTTTCTAGAGTGCACGTTATGAAGTCAGTTGTTTGTTTCTTCTGAGTTTGATACTTAACGCATTTCTTCCTCTATGTGGGAGGGGTGGGGAGGGTGTGGTGACTATATATTGCTTTCACCTGTAACTTGTAACAATCAGAAGCGTTTGGTTGGTTGTTGTTGTTGTTGTTTTTAAAAAAAAAGCATAGATGTTACTTTCTTCCGGGAGCCGTAGTGAAGGGGTGATGGACGTTTAAGCTTCGTTTAGCACTATTCACACTATAGCATACCACAATATGGCTTCAAACATTTTACCAACACTTAGCACTCTATAAGAATCGACTGTAGGTCTTTGCCATGACAAGCATACACATCAACCACTGTGCTACCAAACCGACCCTGTGCGAGTTTTTCAGCAATATTATTAATCCTTAATCCTTAATTAATCCTCAAAAGACTACAATTATAAACTATAATTGATACAAGGTATCACAAGAAATCTGAGCCACAGCAACTGTGGGAACCAAGACATTCAAATAGCACTTGGTTCGTCCGCTTTTTCATTCAAATCAGTCTGATAATAAACAGTTACCCCAACTTCACTTCCTGTCTAAAAATCACACGCGAAATTAAGGTTTAAACTAAGGTTTAGCCCGACCTGAGCTCAACAAGTACCCGACCTACACTAAACAGGTACCCGACCTACACTGAACAAATACACGACCTACACTAAACAAGTACCCGACCTACACTAAACAAGTACCAGACCTACACTAAACAAGTACTTACACTAAACAAGTACCCGACCTACACTAAACAAGTACTTACACTAAACAAGTACCAAACCTACACTCGACAAGTACCTACACTCAACAAGTACCAGACCTACACTCAACAAGTACCAGACCTACACTCAACAAGTTCCCGACCTACACTCAACAAGTACCAGACCTACACTCAACAAGTACCAGACCTACACTCAACAAGTACCCGACCTACACTCAACAAGTACCAGACCTACACTCAACAAGTACCAGACATACACTCAACAAGTACAAGACATACACTCAACAAGTACCAGACCTACACTCAACAAGTACCAGACCTACACTCAACAAGTACCAGATCTACGCTTAAAAAGTACCCGACATACACTAAACAAAAGCCCTATTGTCCACCTTTAAGTTTTAAGTTTCTAATTCAGCCATATGAGCCAGTGTTTTGTTTTATATAATTCTTTATTCACCATAATCATAATCATTATAAAACTCCATACTCGTGTATGCTCCAAGCCCGAAACCATTTTCACTCAGGTCAGTGGATCAGTGGGCAATCGATTTTCATTCTCAGCTCCCTGGGGAGTATACAATTCAAGCTGTCTGTGAGGCGCTAGAAGGGAAACTGTCACATTATTGTCTTATCCTATCAGGTACCAATTCACTGCTAGGACGAACAGGGCAACACCACATGTACCATGTGCTTCAGAAGCCCTAGAAACGAACAGGAGTCAAGCTGTCGAACACAAGCATCCATCCAACTACTCTCTCTGCGGCTTCTGATTTCGCCTGATTTGTGATCTGTGCGCTGTACACAAGCGAGTGAGTGAGGTAGGTTTAGCGCCGCTTTGAAGAGTATTCCAGTTACACCACGGCGCATCCGCTTACTATGGGAGGAAAGCCCGGAATAATGCCGGATGTGTGTCACTGTGGTGAAACCTACACATAGGTATGGTGCTGACAAACCTAGAAACATAATCGGAGCGAAACGGGATTCGAACTATACACAGGATAATGTACCACCACATATATGTTCATCAGACCCCTAATCTTAGTAGGGGCGGTCGGGTAGCCTAGTGGTTAAAGCGTTCACTCGTCACGCCGAAGATCCGGTTTCGATTCCCGACATGGGTACAATGTGTGAAGCCCATTTCTGGTGTCCCCCGCATGGATATTGCTTGAATATTGCTTAAAGCGGCATAAAACCATACTCCCTCATCAGACCCCTGATCTTAGTGTGCCAGGATCCTCTTCTTTGGCACGTCGAAATAATGTTCAAAGGAGCATAAACCGCTCTCATTAAAGCATGGGTCGCGAGTGGTCAGATGCTAGAAGTAGAGCCTTTACAGAACGATGTTTTATATTCTAGTCTGTCTTACAGACCCTGATACAAATATATATCAAATACAGCCCATGCAAGTCTATAATGTTTGGCAAGTCTAGATTACTGCAGTATCAGAAATGAAGAGAGTCACTGGGCTCCCTTTTATTATATTTTTATTAAGATAACTGAACAACTTTTTTTGGTTCTGTATGATATGTTCATTTCAGAGACTAGATGTTAGTCTAATTATATTCCAATCTACCGGGGATGGGAGATGGGGGATATTGATGGTTGTCTGTTGACTGCTGTCTGTTTGTTTGTTGTTTTACGCCGCGCTCAGCAATATTCCAGCTATATGACGGCTGTCTGTAAACAATCGAGTCTGGACCAGACAATCCAGTGATGGATATCATGAGCATCGATCCTCGCAATTGGGATACGATGACGTGCATCAACCAAGTCAGCGAGCCTGACCACCCGATCCCGTTAGTCGCCTCTCACAGCAAGCGTGGGTTGCTGAAGACCTTTCTACCCCGGATCTTCTGTACCTACACATGTTCCTATACAGTTCTTACGTTCTTGCATTTTGGCCTTTGGCATATATGAGAGAGATATCGATTTCGAGTATCCATACCCTAGTTCCGTCGTTAAACAGCAGTTGTTTTAAATCCCACTGTGATGAAAAGGTAAAGTCATGCGTTCATCGTGATGTGTGAGTGAGTGAATGTGGTTTTACGCCGCTTTTTACTCTTAGCACGTGGCTATCCTACCATCCCAAATAATGTGTATACAAATGTGTTAATTGCATCAAAACTGGTGAATCAGATGGGATGGCATTCGCGATTACCCCGGGTATCTTGTTTATTACAACAAATACTCAAGAGCCAGCAAAACCTCATTTCTGAAGTGACGTTCACCATCTCAACCTCACTTATCAATAACTATATAGCACATAGTTTCTCTCGCTTCTGTGTCTCATTTGACTGGACGGCAGTTTCGAGCGTCGTGTAATTTTAATCGGGTTGAAAACGAAGTTTAGGGTCTGGGTTTTTTAACAAAATGGCTATATTATACCCTGGATTATCGAGTATGGTGTGATGGTGGGCGCGAGGCTGTACGTGTAGGATTATAAGTATATTTTAACAACAGTTTAGTACTACAGCACAACGTGGGAGCCAAGAACTCAAGATGTTGTTTTTTATGTGGAATCGAACCCGTGTCAATTCGCGATAAGATAACCGCCATTCCATCTGTAGATGGAATATTGCTGAGTGCGGCGTTAAACAATAAACAAACAAAACATTCCATCAGGCTATCTCATCTACTCTGGACAGTCCTATCAAGACCCAATTAATTTGTCGAATAGCGCGGATCAGTAAGTATCATTCCAACAATAGCTATTAGATTTTGTGTGTTGTTTGTTTGTTTGTTGTTTAACGTCCCAGTCGGTAATATTAAAGCTATTTGACGGCTGGCTGAAAAAATAATCAAGTCTCGACCAGACAATCCAGTGATTGACATCATGAGCATCGATCCACGCAACTAGTCAGTGAGTCTGACCACCCGATCCCGTTAGTCGCCTCTAACGACAAGCATAGTCGCCTTTATGGCAAGGATGGGTTGCTGAAGACCTGTTCTTACCTGGATATTCATGGGTAGCTATAGTGTCTCAGTGTATTAGGGTACGTACGCCTCATCAATTCCTTTATGGCGACAGATTACAATTTTGCTAAAAAAAATTTGCAAGAATGTAAGGTGGCTTAAAAAACCATGTGGATTACATTGTAGAAAGATCCATATATTTATTGTAACCGAGATTTTCGATATAATTATTCAAATCCTAAAACTTATTGAAAGCAATATGGTAAAAGGGATACATTCACATGCGTTATAAATATGTCCGTTGTCGTTTGGAGAGAAACTAGGTCACTCATTGTCCCCGGATTAGACAGGAAAACTAACTCTTTTGTTAATCATAATCCGCTTAGCATTACCTGTATCATCTTTTGACAAATCCGCTGTCTGTATTATCCCGTTTTGATGGCGGTGATTATGACTGGTCCCAGGGACCGTCTTTATTCTGTCAAAATGCATGGATTAAAACAAAACCATTATTAAACAATGGAATAAAATTCAACTATTATTATTACAACTTTTTGAGTAAAATATCAATGACGCGGTGCGCCGCATCAGCAGTTTAAAAGGCAATGAAAAGCTGTTCAGTTGATTGCTCGACGGGAAACTAATTACACACTTTACGGCAGAATGAATCAAATTAAGAACTATTCAATTTCTTCAAATTTTACATTCGTCAAAAAATTAAACACTGACAAAGCCTGACACATTATCTGTCATGAGAAAGTAGTTCGACCAGCTGCTGCAAACCTAGATATAGCCAACTCGTACTGACTACGTAATAAGGTAAAATGAGACAGGCAAGGGAGACAACTGCTTACAGTGATGACTGATCCGGTACACAGTTCAGCATGCTAATCTTTGCCCCAATTTCTTGGATCAACGTGAATTGTAACCGTCCGCACTTCCACATACAAAACGCCCACCAAAGGCGGCTATTGAAACAATCTTCCACACACATGGCCGTAATGGTTCGAAATGCATGAACATATATGCTGTTGAAAAATCAGAGCATGGACGAACGCTTTAGAAATGTTTGCAGTTGTTGATTCTGGAACTATGTTTCCTGACGCAGGCACATCACTATTTACATGCGCGAGGAGGCCGCTTAATCCTCTTAGGATATGTAGCTTTATCTGAGAGGGAGGGTAGCACTGCCTTGTAATGTCTTCATGTGCCTCTCGCAGGACCCAAATACGTAACTTAGACACTTACAACCATGACTATTGGGAGGCTACAAATTACGAGGACATGTCAACTTGTGAGTGTGCGTTTCCCGTGATTTGAGCGACCGAAAACGATAATCCATCCCTGCATATTGTGTCTTAGAGGAACTCTTTGTCAAGCGGCCATTATTTCGGCTGCTGGTGTATTTCAGAAAAAACGTCAGCTTCACCGAGATGGACTTCCATGCGGCGATGGAGACTTTTGCCGAGGCCTGGGTCGCTGCTAACACTCAAACGGCGGTAAATTCAGATCCCCAGGTAAGGCATCCAACTTGTTGAAGTTTTCGGTTTGTGTTTACCTCTTGTGAGAGGCAAGTGACAATGTCATCCTTCAAGCATACGACAATGTTTATTTTTGGTGAAGTTCGTAAACATCATTTTGTTTGTCCCTCAAACAAGCACAGCACCTGTTTGTATTCTTAGACTTGTTTTATTTTAAAGTTAAACACATTAACATTTCCATATAAACTTATTTTCATATGCATTTAAATCCCTTTAATTAAGGTATCAAACGCACGTATTAAAGATACATGGATTTGAGATGTCCAATGTAATACTTGAATATTTTTTTATGAAACGGTATTGAATGAAGTCATTTTTAAATATGCTATGAAAAATGTTAGATAAACAATTTTCCAGTTCAAAGGTCCATTATGCTTAATTCTGGCTGATCATTTTTGCTACAGCTATCCTTCTAATCTATTATTCAATCAATAAACAACCAAATGTGACCGATGACTTATATCTAGTAAAAATGATTCTGACAAATGAAGCAGATTTCTGCTACCCATTACATATCCTGTATTACATATATATTATGATGTATATTGGTATATATTAAATGTGAATATGCACATGTTGCATGTAATATAGCTGTATGTAAACATTGATCATATTGACATACAGTAAATTACATGGAAATTATGACCTGGGTGGTATTAAACAATATAACATCCATTTTGACAGATCAGTGCAATATTCTCACAAGTCTGCTATAGTTATTAGTGCATGATCATGCAGTCGCCCTGCAATCCCCATGTTGATGATGAGATGATCTGCTGTATGTTATCTGCTTGTAATGTGGTGTATATTGTCACATCTGCTAATTAAAGTTGATAACGATTTTGTCCCATCTTCTGAATTATGTATACACACCAGTTAATTATGAGGTACCAAATGGAATATTGATTTGAAATGCACTGAAATTAATCATCAATCGAAAGTTAAAACTGTATCAGTTTTTCTTCTTCCCTCTAAGCTTTCGAATCAAACTTGAAAACCTATCTGTTCAGAAAAGTGCACTGCACAACCCCTATGAAGCACTGTGAGCAACTACGATGTAGATGGATGTTAACATGAGACATGGAGATTATTATAATTATTATTGTTATTATTATTAACAGATTAAACTAAATAATATTATCAATGATGACAATGCTTGTCATTTGAAAGGAGTGTCTTATGTTTTGACTTTCAACTACTGTATAACTTGTGTCTGAGGAAGACCGTTGTCATAACTATTTAAGTAGATGTTTTTCGGAAGATATATACTTTCTGACAAGTTATTAGTTGTAATATTTGACTCATTTGTGAAGAGAACCACGAAAACGGATTTGTCCGTTTCATTTACTTGTTTTTCAACAACAAGAGCATCTCTGTTACAATGGTAGACAGTACTAGACCCCATGTGTTACGTGTTACATCCACATAAACATGAAGTATATAAACTATTGTCTTACGTAAAATCACTTGTCTCTACCGAGCAGCCGATTAGTCGTGTTTAACCCCGTGTTATGCATGTGGCCATTCAGTTGAGTGGTGATGGTCAGTTGTGTACTGGACCATGTCAGGAGCCCTGGTCAGGTGTGAGGTCGGGTTAACAACGTGTATTAGGACAATTTGGAGACCTTCCTGTGCTTAATTGCTTTTGTGTGCCTGGACGTTCTCTGATACTGACCTCTACTACAAGACTCAACACCCATACTGTTACTGAGTTGTTGGCTGGACTCATTATGAGAGGTTAGACTTACTTTGTATACATGCCCTGGTGCAGAAACAGGGTAGTTAATACCAGCATAGCATTTCCCATAAACCTCTATTGTAGCTGGGCAGTGGGGTAGCCTTATGGTTAAAGCATTTAGTCATAATGCCAAAGGTGGGTTTCACCGAAGTGGCAAACGTCTGAGACCTGCATCACTTCGGGCTTTCCTCCCACATTAAGCTGACACGCCGTGATATAACTGGAATAATGTTAAAAGCGGCGTTAAACCAGACTCACTCACTCACCATAATGCCAAAGGCCTGGGTTTGATTCCCCACATGGGTAAAATGTGTGAAGCCCATTTCTGGTTCCCCTGCTATGATGTTGCTGGCATATTGTCAACAGGACCTTAAGACCATACTCACTCGAAAGTTAAAAAACAATTAGCCATGTCAGTGGATGACATGATTTTGTGCTACGTCATGTCTCAGGAGGTGGTATACAATACACAAAGTTTCATATAAATAAGAAATCACACAAACATTCTGATGTTGTTATTAATGACCATGCCTCTACAGTGCTTGCAATGTTTGGGAATTACTTGTTCTTTTGTTTGATGTATGTTTTTTGCCTCATGATCTTGTTTGAAAATGATTAATTTTGGTAGAGATGGTTCAACCGAAAGTATGTTAGATGCCATGCAGGAGTTGTCATTGTCAGTGTGAGCATCTGGGCATGCAGCAATTGATCAAGCTATCAATGCATTGCAATTGTCCTTGGCTGTTGGCAATACATCGATGACAGGGCAAAATATCAAAAGTGGCATCGATACTGCACTGGTCCATCGGTAGTTTTAGTAGATTAAATTACTGATTGTGAACATGTTGCAATCTACTGATGTTTGGAAATTGTATTAGGAGCAAGGCCTTGACATCAGTGTTCAAGTTGAATAGAGCCAGCATGTACTATTGTTAGAGTAAGTGAGTGAGTTGGGTTGAACGCCACTTTTAACAGTATTCCACTTATATCGCGACGTGTCAGCTTATTGTAGGAGGAAAGCCCGAAGTAATGCAGGTCTTAGATGTTTACCACTTCGGTGAAACCCACGAGCACGGGTATGGTACTGACAAACCTAGAAACATAATCGGAGCGAACCGGGATTCAAACCCACAATAATAGGTTTCTGGCGTGATCAAGGGACGCCACTATGCAGAGCGAATCGCGGCGCCTTAGACGACTGGGCCACCTGTAATCTCCCTGAATTGTTAGAAGGTAGAGGTGCTCCTCAGTTAATTGCAATTCCCTGGCATTAGTGCACCAAGTCTTAGTCTCCAACATTAGCCACTTGTCTAAGGGCTGGATCTAGATGTCTTTAAGCCTTATAAGCTTAGCTAATTAAAGTCCATATCTAACACCATTTAAAGGATACAGAAATATAGTATGCAGTAAAAATATTATCCCCTTGTCTGATTTGACAGAGGATATAGAAACATATTACCCCCTGTCTGAATTGACAGAGGATATAGAAACAAATTATTCCCTGTCTGAATTGACAGAGCATATAGAAACATATTACCCCCCTGTCTGAATTGACAGAGGATATAGAAACATATTATCCCCTTATCTGATTTGACAGAGGATATAGAAACATATTACCCCCCTGTCTCAATTGACAGGGGATATAGAAACATATTACCCCCTGTCTGAATTGAGAGAGGATATAGAAACATAGTACCCCCCTGTCTGAATTGACAGAGGAGATAGAAACATAGTACCCCTTGTCTGAATTGACAGAGGATATAGAAACATATTATCCCCTTGTCTGAATTGACAGAGGATATAGAAACATATTATCCCCCTGTCTGAATTGACAGAGGATATAGAAACATATTATCCCCCTGTCTGAATTGACAGAGGGTATAGAAACATATTACCCCCATGTCTAATTTGACAGAGGATACAGAAATATATTATCCCCCTGTCTAATTTGACAGAGGATATAGAAACATATTATCCCCTATCTGATTTGACAGAGGACATAGAAACATATTATCCCCCTATCTGATTTGGCAGAGGATGCAGAAACATATTATCCCCTGTCTGAATCGACAGAAGCCCCAGTCCCATTCCTGTCATGGGTACAATGTGTGAAGCCTATTTCTGGTGTTCCCTGTCATGATATGGCTGGAATATTGCTGGAAAGTGGCATAAAACTCCATTCCCTTGCTTGCTGAATTAGGGTTCTTTATTCATTTATATATGATATGTTTTCTGTCTACAGGGTTTTAGTGCATGTATATCCAGGTTCAATAGTTTGATCGAAGCACATGGCATGATCCCAGAGATAAATTTATCACTACTTACACAAAACCTAATTATTGATGAAACATTTTTGCTGAAACCCTCCAGTGACTTACTTTACCTGCTTGATAAGACATAAACAGTATCAACTGTGAACAATATCAATTAAGTGTAGATACTGTGATGCACTATACTTTCCCAGAACCTGGACCACTTCATTGACATTTTGACAAGACATTTTTTTAAGGAGAACTCTTTATGTTGTATTTTCCCTGTAGGACTGAAATGGGTATTGATTGGTCACAATGACGTTGTGTGATAAGTGGGTGACCAGATTAGATGCCAATATGTGACTGACTGGTGATAGTGCATCCTACCTTGATGTGCTACAGATAATGTACGCTATAGACTTGATAATGTGCCTGTTTTTTTATAATGTTTCTTTTTGATAATGGTGTTTCTTTGGCAAAATGTTGGAGACCCACTGTCACAAAGAGCTAAAACAATTTAAATTATCTGTGACACTCTGGTTCTTCTATAAATTAGTTTTACAGACCTGCCGACTTGGCATAAACTAATGAAAATTCTCTTTCTCAGATGTTGTTACAATGTTAGAGTCACAGTGGAAGATAGTTACAATGTAAGAGTCACTTAGGATGATAGTTACAATGTAAGAATCACAGTGGAAGATAGTTACAATGTATGAGTCACAGTGGAAGATAGTTACAATGTAAGAATCTCAGAGGAAGATAGTTACAATCTAAGAGTCACAGTGGAAGATAGTTACAATGTACGAGTCACAGTGGATAATAGATACAATGTAAGAATCACAGTGGAAGATAGTTACAATGTAAGAGTCACAGTGGAAGATAGTTACAATGTAAGAGTCACAGTGGAAGATAGTTACAATGTGAGAGTCACAGTGGAAGATAGTTACAATGTAAGAGTCACAGTGGAAGATAGTTACAATGTAAGAGTCACAGTGGAAGATAGTTACAATGTATGAGTCACAGCAGAAGATATTTACAATGTAAGAGTCACAGTGGAACATAGTTGCAATGTAAGAGTCACAGTAGAAGATAGTTACAATGTATGAGTCACAGCAGAAGATATTTACAATGTAAGAGTCACAGTGGAACATAGTTGCAATGTAAGAGTCACAGTAGAAGATAGTTACAATGTATGAGTCACAGTAGAAGATAGTTACAATGTAAGAGTCACAGTAGAAGATAGTTACAATGTATGAGTCACAGTGGAAGATAGTTACAATGTATGAGTCACAGTAGAAGATATTTACAATGTAAGAGTCACAGTGGAACATAGTTGCAATGTAAGAGTCACAGTAGAAGATAGTTACAATGTATGAGTCACAGTAGAAGATAGTTACAATGTAAGAGTCACAGTGGAAGATAGTTACAATGTATGAGTCACAGTCGAACATAGTTACAATGTAAGAGTCACAGTGGAAGATTGTACAGATGAATGTACTCTAGGTTAACCTGAGAAGGAATCCTTGTTGAGGACAAGTACAAGAGATTATATAAAAAGTAAAGATTTGGGTTAAGTTAAGAATAAAAATAATGTTGTCCTCGGTTGTGTGCAATCAGTTTGAGTAATCCCTGTGTAAGCTGTAAGTGCATTTGTGTCTAACAGTCCAGCATGTCTGTCATGTTGTCCTGGGTCAAAGATCAACAGAAGGATACATTGTCAGACTGGGGATTTTAGCTACAGTGGTTAACTGTTTTGATGAAGAAACATTTGTTGCATCAATCATGGGATTTCTATATGCTGTTTGGCATTTTGAAGAGTAATTTTTAAGTCTGATTGGTGTCATACAAATACACTACCCAACGTTTGCTAAGGACCACACCTTTGACTAAAGATGACTGTTGTGTTGGTGTTTGTGCAAGTGTTGGTGTACTATACAATGACTTGATTTTATTTGCTTTCTTTTTTGTTTTCATACAAAATAATGCTATCTGAAAAAGGCCTTCCCAAAAGAGGAACGATAGAATGTAAAATCCCTCATCCGTGATAAGTAGTATGATGATAATTGTAATATCATCATAATATTTAACGTTTAACAGCAAGGGCATACATACAGGTCAACATTAATATCTTCAACCTTATTAAAATAAAAGAATCATAGAAAAACAAACAAAACAATTCAAGAGTCTGTACTTTGATTGGAGTTTCTTCACCACAAGAGTACACAGAGGGGAGATAACTCTGGATCATGTTTGCACTTTGTAAACATTTACATTATCACATCCATACCCACACAGGTGTTAAAAGATGTTATTTGATGTTACCCTGCCTGTCACTGGGCATTGAGATAAAACAGGGACTAGGTGGCACAGTATGTATACTGTGTTTGTGTAAGGTACTTCAACCAGGGTGGTGCGGTAGCCAAGGGGTTAAAGCGTTTGCTCGTCACACTGAAAGGCCTAGGTTTGATTCCCCACATGGGTACAATGTGTGAAGCCTATTTCTTGTGTCTTTTGTGACATAAAACCGTACTCACTCACTCACTCACTCACTCACTCACTCAATCGCTTGCTAGTACAAGCAGCTACATACACATGCATGCATTTCACTATATAAGTACAACTGGTGGTAGCGACATCCCTGTATTATCCATACATTTCTAGATAGTCTGAGAAATGGCAACTCTGAGAAATGGCAACACATTGTTTAAAAGCATTCCCTAAATATTCCCTTAATTCCTAAATAATTTGTGTTCTCTTTTAGATTGTGCTACCAGTTGTGTAATTTATCGAAGTTTTGATCTGCTTCAATATTATCACTCCGTCCTTGGATGGCAGCTGTTGCCATATGGATCAGCCTTGGATTAGTATGTATATGATTATTGTGGCACTCTCCACAGCACAGGCTGAAAGGAGCTGCATGCATGAGTTTAAAAAAATAGGAAATTTATTGATGTTATGCACAGATGCCCAAACGTTATGAGTGTGTCCATTGGGGATGTTAGTTTTGAGAAGAGATATGCCATTGATTGGTAGGTATTTGTAAATGCTTGACATTATGAAAGGAATCTCGTATCACTGTGTCACTTGGTATATAGACCTGTTCTGGTACCATATGGTTCAGTGGGATGAAAAGGTAGCTTGCTATAAGCAGTACTGATGGATATCCAGTGGGAGTATTGATAGTTGGGTAAGCCCACATACCTTCATGTAGAGGGAGTATCGATAGTTGGGTAAGCTGTACACACCTTCATGTAGAGGTACCGCCTCTGTGGTCTAGTGGTAGAGCGTCCGCCAGGAGAGCGGAAGGTCCGGGATTCGATCCCCGACCGCGTCATACCAAAAGACGTTAAAAGATTGTACTTGTTGTTACCCTGTCTGGCGCTCAACATTTAAGGGGCTAAAACAAAGACTTGTCGGCTCGGAGTCAGTATACTGTGTCTGAGTGGGGTATTCATGTTAAACTGCGACATGGTATCGCAGTGAGCTAGCACTATAAATCGGCATCAGTCCGGACGAATACAAGCAGCCACACACATACATGCACATCGTTATGTAAGTGCAATAATCTTGGACGCGACGTTAAACCCCATTTCACCTCACCTCATGTAGAGGTACTTTCGATAGTTGGGTCAGCTGTACACACCTTTATGAAGAGGAAGTATCAATAGTTGGGCAAGCTGTACACACCTCCATGTAGAGGTACTACCGATAGTTGGGTAAGCTGTACACAACCTCCATGTGGAGGGAGTATCGATAGTTTTGTAAGCTGTACACACCTCCATGTGGAGGGAGTATCGATAGTTGGGTAAGCTGTACACACCTCCATGTAGAGGGAGTATCGATAGTTGGGTAAGCTGTACACACCTTCATGTAGAGGGAGTATCGATAGTTGGGTAAGCTGTACACACCTTCATGTAGAGGGAGTATCGATAGTTGGGTAAGCTGTACACACCTTCATGTAGAGGGAGTATCGATAGTTGGGTAAGCTGTACACACCTTCATGTAGAGGGAGTATCGATAGTTGGGTAAGCTGTACACACCTTCATGTAGAGGGAGTATCGATAGTTGGGTAAGCTGTACACACCTTCATGTAGAGGGAGTATCGATAGCATGGGGAATGAATGGATGACGGGGTATGAAGGATTACAGACGATGCCTTAAGTATTAGTCAAGGATGATTGGCTGACAGCTGTTCCTTTTGAACATTTAATGAAACTTGGGATAAATGACTTTTCTGTAATTAAATCCAATAAAGTAAATACCAGTAAGAATCCTAAAATAACATGGCTGATGTTGTGAGCTACAGGTGAGATGCCTGCTGAGGTGGCAACTCTTCAGTAAGTTTAATAACCCCGACGTATGTCAGTGAAGTGGCCACCCCTCTGTGGGATGGGATACATACGTGGACCTGTAGTAGGTAATATAACTGTTATCATATATAGGATAATATTTGGTGTGCTAGATGGTTAACCTGAGTAGTATGTTTGTCCATACTAATGTTATTTCTAATATTCCCACGGTTGGGGTTTACGTTTTGGGTTCAGTGCCCAGTTATTTCTAGATTGGTGATTTATGATCATGTGACCACAATGGCTCTTCACTAAAGCCACTGCTTAGATGATAACCAAGGGAACATCTGCTGTAGTTTGTTGTTTAACTCAGCAATATTCCAGCTATATGACGGCAATCCAGACAATCCAGTGATTGACATCATGAGCATCAATCAACACAATTGAGATACGATGACATTCATCAACCAAGTCAGCGAGCCTGACCACCCAATCCCGTTAGTTGCCTCTTACGACAAGCATAGTCACATCTTACGGCAACCTATTCTCTAATCGGATCCTCATGGGTCACATCTGCCAAAGGCTTCTACCTCAGTGCTGCAGCAATGTCATGTACAGATTTACTTCCCTTAGATGTGTAAGGATTTGCTGATCATGGGCTTGAATCCTTGACTCTCCCTATTTATATCTGTCATTTATGTTTCTGTATCAAACCATACCCACCTGTTCATGGTTTTCAACAAACGTCTTCAATCTGCACCACTTTCGGCTTTTCTCCCACCTCTGACATTTTGTGATATTACTGAAATACTGTACAAAGCGGCGTTAAATCCATCTGATTGACAACTGCCTCATTGAGAGTGTCCACAGTTGGTGTGGACCAGTGATCACTGTAGCTGGTGCAGTGTGATCTCTCCCTGATACCAGTGTTTTTTATAACCTTATCAGATACCTGTGCTGACATACCCCACTAAACCTGAGCTCATTAATGCCAGGACATTTATCTCACAAATCATGATCGATAAGTTTCTTATTTCTAAGTGGTTTAATTTCGAAAGGTGGTACGGTTGATTCAGATTGTATACACTTTACAGGCTACTGGTGGCCCAGTCATCTAAGGCGCTGAGATTTGTGCAGAGTTGCTTCCCTTCAGCATGCCAGGAGCCCATGATCATTTCTTTCATATCACACAGATTCGTCATTTTGGTTTGTCAGCATCATACCCATGCTTGTGGATTTCACCAAAATGGTCAATGTCTAAGACTGCTTCACCTCGTGACTTCCTCTTGCATCAAGTTTCCATGCCATGATCTAACTGAAATACTATTACAGCGGTGTTAAACCTCACTCACTCATCATGCAATCTATCATACACCTTAAGCACATTGGGATGATCTAGTAGATAAGGTACTTTCCAAAGCCTCAAGTTTGATTCCCCACATGACTACAATGTGCAAATCCCAATTCTCTGCTGAAATATTGCTGAAATATTTCTGAATGTGGCATACAATCTATCCCACTCATACGTCTGGGATATTGCTGACGACCACTTCTTTAATCAAACACTACTACAAGTGATTTGTTTGAAGATTAAGAAAATGTGTAGTTATTCCATGATTCAGAATTATCGATTTTCATTAAAACAATTTTTTCTCCTTTCTAAAAGTTGGCAGTTAATTAGTTTTGATTTTATTCAATCTGTGGTGTAATAACAAGATAGTTTACTTAATGTGCTTGAAGGCTGTAATTTACCTGGGAGATGGATAGAGTGTACATGATAGTTAGTATATATGAGTGGTACTCATGGTGTTTGCCTATCAAGAGTTAGAGTCTTGTGATAGAGCACCTGTTCATGACATCAACAGCCACATGGATTATAACACAATCAACATCCATCTTTCACTTCAAGTTTTAACAAAAGAAAGTTAATCATGTATATCTGTACTTAATGTAGCCCAACTGATGAATTGCTCTTTTTGATAACATTTCAGACTCAAAGAAAATCATAAAAAGACACAAAGCTATAACAAAATGGCTAAAAATTACATAAATTGCTGGAATTTGTCATGTTTGTAAGAAAAGTAAGATCTATGTCACTTTATGATCTGACCTAATCTGTTAGTCGATATGTTGCCTTTGATTTGCCGTCGGAAGCACATGGCTCTACTTAAAGACAAAATCTCTTTAGAGCTGGTATTGAATTCCATTATTGTTTTGAGTGGCAACTGACAGCAGTAATACCTCAGTGACAGAAGACTCCAGCTGTTTCACTCTCACAGCTACCTTGTATTGTAGTTGTGAAGTTGTTGGACCCGGGTCGTGAGGTGATGTGGAATTGGTGACATGGCAGTTCCTGGCAGGTGGTTCAGTCTGAGTGACCTCCCCTCTCTTGACTTAATCACGAAATGGTTTTCTTAATCACATATGAATAAGGATATTCATGATCAAATATTTATGACTGTGAAAATGAAACATCAGTTTAAAGTCTTAAAACATTACACCTATCCGACCCCCACCTCTCCCCCTCACCAATTATTCAATACCGATGTATCCTTCTGTAGCTTAAAAGCTGACAATGTAATTAGCTCCTTGAACTCTAATAAACACTATAATGACCAAAGATATTATGATGTACAGAAACACAATGAAAATGTTTGTTCAATTTTTTGCAAAATTTGCCAAATGGCCACAAAAATCAAATCATGTTGTTCTGCCGGTATTAAAGCATGAGATAATTAAACACAGTGTCGTTGTACGGCTTCATATCTCATTTGATGTGTTTGGAGATGGACTTGTGCACAAAATTGCACCTTTTGTGATTTCAAGTTCAAGTTGATTTTGTGCTTTCATTTTGTTTTGAGTATAAGGGGCAGTCGGGAAGACTAGTGGTTAAAGCATTCGCATGTCAGTGTCACGCTAAAGACCCAGGTTCGATTCCCGACATGGGTACAAAGTGTGAAGCCCATTTCTGGTGTCCCCTGCCGTGATATTGCTAAAAGCAGCGTAAAACCAGCGTAAACCATACTCACTCACTCACTGTTTGAGTATAAAATGTTTGAAAAATACTATTTTAGATTTGTATTTCTGGTGCATTTTTGGCAACAATTCCATCTCAAAAGACATGCTGCTACCTGATCTTTTGACCTTTGTGACATCTTTGTGCTCATGTTTTATTAGCCATGTGTGTCTTCCATAAGCCATTTTTGTTTGTCTCCCATAAGTCATGTTTATTTGTCTTCCTTAAGCCATGTATGTTGGTCTCCTAAGTAATATTTTTGTTGTTGTTTTATTTACAATGATTTGTTTGTTTCTTGTCAGGCCCTGAAGCAGACGTCTGTGGAGGACCTTCCTACCCTCCTTCCGAAGGACCAGCTCGTGGAACGTGGCCAGGGCGGGAACAGTAACACTGGGCCTGGGGGCGGTAATACAGTACCTGGGGGCGGCACAGCGGTACCCGGGAGCGGCAATATGGTCCCAGGCGGTGGCAATACAGGACCAGGGGCAGTCAACACTGGATCCTCTGGGGCAAGTAATGGACCTATTGGAGGCAATGCCAACAGAGCTGAAAAATCTGCGAGTCCCAAGAAACCAGACACAACAACACAGGCCAGTGGGGGTGAGTAACCTTGGAAACACTACTTATATAAACTTAGGGATGAACAAATAATCATGGGTGTCCCGTACCAATTCATCACGTCGATCATAAGGACCTTTTATTTCTACCGAATTGGAAAACATACTTTGATCATGACGTAAACGATGATTCTGACACAAACGACTAACATTGCATAAACGATGATCCTGACACAAGCGATGATCCTGACACAAGCGGTGATCATGACACAAGCGATGATCATGACACAAGCGATGATCCAACATGTGATTGGAATTCCACTTTTTGACTTTATGGTGAGGTGAACTTGTGACACAAGATGTATACATACTACACAATACAACCGATTCTTTCATGTTACTATAGTTAATCTGTGATGCCATGAATGACAACCGACCGCCATTTCGTAATGTTGTTGTCTGAAGGTGTTGTGTGTTGTCAAGACTGGAAGTAATTAATAGACATATTAGTACTGCTTGATAAAGTATCAGAAACACGATCCATCTTACATACAGATAATTTAATATGAAACTTACCATGGATCTCTCCCTCCTCCCCCCGGTGACATTGTTGACATAACATATTTCCTGTAATAGATGCCTTTCATAGTTTGTGATTAAAAATGACCATTTCCTGCGAATGTACCCTTTTTGAATTTGGGGTTTGGTTTGGTGGTGAGTTGCCGCTGTGCCAGCTGTGACTCGCCTATATGGAAGCCATGTTGTTACATTTGTTTGTAGGGCTGAAAGTTATCATGGACGATCCCAGTAGAAATAGTGTTAGCATATCTCACAAATCCAAATTTGCTCTTTGTGACCACAGTTAGAATAATGAAACTGTCAGCTTGGTCCCTGGACGTGATTGCTCCTGATGTGAACATGAATAATTGAAATGCAGTAACCGTGTAGCATTATTAAGAATGTGTGTTACCATGGTTACATGTGTATGACTATTTATCTGCTTCACTTTAATTCTTTTGATATTCTATATCTAAACGATAGCAATGGTACGTTTTTTAATGTCTTCTCTGAGACTGTTAAATCCTGGATACATGAAACTGGGGTGAGTGAGTGAGTAAGGTTTTACATCGCCTTTTACAGTATTCCAGCGAATACACCAGAAATGAGCTTCACAGTGTGTACCCTTCTATGGAATCCAACCCAGGCGTTCAGTGTGAAGAGTGAATGCTTTAACCATTAGACTATCCACCTTACTTAGCTGAGGTTTGTGGAGATGGTCTATGTATATGGACATATGCTTATTGGGATAGCTGTGTTGAAACTCTCATGTGGTTACTTCTTTTTTATAAATGCTTGAGGTGTTGTTTCTCTGTGCAGTAGGTAGGTGTTAACTATATATGTATCACATTTGTCTCCTTTAAAACAATTGGCCCTAATGATAAAGACAGTTCTTTTGTAGTTTAATGTGAATGTCGTTCAATATTGCTCTTTGAATTTTAAAAGAATTGCCGTTTCAACCTGTAATCGGCTGGGTTTCACCCCATGTCGATATTTATGTGATTGTTTTGACGTGTTTAAGCATTCACTACATTGAATGATTGATTTGTGAATGTTTTGGATAATTTTTTTAACTGTTTTTTTTTTCAAATGTGATCAATCAATATGTTTAAGTTGATATTGTCCACAAAAATTCAAGTTGGCTACAGAGCTCAACGTTTGGAGTTTTTGAAACGTTCCAGTATTTACGTATTTTCTTGTGTTAAATGTGTTAAGTTCAAATCTACAGCTAACATAGATTTTCTTTGAAATCACTGAATGATGATCTTCCCATTCTTTGCCAGTTCTTAGTATTAGCAATACTTTCTTTTATTCATCTGAGCGACTTGTGGAGTTCCGGGTAAGAATATAGGTCCCCAGCTACATAATGATAATGCTTGTCATTAGAGGTGGCCAAATGGATCGAGTGGTCAGTCTCGATGACTTGTCATTGTATGCCAATATGGTGGCTTGATGTTCATGATGTCAATCACTGGATTGTCTGGTCCAGACTCAAATATTTACAGACCGCCATCTTATGGATGGAATATTGCTGAGTGTGTCAATCGGCAACAAACAAACTTATTTGTCAGCCATAATCCATGAACACATAGCAACACAAGAAGATTTTTAGATGATCTGATTTCATATTACCAAACTCTGTCGACTGTCGAATGTTCAATGTTGTTGTGGAACTGGTCCCCCCATTCCCCCTCTTCCCCCCCGTAGTTGGGTCCATGTTTTTCCTGCATCTGTCATACTCTGATGGATTACTGAGGATTTGTGAGACCTAATCCTTTCATCCCAAACGTATACAGGCTATGTAAGATGGTTATAGCCATGGGATTAGACTTTGGTGACCTGTTTGTGTTTAGCTAATGGATTAGGAGCAGAATATATTAATTCCCTGTGAGATTAGGATGGGACTCCATTAATTCAGGTCAGGGATTAGACAGGCATTTATCAGGAAGGTCTGACACGTTGCAAATAACCACACAGATCTCTGGTGTTGTTGAGTTTCACTGGGAAGGATTTGGGACTGAAAAAAATTATGTATAGGAAATGTTTGGACAATCTGTCATAAGTAGTATGAATTTCAAAGTGTGAAGTAGTTGTAATCTTGTGACAGAATTGCAAAAATTAAAATTCCCTTGGGGATTACAAACATTGTCATGTTGGAACAATTTGATTTCTTTCCTCTTCATCATTGCAGATCAAATTACAGAGTCAGTATGCTCCCAATTACCTTTTAGCTTGGAAAAAAATCCTCATTTGGGGATATGGCAACCTATAATATTCATGTATCGGGAGTTTCATATTAAACAGGGACAAGTCATTATTTGCCTCATCACACACAGAAACAATGGTTACATATAAATTTTTCATGTTAAGAAATCGTAATGCTGGCATTAAAGCATGGACTTGACTTACAGAATATATTAAGTATCTGTCCTGTATCCAAACAGAAAAGAAGATTATTTGAATTAATTGTGCAAAATCTGAACAATGGTTGTGATATATCTACATCTTCATGCAATGATGAAACAAATAAATATGTAAATAAATGTAAAGAAACTATTTTTTCTAATTTTTCTTAAACCTGTTTCCATAGAAACACTTCACAAAGATCTATGTCTGTCTAGAAAAGTTTGCAAGTTTGGTAAAGTTTGCAAGTTGCTTGTCTGCAAGGAGACGGCCCAAGATCACAAGATATTACGACACATGCGGGGTGATTTTCTTCTCTTGGTGAAAGAATTTGTTTTTGGAAAGAAATAATCCTACAAAGTCTGAGGCAAATCTTCCCTGTCGAGTAATTATCTGGGTTTTGTCATTCACATCAATATCTGCGAGTAAGCCTGACGGGAAGATAGCAGAGGAATTTATCTGCAGTACTGGACGTCTTGCTACCATTATTTGGGGAATAAAAGACTGGGTATTAAGCTGACATTGAGGAAACGTTGGGATGCTAAATTGGGATTTAAGTGTGTGGAGCAATCATGCCAGGGGATTAATTCTAGGAGGATTAGCCGGCATACCCTAAATGTGTTTGCTTATCGCTCGTCCCTCTGTGTACCTTTAATCTCCCGATTTTAAAGCCCCATTTGCCTAATGCTATTCTGCTGTCAGTCGGAATGACGCGGCAAGCCACTCCAAACGTCCGTCTACAGAATTGCCGGGGATTTGTTTTTTATTAAGCTTGCTCAACAAAAATTGCTGATAAGCCTCTTCCTTCAATGGTCCTATTTTGGAGAGATAGAAATCCCATTTTATCAGGGATTGATTCTCCGAGCTGTTTGTCTCTGGGCCTCTCCTTCGCTGGCAGCTCGCCGCTAAATCCCCCATTTAACATTCAAATTACTCTTCAGCAGAGAAAGTCATGCATGGGACAAGTCTTCATGGCTCAAGTAATCGGTAATCTCCTATGATTGGATTTAACCAAATCGACTTGGTCTCTCAGCCCCGCATTCTATCAGGCTTTGTCACAGGAAAGCCGAGTATTTTCTATATTTGAAACGATGGAATATGTTGGGGCTGTAATCCTCGGAATATCCCATAGTGATGTGACAGCCTGATTGCAACTGAGAGCTTACGGGACCTCCAACTTGGAAACTTACTTTTTTTTATACTCTTTGCAACATGCCATAGATGTTTTTAACAGTATTGTAATACATGTAACAGTGATTAGAGGAGTTGTCTGACCACAGTCTGGTCACTACTAGCCTAACTATGTCAGTGAGAGACTCACTCACTCACTCACTCACTCACTCACTCACTACTCACTCACTACTCACTCACTCTCACTCACTCACTCACTCACTACTCACTCACTCACTCAATCACTCACTCACCATAATCCATGGTATTGTCTCAGTCAGGGCCTCTGTAGGATCTGCATATACGTAGGTAATGAGTGCCACCCATCCTAGTGAATTCCATGGCATTTGTAATTGCAAACCAGGTGCCATGTTTCACCTTGGGAATGTGGAGAATGTTTGTTACTTTTTGTTGTTGGTGTTGTGGCTGATTTTGTCCTGGCTTTAATCATGTAAAAAATGTCTTTCTATTAAATCAAAAATTAAATATATTATGTAACAAATGTTTCATCTCACACCTTTTCTTGACCTGCTGTCCAATAGAGGAATTTGAGAGACAGGGGTGTATTGTCTGTGTCACAAAGTTGCCAGTCTGTTTTGAGATTAGCTATTATTATTAATGGGGTAAAAGTCAAAAGTCCTGCTGTGGAGTTAAAGTGTGCAATTGAAAGCAGGGTGATTCTGAACTGTGATTCTCTCTGTTATGGCCAGTGGGAACCAATACAAAAACTAGTCCTGTTCGTGGAAGCAGGACACTCAAAGCAATCAGGGGACATCCCACACAGGTACGATCATCAGGTGTGGCAACAGTTGGAAACAATCCACCCGTATTGAAGCCTCTGTATCACAGTGTTAAGAGGCAGAATGATGGCACTTAACATTTGCTTCAAGCGGTTTGCAATCCCAGGACAGGACTATTAGGACTGAGAGGGATCAGGATCCCACCTAGACCCGACCCCATACTGAGTTGTGAAATGAGCTAACTCCATCAGCTTAGCTCCCCAGTCTGTCAGAAAGGCATTAGCCTTATTATCGCAGCAGGACGGTACCCTCTCAGTATAACACAGCATTCAGGACACATCCATCTGCTTAAGGGAAGCTTTGCAAAATAATCAAAAAGAGCTGATATTTGTACAATTAAATATTTCAGATGGGTTGGCTGTGTTTTTTGTCTTCAGAAAGTTGTCCATGCAGGTTTAGTGTTATAATGAGGCAGCTTGGAAACAGGTTGATTCAGGTGTATAGCCCCACTGTTAAATGGCATGAAATGAGGATATGACTTCATGAGGGCTTTTCTTTTTCTTTATCTATCCCATTGAGGAATTTCTTTAACTCAACTGCTGGGTTTGAATAAAAGTAACGAAAAATCAAAATGGCAGAGTAGGAACATAATGAGATTCAGTCGGGGCCTGCTGTTTGGGAGATAAAGACTCCCCTGATCCCTAGTGTTTGATAAAGATGACCAAATATTGCAGGGGCCCTGGGATAATAGTCTTACTCCAGGGTACCTCGGCAAATCTGTATTATTTTTCAAAATTTTAACTTTTAATATCACCAAGATG
This sequence comes from Haliotis cracherodii, assembly GCF_022045235.1. Lineage (NCBI taxonomy): Eukaryota > Metazoa > Mollusca > Gastropoda > Lepetellida > Haliotidae > Haliotis > Haliotis cracherodii. Next base: position 69,337,963 of record NW_027266264.1, read on the forward strand.
AACGGTTTTCGTATTTTCATGCAGAGAGGAAAATTGAAAACGATTAAGACAGGATATTAAAGGCGGGAATGGCGGGCGTAGCATCGACAATGGTGACAGGTCGCAGTCGGGGATTCAGCTTAAAGTTATTTACTTATATACTTGATTTAAATTGTAGATAACATGATTTCTAATTACAGGACACATTTCTGAAGAAAAAAAGATTGATCATATTAGCTGTATGAGAATGTACTTGCTGGCATGGGAACGAAGGTGTTCTTGGTCCTGATGTAATCATGTGTTTAGTAATCTCCAAGCTGGATTTTGGCCACAAAGATTATCAGCCTGTGGTACAGCTTTTGTCGATATTGTTTCATAAGAGTGAGTTAATATTTAACGTCAAATCGGCAATATTTCAGCCATATCATGACGATTTCATAAAAATACTGATATACATTAATGGAACTTGATTAAAAATTGTGTTTTCGTTGTTTTGCAATGTGTTTGCTACTTACTTTACAGTTGGACAGAAATTGTCTATGGATTGACATCCATTTTCTTTGGCTAAACAATCACAAGGTCAAAGTTAATGATCAAAGACAGACTTCCGTTGAAAAGAACTCTCTATTCAAAGTATCTTGAATTGAGTAGTCAGACTTTTGGCTTGTGTTTGGATTGTCTCTAAACCCCCCAAAATTTAAAGAAGTATGGTGTTTACCCGTATTGAGAATAACAGTGGCCAGTGAAATACAAGCTCTGAGCCCAGGCATTGCACTTGCAGGAAGGGCAGAAAATGATGACATTTTGGTGGACTCACACAATAAAATTAATTAGTGAGTGAGTGAGTTAGTTTGGTTTTACATCACTTTAAGCAATATTCCAGCAATATCCAGAATTGGCTTCACACATTATACCCATGTGGGGAATTGAACGCTTGAACCACTAGGCTAATCTATCGCCCCGGAGGTTTTTCAAATTGTTGTGGTATGTTAACATTGTTCCTATGTTATGCTTGTATGAAAACTATTCCTGAATTCCAGAATGTTTAATTTTTGGACTGATATGTAAGGAAGTTAATATGTTTTTTGTTTCTATTTCATATAATAGAAGCTCAAAGTTGGTGCTAATGTTTTGATTTCCATGGAAACATTCCTTGTTTATGTAGGTTCACGTCTGCGCAGTGTATGGATACACGTATGCTCCAGTGGCATGACGTGATTCGTTACAGTGTGAGATACACGGGGACGTCTCGGTCTGTAATGAACATGCCAAGTTGTCATAGGAAAGTTTAAAGAACTTTTTTTTTGACATTATGCAATATTGTTGATGTATATAGGTTGAGTTTAATCAGGATATCAGCATGGGTTAGAGATACTGAGAAATGATTAGTTTGATAAGCCTCGAGTCTGAGGAAGCGGTTTATGGCTGGGATTTACCATGGCTTTGCATCTGGGGCCTGCCAGGGCTGATTATCTCTAATACAGGAGGAATCTTCCTCGGGGAACGCACTCACGTACCCTCCACAGCCTAATCCGTTACACATGAGTCTCGGCAGCAGCACGGTTATCTGTCCGTCAGTCTTGCAAGATGAGAGGGGATTGTAGATTAATCGGCCTGGGCCCGCTTCCATCTTAATGCCACTGCATCTGCCTTATCTCCTCGCAGTACAGCTTTTCCTGTCTCCATCTAATCCGCTCCAGATTTAATTTTCACCAGTTATCCTACGTAAAGTAGCTCTCTGCCCTAATCCCCCCATCTGTCTTATTTTCAACCCATTTTCTTGACAAAGAAGATTATTGCGGATCTGTTGTCACTTTTGTGACTGGAGGCTAATCGAGGGGCTACACTTTCCCCAGGAACTGGCAGATACGCCATGGCTATAAACTGTCCGACCGAGAGAGTGGAGTTAATACCCTACCACTCTAGCTGGAATATCACCCCTATCTACCGTGCCTCCATTGCTTGGCTAACAATTCACCATAAGTTGGGGATCTGTGGAGCTCATCAGATTAAGTCTACTCAGATACATATGTTGTGTCTTTCTTTCTGTGAGTCAAGTTTAACAAATAGCTATGGGTTTTTCATGTTGGTGATATTGGGAAGTAAGGTTGACTGTATTTGGTTGGTATGAAATGTCAGTTAATAAATAGTTTCAGTGATTATTGATCAAATGGTAGTGGTAGTTATGTAAGGAGTGGAGTGGGATAACAGTAGGTATACCACAAGTAATAGTGGTAGTGGTAGTTATGTAAGGATTGGGTTAACAGTAGGTGTACAAGTAATATATAGTAGTATTATGGTGGTAGTTATGGAAGGAGTGGGTTAACAGTAGATATACAACAAGTAATAGTGGTAGTGATAGTTATGTAAGGATTGGTTTGACAGTAGGTATACCACAAGTATTAGTGGTAGTTGTAGTTATGTAAGGAGTGGGTTAACAGTAGATATACCACAAGTAATAGTGGTAGTGATAGTTATGTAAGGATTGGTTTAACAGTAGGTACACCACAAGTAATAGTGGTAGTGGTAGTGATAGTTATGTAAGGATTGGTTTAACAGTAGGTATACCACAAGTAATAGTGGTAGTGATAGTTATGTAAGGATTGGTTTAACAGTAGGTATACCACTTGTAATAGTGGTAGTGATAGTTATGTAAGGATTGGTTTAACAGTAGGTATACCACAAGTAATAGTGGTAGTGGTAGTCATGTACTTAACTATGGTAGAGCCACATATGTCTTTGTTGATAGTGAATTTAGCACATGCTGTAATAGCTGATTCACATTGAACAGTACTGAATGTGTAACATTGGGCTAGATTCATCTACCACTTTGTTGCTAGTGGATTTACCACAAAGGATGATTAGAGAATTCACCATATTGGAAAATAGTGCATGTTTCACACATTGGTTAATATTGGTTAATAGTTACTAATAATCACATTGGTTAATAGAGATTTTACCACATTTGGTACTACTAGCACACATTGTTGTAACTAAGTTACTCTGTAAACACTTCTACATGGGTGCTTTTCTTCAAGATGCTTCATTAGGTTCATAGTCTGCTTTCCTGACTGATAATACTTTCTTACAACTACTTAATATAAGAATATCTTATGCCTCTTGGCTGTTGAGTGATGAGTATTATATATCATGCTCTATAAGCCTATTAATATATAGGTAGGTTATCTGGTCGATCCATTGCTGTCTAACTCTAAGATTCAGGTGAGATGGAGTGCCATTGGTGGTGCGGTAATGAGGACTCCAATATGTACCACTTCCTTACTGTCAGTTATATTCTTTTATGATGCCAGTTCAGTCATATTTTCTTTATTTTTGTGGATTTTATATGTCAGTATGTGACAAAATATAATAAAAAAATAGTTTCCTATTAATGTGCTTGAAATAAATGTGTTAGGAAAATATGAACATAAATATGTTTCATGATATTTTTTCAATAATCAGAATATATGTGCATTTTACTTTGCATTACATCATGCCATTGAGTCCTTTCGCAGCAACTCATTTGGAAGAGGCATTGGGTTCTGTGCTAGTCATAAGGGACCCACCTTACAGAAGTAAATTTAGTTTGTTTGTTTGTTTATATGTTGTTTAACGCCGCACTCAGCAATATTCAAGCTATATGAAGGCATTTGGGCAAGCAATTGGGACATACATCAACCATGTCAGCGAGCCTGAGCATCGATTCTGTTAGTCGCCTTTTATGGCAAGCATGGGTTGCTGAAGACCTATACTACCCTTGAACTTCATGGGGAAGTAAGTTTAGTACTTGGTTGGATGAGTGAGTGAGTGACCAAAATGTTGCAGGTCTTAGATGTCATCCATTTTTATGAAACCCAGCAATGGGTATAGTGCTGAAAACCAAGAATCACAATCAGGACAATCTGGGTTCATACCTGCAATCACAGGATTCTGGTATACCTAAGGGGGGCAACTCTGCATAGTGAATTGTGGTGCTTTAGACAGTGCCCTTGACATGGCTATCTGTGGGTTCCTGTCCCAATGTTGGTTAGTACTCACACAACCAACCACCAACTTCCCTACTACAGGACCAACTGTTTTGAAGACAGCCATGAGGCTATTGACCTATGTGTGGAAGAACCCTACATCTTTCATTGTTGCAAGCAAGGCTAATGTAAAACACATCTCCACATTGTCTAAATAAACCACCCACCAACCATCCCTACTACAGGACCAACTGTTTTGAAGACAGCCATGAGGCTATTGACTTATGTGTGGAAGAACCCTACATCTTTCATTGTTGCAATCAGGGCTAACATAAAACACATCTCCACATTGTCTAAATAAACCACCCACCAACCAACCCTACTACAGGACCAACTGTTTTGAAGACAGCCATGAGGCTATTGACTTATGTGTGGAAGAACCCTACATCTTTCATTGTTGCAATCAGGGCTAATGTAAAACACATCTCCACATTGTCTAAATAACCACCCACCAACCAACCCTACTACAGGACCAACTGTTTTGAAGACAGCCATGAGGTTATTGACCTGTGTGTGGAAGAACCCTACATCTTTCATTGTTGCAAGCAAGGCTAATGTAAAAGACATCACACATTATCTAAATAAATGGAGCAAACGTCACTCGACCGATGTTCATTTAGATTGTTTCCGAGACCGGCATCATGACCAGGTTGTAACTGACACCTGCACCGATTGCTGTGTTAGACCCTCGCAGACTGATATAAATGCAGAAGTTGTGGATAAGTACAGGGATTTGAAAGAATCACCCATAACCTTTGGAATATTTGCCAACATGGGAGCTTAACGACCATTGTCGTTGGTAATCCCATCACTGGGAGGATTGCCTCTGTGATAGGCTTGGTGTGTCTTATCTCCTCGGACCGACTTACTCTGGGAATAGTATAATAACACCAGCCCATGCGTACATCCTCCACCTTCAACCGCCAATCACACCCAAAAATATTTGGTTCAGTGATAAATTATCATTCTCAAATCAACCATTAAGAAATATATTTTGAACATTTAAAAATAAAGAATGTTAGAGATTTAGTCTCACTAAAACAGGTCAACATATGAGTATATCTACTGTTAGTTTACAACAAAAAATATTGGATCAAGGTTTCCCCATCAGAGATGTTTGGTGTTGTAGATTGAAACAGCTGATTTAACAGCTGCATCACCACAGAAGCTGATCCTTATAGTGCCAAAGTCTACAGGTAACACAGGTTTAAAATTAATTTTAGTGCCAAAGGCTACAGGTAACATAGGTTCTAAATTAATTTTAGTCCCAGAGTCTGCAGGTAACATAGGTTCTAAATTAATTTTAGTCCCAGAGTCTGCAGGTAACATAGGTTCTAAATTAATTTTAGTGCTAAAGTCTACAGGTAACATAGGTTCTAAATTAATTTTAGTGCCAAAGTCTACAGGTAACATAGGTTCTAAATTAATTTTAGTGCCAATGTCTACAGGTAACATAGGTTCTAAATTAATTTTAGTGCCAAAGTCTACAGGTAACATAGGTTCTAAGTTAATTTTAGTCCCAGAGTCTGCAGGTAACATAGGTTCTAAATTAATTTTAGTCCCAGAGTCTGCAGGTAACATAGGTTCTAAATTAATTTTAGTGCTAAAGTCTACAGGTAACATAGGTTCTAAATTAATTTTAGTGCCAAAGTCTACAGGTAACATAGGTTCTAAATTAATTTTAGTGCCAATGTCTACAGGTAACATAGGTTCTAAATTAATTTTAGTGCCAAAGTCTACAGGTAACATAGGTTCTAAATTAATTTTAGTGCCAAAGTCTACAGGTAACATAGGTTCTAAATTAATTTTAGTGCCAATGTCTACAGGTAACATAGGTTCTAAATTAATTTTAGTGCCAAAGTCTACAGGTAACATAGGTTCTAAATTAATTTTAGTGCCAAAGTCTACAGGTAACATAGGTTCTAAATTAATTTTGGTGCCAAAGTCTACAGGTAACATAGCACAATATTGACAAAAAATGGATATGTTTATGTCCAAATTGATTGTCCTTTTGTTGATACCGATGTGTGACACATGTCCTGCTTCAAAGTCGCATGTCGGTTGCATGTCGGTGTCATTAACAAGACATGAGGGTAAGCCTTGTGATGTCCCCTGCAGCAGGCTTCAGCTGATACATGCTGCAGCAGCAAGTTTTAGCCACAAACTGCAAACCAAATTGTAATTCCTCTTCTTACTGATATTTAGTAAACCATTTATCTATGAGTTGTTTTCCTCTTGAAAAAAATGAAATGGATGCTATTAAGTGTAGTAGAGTTTGTGAAGTTGACTGAATGGAACAAACATGGAATACGGTATTGGTAATAGATCATGCATACAGCTTTATTCTCCAGGTGGAAAGTGTCTCTTGTAATTCATTGATCCACTTAAATGCGACTCCTCCCACCTACTTATCAACCAATACTGGCCCATTTTGGAAATATTGTTTGTATAGACAGCGGCGACAAAACGTCAAGATATGCCAATACGGATAACTGGTTCATTTTAGGTCTTACAATAAGATTTGAATTAACCTTTATGTGCTTACATCATTATTGAGCATATTCAATTTCTCAATGAAAAACACCAGTTTTGGACTGTCGGTAGTTAGCCATTTCAGGACAATGGGTAAGAATGGTCTTTTAAAAAATACCTTCTGTATTTCATACGTAAAACAATTATATCATGTGTATATGGTCCAGAAGTCTGTAAAATAACATGAAACTGTGTACATATCCCTGTGTAAGGGTTTTCAGGCGCTTAAGAAATATTCATAGTTTTTCTCTAATCACAAGAACAACTGTAAAACATATCACTCCGTTGTAAAAGATTACTTTATCTTAAAAACAGGCTATCATCTGAATATTTACAATGTCTGTGTGACGCCACACCCCCTGCTATAGCGCAAGTAATCGTGATAAACACGACCATCTGAAAACGTATGATGTCAGCAAACCTATGATCCCACAATGCTAATTATCTAGCAACCTAGTGTATATCAATTTTCTAATGGGAAACATGTATCTAGTATATTCTTGTGTATATTCACTGTATTTCTTGTGCAACCTTAACCGAGAGAGCACAAGAAACTTCCTTCAGCAAGGACTGACTGCAGGTGCTAAGACAAATGCAAGTATTTGGGTCTCTAGACATTTACTTCTTTACAGGAATGGTTCAAGCTGAGCGTTTGATGTACAAAGCAAGTATCCTTTACATTATTCATTGATGACATTGTGTTGGTCGATGTTTTCCTTCCTTGATGTGTCAGATGCAACTGTGTAAACAATAACGTAAGTTTGTGTGATACTGAAATGTTGAAACCACACCTCACTAAATAATGACACATTATATCCCTGACGTTTAACTGTCTTTTAATATTTAATTGATTATTTTGAAGGATGAAATGAACTTATAAGTATCCTGAGTATTACCATTTTTATTAAATCATTTGTTTTAATCAATTACTTATGGGTTTAATCTGCCTGTGTAGAATATCTAGTACCCAGCGAGACCATAAAATATTTATGTCAATGCCTGCTCTTCTGCTTTATAGATAGATATTACATCAGGTTATTCACTCATATGTGATCCATTTATACATCTTTAATATCATTAAATATACTACTCATACTATTTTTTTCTTATGACTGTAGTTATGTCATGGCAGACAAGTTTACTATAGTAATATGAAAGAATCGCGTGTTCTTTAACTTATTTTGAGAGGTATATTTAACATATCAAAACAACAAATTCCAGATGAATGTATTTATTATGTATAATTACAATATGTATGCTCTTTCTTAATAAGGTAAGACTTATGCTTTTGGAGTTTTTTATTTGACATATCAATATTTCTTCAAAGAATATATAGTTTCTCCCCAAAGTTTCAGATGGGTTAATGTTCTTTGACGTTGAGTGATATTTGTTCTGATCTGGTTATGATATGGAAGAATGTCCTGTCAATAGTTTATAAAACAATGAAAATATCCTAATGCCATCCATCTGCCTCTTGAAGGGGCGGTCGGGTAGCCTAGTGGTTAAAGCATTCGCTCGTCACGCCGAAGACCCGGGTTCGATTCCCGACATGGGTATAATGTGTGAAGCCCATTTCTGGTGTCCCCCGCATGGATATTGCTGGAATATTGCTAAAAGCGGCATAATACCATAATCACTCACTCACTGTCTCTTGAAAAATCACTTTCCATTGTGGACCAGGTGGTCCAGGGTGTTTTCATGAATACTAGTACATACTGATGTTTTTTCTCTGATTTCAAGTAATTAGAGTTTTGATTATCATATTTTCCCTGTAGATGAGATATTACTATAAATAAGAACTACAGCGTAAAGCCAAATATATCAATCTGTAATATGTTGCTTATAGATCATTTCATCCGTAGAATATACTGAGGTTTTTTTCAATGTACGAGCGAAGTGAATTTGAATTTGAATTAATACAATATTAGAGTGCATTTTTATGTTTGTAGTAACTAATAAAAGCTTTATTCTTTTCAAATAAATATGTCATGTCTAATTCAAAACATCAGATAATCATGAAATATACAAGAGCGAATGACTGTTATTCACCGGATCTGCAGTATTTATTTGATTTATTTTTCAATAAACCTTTATACTGTAAAAATCAGAAGATTCACACAAAAGGTACATATGTTCCTTGTCAAACGATGTTGATATGTCTTCGTGACAAAGTGAACACATTGGATACACAAGATTCCAGATCTATTGGTGGTGAAGTCCTAAATAATTATTAATACAAGATGCTCTTAGAATTAAATGCAGAGTTTTTCCGAAGTTGTTTGAAGTAGTCCGAGTGGGCATGGCTAAGGCCGGAGGTGGAGCATAGTGGATTTGTTATGTTCATTCAGGAAATGTGAGAATAAAAGTGTCCATTTCCTTCAACAATAAGACTCATATTGATAATGATAAATTCATATTGATGTATATTTTGGGATAGTAAATAGCATGCAAACATCCGAAATATGTTCATGTTGGAGAATATGAATCGTTTTCATCTTATCATCCTTCCAACTTCCGTTCAAGGAATAAATGTATTATATCACATACATTGTCAAAGGGAAACCACTCTCACTCTCAAGAGATTAATAGGTTTAAGACCTTGTAGAATGTTAATAGAAGGGATAATTCCATGAAAATATAATGTTTACTATACTATGTCTAATGTATCCATTCTTGCAAATGCATGAAATTTAGTACTTTGAAAGACAGGTCAACAAACTGTCTGAAAACATCCCAATCAACATCAATTTTATCACTAGAAGTGTTGTAAGGTCATAGAATAAGGCCTTATACTTTTGTTGGTTGGCAAAATGTGAAGCCTAAAATTCAATGTAGGTGGTCGATAAAAATAAAAATAATTTTTGATTTATAGATTAGTACTGCTTAGGCTGATGAATGAAAAACAAAGTTGACACTTGTAACCACGGAAGTATGATTGAAAAATGATATGGAAAGCTCATTATTTTTCACCATTTCTTAGGGACAGCGGTGATAAAGTCAGTTGTTTTTTCTTTGCAGCTAACTGTAACACAGTTGAACAAACATACTCTGTGAGAAGTTATTTTATTTATTTTTTCATTTCACAGGGTTTTTTGTTGGTTGGTCTGGTAAACCAACTAAAATAAACAAGGCCTAATGTCAGGAAGTTCCAATGGGCTCAAGGATGTTACATGGAAGTTACTTCAGCGTTTTGATTAGACCATGTGATCATTTGATTGACTGGTGACAGTCTGACTGCATGTATGAATTATTCATTGAAGATCCCAGTTATGAAATTGAATTACAATGGAAATTAGAGAATCACTTTCTTTTGATTCACGAATAAGTGTACTTCCATTAAAATGTTTAATATCATTGTCTAATCCAGTGGCATGGTAGTGATAATGTCAATGGATATGAAGTTGTAATTCTTTCAAATTATGAGACTTTTTGATAGCCTATGATGGAAACATTTTATTTAAAGGGAGACTGAGCCTAGGCTACTTGGCAGTCCCAGCCAATTAGGTTCAGTCCCTAAACACCACTTTCTGCTTGTAAGCATTTTATGATGCATATCAATTCAGCAGCTAATGATTCTCTAATAACATGGAGACAGTGTGTGAGTTTCATGCATGGCATTAATCACAATGTCTAGGACTGGCCAAACATTGATGCCACACTGTGGAGTGCAGTCCCCCTTAAGAAACCTCTGAGCAGGTGTCTACAACAGGGGTAGTATGTTGGTTACATGAATATACATGCTTCTGGCAGGATATGCTCACCCTTTCTCAAACCCCTGATGACAATTTCATCGTGATTAATAAATACATGCTCATGATATTGTTGGAATCATACAATACACTAATAGAATAATATTTTCAACAGAGATTTCATATTATTATGGAAATGTTCATTTGCTTTTATTTCTATCTTCCGCTCTGCATCATTAAGAGTTAGAAACCATGTTTTCCATCGTTTACTTTTTTGTTAAATCAATTGTGAATCAATTTGTATGTTGATGGAATAAGTCAATATATATCCAACTCATTAGGACATGCAGTATCATGTGGTGTGATAGAAGTATACATCCCGCTCACTAGGACATACTATATCATGTGTTGATGGTGTGATATAAGTATATATCCTACCCACTAAAACATGCAGTATCATGTGTTGATGGTATGTTATAAGTACCATATATCCTGCTCACTAGGACATGCAGTATTAAATGTATGAATTGATATGTGGATATCTCCTCAGACATTCTGCAGTACCATGATATGTTAATGATATATAGATATACGTATACCTCTGATCTACATGATCTACTTGGACACATATTTAACGAAGGCCAGTATTTTTAACCTGATAGAGCAGGACATGCTTAATCTTTCAGCGAACAACTGGAGTCAGCACTGATTTTCAGTGATTCATTCAGATAATTTTCATCACTATTTGCCTTTTACGCCTAGTTGAATCTGTTTCAACAGATAACATGGATAATGGAGACTGATTATTCTCTGGCGTTGGCGTTTTGAATTAAGGTACCAGTATATGGCCATTTGAGTAGAAAACAATTTTGACAATTTCATTAACCAGTTGCCTCAAGTTGATTCTCAAAAAGTTGGAGGCAGAACTGGAAAATCATTTGATGAGATCTTAGCGTGCCATATAGTCTATGAGTATAACCTTGGAAAGGTATTTTGTAAAGATTATCGTTGCTAGAATGATTTGTTAGGTAACACCATTGATGAGCCGCTTGGTAGGATTCTCTGAGTAAGCTTCTGTCTGCACGCAGTAGAGTCTTCTGTACACACCATCACACATTCCCGACACACCATCACACATTCCTCCACACATTATCACACATTCCCGACACACCATCACACATTCCTCCACACACTATCACACATTACCTACACACCAACACACATTCCTCCACACACCATCACACACCCCTACACACCATCACACATTCTCTACACACCATCACACATTCCTCCACACACCATCACACACTCCTCCACACCATCACACATTCCTCCACACACCATCACACATTCCTCCACACACCATCACACACCCCTCCACACCATCACACATTCCTCCACACACCATCACACACCCCTCCACACCATCACACATTCCTCCACACACCATCACACATTCCTCCACACCATCACACATTCCTCCACACACCATCACACATTCTTCCACAAACCATCACACACACCTACACACCATCACACATTCCTCCACACCATCACATATTCCTCCACACACCATCACACATTCCTCCACACCATCACACACACCTACACACCATCACATATTCCTCCACACACTATCACACATTCCTCCACACACTATCACACATTCCTCCACACACCATCACACATTCCTCCACACACTATCACACATTCCTGACACATCATCACACATTCCTCCACACACCATCACCTATTCCCTACACACCATCACACATTCCTCCACACCATCACACATTCCTCCACACACCATCACACATTCCTCCACACACCATCACACACCCCTACACACCATCACACATTCCTCCACACACCATCACACATTCTTCCACACCATCACACATTCCTCCACACACACCATCTCACCATCTTCCACACACCATCACACACCCCTACACACCATCACACATTCCTCCACACACTATCACACATTCCCGACACACCATCACACATTCCTCCACACACCATCACACATTCCTCCACACCATCACACACCCCTACACACCATCACATATTCCTCCACACCATCACACATTCCTCCACACACCATCACACATTCCTCCACACACCATCACACACCCCTACACACCATCACACACCCCTACACACCATCACACATTCCTCCACACACCATCACACACCCCTACACACCATCACACATTCCTCCACACGCCATCACACCCCTACACACCATCACACATTCTCTACACACCATCACACACCCCTACACACCATCACACACCCCTACACACCATCACACATTCTCTACACACCATCACACATTCCTCCACACACCATCACACACACCCATGTACATGTATATGACTGAGACTTGAGTACGCTGTTTGAAGGATTGATTCAGGTTTTCTAGTGATACTATTGAAACAATTCATGATGCACTATCAGTGTGTTACCTGGTAGAGACTACACTGGTGGTGCTAACAATGGGTTAATTTGGACCATTATGACACGTCATGGACAGGGCAGATGACAAACTGTCACCATTACCAGTGTAAAAAATCTGTAATAAAGGAGAATTCCTCTGTTGTTGTCTGCAATATGTGCCCAGGAGTTAAAATGTAATTATGGTGAATTATTGGAACCATATGTTGCAGGTACTTTGTAGAGGTATTGACTGGTTATTGGATCAAAGAATGCCCTGGGCTTTATGGTGTATGATCAATGTGGGAAATAATCACCAACCTCATTGTTGATTCCTAACTTACTTTTGACAGTTGTATCCTGTGGAAAAAACACACACTAACCACTGTGCCCTGCAAATCCATCTCAAGAACACAGCTTATACATCCTATGTGAAACAGTTGGTACAAAGTTAACGTTGTACAGGGATTACAATGGATATTTTCCTTTTAGCTGAAACATGGAGCATGGATCATAATTTTGGTGTGTTTATGGGAGAAACCATCAGATTTTAACAAACTTTTGGTCACTAAAATTTGCAGATTCGTGGACTCTCATCCCTGTTTATAATTGGGTTTTTTCTTATTTGTTTTGATAATTTAAACAAATAATTGGAAAGGAAATACAGAAAGAAATCAGTTGTGAGACTAACACTTGACATAAAAAGTGGAGTAAATCTTGGCATTGATTGTCTTCTTGTGTTGTATGTGGCAGCTTGCGAAGCTGTGGCAATGCTCCATACATCATAAGGAATATCATATCTATATATCAGATTATAATGTAATAAAGATTGTCCAATTTGTGAGGACGTCACAGACGGCCAGCACTGGTACCTGAGCTTGCCAGCAAAGCTGTATGGCGTGCAGCAGGTGGATTATTCTCATTGACAAGCCTAGCTGATCAATCGCAGTCGAATTTTAACTTAATGCCACCGAAGAGGTTTACTGTTGCTTCTTTGAAAGAAGATTTCTCAAGCCAATGGAATCATGAGCATTTGTGACGGAATTCCTGCTGAGTGCTATCCCATCTCCCAGCTGGAAGGAGAGATTTAAGATCAAATCTGCACCTAGGTTGTACTTTTATCTAGGTGAATGTTATAGATGTACACCGATGTCTACCTGGACAGCTCGGCAGCTCTATCACATGCATGCTGCTTTAGGTGTGAAGGTGCTGTGATTGAACACTGAGGGGACAGCTTGGTGATGCTTCCACTTTCACACTACCTTATGCCATTGTACTTGTTTGGAGATTCTGTTATTGGACATTGAGAAGAACGGCTCTATCACCAATACACAACACTACACTAAATGATTGTAGAGTGAAGATACTGTGATTGAACAGTGAAAAGAACAACTCTACCGCAAGAACCACACTACGTGATCATTGTGTGAAGATACTGTGAAAAGAGCAGCTCCACCAAACTCAACACTACATGGGCGTAGTGTGAAGATACTGTGATTGAACATTGAGAAGAATAGGTCTACCGCAAACATCACACTACACGGTCGTAGTGTGAAGATACTGTGATTGAACATTGAGAAGAATAGGTCTACCACAAACATCACACTACATGGTCGTAGTGTGAAGATACTGTGATTGAACATTGAATAGGACAACTCTAAAACAAACAGCACACAGCTCTCTGTCATGATCATTGTGTGAAGATTATACTGTGACTGAACATTCTTTGAGACAGCTCTGCCACAAACACCCCACGGCTGTGTGTCATGATCATAGTGAGAAGATGGACTGTCTGATGTACAGCTATGATAAACTCTACTCCACTATCCGGTTCCCACACCCCTGCTACTTGCCATCCGACACAGACTCAGGTATATTGCCCATGTGTCTGTCCACTTCTAGAAACTGTTGTTTTCTGTTTTGTATAGAAAAGTTCACCATAATTGTAAGTCTGCTGTAGGAAAATAGATGATCCTTGTCACTTGTACGCTTGATTGTGTGTCATTTTCAAAGTTCATTCATTTATTTTTCTCATTATGATTGCGATATATTCTTGGGTCAACCAAAAGACTAAATGTATGATCTGCCCTGTCTATGTTTGGCCCTGACTGAACATCCCATGGGATGTTTCATACCCAGAGATATCTCACACAGAGGCAAGAAGCTTTTCGTATCAGCATGACTTCTGAAGATGATATACCGTATTCAACGTAATAAGCGCCCAGGGCGCTCTCAAAATTAGAAATAGGGGGCGCTTATTAGAATATTATTTTGAGTTGAAAGATCGTAAATTTCGTGGTTTATGCTAATAGCCTGAAGTGTTTACATACGACAGTTATATTTTTCAAGAATTTAATTGCCCATAATTAAGGGTAATATAACACACGAGTGCGTATTATACACGAATAAATAAGTCCTGTGTACATTGATCAATTGGAAGGGGTGCTGAATGGGATTGTTCGCTAGCCAATAAATTAGCAAATATCGCCGTGGGCACTTATTAGAGCCGTGCTGCTGTTGCAGTAGTGTTGCGATTATACTGAAATAGCAATTTTATACTATCATTGTATGGCTACAGCTATTGCACTAGTATTGCGATAGTTAAAACCCCTATTGTGATACTACATGGAAATATAACGACAGGTATTGCACTAGTATTGCAGTAGTCTAAAACAGTATTCCGATGCTATCATAATATAGGTACAGTTTTTGCAATAGCAACGTGATAGCTTCATGTAACTGTACCCTTGCGCAACATGGATTTCCATGTACAGTAAACTACGGTTATATCGAACTCGAGGGACCACCAATTTTAGTTCGTAATAACCGTAGTTCGTTATAAACATACATACAGCATGTATACAACAAATGGTCGGGACTAAAAAATAAGTTTGTTATATCGGTCAGTTTGTTATAAGTGTGTACATTATAAACGTAGTTTACTGTATAGGACATCAGCCTAACACTTCTGAACAGTCCTACATTAAGCAAATTACTCAGGGTAGTGTCAGGGAGTAAGGGGCGTTCTCTTATTTGTCAACTTTTTCTGATACAAACAAGGTGTTTCTGGGATCAAAAGGAAGAGAAAAGTAAGTGATAAAATGAACGTTAACTTGTTATTTTGACTGCATTGATACCTTGATCAATCGTTACAGTGTGTAACAGTACAGGTCCCAATGCTGGTCATAAGAGGTGACTACCCATGAAGATCCAGAGTAGAATAGGTCTTCAGCAACCCATGCTTGACGAAAAAAGGTGACTGTGCTTGACGTAAGAGGCGACTAACGGTATCGGGTGGTCAGGCCTGCTGACTTGGTTGATGCATGTCATCGTATCCCAGTTGTGTGGATTGATGCTCATGATATCAATCACTGGATTGTCTGGTCCAGACTCGATTATTTACAGACAGCCGTCATATAGCTGGAATATTGCTGAGTGAGATGTTAAACAACAAACAAACATAAGAGGCGACTAAATGGATCAGGTAATCAGACTTAGTACCTGAAATACTGCTGAGTGGTGCATTAAACAACAAAATCAATACTTTTACATTTCAATCATCGATATGCGTCTACATTAAGACAACGAGATATATGGGAGAAGTTCAAACAGTTCGATTTTCTTATTTTTTTCAAACCATAACACGTATTAAGAAATGTAGAATGAGTTTGAATAAGCCTGTAAATCTTAGCTTTAGATATCAAATAGAGATAGCACATGCTTTTATCCTTGCCTCTAGCATGCTATGCAATAGGTCACAAAAGTCAGAAAAAACATTCATCTTCGACAGTCAGAGTATTACAATGTAGAAACGTGTAGGTTTGGTAGGTACAACTGTTTGAATTTGAATGTTAAAGAAACCTAAGTCAGTTGGGTTGTCGTATTTGTTGTCTCCCTCCATACATGCCTGGATGGGAATTCTAGCCACATTTCACCATTCAGACCTTAACCTGGAGAATGTGAATCTAAATGTTAAAGCTAGGCCAATAATGCTGCAACATGACTACGAGTCCTACATGGAAGGGGTGGATCCCCACGACTAAGTCCTTGCCGATCTTCATCGTCACCTATGTTTTCAGCAAATATACTTTGTCAGCGAACGTGCAGTCTCTTCATTTATCTTTGATTTAGGCTAATGCACATGCAAGAATTCCCAAGGGGAAAGTGTCACTACGTTTTCTTACTATATTCTGACAAGAATGCAGGGCTTTCGTTTAAAGGACATGAAAGATTGCAAGACCAAGTTAGGAACGTAGAGCTTCGTCCCTCTTTGATAGATAGACTAATCTCCCCTAACCGTGGTGTATCTAAAATAAATATTTGTTTTGCAATGGTTTTGGAAAGTTTTTGAAGCTGGTGAAATGAGAAATAGATCCCCGGAATTAAGGTGGATAAGACCCTGCAAATTTGGAGGCTTCTGAGGATAAAATGTAATAATTGTGGAATTAGTGGAGGGCTTTGTCGTACGCCTCATTACTGACGGTCTTAGCCGGGATTACCTCGCTATTTCAAATATCAACGATAACCGCCACTGATTCAAATCCTATTACCTTACAAAGAGCCTACTCTGGCATTTTCTATAAAAAACTGTTCTAAACTTCAGTTCAGGATTTTTTTCTCCACTCATTTATCAGAATGAGAAATTGCTGTGCGACAACTTTTCTTATGATGTGTTATTTTCTCCTAATCCTAATGTTATCTATTTCTCATTATTATTATGCAGCCACAACTAGGATTAACACAATGAGTAGAACTGCTGACGTAAGTCTGGCGTAGGCACCGCTGATTATAGTACTGGCGGGATAGGACAGGAAGAGGGCCATGTAGGAAGACGGCTGTAGAAGGACCACAAGTGTCTTGCTCTTCTTAGATTGAAATACATTCTACATATCGTCATAGTCATAATCATAATCATATATTTGCATGATATTATTGTAAGGGGAGAACAAGTATTAAACCTCTTAAAAATGAGCCTGCTCATGGTGTTTTAGAGTAAAAAATACCTGGGATAAAACACTAATTAATGAAAGTATGAATATTTCATTTGTTCGGTGTGAATTTTTGTGTTTTTGAATTTTGGGAAAGAATCAAGTTTTATTCTGAATTATTAAGTTATTTATTTTTCAGTGTCTATTCAGCCCTGAAAGTATACAATTTGGCTCAATGTGTTTTGGGGTAATGACATTGGTCTGTCCTGGAGTTGATGTGTAGATTCAGAATTGTTGGACTCAAGGAGGTTATGATTAGTTCTTAATGACACAGGATGTTAATTGTTTCTTCAATAGGATTTCTATTGTATATGTGAACTGTTGCAGACCAGGAAGCAAACATTGTTTGATGTGATCAAAATACGAAACACATACTGTGTTTGAAGTTACTGCACTTACAGGTCAGACATTTGTTGGATGAAATGGCATATGTGATAAGTTAATTTACAATTAGGTCAGACTAATTTATGTTTGTATTGATGATCTTACCCTAAGTAGTTATTAAATAATAAATTAAAACATTTAAGACACTGTTTGTAATTGAAAAAGTGTTTTTTTAAACATATTTTCATTTGATTTTCAGCATTTTATTTGAAGAAATTGACATCAAATGTACTCAAATAATTTTATATTGGTATTATGACGAGATAAATCGGTAAAATAAGAATGTAAATTGTTCAGGTCATTAAAGCTCTCACGGCTTCTGTGGTACCTATTCGAAAGAGTGTGTCACAAGCCATGCTGCTACTGTCAAACCCATTCAACAGGCATATAGCATGATGGTTGTTTTGTTCATAGACAAATTGCAACAAAGATGGAACATGTTTCATTTTAAACAAAAAAGATTCTGGCGTGTTTCTACAGACGCAAAGCAAGCGTTTAATGCTTAAGAGACACAGGTAACAACTGTGGACAGACAAATTAACACAGGGAATGCAAGCAGCAGATTACGGTGTTTGTCATTCATTAGCATTAACTGAGGACGTGCCCTGTTTGATGCAGGGTCAGTTGAATGATTGTATACAGCCAGGTCGGTGCTGAACGTGCTCCGCGGGCAGACTCCTGACGAGACACTCTTTGTTGTGGCTTGATCCACAGGTAATGAAGGGTAAACTCTCCTTTAACAGTTAGATTGATCAGCATAGCTTGTACTCCGGCCTTTGTTGTTGCCGATGACGCTTCCTCTTGCAGTAAAATGGAGAAATTTCATTTTGTTTCATTTTGCAGTTCCTTAGACTAGATGTATACTTTGATGACTGATATAGTTGAGTGCAGGTGTGTGTCAAGCAGTATTGTGGTGTTGGTCAATGTGTAGGATATGTCATTATGGAGAGGTAGATTACCGGGGAACGACAGGCTAGAAATGTATCCTCCTGTCTGCTTGTCGCCATTTTACAGACACTTTGGATACAAAACTGGAAATACTTTTGGTCAGTACATGTTTTGTTTCTTAAATATTGCTTTTGATATTTTTTATATATATATTTTTTTAAATATTTTGTTTTTTTGGAACTATGTCAGTCGGCAACTTTAGTCACTGGTCTGAAGCCCGAGTCTTGTAAAATTATGTTCGGTCTAGTAAGATCAACAAATAAAATACCATCTGATAACACTAAAATGTACTGAAGAGGAGTCAGTTTCGTACTAGGAGACTAAATTGTTGGCAGGGACTACTACATGTGATAAGACATGTTTATGGCCCCGATTTGAATAAGTATATTGGAAGATTTGAAAGTTGTGATCATCAATATTACAGACATATCACGTCTACATCATGTCTACATCACAGCCATATCACATCTACATACTACTACTACTACTACTACTACTACTACTACTACTACTACTACTGACCCATGAAGATCTGGGGTAGAATAGGTCTTCAGCAACCCATGCTTGCGGTAATAGGCGACTTTGCTTGTTGTAAGAGGTGACTAACAGGAATAGGTGGTCATGCTCGCTTTCTTGGTTGATGCTTGTCATCGTATCCCAATTACGTGGATCGATGCTCATGTCAGTCACTGGATTGTCTAGTCCAGGCTCGATTATTTACAGACCGTCACATAGCTGGAATATTGCTGAGTGTGGCATTAAACAACGAACAAATAAACTACTACTACTACTACTACTACTACTACTACTACTACTACTTCTACTACTAGCGCCTTAAAGCCAGCATTAGTTCAGACTAATACAAGCTACCACACAAACAAGCACACACACATGTCACTACATAAGTACAATAATCTTGAAGGCGACATTAAGCATAATTTCACCTCCCATATGGTCAAGGTGACAGAAATGCTGTTCAGAATTTTATTTGACTCATTCACTTCCCTCACAGCCTGCCATGCTATAGCATGATTCACATGGTATCAGCTAGACCAGATAGAAAAATGTTTATCACAGTTAATCTTTCATTTTCTCAGCTTGTAGAATTTATAACATACGTATTTCACACATAAAGGTGATGTCTCAATGACGTCTTTTTGCTCTTCCTTGAACTTTACTGAGATACAATGTGTAAACATGAAGTAGGAGATGTAGGATTATTTGTGACTTGGTACTGGACTGATGCCATGGACATCGACGGAGAAACAGGGGAGTAATTAGATGACTGATTGGCACAAAACTGTCCATGTAGAGTGTGTTGTGAGTGTATGTAGAGTGTGTAGTCAGAGTCTGTATGTAGAGTGTGTAGTGAGTCTGTATGTAGAGTGTGTAGTGAGTCTGTTTTGATTTCGTATAAATATTCTAAAATGATTTGTATAATTTTTGTGTTTGGATATCCATGTCAGTGGTTCTGTATGCTGTTTGGTGGATCTACTTGTAAGGTGTCAGGGTATGACTACCACACACAATCACCATAATTGTGGCACAGTATGATACATGAAGTCACACATAAAGGTGATGTCTCAATGACGTCTTTTTGCTCTTCCTTGAACTTTACTGAGATATGAAGTCATCATTTCAAACTTTCATGATCCTTGCTCAAACTGCTGGTATTGTTTTGGCAGATTTAGCATTTTCTTCCATGACAGGCAGGAAGGTGATTCTAGTCTGAGCAGATAGCAGGCCGAGCTAATTGCTAATCTTCATTATTATTACTTTTTAAAAATTGATATAGCATTGCGACACGTGTAGGTGTATCATGATTCATAGTGTCAGGTGTAAATGTATCTATACATCGGTGAATTGGGACTACTTTGTCCAAAAAACAAGACACAAGAAAAAATATTGGTTTTTGGTACAGTAAACTACGATTATAACAAACTCAAAGGGACCACTAAATTTAGTTTGTTATAACCGTAGTTCGTTATAAGCATATTTACAGCATCTATACAGCAAATGGAACGGACAAAAAAACAACAGTTTGTTATATCCATCAGTTCGTTATAAGCGTGTTCATTATAAACGTAGTTTATTGTATGTCCAAGGTACAGTTCCTGACTTACAATGTTGAAGTGTATTAGTCACTGCCCAAGCCTCGCAATATAACTTCCATTTATACTGTTTCATTTTTAGCTTTTGACCATTTCTGTCGGACAATGCATTGAAGTTGGCATCTGCATCAGAGCAGCATCCTACCATGTATACTTAGAGAATAACCTGTTAGCAACAGAGAATTGATCATTATCTGTCCCGGGTGAAATAATTACGTAAGTTCCAAGCAATTGAGAGGATCTTCGACGTTAATTTACGAGACACAAATAATCCATAATTGTGAGTTGCATACAGTGGGTTATGCTTCCTATCACCCGTAGCCCTTCATGGAGGGGAGTGTACAAGTGGAGATGATAGAAAGATCAAGCAAGATCTCTGGCAATGTGAACATTGACTATTTGACAGAACTGTTGCTTCTCATCAACACAGAAATGATCTTCCATGTGTCTTGTTATGTCTGCTAAGTCAGAACCTGTAGAGTCCGCTTTGCTCTATGTTAGAGTAATTTTTTTGCAGGGTCCGGAAAGTCACTACCAATTCACTGTCTAGTGGAACAGATATCAGGTGTGCCGTCTTTTACCGGGGTGACAAGTTCCACATGCACCGGGAGTCAGGTTGAGTTGGATAGCTATGCCATCCTGCCCTGCTCAACACTGCTGGGCGATCTGGTCCGCACCGCACTACTCAAGCTTGGCTACTCTGCTACAGATGCCATGAATGCAAAAGGTATGTACACCATATCACACACTGAACCATCCACACCTGTCTCTTGTTCAAGATCACCTACATGTCACCTTACTCCTACCCCACCCAACACACTACCACCCAGAATCACACCCAATACCACACACTCAACCCCTAATCACACCCCACCCCACCACACCCCACACACTACCACCCCTATTCCCATTCCCTCTCCATACCCTGCCACCCAACACCATACACTCGACTCCTAATCCCCCCCCACACTGCCACCCCTAATCCCACTCCACACCAAAAACTGCCACCCCTAATCCCACCCCAAACCATACATTGCCACCCCTAATCCCACCCCACAGCAAACACTATCACCCCTAATGCTACCCCACACCACACACTCCACCCCGAATCCCACCACACACCACACATTGCCACCCCTAATCCCACCCCACACCACACATTGCCACCCCTTTATACCACCCCATCCCACCACACACACTGCCACCCCACACCACAGATACTGCCACCCCTAATCCCACCCCACAAACACACCATACTCTGCCTGCCCTAAATCAACCTCACACTATTCTCTATCCCACCCCATACCAGTCTCCACCTAACCCACAATTGTTTCTTTCCCCAACCCATACCACACGCTCTACTCCCATCCCAAACCTGCCTCACCCCCAAAACCCTCCGTCCCTACCCCACCATTCTCCACAATACACGTGAACCTATGATCTGTAACAATCCTGCCATTTTTTAAAATATAATGTAAGCTTGAAGTGATTAAACATTGATATTTAGTGCTAATCAGCATCATGAACATGTCAGATTTTTGCAATAACAATCAAATGTTCTTGAGGATGTTCAGAACCCTGAGTAACCACAGACCACTATCGCAGGGTAGACTTGGCACAACACTGTATACCTGGTCTGTCTCACAGTCCCTGAACCATATTATTTTCCCTTCCACCCAGCCCTTACTGTATTGATATAGCCCTAAATGAAGAAGCAACCCTAGACTTTGCACAGGTTTGGAATCTCCCATCTCACTGGGGCTCCTTTTCAATTTATATGTAGTTGCTTGTTTCTATCAAAATAAAATATTTTTGGAGCCTAAGTTTAGTCTACCATATACTCTACTTTCCTGTCGTGCCTTTCTTGTACATCATCTGGTGATGGCCAGCTTAATCCCCTGCAGAATGGTCGTCACTCAGTTACCAGAGAATTTTCTTGTCATGTAATGGCAGAATCCCATTATAGTCTCTCAATGTCCCATACCTGTTTACTTTTCAGGTGCCATTCAGATCAAGAACTGGAAACCACTAACATTTGATGCCATTACCGACGGTCCCCAGTCCACTGTGGATGATATTCTCAGTGAACTCACAAATGTTGCCACTCTCAGAATTCGCTTAGCAAGGTAGGACTTGAGAGTTATCTCCCTTGGGTGTGGTTGCGTGGGTCTGTTTGTGTTCCTGTACACTGATAGGAATGTAGGAATTCAAGATTATTGTTAAATATCTGAGCAAAGATAGTGTGAATATTACATATACCAGTGATTCAGAAATGCTTAGATGAGCATGAAAGGTGTATGAATCATGCAGTTTTACAGACGATTTTAAGGTTTGCAATACTGATTGTTCATCATCATGCCATGACAGCGGAGTAGGTGCTCATGATGTCACCCAATGGTTTACCTACTCCAGACTTGATAATTTACAGTGATTCACTCACCCCAGATGACTGTTAACTCTGCCAGCTATTGATCAGTATCTAAAACATCATATAACAAGCCACCCGTGAAGGATCGATCCGGGTAGAGAATAGGTCTTTAGCAATCCATGCTTGCCGTAAAAGGTGACTATGCTTGTCGTAAGAGGCGACTAACGGGATCGAGTAGTCAGGCTTGCTGACTTGTTAATGCATGTCATTGATCCCAGTTGCGTAGATCCATGCTCATGACATCAATCACTGGATTGTCTGGTCCAGACTCAATAATTTACAGACCACAGTCATATAGCTGGAATATTGCTGAGTGCAGCATTAAACAACAAACAAATAAACAAAATCATATAACAAGCCCTGGCTACTCTGTGTTCCTTGTGGAAACTGGAGTTAATGATGTCGTCACGAATCTACATTTACTGACTCGGAAGTTGAGCACATTGAAGGATTAGATCACTTCGTGCATAAATCCCTGGTTTTTAACTGTAAATCTGTATTGACAACTTGGTGATGCCTAGATGCCAGCAGTCAGCCTGCACTCTACTGCTGTAGTGTCCCCAGTATTAGTTGTGTCTGTCATGAGACAGGGACAAGTATCGGGGAAGTACTGGTTGGTGGAACTATATTTCAGACACATCAGCTACAATAATCACTGACAAAAATGCAATGACAGCAAGGATTTTTTTTTTGAGTAAATGATCTCCATTGTTATATTATTTCAAACACTTAACCCGGAATTTGGTTAGTAGGACAAATAATAAATACAATGCATTTTACAGGGTTTATGAAATTGTTTTAGGCATTTCATTGTCATTTTAAGCGATCTTTAGCATCAGTGGTATAGAAAAAACCTTCTCATTCTGATATATTTTTTTCTGAATTTTCAAATTTAAATGTCAGTGCATCCATGAACCAAACAAAAAAATGTATGGCCTCTCATGAAGAGTTACAAGGAAACTAATGCATTCCTGGCATGTTTCATTGTGTACATGAAATTAACTTTTTGAAAGATAACCAACCCTTCGTAGTCCCTTTATAACGTTAACCTAGACTTGAAATGGGACCAGGACCGTCAAGCGGAGTATGATCTTTGTGTGTGCTTTCCTTAAAAACTAAATAAGTATCTGGTAGCGACGTGCTGCTTAGTATTTCATTTGTACCGATCTCACAAGGACTGTCTTAATTCGTGAATTCCTCCCAATATATCCTTGCCAAAATTTGGAACCTTGGGAGGGAGGTTCAGAAGGGGTCAGTATTTTTGTACATGGGTTATGAGGAGACTCATCTGAAATGATCAGGATGGCTCAGTTATTTTTCACAAGATTTTCATGAAAATCACAACACTCCCAATCACCTTGCCCCGACCATCCTCCACCGATCATGAATGTTTCTACCTGTCGTGTCATGGTACCAGCTGCAAATGTTGAAAATCTGTACAGATTAAAACTCTCCCCTTACTCCCCCCTCCAGGATCCCAGTCACCCTCGACATCTTCCTCTCCAGTTATACATGGCGTATGTCCGATGTTTGTCCGCTGCGGTAGTTTTGCGTGTTGACCGATTTGTTTCGTCTTGCAGTCCACCCAAAGCAAGCACGGCCGAGGAAATAAAAGATAAGCTCCTGCAGCTCCTGCTGTCTCACTCACAGGGGCTGCTAAATGAGGCAGGATGCCCCATCGAGAAGGTAGGGACCAACACACTCAACTTTCATACATGTTTTCATATGAATTGTACTTTATTTTGCTATGGTACTGGTGTTTTTTCAGCATCATATCAAGTTTGAAGTACGGGAATAATAGGAAATATGCTCAGTTTCCTTACCATATGTTGTGTAGTATATTTAGGTGAAACTACGTTGAATCGGAATGCATACCGTCTCTGAAATGTATGTTGCAACTTTCACAGTTTTACCTTTTACATCTGTGCATCTAACATTACATCAGGCGAGAAAATAAATTTCCTAATTTATAAACGCCACATCCTTGATTCTATCATGTCAGAAAAAAACATGTCTGGCACAGCTGAATGTAACTGTCCTGAGAGCCTGCAGGTGTTCACAAGTGACCCTCTTCTGTATTAGTATAATGTTATCAACCAAAATAATTAATCTTCAAAGCAGTAATAAGGATATGGTATTTGCCTGACCTTGTTTTAACCACAATGGACATTGTTTTATTCTGAAGAGGAAGTATTTAAATCAGATTTAGGATACGACTTCATTCTCAATATTTACAATGAAGGATGATGAACTTAACATCAGAGCTGAAAATAAAGTATAAATGTCTTGTTTATGGGCAGCTTTTCTATTTTTTACACATGCTTTTTTAAGTATTTAAAAATGCCCCCATAGTTTGCTGACAAGGAATGATGCAGGTGACATACTGTTTTGAATCTGCTAAACCCAACTCTCTCACTGATACCTCTGCTTCCAAGTTCCAATTCGTTCAAATGTAAACAATTTGTAAATATATTTCAAATAATTCAAAGTTTTATCAGGATATACTTAAATATGGATAAAATAGTGAATCTGTAACAATGTATTCAGCATTAATCTTCTTTTCCAGACACTACTGTCGTCACTGTCCCGTGGCGAGAAACCTGACAGCCTATCAGATGAAGTACTGAGTGCATTTGACAAGTGGTACCGGGACCAGTTGACAAGAAGGCAGCGCCCGCCTCCATTGATGCAGCAACAGCAACAGCAACAACAGCAGCAGCAGCAGCAGCAGAAGTCTGTTGACAGTGACAAGTTGATGGAGCCAGTCAAACCGACCAGTCCCGTCATCCCATCATCTGAGTCCAAGGAGAACCATACGACGTCACCACTTTTCAATCACTGCCGAACACGCATCCGCACATCGTTTGACCCGGAACACGAGATCCCGAGGCTTCAGAAGTGGTTCCAGGACAACCAGCATCCATCAAGGGAGCAGATGATTCAGTACATGAATGAACTCAACTCCCTAGATTCAAGGAAGGGCAGGAGACCCCTTGACCTTACCAACATCATTTATTGGTTCAAGAATGCCCGAGCTGCTCAGAGAAGGGCGTCAAAGGCTATGGATGATTCTTTTGAGAATGAGGAAAACGGTGATGTGGCTCCCTCAAGTATCCCCTATCTTCCAAATAAAAATGCTGTGTATATGATTCCGTTTCCTTTCAATTCCCACATCATGCCCTCAGATGGACAAGCCGATGAACCCTGTGACCTCTCGGTTGCTAAGAAACGAGAGGAAGAGGTCCCAGAACCCCAGGAGAAATCACAGCCAGTACAAGACAGTATTGTACCAATGAAGTCGTTCAATGGAAATAACATGAATATGGCACACAGTCCTTACGAGGCAACCATTAAACGTGAAACGCCTGATTCTTGTCAGAATGAGCCTGAGACTGAAGTTAAGAGTGACATGAGCTATCCTTGTATGAATGGCTCTGTGCAGAGTAGTGTGGAGAGTAGTCAGAAACAGGAACTGGAAGTGGACACCTACAACAACAACCATGACGATGACAAGATAGAGGACATGGACCAGGATGATGTTGATGACGACGAGTACGAGTCTAGTGATGACATGTCAGAAGTGAGCGTCTCCGGTGACGAGCCTATCTCTATGTTGAAGAAGGAGCATGAAAGTGAACACGACTACCGCAACGCGATGATGATGCCAGTGTCGGTTGCCAACTCGAGCGCAGCCAATATGGCTGCTCTCTCTCTTGCCCAGATGGCCCAGCCACTACATGTGCCCCAGTTACCTCCCCCTCTCATGACCTACTACCCGGTGAATGCACGCTTTTACTCCCCCCAGTCAAACTCTTTACCTCATGGCCCCCCGCCCCACAACTCCCCCCACAAGCATCATGAGACGAGGAAGCGTCGCACGCGGGTCTTCATCGACCCCCTCACAGAGATCCCCAAACTGGAGAAGTGGTTCCTTGAGGACACGCATCCCTCGGCGTACATGATTGATAAATACTGTGAGGAACTGAACAGATCCGAGTATCGGGCCAAGTTCCCTCGTCTCGAACCCAAGAATGTCCAGCTGTGGTTTAAGAACCACCGGGCCAAAGTTAAACGTATGCGTCTTAGTGCATGATTTGGACAGTATTGTGTTCTTCCATCCTATTGGTCAAAAGACCAGTCTCACTTGAGATTATTCTATTCGTCAAGAGGCCAGTCTCTCTTGAGATTATGACGTTGAACGTGCAGTCAATCTGACATCTAACCATTCTTCCAGCCACCTCCATGCTGTGATGAACACTAAGCCCTGTGACTTGAACTGCAGCCCTGTAATATCTTTTGTGTAAAAGAACTGAAATCAATTTAGTTATGAAATTCTTGATAAATGATGAATGTAAAGTCATTATTTAACTGGATCTAATTATGTAGTAAACCTGTTTTTTGTTTTAAATTTGAGGATGTCTAACTTACCTCTTATATTTATTTGAAACGAATGGAATTAGAATCCTGATTTTTATCTTGTTTTGACCAATCAGAAACAAGTGCTCTTTGCTGTCACTGAATTTCCAGTTTATACTTGAGATGAAGCTTCAGCTCTAAGATGTTTGGCTCATGGCATGCTTACTTGGCAGATTGATTGTAGTTTTAACATGATGTGAGTTGTCTCCCCTTGTTGTTGACTGGGAGATGGAGTGGAATATAAGTGTTAGCAATAAATACTACATGCTGGAGGCAGCAGATGTTATAGCAGATATATGATCCATGCTATGGTTTGCTTCCATTGTTATTGTCTGTTGGTATGATCGCACAAGTAACATGAATAATGATATTATAGTCGAACTGATGATGTTGCTGTCATTGATATTATTCTACTTAATCTCTCATTTGATTTGTGTGTTGGTATCTGAACAGGGTCAGTGTATTTACTATAGATTGTGCCAAACAGCTCATGAGATAATGTTACTGTGACCAGTGCCTCGTGTAATACAACCATTGATTCTGTGCTAAATATCAGGCGACATAAAAAAAATATATAAATCTCTATTTCCACGTAAATAATATAATGTCAATAGTGACCCATCTGCACTGACAATATGGTCCATTTAAAAATCATCTGCCTTAACTGGCATGGATATGTGGAAACGAGATTCATTTACTGAGTAATTTAGGGTACTGCCCTCAATCATGTTTCACAGAAGTGCTTGGATGTCCTAACTTCCATTGTTTCACGGGACTTCCGACAGTGTATCAGTCTGACAGTCATAAGCCTAGTACTTAGATATACAGCAGTCATACTGAAACAACTATCATCAATCTCCTAGTTTAACATCGACTTGTGAACCCGTACAGACATGCTGCTCTGAGGAACAGGGGCCCTGTCGGCTTAAGTATTTCATGTCTGAATTATTTTTGAATATTTGCGCCCACCCAACTCCCATTCTGTTTCCGGGTAAAAGTTCTCTAGACTAATATAAGGAGTTGACAATTTGGTCGAAACTAATTAAGTGTGTTTGTTTCCATTAAGTCCATAAAATGTTCATTTTGTACCCACTCCAAGCACTGTCCACGTACATCCGCACTGTGTCATGTCTGCAACATATCTCATCGTACACTTAAACTGATCAGTACTCATCAAGAGGAGAATTACTTAACATCTCACCAGATGTTACATGTGTTAATTTTGTTCTTACATTTATAACATTTGATACCTATTTGGTAACTAAATATTTGTGTGTGAATGGTGTATGTGTCTGAGTGTGTGCGTGCGTGCGTGCGTGCGTGCGTGCGTGTGTGCGTGTCACCATCTCACTGCAAGTATCATCGTTTTGCTCCAGGAACCATTGTGTTGGAGTCATCCTGCTACTTCCTCGTCGTCCCACCCATCTTTCTATTATGTTTTGTGTCTTCAATGTACCTATTGTCTAGCTTGTAATGTTAAACAATTTGAGCTGTAAAGATACGAGTTTGAAATATTTCTGTTTCGACTTGCATCCGCTGGTTTGAAGTTGAATGTCAGTGTATGAAATATCTCCAATATGACTGACTATCACACCTCAATAGCACTATCCCCATAACTATATTACCACTTCAAAAGGAAAGTGCTCAAAATGAAAATACGAAACTAAAATTAGTTACTATAGGGAGATGTGGGCCAGGGGTGAAGATCTGGCATCAGTTTGGAACTGTTGAGGGTAGCTGGGTGGACTTCTATGGTGTGGTTCTGTATTGGATGTCGGAGTGCAATAACAATATCATCAGCATATTATCGGTACTCACCACCTGTTATTTTGGTTGGATCACTAGATCTGTTGTTTGTTGCTGTTATTTTGTATTATGTTAAATTAGATTTTGTACTCTACGCAAGCTTTTTGACTATCAGAAACAATATGACTCAGAAAACTACCATTAGAAATTATTACAGTATTGGACCAAATACTAACCTTGACTATCAGGAAACAGTAGGACTGGCCACCATGGCAGTTAGAAATAAAAACATCTGTCCAAATACTGACCTATCTGAGATGGGACATTACAGATTTTCTTCACATAAGCATTAGGGAATAACAACTCTTCATCATGTTTGTGTCTTACGTACGCAATCAGAGATCAAAGACCCTTGCTTTTTAAAGTTTCCAGTCATTACAGTGTTTTTGTGGTAACTTCTGCAAATCCATATTTTTTTCTTAAACAAACAAAGCCAAATTTGAAATGTGTGTCACCACTGACAGCCGATATTGATTGCAGAGGTAAGCCTCTCTTTGATACGTGAAAGATCAATGGTAGCTTTTATGTCTGTAGTTCTGGGATTGACGAACAATGCCGCACTGCAGATCTTCTCAGAGGATTAGGTTAAGCCGAGGATAATCACCAGGGAAAATTGTGTATTGATTTCCCTGGCCGTGCTAAGCTTTAATCTGCTAGATTACATGCCCAGTAAGGAGTGACATGTTCACCACACAGCAATCAATATCGAGAGAGGAGGCACGCACTCATGGAAGGTTTGGGCTCTCATTTCCTGGAGACACAGCCAGTTATTACTTTGTATTGTAGGGGATTTGGGCAAACAAAGACTTTGTTATTTTAAACATGTTGAATTATATCATTTATTTGAAAGGAAATTTATTTTACTGTGGTTAAATTCGTAACTTTGTAAATATATATGTCAATTTGGGAAAGACCTCTTTTATTCCCTCATAACTGGAATGGATTCTATATTGTATGCATAGTTACATGCATTTCTGGACCCTTTTATTGTACATAAGCCGTATGGACTATTAACGCACAGTTGCCTGTGAGATACGGTTCTTGAAGCTGTGGAAATGTGCAGTCTTTATACAATGTCTCTCTAAAATCTGTCTGAGGGTGCCCGTCACCCTGTATCATGTCTCGGCAATGCTCAGTAGATTCATCCTACCAGGCAGTATTACCTTGGGGTGGGGCAGAAAGAGGAGGGGGGGGGGAGACTAGAGAATGTGTAGGGTGGGGCTGGGGTGAGAATGGGTAGAGGTGCGGTAGGAATGTGTAGGGGTGGGGATGGGAATGTGTAAGGGTAGGGATGGGAACATGAGAATGTGTAGGGGTGGGGCTGGGAATGTGTAGGGTGGGGCTGGGAATGTTTAGAGGTAGGGGTGGGAACATGAGATTGTGTGGGGGTGGGGCTCGGAACATGAAAATGTGTAGGGTGGGGCTGGGAATGTTTAGAGGTAGGGGTGGGAACATGAGAATGTGTAGGGGTGGGGCCGGGAATGTGTAGGGGTGGGGATATAGTGT
Organism: Haliotis cracherodii; assembly: GCF_022045235.1. NCBI lineage: Eukaryota > Metazoa > Mollusca > Gastropoda > Lepetellida > Haliotidae > Haliotis > Haliotis cracherodii. The sequence goes on from NW_027266264.1 coordinate 69,369,214, forward strand.
GGTATCTTTTGGGATAGGGTGAAATATGAGGAAGCATGGGGGGGAGGGATAAGGAATAGATAGGGGTGGGGATATGAGGATGCAAAGGGAACTCAAGGATGTATAGTGCTATGACATTGTGTCCCATTCAGTAGACATGAGATGTTGCAGCCATTCAGAACACTGTACACTCACTGCATCATGTCACTGTTGGCAACATTTGAAGTAGCCCCAATCTACAATGTTTCATCTCATTCAGTGAACATGTGCAATCCTACTGTCCGCTGATTGTCTGAGGTAAAGTACTTGTGGGGTACAGACAGTGCCTCCTGGACACTGACCGGTCTAGAGGTCCAGGCTGAACTCCCCTATACTTAATGTCTCTTTATGTTGGTCAAAGGTAGATAACTCCTTTATGAAGTCCTCATCATTTTAGCACTTTTGTTATGATTTTCACACTTTGTTAAAGTTTTATACAAATATAAGAATGAAAAATAAATGCTATGTCTGTGAGTTGTACCACAAATATTCTATACATCATGTTGACAAGATGTTTTACTCATAAACAATGCGGCAAGCAGAGCTGTAGTTTCTGTGATGTCCTCGTTGCTTCATGTTTGCTTGTATGTACATTCTATTACTTGATGGAAGTCGGAGCCTCTCGTCTGAAGGTGTATATTTCTCTGGCATGACATACATCTGTATCACTGTCCTTGTAAGCTTACTGCAATATTCCGCACCCATATCCTCACGTCATAATTTATTATTGTGCATGCATATTATCATTATTATTATTATTGTCTGCATTATGTAATCTAAGCATATTATTATTATTATCATATTTTGTGTTTTGATTCTAGTCAAATGTAAACTACACAACACTTCCCTCTATTGAGAATTGTCATTTTAAGATTTCCCTTGTGCAAGAAAATTATCCACTCATCAAAATTTTGCAAGTCAACTCCAAAGTGCTATTAGAAAGTGTTTGATCTTGTACTGGTAGAGTTTGGTGAGTTAATTGATGGCTGAATTTGAGAGGTGGGACCCTGTGACCTCTGTTCAACTACTCTAGTCTATCATACCGCAAACCACGTCAGCTATATACACTGAATATTAAACATTTTATTGCATTTTCACAAACAAAATATCAAATTGAAGGGAAGCTGAATGAGATTGTCCCTGTTTTGGTATAAATGGAATTTTCCCAGAAGCATAAATATCAGAAAATATCTTCAGATTCTCATGACATTTATGTAATTGTCTTAGGAATGTCTCCCCTGTGTGTCCAGCATAGTACTCTTCTTGCAAAACATAATATTTTCATTGTTGCGTTTTTTATATGCTCCTAGGTTTGTGATGAATATACTCATTTTCACATGAATATACTGCATAAAGAAAGAAAACTCCAGTTTTAGCTGTTGGTTGGTGAAAACCTGAGTAACTTAATGCTTTCTGAAATATGGTATGTTCTCTCTACTTGTTACTGGTCGTTGATATTCAAACAGTGGATAATCACTGAGATGGCTTTAGCCTATTTAATACAACTGTTGTTAATTATCCTGTGTGGCTACGAACTAAGACAGTGCAGAACGTCTCAATGATAAACAATGTTGCAAGTTACATCTCACTGATTGTCTGGTGAAGAAATTGTTGCAAGTGACATCTCTTTGATTGTCTGGTAAACAATGTTGCAAGGAAAATCTCTCTTATTGTAAAGGATGTTGCAAGTTAGATCTCACTGATTGTCTATTTGACATGGTCAACATGATCAGTTGGGTTCCCTTAATATTTCATGATTTTTTATTTAAAATGTTCACATTCAGTATTGAAACCCTAATTCTCCTTCCATTGAAAGTTTCTTGCAACTGGCCTGCAATCGACAGTCTCATCTGTCTGTATCTACTCATTTGTGTCTCTTATTTAAGTTGTCTACAACTGTAGCTAGCGTGCACAGTGTCTTTCCCTCACTTTCATTGGACAATCAGGCCAGGTGGACATGGAAGATACGCAATGTACATAAAGTTCTATACAACCATGTCACTGTACTGAGAAGTGTACTCATGAATATGCAATAAAATGGTATTGATATATGTTACATCAGATCCTGTTGTTTGTCAGTCTCATAGAGAAAGGAGGGAGGTATTGAAAGAGTATGAGTTGAATGACATCTAATGTTGTTTGTTTGTGTAGTGCTGTCCCCATGCCACGCAGTGACCACCACCACACCCTCAATTTGATAGGATGCTTCAGTGTGTGAGTTGGGGTTAACAGTGTTTTTAACCATATTCCAGTCATATCACTTCGTGTCAGCTTAGTGTTGGAGGAAATTCTGAAGTGATGCAGGTCTCAGACATTTATCACTTTCGAGAAACCCACGAGCATGAGTATGTAGCTGACAAACCTAGAAACATAATTGGGGCGAAACGGGATTCGAACTCACCAACCAGGATGTCATCTAGATGATTCTGTTGCTACATTCTAGTGGCAGTAAAAGTGAAGATTTGAAACTGGTTTTAAACCAACCCGATTATGTTTCTTGGCTTGTTAGCACCATATCCATTGGTTTCATCAAGTGCTAAACGTCTGAGACCTGCATTACTTTGTGCTTCCTCCTACATTTAGCTGACATGTCATGATATACCTAGAATACTGTTAAAAGCAACATTAAACCCAACTCACTCACTCACTCACTCACTCACTCACTCACTCATCAACTTCAATGCAGGGTTTAAATCCCACATGGGTACATATTATGACCTATATTGTGTTTAGGGCTTGGACGAGTCCAAATTTACGACCTGGGTACTCGATGCCCTATTACCCTACCCTACCCTCTGTAGGTCAGGCGGTCGGGTAGCCTAGTGGTTAAAGCATTTGCTTGTCATGCCGAAGACCCGGGTTCGATTCCCGACATGGGTACGATGTGTGAAGCCCATTTCTGGTGACCCAGGCAACCGAGCTACCTGACCCAGCCCAAATTGTGGTGTCCCACACCTTGTCATTGCAGGAATATTGATGACAGGCATCAAGCCATACTTACAGATCCCATTATCTAACAGGGGGCATGGGTGACTCAGTCGTCTAAGGCGCCGTGATATGTTGTGCAGAGTTGCATCCCTTGGGCACGCCAGAAACCTGTGATTGTGGGTTCGAGTCCCAGTTCGCCCCGATTATGTTTCTAGGTTTGTCAGCACCATACCCGTACTCGTGGGTTTCACCAAAGTGGTAAATGTCTGAGAACTGCATCACTTGGGGCTTTCCTCACACATTAAGCTGACACGCTGTGATATAACTGGAATACTGTTAAAAGCGGCGTTAAACCCAACTCACTCACTCACCCATTATCTAACAACTCACTGTAATTACGTCAGCTGGAGAGTATGGACTGTGGCATCTGTTCCATGGTCACATTTGTGATTGTTGTATCTCAGTCAAAAACATGATTGCGTGATTATTGCAATAAGCAGTCTTGCTAGTTTGCAGCAACATGATCACTTTAGAAGTGGCATCTAGCATTGCCAATTATCTGGAACTGTGTCCTTTGGTCAGAAGTGATCTCAAGATGACAAGCAAAGACCCATCTTAGATTGTCTTGTCCTGATGAGAACTTCAACAAATATAAATGGATTTTGATGCAAAACAATAACAGCCCAACTTCACTAATCAGACCAATCAAGTTAATATGAAGTTGTAGTAATCCTGCTCCTTGGTTTTAGTTTAAAAATAGAAAACCTCAACCGTTAGCTTTTTCCAAGGTCAAGGTTTGACATTTCTAACCAAAACCAAGGAGGAATGTTCTAACTAACTTATTAACCGTCTTAATGCCAGAAATACCGGAAAACATAGAGATACGAGGGCAGGCTGAAAAGTTCTAAGCCTAACTGTGGAAGACCCGTACCAAGTCAATGGTTTTCATTTATTTCTCCACATAGTCCCCTTCCAGGTTTACACACTTTTGCCAGCGATGCTGCAAGGCCTGGATGCCGGTCAAGAAGAATTTTTCACCCTTAAAAAGTAATTCACAGTGGAAATGACGTCATCATTACTAGGAAAATGGTGACCGGCTAGTTCCTTTTTCATTTTGGGAAACAGGTGGAAGTCTGATGGGGCCAAATCGGGGGAATAAGGGGGATGGTCAATGAGTTTGAAGCCGCAATCGTGGATCATTGTCTTGGTGGAACAGGACTCCTTCTGTGAGCATTCCCCGTCGCTTAGCTTTGATAGCTTCACGCAACTGTCTCAGTAGATCAGCATAATATCTTCCATTGATAGTCTTGCCTTTTTCAAGATAGTCAATCTGCAGAATACCCTTGGAATCCCAAAAGACTGAAGCCATCACCTTTCCAGCAGAAGGAACCGAATTGGCTTTTTGGGGGGCTGGTGATTCCTGATGCTTCCATTGTTAAGACTGAATTTTGGTGTCTGGTAGAATGTGATGAATCCAGGTCTCATCCATGGTTACATATCGAGCCAAAAACCATCGTGATCTACTTCAAAACAGCATAAATTGTCATGGGACGTCAGGAATCTAACACGTTTCTAATCCGCTGTCAAGAGCTTTGGCACCCATCTTGCAGAAACTTTTGTCATTCCCAACTCGTTTGTGATAATGTGCTCAACCCTCTCATGAGAGATGCCCACAACACTGGCAGTATGTTGAGTGGTCAATCATCGATCAACCATCACCATGTCATGCACCCGGGTAATGTTTTCTGGAATGGTTGCTGTTGAAGGCCTTCCTGGACGCGGGTCATCGTCAAGGCTCTCTCTGCCACAATTGAATTCCGCAGCCCACCTCTTTACAGTGGAAAAGGAAGGGGCATCATCCCCTAAAGTGGAGGCCATGTCAGCATGTATCTGTGTTGGAGTTATCCCTTTCAGTTGCAGGTTCTTGATGACTGCCCTATAGCCAGTTTTGTCCATTTCTGGTGATTTCAATGGGTAGGTTCACAAGATGGTCTGGTAGAAGGACAATAATAACACTACAGTTGCAGTTCTTATGTCTATGATTCATTAAATGATTGTACTTGTTGGTGGCAAAAGTTTGTTTCAATCCGATTGAGATATCCCACTTAGGCTTAGAACTTTTCAGCCAGCCCTCGTACCTTAGAGTGACACAATACAGTTATCGCAGTATAAAAAGAAATCGTTGACAGAGGGTGAGAGAAAGACCACATGCATCATGTCATGGAAGATTGAACACCCTTTATCACCTGCCCCAGTGGTTCAGTGGGAAAACCAGTCAAAAAAGAACAGTAAATGCATGTTAAAAGGCTGTTTATACAATTGAACTGTAAAACCTAGGTCCTGCTTTTGAAATGTAATAGCTCCTAGCAGGTCTTACAATTCATTCTCAGCAGGTCTTACTTAAAAGTAGTACCTCTCATAAGGTGATTACAATACTACAGGCAAAATTGGCAGTAGGTGTGTAGCAAGGTCACTGGTACCATGACAATGACAAAGCCTGGTCAGAAACTGATTTACAAATGACAATTTGGAATATATTTAATGGATTTTGAACATACAAGGGGCATTCAATAAGTTTTGCAACTTCAATATAAGACCAAGTCGCAGAATATCTTTTGCACTTTTATTTTTCAATATAATCTTCATTCACGTCAAGACACTTATTCCATTTGTCCTTCAAGCTTTTAATCCCACTTTTATAGAAATCCGCAGATTGACCCTCTAACCACACCTCTGTGGCAGCCTTTATGTCCTCGTCATCCTGGAAGCGTCTTCCACATAGGGCAGATTTCATTTGCCGGAACAGGAAATAGTCACTGGGGCCTAAGTCTGGGTACGAACAGTTAAATCACCCACCCTACAGCCCAGACTTAGCCCCCAGTGACTATTTCCTGTAGTAAGATAGTAAGATGGTTCTTAATACAAGACAACAAGCACATTTGGTCAAGGTTATTAACTTCGCATAGCACTTAAAATATCCAGGTGACAACCTCAAGAAATACTGATGACTTTTACCCATTGTAACAGTAGGATAACCCTCACACATGCCCACAGTTGACAACTGTTCCATGGTTCCTGGCTACTGACTCTGTACCCACATAGAACATCTGCAGCTGACTGAAATTTCTCAGGCATTGTTCTAAAAACGATTTCCCAGATAACGTTAACGTTAACACGGACATCACATGTTTCAAGACCATCATTAAGATATTCAAAATTATTTCAATAATCTCATAAATTCTGATACCCCGATGGGTTTTTTCAAGATGTTATGCTGTGGTAATATCACATCATGCTCAATATACACCTGCTTACAACCGATTTGGAACATCATTTTTAACAAATGGCTACCAAAGCAGTATATATTGCTTAGGAAACAATGTTCATGCCAAACCTTGAACCTCATTGAAGGTTTCAAAGTGTTGTCTACTGGGAATTTGACGTGAGACCCTCCTCATCACACGTGCCTGTGACATCAGCTGAATATTTAACGAAGCTCATATAATATGCTAAGACACCCTGGGCTTACCATAGTTACATGTGTATTTTCTAAAAGCTTTTAGGGAAGCTTGAAAGCTCTCACATGTGTAAAAGTCAAACATTGATGATAATTAACCACTTCTTGGCAAGCATTGTTCCTCTATCTGTGAACTTCTCGGAAGGCATGAACCTGACATTTGCCACCATAGTATGATTCAGATTTGATATCATTGAAATAAACAATAATAAAGTTCAAATTGTGAATACCGGTAATTTTCAAGAATAGTCTTCAAAAGCCAAGAGAGGTGACACATGGGTAAGAGATGAAGAACTACAGGAGTTTTTAGATATTAGAACCATCATAACAGCCTCAGAATAACAGAAAATATAACCTTTTGATGTGTTAAGAACAATATGTGGTGCAGTACATGGAACCCATCTTGAAGGAATGTATTGTGAAACTGATTCATCAGCAAAAGGAGAAATTGCAGGATATTGACAACTTTCATAAAAATGAAAGTAATAAAAATGTAAAACAATTTCCTACCTGACTATTTATGTAAACACAACAAGTCATTACACACTTCAGAATAGTACCAATTTGCAAAATATGAACTGTCATGCAAAAAGGAATATTCCGGAAACATTGAAACTTATGCATAACCGAGAGCATATACTTTCACTTCTAACTTAAGAAAATTTCAAAATTTGATGAAAGGACTATACATTTTGACTTGACCTTTGGGTATAGATCTTGTCCATTGTAGTCTAAAAGCTGGCTGCAGTGACCCTGATGCTGACAAATTACATTGTTTTATCTGTGACAAGTCTAGCTGTTCCTGTGCCCACCAAACCAAACATGCACATCACTACTTCTTCATGTGTGCTAAATGTGAAGTTAGAAATAGCATGCTCTATTTTACTCATGGATATACATGGGTAACTATTTTGAATGGAAAGGATTCTTTAAGTTACTCACAGAAATGGGAATACCAATGATGACTTCATCATGGATGCAGAAATTTGAAATATCTTAATGACATATAATAAAGAAGTTGACTGATAACTCAAGAGCTATCTTGTATGAATATTGTGTCTGTGCCCAAATTTATCCCATTCAATGAGTGTGTGAGTGAGTATGGTTTCAGCCGCTTTTAGCAATATTCCATCAATATCACAGCGGGGGACACCAGAAATGGGCTTCACACATTGTACCCATGTCGGGAATCGAACCCGGGTCTTCAGCGTGACGAGCGAACGCTTTGACCACTAGGCTACACGACCGACCCTATCCCATTCAATGACCTTTACATGGAGTTTTAACCCCTCCTAACTCACTGACACTTACGTTAGAGGATGGGTGGTGAAACTTGGTGACTTGGTTGCCAGCATGACTTTGTTCCACAAGAACCTGGGCCATTGTTCATGATACTAGGGGGCGGTCGGGTAGCCCAGTGGTTAAAGCATTCCCTCATCACACCGAAGAACCGGTTTGATTCCCGACATGAGTACAATGTGCGAAGCCCATTTCTGGTGTCCCCCACTCTGATATCGCTGGAATATTGCTAAAAGTGGCGTAGAACCATGCTCAGTCACTCACTCACTCACTCATGATACTGATCACCGGATTGTCAGGTCCAGACTTGATTGTTAATACATTCATATATATTCATCACTATTTTGCCTTTTATGCCCAATTTTGGAAGATAATTGAGACTGATTATCCTCAGGCTTTCTCCTTAGAAGTCATCATTGTCATAAGTGTAGAACATTGTTGAAAAGCCTACTTGTTTTATATGTGTCTAATAACCCTCTATTTATAGGAAAATTTTTTTTGAGTAGGCTTAAGTTTATCGATATTTGATATAAAAAAACAACAAACCTTTCTTGTAGTTTTTGGTTTTTTTTGACATGGTTGACTACAACTCCAGGTGAGCTACAGTACCATGGCTCTAATTGATACACATATGGAATTGTTGACTCTTACAAATTCCTACGAATCCCAACTGACAATAAAAAAAGGCAATCTTCTAGTCTAGAAGTAGTGTTCCGTTTCAACTATTTAGAAATTCAGGTACTGCACCTAGCTGTGCCCACAACATTGCAGCCATGCTGAGAGGGCCTGCGAGGCGAACTGAAAGATGGCGTCGCACTTATCAGCAACCAGTTGACTCGAGTAGACTATGTCTGTTGTAGAGAAGCGTTGGGCGCCCTAATCTCTGCTCCTAGTCACTAAATCATTCCCAGCAGAAACTCCGTTCCGTAATCCGTTACCATGGCAACAAAAACTTAATCCAATCTTTCCCTAAATTGACCAAGGTTCCGTAACGTGACGGTGTAATGACATATTAGTTTTAATCAAATCCGTGATGAAAGCTTGATCTGACTGAATCAGACAGCGTTCCAATCTAATTATCACTTAATCTATTCCGTGGTGCCCGCTTGACTCAACTAACCCAACATAATCCTTGCCAAGCTTCTGACGTGTGCAGATAAGCGAGGAGAATCGCGCTTTATTTTTCTACCCATTCCCTGTATCTAGTATTCAAATGTCAAGTATTATTGTGCTGGCAAAGCCAGGATCAATGTTACCGAGAAGATTCCAATTAAATCCGGTTTAAATCTCGATGAACCTTCTCCAGGAAATATTGTTCTGAACGGTCTTGACACATTTCACAGGAATACTCATTGGTTTAGTTAACAAAGTTAAAGGTCTACATAACTACAGTCTGCATGTCTGTGTCTTTGTGCCCTTGGCCTGAGAGAATACGTGGTTACAGCATAATCAAATGAGTCCGCTCTAACTGCGCATGTCACTATTTTGGACATGCGTGATCTTCGATGATCTACGCGTGTCCGAGCATCCTTTACAATCGATTCCATGGGGAGACCGGGTAGGATGGGGCGCGGGTGGCCACGTCGTCCAAGGCGCTGCAACTTCCTGTGCAGAGTTTGGTCTCTTGGGACAGAAGGGGGCACGGGTGGCCCAGTCGTCTAAGCCGCCGCCATTCGCTGTGCAGAGTTGCGTCCCTTGGGCACGCCAGAAACCTGTGGTTGTGGGTTCGAATCCCGGTTCGCCCTAATTATGTTTCTAGGTTTGTCAGCACCATACACGTGCGCGTGGGTTTCACCGAAGTGGTAAACGTCTAAGACCGGCACCATGTCAGGCTTTCCTCCCATATTAAGCTGACACGCCGCGATATAACTGGAATATGGTTAAAAGCAGCGTTAAACCTAACTCACACACTGAAGCTTCCTATCAATTTAGGGTAGGGTGGTCACTGTGTGGTTTGCTACAGACGGTACTGATTGTTATCGCAAAAAGTAATTACAATATACTTGTTTACTCTACCCAGACTTGATTCTAAACAAACGCCTTTATATAGCTGGAATATTTCAAACTGGTTTGTAAAACAACACTCGCTCATCGTCAGTCAGCATATCCCAGCCCTATCACTGTTTTCTTGTCTGTGTGTCGCGGCATCCCCGGCTTCCTGTCCTCGGCTAATTTTACAAAAGCACATATCCCCCGCAATCAGGGCTTAATAGCTATGATATGATATCTCGTGAAGGGTATTATTAGCTGTAATATGTCGTCCTCTGTAATCAGTGTATTTCGTTTTAAGGACGGACTGTTTAATATTCTGTTGGGGGCCAAGGATTTTTGTTAATTTTGTTGGGTTTTTTTTCTCTTCTCTGCTTTCTGACATTTCTTTTCTCTCATAGAGGAAGTCAAACAAGTTTGTTTTTTAATACAACACATCCGTTACAGGATATCTAGTGAACAAGTTTTTTTCTGTCGCAAAATCCAAGGCTAATTATTCTTTCAAGCATTTTCTAGAACGAAATATCTGTTTCAAAATCAATCCCAGTCATGCTGATTGTCTGAAACTTTGGCACGAGCGGAGCGTTTAATTCTACGACATTTACTTAATACAGACGACTTCATTCCTTGTCTTCAAACAGTCGACTGTCTAGCCAATGAAATGTACGCCTGGGTAAAAAATTGCATAAATCTATTTCGAGCTGATCGATACTGGACCTGTACGTAAACAGCCAGTATCGCATCGTTGAAGAGATGCTGAAGGGTGCGTCGCTGAAGCACGACCTTTACACATGATTGGTTGGTTGGTTGGTTTGTTGGGTAACGCCGCACTCAGCAATATTCCAGCTATATGACAGCGGTCTGTTAATAACCGAGTCTGGAGCGGACAATCCAGTGATTAATATCATGAGCATCGATCCACGCACTTGGTATCGATGACATGCATCAACCAAGTCAGCAAGCCTGACCATGCACCCGATCCCGATAGTCGCCTTTTTACGACAAACATAGTCGCCTTTTACGGCAAGCATGAGTTGCTGAAGACCTATTCTGCCCCGCATCTTTACATGATAATGCGCAGCTATGATATCTCATCAGTGACGTAACCTAACACACGTTGGTAAAACACATTCGTGTATGTGGAAACGTTGTCTCAACACGCTGAAACCATTAGCTATCATGTTTCCCGTTCGGCGCGTGTGGCGATGGGGTTGCCCAGTGGTTAAAGCGTTCGCTTGCCTCGCCGAAGACCCTGGTTCGATTTTCCACATGGGTACAATGGGCGTAAACCCATTCGTACTCGGTATGACCAGGTATTTCAAATTCGGTATTTGGCCTCCTGACCCAGGGTACAAGGTCAAGTTTATATATATTTCAGACATTTAAGTGATATCACATGAGTGAGTGGCTTGGGTTTGACGCCACTGGTTCATGTGGGAAGAAAGCCCGAAGTGATGTAGGTCTCAGACGTTCACCATTTTGGTGAAACCTGCGATCAAGGTATGGTGATTACAAACCTAAAACCATAATCAAGGCTAACCGGGATTCGAACCCTGGATCATGGGTTTCCGGCACGCCCAAGGGACGCAACTGCACAACAAATTGTATCGCAACAGCAACAGGTCTTTTGATATCAATATTTGTATAGAGTTTGAGTTAAGCAGGCTGATCATATTTAGTAACTGATAACAGAAAGGTAAATATTGGGTTCTTCAAGTTGAGCACATGTCACATGAAGACGATCTTCGCGAAGTAAGGGAGTTAACTGCCATTAAAAATTTCTACCGTTGCCGAACTCGGCTGGAATTATGGAGTCTTGTTTTGTCTGGACTAACGAGTCTATGCATAGTCCAACGAAGGGTACCCGCGTAACTGCCGTGCAGATATCGGTCGATTGCAGGATTTGCAGATATTTTCCAAATCTTTTCATGTTTTAAATCAAGATGCTCAAGTGATTTGATGCACTTCCCGAAGTAAGACCCGTTTTATTACAATTTAGAATTTGATTATCGATCAGATCTGCTTTACTGGGCGCCCCCATTTTGTTTGAAGCAAATGCAAGTGATATGAGAGGTGGAATCTCATTGGTCAGTAGGAGGGACATCGAAGGACATAACTGGTGGCGCTACGATCGATCCCAGAAATTCCAGCCTAGTTCGGCAAGGGTGCAAACTTGACTTTTACAGTCAGTTATCTCCCTTGCAGAGGGAGGATACATAAGGACGTGATGTGTGTGTGCGCGCGTGTGTGGCTGTGTGCGTGTGTGTGTGTGTATCCCTTTCAACAACACATGTTACAGAGAAACTTAATGGGCTTGAATAATCAACTCTCTTTCATTTCCGAAAACACAAGGCAAAGAAAGAGGTGGTATTCATTGTTAACCCAGAGAAATAATGCATGCTTCGATATAATTCTATCCAGTCAAATAGTATGTGGTACATTCTGTCACGTTACGGAACTGCTCAACTGGGTCAAGAGCTAACTAATGACATGGCATGTGATAATATATCTATATTGGTCTAATATACAAGGTCAGTTGGAGGGCGATATAGGATGTAGACACTAACTTATATCATGTTACAAGTGTACTCGTGACCGACCAAACAAACCTTCAGCCAACTAAGGCAAAATATTGTTTCGAAGATGTCGACTCTAGAAAAACTAACAACAGTTCACCAGTGGCAGGGTTGTGGTTTTTCTTCGTCACTCAATATTCCAGCTGTATGAGGGCGAATTGTAAATAATTCACCGGTGATTGATATTGTGAGCCACGATACACGTCATCGCGATGGCAGGCAATCAGTGAAGTCATATAAAACAACCAGAGAGATTAAACTGTGGGGATAATATGAAGGACCAAACGTGTTTAGTTTGTCAGTATTCACAAGCATCGTTTAATAGAGATCATTATATTGTCAGCCATTGTTTGACATCGTTCCTTGTTTTACCCGTACTACCAACTCTTGTTTGAAATGGGTCCTTGTTTTGCCCGTACAATCAACCATTGTTTGATATAGTTTCTTGTTTGGCATAGTACCTTGTATAATTCGTTCCCCAACAACCATTGTTTGACATAGTTCCTTGTTTTACCCGTTCCCCAACAACCATTGTTTGATATGGTTCCTTGTTTTGCCCGTTCCCCAACAACCATTGTTTGACATAGTTCCTTGTTTTACCCGTTCACCAACAACCATTGTTTGACATAGTTCCTTGTTTTCTCCGACATCAAACCATTTTTTTATATAGTTCCTTGTTTTACCTGTTCCCCAACAACCATTGTTTGACATAGTTCCTTCTTTTGCCCGTCCTACCAACCATTGTTTGACATAGGTCCTTGTTTTGCTCTTCCTACCAACCATTGTTTGACACGGTTTCTTGTGTTGCCCGTACAACCAACCATTGTTTGACATAGTTTCTTGTTTTGCCCGTACTCTCAACCATTGTTTGATATAGTTCATTGTTTTGTCCGTATCACCATCAATTGTTTTACATAGATCCTTGTTTTGCCCATACTCTCAACCATTGTTTGACATAGTTCCTTGTTTTGCCCGTACTCTCAACCATTGTTTGACGTAGTTCCTTGTTTTGCCCGTACTCTCAACCATTGTTTGATATAAATGCTTGGTTTGCCCGTTCACCAACAACCATTGTTTGACATAGTTCCTTGTTTTGCCCGTACTAATACCCATTGTTTGACATAGTTCCTTGTTTCTCCCGTACTAATACCCATTGTTTGACATAGTTCCTTGTTTTGCCCGTACTCTCAACCATTGTTTGACGTAGTTCCTTGTTTTGCCCGTACTCTCAACCATTGTTTGATATAGTTCCTTGTTTTGCACATACTCTCAACCATTGTTTGACATAGTTCCTTGTTTTGCCCGTACTCTCAACCATTGTTTGACGTAGTTCCTTGTTTTGCCCGTACTCTCAACCATTGTTTGATATAAATTCTTGGTTTGCCCGTTCCCCAACCATTGTTTGACATAGTTCCTTGTTTCTCCCGTACTAATACCCATTGTTTGACATAGTTCCTTGTTTTGTCCGTACTCTCAACCATTGTTTGACGTAATTCCTTGTTTTGCCCGTACTCTCAACCAGTGTTTGATATAAATTCTTGGTTTGCCCGTTCCCTAACCATTGTTTGACATAGTTCCTTGTTTTGCCTGTACTAATACCCATTGTTTGACATAGTTCCTTGTTTCTCTCGTACTAATACCCATTGTTTGACATAGTTCCTTGTTTCCCCCGTACTAATACCCATTGTTTGATATGGTTTCTTGGTTTGCCCATACCCAACTATTGTATGACGTAGTTCCTTGTTTTGCCCGTTCTCTCAACCATTGTTTGATATAAATTCTTGGTTTGCCCGTTCCCCAACCATTTTATGATACATTACCTTGTTTTGCCCGTTCTCCCAACAAATGTTTGATATTGGTTCTTGTTTTGACAGAGGTCCCGACCCGAGAACGACAAAGGACTGGAACGATCATAATGTGCGCTGCGCTGTTCTTTCGCTCTTAAAGGACATCAACCAATCAACCCTTGCCAAATTGTCTCCCCTTTGTCAGTCAATGATTTCAAACATAGTTAACGGGAAATACATCAACAAGTTAAGCAGCGACAAGTGCACGGAGTTTGGCGAGTGGTATCAACGTTACACTAAGCAGGCTGCAGGTAAATATAAGACGTCAACGCCAGAGAATAATAAGTCTCGATTATCCGACGAGACGGATTCCGCTGGGCACAAAGGGCAAAATAGCAGTGAAAATTATTACAGTAAAGTACGGTTATAACGAACTCAAAGGGACTACTAATTATAGTTCGTTTTAACCGTAGTTCGTTATAAGCATATATACCGCATAACTATAGCAAATAGTCGGGACCAAAAAAGTAGTTCGTTATATCCGCCAGTTCGTTATAAGCGTGTTCGTTATAACCGTAGTTTACTGTATTTGAATGGATCACTGAAACGACAGTGACGACACCGGGTATTCGGGAAAAAGGTGAACATGTCCTGCTCGAAAGGGGGCACCCAACACTCACGAATTTGCATAAAAATGTGTTGATTGTCTGACACCGCACAGCAGTACTCTTGCCAGACAATCAAGTGATGGACCAGAAATCCAGTTGCACGATGTCACATTTACGGATTTTGATAAAACTAAAAACGATATGGTCAGTTTAAACTATTATACTTGTCTTCTGTGAACAAGTGCAGAGCTTCTGAAAGAAAAGAAACAAAACGTTTAAGAAATACATGTAGTTTCTTTTCACAACTCAGTGAGGGGCGTTTTTTTAGGTCTCGGACAAAATATTTCTTTTATAGTTGACTCGGTATAATTGATAAATGCTACTGAGCTTATGGTGAAACTCGGGGACTTCAGTTTTTAGAAACATTGACCCAGTTCAAGTAAATTCAAAACGTCAATGCTGAAGAATAACCAGTCTCGATTACCCGACGATATACACGCTATCACAAATCAACACATAGTGATTGTCCCTGTTGTATATCCCTTGCAAAAATAGTGTTCTTATTTACAGATTTCCCATCTCTGGACACGAAGGGTGTCCCAAAGGACACTCGGTTGACGTTTCATCCAGATCTGGAAATTCCTCTTCTAAAGACCTGGTTCAAATCCTGCAAAACT
Organism: Haliotis cracherodii; assembly: GCF_022045235.1. Lineage (NCBI taxonomy): Eukaryota > Metazoa > Mollusca > Gastropoda > Lepetellida > Haliotidae > Haliotis > Haliotis cracherodii. Next base: position 69,384,613 of record NW_027266264.1, read on the forward strand.
CCTTCCGCCGAGAAACTACGTTTTTATGCAAACGAACTCAACAAGGGACACACACGCCAGGAGAGACCCAAAATTACCCCAGCTAGGTTGAAAATCTGGTGGAAAAATGAGAAACAGAAAGTGAGGAGACTTCAAAGAGAGCACTCACAGTTGCCAGGGCAACCTGAGTACGAGCAGACGACACGGTTGCCAGGGAGACCTGACTACGAACAGGAGTCACAGTTGCCTGGGCGAGGGTCTCGGTCGGTGATGTTGTCCGGCATGGGGTCGTTGCCAGACAAACCCGACCTAGATGGCGGCGGGGAGGCGCGTGACCTTGTATTCACAGGCGAACTGACCTCCATGCAAACAGACGAGCTTCCTTCATGTTCCTTCCCGGATATGTTGTGATGTTGTTTTCAACATACATGTATTTTCTTATAATGAACCAAAATATGGTGACGCATTAGGGAGGTTGTTCTCGTGAATTTCAACAGTGATGTGTGTTCAAGATCAGTTCCAGATGGTAGGGAGGATACGGGTATCCCAGAAGACTCACTACCGCAATTTTCTGTGCAGAGTTGCGTCGCCTATAGCCGTACCAGGATCCGTTGATGGGTTCGATTCACCGATATTCCATGATAATGACCCTTGATCTGTCGGGAGAATACCCGTGCTCATTGAATTCACCATTGTGTTATGTCTACGAACTGTGTCCCTTCGGGTTTTCCTCCCACATTAAGCTGATCTGAACGTCGGAATAGTTCCCGTGAAGATCCGGGGTAATATAGGCCTTCAGCAACCCATGCTTGTCGTAAGACGCGACTAACGGGGTTGGGTTGATGCATGTCATCGTACCCCAGTTGCGTGGATCGATGCTCATGATGTCAATCACTGGATTGTCTGGTCCATTATTTACAGTCCGCCGTCATATAGCTGGAATATTTCTAAGTACGGCGTTAAACAACAAACAAACAATACAGTTTAAACTCACTCAGTTCCCGAAAAGACATGTTTACGTATGTTTGTTTGTTTCAACAGCAATCAGATGGTAACTGATTGAATGATTGTTTACAGCATCACAAAGGACCCGTGAAGATCCGGGTTATAGAATAGGTCTTCAGCAACCCATGCTTTCCATAAAAGGCGACTATGCTTGTCCTGATCGGGTGGTCAGGCTCGCTGACTTGGTTGATGCATGTCATTGTATCCATATTGCTTGATGTCAATCACTGGATTGTCTGGTCCAGACTCGATTATTTACAGACCGCCGTCATATTGCTGACATATTGCTGAGTGTGGCGTTAAACAATAAACAAACAAACAAACAAACAAACAAACAGCATCACAAACCCTGTTTCCTCTGTATGACAGTTTCCTGGACACTGTGACATACTGACTTCGCATTCCACCATATAAGAGGGGATGAAATGTGGCCTAAATAAAATATTCTACTCAACTTTATATTGACAATCAGTTTTGTCTCATGGTAAGGATGGAAAATATTCTTATCGAAAGTGGAGTGGTAGATATAAAATACATGTGTCTGTTGTATAGTATTTTTACCAAATAGTATTTTAGGATTCATTTCACAACATGTTCCATGTCATATTTATGTAGTGTTGTATGGACATGATACACAATGACAATATTGTAGTGCACTAGTGCCCTTTAATGAGGATCGGATGGTTACAATGGTTGAAGATCCGGGGCAGAATAGGTCTTCCATTATCCATGCTTGCCGTAAAAAGCGACTATGCTTGTCGTAAGAGGCGACTAATTGGATCGGATAGTCAGACTCGCTGACTTGGTTGATTGATGCTCATGATGTCAATCGCTGGATTGTCTGGACCAGACTCGATTATTTACAGACCGTACTCATGCAGCTGGACTTTTGCTTGTTAAACAACAAATCAGCAAACCATGATGCCTGGTCCATACACCTTTCACTGGCCGCCGAGATGTAGATGGAAAGTGGCTGACTGCGGGCTAAAACAACATTCATTCACTCCTTATCAGAAGAAGTCAGTATCACTAAGTATGCCATAACAAGGTCTTTTCAGCATTGTGTTTCTTTCTCATTTATTTAAGAGAAGTAGTTGAAGCTCACGTAAAATACACTCACTGTGGCTGCAGTAGAATCGCCAGATTGTCGTTTTCATTTTCGAGTGAGTTAGATTTCACGCTGCTTTTAACAGTATTCCAGTTATAACAAGGCGCGTCAGCTTAGTGTAGGAGGAAAATGATGCAGTGATGCAGGTCTCAGACGTTTACCACTTCGGTGAAACCCACGAGCACGGGAATGGTACTGGCAAACATAGAAACATAATCGGGCCGAACCGGGATTCGAACCCACAATCATAGGTTTCTGGCGTGCCCAAGGAACGAAACTCTGCACAGCAAATCGCGGCGCCTTAGACGACTGGGCCACCTATGCCCCCTTATTCGAACTCTACACACGGTGAACTTATAAGTTATTTAATCAAACATTTTACAAAGCAGGATAACATTTTCCTGAATTTTCATGTTCATACTTTGGCGTAATGTCGATGGACATGTCGAACGTAAACAGACAACGATCCATGCCATAAGCTCACGTGATGAGCTTTAAAATATATATTTTTTTATAACCCCTTTCAGGCCATGAAATGGTTGCTGGTTGCAGAAGGGACTGTGCGTGATCGTAGCAGCTAACCCCCGATTGTTGACTCCAAGACTGTGAAATTGCGTGGATCGATGCTCATGATATTAATCACTGGATTGTCTGGTCCAGACTCGATTATTTACAGACCGCCGTCATAAAACTGGAATATTGCTGAGTGCGGCGTAAAACAACCAACCAACCAACAAACCAAGACTGTGTGCATTCTACAGTTGTAAGAAAGTTGCACTTTTATGTCACTTCATATGGTTAACAAGGGAGATTCTTGAAGAGTGTTATCATTTTCGGGTCTGCATTCGGACATCCTCAGGAAGAGTTTAGTTTTGTAAGAGGCCTTTCTCTGTGTATCCATGCAGGGCTATGACGACTAAACAGTAGATATACGAATGTCGTGTGTCTATGTTAAACTATCGGAGGTATGACAGTGGTATCGCCACGTTGATTTGGGAACCCTCGGGTTTGGGGTATGTAAGTATAACTGAATGCATATCACATTCTGCTACACATGCATTTTGCCGAATACCTATCCAGCGTTAGTATTTGGTACAAAATTGAGATATAATGCTCAAATCAAACAGAAAAAATACCCCGATTGCATTTGTAAGGTTTAAATACGATTAAACTTCGAAATTGAATTTCAAAGCAATTCACAAACATCGAAAATGAACATTTGAAGTTCCAGTCTCATTAAAATCAGATCTTAGTTCTCGCTATGCTAAACAAAGTTGCTTAATTAGATTGTTGAAGTTCCAAAATGGGGCTTGTCCCGGAATAACACGAGTTGGGCACGAATGGCGACATTCATGACCAACTGGTAGGCTTACGGAAATATGCGAGTGGTGACGAATGCTCTTTGCAGTTGCCAGCATCAATCATTGCTCTGTCAATCGCATCCATATCAATTCACCATCGAACTCAAATTTCAGCGTTGGATCAGTTAAAAATTATGTGTCCCTCCGATATTGGCCGAATACACTGGTTCCACTATTGGTACGCGCCGCAAGCGCTTTTAGCTTAGGTAGACAGAATCCCAGTCAAAGAACGGAATCAAAGGCTTAGGTCGAATGACGTCACACGTCTTATCGTGACGTAATGTCCCTTATTACGTGATTCTTGGCCAATGTCACGCTGACCTTTGTTTGGGCCTCGTGAATATAATTTGTTATAACAACACTGTCATCCTTGTTTTATATCAAGTTCTGTCCATTTTAGCTCTACGAATACGGCTATTTCGCAGGGCATTATCGTTTGCATAATCCGTCAGTCCATTCTGGAGTCCGTTGGGCAGGTAATGGCAGACCTCGGGCTTCTGAAAATGTTTGTTTTTTTTTTTGTTTTTTTTGTTTTTCGTTTTGTTGTTGTTTTGTTTTGGTGTTTTGGTGTTGTTTTTGTTTGTTTTTCATGGGGGGGGGTGGGGGGGGTGTTTGTTTGTTGTTGTTTTGGTGTTGTTGTTGTTTGTTTGTTGTGTTTTTTGGTTGTTTTTTTTTTTGGGGGGGGGGGGGGGGGGGGGGCAGTCCAGTGATTATCATCATGAGTATCGATGTACGCAATTGGGATACGATGACATGCATCAACCAAGTGTGCGAGTCTGACCACTCGATCCCGTTAGTCACCTCATGCGACAAGCATAGGTTGCTGAAGATCAATTATACCCCGGATCTTCAGGGCTCGACCAACAATATGAGTGAGTGAGTGCATTGGGTTTAACGCCGCCTTTAACAGTATTCCAGTTATATCATGGCTTGTCAGCTTAATGTGGGTGGAAAGCCGGACGTTTACCACTTCGGTGAAACCCACGAGCACGGGTATGGTGCTGACAAACCTGGAAACATAATCGGGGTGAACCAGGATTCGAACCCACAATCATACGTTTCTAGCGTGCCCAACTTGGACGACTGGATCACCCTTGCCTACAATATGAGCTGACATTAGATGATAATGAGTTCTTACACGTCTTCCACCCATTCCCAATAAGAATTACAATATACACACAAATCTCTAATTTCATATGTGCACTTCCTAAAATATAAAGATAGCTATGAAACATAGCTCACTCTCAATACGTATCTTAGCTATAGTGTATAGCAAAAACGCAGATTGTTTCGCAGACTGATTTTATCAACCCGTTGTGTTATTATAAATGACATAAAATTGATATTAAAAGATATTGATGATTTTCAAAATGACACATACCAAATTGTGAGTGGTATTGGTGTATGGTATGGTTCATTGCATTGATTCAGCTTTAAGCCATTTCACTTAACCTCGAAGTGAAATATATATCTGCAGCAATTTAGTCTAGAAATTAAATTAAAAACAGAGAAAATTGTGACTAAACTTTGATTGAATGCTGTGTAGATCTAACTTAAGTTACTTCAGGATGATGTCATTGCATTCAACATGATGTTGAAAGAATGAAAACCAGGTAATTTCATACGTTTCTCTTTTTGATGAAAGTTGGGACTGAAAAGAATTAGGGGGCACTGGTAAGTTTTAGAGCTGCCAGTCCACAAGAACTCACAGTTTCAAAAGCCAGCGGGAATCACATCTATACTAGTCACCACTTACAAAAAGCATAGGTTGCTGGGGACTTATCTTCTCACCTCTGATAACAAAATATAAGTGAGAGTACATCTTGCAACATTTCTGTAGGTTGAAAGTTATAACTCAGTGGTTAATTGCATGAGCAGCAAAGTCACAAGCAACAATCAGCCATGTCACAAGCAACTATCAGCGAAGTTACAAGCAACAATCAGCAATGTCCAGCAACAATCAACAATGTCACAAGCAACAATCTGCAAAGTTACAAGCAACAATCAGCATCAAAGTAACAACATTTTGACCATCCAATCCTCATTTTCAGCCACAGCTGTAACTGTAAGCATGGTATACTGGTGAACTGGCCGTGCCAGGATCCGCTGGTGGTGAGTGGTAATGTCACTTACATACTCTTACCATACCTTCTATCATGAACATTAACTAAAACCATCAACATCAGTTTCAGTGACGAGACAACAGCAGACATGTTTTATTCTTGTTTTATTCATCCTCATCTTTCATCTTCCCCCCACCTGAGAACAAACTGGAAAGGAATGACTTGCTTGACCCAGCAGCTTTTGCACTAAGTCGTTCTGGCTTCTTTTCACTTCCAAGTTTTTGCTTCTTTGCCAAAATCTCATCTTCAGTGTCTCTCAGTTTGAATTTAAAGTCCTGCACCTCAAACGTCTCTCCCTGTTTCCGTTTCCTCTGCTCAATGTCTTTCAACATTCTACTCTTTTCAAAATTCTGTTTATGGAAATCCGCTTCACGTTTCACCTGAGAGATCTCTGTCCTCATTCTTTGTTCGTGGACTGCCTTCTCATAGGCCAGTCTTTCATTGAGATGTGCCCATTTGAATTTAGGCAAATATTTGATGTTCCAGATTTCTTCAAACCATGGATGTTTCCTTTTGCCTCCTATCTGCTGGTTGTTTAGGTTGGCTGCCACTTTCTTCGCCTTCCTCTTGTCCTCGAACTCCACCCAACCTTCACTGAAACACCTCACTTTCTTCCCTCGCTTGTGGGCTTTGGCTATAAAAGAAGACAATAAATACAACTAACTGTGACAGTTATACATTATACATGATACTTTATTCTCAAAATTACAAAGAAACTGCAAGATTATCTTGCAGTACCCAGTAGGATGAGATGGTAATGTGACTGTTTACCTTCTAGTGCCTCATAGGCAGATTGGAATGAAAACTGAGTGCACACTGATTCACTGACTGGGGTAATAATGTAGCACGTCGAGCATGTGATGTGTGGATTTGGTGCATTATAAATATGCAAACATTATTATTACCTGACCCACATAATCCAGATTATCACTTTTCATATTAAAGAATCCAAACCATGGCCTGGTTACAAAACAAAGGAATCCAATGAGTACTCAAATTACATTGCACAAACTGCAAATTGTCATGGGTTTGGGGTCATCTGCGAAACATATTACTTCAATATCAGACGATGGTTGAATATTGCACAAAACTCATGAATGTACTACTAATTTGATTTCCACAAGTCACAACAAAGTCATATCATCAGTTGAAGAAAACAGGCACTACTCACTACTACACCACAAAACAGTCCTATGTATTCACAATTTATGGAGTATTCTATCTTCATCACGTGTTTACAATATCAGTCCACGTACCACCGAACATTGTGATAGAAGCTGACTCAGCTAATTTCTCGATAACAGGCCACAGAAAGTCTGGTACCACATACACGATGGGTCCACTGGTCACAGTTATCACAGGATACAGCATGTTGATTGTTTCTGACATTCTTCTCGCATGCAACACATCGAAAGGCCATTGCGAATAATTGTGATCTGACATCACCATGTTGGGCCTCTTAAATATAGTTTCAGCTTGACATTGAGTTAAATTGAGTAAAGGTACTTAAACTTCAATCATATAGTGTTTTCACAATAAGTTAGTCGGCAAGTAAATTGGAGTAGGGGGCTAATTTCTAACATGTCTAAGGTAAACTTGTTTTAACATTTCACAATTATTTTTGTTTGTAAGAGATGATGTGAGTTAATTTAATTTATTTTACTTCAAAGCATGTTATGTTTTCACAGCAAGTTGAGTTGCGTATAGGGTAAGTTGAAATTTTGTTGGAGTAGAGGCTAATTTCAAATGTAACATTTCACAATCATTGGTGTTTGCAAGTAATCATGTAAGTTTAATTTCATTTATTTGACCAAGGTAAAAAAAAATAAGGTGCCATTTTCTCCAGGCAATAGTAGTCGTTTTGCGCTTGAGGCAAGGTGACGTTTTCCCCAATCGGTAACGTTTTACTGAAGTGCCGCAAGTATAGCTATAACCCTTGATGATGTCTGGTCATAAACTGGTCACAATTGTTTTGTTTATTTTCCATATATCATTTATATTCCTCCATTTTCCTGTCTTTAATAGGTCTAACAAAGTTTAAAAGTTTCAAAATCTACTTTCCTCAAGAAGTATTACATTTTTAGTGAGTTCCTCTATTCATTATGTGTAATCATGTATTGATCATGCACTGTATGTACCTTGGACTTACATATCTAATGTGGAGTGAGTGAGTGAGTGAGTTTGGTTTTACGCCGCTTTTAGCAATATTCCAGCAATATCACGGCGGGGGACACCACAAATGGGCTTCACACATTGTACCCACGTCGGGAATCGAACCCGGGTCTTGGGCGTGACGAGCGAACGCTTTAACCATTAGGCTACCCGACCGCCCCTCTAATGTGGAGTGTATTGATCCTGTCAAGGCTTTGTATTTTTGTCCATTGAGGTTCTTGTCCCCCAAACTCACTATATAACAAAATTGTGCACATAGACAGTGGCATACAATACATAGCTAGTTAGGCAATGTTTACTTCCTTTGTTGTACAATGCTACACTAATCTACGATAACAGGGATACCGATCCTATACTTCATATTTTCAGCATGAACAATAATGAATTGTCTGTCACATGATGTGTATCGTGTTGGGTTAAGAAAATGACTTGGGTATGAAATTTGAGACTGAAGTGACGTGATCACAATCAACCACAGACGTTCATGGTAGATTTGCAAATCAATGTACCATATACCTTTGATTTTGTGTACGAAATTTCTCATTTCTAGGGTACAAATTCGTTTGGGGTATGCTACATACACACACCATAACGTACATAAATGGTTTCGTGGCTAAATAGTTATTTGAATCAAAGTCTGAAGCAAATCGAGCGTTACTTTGAAAAAAATGCTACTTTCTAGTTTCTAGAAGGCCAATCAACATCGATCAAAAAACATGTCGAAGTATGATTGTGATCGAATACCGAACAAGCATAATACTTACTGTCTGGCTGTAAGAAAATCTTTCCTATTTCCCCATACTGGCAAAAAATACTTCGGATCGTGGTAACGTTCATCATCATTGGGATTCTACTAAGGAATATTATGCCAGGTTCTTTGGGTTTCTTCGTTTTTGACTTTGGTTTTGGTTCAGATTCATCTGAAACGTGAACGTGTTCCTCGTCGGACGCCATCTTGAGAGCCGAAAGGCCTTTACAGCGTTTATACCACTGTTACCTTAACAGCGAAAAGTAGCACGCGCTGCACTGGAGCATTGCATTTAAAATCCGGAAAAAACATAATATGTTTTCCAGGCACTTGTAAATTTGAAAACTTTTCATTGTGAATTGTGTATATATGATGCATATATGACTCCGTCATGTAAGTCACCCCGCTAAAACGCACATTTACTACAATATAAAAGAAGTGTTATTGTGTAGAGGGGTCATAGGAAACTACACCATCGATTCGTGTCAATTATTTTCAAAATAGGTGTAATTTATATGTCTGAAAGGTAATTTAATTGTGAACTTAATATTTGTTCCTCTTCGTGGGGTTTCACATTACACACTGCTTGGAATAAATCGGGATATAAACCTGGTATATCACCGTGTTGTTAGATTTTATATAGCCGACTTCGTACCTACAGAGGAATATGTGTTAAACAGTCACGCATGATACGTGAATGCCGACCCACCAGAACATACACCCTCACCCCTTAAACAACGCCCCCTGATGTAAGATGTCATTACCCCCGTCACCCCTTTACCGGCACGGCTAGCGTGATCCACCCCCTCCTGCCCTCCAGTGTGGTAATAAAACATTTAAAACCACTATTATCCATTTATCAAATTACCTGTCAGTTTAATCCCAGTACAAGTCATACCTATTTATACTATCCAGACAGTCGTTCCCCGTGTGTCGTGGGGTAGTACTTCAGACCCGGGTTGCTTCTGCGCGCTACCCTAACACGATGAACAGAGTGGAGGAGGACACGCACTGGCTAAAGTTTGGTTTCGTAAGTTGGTTCTGATACCCAGTTTGCTTTTGTAAAATGTCCAATCTGGACTGGATGGAGGATTAATTTAGTTAAGGCAGTTACCTCGATGGGTTAAAATAGTGCAAGAATCGTAAAGATGGTGACACTAGACTTATTCACAGCACTATTGATCGTGTTTTACTTGTTTGTATGAACAGTGAGTTGTTTCATACTTACCAAGCACATGCGTAAACCCCATACACGCAGAGTACATGTAATTACTTGTCGATACATTTGTTCACTATACATCTCTATTCCTAATAATCAAGCAGATGTACGAAGCCTTTTAGGGACATTTGTTGTTTTTTTCTTTTTCTTCTTGAAATTTCAAGGTACTAAGTTGAAATTTCAAGATGTTATGTTGAAATTTCAAAATGCTAAGTTGAAATTTCAAGATACATACTAAGTTGAAATTTCCAGATAATGATCTTGAAATTTCAATATGATAAGTTGAAACTTTAAGATTTTTACTGGAAATTTCAACTTATTATCTTGATACTTTAAGAAAGGGTCGACATTTAAAGATGCTATGTTAAAATTTCAAGATGCTAAGCTGAAATTTCAAGATATATACTAAGTTGAAATTTCAAGATAATGATTTTGAAATTTCAAGATAGTAAGTTGAAACTTTAAGATTTTAATTGGAAATTTCAACATTTCAACATTTTTAGTATCTTGAAATTTCAAGGAAAAAAATATGAAATAAAATGGCCTTGAAAGGCTTCCGTACAGATGTTACACATTATTCCTAGAGTGTCACGGACAAAGCTGTCTTTGGCTTGTCTCAACATGGTGTCTACAGCGACATATGTCCTCTATCCTCTAGAAAAATCCTTCAAGAGTTCGAAGTCGGACATCCCCCACCCCAGAATGTAAACACAGACAAGACCATGCTTTGATCTAAACATGATTAGGAATGTGTTTAATTTCTAAACAGAATACACATTTGGTGTGTTCTACCTAAACGCATTTAGGTCTTAACACTTGAAATAAGCTATCTCACAGCCTAAACACCACCTAAACACAAGATCCGGTACTCTGAACAAGTTCAGAATTTAAACACATTAAAACATGTTTAGAATCTAAACACCTTAAAACATGTTTAGAGTTTAAACATGTTTGAACATCTCCAGATTTTAAACATGTTTCGCACTCAGCAATATTCCAGCTATATGACGGCGGTCTGTAAATAATGTAGTCTGTACCAGACAATCCAGTGATTGATATCATGAGCATCGATCCACGCAATTGGGATCGATGACATGCATCAACCAAGTCAGCGAGCCTGACCACCCGATCCCGTTAGTCGCCTCTAACGACAAGCACAGTCGTCTTTTACGGCAAGTATGCATGTGTTGCTGAAGACCTATTCTAGCCCGGATCTTCACGGGTGGTAGTGTGAAGGACTACTTATCAAGACGTTGCAGTTTCGAACCCATCCAGTTTAAAATTCTTTGTGTTCGTCAATAAATTGTTGCTGTATGCGTAATAGTATTTCTCTCATACAGGAAACTGACAATAAAAGTATGTCTGATTACTGATTTCTACCATAGACCCATAACTTAGTTTAGTTAACACCACCCTCCCACCCCCGAAATGATCCATTTATACAGCTTAACCAGTGTTTTTTTACATTTTGTGAGTTAGAAAACAGCTGTTGACTGCGTGTGTTCGACCGTACTCAGCGTCTGTACATGGGTAGAAGAATCCATGCACAGCGTACATTAAATTGGCATCCTTGACTACATACCGGCGACACATCCTGAATACATGTCTCATAAATTGTACCTAGGTCTATAGGAGTATACAATTACACAAGGAACATCTACTGTAGACAAAGTGAAGGAATGTGTCCGGTGTCGCTGGGGGATTAGAAGGGAACCTGTTTGGCCAACGTCGCCGCTGTTTAACGCTCGGGTTGACAGTCATGTTGTTGGACAGAGGATAATGTGCTTCAGAGAAATGTACATGTTATTACTTCACCGTTAAAACTGCTGTTACTGTTATGGCCCACAGAAGACGTCTATGTGTCATTAGAATAATCTTTATTGTTAAATTTGGGGAACGGGGGGCCCAGTCGTCTAAGGCGCTGCAACTTTGTGCAGAGTTGAGTCCCATTGGCAAGGCAGAAACCTTTGATTGTGGGTTCGAATCCAGGTTCGACCTGACTATGGCTCTATGTTTGTCAACACCATACCTGCGCTCGTCGGTTTCACCAAAGTGGTAAACATCCTAGACCTGCATCACTTCGGGCTGCCCTCTTATAGTAAGCTGACACGCCCTGAAGTAACTGGAATACTGTTCAAAGCGGTGTTGAAACCAATTCACCCACTGCTGTTAAATTGACCAAGGCCATAGCCTTGTGTTAGCAGAAATGTAAATGTCCGATGTTACACCTGGGGATTTCAGCCCAGTGATAAAACAGCCATTGTAAGGTTGTGTTCCAACCGCTTACGGCCGACATAGTTTTGGAGCTTTCCCCCCAACACTTAGGTGACACACTACATGTGTAACATTGGAATAAACAAAATCATTATCCACATTTAAATTATTCGTTCTCAACAGTGCTTACCTATGTATTCCACTTTTTGAATTATTACAGATTCTGATGGTGTTGCTGTTGGAAGACGTCAGAGCTGACCCGGATCCTTGTAAGGTTGGCATCAGTCAGTGTTAATATCCACATGACACATGATAGGACTGTATGAGCGTGATTCACTCAATCATGTGCTGTATTTCCCTGGAAGGTGTTACCACAGACAACTGAGGTTATTTCCAGATGACCGCCTCCGTGGTCTAGTGGTTGAGCGTCCGCCCGGAGAGCGGAAGGTCCGGGGTTCGATCCCCGGCCGCGTCATACCAAAAGACGTTAAAAGATAGTACTTGTTGTTACCCTGTCTGGCGCTGGTCGGCTCGGAGTCCGTATACTGCGTCTGAGTGGGGTATTCATGTTAAACTGCGGCATGGTATCTCAGAGAGCTAGCACTATAAATCGGCATCAGTCCGGACTAGTACAAGCAGCCACACACACGTGCATGCACGTCGCTATATAAGTGCAATAATCTTGGACGCGACGTTAAACCCCATTTCACCTCACCTTATTTCCAGATATTACGATTGCTACCAGCTATATAGCTGATTTCAGAGTCCGGCATAAAAACCAATGGGTTATCTTCGCTCCTGTGTCATCATTCAAGGATAGCTTCCACCTTGATTACGCGTTGTAGTATTCCTACTACCACTGCTCTAGACCCGTGTAGATTCCGGGGTAGAATAGGTCTTCAGCAACCCATGCTTGCCGTAAAAGGCGACTATGCTTGTCGTAAAAGGCGACTAACGGGATCGGGTGGTCAGGCTCGCTGACTTGGTTGATGCATGTCATCGATCCAAATTGCGTGGATCGATGCTCATGATATTAATCACTGGATTGTCTGGTCCAGACTCGATTATTTACAGACCGCCGTCATATAGCTGGAATATTGCTGAGTGCAGCGTTAAACAACAAACCAGCCAACCAACCAACCAACTTCGTCCTACCTTTTAAAAGGTCGATATTTTGCCGTTGTATTGCTAATGTATTCGGGGAAGCGTAGAAATATATTTCTTTGAGAGGCATTTAGATGTTGGAGTACTAGGTAAGGATATGATATATGGATGAACAACTTCTTTATTACAATTAGGAGCGACGTTTCGTTGTAGGTTCTAACACCATTACACTTCACTTGTTTGATAACGGTACTGTGATAACGGTGTTAGAACCTACACCAAAACGTCGCTCCTAATTGTAAAAAAGAAGTTGTTCATCCATATATCTTATCCTTACGTAGAAATGTATGTTTAATGTCGCACAACTATGTCTCACCTGTATTTAAACACCCTCCGTAATATTTGCCATGTCATGGCGGTGTTCCAGGCGCTGTCTTGCAGGGAGGGGACTGTTTGTAAACTTGTGGAAGTATGCGCACCACTGTGCGCAGTTGTTCCAGTCTGTACGACTCCAGGTGAGCTATTGACAATAACATGATCAAAAGATAACATGGGGAACTTTCAATGGTCGACCATGTACCTTGTTACACATGATAAAAACCACAATGGCAATGCCAATACAATAGCACAAAATCTATTCTAACAAAGACCCAGGCAAGTACTAGACATATGTCTATGCTTTCTGAAAGATAGTCATCAAGTCATACTAAAAGGCTGGGAGACCTAAAGTAACACGTGGCCTTATACGTCAAATTGGGAATTCCCTTTCTGCTCACGTCACCTTTATGATTAAACGTATATTTAACTAATCAAACGATATATTTGTTTCACAAAGCCTACACCCAAGCCGCTCCGTAAAATAAGTTCTATAACCAGAAATTTTATCTTTGCTTGACAAATGGTTCAGCTCCAGCAAGGACCAGCAACCCATGTGCCGAAGGCAGTCCCCTGATTACTACATTCGGCCAGGACAAGGTTTGCACGGAGGGGGTTGGCTGCCCCGGGGGACTGGGATGTGTTGGAGAGTCTGTCGGCAGCCAGGGGCGGTGCTGTCCCACCGGTGGACTACAGTCAGTCAACAGTAAGTAATACAAAACTAGAAACAATGCCAACGTGGTACTGAATTCAGGTAAAACAACCTAAAGGCTATCATGTGTACAGTGAGAGCTTTTTTCGCAGCAGTCAGCAATATTACAGCTATATATCACATCTTCCTGAGGCAATGGGGTTACTGACTGTGTCAAGTTGACTCCCTTGCCTCGGGAAGATGGCTCTATCACCTCTGCCTGTAAATAATAACTTCTGGGAAACGTGACTTTTTACAGTCAGTTAGCCCCCTTGCCTCGGGAAGTTGGTAAATAATACAGCCAGGGCGACGCAGATCGGCATTGGGTTGCACGAACAACGACCCTAGCCGTTAAGCCATTACGATGACACACTACGATACAATCACACATTGTAACCATCAGATCCTCAAAAATGGAGTGTTACGACAACAGGGAGTACTGTGCCTCCAAATGGAATCTCCAAATGGAGGGACTGAGTATGGTTTACGCCGTTTTAAAGCAACATTTGCCTTCGACGCGACGAGCGTTTCAACCATAAGGCTACCCCACCGCCCCTGTAAATTTGCTATCGCCCCGGCCACGAAAAACGTCTTAAATTGTCATTTGCACTTGTAAAACAATGTAACTTAGTACACATTCTATATTCTAAACACCCACAACTGGAAGGCTTTGTGTTGCAATACCCACCAGCCATGACAGATTAACAAAAGTCAAATGAAAAATCGGGTGTTCTTTAACTTCTTTTAAGTAGTACATATGTAGCATGCTATTGGGCATAAACAGTACACCTTTGTCTAACGGTCACTTATCTCAATTCATTAAAGCTAGGAAGCCCGGTTCATGTCCTGCGTCAACTGGGAACGGCATCTGTTTCAACTTCTGCGGCCGAGACATCGACTGTGTGGACGGTCAGAAGTGCTGCTTCAATGGTTGTGGCCACGCATGTGTCGACCCTCAACGTGAAACGTCACAAGTACAAGCTCCTCACAGCAACACGGCACCCTTGACGTCAAACCCCTCGTCATCGCCTGCCACTCCTGGGACCTGTCCTACAGTGAAGACGTTTGGCGCTTGTGTCCGAATGTGTCGGTCT
The DNA here is from genome assembly GCF_022045235.1 of Haliotis cracherodii. Lineage (NCBI taxonomy): Eukaryota > Metazoa > Mollusca > Gastropoda > Lepetellida > Haliotidae > Haliotis > Haliotis cracherodii. The sequence goes on from NW_027266264.1 coordinate 69,399,806, forward strand.
GACAGCGAGTGTTCTAATGGCACAAAGTGTTGTAGTAACGGGTGCGGTTGGACTTGTCAGTCTCCACTTCTCCCACCAAAGCCAGGCACGTGCCCGCGAGACTACAACAACGAACCCTGCTTCTCACGCGACCAATGTCAGCACGATTCCAGCTGTACCGGAAGTTGGAAGTGTTGCACGACAAACTGCGGGAGACAGTGTCGAGAGCCCAACAGCACCCCAGCCCCCCGCCCTGGAGTGTGTCCCGCCATCAACAGAGCTCCAGCTTTCGCCGTTAGCTGCAGTGTCCGCTTTGATCTGTGCCTGGTGGACGTGCAGTGTCCAGGGACGATGAAGTGTTGTGAGTCTGCTTGTGGCAGGAAGTGCCAGACTGCCCTGCCCCACGTGGCGGGCGGTAAGCGTGGCCAGTGCCCTGCCCCTGAGGACAACCCGAGTGGGTATGGGGCCACCCTGTGTGTCAGCTTCTGTTCCGTGGATTCGGACTGCCCCGTGACCCAGAAGTGTTGTCTGAGGAGCGACGCTTGCAGTCGCATCTGCACCAAGCCCATCGCCTGACATCTACAACCCCGCAATGTCCTTTTGCTATCCTCTACTCTGTTGTCATTCGTCACCACTCGCATGTTTCCGTAACCTACATTCAGGTTATCCCGGTATCTGTTCAGTGAATTATATGCATTTCTATTGAATATACACTAACAGTTTTAGCAGAAAAAGGGCCCCCGGTCGATCCTCAAATCATTCGTAGCGCTACGACAGGCGTATTTAAGTCTATGTAACTTTTGACTTAAGCTAGTCGTAGCGCTCCGAAGGCATAATTTTGTGGATCGGGACCTAGGCATATATAGCAATACAGTGACACCCCTATGACTCAAAGTCCTCGGAAACAGGCCGCGTTATCCATAGTTCGAGGCGATACTTAGAGCATAGAATAGATGAGGGTACATCTATGTCCCACGCTAATCAGTAGCAGTGTGTGTTTTTAATAATCCACAGTTATGAAATAAGTAACGTGTGGTAATCGTAGTTAGAATGGAGACGTTCGAGTATTTTACATATTGTGCTACATGTTTAGCAATGACAAGCCTCGTGAAGTAGAACCGCGTTTAATATTCAGGAAACCCAATTCGCAAACTGTTGGGAACGTACAAAGGGACATAACCCTGTCGCCACGAGCCTAATTCACGACTTAGCTCTTCTGCACTGAGTAACAGTGCCTCACCATTCCAATTACCTCAACGTCTCGGGCCAGTTGTCACTACTATACAAGTGATTCAAGTAATTTAAACCAACTTTTCTTCTCACTTATGCCTTATGCGTACTGTCCATATATAATTGTCTTACAAAAATGTATACATGTACGTTGTACTAACGTACGTCCTTTCATGAGTTCTAAGTGTAATAAAACTTTTCAACGGTCGGAACCACGATGTGAATTCATACTGCGTTGTTATTTAAACTACGGAGGTTGTGCCGATATCAGAGCAGAGCTCGAGATGATGAAATATTCTTCAACAAAACATACCAGGTTTATCAATCATGTCAGAAGTGCTGTCTACATATATCTGCTACTTTTTATATAACATCTTTTTGCAAATGTCAAATAAACTGTTCCAGCACCAATGCGACAAACCATTGTGTATTGTATAAGACCATCTCTCAGCATATGCTCACTCCACCATCTAAAGAAAGCTAAAATTTGTATTCCAGCCTTTTGTAAATTAGCTCATCCCTTGGATTTTGTGTTTGTTACTTGGCCCATTTGGGCTTATATTTGAAAAAATGGAGACCGGGGGGATATTTCATCTTCTGATGACTCTTGTTTAGATTCGCCTAAATATGAAGTGTAACAGGACAAATAAACCATGCTCTAAAATAGGTGCATTATATAAAATCAATGCATTACCCACATGCACACACTTCGATTCTGAAGTACAGGGGGCAGTGTATCAGGGTAACACAATAGACATGAGTAATTACAACCCCTTCACGCAAACTGGAAATTGCCATCAGAACGTATAGAGCCTATTGTCCTTCTCTTACACGCGTCATTATAATTATCAGCATAGAAAGACTTATAGGTATAACATCGAACAGCACAACCCTGTATACTCCTCGGACAGAAGAGAATCAATATCGAGTGCACACTGATCCCTTGACCGGGGCTAATATGTAACAGCCTCACTGAGCATCACTTATTGGAGATTATAGCCATTTTACAAGTCAATTATGATTAACATTAGAGAGATAGTATAATTATTTTACAAATGTTATCAAAATGACTACGTTTTATTCGGATATGATTCCGAATGCATACTTCAATCGTTTTCGTCTTTTTGGGATGGGGGTGCTCAGTGGTTGATGGGATGTTTTCGAGAAAAAATAGTGATTATGGTTTTACGCCGCTTAAAATTAGCAATATCACGGCGAAATATTTAAAAAAAAAAAAAAAATAGAACAGACTCATGGAGAGTCTGAGTCAGATGAAACAAATAGGCTACTTCTGACGTGGACATTATTGGACCATTTAGCTCGATGTTTGATTATGATCCCTTTGATTCGGAAATGGACATTCGTGCTCCGACTACAAAATAATAAAACAAAGGCTTTGAAGAAAATGCTGGAAATATCCACGAAGATTCGATCTTGACAATCATCAAACTGTTGAAGAACCGAAAAATGACAGCTGTTTACTAGACGCTGCGCATGCGTTCCACGAAGCGGAAACCGAAACGAGCAACAAATCTTAACTGGTTCTAACGTAGCCACACGCAGTCAACAATGCACTGTTGTAGATAACATCTAGACAGGGGCCCAGTCGACAGTCAAAGCCCGACACGCTGCTTGTTTTCATTCGCCAGCAGCGAAAATCTGTAGAAGTCCCAACAACGATCAGCATCTCACTGACAATCAAGCAGCTCGCCGAAACGACAACTAAAAATGCAGAGTCCGAGTGTGTTAGAACGGCTGCGGCAGTTTGATGCATATCCAAAGACACTGGAAGATTTCCGGGTGAAAACGTTTGGTGGAGCAGCAGGTGTGCGAAATTTGAGGGTCTCGAAGCAAACCGGGTGTATCTTATCGCATCAGTTGTTATGATAGTCATACGTGTGTCAAATAAGTTCTGACCTTTCATGTCTCATCATATCTTATGTGTTAGAACTAATTGTAAAGCAATTGTGAACGTCTATCCTATGTTATATTCTGCCCTAGCGTAAAGTAGGGAAGGGTACCCCTATCTCTCCAAACCAACCAGGAATTTGAACCCTTGTGACAATACATGTATTAGAATATGGGTAGGTAGTGGATTTTGTTCTTGATGGTCGTGCATTTTATATAAGACCGCATAGATCTAGGCAAAATTCATCTAACCCAAAGATATTAAAGGTTTGCATCTGGTACGCATTTGTAATCATTCTTGTCTTACCCTTGAAACAAAAGTTATAATAAGACAAATATCTATATCATGTAATCCTTTTCCTCCATGCGGGTGTCTACATCCAAGACAAGATAAGCAGGGTCTAGTTATTAGCGAAATAACCATAAAGGGATAGAAACAAGATGTAGAATGACCATTCACTTAATTCAGCGTAATCATAAACTCCAAGCAGTCCAATGGATCAGTCTAAGAAATTTCCAATTCGGTTAAACAGCTGCCAGTCCAGATTTTGTAACACGGAACCGAACAATAAAGACATATAACTTCAGATTCAATCATGTATGGTTGATCTATACATGGAATATTTATAGCCAGTTTTCTGTTATATATTCATATATTATCAAAATGCCACTCACGGTATAAGTTCATATCTTATTCTGACTAAATCTATGAAATTCAGCTTGATATTGGACATGCATGTTGTAAAAGTTGACCGTCCATGACGAAAACAGCCCATATCGGACTGCAGGGTAGATCGGTATGTCAAACATTGCTAACATGAGATCAGATACAGTGTGAATCAGTAGCAGTACTTGCCATGATAAAGCGTAATCTTTGCCCTATGTATCAATGTATGTTTGAAGGATACTAAAAGAAAATTGTCAATCTTATTAATGTTTTGTTTTTAGATCACTATCGGAAATAATAATGCCTCAAAACCTGCATTTCAAATCATTATGCTATCATTGGCATATTTCTGCAATGTTATGTGGCTTTTTTTTCAGTGACTCTGTCCAGTGCAGTGCTGATGTTTATACTGTTTGTGTCAGAGTTCAACTATTATCTCACAAAAGAAGTGCAGCCGGAACTATTTGTGGACACTTCAAGAGGCCAAAAAATTCGAATAAACGTCGATATTACTTTTTCCAAGCTGCCATGTGCGTGTAAGTTATCCCTTGTGATTTAATATTTTGAATGGACTGTTTATTTTTGATTTTTTTCTATGACAGTTATTAAAGTATGTAAACATGATTTAGAGAAGACATATTACATTGCGTATAAATGTTTTCTGATAAATTGGGTTTCCATGTATATTAAGATGTTTTGGTTTAGCCAAATTTGATTAATGGAATACATCTGTGTGAGAGAGAGAGTCAAAACTGATATATGATGTGATGCCATCAGTGATATGTCTCAAGTTTTCTTTTCATGCCTATCATATATTCATATTTATATATATATATACATGTATACATATGATAAATGACGTCATGTTTGCAATGATGTGTTTTGTGTGAGTGGACAGTCAGTTCAATTGTTATAAGACGTCTTGCTTGAAATGGTTTTCTTATGACGGATTCATGCCAGCAGAGTAAGAAACCAGTATCAAAACACCCTAATGCCGAATTATTTTAAATTATTTTTACAAAATCGATAAGGTTCCTTGTGTAAAGGCTCTGAATCTAAAGTGAGGAAGCTTGAAAATATTCCAGATTTTATCAACACCGGCAAACAGTAGGATGGTGCAGAAGGTCGAACGGGGAACCAAATAAGAAAAGTACAAATTTTTACTCTAATATGATCCCTGAGGCTGCATTGATGTGATGTTCCAGATTTGAGTATTGATGCCATGGATGTGTCTGGTGAACAACAGATTGATGTAGATCACAACCTGTTCAAGCAGCGTCTGGATACTGATGGGAAAGCTGTCAGTGATAAGCCAGAAAAACAGGGTGAGTGCTGGTGCAAGTGGGAAAGCCTGTCCATGATAGGCCAGAAAAAACATGTTGAGTTTTATAGCAGGTGGGAAAGCCTATTGGTGATAAGCCAGAAAAACAGGGTGAGTGCTATAGTAAGTGGGAGGGAAAGCCTGTCAATGATAGGCCAGAAAATCAGGGTGAGTTCTATAGCAGGTGGGAAAGCCTATCCATTATAGGCCAGAAAAACAGGGTGAGTTCTATAGCAGGTGGGAAAGCCTGTCATTGATAAGCCAGAAAAAACAGGATGAGTGCTAGAGCAAGAGGGAGGGAAAGCCTGTCCATGATAGGCCAGAAAAACAGGGTGAGTTCTATAGCAGATTGGAAAGCCTGTCCATGACAGGCCAGTGAAACAGGGTGAGTTCTATAGCAGGTGGGAAAGCCTGTCCATGACAGGCCAGAAAAAACAGGGTGAGTTCTATAGCAGGGGGAAAAGCCTGTCCATGACAGGCCAGAAAAACTGGATGAGTTCTATAGCAGGGGGAAAAGCCTGTCATTGATAAGCCAGAAAAACAGGGTGAGTTCTATTGAAGCAGGGTTAGAAACTAACAGCTTTTGTCCTCTAGTCCTTATCATGGTAACGTATAGCAAAACCCTTAAAATGGCCCAATTTCTACTAGTCCTTAGGGTACCTTTACTACTGGGTAGTTTGGTAAGGACTACAGGACTAGTGCCAATTTCTAACGCTGTAGCAGGTGGGAAAGACTGTCCATGATAGGCCAGAAAAACAGGGTGAGTTCTATAGCAGGGGGGAAAGCCTGTCCATGATAGGCCAGAAAAACAGGGTGAGTTCTGTAGCATGGGGGAAAGCCTGTCCATGATAGCCCAGAAAAACAGGGTGAGTTCTATAGCAGGGGGGAAAGCCTGTCCATGATAGGCCAGAAAAACAGGGTGAGTTCTATAGCAGGGGGGAAAGCCTGTCCATGATAGGCCAGAAAAACAGGGTGAGTTCTATTGCAGGGGGGAAAGTCTGTCATTGATAAGCCAGAAAAACAGGGTGAGTTCTATAGCAGGTGACAGTTGTATCCGTTTGTTCGCTCTATCCGTGTTTGTTATATCCGTGTTCTACTGTAGGTAGAGGCTAGATGCCTAGAATGTAATGTACCTGTAGAGGAAACCTGTTGGCATGTAACGGATAAGGTCATTTGGAACATAGTTTAAACACTTACAAACATTCTAATCTCAGTCCTTGTTAAGATGATGATGATGTTTGTTGTTTAACGCCGCACTCAGCAATATGACAGCGGTCTGTAAATAATCTAGTCTGGACCAGACAATCCAGTGAGTGACGTCATAAGCATCAATCCATGCAATTGGGATACGATGACATGCATCAACCAAGTCAGCGAGCCAGACAACCGTTCCCATTAGTCACCTCTTACAACAAGCATAGTCACCTTTTACGGCAGGCATGGGTTGCTGAAGACCTATTCTACCCCGGATCTTCACAGGTTGTTAAGTGCATCAGAGCGTTATGAACACCACAGTCAAAAGAATCAAAACAAGGCACAATTGAGGAAACTACTATAAATAAGCAGTCCAACAGGTGTTGGGTTAAGCTCTATAGGACATCTGTTACTTGTAGACATGGCCTGAATTGATTGATTGATTGATAGAAACATTGTTACCATGCATGTTTCTATAGGTTTGTTCTAGTAACACTTATGTGTTACATATTGCATACTTTATCCTGTGAGCTGTCCTGTGCACATATGTTTTGTAAATTCCGGCCAGAAACTTTCAACATAAAGTCATGCGAGATAGATAGTCTTTAATTGTGAGTTGGAGATAAGTTATTCTTTATATTACCCATAGTCTTTTTCTTTTGAGAAAAAGCAGAAAAATGTGTGTTTCCTTATCCTAAGCGAAGACATTGGCTCAGATGACATACATCTTCCCGAGGCAAGGGAGTTAATTGACTAAAAGTCCAGTTTCCACCCTTGCCAAACTAGGCTGGAATTCTGGAGTTACATTTTGGCTTGGCTGGACGAATGAGTCTATACATAGTCCAATCAAAATCGTGAAACGAACTAGACATCCAGTTTGTAAACAGCATGGATTTCAACGGGCAGATGTCTGTCGACTGCAGGATTTGCAAAGCATGTGTACCTCCAACTGGGCATTGACAAATATTTTGCAAATCTTTTCATGTTTTAAATCAAAATGCTCAAATGATTTGATGCACTTCGCGTGGTGAGATCCTTTTATTACAATGTAGATCTTGATCATCAATCAGATAGTCTTGACTGGGCACCGCCACTTTGTTCGAAGCAATGCAAGTGATATGAGAGGTGGAATCTGAGTGGTCCGTAGGAGGGACATAGAAGGGACATAACTCGTAATAGCCACTGCTGGTTCTACGTTTGAGACTGGATATTCCAGTGTAGTTCCGCAAAGATGGAAACTGGACTATTATAGTCAGTTTACGCCCTTGCCTCGGGAAGATGGGTGACCTATTGTTGAAACAACATCTCATGATATCACTTGTTGTGTCATGGATGACCTCATGTTCAATTATTTACAACAATGTGTTCATATGACGTTGCTATGGGCTCTGTCGCAAACAATGAAATAACTGGAATGAACCAGCCAGTCAGCATGAAGCAAAAGTTATACTGAGGTTGAATTATGGGAAATAATTGCACCGATATCCATGCCCTTGGGTGATGTGTCACTGTTCTAGATATTTACATAGTTTTGTAGCAGCGCAATGGCTTGTTTCTATGCTTGCCCCTTGCGTTGTATTTAACCTGTTTCCTTAGCTTATTCACTGATAGCTTTGTCTGTTTCTTTTGCAGAATTGGGAGATGCTTCTAAAGATTTGGTTGCTGTAAGTATGATGGTTATTTGAGAATAGACTTCAATATTCTTTGTTTATAGAGATGTAAACGTAACTACCAGTGTGCACACTGCATTAATTTGCATAGCATAGCTGTTTTACACATTGTGGGCAGATCGTGTTCAACATTTCTAACTCCATAAATGCAAAAACATATTGAAGTCAAGTCATATAATAAACATGTGAAGAATAATGACTTCACAGACTGCTTATTTTATCATTACAACAATACAAAAGCAGCAAGATCAATCAACACCATAATGCAACTCAAGCCCCGCCCACTCTATTATCAACCAATCAAGAAATAGTAGTTTGTAATTTGGTGTGGCCTACTTTGTAGAGGGTTTATGGAAACGTTAAAATACATTGCTTGGTAAGACAATCAAATACCACGAAATTACTTGCAATTTTCTTTTCCATAGAAACATATAGAGAAGTATGTACATTAAGAAGAGATATCATCTAATGTGTACCAAATAATGACAAAACTAACAGTCAAGTGCTACCACAAGGACAACAGTGTCTTTATTCTTATCACAATGTGCTGCACATGATTTCCAAATTTGAGACAAATTTTGAACATGTTGAAAGGAATTATGGACTTGAATAGATATAAAAACAAATACCTTGATATTGTATTTGTGGCCTTTTATTTGTGAAATATATTGGATATATAAATAACAAAACAAACTTAACATTATGACCTTTTTGTGGGTGCGCTGTTTCATGAACATGTTTTGTTTTGTGTCTCAAGGTATAAAGTTGGTGTTTTCACTTTTAACTTGACTTTTGACACAGACAAAAAAAAACAAGCAGTGTTGTCAAACTGAGCCAGTATACATCAGACTTGAACATGTATCTTAAATATTTGAAAAATGTTTTGCGTGGCTCACATATATTGTGTTTGGGTAGTCATGGAATCTTTTATTATAAGGACAAAACGTCTACATGTAAGATATACATGTATGTAGTGTTGTTCAGAAAGTCACTCAAATAGATGCGTGTTCAACAATGTGAAATGGATCATGAAGTACGTGTCACTCCTACATGTTGTTATGGCCAGCAGAAATTCCCATGACATTATTGGAAAAAAAATCTGCTGTTTTCTCTCCAACACAAGTGAGTTCTCTGTCAGAGTTACGATACGTATGGTAACTTTATCTGCAACATGCTGTAAATCTTAATGAGTCTCCAGATTAATACCACTGCTGACCCCCTAGCCAAAAATGCAACTCAAAATCCATGCGACTCCCCCTCCCCAACCCCAATGGAATGATACATATCTGTACCTTACTCCAATCTACCTGTGAAGATCCGGGATCGTATAGGCCTTCAGCAACCCATGCTTGCCGTAAAAGGTGACTATGCTTGTCGGGATCAAGTGGTCAGGCTCGCTGACTTGGTTGATGCATGTCATCGATTCCCAATTGCGTTGATCGATGCTCAAGATGTTAATCATTAGATTGTCTGGTCCAGATTTGATTATTTACAGACCGCCGTCATATAGCTGGAAAATTGCGGAGTGCAGCGTTAGACTACAAACAAACCTTAATCCAATCAAATAGCAGCATTTATTAGCACTGAGAAAATCTAGACCCTGATTGTAGGAGACAATGATTTGCTGTAGGAGTTCTTGTGACCTACCGTCTCTTTATGTTCTCATCAGCATCTTTTGATGCCAATAAAATAGATGGTGATATATTTCAGAATGTTACAAAGCCGAAGGAACTTGATCCCAGCCGCTGTGAAAGTTGTTACGGAGCAGAAACTGATGACAAAAAGTAAGTACTGGTAATGGAACATCCCTACAGTCAAGGTCGATATGTTCTACATCTATGATAGAAAGAAGATTTGTTTGGTGTGGCAATTTCTTTTCTTTAACCATTTGCAATCCGAACAGTATTAATATCATTTTCAAAGTCATTAAACTTTACTGTATTTTATGGAATATAAAAATTGGCAAGATGTTAGCAATACATTTGACAGAACAGCTGTTGCCAATCCATGAATATCCTGGGTATTAGACTATTACTGTCATATATGCCTTCTCTAATGATAAGTGGTGGTGGGGTAGCCCAGTGTGTTAAAGCATTCACATGTCATGTGTTAGACCTAGTTTGATTCCCCACATGGGCACAATGTGTGAAGCTTTTTTGTGGTGTACTCTGTCGTGATATAGCTGGACTATTGCTAAAAGTGGCATAAAACCATACTCACTCACTCACTTCTTAATGATGAGTACCCTGGATTTGTTTGCTACCCTAGCTTTGTTTAGCAAGTCATATCCGCATCTTCCTTTCTCTTGTCCTTAACTTGTTGGGGACACAGGTGACCCAGTGATCTAAGGCTGTTTTGTGGGCACACTGGTGACTCAGTCATCTAAGGCGGTTTTGTAGGGGACTGTTGTCAGCAATGTCCAATCAGACTTAAACAAAGCTGTGGTAGCAAAGGGGTATTTGTCATTGTAGACTGGAGATGCAGTAAACAGGATCTCAGAGACATCATTTATCCAGTCTCTTGTAATTCATGTCATACTTTATACCAGGGCTGGGACGAGTCCAAATCTACTACCCGGGTACCCACCCCCATACTACCCGACCCTACCCGGGTACCCACTTTAGGTCTCAAGAGAAAGGTACAAAATGCCTGTTGGATTTTTTTTACCATAGCCCTGGCAAAACGTATTTAGATACATGTACTAAACAATCTGATCATGCATACACTGAAGTTGACTTAAGTTATTTCTTGATTCAACCATATGAAAATTCAGAAAGAATGGGTGCATATTCAGAAATCATTAGCGACTTGTACTGTAACCACTGACCTGTACTGTATAGAGTATTAGTTATTGAACAATGTATCACGTGACTAACCACGGGTTTGGGTAGTCCTGTGGGTACCCGGGTCCCACTCAGTGGGTACCCGGCCCAGGTACCCGAGTAACCCATCCCAGACTTAACTTATACCACAGAATAAATGATATTTTTATTGATCTTTTCTAATTACAAATCTCCCCACTCAGTCTGGTTTTCAAATTAAAGAATACAAGTCTAACATAAGTTGATGTACCACAAATAGGTAACTTTCTGTCACGTTATTCTATCACATGATGAGCATTTTGTTCACACATACATTTAATGCTGCCCTGATTCATTTGGAGTATTGTCCATTGTTGGCTTTGTGGTCTGTGCTGCAGGTGCTTTTGTACAAAACATCCTTAGCGTTGCAATTGTCAAGTCTTTGTTAAGGTATAGGAGTTATGATCACCTTTAGCACTGAGATCCTTTTGTGCAACGGCACCCAGGATAGTACTGCTGAAATGCTCCTCGTCCATCAAGTCTTAGATGCTTCATGATTTCAGGAAAGGCCATTATAGGAGTGCTGTTTGTCCAGGCTTTCAGTAAATGTGATTCAGAGGAGTTCTGTTTAGGAGATAAACTTACTGTGTTTTTAATGTAGAGCTAGGTTACCTGTAGATTTAACCTCGCTAAATTAAAATTGGGACCGAAAGCGCAGCAAATATACTGAGTGAAGCGGCATGGGTTAAGTCCAGTGTTTTGATTGGGTTATGGATCTGAAATACGGAATCACCGAGCAAAATATGGCGCTGTGTATTCTCAAGCAGTTTGTTTACACTGCAATACTTCACTCGTACCCATGACAGGCATTGAAAGCATATAAGCACGGCAACTTGGTCAGTTAACATGAGGTGGGCATCCCTAAAGAAAACAAAGCAAGTTTTGCAAGGCTTTCGCTCTACATCGCACGTCAACATTATGACGTCATATCGGCCATTGTGACGCAAAAGATATGACGTCACAGTCGTATATAGAAAAGCGCCAAAATTCCAAGCTCTCTGTTGACTCAAAAACGTAAATACATTCCCTATGTAGATTTCTGTCGTGTTTACTGCACGAAAATGTATTGCCACACATCCTTTGAATATTTTAGTAACCGCATCTGTGCATTTTGTAACCTGTAATTGTAGATATAATTATTGAAATATGCCTACCGACAATGACTAAAAATAGTACTATTCTATGAATATTAGCTTCCTCGGTGATGCGGCCGTAAAACCAGCTGTTTCAATCAGAGGGGGTTTATTGTTATTTAATAGCCTCTGATTGACCAATCAGAATCGAGTAAATTTCAAATTCATGGTAGAATTTTATTTCTTACTCTTTTTCACATGAAACAAATTCAGCACTGCACTTTCCCTTCAGCCATGATTATGACTGTTCGAATGTTCCTCTCTAGGTGCTGTAACAATTGTGAAGATGTGAGAGAAGCTTACAGAAAAAAGGGTTGGGCTTTCAACAACCCTTCAGGCATTGAGCAGTGCAAGCGGGAAGGATGGTCCGAGAAAATGTCTGCACAAAAAAATGAAGGTTGCAGAGTCTTTGGTTACCTGGAAGTTAATAAGGTAAATAATCACTCAGTAATGGACAGCTGGATATGATCTTTGGAAATCTAAACAATTGTCAAAAGGCTTGTGACCATGAACATAAGAAACCTTAAGGTAATTGACCAATGGTGTGCTTGTTGTCAGGTTCCTATGTTGCTGATTACAGACATGTTTTGCCCCAGGTCAAGGTCAAGGTCAAGGTCAAATTTTGTTTCTAGTGATGTTAAGTCATCATACCCTGCATCTGTCTAACAGCCTCTGTTGTGTTTCTCAGGTAGCAGGCAACTTCCACTTTGCCCCAGGGAAGAGCTTCCAGCAGCATCATGTGCATGGTGAGGAAACAAACGGCAACACGTATTGTGTTTCCACATAAGGGCTGGGACGGGTAACTCAGGTACTCGGGTCGGGTGGGTCCTGAGTAGGACCCAGGTACCCACAGTACTACCTGGACTCGTGGCTGGTCACATGACACATTGTTTAATGACAAAAACACACTAGAGCTCAGTGGTTACACTACAAGTCGCTTATGTTGGCATTTCTTTATGATGATGCAACACATTCCTTTTGACTTGTATATGTTTGAGTAAAGATAAAGCTTCAGTCCACTACAGTGTACACATGATTTGATCGTTTCATAAGAGACCATATATCTAATATATAGTCTCTGGTTTCATACATGTATCTAAACAGTTTTGGCCAGGGCTACAGTTAAACTATTACCAATTAGACATTGTGTTCGGAACTCTTGAGACCTACAGTGGGTACCTGGGTAGGGTCGGGTAATAGGGAGTTGGGTACCTGGGTAGTAAATTTGGACTCATCCCAGCCGTAATCTACCATCTTCCCGAGGCAAGAGAGTTAACTGACTTTAAAAGTCCAGTTTCCACCCTTGCCGAATTAGGCTGGAATTACTGGGCTCGATCGTGGCGCCACCAGTGGCTATTACGAGTTATGTCCTATCTATGCCTCTCCTATTGACCAATCAGATTCAACCTGTCGTATCACTTGCATTTGCTTCAAACAAAACGGTGGTGCCCAGTCAAGACGATCTGATTGATAATCAAGATATATATTGTGATAAAACGAGTCTTGCAGTCGCGAAGTGCATTAAATCACGTGAGCACCTTGATTAAAAGCATGAAAAAAGTTAGAAATGATCTGTTGACGAGTTAGCGGTGCACATGCTTTGCAAATCTTGCAGTCGACAGAAATCTGCATGACACTTTACGAAACAGATTTCGATTTCAGTGCGCGATTTTGATTGGACTATGCATAGACTCGTTAGTCCAGCCAAAATGTAACTCCATAATACCAGCCTAGTTCGGCAAGGGTGGAAACAGGGACTTTTATAGTCAGTTAACTCCCTTGCCTCGGGAAGATGTAATCTACATCCCTGGAGATTAGTATTGGTTAGCAGGAGAAATTCAGATACAACTTAACCATGTTAACCGGCATTACCATATTTTTTTTGTAATCCATTGGATAATGTTACAGTAAATACATTGTATCTTTTTGATGCGTGGGTTTCTTATCACGTCTATGTGCACATATTTCGTGCCATTGCGAGACACACATGCAGATTTCGCACCGTTGTGAAACCCACGTGCTGAGGTCACCGGTTTCATTGACTGCAGGCGATATTTCATCTCGGATACAGGTTATATATTTGAGAGTTTTATTAGTTATTTAATTAAAAACGTTGTCTTTGCGATGAGTCGGTTTATAAGTTGGACAAACCATGTCTCCTTGAGATAACTAGAGATTGTAAACCCTCATATTCGGGAATGTCCCCTCGCGAGGGTGTACAATCTCTAGTAATCCCTCGCAGACATGGTTTCTCCTACACATATAAGATGTCTGATAATCAGAGGAGTGGTCACGACTCAAGCTTTAGAAAAATTATTTTGCTCAAGACAATAACATAAGCCACATTTTAAATCAATAAACATGTTGCTGTTTTTCAGTGTATTTCTGATGTAATAGTGTAATGTTTACTTTCAGTACACGACTTGCAGGCATTCGGTGGACAGAAGGTAAGTTAAAACAATCTTTGTCTTCTACAGACACCCTGTGATCATTTTGAGAGCTGACAACATATGAATCAGGTTGTCAATGTGGCAAGTACTTTGCAGAGAGAGACAGGGCCACTAGTCCACTAGCCTAGTGTCCCAGAAGCTGCATTAATTTCTAGACAGAATTATTGGGCTACGCTTGGTGTCCTGCACTTGTCAGCTGTGGGACTATCAGGCAGAGCTCCAGATAAGCTTTTGGTGTTGTGGGTATTTTACCCATGCATTTTAAAATCATTGGGTATCAGTAATTCTAGGTGCGTATTCAAATTTCTGTTACCCACTAGTTTTTACACATGTGGGTATTTAAGTTAAATATTTAAAAACACTATTCATCTAGTCCCTGCAAACTGGTGTCGTGTGGGTTCGAGAGCTTTATAGGACTCAAAAATACCACCATACTTCCACAAGAAAGTGCGATGGCAAATGATCATGATGAGTTTGGCAAGGTTGACGGAATGCCAACTTATAATTTCAATATAAGTTGCTCATTTGCTAATCAAATACGCAGGGTTACTTCACAATATTTTGATGATACGCACAAGTTTTATTTTTGTAGCGTATCTGTAATGTTCGTTGCGTATTTGATACGCTTGGATTATATTTTACTGCGTATTTCTGCATTTCTGATGCGTATTTCACGCAGATACGCAGCTTATCTGGAGCTCTGATCAGGGGAGATAACTTTGTGGAGCAGATAACAGGCTGACCCCAACACTTTCTACCCCTGGCATAGTTTGTCCAGGTCTTACAGGTTGCTGTTATTATTCGTTCACTCCTCTAGTCATGCTCTTGATCCCTGTGGGGATTCCAGGAATGAGTCCCCAGTATAATATGGGGAATCCCGACATGGGCACAATGTGTGAAGCCCATTCCTGGTGTCCCCCGCTGTGATATTGCTGGAATATTGCTAAAAGTGGCGTAAAACCATACTCACTCACGAGGATTGTTTGTTTGTTGTTTAACACCACACTGAGCAATATTCCAGCTATATGATGGCGGTCTGTAATAATTGAGTCCCGACCAGACAATCCAGTGATTGATATCATGAGCATCGACCCAGGCAATTGGGATGCGATGACGTGCATCAACCAAGTCGGTGAGTCTGACCACCCGATCCCGTTAGTCGCCTCTTTCGACAAGCATAGTCACCTGTTACGGCAAGCATGGGTTCCTGAAGACTCAAGAGGATTGGATGGTGGGGGATCAGGGACTTTGCTGATTGTCATTGTGCCATGATGATGTCTCTGATTTGTCTGGGCTGCCATGATCTAGCTGGAGTCACAATATTCACTCACTCCTGCTCTCAGTGAAGTAATTTTAATTTGGGATAACAATCACCTCTTTAGGTCATGTAAATGATTCAGAGAATAGGAGACCTTAGTTACTGACGTTGACTCAAGTATTAAGGTCAAAATATGATGCTACAATCTGTTAAATGTTGATGCCCTTAGAAACTATATACTACTCAAAAGACGTTACAAGAACAACTGATTCCTTTGTATTGCTGAAATTTGTCTGCCATGCCAAGACAGAATAATTTTAGTAATATAAAAGAATCGGCTGATCTTTTACTTCTTTTGAGTAGTATATATTCTGAATGTTTCAGTTCAACATTACTCATCGTATCAAGCACCTGTCATTTGGCACCGACTACCCTGGAATTATCAACCCTCTTGACGAAACATATGAAGCAGCTGAGGCGGGTAAGATGGGTTACCTCCCTTCCATTAAATCCATTATATATATTGTAAGGCTTTGTGGTTGAAGGATTTATTCATCATGACAACCTAGGTTTGATTCCTGACTCGGATACATTTTATGAAGCCCATTCTTGTCCCTCACTATGAAGAAGTTGAATATTGCTGAAAGACACATAAAACAATTTTCAATTACACACTCTTATATCCACATAGAGGACAGAGCTTGTAAACTTGTTCAGTCTTGGGAGATTCATGAAACAGTGCTTAAGACTTAATTTAAGAAACACTTTGTTGCACTTCAGACTTACCAGTTTTCCATGCTTTATGATTATCACATTATGAGTGACACATTGTGACTGAGGGTTTCTTAGCAGTGTCATGTCCTCATTTATCAGCGTGACAAGTGAAAATACTATGCTGCCCTACAAGGCTGTTGTACTACCAGCATTAACTGCAGATCCAGGATTTGGGTGTGTGCACACATAAGTAACGAACTGACTTGGCTGAGGACACAGTAAACATGTCAGAGTGTCTGGATCCGCCAGTGAACTGGTAGTGGCAACACACAGCAGTGACCTCAATTCAATCAGGAGCCAAATTTCACATGAATAAAGTTGAGTTGGCTCCTAATATTTTTTAAGGTAATGTGAATAAATTATACTAGTCTCACACAAACAGAACAAGATTATAGGAACAATTATTCCTACAAATCATCCTTCAAGATGAATTTCTTACACCACTTTGAATTCATTCAAGAATTCTTTTTTTTAAAGTTTTTCAGTGGTAATAGTCTGTTGTGTTGCTGAACCTGCTGACAGCCTTGCCAGTCTTTTCTGTTTGGGTTCTACAAGATAGCTTCCAGAAAGAATTCAACAACTATTAGCATCTGATACTGCTTCCCTGTGACCTGTGTGTTTAAAAATTCTGACCATACTGAGCAGGGTCTAATCTCTCGGTCTAATCTCTCTCCTTAGAGTGAGAATAAGTTATTTTTCAGGTCTTTACGTTCGTTGAAACATATCTTTAAGGACCTCTATTACAACACTTATTTTTCCCTTCAGCCTCTTGGGTTATGACTAAGAAAAGTCCAGAAAATAAGACAAAACAATGGACTGATTAAATAAAGAAAAACCACAATAAACATGACAAATTTCTAGGGAGTATATTGAGTCAAGATGTTCCATTAAGTTGATGGGCATCATAGCTGGATTTTTTGCACTGCGTCTCTGAATGTTCCGAGAACAACCCTTGCATATTTATGTCAGTCTGATTTTTTCACCAACACCATGAAATCAAAGCAACAACACTATTTCTGATATTCTATTACAAATATATTTATTAACACACAATGATGATGACATTATAGACACGCTGCATTCATGTGTAAAGCTGGCCTTGGAGGTCAGAGCGTCACATGTCAGCTGCGTGGCGATCATCCGCTCTATGTGGCTGTTGTCAACTCAAAAATGCTTCTGTAAATAAGTCTACCATGAAACACATTCCTGTCAACACCGGATACCAGTGCCTATTCCCATGAACGTCCCAAATGTCCCTCCTCCCTGCACCATCGTCTTCCCCACCTGCTGCACCAACTCCCGGCCACGCATTCCATACCTGCAACAACATTAACATTGGCAGTCCATGTGTCTGCAAGAGGCCTCAGTCTAGTATGAATGTTCTGTTCCTATGTTAACTCGAAATAATTCTCAAAACATACCTTTATTTTAACACCTCCTTCTATTACTGCCGTGCACAGATATGTTGCAACAACTGTAAGTTATTATGTAATAATTGCCACAAGTTAGAGCTTTATCAGTTTAACAAATATCCTGACACTTCCTCCTGCCATTGCTTTTTTCAACTACATAAAAGAATGACTGTTTCAGGGTTGGTACATTGTCCTCAACAAATTCAAGGCTTTTTCAAGACACTTTAGTCAAATTCAGTGCAAATAAATAACTAAGACACGGAAACAGATCTTGTGATTTAATACATTGTATCAGTTACCAAGCTTCAATGTACTTGTTATCCTGCTGATGTTCTAAGCAATTTTGTCTAGTAGAAACAATTATGGTAGTTATGGTGTATTCAAGGTCTTTTCATGTTTATGATGTATGGCCACACTTTCTTAATGTTATGTTTTACAGATTTATTCCAGCTTTTCCTGCAGGTGGCCTCTTTCGTCACTGATTGTAGACTTTGAATTTACATAAAATTATAACTTTATATATTGTATAAGAGGATCATTATTACTGGCGGAAGACATATTAAGAATAAGTATTTTTTATGTTTTATATATTTCTTAGACTGGCTGCTTTCAGTAGGGGTGAGGGGCCTGTGAAATGAAAAATAAAAAATGTGTGGCCTAATGTTATAATGTATCTTAGCCTCTTTGGCCAGACATTTTTAAGACTTTACCATGTTTACGGTGTTTGCAAATCCACAGACTCCAAAAGAATTTAAATATGGGCCAAAAATGTCAAGAACTATGTTTCCAATAATGAGGTTCAAATTGTTACAGCACATGCAAGGATCAGCAATACTGACTAGCCATATCCTGTTCAAGATAATATGTTACACCATATCGTAAATCTACAACACTGTACAGCCTAGTGGAGAGATTTATGCAGAGGTCTCCGGGTTCAATGCCCTAGCTGGCTCAATATATCTTGTACAGTTAATGACTGTAAAATTACCCAGTCAAAACAACTCACCTGAGAGCTGAGAATCCCCCAAACAGAGCCCCTGAAGCCATGCCAACACAGAATCCCATCATGAAGCCCATTTTGACCCGGTCCCAGCAACTGGGGCCATGCCCCATGGAATAACCACTTGGTGGAGGAGCTGGCATTGTCAGGGGTCAGATACACGCTTTACTATAAGAACACTGTAAAATAATAATGGTTCACGTGGTAGTAAATATTACTGCTGATCAAAAGTATTGATGCAAACTTCATCATTCTCTCACAAAGATGTAAATTGGAATAAATAATCAAGATAAATAATCTTATTAAACTGTCACCTCTTCAATTTATAAATCAGGCTAAATCAGGACAAATACCCTCTGTTTTATTATGGTCCGTTGACATGTTTGATGATTATTTCAATTTACCACACCACTACCATATGTGACACGTTTGATGTTGACATGTTTGATGATTATTTCAATTTACCACACGACTACCATATGTGACCCCCCCTCCCCCATATGTATTTATGGTTATGTCTGGATTTTAAATAAATAAAACGTAGAACATAGAACAGAATGACACTTGACCAAAGCTGAAATATACATGACTTGGCTGGGTAATATTTTCTTAGTTTTCTAACATGTATCATATTTTGCCGACGCCCCCGCCCTTATTTTGTATGTGACATTCCCACCCCCTTTCGCAGTGTTTCTACCCCCCAAACCCACCCCTAAAAGATTAAAGGACCAATCACTTATGTGTAGGCGTATGCAATGCCCGACACTCCGGCGTAGTAGACTAGCCTAGTCCAAATTCGTTCTCTTTTGCACGTGCGATAAGCTAATACTGCACTTCCAGGATGCACCCTTTTGAATTGATACGGAAGGTGACATTCCTGGGATTTGGTGTAGTACTTACATCAAATCTCATTTCAGTTAAGTTAAATGGGCATTACAGAGGATGTTGCATTCTCGTTAGATCATTAAAAACGAACTTTTGAAGCCTGACCTTGCCGATTAGCTTGTTACCTATGACCCATTTGACAATAACGATTACCAGCCGATTACGTGACAGAGAGGATGACAGTCTATCAAAGAACGTCTCCGAAACCCTAGGGATTCTTATACAAGCTAACAATACGATGTCTGCATGTGCGTACCTCTTCGCTATGTGAAAATTTACAGCGGCCTGGGCATCGCGCACCAGTATTTATGCAGCGGAAACCATGTTGTATCCCATAAGCACTTTCGTCATTTCCGGTTTACGTGTTGTGCCCTTTGAAATGCGTTTACTGAAGATTACCTATGCTTCTGACCATTAAAATCGTGTGAAAGTAATATATATATGCTTGTTTCATCAACGTATTTTCGCGTGACTGCGAAGTCGGGCCCGGAAAAGGCGTAATTTGAATCTAGTCAAAAACAATGTCAGCAATTTAGCGTACTGGCCAAGTGGTCTAGGGGTATGATTCTCGCTTCGGGTGCGAGAGGTCCCGGGTTCGACTCCCGGCTTGGCCCCAATTAGTTTTGGTATTAGATTTGAAATATGTGCTATGTCACTGAAATAACCAGCGAGGATGTGAACAAACAGTACTCATTAGTTCCGATCAATGAAATTCAAACAGTCAGATATACAAAGAAAACAATGTTAACGTCAAGTTTAATATTTCTTGGTGTGCAACATGCATATTTTATAGTGGCATCCACTTTTGCTTTGCCTTTGTCATGCTACTGTTGCCTCATTTGTTTGTCAGAATAGCTGACAGCCCTCAAAGATGTGATTCAATTGTTCATCGGTGCAAAGTTATGCTTCCACTCTGCATCTTTTTCGCATCTGATATTATAGATGAATGTATTATATAAGAATTTATATGATATCAGGTAACATGAAACATGAATGCCTCGTATGTAGTAATTATGCATGTGCACTTATTATCCCCTGCCACGAAGTGGGAGGGGGATATAGGAATGGGTGCTGTCCATCTGTCCTTCCGGCCGTCCAGCCGTCCGTCACATTTCATTTCCGGAGCAGATCTTGAAAACCGTACCATATTTCTTCACCAAACTTGGCACATAGATAGATCTAGTGGTGAACTGGTGCCTTTTGATAGTTTGGGATTTTTAAAAAAGTTATATTTTCGAGTTTCCATGGCAACGACTTTGATTTAGACTGAAAATGGAGGTAGTCCTCTTTTCCGGAGCAGTTCTTGTAAAACATCTATATTTCTTTACAAAAAGGCCCAGTGAACATAGTTCTCAGGAGCTAATGCATTGCACACACCCGACTTGTCATATTGGCGGGGGATGTGAGTATTTCATGCTTGTTTTCACATTGTTGTGAGGGGGCGATGGGGAAGCTTAGTCGTTAAAGCGTTCACTTGTCACGCTGAAAACCCGGGTTCTATTCCCCGAATTGGTAAAATGTTTAAATCCCATTTCTGGAGTCCTACGGTGATATTGCTGTAATATTGCTAAAAGCGGTGTAAAATAATATACTCACTCACTCACATAATTATGATATAGGGCTGGTGATGATCAATGAGCCTGTAATTCAGGGTGCACCTTCTCTGAATTCTGGATTAGGAATCGTAAGTGGGTACCTAATTGATCGAGTCGACTATGCTTGTCGTAAGGGGCGACTAACGGGATCGGGTGGTCAGACTTGCTGGTCCATATCCTGTCATCATGCCCACACCACATTGAACATCAGTCACTGGATTGTCTGGTCCAGTTATTTACAGGCTGCTGTCATATAGCAGGGACATTGCTGAGTGTGACATTAAACAACAAACAGGGGTTGCAATGGCATAAGTGTAGACATTATTCCACACCTGAAGACTTTTCTGTAGGAAAAAGTAAAGGTAGGCAAACAGGAATGGAACTTTTTTCAGGAAAACTTTTGGAAAGTTTGGTATAAGATTCTTTCTATGTATCTCTATAGCCTTACCCTCAATAATATCCTCAATGAAGTATGTATAATTGGCACATGAAGCATTGATTGGTCAACGCAAAGCATGATAGGCTTTGTATGGAGAAACACCGGAAATATACACATTATTTTCAGCAAATGGTATACCGGTAATGGAAAAATATTGACATACAATGGGGTAGGCTCTTTCAACAATCTCATTAAAATCAGATCTTAGTTCCCGCTATCTCTAAACAAAGGTTTGTTTAGCGGCAGCGAGAACTTAGATCTGAATTTAATGAGATTGGCTCTTTCAATAAAATTGCAGTTAACAATTTTTGTGGGGGTAATAGATCAGAATAATTCACATTATTACCATCTGTGTAGATAAATAATCAGTTCCTGATCAACATATTCTTTTGTTTACAGAACAGATGATGTTCCAATATTTTGTTAAAGTCGTGCCAACCACCTACACCCAAATCAGTGGCCAGGTACGTGTATCAGGTTTTCTCTGAATGAATTCATGTGCATGTGATAACAGGAAACCATTTGTGATGGTTGATTCGGGAGCATTCTGATGATAATTTCTGTACTTTCACATTTTGTTTTGTGTTGACAAGCTGTTTCTTGAAATTAGCTGGTAGAATTATTACTGCAAGAATAAATTATTTTGGCAAAGGTCACCTTTAGGATCATGTCTTGCATGATAGATATTAGGTAAAATGATCAAAGAGACATACCGTATATCACCGTGCATTTTTCTGCAGAAGACAAACACGTTTTTGTTGCAATGTACGGATTGTGTATGCCCTGGTGACGTGCTTCATTTAGATTCACTTTATAGACGGGGTATATAAATTAGCATCCATTTTAAAGGCTTGTACGGAGGGGTCGTCTTATACGTGGGATTGCTTTATACACAGAGATATACGGTACTCTACAGTAGAAAAAATATTAGATGTGGAATGTTAGATATTATCCTTAAATATGTATTTATAAATGGAACAATTATTCAAGTAAATTGAGTTGGATCAATATTGATGGTTCAGACTATGTGGTGGTCAACAGAAACGAGGGATAGCTTTGCCATATATTATTTAAGAAACTGCAACTGGGTTTGTTATATGACTTGGTAAAGAGATCTACTAATAAATCTAAAACAGAATGTGGCAAATGTCAGAGATTAGGGATTTGAACAAAACTATTTAGGCTTGGTTGTGATTTTAATAATTCATACTCCTCATAATATTTGGTATTCGAGACATAGGTATAAAATTATTAAACACTCATGGAACTTTCTAGCCTTTGTAGAGTATAAAGCCTGTTTGTACTTGCTATTGTTTCAGACCCTACACACCAATCAGTTCTCAGTGACCAAACATTCCAAGACAGTGGCTGCGGGATCAGGGGAGAGTGGTCTGCCGGGAGTCTTCTTCATGTATGAGCTCTCCCCCATGATGGTTAAATATACAGAAAAACAGAGGTGAGTGCACTTAACTGTTGGCTACTCTCAGCTGTGTTGCTGGATTGTTAGCTGACCAGGCTGAAGACATCTTTTCCTCAAGGAACTCTGAACCAATGAGGCGTTTGAATCCAGTTTTCAATATGGCCATCATGGCAGCCATATTGAAAAAGCTACTTATGGCTATATTTTATCAAATTTGTTACATGTTTAGTAAGTAGTGGGGCTCCACATATGTCTTCTGTTTTTGCTACATTTAGAAATTTTGACCTTGATTTGGACTTTGCACTTTGATCATACCGTAAGCTGAAACTTCATATGGCAATTAGTCAGCCTCTTTCTTTCAAAATAAAATAAAGTTTGATATATGTGTAGTTGGTAGTGGGGCTCTACACATATGTTCCATTGTTCGCAATATTATTAATTTTAACATTGGTTTGGTTTGGTTTGAACTGTTGACTACATATCAAGGTGATTTTTGTCATGTTTATGTCACTCCTTTACAAGTCATACAATTGTTAAGGGTCTAGTGGGAACATTTTTCAGAATTCATGGTTTTTATATGTGTAAAGCAAGAGGCAGTAGTTTCAAGAACAAATTATTGTTTCATGTAGACCTACTACACGTGTATATGTTTTTTTTATGATATGTCGTCTGATGCATTGAAGGATTGTTCAACAACAGTACCGGTAATGCTGTGGCTTGTTACCTCAGTGACACAAGTTTGGGTCCCCACATTGCCTGAAGTGTCGTCTAGATTTTGCTTAAAGCAGGGTAAAACCATACTCATTGAGACATGTGGAAAACTTTCAACCACAGAATATGCAGGAGTCCTTAGCATGTGAAATACTGGCTGTTGTTGATAGGATAGGACACAACCTATCTGTCAGCATACAAGAGTTGTCTTCCCTGGACAGCTAGCATTTGTATATCACTTGCTTGATAACAACGGTGTTAGAACCTACACCGAAACGTCGCTTTTAATTGTAATAAAGAAGTTGTTCATCCATAAATTCTTATCCTTACTTAGCTAGCATTTTACTTATTCTCAATTGATTTGAATGCAAGACAATGTGTGTGAGTTGTGGTTGTACCAGTGATTGTGAATGCCATGCAATGGGCACCCCATCCCCCTAGCAGTAACTGGAACTATTTAAATATGAAGGTGCCTCTGTATTATGCCGATTCCAGTGCCATATAGCTCTTGGATTGCTGATTATTGTACTGATCACTACTCTTCTAACTTTCAGGTCCTTCATGCATTTTCTGACGGGTGTCTGTGCAATTATAGGAGGAGTATTTACAGGTATATACACTAGACCACCAAGTAAAACTACTCAGGCTGTAGGGGTCATTGTTAGACATTGATATATCTACACCTGTTTAGAGGCTGATATTTAAACCCATGTCTGCAGCAAAAGTCAGTAAAAAGTCCCATATTGATGTTATGGCTTTGTAGAGATGACTTTCATTTCACTATACAGAGGAAGAGGATTTAATGCTTAGTTTTACATTAATGCCTTACATTAAATGTTAAAACTCAATATTAGAATACCTGGGAAAAAAAGAACTTTGAAAACTCCCCAATTTTGAGCAATAGAACCATTCTTCCCTATTTGCCTGCCAAGGGCAACTTTGTTGATGCATGTCATCTTATCCCAATTGCATGGATCCACGCTCATAATGTCAATCACTGAATTGTCTGGCCCATTCTCGATTATTTACAAACCGCCATCATATAGCTGGAATATTGCTGAGTGTGGTGTTAAACAACAAACAAACAAACCCATTTCTTGTTTCATGGATGCATATTCGCTTATACGTTGACAGAATTCGGATGTGATTTTGTGTGTCATTGGACCTAAAGTCGTTGCTCACTATATGAATCTCTTGTTTGCCTAGTCGAGAATCAATCATTTACTGGTAATTAACAGCACGCTGTCATATTATCAAGCAAGTATTTCCTCACAATCTCCCCTTGGTATTTTGAGGTGGTCCCCTGTACTGGTACACCATGCTTGTAATGAGAGCGGACTAATCTGCCGGTCATAATGTGTGAGGGCTGATTGTGTGTCATTGCTCCCTGGCAGCATGTGCCATGCCTGCCGTAAAAGGCGACTATGCTTGTTGTAAAAGGCGACTATGCTTGTCGTAAAAGGCGACTATGCTTGTCGTAAAAGGTGACTATGCTTGCCGTAAAAGGCGACTATGCGACTATGCTTGTCGTAAGAGGCGACTAATGGGATCGGGTGGTCAGGCTCGCTGACTTGGTTGATGCATGTCATCGATCCCAATTGCGTGGATAGATGCTCATGATGTTAATCACTGCATTGTCTGGTCCAGACTCGATTATTTACAGACCGCCATCATATAGCTGGAATATTGCTGAATGCGGTATTAAACAACAAACAAACAAACAAACAAACCTGGCAGCATGGACGGTTGCTAAGTGCTGTCAACCATTGGTTTACCCTGCAAAGTATATCATTTACAGCTGCCTGGTATAGCTGGAATATTGCAACATTGATTGTCTCTCTGCTTTACAGTTGCCGGCCTTATAGACGGGATGATCTACCATTCTGCCAGAGCCATCCAGAAAAAGATTGACCTTGGAAAGGCTTCCTGATTTAAGCGAAATATTTTAACTGCTGACTAATTGCTCTCAGACTACTTGGCATCCTCCCACAGAGTCCCATCCATGGGTACATATTGCAGGGGGAAGTACACTTTATAAGGATTTAGGTCTCCGATTAAGGAAACATTTAGCTTCAAATTACTGCACAACCCAATGCATTGAGGTCAGTATAAACATTGATCTTATCTGAAGTGTTCATACTTTCTTAATTATGAGATGAAAACATAGCTTCAAATTACCAGAAAACCCATTGCATTGGTAGTATTAAGAATTGATCTTTATGTTAAATGTTCATAGGCGCTGCAATTTATCCCATCAGTTAGTAAATAGTTTTTTGTACTGGAGTCAGAAGTCTTGTCTGTCACCATGTGTCTATCTTAAAGGGTGGGTCGTTCAGCTGGTTTGCCGTCCAGGCAAGTTTGCATCAGCAGATTCTTTACTCTGATCTAATACATCAGACTAGCAATACATGTCCCTCCTCACGGACATGCAGGGACCAGTTATTGCTAAGACCCGGAATTGGTGTGGCATTAGACGTGGACCGAGGGGCTTCTTTGTGAGGAATTAAGGGGCACAAATCGGGAAAATTGCTAGTCCCAGCAAGTTTGAGTGGTATAGTTTGTACCCCAGTCAACTCTTTTTTTAATGTAGATCAAGCATTCATTATTGTTCTAATTTCACACACAGGGGCGAAACGGTGGCCTGGCTTGTCACGAAAAGTCCAGGTTCGATTCCCCCATACTGGTACAGTGATTGAAGTCCTTTTCAAGGACCCCTGTCCTCATATGGCTGGAATATTGCTCAAAGCGTGGTAAAACTATTGATTCACACATAAAGTCTAGACGTATTATTGGAATTGGGAAAGTGGCATTAAGCAAAGTCCTTCTTTAACTATAGCGATCAGCTTGGTCATAGTGTCTGCTAAATTGGAATAGCACTGATAGGTGAGCATGCTGGAAGACAATAGTGACATGGTGATGCCCACACTGTTGATGCACCTGGTCTGACTGGCTGCAGGCTGCTGATGTCGACAAGATGATGTGCAAAACGGGATCATGATACTGGTATTAATTAACTGGTTGTGAAGAATCTATCATCTGTTCAACCCTCCCACCCTTACTGTCCCTGTCTATCACTGATGATATTATAACTGGACAATGTCTCTCCGGGGAGTGACCCTAGGTAGTCTCAGAGCAGACCATTATGTATTTACTATCTATTTTTGTTGGTATTTTGTTTCTAATAAAACGTTGAAAACTATCTGGATTGAGATTTGTCTGATTTATCATTCAGTAAATGTATATCATTGACGAATTGATGAGAGGTGTATGATGCGGAATATTGTCCTCTGGGAAATTCAGTTGTATCCAGTGGCTTGTTATATCGGGATATGGCGATCAGCATGTCCGCTTGTAGATGAGAATATCTGTATTTCATGCTTGTTGGATGACTGCCTTCTTGGAAACTGTTCAACATTTTTTTTTATAAAACTGCACATGTGCCTGCCTGATGGATACACTATCTCCTTATTGCTATGTAAATAAAAAAAATATTACTGCTTACCCAGCTATTTGTAAATAGTCGAGTCCGAACCAGACAGTCCAGTGATTTACATCATGAGCATTGATCTACGCAGTTGGGATATAATGACGTACATCAACCGAATCAGCGCCACCTCTTACCCGTTAGTCGCCACTTACAAGAATGGGTTGCTGTAGAGCAATTCTATTGTCACGCCGTTTGTTAAATAGTTTAATAGTACGGGAGACCTTCGTAGAGGGCGGGGGCATGGCTGGCATATTCGTCTAAGCTGCCATAATCTACTGTGCAGAGTTGTTGTGTACCTCATCCATGCCCGAAACCCTGGTCGTGCGTTTGAATCCCATATTCGCCATGACTATGTCTCTTGGTTTGTCAGCACCATATCCGTGCTCGTGGGTTTTACCAAACAAACGCGCAAGGCCTGCACCACTTCGTGCATTGTACCCACGCTGAAACGCCTTGATGTAAATAAGATAATGTTAAGAGCGGCGATAACCCAAGTAACTCACTTGAGCGGCTATGTCAGCAAGAACAACGTTAAAAGTTCTGGTCATAAATAGGTACACCGTTAACATTTGAATGTATTGAGTACATTACTTTCCACGCGTACAGGCTGCATTTGAGCAAAATACATAACCAGGCAGCATTTATTCTGCCGGCATCAAAGTGACTAGGTATTATCTGTTGGTGCTAATGTGAGGTGAGCTTAAATTAGGTTTAACGTCGCGTCCAAGATTATTGCGGGGGTGCGCACCCCCCCCCCCCCCCCCCCCCCCCCCCCTTTAATTCGAAAAAAATCTTTATTTCTGTATAAAGTACCACCAAAGACAATAAATAGATCTTAATTGTGCATCCCCCTTTTCAAAAAAGCTGTATCCGCCCATGCTGGGTATGACAAAAGTTTATTTATAGCACTTGGGTTCCAAGGTTTCTGACTCCTGACCAGAAACGCCCCAAGTTCATCATCTCTCGGTGGCATTTGCGTCGTTTTGAAGCAGACCCAGCTGTTTGTGTTGAGCGATAGACAACAATTAGATCTGACTCTCAGTTCTTAGGTTTGGTTCCATCCTGACGCCTTGAAAGATGTGGCTGCAATGCGCTGCTGTATTATCGAACTCCTACCAGAACATCTGAAAAAGGCCCAGGGCACACATTATACCACCACAATGTATGCCTTTCATTCTAGGCGCTTACCTGCAGGCGTAGAATTTAGCGCAACAGAAATACACTCATTATTATTATATACGACATGAATACCTCAATACAACGAACCATTAGGCCTCGATTTACACATAGTAAATATTTTACCCCGATACGAAACCTCTCGGCGTGAAGATCTTTGACACCCAAAAAAGAGGTCGCTTCAGGTGAACTTTCTAATCAACCAATCGGCGTCGAGGCTTCTATATTCTCAGTACGAGTGAGCGCCTAACAATGACTGCATACGCGTTTTAGGGTACCCATGACGCATTTCTTTTCAGATTTCATGTTGTTTTTTGTAAAATATGAGGATCAGTAAAGCATTCAGACAAGCATATACTGGTATATGATTTTCTATCTCGAAAACGAATGTAACGGGGAGTTCCGAAATTCAAATAAGGTAAAGCCGCTCTAAGATATATTTTATACACCCTTTATTTCCTGAGCGCCATGGTAACTGACTAATGCCGATTTTGTAGTGCTAGTTCACTGACATACCATGCCGCAGTTTAATATGAATACCCCTCTCAGGCACAGTATACTAACTCCAAGCTGACCAGTCCTTCTGGAAAGCCCTTTAATGCCGAGCGCCAGGCAGGGTAACAAGTACTATCTTTTAACGTCCATTGGTACAACGCGGGCGTTGATCGAACCCCCGACCTTCCGCTCTCTGGGCAAACGCTCTAAGACTAGAATATGGAGGCGGCCTGACAGTAAGGGCAATATACGATGTACACGGCACATCAAATGTCGACACAAGTTGCATCAAAGACAATGACGTGAATGTCAGCAATGTTCCAGCTATATCATGGCGGGATATACAAATTCGAGTCTGGACCAGGCAATCCAATGGTTGATATGATCAACATCCCACTGCCTGTATCGACATTCGATCCCCATTTATCTTCCACCAAGGTATAATCGATAAAGGTCCTCGCCTTTTGTTCTATCAGAAAATAGTAGTTTACTATTTATCTTCCCACCACATCGCTTCCTCTATGTAGACATACGGAAGCATAGTGGGGCCACGGAGAATTTGTTTTTGTCTAAGTATAACCTACGTAGGACTTAGTATCTTCTACGTAGAACTTAGTATCTTCTACGTAGGACTTAGTATGGACTAGGATAACTATCTCCTACGGACTTAGTATCTCCTACGTAGGAGTTACTATCTCTTATGTAGGACTTAGTATGGACTAGAATCACTATCTCCTACGTAGGACTTAATATCTCCTACGTAGGTGATACTAAGTCCTACGTAGAAGATACTAAGTCCTACGTAGGAGATAATAGGTCCTACGTAGGAGATACTAAGTCCTACGTAGGAGATACTTAGACAAAAAAAAATCACCGTGGCCCTACTACGCTTCCGTATAGACATGTGAGGTGTGAGGTGATTGTTGCACTTTTATAGCGACGTGCATGCACGTGTTGTTGGGGCTGCTCATACTCGTCCGGACTAGTGTCGCTTTAATAATGCTAGTCCACTAGGCCGCGCTATGAACCAGTTTTTGTTTAACTCGAGTGATTGGTTATTCTTAACTCAAGCATATTTAATGCCTTATCCGTATCCAACGTTAAATGTTATCTGATACAGCGATAATTTGCAGAGTGAGTGAGTGAGTATGGTTTTACGCCGCTTCGAGTAATATTCCAGTAATATCACGGCGGGGGACACTAGAAATGGGCTTCACACATTGTACCCATGTCGGGAATCGAACCAAGGAGCGAACGCTTCAACCACTAGGCTACCCGACCGTCCCTAGAGTTGATAATATGCAGACTCAGCCTCTGAGGTAATATTGTATTGTTTAATGAAAACGAACGCGACAGTATATATTTTTCTGTTTATTCCGAGACAACAAATAGGGTATTTATTATTCAGCCCGGTTCTCTGGGTATGCCAGCGCAGCATACCCAGGGAACCAGGCTGGGTTTTATTAAACATTTGTACCAGTTCCATGAATAGTGAGTGAATGAGTTGGATTTTACGGCGCTTTTAGAAATATTCCAGCAATATCCCTGCACTGGATACCATACACTGTACTCATCCATTGATAAAGTAAATTGAAGTATGGTGCTGCTCTCACAATTAGCATGCATTGTGCCTACTCGGAGGACATCGTATTATCTCAGTGAGTGAGTGAGTATGGTTTAACGCCGCTTTTAACAGTATTCCAGTTATATCACGGCGTATCAGCTTAATGTGGGAGGCAAGCCCGAAGTAATGCAGGTCTCAGACGTTTACCACTTCTGTGAAACCCACGAGCACGGGTATGGTGCTGACAAACCTAGAAACATAATCGGGCCAAATCGGGATTCGAACCCACAATTATAGGTTTCTGGTGTGCCCAAGGGACGCAACTCTGCACAGCGAATCGCGGCGCCTTAGACCCGTGACCTCTGATATCACAGTGCATAGTCGTAGGTCATCGTGGTATCATTGCTCCAAACGTTGTAAAACGTTGGAAAACATGGTATAGGAGAATGACTTTATCATCTACATCCAAGATGGCCGTCAGCAGCCACCTCAGAATAATGCCTCGTTATAATAACTACAACATCTACTTCCAACAAATCGGATCAAATAGCTTTTTGCTTAGATGGAAGCAGTTTGAACAAAGCAACACGCTTCACGAGAACGTGTTAAGCACAGCCTATTCCTGATATTTAATGATCATTTTCCGCTGTTTCATTAATTGGCTGCACTAAAACAGCTCCAATCTCGATTGTTTTCCTCTACAATCTAAATAAACCGAGACAAGACCGGAATATGTAATGCGACCGCACCATGCATAAGTTTGTGTAACCATTTCAGAATCCAGACAACTATGTGATTAGTCAAACTGTACATGACTCAAAAAGCACTGAGCATTTGTCTATGTTTGTCTGGTCACTCTGATGACGTATGAGTGAGTGAGTTTGGTTTAACGCCGCTTTTAACAGTATTCCAGTTATTTGTCAGCTTAATGTGGGAGGAAAGCCCGAAGTGATGCAGGTCTCAGACGCACACCACTTCGGTGAAACCCACGAGCACGGTATGGTGCTGACAAACCTAGAAACATAATCGGGGCAAACCGGGATTCGAACCCACAATCGTAGGTTTCTGGCGTGCTCAAGGGACGCCACTCTGCACAACGAATCGCCACCCGTGCCCCCTGATGACGTATGCATTGTGACGTACCGTATATTATACACCGGTACTAAAGAGCAAGTTTATAAAATTGTTAAGTAAAAGATATTTAAAACATGTGAAATTGAATAATAAAGGCTGTTAAATAATAAATATTGAATAAATATGAAATTAAATAATAAGAGCTGCACTTTTATATTTTTTGTCTTATTCAGCTAGTGCAGAAAGGTGGGATAAATTGCAACATACCTATGACACTATTGGCATTTCAAGTTTCCCGTTGAAGAAACCCTAACAAAAAGAACAACGATTAAACATCTCTCAATAATTCCTGGATAAAAAGCGTCTAGTTTCTTGTGCAAAGTCAATCATTGCATATTATGTCCGATACAGTGACTCTAGAGCACATAGCGTTGTTTCTTGCCGTGACATCTAGTTACGGCCAAAGAGACATTATTCGAGTCTATTCTCCATACATCCCTGTGATATCCACTCTGATGTCGGGGCTTAGGGTCAGGTGCTTGGACTCGCACTGTCTGAAGAATGTGAAGCTCCTTCCCTGGGCGGCCCGCCAATGGCCAATGATGTTGTAAACGGCGGCGTCATCAACCATCACGCGGTCACAGTCGGAGTTGCCGTCCTCGATGTACATGGACCGAAACGAAGCAAATGGGTAGTAGGCGGTATTCTTGTACCGGATGTTTGAAACTGTGAGGGTCGTCTTGTCCATGTCCACGTGAAGGTCAAGTCGGGCAAACCCACCGTCATAGTAGTGCAAGGTCAGGGACACATCGTCAGTCACAGTCGGGAGGAAGTCCACACGGGATATAGGAGACGCCGGTCGGAAAGAAGTGGGGTCCGTTGGACCCAGAATCACGGACGAACCGAACGGAATCCAGTCTAAACCGGAAGGAGGGAGCTGAAGCAGACGTGCGTTTCCGTCTTGATATAACACTAATACCTGTGCAAATCCTTTCGCCCATGGCACTGGGCGCGAGATCCTGAAATAGTCGACATCTGCCCACGATTTTCCGCTGTCAATGTGTCGCACTTTCATTTTTTCAGGCTCACGCCACCAAAAGTCAACATCTATACCTTCTATTATGAGGTCGTCACTTTTGTAGATAAAGAATGGCCTATCGGGCTTCATATAGCGTCTCTCCATGCGGAACTCTTCCACGTGCAGCTCAACCGGGAATAGAGCAAGGAAGGTCAACGACACATAGTTCTTCCGGTACTCGGACCATGTGAAATCTGGAAAGTTCCAAACCATCTCCCTCTGTCCAGGAAGTAGATATTTGATGTCCAATAGAGTCACGTCCCTGTTTTTCCCAGTGTATGTAGCGTTTAGTAACATTGCAAATTTGACTGGACGGATTTTCAACACCAAAAATGACCCTATCTCGGAGTCAATGTGACCCCGGGAAGGACCATCAAGGTCAAACTTAGCCTCCAAACCGGATGTTCTCATTATTGACTTGCTGTTACCAAATAGCTTCAACTCTGCTCCTTTGGTATACAACTTTCCAGTTTTCGTAGACAATTGGAAATCCTTAAAATTCCAGTGAACAGGTGGTAGAAAAGGGCAGTTGTTCTCATCTGGCTCCCGCCTGTTGGAAAATGAAGGGTACATCGGTAGAGTGGCTGTCAGAGTGTAGTTCGCGATGTTCGCCATGTACAGGGGGACGTGGACGTTGTCCTCTTCGGCACACTTGGTTCCGTAGCTGCGTTGGGAGACGGTGGCGTTCCTGGCGTAGAGATTGGGTTTGCCCAAATTCTTCATAACAGATTCCGCTTGACAGCGTAGCTTACACTCAAATACATCTTGAGTGAGGAGATTGTCTGAAATCTCTAATTTCACGACGTCGATCTCTATACCATCTTTTGAGCTACATTGTATTTTCATTGTGTGAACTCCGTGATAAAGACTGATTGCTTTCCCAACCTGGCCACTATTCCTGAACACGTTCCAGAAATGACCGAAATGGCTCTCCTTTTTGGACATGAATGATCCAACGACAGTACGATCAATTTTGATGGAGCAACTGTCTTGAAGTCCGTCATTCGAGAAGAGCACACCCGTGACAGTTACCCGATTAAAGTCCTTTCGTAAGCAGAATGCCAATGAAATGCTCTCGTCATCACCCAGGTACAATGTCTTCCCTGACGTAGAGTTTGAGCGGGCGTGGATTGTATGTTCTCCTTTTGAATTAGCAGCATGAAGCAGAAGAATCTTGCCCTGACATAGCAACCCAGTGCTGAGCAACAAACACAACGCGGACACAAAACTGGACATCGTGCTTCAACAGTGTTGGATACGAGCCGTGACACAAGTTGTCTCAGCTATGCCGGACTGCCGTTGGATGAAGATGCGACTCCTCGCTTAGGCATATAAGACGGTCTGTATCTTTTCATCTTTAATCACACATATAATTACACAGTTGCCTCTCCGAGGCCGCACTAAACAAAACTATTCTCAGTCTCTCAAGCCGGATCACCTGGAAACCGCCACTTGGCTTACTTGTTATTTGTAGATGGATACGTGTTTTTCCCCCGTACAGGGCGGCTGATTAGGCTTCAGCGACTGGTGGGAGTTTTCCAATTACTTGTGTTGTGTCGCGTGTTTTTTTCTTCAGCGTCGTTCACCTTAAAAGAGCAATAAGCTAACAGAAACAGTTCCTTCAGTCTAATTAATCTCACCAACCTGTGAGACGTAAAGACAAGTTGTTTATCAGTGGGCTTTGTAGGGGAGATTAAAATGATTTACTCATGACGTCATGGGAGCGCCGTCCCCCTTTCGCCAACCAATTGTCAGTGAATGCCGGCCGATAGGTGAATAACGTAATAGTGAAGCGACAAATATTTCAATTTGGACCACCCCTTCGAAGCACTGTAGAATTTCAAAGATCCTCTTTCAAAGTAAACTTTCAAATTGAAACTGGATTAACTGACGTTTTCTATATAGTACTCGATCACAATCCCACATCCTCTTCCACCGAGCCAGTCCCGCAACTACCGCCTGTATTGCCCAACACACACATGTACGGCGATATACAGAACGCTGTTTGTTGTGCACCCAGAGCGAGTTCATTATCTAGTCTGATAATGTTACCGTATTTGACACAATAAACTCCCAGGGAGCTCTCAAAATAGGGGACTCTTATTAGTATAAAATTTTGGTGAAAATAAGAGTCAAAAGATCGTAAATTTCGTGGTTTATGCTGACAGCCTGAAATGATACAAAAGAAAAGTCTGTGCGTATTATACACGACAGATATATTTTTTCCAGGATTTAATTGCCCATGATATGGGGTGCATATAACACACAGTTGCGTATTATACACGAATAAATAAGTCTTTGGATTGTTCACTGGCCAATATATAAATATCGCTGCGGGCGCTTATTAGAACGGGGCGCTTATTACGTCGAATACGGTATTCTGAAATACGGTTTCGTATCTCTGGAAACTCCCTTGAGACAACTTCTTGTCCGTATAATAGAGACGGAGATGCATATTTATGTTTTAGCATTTAATTTGTATTTAGGCTACTATAATGGAAGATTTCGTAATTTAGTGTGCATTACGTGACATTTAGCGGAAATAATGGTCGCCAAAGGGATTGATGACATTTAAACGTGTCAATCGACACATATGAAACGTGTACCTCGTCAACTGCTGGTGTAGTTCGGACAAGCTGATGTTCGATATTAGACCATAGTGACAGAGATAATCTTACTTTTATCTCCATATTTCAAATAAAGCGACATGAGTCGATAAAAATGTAAAACTCCGAGGTTTGCCGAAGCACTCCGCTTGTCTGGGACTAACTCGATAACTCGATATGATTGTGGTGTATTTTTTATCTTATTGTACGCATAAGTAAATAATTTCAGGTTCATATTATGAATTTATTTTATTCATATATAAATCAATATATTTCAGGGTTAAAATCCGAACTGAATCGTCAGTACGATCACGTGGTAATTCTCCCCTTGTATGTGTTAGATGTACCTTATATGGCTAATCGCAGTTGACTTAAAAAGTGTTGTTCATGTTGTAGTTTTTGCACCAAAGTTGTAACTGAACAAGTGTTCCTTCATTACTATTCATTGATGAGGTGGACGGATATGCTGACTTCAAAGTAGAGACTAAACCCCAACAGTCACGTCTCTTCCACACTGTTCATCACACAAATACCTGCGTTATTATGTACGGTAAAAAATCACAATTTGGTAAAAAAAAATTAAAACTTTTAAACGAGTTAATTGGGTTATTTCATGATGAACCTGAACGGTAATTCTAAGTCAAACATTTGCCGCCTAACGGCAGTGGCGTTAAGTTTCTTTGTTGTGTTTTGGCTGTCAATGATTACCCGGGAATCGAGCGTCGCATGTTCGTGTTGCACGAGTGAATCTTTGTGTCAACATTCTAACCCAAGGGAGGTAACCCTGGATTAGACGGACGATGTTCTAGAGTGAGAGGGTTCGTGTGATGTTGACTCATGAATACTCTGCTTGTTTGTGATGCGACTCTGTATGTCCAAGGGTGAATGTGTATCAACTAAACTGAATTAACAAGTGTCCCTATCATCTGACGCAGTGGTCGTGTGGCAGGTGCTCGGTACTGACCACAATCACACAGCACGATCATGTCATCAGGTACTGTGTTACCCATGCCAGCGTATAGCCAGATGGGCGGCCGGTGTCAGGGACATGGATGTGGTTGGGAATACAACTGATAGCTTGTCAATGGTTTACATTTGTGCCACAATTATAATAGTTTACAAGTTAGCCTACTAGCTTTGTTTGAAATGTTACTCTATTGGTGTTGATAGTTTTGATAATGAAAAAAACGAAGGGTTAAAGAGACGGCTAACATAAAACCATAGGTAAATTAATGAACAATTTTAATTCCATACCATAACATACTGCGCGGATGTTTGCATTTAGCGGGACGGTAATTTAGGACCGGTGGGAGGGTTTTATAAACACTAGTTTAGGAATCAATATGTTAGATGAACGTATTCAGTTTATTTGTTTGATTTTAGTTACTGATGTGTTGTTTATAAATCGAATCAGTTAATATAAACGTGTGACGCGTCAGTTATCTTACAGTCTATAGGGGCTTTCAATTTATAGAGGCATGTATACACTGACGATCAAAAGAAACTACACCAAAATCTAATTTATTATATTTTTTATTCGAGGGTGCAATAAAGTTTCCAAATCATGTAAAACCAATCAACAGACACGTTGGGAACAATGCACGGCTCGTCGTGCTCAAGGGTCGGTATCATTTGGAGGTGGCAGCGTAATGATTTGGACCGCCATTTGTGGTCAGGAAAAGACGGAACATGTTATGATGAACGCGAATCACAGCACAGCGTTACATCGTCAAGGAACTGCGTTCAGCTGTGCTTCCCTTCCCACGGATCTTCATCACTCATGGATGTCAACAACTTCCAAGTATCAACAGTGAGGACGTGGTGTTTTAGCGCATGCATATATCAGAACTGGTCCATGTTGCAACATGGGAATGTTAAGGCGTTTGGTTAGAATCACAGTTTAGAGGGAGCCAGAAAGAATTCAGCAACGGAATTTTTCGTAACGTCTTAAAACAGCAATGTATTCGAAATCATATTTACGATAGGGCGTCTTTAATCCAATTATATTTTGAGTCTGATTTCCATTATAAGTTTTGATCAGTTCATCTTAAACGTAGAATAACTGTAACTTTAATTGTGTCTAAAATTGCGTACAATCGCTAGCGACTGACGGGGTGATGTAAATCCTGCTGGGCCCCATACATATGTACTGTAAGTCCCTATGGACCCCTGTGTGGTCATCTACCCTCAGTTGCTGGCGATGTATCGCCTGCTTTATGTTGTACTATTATACATAGTAATATCTTTTTATTGTTATTTATTAGCTTTTACTATTAATCTGTAATATGCTAGTTATTTTACTGTCCTTCGTTGACAGTCTTTTTATTTATTAAATGTATATATAATATATAACAATTGATAGTCACGATATGGCTGACGATGTTACTTTATATATTAACCCCCACTCATACCCAGTGTTCTGTAGTATACGTGCCATGTACATGGAAGGAAGATCGATCATTTATTCATATATATTCTTAATTTGATTAATTTCAATAAGCATTTGTTTATCAGACGTAGTTTAGTTGATTTTCAATATCCACCAGACACTATATAAAACAATGTGTTTGTTCAGTCATGCAAATTGTGAGTGAATGTTTTAATGAGCGACAGGTTAACGTCGTGTCGGCAATATCTCACCAGCCATGTCGCGACTACACGCATTCAAAGTGGGCGGGGCTACTTCCGGTATTACTGAGTCAACAACGGAAGATTGAACTCTGTGTGTCTTGTGTACTTGAATACCAAGTGCACAAGTTACATACACTTTGCATGAATCGGAATTCTGTTCGTGATGGTAGTCACATGTTCTGCTTTAATTATGTTCGTGATGGTAGTCACATGTTATGCCATAATTATGTTCGTGATGGTAGTCACATGTTCTGCTTTGATTATGTTCGTGATGTAATTCACATGTTCTGCTTTGAATATGTTCGTGATGGTAGTCACATGTTCTGCTTTATTTATGTTCGTGATGGTAGTCACATGTTCTGCCATAATTATGTTCATGATGGTAGTCACATGTTCTGCTTTGATTATGTTCATGATGGTAGTCACATGTTCTGCTTTGATTATGTTCATGATGGTAGTCACATGTTCTGCTTTAATTATGTTCATGGTGGTAGTCACATGTTCTGCTGTAATTATGTTCATGGTGGTAGTCAAATGTGCTGCTTTAATTATGTTCGTGATGATAGTGTTCTTCCGAATGTGTTTATGACAAAAGTGTTTTACTGGTATCATGTATGTTCACAGTATTCTTGTGTCAGTCTGGTCATGAGAATGTTCTGCCGGAAGTTTTCATAACAATAGCGCTTTTCTGGTATGATTCATGTTGCCAGTGTTCTTGTGTCAGTCTGGTCATGAAAGTGTTCTGTCGGAAGTGTTCATATCAATAGCGCTTTCTGGTATGATTCATGTTGCCAGTGTTCTTGTGTCAGTCTGGTCATGAAAGTGTTCTGTCGGAAGTGTTCATATCAATAGCACTTTCTGGTATGATTCATGTTCACAGTGTTCTTGTGTCAGTCTGGTCATGAAAATGTTCTGGCGGAAGTGTTCATATCAATAGCGCTTTTCTGGTATGATTCATGTTGCCAGTGGTCTTGTGTCAGTCTGGTCATGAGAGTGTTCTGCCAGAAGTGTTCATATCAATAGCGCTTTTCTGGTATGATTCATGTTCACAGTGTTCTTGTGTCAGTCTGGTCACGAGAGTGTTCTGGCGGAAGTGTTCATATCAATAGCGCTTTTCTGGTATGATTCATGTTGCCAGTGGTCTTGTGTCAGTCTGGTCATGAGAGTGTTCTGCCAGAAGTGTTCATATCAATAGCGCTTTTCTGGTATGATTCATGTTCCCAGTGTTCTTGTGTCAGTCTGGTCATGTTCCCAGTGTTCTTGTGTCAGTCTGGTCATGTGCCCAGTGTTCTTGTGTCAGTCTGGTCATGTTCCCAGTGTTCTTGTGTCAGTTTGGTCATGTTCCCAGTGTTCTTGTGTCAGTCTGGTCATGAGAATGTTCCGGTGGAAGTGTTCATAACAATAGCGCTTTTCAGGTATGGTTCATGTTGCCAGTGTTCTTGTGTCAGTCTGGTCATGAGAGTGTTCTGCCCGAAGTGTTCATATCAATAGCGCTTTTCTGGTATGATTCAGGTTGCCAGTGGTCTTGTGTCAGTCTTGTCATGAGAGTGTTCTGGCGTAAGTGTTCATAACTATAGCGCTTTTCTGGTATGATTCATGTTGCCGGTGTTCTTGTGTCAGTCTGGTCATGAGAGTGTTCTTCCGGAAGTGTTCATAACAATGATTGCATGGATCGATGCTCATGATATCAATAACCTTTTTGTAATTGTCTGGTTTAGACTCGAGTAATTTCAGATCGCCGTCATTTAGCTGGAATATTGCTGAGTGCGGTGTCAGTGAGGAATTTGGTTCAAATAAAGATTCGGTGATCAAGCAACGTACCTGGTGTTGAATTGGTACACCCTATGTACTCCCGTGCATTTCGCAGAGAAAGGGGCCAAATCATGTAATAGGATACCCCACCATTATTTCTCCAACAACATAACTCTGCCCTGCTTACAGCCAACGCATGCGACGGCCCATTAGAATAGGAATGTATTCTGTTCCACACCAGCTAGCCACAGCATGTACGCTGCATGTGACCAGCGTGAGTCGCTCTCCAAGGTTCACATTTAATGTAAAAGGAAATATATAACATCATACACAGGTAAAGGATAACTTGATAATTTTGTGGAAACATTTGTAAAAGATTATCACTACCACAAATAATTTTAGCATTTAATTTCAACTGAAAGTCAGGTTTCACCTTACATGTATATATTCCGTATCTAACGTGGTATGGAGCAAAGCTATCACGAGGTCAATAAAATAAACAGTATTTCAATACAAAACAGGGCTCTTAATGCCCCCATTCTGGTGTAGTTTAGAAATGGAGTTTGGCTACTTTCACCTTACTTTTGGTTCATCGATACCTTCAGGTTCGTGGTGAAAAAAAAAATGATGTTGTTCAGTATTTTTCAATATCCCAAATCATATATAAAAAGGCACCAGTTCAACACAAGACTGATCCGTAAAGCAAGTTTCCAACTTGTCATGAAAACAAAACAAAAATAACTGAAATAAATACATATCCGAACATCAAAAGGCACCAGCTCACTACTAGACTGGTCTGTATAGCAAGTTTCAACAAGAAATATTCAACGGTTTAGGTGTTTTGCTCCGGAAACGGACAAGAGTCATCCGAAGATGACAAATTCCCCAAGCCCCGAACCCCTTCAGGCCCTGGTTAATACATGTACCATGCTTGTATGAAAATGAACAATCTTTCTGAGTTTTCATGTCTGCTCCGGAAAACGACAAACGGAGGGACAGACATGCTGGTCACTTTATCACCCTGTTTTATATAGTATCAGACTTGCTGTTGTAAACAGACGAGTGAGTGAGTGAGTTGGAGTTAACGCCGCTTTGAACCGTATTCCAGTTATATCACGGCGTGTCAGCTTAACGTGAAGAAAACCCGAAGTGATGCAGGTGTCAGACGTTAAACACCTGAGTGAAACCCACGAGCACGGTTATGGTGCTGACAAACCTAGAAACATAATCGGGGCGAATCGGGATTCGAAACCATAATCCTAGGTTTCTGGCGTACCCAACTCTGTACAGCGATTTGCGGCGCCTTGCGACGATTGGATGTAAACAGCTGAAGGCAGAGGGTTAACACAATAGAGGCAAGAGGAAATGGTTTACTGACGAATGTATTTAAGCATCATGGTAAATACAATACAGTTATGAATATCCGAGGTAGATAACCGAGTTATGGAAGATGGGATGACGTGCTATTCCGTACTGCAACAGTCCAGTGATTGATCTACTTACATAAATTAAGTGCTTTGAAGTAAAACACAACAAAAACCAAGACAGTGATTTCAAGAACAAACGACACATGATGTTCTTTTCAAACAACACGATGACAATATGTTCGGTAATTCTCGGTAGTCTCCGTATGCAATCATCTGAAGCCGACGAATTCCGAATGCGCCTCACTATAAATACTTGGCTCGTTTACCGCTGCACATGCACTTCATCCTGAACCTGGCCGTGTCGAAGAGGCAGTAGCCCCCACACTCCTCACTGCAGCGTGTATAGCACACTTCCATCTTAAAGGGGTTGTGCTCAGCTGGTGTCCATCGGCGGCTTGGTTTCTGGAATAGGATGCCGCCATCACCTGTAATGTAACACATATACTCAACACTGAGATCAAACTGCCACATTCAGCAGTTAAATGTATGAGGGAACATTTCACAATTGTCCGTGAAGATCCGGGGTAGAATTGA
This sequence comes from Haliotis cracherodii, assembly GCF_022045235.1. NCBI lineage: Eukaryota > Metazoa > Mollusca > Gastropoda > Lepetellida > Haliotidae > Haliotis > Haliotis cracherodii. The sequence goes on from NW_027266264.1 coordinate 69,441,537, forward strand.
CCTTCACTACCCATGCTTGCCGTAAAAGGCGATTATGCGTGTGGTAATAGGCGACTAACGAGATCGGGTGGTCAGGCTTAGCGACTTGGTTGATACATGTCATGGTATCCCAATTGCGTGGATCGATGCCCATGATTTCAATCACTGGATTGTCCGGTCCAGACGTGGTTATTTACAGACAACCGTCATATAGCTGGAATATTACTGAGTGCGGCGTTGAACAATAAGCAAACAAACAAACACATTTGCAACAATGCGCAAAGAGAATGGACAATTTCTGGTAACAATCCGGACAATCTTGTTGTCAGATCAACAGCGTTCTCCTAAGTGTATTCGATCGGAAGCTCGAATCGTTTTGTTGTGTGGACAAACACATAAGAAAGACAAGGCATGTGAAATTCAGCTGTCATCACAGGTGCTTGAAACGCAAGCATCTGCAGCTAAAGACATATACTTACATCCAGTGTCCTAGTACTATTCAAAAGAACATGGATGTCGCCCGGTCAACACACGTCACATTGGAAAAAGAAATTACAATCGGCGTAGAGAAAAATTCTCGTGTATATTTGATTCACCACCAGTTCAATCTCATTAAAATCAGATCAAAGATCTCGCTATCGCTCAACAAAGATCCGAGGACATCCCATTACGGGTCACGTAAGAACGACCTTTCATCCGACCAATCAAAGCGTCGCTTACCAGATCGTGAAAGTGGCAGTCGGAATGTGTTTTCTAATCATGCAACCTCGAAAACGTTAACACGGGGTATTCCGAACGAAAGTGACGGCCCCTACACCTGTTTACCTCAAATTTATCGTTTATCTCTCGCTACCGTGGGAAAAAAGATTTGAACGGGGGAGGCGTTGCCATACAATCTCAACCATATATTAGACATTCCGGAATGTTCGTTTGTTCAGTTTTCAAAATTTTAATCGAGAACTGTGCTTACATATTTTTCAAGCGTAGTCAAAATAGAGGCCGCCAGGTAGAAACGAGTGCCGCTACGCTCGAGAAAGCTGCTTTCTAATTGGCTGATGTCGACTTCTTGTTAGTCGTTTCAGTGGTCGTTCTGACGTGACCCGTAATGGGATGTCCTCAAATCTTTGTTTAGCGGTAGCGAGAACTTAGGTCTGATTTTAATGAGATTGCCACCAGTCAGTTCGCTGTCTTAATATGACACCTCATGGTGCCGATTCAGATGAAACGGATGAAGGTAAACTTATTATGGCATCAGGCATGTACAAGTGTTGCGAAGAAACAATGGCTGGCTGACAGGTGCCATCGACGTAGCGTGTTTAGAGTTTCCGTAGGTTTCATCTCTCAAAATACAGCTTCGATTGTTTTCACCTAAGTTTCATTTAGCTACTGAATATGTTTATAGGGATATTTACAATGAACATTGTTAAACTCGTCTTCGTACGAACTTCCCTTTCACTTATAGGGCAGGACATGGTTACCCTTTTGGTGAATACCTGATATCATCATTGATTTTCAGTGATCCATTCACATTTTCCACTGAAGATCTGGGTTAGAATAGGTCTTCGGAGGCGACTATTCTTATTGTACGAGGCGACTAACGGGATTGGGTGGCCAGGCTCGCTGACTTGATGTATGTCATCGTATTCCAATTGCGTGATATCAAGATGCTCAATGTCAATCCCTTGATTGTCTGTCCAGACTCGATTATTTTAAGACCGCCGTCACATAGCTTGAGTATTGCTGAGTGCGGTGATAAACAACAAACAAACAGACACATCTCGGAGACTGATGATGTATTCATTGACCGGCCAGTCGATACGGGGGGTGTCATGGTATTCATATTAAACAAACATAATTTGAAAAAATACTGGAATACAAAAATTGAAGCAGAGTATAAGTGTGGTGGCACGGGATCAAACAGCTGTATGTGTTGAAGCAGAGTATTAGTGTGGTGGCACGTGGTCAAACAGCTGATTATCTTGAAGCAGAGTATTTGTTTGGTGGCACGTGGTCAAACAGCTGTATATCTTGAAGCAGTGTGATGGCACGTGGTCAAACAGCTGTATGTCTTGAAGCAGATCATTAGTGTGGTGGCTCGTGGTCAAACAGCTGCATGTGTTGAAGCAGAGTATTAGTGTGTTGGCACGGGGTCAAACAGCTGCATGTGTTGAAGCAGAGTATTAGTGTGGTGGCACGTGGTCAAACAGCTGCATGTGTTGAAGCAGAGTATTAGTGTGGTGGCACGTGGACAAACAGCTGCATGTGTTGAAGCAGAGTATTAGTGTGGTGGCACGTGGTCAAACAGCTGTGTGTCTTGAAGCAGGGTTTAAGTGTGGTGGAACGTGGTCAAACAGCTGTGTGTCTTGAAGCAGAGTATTAGTGTGGTGGCACGTGGTCAAACAGCTGCATGTGTTGAAGCAGAGTATTAGTGTGGTGGCACGTGGACAAACAGCTGCATGTGTTGAAGCAGAGTATTAGTGTGGTGGCACGTGGTCAAACAGCTGTGTGTCTTGAAGCAGGGTTTAAGTGTGGTGGCACGTGGTCAAACAGCTGTGTGTCTTGAAGCAGAGTATTAGTGTGGTGGCACGTGGTCAAACAGCTGTGTGTGTTGAAGCAGAGTATTAGTGTGGTGGCACGTGGTCAAACAGCTGTGTGTGTTGAAGCAGAGTATTAGTGTGGTGGCACGTGGTCAAACAGCTGTGTGTGTTGAAGCAGAGTATTAGTGTGGTGGCACGTGGTCAAACAGCTGTGTGTCTTGAAGCAGATTATTAGTGTGGTGGCACGTGGTCAAACAGCTGTGTGTCTTGAAGCAGATTATTAGTGTGGTGGCACGTGGTCAAACAGCTGTGTGTGTTGAAGCAGAGTATTAGTGTGGTGGCACGGGGTCAAGCATCTGTATGTCTTGAAGCATTGTGAAGGCACACGGTCAAACAGCTGTGTGTCTTGAAGCAGAGCATTCGTGTGGTGGCACGTGGTCAAACAGCAGTATATCTTGAAGCAGTGTGGTGGCACGTGGTCAAACATCTGCATGTGTTGAAGCAGAATATTAGTGTGGTGCCACGTGGTCACACAGCTGTGTTTTGGAGAAGAGTATAAGTGTGGTGGCCAAACGTGCTCAAACAGTTGTATTTCTTGAAGCAGAGTATTCGTGTGGTGGCACGTGGTCAAACAGCTGCATGTGTTGAAGCAGAGTATCAGTGTGGTGGCACACGGTCAAACAGCAGTATATCTTGAAGCAGAGTGGTGGCACGTGGTCAAACAGCTGTGTGTCTTGAAGCAGAGTATTAATGTGGCGGCACGTGGTCGAATAGTTGTATATCTTGAAGCAGTGTGGTGGCACGTGGTCAAACAGCTGTGTGTCTTGAAGCAGTGTGGTGGCATGTGGTCAAACAGCTACGTGTCGTGAGGTAGAGCATTAGTGTGGTGGCACGTGGTCAAGCAGTTGTATTTGATGAAGCAGAATGGTGGCACGGGGTCACGTGTCACAAATATGACGTGGGTCGCGGAGAATAGTGCTCGGCAGCTTGACTCCTGGTCGTGTCAGTATTGCTGTCATGTATTGTGTCTGTCGCCTTTGCTAGAAATATGCCTATGATCACCCAGCAGTGATTGACACTCGCTAGGATGAGATATGCGACTGCTAACCTTCAAGCGCCTCACAAGTCCTGGTGTTTCATACTCCCCAGGGAGCAGAGAATACGCACACTGATCCAGTTATCGGGGTAAAGATAAGATCTATCATGGTATAAGCGCATCTGATAGGTCATAAATTGATAAGTGCGCTATACAAATTCATAACATAATATAATATAATAAGATATAATTAGATATACCGACGATCTCTGAGCGCAACCGACATTTCGGGGAGACATGTAACATGACTGCTATGAACTCTTTTACACAACATGATGAAAGTGTGGCTCATTTTGCGTGTGATTCGTACAAGTAGTATTAACATAGGACTCCGTGAGATTGTCTCTGTGGGATCTCTAATGTGGACAAAGAGTTTCTCCCTCAGACCGGCAGTATTTCATTTCTGTTTTGTTTGTTTTTCTGTTTGTTGTTTAGCGCTTCACTCAATATTCCAGCTATATCACGGCGGTCTGTAAAGAATCGAGTCTGGGTCAGACAATCTAGTGATTAACAACATGAACACGGATCCCCGCAATTGGCATACGATGACATGCATAAACCAAGTCAGCGAGCCTGACCACCCGATCCCGTTAGTCGACTTTCACGACAAGGACAGGTTGTTGAAGACCTGTCCTTCCCGTATCTTCACGGGTCAGTATTTAAAATATACATTCATGATTGACATACGGGGATTGTCTCGGGAAGATCTCCAGTGACTACAGGGAGCTTCTACCCCCAAATAGTAATATTTAAAATAGGATTCCATGATGGACAAACAAAGGTTGTTTCGGGAGATCTCCGGTGACGACAGAGATCTTCTCCCACAAACTAGTAATATTTAAAATGGGATTACATGATGGACAAACAAAGGTTGTCTCGGGAGATCTCCGGTGACGACAGAGAGCTTCTCCCACAAACAAGTAATATTTAAAATAGAATTCCATGATGGACAAACAAAGGTTGTTTTGGGAGATCTCCGGTGACGACAGAGGGCTTCTCCCACAAACTAGTAATATTTATAATAGGATTCCATGGTTTGACGAACAAAGGTTGTTTTGGGAGATCTCCGGTGACGACAGAGAGCTTCTCCCACAAACAAGTAATATTTAAAATAGGATTCCATGATGGACAAACAAAGGTTGTTTTTGGAGATCTCCGGTGACGACAGAGAGCTTCTCCCACAAACAAGTCATATTTAAAATAGGATTCCATGATGGACAAACAAAGGTTGTTTCGGGAGATCTCCGGTGACGACAGAGAGCTTCTCCCACAAACTAGTAGTATTTAAAATAGGATTCCATGATGGACAAACAAAGGTTGTTTTTGGAGATCTCCGGTGACGACAGAGAGCTTCTCCCACAAACAAGTCATATTTAAAATAGGATTCCATTATGGACAAACAAAGGTTGTCTCGGGACATCTCAGGTGACGACAGAGGGCTTCTCCCACAAACTAGTAATATTTATAATAGGATCCCATGGTTTGACGAACAAAGGTTGTTTTGGGAGATCTCCGGTGACGACAGAGGGCGTCTCCCACAAACTAGTAATATTTATAATAGGATTCCATGGTTTGACGAACAAAGGTTGTTTTGGGAGATCTCCGGTGACGACAGAGGGCTTCTCCCACAAACTAGTAATATTTATGATAGGATTCCATGGTTTGACGAGCAAAGGTTGTTTTGGGAGATCTCCAGTGACGACAGAGAGCTTCTCCCTGAAACTAGTAATATCAAAAATAGGATTGACATACGGAGATTGTCTTTGGAGGATCTCCATTGACGACTGAGAATCTCTCCATCAGCTGATGGCGACTGTAAATACGTTTGTGAAGCTGGCGTGGTCTTTTTGATATCCCTAAGGATAAGACAACATAATTGCGGCTGCAAATACAATCATTCACCGACGACGCTACCAAACCCAAGAGACACTGCTCAAACATGAGAAGACTTGACGTGAGCTAATCTTGAGTAAATGCACATACGGTTTGAATTGTCTTTATACTTACAGAATACAGACACGCCTTGCATTGAATAGCTCGACACTTCTACTCTGTGTTCAGTGTTTAGACAGCTTGGTCGTCAAACATCCAGTGCCTTCAATTTGAATCACAGCGACTAAAACACCAAGTGCCTGTATGCACTACAAAGGGATGATGGTGTATACCGTATTTCCTCTAGAAGATGCCCCAAAAGCGTATGTTTTTGAAAATCATTGGTGACTTGGGGCCGTATTCATAAAGTCTTAAAGTACTTAAGAAGTCTGAGAAACTTCAAGATTTCCTCGTCTGTCCGATTATGTTGCGTATCTTTTCGCGGCGGGTTTCATCGTGATGACAGACACGTGATGCCAAATCATAACTGATGAGACAAAAGAGTTACTCTTATTTTTCAGATTACATTTCAAAGTAGTAGGTTTATGAATTCACTGTTAAGAAATTATTTTAGCCAAGGGTGTTTCACGAAAAATCTTAATAACTTTCTTAGAATCTTTATGATTATTGACCTTGGTGTCTGACACCCGACCTGTGTTTCTTAACGGCTACATAAACAGATTCATTTTCTTTTTTCCAGTGCCAAGCGGATGAGTATTAGAGGAAGTACGACAGGCAATATTTGTTGATTCAGATGGATGTCATCACAACTGTACCAATACGTCAGTATCAGAGACCATCAAAGCGCACGAACGCACGCACGCACGCACGCACGCACGCATACACTAGCTCCAGTTCCTCGACTTTCACCCTACAAATTAAACACTAATGTGACGTGATGAAGCGGACTGAGAACGGAAATATGGCCGGTAGGTTTAATCAAACTGACGACACCTTCAACTCCCTCCGGCCCATCTCTTTAAAATATGGCTACTTCTTTTCTTGTTGCCGAGCCGTTCTTGAAACTGCGACAACATGTTTGATGCATTTTGTAACGAAATATTGTTTATCCATGTTAAAGGATCGTGTACCACGCGGATCATGATAACAACAAAAACAGCAATAACAGCGGGCATCCAACCAAGTGACCCGGGGTCAGCTCTCGTGACGCGACAGACCTGGGAGGCACAAAGGTATGCATAATAAAGACAGACACGACATAAATATCAGGCAAACTGACGAATTTTGAATATTACACAGATACAGTTAGTCAAACCTCGTTGTGTCGAACATAGATGCGTCGAATTCCCGGTGGTTTCGAACTCACCTTCCGCTCCCTGCGAATTCCTTCTATATTTATCATCATTAATACGCGGATCTGTCTAATTGGATGTGTCGAATAACCGATATTCCCAAATATCCAAATTAAGCAGACACTTTCAACTCTAGAATACGGCAACCGACACAAAGATGTATGAAACCAAACTATACTCCATGTGATAATCTTTTTATAACATGTTTGTTTTTCAGAAACTCACTTTGCTTGTTGTCTCGAACCCCGCATATACAACGTTCGACTGTATATAGCTCCGGTGAAAAACAACACTACAAGAGTTCCGACGTTCTGACATAGTGACTGGCTCCACGTGAGTACAATGTTAACGATGTTGGGATTTTGTATCGAGATTAGATATGTTGTTAGCTACAGCTACACAAGCTGTTCTTGTGTTATCTCCTTAGTGCCGTGCGCCAGGTAGAGTAACAACAAGTACCTTCACTTAACGCAATTTGGTATAACGCGGCCGGGAATCGAACCACCGACCTTCCGGTCTCCAGTCTGACGCTTTATCCAGAGACCACGGAGGCGGTCGAACGTGTAAGATGTTGCACAGTTCCTATTTACTTACCTGTGTTGAGCAGGGAGAGGAGGAGACAGACGGCGGAGACGTGGGTCACCTTCATGTCAGTAACAGTCACAGTCTGTAACAGAGTACGTGAGTTTGGTTAAATGCAGCTCAAAGAACAGGGGGAGACCTTTTCCTATGCGACATCTCTCTGCGCGAATCTGGAGGACCCCTCCATAGGAGGTCGCGTTAAGAGAACTTTCTGATCGGCCAATCACCGTATAGGCTTCTAAATTCTCAGTACCAGTGAGCGAAGGGTTCAAACAAGCATATCTACTCTCTGTATCTCGGAAACGAATATAATCGACAAGTTCCGAATGCAGTTCGCGCTATTGCATTATGGATATTTTATAATCCTATCGTTTTCGAGCGTCATGGCATCACCCCAAACGTCGAGGGTATATTTGTGTTCAGTGGCAGTTTTCTTTTGCAAATAGTGAAATTTCCGAAAAGAGGTGAAACCGAATCATTTTAAAAAGCTACCGTCTGACTGGTTCAAAAACTCACGCATCCATTTAAATCCATGCTCGCTACCGCTACACAAAGATGAGGACATCCAATACAGATCACGTCAGTACGACCTTTCGCGAACTTTAACCGACCAATGTAACTGTAATAATTATCTAGATAGCATGCTGATTGGTTGATTTGAAAGTCCACTTAACAGGACATACAATGGATGATTTGTCAGATCTTGAAGAAAAGAGAGGTATCAAATCGTCGTAAAAGATCTGATTTGAATGAAATTCATTTTTGGTGGTGTACCAAAAACGACAAGAAACAATATTCTTTTTTTGTTCACTTTTACTGAATATTTGTTTCGAATGTCTCAAACTAAGTCTGTTGCAAAAAAACGAGTAAACTGGGAACTAGGTAGCTACACTGTGTAACATGGACGACAGCTTCATCGACACATGACAATTACCCATACGGTCAACCATTTGTGAAGTCTCGATAACTTAAAGCCACTGTGATATCACTGTACAACTGCTGCTTGTGGACAAACATCACCCACTTTACTCAATGGGTTCCACATGACAAAGAAGCAAAACAACTGACATAATGTCTCACGTCTGAAAAGCTACATCGGGCTTCCAGTTTGGTAGGGCGGTGGGGTAGCCTATTGGTAAAAGCTTTCGCTCGTCACGCCAAAAACCCGGGTTCGATTCCCTACATGGGTACAATGTGTGAAGCCCATTTTTGGTGTCCCCTGCCGTAATATTACTGGAATATTGCTAAACGTTGCTGGAAAGAGGCTGGAATTTCTTGGCTCGATCGTAGCGCCACCAGTGGCTATTACGAGTTTTGTCCTTTCTATGTCCCTCCCATTGACCAATCAGATTCCACCTTTCAGATCACTTGCATTTGCTTCAAACAAAATAAATCCGGTCTTCATCAAATCAGGTGAGCACCTTGATTAAAAACATGAAACGTTTTCGGAAATATCTGTTGACGCCGAGTTGGCGGTACACATGATTTGCTGTTTACTTCTCGATGAAGATTTCGTTACGCGATTTTAATGGAACAATGCATAGACTCGTTAGTCCAGCCAACATATAACTCCATAATTCCAGCCTAGTTCGGCAAGGGTAGCAACTGGACTTTAATAGTCAGTTAACGCATTTGCCTAGGGATCTTGCAGCTTTACATACTAGTTTAGTAAACTGCAATGTGCACAGAGGTGACCGACATGAACCGACATGAATTCTCAACTAAGTGGCAAATCCTATGTGGCAGATAATCCTCGGAGGAACGATAATCAACTTGACCATGCATGTGTCTGTCAATAATCATATTTCGCCTTATTAGTTGTTCGTAAGAGGAAGAGGTCGGCGACGTAAATTTCACCAGGGAGTAAATCACTTGTGTGTAACTAAATTACCGCTGTTGATTAGCAGGTGGTGCTAATGATGGCGCACGTTGTCCGGGGACCTCCGTGTTGTCAAACACTGCCAGACATGCAGAACATCTCAATGTCAGGCCAAGTCACGTCGTTGCACATGTCTTGCAGCGTCTGTGAGGTTGTGACAACATCTGGAGCACCATGCCAAGGAGTATGCACCACATTCAGACAATCAAGTGATTGATATGATGAGCATCGATCCATGCAATTGGGATACAACATGCATCAACCAAGTCATCGACCTTGACCACCCGATTACGTTAGCTGCCTCTTACGACAAACATAGTCGCCTTTTACAGCAAGCATGGGTTGCTGAAGATCTATTCTAACCCGGATCTTAGAGGGTACACTACGATGTAAATACTCCCGAAACAATATTACATTGTTTATTGAATCACCAGGACAGAATCATATTTCAGACTAAATGTACAAAGTGCTGTAAAGACAGTACATCTTCTCTAATTATACAAAAATCGGATGGTGCCCCTTTAGTAGCTTTTTTCAAATCGTAATTTTTCGTTATTTCAATTTTTTCTCTCGTTGCTTTAAGTTTTTTCTGGTTATTACGAAAACGCGACATTTCGAGTTTTTTCTCGTTACCTCAATTATCTTCTCGTTTATTTCAATTATTATCTCCGATTTTTTTCCGCATCGGAAAGGTGTGATATAAAATAGAAGACAAATATATGCATACATTGTGTATTGACTTTTGAACAATTTTACCGCTATTGTTTCGTTTCTATATCGAAAGGGGAACTTAAATAAGTACGTGTTTTTAAATATTTAATAAGATCATGAATCAGACTGGTCAATCGTCACTTTCATTATTCACTTTGCTCTTTTGTTAAAAGCCAGGCGCAAATATACCTTTAATGGTCCAAGTCGAACAAAAACCCAAATACCATACCATGGTCACCACATAAAGCTAACTAACAAATAAAAGGTACACGAGATGCATAAAAAAAAAAGAAAAAAAAGTGTAATGGAACTTATAGAGAATACATGTCTCCTTACTGTGTCTTAATTGTGAGGGGGTTACGGGTGGCCCAGTTGTCTAAGGCGCCGCGATTCGCTGTGCAGAGTTGCGTCCCTTGGGCACGCCAGAAACCTATGATTGTGGGTTCGAATCCCGGTTCGACCCGATTATGTTTCTAGGTTTGTCAGCACCATACCTGTGCTCGTTGGTTTCGCCGAAGTGGTAAACGTCTTAGGCCTGCATCACTTCGGGCTTTCCTCCGACATTAAGCTGACACGCCGCGATATAACTGGAATACTGTTAAAAAAGCGGTCTTAACCCCAACCCACTCACTCACTTAATTGTGAGGGCTACCACAGATTCGTGACTTCGGAAAATCGAACTTTGCCTGAGGACTGATTTAAACGGACATGTTTTCTGCACGTGAAACAGCAGTATCGTGCAGCACGTGATCTGCGAGCAGACGTGAGAGTGAGTTGACACCCGACAGACAAGGACGAGCTTCGACGGTGGTGAGTTGTTTCTCACGGTTGAAGTTACAAGTTCTTTTATACCAACAATTGATAAAGACGTTCATAGCGTTAATTCCGCCGAACGTGACATCAGGGTGGATGATATTTATCCTTTTTTTGAAGTGGTGTCTAAGTGGTGATTGTCTATGTCCTTAGAGACCCATGTGCATGCTAACGTTTGCCGTTCATCCATTGACCTCATTACTGATATTTATGTCAGTGCAGTAAAAATGAAGGAAATATTTCCATCCGTCAAAAACCTTCACATTTTGCCTGGGTTAGGTTAACTAACATATTTTTTTGCAATACTTCTAGCCTGGGGTTATGAATTTTTAAAAATAAAGGGGTTATGGGCGGAAGTTTTTCCAAAATAAATTCCACTGTTTGTGAGAATACAAATTGCGACGTGTATGTGTAGATTCATCTAAGAACCATTCACAGAATTTCCATTTTCAAGAGAATAAACGGCGCATGTTGTGCCATTGTGAAAACGTTTGCTTGCTTGACAACGGTATAAGGATCTGTACCGAAGCGTGGCCTTTACAGTAAATGAATAACTTATCCCTAATTTGTGTCTACAGTGTTCGCAAGTATAGTTATTATCACGCTAGAGATATTTGATAAATTAAAGGAGATAAGTGATATTGAAGAGCTCGATTTGCCTAAATGATTTTTTAAGTCGACGAAAATGACCGTGTTTACTATGGATATGACCCATCGGCCATGACAGGTGGTTCGTCTTTCTTAGGCTCACACTATACCTTTTAACATGCGATATGTAGATACATGAACGTGCTCTTTATAAGGCAGACAGAATATTGCATCGGCTACTGCTTCACGACATACCGCATTCTCTGAAAGAAGCCGACGAACAGTTCGAGGTTTTCCGTCAATGAAAACCAGTCAATAGGGCATTCGCCACCACTCGTCCCTTTCCGTAACCTGCAAGAAGACTTGTCCCGGAATAACACGAGTCGGTCACGAATGTCAATAGGGAAGACACCGGCCCAGTCGTCTAATTTGCAAAATGTGACCCATTTTGCTTTTCCCTCGGCTTCAGGAGTATACCCGTGAAGATCCGGGTTAGAATAGGTCTTCAACCCATGCCGTAAGAGACGACCAACGAGATCGGATGGTCAGGTTTGCTGACTTGGTTGATGCATGTAATCGTATCCCAATTGCGTGGCTCGAAGCTCGTGACATCAATCACTGGATTGTCTGATCCAGACTCGATTATACACAGACCGCCGTTTTATAGATGGAATAAAAAATGCGGCGTTAAAAAACAAACATCCAAACAAAGTTTAGGAGTACTCTCAGTACTAAAAGTTCTTCATGAATAACTGAAGAAATTCTTCGATATAAAAGTACCTTTTATTTCTTAGAATCATTAAGCACTATGAGATGTTTTATGAATACGCCTTAGGATTATATTATTTCGGGTTTGAATTGAAGATTTGCTGCGGGTTATGATCTTGGTTTCTAAACACCATGCCCAATCTCGTGGGCTTAAACAAAATGGTAAACGTTCCAGACCTTCACCACATTGGCCGACAGTAAATCGACACGCTGTGACAACTGTTCAGAGCTGCGTTAAAGTCAACTGACTAGACTAAAATCGAGTCTCTGAAATGAACATATCGTACATAAAAAAACAGTTGTTCAGTTATCTTAATAAAAATATAAAAAGGAGCCCAGTGTCTCTTCATTTTCTTGCCAAACATTATAGACTTACATGGGCTGTATTTGATATATATTTGTATCAGGGTCTGTAAGACAGACTATCAACTGACTTGTCTAAAGTGTTATCAATATGCTTTGCTACTGTTTCAGGGCGTTACACGATGGCCCGTTATTTGGTGCTGCTCCTTGTGATTGCTGTAAGTACAGAACTCGCCAATGTATACTACTCAACTCTTGAAAGGCATATTCCTATTTCTTGATGCCCCAAATCGATGTTAAAAGCCGTGTTAAATGTATTCTTCCATCACCTAATTATGGCTGCCTACTGTAAAGCGTCTTCTCATGCGCGGATCTCTGCTGAAATGGCAGTATTTAGACTTGTCTTTTGTACTTCGGTAAAAGAAATATGCATGAAGAAAATGCCCGCATCGGCATATATATCTGTGACAAGGTCAAATTGAAAATCTGCACGAAACAAGAGCTGTCAAATGTATCGTTTACCCAATCACTGGCTCCACACTCGTATAGACGGTAAATGATACATATCACAAGCTTTTACAGGAATAAATACATCCCTTAATGGAATCGGTTCTCACACGTCGCGTGGATTACCACTTGGGATTCACGCGACACGCGACAATGCACTCAAGCAATCAGCTTCAGAAGTGGTGGAAGCATTATCCATATTGTTTCTCATCTCATTGTCACCGTCTGTGAGCCGGCGGATGTAAATTAAAACATTTAAACAAATGATTGCATTTGGTTGAGAATATTACTGACAAGTTGTCTAAGATTTGTGCAAAAAGCTGTCCACGATTTGATGTTACGAAGTGCAACGTATGCTGTATCCGTGTATCCATGTTGAGATTAAGAGATGGAAAACGGACAGTTTGAAAAAGGAAGAAAACCGCAATAAACAGTAACGGTTACTGCTTAGATATTACGGTAACATGCAGCCCGGGGCTTCTTTTTTTTACGAAATTTGAATTTCAGGGATTTGTTTTGAGCTTGATGATGTTTATCCAAGCGGTAAATGGGTGTTTGAATTTTTGGGGTATTTTTACTTGAAAAGCACATAAATACAGATGGTCTTATAAGCTGTGGCCATGGCCTTGGTTGAAACAAGCACTTTGATCCACGTCCCAAGGCAAGGGCCAAGGCCCCAGAACCATCCATGAGTCGTCCATACACTACACAACATGGTTTGCACATGTAAAACATCTACTTGAATGGGCTTCCCGTTTGGCTTCCGGGACAGAATAGGTCAAGTACTCCGTGCTGAAAGAGCCCACAAATTGAGGATTGGGTACTTACACAAAGCGTTCTTAGCGCTAGATAAGCGTAGACATTGTAGGTATAGACGTTACACGGACGCCTTATACCAAAGATATCCCTGTGCAGGGGAGACCTGAATGAGTTTCGTCATACCCCGACAGTGGCTCGTAGCTTATTCTGGTCTACCTGGCCCACACGCATTGATGTACAGGTCACGTGATGAAGCTGGGATAGTGCTGATTTAGGGTATACATTCACTTATTCTAACTTTATTCTAACCTTCGTCCAGAAACAAATAAGTCGCAATTGTCAGTGCCAGAATTTACTAAGGTTAGATGTAAGATGTTAGATGTAAGGTTATTCAAGCCATAGGTTTTGGAGCCTGTTTAAAGGATGATAAGGAACAAACATATGTTAATCCAAGGTATAATTTGGCGGCGTCTTGGTTTCGTCGCCCATTATGGAAATCGACGGGAAGGTCTGCTTCCAATGAGTTTATTTTACCAGCAGTCATATTTCAGGTAAACAGGCAATGCGATTCCTACAGAAGTTAACTTTCGTGTGATCGAAGGTAGGTAAGGGGGGATACGTCTAGACCGCAACACTTGTGATGAATGTTTGAAAGCTCAGAATAGGTCTCAAGCAACACATGCTTGCCGTAAAAGGCGACTGTTCTTGTCATTAGAGGCGACTAACGGGATCGATCAGTCAAGATCGCTGACTCCGTTGATGCATATATTAATGATAATCACTAGATTGTCTGGTCCAGACTCGATGATTTTACAGACCGCCGTCATACAGCTGGAATACTGCCGAGTGCGGCGTTAAACAACAAACAAATAGAAAAACACCAATAATTATATAACGGTGAGTATTGTTTGCTGAGGAAGTTCGCAATTGTTATTGTTTTCATTCCAGACTGGAACCTATGGGGAAAATGCCGCTTTTCCAAAAGGATACATAATGGAAGGTGCGTAGAAATAAGTAGGTCTTGACTCAACTGCCAGATAGGCAGTGGGGAATCCGCCTTAGAAGTGGACCCAGTATCCCATGATTGTAGTAAGAGGCGACTTAATGGATCTGGAGGTCAGGTTCGGTGAAATGGTTGATGGGTGTCATCGTACCACTGCAGCGTTGATCATTGTTCACTATCAATGACTTGATTGTCTGGTACAGACTTGTATTATTTACAGCACGCTGTCACATAGCTGTGTTGTAAATCCAAACACCGCCAAATGCACCTCCCAAGTGGCATCACTCCCAAAACACGTCTAGGTGGCAACACTGGCTATACACACCTTCATGGGACCTGTAACTATCCGGGTAGAGAATTTACATGTATGAGGTCTTCAGCAAACCAAGCTTGCCGTAAGAAGCGACTATGCTTGTCTTAAGAGGTGACTAACGGGATCGGGTGGTCAGGTTTGCTGACTTGCTTGATGCATATAATCGTAACGGTATCCCAAATGCGTGGATCGATGCTCATGATATCAATCACTGGATTATCTGGTCCAGACTCGATTATTTACAGACCGCCGTTTTATAGAACATTGCTTTGTGCGGCGTTGAACACCTACATTGCAACACTGTTTATGCACCGCCACGTGGCGACTCGCCCTGATCACATTTACGTCACAACCCGCTCTACACACCGGCTATATGTATATGTAATGTGTTTTTCTGTGTAGCCTCAGTGTCAAGCCCTCATCTCTGCTCAGGGGGCACGGGTGGCCCCGTCGTCTAAGGCGCCGCGATTCGCTGTGCAGAGTTGCGGCCCTTGGGCACGCCAGAAACCTATGATTGTGGGTTCGAATCCCGGTTCGACCAGATTATGTTTCTAGGTTTGTCAGCACCATACCCGTGCTCGTGGGTTTCACCGAAGTGGTAAACGTCTGAGACCTGCATCACTTCGGACTTTCTTCCCACATTAAGCTGACACGCCGCGATATAACTGGAATACTGTTAAAAGCGGCGTTAAACCCAACTCACTCATCTGTGCTCATACTGTCACCCAGGGGTTTGCTTTGAGATTTGGCCGCTACAGTTCATACAATTGTCAGGTGACTCCCGATGTGGCTTATGTTAGTGCCATGATGAATGCATGTTATATACATGTGGTTACTTAGTGATTTGTGTCGTGAAGGTCATTCCTTGTATTTCTTTAGTCCAGCCCAGCTGTGGAAACAGCACCTCCGACAGCCCCTCCATCTCCGTCGTCACCGACCTGAAGGCCCAGGCTCGAGCCGAATGTGCCAACGGGGTGTTCTACTTCAACAACATCGACAAAGCCAAACTCACCCTCCAGGTGTCGTTCCAGGGGAAGAACTCTGGCTTGTGCGAGTTTGTGGTGAGAGCATCTCTCGAGGCGCTTTGGCTTGCAAACGCAATTATAGTTATTACGGCAGAGATATGAGAGATACAAGAACTCGATTTGTCCTGAATTATTATTTATGATTACGAAACTGGCCGTGGATGTGGATGACACTAAAGGTAGGCCAGTATTAGGCACATAATATTTGTGTGTGACAGACAGCGTCATGATTTCAATTAAAATGCTCGACAGTGAGGATGAGGTGGACACAGTTGATGGGGCACCTACTGTGATTTGTCTCCGTTCTGTGTTATCTTACCCTGGTGACAGGGTGGGATACTCATACTATGACAATTAGTATGCATGTCCCAGGGCCAATTACAGGTCTCGGTGAAAGTCGACTGTCGACAACACTGGGTTCAAGTAAACCATGAAAGTTTTCATTTTAGCGCTCCTGTTGTACAGTCACATGTCTTGCCCTCACGAAGGGTACAGGTACACTCTGCACCCTGTATAACCACGTCCTGTCCTACCCGTGAAGATCCGGGGTAGAATAGGTCTTCAGCAACCCATGCTTGCCGTAAAAGGCGACTATGCTTGTGGTAAGAGGCGACTGACGGGATCGGGTGGTCATGCTCACCGACTTGGTTGATTGCATGTCAACGTATCCCCATTGCGTGGATCGATGCTCATGTCAATCACTGGATTGTCTGGTCCAGACTCGATTATTTACAGACCGCCGTCATATAGCTGGTATATTGCTGAGTGCGGCGTTAAACAACAAAAGCGAGCAAACAAAACGTCCTGTCCTTAAGGTGCGTGCTTGCAGGTATCACTGTATAACCACCATGTGTTAGTTTCCCCACATAGATACGGTGTGAAGATCCTTTTTAGAGTCTCCCGCCGGGATATTGCTGGAATATTTGCTTAACCATACTGAACCACGTGTTGCTGTTACAGAAACGTGCCGGTACCCCGGTGTACGTGGTGAAAGTGATCGTGGTGTTCGGAGAGAAGGGTCGCATGCTGGCACTGACTGACCAAGAAGTCACCGTCACGTGTACATATGAATCGAAGAAAACGAAGGAAACTGGAGCCCATAATGTCCACGGAGCGTGAGTATCACAGATGCAGGATTCAGCGTTGTGGCGATTCAGTCACACTACCGTCGACCCGTGAAGATCCGGGGTAGTACAGGTCTTCAGCAACCCATACTTGCCATAAAAGGCGACTATGCTTTTCGTAAGAGCCGACTAACGGGATCGGATGGTCAGGCTTGCTGACTCCTTTGATTGACTATACTAGGTTATCCCAACTGGATTGTCTGGACCGGAGTCGATTATTTACAGATCGCCGTCATATAGCTGGGATATTGCTGAGTACGGCGTTAAACCACGAACGCATTAGCCTCTCTGCACTAAGAACCAGTCAAATGCAGATCGGGTGGCCTTAGTTGCTGCCGCGCAAAACGACGATAGGTTGTGACACGACAACCCGGATAGATATCGCCCATCAGACCATATGTTCTGTCACATCGTTATATGATCCCGTCTGCGTCGTTAAACCCAATTTACAGAAGAACATTGACTAAAGACCTGCTTGCGTGCTATATACAACCAGTACCCTAGTGGAGCTTAACAGTAAAAGTTAACTGTAAATTAACCTTGTGGGCTTGGCACTTGGCACTTGGCCTACTCAGCGATTGTAGAGTACGACTACCACAACTCTCGTTCTTTAACATACATTTACATCGTAGCGCGAAGATCGCTTTGAGCAAGTGAGCCCTTGCTGCAGTGCAAAGGAGCTTATTCAGATGTGGCCTAGGCCTGGCTTGTGCATACAGTGCAGCTAATACCGATGTGCGCTTGGCATGTGTGGCAGCTGATACGATGTGGCCTAGGCCTGGCTTGTGCATACAGTGCAGCTGATACGATGTGGCCTAGGCCTGGCTTGTGCATACAGTGCAGCTGATACGATGTGGCCTAGGCCTGGCTTGTGTGGCAGCAGTGCAGCTGATACGATGTGGCCTAGGCCTGGCTTGTGTGGCAGCAGTGCAGCTTATACGATGTGGCAGCAGTGCAGCTGATACGATGTGGCCTAGGCCTGGCTTGTGCATACAGTGCAGCTAATACGATGTGGCCTAGGCCTGGCATGTGTGGCAGCAGTGCAGCTTATACGATGTGGCCTAGGCCTGGCTTGTGCATACAGTGCAGCTGATACGATGTGGCCTAGGCCTGGCATGTGTGGCAGCAGTGCAGCTGATACGATGTGGCCTAGGCTTGGCTTGTGCATACAGTGCAGCTAATACGTTGTGGCCTAGGCTTGGCATGTGTGGCAGCAGTGCAGCTGATACGATGTGGCCTAGGCTTGGCATGTGTGGCAGCAGTGCAGCTGATACGATGTGGCCTAGGCTTGGCATGTGTGGCAGCAGTGCAGCTGATACGATGTGGCCTAGGCTTGGCATGTGTGGCAGCAGTGCAGCTGATACGATGTGGCCTAGGCTTGGCTTGTGCATACAGTGCAGCTAAAACGATGTGGCCTAGACCTGGTTTGTGTATACAGTGTAAAGCTAATACCAGGAAAACCTGGGACGGACTGTTCCCCTTTAAGAAGTACCGGTGGAGTGAGTCTGGGTCTGACTTAAGTGTGTCGTGTTGCAGCCTGATAGCTCCCCCCGAGCTGCAGAAGCACCAGGGAAAACTGAGCACCAACTCCACACTGACGCTCGAGCTCACCGACATCCTCGGCAACAACATCACGGGGCAAACTATTGACCTTGGGAGGAAGGTTCAACTGAAAGCAACGACAGACGGTGGGCGGACTGCAACGAACCTTTTCTCACTTAATCATACACCAAACAGAAAGCTATTCTCAAAAAGGGCCCTTTAAGATCCAGAGTAGAATAGGTCTTCTGCAACCAGTGCTTTAGGTAAAAGGACTATGCTTGTCGCAAGAGGCGCTGACTTGGCTCATGCATGTAATCGTATCCCAATTGCGTGGATCGATGCTCATGTCAATCACTGGATTGTCTGGTCCAGGCTCGATTTACAGACCGCCGTCATATAGCTGGAATATTGCTGAGTGCGGCGTTTAACAATAAAAAACCAAATCAAACACTATTTAAACTGTCTGATTCGCCTAGTGCGAAGCAGGACTTGACAAAAGCTGGAGGAAATATGATTATTTGCACACAGACCAACAAAACTGATGAGATGCCCTTTGAATATTGTAGACGAGTATGTGTGTCCGGCTTTGGCTTTATACCACGGATCGGGGTGGTACGGGTGGTCAAGTCGTCTAAGGTGTCGCGATACGCTGTGCAGAGTGTCGTCCCTTGGGCACGCCAGAAACCTATGATTGTGGATTCGAATCCCGGTTCGCCCCGATTATGTTTCTAGGTTTGTCAGAACCATACCCGTGCTCGTGGGTTCCACCGAAGTGGTAAACGTCTAAGACCCGCACCACTTCGGGCTTTCCTCCCACATTAAGCTGACACGCCGTGATATAACTGTTATACCGTTAAAAGCGACGTTAAACTCAACTCACTCACTATTGAATATGGAAATGTTTTTGTCGCTTTTATTTCACTACGTATGGCGGTCGTATACCAATGTATGTTTGTCTTGACGTAACCTACAGGAGGTACAAAAGAGAAGGGTCTGCATCCTGTGTCGTGTGACGCTATCGGGACCAACACCAACAAAAGATACGCCATTCTCAGGGGAGGGTAAGTATATGGACAGGAGGTACTAGGTCCTAACCAAACGGCGCTGCCGCTTTACAAGATCGATAAAGGTAAACATGCAAACAAAATATTATCAACTCTTTGAAAATATGGCATTCATTCCGAATGTAAATCTTTTATATCGGCCTACATCCGACGTCTGTTTAAACCATGCAAATTGTGTGTGCAGGTGCGGTGACGGTATTGTCTTCAACAAGAGCGCTGGCTTCATCGTGGACGGCCTTATTGCCCGCAGCCCCTACTTCAAGTCCTTTCATCTTGGGGACGACGCTGAATTTAGTTTCGAATGCAACTTCACACTTTGTGAAAAGAAATGTGATGGGGTAAGTGTGCGGTGTGTAGCAGATACCTGCGTAAAGGAAGTGTTAGTCTATGCCTGCTGTTGACGCACGGATCAACATCGGAATGAAATGCCCTACTACTGAAAAAATAGATTGAAACTTGCATTCATTGAAGGTGGTTTGTCTGATTAAGGTCAGACAAAGTAAGTTGGTAGGTCCAGCCGCTGAGCCCCCCCACTTCACCGACACGCACACACTGATAACCCTTCCCCTTCTTTTGTGACAATCCGTGTCTTACTTCTGCAAGCCGATCTCTTGGACATCTTTAATTCTTGATGTACCTACAAACTACTCCTAAAGTTGTCCCTGATACCCATCAAGCCCTGACCAAGTGTGCAAGATCTTCATATCGATATAGCCGAGGCGTACAGTCGCCTTATTCAAGTTTACATGGCGTAAACTGGACGCATCTATCATAAATCTTTCGGAAAGGTTTCCTTATTCTTCTTATATGTGGTTCAGAAAGGGTCAGTCATACCTCGTCCTTCAGATCTGGATATAAGATTTTCGTGGCGTTTTTTTAATAATTAGGCTTCCCTATTTGTTCTGCCCACCCAACATAACTTCCAATGTGTTGCATCTACATGTAAATATCCTCACTTAATTATTAATCACCATTACCCTTCCATGCTGAGTACATGGATGTTAGACCCATGAATACCAGGGGTAGAATAGGTCATCAGCAACACATGCTTGCTGTAAAAGTCGACTAACGGGATCGGGTGGTCAGACTCGCTGACTTGGTTGATGCATGTAATCGTATCCCAATTGTGTGGATGGATGCTCATGATGTCAATCATTGGATTTTCTGGTCCAGCCTCGATTATTTACAGACCGCGTCATTTAGCTGTAATATTGCCGAGTGCGGCGTTAAACATCAAACGTGTATGTTCCAAGGTCATTTAATAGATTACTGACCTGTGAAGATTCCGGGATAGAATAGGTCTTCAGCAACCCATGCTTGCCGTAAAAGGCGACTATGCTTGTCGTAAAAGGCGACTATGCTTGTCGTAAAAGGCGACTAACGGGATCGGGTGGTCAGGCTCGCTGACTTGGTTGATGCATGTCATCGATCCCAATGGCGTGGATCGATGATCATGATATTAATCACTGGATTGTCTGGTACAGACCCGATTATTTACAGACCGCCGTCATATAGCTGGAATATTGCTGAGTGCGGCGTTACACAACAAACCAACCAACTAATAGATTACTGTTCCACCATCACCTAACCATGCTCGTATGTGTTTCCACATTACCAACATCTGCTTGATATATAAGCCGAAACATTAAGCCCAGTACCCCAAGGACGTGTTCGGGGATGTCTTCATATGACACGGCTGATGGTCATACTGCGGGGCGTGGGTGCACTACTATCAGTACCCCAAGGACGGGTTCGGGGATGTCTTCATATGGCAAGGCTGATGGTCATACTGCGGGGCGTGGGTGCACTACTACCAGTACCCCAAGGACGGGTTCGGGGATGTCTT
The DNA here is from genome assembly GCF_022045235.1 of Haliotis cracherodii. NCBI lineage: Eukaryota > Metazoa > Mollusca > Gastropoda > Lepetellida > Haliotidae > Haliotis > Haliotis cracherodii. The sequence goes on from NW_027266264.1 coordinate 69,463,161, forward strand.
CATATGGCAAGGCTGATGGTCATACTGCGGGGCGTGGGTGCACTACTACCAGTACCCCAAGGACGGATTCGGGGATGTCTTCATATGACAAGGCTGATGGTCATACTGCGGGGCGTGGGTGCACTACTACCAGTACCCCAAGGACGGATTCGGGGATGTCTTCATATGGCAAGGCTGATGGTCATACTGCGGGGCGTGGGTGCACTACTACCAGTACCCCAAGGACGGGTTCGGGATGTCTTCATATGGCAAGGCTGATGGTCATACTGCGGGGCGTGGGTGCACTACTACCAGTACCCCAAGGACGGGTTCGGGGATGTCTTCATATGGCAAGGCTGATGGTCATACTGCGGGGCGTGGGTGCACTAGTATCAGTGGCCCGGGACTGGGTTAATATCTAGATGTCTGCTGAAGCTGCACTATTTCTATCTACGCCGTAACGCATAGCTTTCCTTCTGCTTCAGAGTTCGTGTACAAGCGAGAGAAGGCGACGGGAGTCCAACAACGGTAGGTCGGATCTCTAATAATGGCAGTCTTGGTAACCGCAGCACTCGTACATTAATATGGTTTATAATAGTGTCGATTTGTGTAGTATCAACAACTCGCGAGTGAAAGTCGGTAACGATTGTGGCGGCGAGAATATTGCAGTTGCATGACCCCTTCAAGGCACGATACCCATTATAACTTCACAACTTCACTATGTCCATATCATATTACTAGCGATGCCATCGTGGCATGACGTCTAGGGATGCCGCAAGTATCAATCTAATCTAATCTAATCTATACATAATCGGAACAGGCAGAGGACATATTCTTAGCAAGTCATTGACGACCTATTACTATACCTATATGAATAATGTTTCATGTTCATGCCAGTGTGGTCTTAAACAATAAATAAAACATGATATAGTAAATATAGTAAAATGAAAGATTCAGGCGGTCCATAACTTTTTCGTAGGACATCAAAGTGATTTGGGAATGGCATTTAGGAACTGTGACGTATGCACCTAGTTATGCAGCATTTACATTAATTCCTTGAGTTTTTCAAGATATGTTCAACGTTACAAACGTGACATTTCTGTATTTCTCTTGCATCTGACAGACCGATGGAACCACGCGTTTGACGACTACATCCAGATAGCTACCATCTCCACACACTTCGGACATGCTGATGTGGCCAGTGACAAGGCCAGTGACAAGGCAAGTGACAAGGCCAGTGACGACGTTGAAGGTGTCGTTGAAGGTGTCGTTGAAAGCGATAGTTAACGTGGATCACGATGTAAAGAGTGGAGAATAAACCATTGCGCATGTGCAAGGTTGGGTGTTTCTTTCTTGGCTCCCGACATGGGTTTTGGTAGCAGGGAGGTCATTCCTAGTAACTGGTATTCATCCGCGAACTTCAAATAAATCTTGAATCGGCAGAAACCCGCTACACACACCCATCTCCACAAGCATGCATCTTGACCGCCTCAGTAACCCAGTGGCTAGAGCGTCTGTCTTGAGAACGTCCGTAGTTCGATGCCAGGCCGCGTCGTTTCAAAAGACTGAAAAAGGTGATACTAGTATCCCAGCCTGGCGGCGGGTTTTATCAGTTGGCTAGCATGTTAAGCCGCTGTTAGCCTTACAAGCGCATGTGGACCACCTACCCTACACCACGTCCGTCCATCTCATCACTCGCATAAGAAGTCTATTCGGTATCAAAGGCCACATGGGGGCACGGGTGGCCCAGTCGTCTAAGGCGCCGCGATTCGCTGTGCAGAGTTGTGTCCCTTGGGCACGCCAGAAACCTATGATTGTGGGTTCGAATCCCGGTTCGCCCCGATTATGTTTCTAGGTTTGTCAGCACCATACCCGTGCTCGTGGGTTTCACCGAAGTGATAAACGTCTGAGACCTGCATCACTTCGGCCTTTCCTCCCACATTAAGCTGACACGCCGTGATATAACTGGAATACTGTTAAAAGCGGCGTTAAACCCAACTCACTCACTCACTCACTCAAAGGCCACATGGCCAAGAGTACAACACAAAGATAAAACGTTCCCACATCTTAGCATGGTTTTGAGGATGGTTATGGAAAGGTTATGGGTCGTGACTCGACATTCACAATTGCATTTGCCACTTTGCAATTATCTATACTCTCATTGATTCCTTGTACTTGCATTTCAGTTTACTGAGTTTACTCACATTAATTTTCATTTTGATATAAAGTACAGTTTACGTAGTTATGGATATTCATTAATCCTGAGTTCGCTCTTTAGGCCCTGATTCCTGTTTTTGTATAAACCGGTGACTGTTAATCCCCTACACTATTCTGCTGTGTGGATAAACAGAACAAAGTACCGTGTGGTATACGTGTAGACATCTCAACCAGGCAGTAAGTATTACTTCATAAAATGAATATGAAATCTCCCAAAACAAAGTTGATGTTTTACTGCCGACGAAAGTTGTATGGAAACTGCTCTGTACAAGTTTTTCTCCGTTTACGACATGTATTCACACATAAGCAGAACAACCGCATCCGTGGTCTGGTAGAGCGGAAGGTCCGGGGTTCGATCCCCGGCCGCGTCATACCAAAAGACGTTAAAAGATGGTACTTGTTGTTACCCTGTCTGGCGCTCGGCATTAAGGGGCTAAAACAAGGACTTGTCGGCTCGGAGTCCGTATACTGTGTCTGAGAGGGGTATTCTCATGTTAAACTGCGGCATGGTATCTCAGTGAGCTAGCACTATAAATCGGCATCAGTCCGGACTAGTACAAGCAGCCACACAGACACACACACGTACATGCACGTCGCTATATAAGTGCAATAATCTTGGACGCGACGTTAAACCCCATTTCACCTCACCTCATTAGCAGAACACGGGAAGTGTCCTCTGAGCAACCCTACAACCCATGAGGGCCAGGTTCGATCTGACTGGGCCATGCATCCTCAGGATGTGACACCTGATGTATTCTAACACTGAGATTACTATTGGTCGCTTACTTTTGGGAATGCAGTATCTCATCGGATAACGAACACATCCGTGTCTGCAGAGAGAATGAACAGATTTCTCGGTTAAATACTCGCAGCTTAATCAAGGAACGGTAACTACCGGTTGACAGGTTCCCCACAATCGGCTACACTGACCTATTATCGCTGACATTAACATAATTGCGAAGATATATTTTCCTAATGAAGTCTTTCGCCTGATGGGTTTAAAGGCACAGCTGTTCGCCTAACGTGGCGTGGTTTGCTGCAGGCGTGAGAGGAAATCACTTACAATTACATCTGCCTTTTCCCTTGCAAAACATTTGAATAAGGTCTCAAGAGGATTATTGGAAGATTGCATTATGGAAGTTCTTGCATATGGCTCCCGTGGAGATTCCCTGGAAGAGCTGTCTAGATTCTGGTTTCGTGCTTGTTAGAGCCGACTAAAATAAGTATCGGTGTGTTTCACCAAAGTGTTGAACGTGTGAAACGTGCATCACTGTGGGATTTCGTCCCACATCAACCGGACAGACAGGGGTATAACTGGAACACTGTTCGAAGCGGCCTCAACCCAACTTACTGCACGCACGGAAAGGTTACGAGCGTAATTCAAAACGACATTAAGCAATAATCTGAAGTTGGTCTAAACAGGCTAACTCACAAGAAGGCTCCGTTCTCAAGCGTTTTTTTCAATTTGTGTAATCTATTCCTGTTAATGCTATTCAACTGACATTTATCATTTTCCCTGTATCCATCTTGTGGTTATCTGTTGCGTGGATCGATGCTCATGATATCAGTCACTTGATTGTCTGGTTCAGACTCGAGTATTTACAGACCGCCGTCATACAGCTGGAATATTGCCGAGTGCGGCGTTAAACAACAAACTCAGGGTGTCTGTCTATATAAGGCTAATTTGTGTCGGTAAAAGCGGGACCAGATCTGCTATACTTGCCGAGACCAGCTGTGAGGTATTCTAACAAATGTTTATTGTCGTCTTGCCATTACTTTAGAGCGATATGGGTTTCGGAACGCCATTTAAGACGCATTACAAAACAGCAAAGCCAACGTTGATATGCTAGCCTGCCATGACACTGAAGGAAAAACATGTTTCAATAACTTCGCAATTATCGGGCCAGTTGGAGACGGTGTTCAACAGAAATCGGAGAACATGTTGCAGGTTTGCAGTGAATGGAGTTCTGTACAAGACACCGGCGTATACTCGCCGAAAAAGGAAACGCGAATACCACACGTTGGTTAATATATGAAGAATTACTCGTATTCAAGAGTTATTTGTTTGGCCCCGTGCACAAACGAATATATTGATATGGGTAAGAACCGACGCTCATGAACGCAGCAAATGTGATGTCATAGAGCAATGACTCGAGATGCAGCATTTGTCTCGTGCGGAATTAGCATGTAAAGTTTGTAAATCACGTGCAGCATATCGTGAAGACTTGTAAAGATAATGGTAACACAATTAGAGTATATTAATGTGCAAGTATAGGTTAGACCACGAGGACCTAGTGTCTAATCGTTGAAATGGTTGGTTTGTTTGTTTTGCGCCGCACTCGGCAATATTCCAGCTATATGACGGCGGTCTGTAAATAATCGAGTGTAGACCAGACAATTCAGTGATTGACATCATGAGCATCGGTCCACATAATCGGGATCGATGACATGCATCAACCAAGTCACCGAGCCTGACCGGCCGATCCCGTTAGTCGCCTCTTACGACAAGCATGGGTTGCTGAAGACCTATTCTACCCCGGATCTCCTCGTGGTTTAATTACCCATTTCAACGATTAGACACTGGGGTCTTTAACCATGTCACACATTTACAGCACCTAAATGCTAAGTAAACATTGTTTATTGTTTGTTTTTGTTTTTTGTGTGTTTACCATTCAATTTGGACCAACTATGCATATTTATCAATGACCTAAATTTTATTTGCCCTTGTTGATGGCCTATTGAGAGCAAACATTGCCCTGATCAAGATAATAGTACTTTCTTGTGTCTGTTCTCAAGTGTGAGTGTGAGAGACAGAGAGAGAAATGACGCTGCATTTGTTATGTCAACACCGATCCCATGATGCATATTGCATTCGTTTTATAGCCATAACCATGGTACACGACACGTTTACATAACTGACAATAGCCACTAGTTGCGCTACGGTCGACCCCAGTAATTACAGCTGATGTCAACAGGATGGAAACCTAACTTTTCCAGTCAGCTTACTCCCTTGCCTATGGAAGGTGAAGTGATTGGGCTGGCTGTAATAACAAGTATTCACCTGATGAAGGAGCAAGAAGTAGCTCTGCAACGTCGTGGCAAACAATAAAAGAAGTTGCTATCCATAAGAAATGCCATGTATTCTTTGTTAAACTTCTAAATGCTACCAAAGACTTAGTCCTGTTTTAATATTTTTGTATGCTCAATTGAGGGCAAGCTTCGTTTCAAGAGCATTCCTCATAAACAGTTAAATAACTTCAAGACACTTTGTAAACACATGAGACAAATGCTGAGCCGGTGCATTGTGAATAATTTTCTTTGGCTTTTCCAAAGAAAAACGTGGGATTTGTTTTCGCCATGTAACTTTGGAAAATTACTAGGATATTATGGACCATTCGCTGAAATCTAAGATAATTTTATTACAATTATGAGCTAGCATGAATGTCGAGGAATATGGATGTCTTCGTCTTGTTCAGTCAGTTGCATACCATCTTGGGCAGAAACGGAGTAACATTGCATAATTTCACTGTAAACCGCATAACGACCGATCCCGACGCATATAATTCGTCCAATACGGCACACGTGATTTAGAGAAATTAAGTATACAATTTTATGTCAAGCAACATTCGTATATAAAATGAGGATAGCGGCAGCCGCCAAATTGTAATGTCTAGTCTAGTGAATTAATGAAACAGTTAAGCCAGTTTCAATACCGATTCCCCCCAGTGCACGCCGAGGTGACCCATGGGATTAGGGGGATCCAGGTCATGAAGCTAGATCTATACCCTACTCACTGATCTAGTGAATTCTGTTTTCTGAACTCTAATTTGATAAAGGATTGAAGGGTTGCTACACACGGAAGCTGTTTTTGAGACTGCGACTTGTATTGTAAAATCATACTTGTACACAAATGGATTAATCATAATAGCTTAGCTTATCTTAGCTTAAAAATAATAGCTCGTGCTGCCAGGTTTAATTCAAGGCATTCAAAGGCTATTTTTCTGATAACTCGAATTGTATTTTTTTTTCTGTGCTTTACTGTCGGTACATTTAAATAGCGCGCATACAAATTCAACACCTCAATTAAATATTGGGATATGTTTGAGCGCATTGTTTCCAACGCATATTTGATCGAGGCTGGAAGCCCATGGTAGCATATCATGCTCACTTCCATGAGTATATATCAGTCTATAAGTTACTTCACATAAGTCCAAAGAAACAATGTTTGAAACAACTCGTCTACTTACACAAGAGACCCGTGAAGAATCGGGGTAGAATAGGTCTTCAGCAACCCATGCTTGCCGTAAAAGGCGACTATGCCTGTCGTAAGAGGCGACTAACGGGATCGGGTGGTCAGGCTCGCTGACTTGGTGCATGTCGCTGTATCCCAATTGCGTGGATTGATGCTCATGATATTAATCTCTGGATTGTTTGGTCCAGATTCGATTATTTACAGACCGCCGTCATAAAGCTGGAATATTGCTGAGTGCGGCGTTAAAAAAACTTACACTGGAAATAAGACTCGTGGTGTACACCTTTAATTATGGTTCAATTTCAATTCGTTCCTGTTCCTACCGATTCGTGTCAAGTACACTCACGTTAACAAATCAAGTTTTCCAAGAACCAAACTAATGACAAGACACTTCAGCAACGTTGATTATTAAAAACAGCCGGAAAAATGCCACCTATTCCAGACCATTTTCAATTTCAGGAAACCTAATTTCCTTAGGTCAACATTTCTCAATATGTTATATCATAATTTGATTACAAAAACGAGGTTTGGGTTTTCTGAGATATGAAACTCATTTACAACTATATTGCTACTCAAAGTTGATGCATAAAATAGAGAGAAACAAATTTTAGTCATTCGCAGTATATTAAATCTCGGTAAAGAACCATTGTGCATGAAGATAGTGAAGGGGAAGGTAAGGCAGTACTCACGTGTATGGCGGCGCACTACGGTGTGTATGCTGTTCTGTGTCTGGCGATTGCGTGCTGTGTGGGGACACTTTGGTCAATACTGGCACCGACACTGAAGTCTCCTGCCAGGCGCTGTAGCTCCACTCGGCTCCTGGCTCCAGGGATCATCCAGCTGTGTGGCATCCAACTACAGTGGTCGTGCGCGTGGGGAGTGCTGTCGAGGCACTGATGTCGGCGCTTCGTTGACATCAGCATGTTTAGTGTTATTCTGCTTCAGCAATATCACGACGTGTTGGCGCCTGGACTGACATTTAATCCCAGAAGAAAAGTTTATTTTAAAATATGTCTTCAAAATAAAACAATACAAATCCTAATAGTACCTAGACCAATACCTTAATTTCAGGGCTGAGGCAATCTAGACTTGCAAAATCATTCGAGACTTGAGTTGGACTCCTTTTTTTAATATATTCTACATGCTCAGGGAGACAGACTAAATTACTGTCCGAAATGCTAGTAAAATTCTTTTTGCCATTAAAGGATATATTTTGTACTGTGTTGCCATTGTAAATAGAATAACTGCCGATCTACCTACCTGTAGTTTGAATAATTTCAGTCAAAGGAGCCTTGTCAACAATTTTACAGGAGACAAATATGAACGAAAACAGCAAGTTCAGAGATTCATTCTGAGTCCATTGAGGGAAGTTTGAAACGGACTATAGAAATATACGTATGCGACTCCGTTGTAGTAACAATGTCTTCATAAAACATCTAATAAAAAAACAAACAAGTCAATTAGCCTTAATGTTAAAGTGTTGGCTCGTGACGCCGAAGACCCGGGTTCGATTCCTGACATGGGTACAATGTGTGAAGCCCATTTCTGGTGTCCCCCGCCGTGATATTGCTGGAATATTGCTAAAAGCAGCGTAAAACCATACTCACTCACTCACTCAATTAGAAAACAATTCTTGGTGTGCTTCCAAGTAAATAACAAAATGACGCTGCATTTGTTTGTCAATACTGCTCGCATGATGCATGTTACATTACACTTGTATAGCCATAGCGTCTGTAGTTGGAAATGTATACAAGTTCCTTACTTCACTTGGGAGAGATCGGGGGAAAAACATTTATTATCTTAGATATGGATGTATTGCCGAACTGCCCAAGCTCTGGAGCTTGTCGTGCAAACAAGTCAACTGTATGTCAATTAAAACAAAGACGGTAGGGGTTGTCTCAAAAACAAAACCGGGACGTAAAGGGATATCAGACAGCTTTGACGCAGGGGTGAGTGTGATACATTCGTACAGTTACAGGCTTTTTCAGCAGGAGGTGCCCCCGACTTTGGGAGGAAATTAAAAAACAAAATTACTATTTCCCGGACTACGTTAATTATTGCTCTCCATGAGATGGGATTTCGATACACAGCACTTGTTGAGGACCGAGCAGTTTTCAAGGAAACATTTTCCATGTTGTCCAATAGGTAATTATCTCCGCACCATTCACGACTGTCTCAGTCAGGGCTTCCAGATAATTTACTTTGATGAAATCTTGATGAATAAGATTACTTCCACTGACTTACATGCATCTTCCCGAGGCAAGAGAGTTAACTGACTTTAAAAGTTCAGTTTCAACCCTTGCCGAACTAGGCTGGAATTCCTGGGCTCGATCGTGGCACCACCAGTGGCTATTACCAGTTATGTCCCTTCTTAGGCTCTCCTGTGGACAAATCAGATTCCACCTCTCGTATCACTTGCGTTTGCTTCACACAGAATGGTGGCGCCCAATCAGGACGATCTGATCGATAATCAAGATCTATATTGTGACAAAACGTGTCTTACATCGCGAAATGCATCAAATCACGTGAGCACCTTGATTAAAAACATGAAAACATTTGGAAAATATCTGCTGACAACGAGTTGGCGGTGCACATGCTTTGCAAATCCTGCAATCGATCGAAATCTGCACGACAGTTTACGAACCGGATTTCGATTTCGATTTCGATCCCGTTAGACGCCTTTTACGACAAGCATAGTCGCCTTTTACGGCAAGCAATGGTTGCTGAAGACCTATTCTACCCCGGAATCTTCACGGGTAGTTCGGTAAGGGTGGAAACTGGACTTATAGAGTCAGTAAATTCTCTTGCTTCGGGAAGATGACTAACATGTGGCTACCGCCCGATGGACGAAAAGCACCCATGGTACCATCAGGTGAAGGTAATCGTCCTTGATGCAGGGACACCTGTTCCGAAACGTTTGAAACATGTTGAGATCCATCAGCAAACAGTTTGTGCCTTGCCTCATATTGTTTCTTTTATATGTATTCTGTGCAGACACCGGCGAGGCCTGATATCCGGCAGTAGGCGCACATCATGAGAAGCCCCGTAACTGCCAGGTGTATCATTCCTGACCAGATGGATGCCTTGTTCTGTATACCGCCATAGCTGGACCAAGAGACACAGAGATACATAAAACATCAGGTCTCCTTTTGCATACTGCCATATTTAGACGAAGATTGACAGAGATATAGAAAACATCAGGTCATCTCGTGTTCTGCGTTCCATCAAATTCTTAAGATGAGACGTCACGTCCTCCATATCGCCATATATAGCTGGGCAGTGAAGTCGACACTTCACGCTTTAATAGTATTAGTACCGTATCCATTGGATGTGTTCTTATTTGTTGGTTAAACGGTGCAGCTTTATTGGATTTTCATACACATTTATACTCCCGCTTTTACAACTACTTAATCCAAGACATAGATCTTTAAACAATTTACGGAATGGGGCAGTGATTCTAGGTTAGGTGAAGTGTTGACCAACCTGTTAGTCCTGCACCATGACTGTGGAATATATTTATTTTATGAAACAAAAACACAATCTAGAAACGTATACAAAAGCAAGTCTAGCCAGCTCTTGCTTGCTCTATTCCACATATGAAATCACATCGGGAAAGTGTTTTTAATTATGTTTAGAGTCAAGAAGGGTATTGTGTAATATAAGATTTCAGACTAAATGTTAGTCTACCAACCCGTCTAAGATGCCAGCTATGCTCAGAACTCCCATGGATATCCACTGCTCGCCGCTCAGCTGCATCAACAACTGTACTGTCTTTTTACTTTTCAGGATTGCATTAGGTTGATACGATTTGTAACTTCTATACAGGGAAACAAGGAATACGTTCGCCAGCCCCAGACACTAGCTACATGTGTACCATGCCCTGTTAGTCAGTTCCCAGTTTGTCAGGGCCGTCTATGTCAGTTCCCTGTTTGGCTGGGCCGTCTATGTCAGTTACCTGTTTGTCTGGGCCGTCTAAGTCAGTTCCCTGTTTGGCTGGGCCGTCTATGTCAGTTACCTGTTTGTCTGGGCCGTCTAAGTCAGTTCCCAGTTTGTCTGGGCCGTCTAAGTCAGTTCCCTGTTTGGCTGGGCCGTCTATGTCAGTTACCTGTTTGTCAGGGCCGTCTAAGTCAGTTCCCTGTTTGTCAGGGCCGTCTAAGTCAGTTCCCTGTTTGTCTGGGCCGTCTAAGTCAGGTACCTGTTTGTCAGGGCCGTCTAAGTCAGTTCCCTGTTTGTCTGGGCCGTCTAAGTCAGTTCCCCGTTTGTCAGGGCCGTCTAAGTCAGTTCCCTGTTTGTCTGGGCCGTCTAAGTCAGTTACCTGTTTGTCAGGGCCGTCTAAGTCAGTTCCCTGTTTGTCAGGGCCGTCTAAGTCAGTTCCCTGTTTGTCAGGGCCGTCTAAGTCAGTTCCCTGTTTGTCAGGGCCGTCTAAGTCAGTTCCCTGTTTGTCAGGGCCGTCTAAGTCAGTTCCCTGTTTGTCTGGGCCGTCTATGTCAGTTCCCTGTTTGTCTGGGCCGTCTAAGTCAGTTCCCTGTTTGTCTGGGCCGTCTAAGTCAGTTCCCTGTTTGTCAGGGCCGTCTAAGTCAGTTCCCTGTTTGTCAGGGCCGTCTAAGTCAGTTCCCTGTTTGTCAGGGCCGTCTAAGTCAGTTCCCTGTTTGTCTGGGCCGTCTAAGTCAGTTACCTGTTTGTCAGGGCCGTCTAAGTCAGTTCCCTGTTTGTCAGGGCCGTCTATGTCAGTTCCCTGTTTGTCAGGGCCGTCTAAGTCAGTTCCCTGTTTGTCAGGGCCGTCTAAGTCAGTTCCCTGTTTGTCAGGGCCGTCTAAGTCAGTTCCCTGTTTGTCTTGGCCGTCTAAGTCAGTTCCCTGTTTGCCTGGGCCGTCTAAGTCAGTGCCCTGTTTGTCTGGGCCGTCTAAGTCAGTTCCCTGTTTGTCTGGGCCGTCTATGTCAGTTCCCTGTTTGTCAGGGCCGTCTAAGTCAGTTCCCTGTTTGTCTTGGCCGTCTAAGTCAGTATCCCGTTTGCCAAGTCCTATTAGTCAGACATTTCAAGTCAGTATGTTTGATCACCAAGTCCCCTGTTGTGCCCTGTTAATCATTTTTAAGTCAGTATTCTGCGCACCCAGTCCGCTATTGTACACTATGGGCATGGATATTTTTAGTCAGCATCTCATTCAACCAGCCGCTATTTTGTCATGTATAAGGGATATATGAAGATGATTTTCTATGGTCGTTAGACAAGGCAATGAGACTAGGCGTAAGATACCATCATGTCTTTATGTATCAATTTTCACATTGCATTGGACTTTTAAGTGCACAATTCATGTTCATTTAAGTATTTTATTTCAGTAGCAAATTGTTTCTGAACTCACTACAGAATGTGTTAGAGATGTATGCTTAACTTTATACAGTATGTAATGAACAAAGGAGTAAGTAAGTCGTGACCATCTCAGTGCCAGGAGTATCAAAATAAACGTTATTTATTACTCAAAACATTCCGAGTGCTGTAGCAGAACCTTCAGAAGCGCTCGTAAAATCAAAACAAAAATAGTATCACCTCCAGCCCAAATTGCATCGATGTTCATCGTAATTATCGTTGTCACGCAATACCGTAATGTAACGTTTGCGGGTGACTAAAAGAATAGGTGTAAATGCGACTGTACAGACACAGGCACTTATACCAGTGGTGGGACCTGAACCCGGCTGCTCAGGAACTCTTTCACTGGATGATGACAAGTATAGCAGTTCGAATACATCGTAGCTGGTTATTCCACAACACTTTACGTTACATCCAGTAGTAATAAAATGTTCAGTACTGAATGGCCGATTATGCCCCAGTTTACTAACCGTTGTATTATGCTCCTGTACAGTTGATTGATTGATTGGTTTGTTGTTTAACGCCGCACTCAGCAATATATTCCAGCTATATGACGGCGGTCTGTGAATAATTGAGTCTTGACCAGACAATCCAGTGTTTAATATCATGAGCATCGATCCCCCAATTGGAATCGATGACATGCATCAACCAAGTCAGCGAGCCTGACCACCCGATCCCGTTAGTCGCCTTTTACGACAAGCATAAGCGCCTTTTACGCCAAACATGGGTTGCTGAAGAATCTTCACGGGTCCTCCTGTACAGGATTGCCATGGTTGCCACCTTCATGTTGTCCTGAGTTGTCCAATTTTATTTCGTTATAAGCATTATGTAAGCCTATACACAGCAAATGAACAGGTCACAAAAACAGTTCGTTTTTGACGTGTTCGTTCTAAACGTAGTTCACTGTACATCATAAACATCTGTTATGTTTTTGCTGGGTTTTTGTTGTTGTTTAACGCCCCACTCAGCAATATTTCAGCTATATGACGGTGGTCTGTAAATAATCGATCTTGCCTAGACAATCCAGTGATTGATATCATGAACATCGATCCACGCAATTTGGATCGATGACATGAATCAACCAAGTCAGCGAGCCTGACCACCCGATCCCGTTAGTCGCCTTTTATGGCAAGCATGGGTTGCTGAAGACCTATTCTACCCCTGATCTTCACGGGTCAACATCTGTTGTCAATTAGTGATGATATCAAGCGTTGCCCTTCTTGTGGCAACCGCAACAAACACATGCAAAGGCAAGTCGTGTGTTTACCTGAAAATAAAATACGGGAACATATGGTACAACTCAAATAATGGAATTGTATCCGCAACAATTTGTCACTTTTGCCGAAACTTTGAAAATGTCCCATAGATGTCCACAATAAAACGTTTGAAAGTTTTACTGATCCCTTAGATACTGTAACCCTGGTCAAGCAGCTTTTGAGCAAGAGTATGAAGGCTGGAAGCGCTGCAATGAAGGAATAATTCTTGCCATTCAGCCTTGTGGATATTTTAATGTCACTCTGCTTTTTAATGTATTGATCTATAAATGAATCAGATGAGGCGATTTCAATGGTACAGTAAACTACGGTTATAACGAACACGCTTATAACGAACTAACGGATATAACGAACTAACTTTTTAGTCCCGACTGTATGCTGTTGTTATGCTGTATATATGCTTATAACGAATTACGGTTATAACGAACTAAAATTAGTAGTCCCTTTGAGTTCGTTATAACCGTAGTTTACTGTATCTTTTATTTCTAGCTCAGATGGGTAATTCATATACCTTCGATATACCTATGCTTAAGTTAAACTCCTTTCCATGGTTTTGATTTTGCTATCAGAGCAGAAATTCTGAGTCGTGTGCATAAAGTGAGTGAGTGAGTTGGGTTTAACGCCGCTTTTAACATTATTCCAGTTATATCAGGGCGTGGCAGCTTAATGTGGTAGGATAGCCCGAAATGATGCAGGTCTCAGACGTTTACCACTTCGGTTAAACCCACGAGCACGGGTATGGTGCTGACAAACCTTGAAACATAATCGGGGCGAACCGGGATTCGAACCCACAATCATAGAGTTCTGGCGTGCCCAAGGGACGCAACTCTGCACAGCGAATCGCGGCGCCTTAGACTGGGCCACCCGTGCCCCGTGTGCATAAGGAAACAGATCAGCCAGGAGGGTAGCACAATGGGTGCCTATGAGGATTTGCCTTGGATTCGTGTCATTTTTCAAATTAAGCAAATATGCTGTCGTAAACCTGCAACCTTGATTAAAGCAGAGCTCAACTGAACTAAGAAACATGTCCAGTGCACCTTCAATAGGCCACAATACATTCAGCACTACGTTATTTCTTCTGAGTACTCTATTTATAACAAATCCCCAATGTCTCCAAGTGGAGTACAGTATGTGTTGTATACAGCAGACTTTCACACCTCAAATGTCTTAACCACTGACTAAAGGTAATCTGTAACCGAGGTATTCTGGTTTTACTTTACAGTCATTGAACCATTTAGAATGAAAAAATGAACAAATATTTTGTTTCTGTGTTGAGAACTTTTGCCATCATTTGGAGAAAGCGCCTATGAAATGATTTACTTGCTTGATTAGTTGCTGCAAATATGGCTTAGGAGTGAGTGAGTGAGTTTGGTTTTACGCCGCTTTTAGCAATATTCCAGCAATATCACGGCGGGGGACACCAGAAATGGGCTTCACACATTGTACCCATGTCAGGAATCGAACCCGGGTCTTCGGCGTGACAAGCGAACGCTTTAACCACTAGGCTACCCGACCGCCCCTATGGCTTAGGAACGTGTTGACATGACTAGTGTCGATTATTGTATCGCATTTTATCCTTTAAAGTGTTATGATAGAATGGTGTCGACAATCCATAGATCGTCACCAAGGTGAATCTGGAATTCGAACCCACGACCTCATCCTGACACGGCTAATGGACGCATCAGCCATTTGCGGTACCTCAAACCACCAATATTCCTTGTTACGTTGATAACATAACACAATATTGTTCATTTATTTTTTTTATTTAAGATATTTTCCAATAAGTATGAACAAAGACAACCTATACTCATGTTGACACAGACGTGTTTTTTTTAAACATCGTTCTCAATCAGGTTTCTACTAACAGGGTGAGTATGCAAACATCAAGGTGAGATGGAGGCACTGTACACAAAATATACATGTACATCTGAGGGGGTAAGGCCGCTTTTAGCAGTATATAAATCTATCTGAACATCAAGAAGGACGTCATGAATGTCGGGATCGAACCCTGGTCTTAGGCTTGGAGGAGAAAACACTTTAACCACGAGGCCATACTACCACCTCACGGTAGGTTGGTTGGTTGGTTTTTTAACGCCGCACTTAGCAATAGTCCAGCTATATGACGTCGGTCTGTAAATAATCGAGTCTGGACCAGACAATCCAGTGATTGATATCATGAGCATCGATCCACGCAATTGAGATCGATGACATGCATCATCTAAGTTAGCGAGCCTGACCACCCGATCCCGTTAGTCGCCTTTTACGACATGCAGTCACCTTACCACCTCACGATTTTGTGAGCCTAAACATTAATATTGTAAAGTACACTGCGAATACACAAAACATGTCTGAATTGCTACAGATATGAAATACAATCATCACTTTAATCAATATTAGTATCACTTGTATTGGTATTTACACTGACACCGATAGAATATGACCCGGATCTGTAAAGGACCGCTTGTCTATAAAGTTGACTAAGGCTAGGTATCCCAGTGTGTACCGATACTATGGAGAACCCCTGGGCTTGTTAGGAAGGTTGTCAAATGAATACATCCAGAGCAGCATGGCTCAACCACATCTGTATATATCCTTTCTCCTGAATTGTAAACACCACTCACTTGGCGGAACCCTACGTCAACCCACAGCAACAAAACACTGAGCTTTGAATAACAAAACAATTAGTGAAATTCAAATATCTACGTTTGGTTTAATTTTTAAATATGCTTATTAAGAATGTCACTTGGCTGAATATATCCAGGGTAGCATGGCTCAACTACGCCTGTATATAGCCCCCCTCCTGACAGAGACCCAAAATAATGTGATATGTACATGTTTCAGAATCCAATGAGTATTTTCAAAACAGTTATGATGTGGTCATAGCGTTTTGTAATATTGTCCACTCTAATACCACCCAACGTGAGATTTCAGCTGACGAAAGAGAAGGCCCACTATCTGGTTGAAGATTGAATTTAGTTAACAAGGATAGTGAGTGAGTGAGTGAGTGAGTATGGTTTTACGCCGCTTTTAGCAATATTCCAGCAATATCACGGCGGAGGACACCAGAAATGGGCTTCACATATTGTACCCAAGTCGGGAATCGAACCCGGGTCTTCGGCGTGACGAGCGAACGCTTTAACCACTAGGCTACACGACCGCCCCTTACCAAGGATACTGACGCAATGGGTGTCAGTGATATTATACCACAGTTAGACAACAGCACTGACAATGATAATACTGATAGGATGTGCTGCGTTCACGGTCACAACCCAACACAGGTGTGATGCAACCTGGTCCTTAGTCCACTCCAGTCTTTGAGAATGTATACAATACAATATGTACAACATGCTGACTTGATGCAGCACAGATGGTCAGAGTCAAATCTAGTAATTAAGATTTTTGTTTGTTGTTTAACGCCGCACTCAGCAATATTCTAGCTATATGACGCCGTTTTGTACATAATCGAGTCTGGAGCAGATAATCCAGTGATTGACATAATGAGCATAGATCCACGCAATTGGGATGACTTGCATCGACCAAGTCGACGATCCTGACCACCCGATAGATGCCTCTTTTGACAAGCATAGCCGCCTTTTAAGGCAAGCATGGGTTGCTTCACGTCCTTGAGATTACGCGGAGTAAGGGCGGGAATCCAGACTAGTACACTCTCAGTTCTTGAGTTCCGATACATCGCGGAGGAAGGAAGTCCATTTCGACAAGTCCAATCTGGTCGTTGAGAGGTCGCATAAGGAGGTGGGACCTTGACCTTGAAACTTGGAGCAAAAGCCTGTTGGACAAAGTTTGCTTGATATCAATTCAGAGGATGGCTGTTTGAACATACATGTATAGACACGTTTCTGTTATATACATGGGGACATTTTGCACATTATTTGAGCAAGACGGTTTAAAGGTGCAGAATAATTAGTGTGTTATACTATACTGTTATGCCTATATACGTTTTTGCCAACTGTTGTCTCAAGTTATTATAATGATGGTGTTTTTTTCCATTGTAAACAACATGATACCGTCGTAAATTGGACGAGGTTATTTTTTTATAGGGAAGTATCCAGGGGGTTGTTCCAAATAGAGTAAGCTGGGCAAAGTCAATTAGCGCATATGGACGCAACTACTACAGAAAAGCATGCATTCCATGCAAAAGTTGACTTTTGTGCAAGCCCAATGCATTTCACAAGAATGGGTATAAAAACATGTGCGTTAACGGAATTCCATATGTATTGTTCAGCATCGTGCTGACAACAACCACTCAGAAAAACAACAAAATTACGCAATTTTTCAACATTACGAAATGGTACGCCTGTCCGAAATGGTATGCTTGAAGCAGGATCGAGGCAACGTGATGCAAGACAATTTTTTATGAAATCACGCATTTTCTGAAGTCAGTATGGCAAATTAAACCATCTGAACACTTACAGGAGTCTTTTATCTGTTACAAACCGAAATTGTTTCCGATTTGGTAAAAAACATAACTTTGCATTTAATCTTATTCAATGTCACAGGAACTTTTGTTGTTCAGTATATATTGTCAGTTATCTGAATTTGTCACAAACATGACAGGGTGGCAGAAAATTGACATTGTTACATCGCAGAGAGACACGCCCCATGTGCACCTATACATCAAGAACAAGACTGGTCGATTCTACTAAAAGTGGCAATTTTGACACATGCTTACATCACAAATTGAGTTCATAAATGTATTAGGTTTGGCATAGGTATTGTAACCTACGTTAATTAACTTTAATTAAAAACATACCCAGGAGGGAACTTTGCAAGATATTAATTTATAAACGTAGAGAAGAACATAAGAGATCAACATGAGGTAATGGGACCTGAACATGTAGAAATTGTGTTCAGATTTTATTTCACATACACCAGGAACATTTATTAAGTAAGTGAGTGAGTTGGGTTAACGCCGCTTTTAACATTATTCCAGTTATATCACGGCGTGTCAGCTTAATGTGGGAGGAAGCCCGAAGTGATGCAGGTCTCGGACGTTTACCATTTCGGTGAAACCCACGAGCACGGGTATGGTGCTGACAAACCTAGAAACATAATCGGGGCGAACCGGGATTCGGACCCACAATCATAGGTTTCTGGCGTGCCGAAGGGACGCAACTGTGCACAGCGAATCGCGGCGCCTTAGACGACTGGGCAACCCAGAATAGAATAGAATAGACCAAATGAATGTTCTGAAAACGAAAATACAGACAGGATGTCCTGTATCTACGAATAAATTAAAGATATAATTAAGATGCATACTTTTCAAACATCAAATAAAGTATATAGTTTGAAACTCACCCTTTGAATTTGTTGTGCTGAAGATGCATCCATCTTTGTGGTAGACATGAGATCACGTGTCATGTGGTGTAATCAGGGGCGGTGGCATCAGGGGAGGACCGTCCTCCAGTTCAGACATACATATATCCAGCAGTAGGTCCACTGGGGTAGTATTGCTCTTATAGCACATCATGACGTCATTCACAGGCGGGCAAACGACGCTACCCCTCATAATGCCAATGACATCGAAAATGGTCAGGAATATACTCCGTCTTTAACGTCTAGTGACAAGAATATTAATTGAAATATATTGATTCCGTAGCCAAGGGTAAATTAATATTGTACAAGAAATACTCGTGTGATAAGAGCTGCTCATTTTAAAGTACGAATAACCTTTCTGCTTTATAATCCTTCGAAAACGTCACTGACTAAAGACGCTAACTAAATACCACTACCGAGAAGATGCTTGTGAATACAACCGAGTCACCGTTCAACTAGAGGGTGTTAGCGGGTGTTTCAGGTAGGAGAACGAGCCATGAAACATAAAACACCCCTCAACACCTTAAAGCAGCCGAGTCATCAGGAAGTACACATGACCAGCCAGGTGTTGTAAGTGGACGATCGTCCGGTGAGTGAGTGAGTTGGGTTTAACGCCGCTTTTAACAGTATTCCAGTTAAATCGCGGCGTGTCAGCTTAATTTGGGAGGAAAACACGAAGTGTTGCAGGTCTCAGATGTTTTACCACTTCGGTTAAACCCACGAGCACGGTATGGTGCTGACAAACCTAGAAACATAATCGGGGCGAACCGGGATTTGAACCCTCAATCCTAGGTTTCTGGCGTGCCCAAGGGACGCAACTCTGCACAGCGAATCGCGGCGCCTTAGACGATTGGGCCACTATGTACCTTGCCCCAGTGGGCAGTAGTGACATAAGACGAGCACGAGTACAATAGCTGCTATTAACAGTAAACCATTGATTCAAGGGGAATTGCTGTGTAGGTAAAACGTTTACGTTTGTTAACTATGGCACCAACGTGTTGAGGTGAAACTGAATTAAACATGCAGATATGTTCAAAGGGCCAAAATACGGTGCTGAGATACCTTCGTTATATTGTACATTAAAGGAAGCAATAAACCTGTACATGTCCATTCAAACATTCCAACAGAAAAATAGCCTCTATAGGCTGCCCTTATTCGGACCATGGGTATAGAAATGAAGCCTAATTCCTGCACATGAAGCGATGTAACTGGCAGGTGTTAGGGAAGGTAACTGGACTGTACCAAACCTGAAGAAGAAAGATTTTTTGTTGAACAGAATAATTCAGTGGCTTTTTAAAACGTAGATAATTGCATTTGAGTTGCCAAATACTTTCGATAATGGACGAACGGATACTATTGACACTTGTTCAACAATGATATACATAGAAATAAAGCTATTTACATCTTGAACTAAAATTAAATTAAGTTCTACTGTATGTAGAGGAGCAACGCCTACTTGACTTGGTTGCTGAGGCTGGCAACAGGGTCGGTCAACTGAGGCTGTCTGACAACAGAGTAGGGCGACCGAGGTTGTCTGGCAACAAAGTAGGGCGACCGAGGCTGTCTGACAACAGAGTAGGGCGACCGAGGTTGTCTGGCAACAAAGTAGGGCGACCGAGGCTGTCTGGCAACAGAGTAGGGCGACCGAGGTTGTCTGGCAACAAAGTAGGGCGACCGAGGTTGTCTGGCAACAGAGTAGGGCGACCGAGGCTGTCTGGCAACAAAGTAGGGCGACCGAGGTTGTCTGGCAACAAAGTAGGGCGACCGAGGTTGTCTGGCAACAAAGTAGGGCGACCGAGGTTGTCTGGCAACAGAGTAGGGCGACCGAGGTTGTCTGGCAACAAAGTAGGGCGACCGAGGTTGTCTGGCAACAAAGTAGGGCGACCGAGGCTGTCTGGCAACAGAGTAGGGCGACCGAGGTTGTCTGGTATAGTTGAAGTAATGGTGTAGCAAGGTCACAGACTGACCATTTGGGATCGAACATAAGACCTAAGTCTTATTGTATGTAGAGCCTTTATCACACAGACACTGGTAGGAATCGACCATGAGTTTGACTGGGGGATCCCGGGACCATAGGTCCCGAGTCCCGTGAGTCGACCGCCACCCCGGCTGTGTCTCTCCCCATACCAGTACTTGCTTAACTTACTTAGTTTGTGTTTTAACGTGTGCTTATTTTAGCGCACAGCAAAGTATACAGTCAGTGTTATACATGATAGTGAATGCATTTACAGTAGTAAACATTCTGATTGGACAATGTACGCAATGAATATTTTACAGTTTCATTTGAATGGACTTAGACTTGATTGACATTTATGCATATCTAATATATAATGATGCTGAGACTTGACATGCATGACAGGTGGCATGTCACTTGGGGCGTCAATCAACAATCTGCAATGACAAATGATGGACATTGTCTAATTATATAATAGTATTTTTACTGTGTGACGTCAGTGCACCAGGGTTATGACTTATCATTTAAATTTATATATTATTTAAATGATTTATGCTTATACATTATGTATACACGTAAAAGTAGCTGAATGACATTATCCGTTTGGGTGCGAGTCTGCTCCACAATGAAAATATAAGCAGTATTGTTTTGAGTCTGAAGGTCTACATAATATAAAGGTATGATGCTATATATACATCGAGAAATTACATGTACGATAATACACAATATCGCGAGTGTAAGGTGTATACAAAGATTCGTGATAAATCATATACATGCTAAAACATCATAAAATACAATATCATGAATATGACAATCCGTGACATACATTATCAAGACAATACTGACAGTTTTGTGCTGGTAAGAGTATATTTTCAGTTCTAACTACCTGATGAAGATCCGGGGTAGAATAGGTCTTCAGGACCCATGCTTGCCGTAAAAGGCGGCTATGCTTGTCGTAAGAAGCAACTAATGGGATCGGGTGGTCAGGCTTGCTGACTTGGTTAGTGCATGTCATCGTATCCCGATTGTGTGGATTGATGCTCATGATGTTAATCACTGGATTGTCTGGTCCAGACTTGATTATTTACAGACCGCTGTTATATGAATGAAATATTGATGAGTGCGGCATTAAACAACAAACAAACTGTTCGAACTTTCCCAGTGATCTCCAACTTCCAATTATAGCTTTAGTGCAGGATACTCTCGTCTTAATTCTTACACTGACTTGCAAAACTGATTACTCACTTCTCTCCACAGAGAGTCAAAACTGCTCCGAAACCTTTCTGAATAGCATCTACATACAACTCAATAAAAAGAGAAAATTCACAGAAACCGGTGGTGAAAGTAAACTGGCACGTAACTCACATGATAATTGTCCCTGCTCTGGTCCTCATTCCCATATTCTCTCCAGAATCTTACTTTTCCATTTTCCTTTTCGTGGGGAATGAGGTAGAGGTTTACCCCAAGGTCTGGCGATTTGCAAAATTGGCAACAAAACGTAGATAGTAACCAGCACAGCCTAGAGAAGTTGGTCTGGGCCATGAAGACATCCTAGAGAAGTTGGTCTGGGCCATGAAGACATCCTAGAGAAGTTGGTCTGGGCCATGAAGACATCCTAGAGAAGTTGGTCTGGGCGTGAAGACATCCTAGAGAAGTTGGTCTGGACGTGAAGACATCCTAGAGAAGTTGGTCTGGACGTGAAGATATCCTAGAGAAGTTGGTCTGGGCGTGAAGACATCCAAGAGAAGTTGGTCTGGGCGTGAAGACATCCAAGAGAAGTTGGTCTGGCCATGAAGACATCCTAGAGAAGTTGGTCTGGGCGTGAAGACATTCCAAGAGAAGTTGGTCTGGGCGTGAAGACATCCAAGAGAAGTTGGTCTTCAAAACAACTGTACGCTTGTGTTCAAAGACATCTTGAATAACATCAGCTGTATGGTGGGTAACCAATGACAATCTAGCATCACATCAGATGTGTGGTGGGGAACCAATGACGATCTTGCATCACAGGTGTGTGGTGGGTAACCAATGACGATCTTGCATCACATCAGGTGTGTGGTGGGGAACCAATGACGATCTTGCATCACATCAGGTGTGTGGTGGGGAACCAATGACGATCTTGCATCACATCAGGTGTGTGGTGGGTAACCAATGACGATCTTGCATCACATAAGCTGTGTGGTGGGTAACCAAAAAGGATCTTACATCACATCAGGTGTGTGGTTGGTAACCAATGACGATCTTGCATCACATTAGCTGTGTGGTGGGTAACTAATGACGATCTTGCATCACATCAGGTGTGTGGTGGGTCACCAATGACGATCTTGCATCACATCAGGTGTGTGGTGGGTAGCCAATGACGATCTTGCATCACATCAGGTGTGTGTTGGGTAACCAATGACTGTCCAGTGACCATACCTTCATACTCATGGTTAAGGTATTTCCAAATTTCATGAAGATTTGTCAGATGTTGTTTCCATAGCATATTATGAAGACATCTTTTCCCTATAAATAACATCATAAATATTGACACCTTATGTAAAGATTGATTAGGACGTGTAAAGATAGGTAGAGAATAGGTCTCCAGCAACCCATGCTTGATGTAAGAGGAGACTATGTCGTAAGAGGTGACTAATGTGATCGGGTGGTCCCAATTGCGTGGATTGATGCTCATGTCAATCACTGGATCGTCTGGTCCAGACTCAATTATTTACAGACCGCCATCATATAGCTGGAATATTGCTGAGTGCAGCGTTCAAAAACAAACAAACAAGACTGATAACCTAAGCATTTGGTCAATGTTTTCCATCTTCTTGGGGCAGGGGATAAAAAATAAGAAAAGGATGACTATTTATTTGGCATATCACAGACACATTTGACATATAATGCACAATTTCAACATCTTAAATATATTTCTAATTATGAAAGAGAAACAAGCTCTTGTTCTAACGACACAAAACGGCCGACCTTTACCTGTAGGCATCATGCAGCCATGACTACAATCAAGATCATGTCCTGGTGAAGGTAAAGGACCATGATCAGATGGTGATATCAACAGCTTCCATGCAGTAACCATTCCACTAGGGCCGTGATTGACTAATACTACAGAGAGAGTGTTGCGTCATCAAGCTGGGCTTGGTGTCCCAAGGTGCACACTGAGTGAAGCTCAAGGTGACATACCATCATGCCATTCTTCCCCTACATACCAAAGGGTTTCTTATTTGTTATAAGTTGGCTCATAAAACATCTGGCTTAAAAGCCAATGTTGGTGGTCGAAAAAGATATGATACTTTTTAACTTCCACATTAGTACTGCTACTAATGAATGAAAAGAAACCTGTAGGTCACACCATCAAAGATGTTTCACTGCGAAATTAGACCAAAAAGAAGATTTTTATTTCTTGTTAGAATGAATATTTTTATGTATATTATTCACATTTATTACAAACAGTGACTATAAAATCAGATGTTTTTTAATTGTAATTAAAAATTATTTTTGTCAAATGTCATTTCATTTTACTTCTAATTTCAGTTTGTATTTGTCAATTGGTCTTGTAAACCAACTCCAAAAATATAAGGCCTCACTGGGATCGTAACGATTCACAGATTCAGTCCATCAGATGAGGTTTGCGTTGACATACTGTATTCAATCGTGAGGCGGTGTATGATACAAAACGATACATGTACGTATTAGGAGCACATTTTAGTTTCGATGAAATGAGAATATTGTAAAATGCTGTTTTCCAATGATTTGCACATTAGTTCTGAAACCATTGTTAGTTTCACGGATGCAGGTTAACATCATATGTTTAGGATTTGTCCCAAGTAGTTCCCCCTGGTGGTAGATATGTCCAGACCTTTTTGTGCCATTGGGATTCCATGTATCTTGGTGCTTATCGTTCCCTATCCAGATAATTGTATCACAACTAAATGTATCCTGACAGCACTACATTCCACAGCCCAGCACCTGCCCTGTTGAATAAATGCTTGTAGAATGCTGGCCCGTACATCACCTTTCCACCTGCCAGAACTATCCTTGTGCCTAGGGAGAGTGTACCGAACATACACTTCCACCAGTCGGTCATGTGCCGGTGCTGCTCTCAGGTTCTACCCAAGTCTCACCATTGTCAGACTGTTCTACAGATACTGTCTGGGAGTCGGTGCTACTCTCCACACACACTTCATCAGCTTTGCTATTGTTTTTCCTGTGATTTCTTGGACTGTTTGGGGATGAGTCTCTAGATAAAGACCTGAAGTATCTGTCGCGGAAGGAGGCGCCAGCGAAGTGGTCGACGTCGTACGTAGCTCCCAAGTCATCTTCCTCCACCTGAAACACATACACAACATGATACTGGTGAATGGGTTACTGGTAATGAGTACCAGGTAATGTCAGAATGAGAGTGATTTGATCACGAGGACCTGGTGTCATTGTAATGATAAGTCAGACCAGGAGGAGCGGAACCCTATCAACATTTAAAGAACCTTAGCATCTATAATGTTGAAACATTACAGTCTTGATAACCATTGTAAAAAAAAAGATATTCAAAAATTGTGAAAACAATTTGAGTTGCCTCTATTTGATGCATGTGAAAAGTGTTCATAAAGTGTTCAATTAGTGTCATTAGTGTTCATTTTGTGTTCATTTTGTGTTCATTTTGTGTTCATTTAGTGTTCATTTAGTGTTCTTTTTGTGTTCATTTTGTGTTCATTTAGTGTTCATTTAATGTTCATTTAGTGTTCATTTAATGTTCATTTTGTGTTCATTAAGAGTTCATTTTGTGTTCATTTAGTGTTCATTAAGTGTTCATTTTGTGTTCATTTAGTGTTTATTTTGTGTTCATTTAGTCTTCATTTTGTGTTCATTAAGAGTTCATTTTGTGTTCATTTAGTGTTCATTAAGTGTTCATTTTGTGTTCATTTTGTGTTCATGTAGTGTTCATTTTGTGTTCATTTAGTGTTCATTTTGTGTTCTTAAGTGTTCATTTTGTGTTCATTAAGTGTTCATTAAGTGTTCATTTTGTGTTCATTTTGTGTTCATTTTGTATTCATTTAGCCTTCCGCTGTTTGGGGACTCGGGTTATGATATGCTTGTTCTGGGGCAAGGATACAACTTCTATAGGACAAATTCAAGCACATTTATCAATCATTTAAATATTGACTGCCCATGTTGATAGGCATTTTGAAGAAAATGTTCTCTATTCGAGTCTGAATGAAAAGTTACTACATCACACGAAGGTGTCCAGTGACCTCCTACCTGTTGTTCCTGCACCTTCTCCATGGTGATGAGTCGGCGGCCTACGCGAGACGTCAGACACTGCTCCGAGTTGGCCACCAGGTGGAAGCACGGGTGGCGGGGCACGTTGGCGTCCGAGTACCTGCAACACAAGCATGGTATCAGTCTTCTCACGTAAGTGTGTGCTTCTCCTTGTGCATGCATGTTTGTTTTTGCATGTGAGGTGAGGGGAAATTGGGTTTAACATCGCGTCCAAGATTTTTGCACTTATATAGTGACGTGCATGCACGTGTGTGTGTGTGTGTGTGTGTGTGGCTGCTTGTACTAGACCGGACTGATGCCGATTTATAGTGCTAGCCCACTGAGATACCATGCCGCAGTTTAACATGAATACCCCACTCAGACACAGTATACTGACTCTGAGTCGACCAATCCTTGCTTTAACCCCTTAATGCCGAGCCCCAGACAGGGTAACAACAAGTACCATCTTTTAACGTCTTTTGGTATAACGCGGCCGGGGATCGAACCCCGGACCTTCCACTCTCCGGGCGGACGCTCTACCACTAGACCGCGGAGGCGGTCTTGTTTTTGCATGTGTGTGTGTCAATGTGCACATACTTATATGGGTTTGTAAGTACTCGGGGATATAGGCCATTATAGATGGATAATAGATAATGTCATAAATGTGTCTCATAATCTGAACATGATGACTAGCTTAGGTATTCTGATCACTGATCTAAGGACAGAGAGTGGGGGTATCATAAGCACTTGTCATGCCTACATTGGTTTGAAGATAGGGATCAGAGGTATCAAATGCTTGTGTGATGCCTTCACTGTTCTGAAGACAGATTGAGGCTATCATAAGCACCTGTCATGCCTACACCAACTTGAAGACAGGGTTCAGAGGTATTAATTGCTCTTGGAATGCCTACACTGATCTCAAGACAGAGATCAGAGGTATTAAATGCTCGTGGTATGCCAACACTGATCTCAAGACAGAGATCAGAGGTATTAAATGCTCGTGGTATGCCCACACTGATCTCAAGACAGAGATCAGAGGTATTAAATGCTCGTGGTATGCCCACACTGATCTCAAGACAGAGATCAGAGGTATTAAATGCTCGTGGTATGCCCACACTGATCTCAAGACAGAGATCAGAGGTATCAAATGCTCGTGGTATGCCAACACTGATCTCAAGACAGAGATCAGAGGTATTAAATGCGCGTGGTATGCCAACACTGATCTCAAGACAGAGATCAGAGGTACTAATGCTCTTTGCCCAGCTACACTGATCAGAGGTACTAATGCTCGTGGCATGCCAACACTGATCTAAAGACAGAGAGTGGGGGTATCACATGCTCTGAATCTAAAGCCTCAACGGGTCTCCCATTAAGGACTACAATTAAAGCTTGTTTGAGACAAAACCATTTATATATCTACAAGATTTATGGAGTGATTAAACTGACCAATAAGCTGGCAACATACCCAAGATTTATGAAACTAGTGGCCTGAATGATTATGTAGCACCTCCCTGATCCAGATGTCATGTTCAGTAATCACACTGCAGGGTACATGAGGGTGTCCTTTACTTACTCCGTTCTGATGGTGGGGAACCAGAAGACTAGACGACCGTGAAGACGGAGAAACTTGGCAGAGAAGTTGAGAAGATCCTTGAATATATCAGACAGCTGGTACTGTGTGCGCTGTGGGATGTGGTTCTCCCTGCTGTGGAGATGAACGCACTGATCACAAGTAGGTTTGCATATTAAGAACTGCCAACTATTTTATTCTTCTGTCTTTCGCTTATTTCACAAAATACATAAAAATAGCACAAAAGGTGTAGCTCATAAAATAATAAACAAAATGTGTATTCTCTACAACTGCTCTCACCTATTTCTACTGAAAATCCTCTTCATGCATAAATATATATATACAAACTGCAAAAATTTGAAGCAAAAATATTTTTTCTGGTATTTATGGAACAATTTGTTTTCAAAGAATACCAAGCTTCCCAACAAATGTGGTCCCTATGAACTTTGGTTTGTTTGTTATTTAGCAATACACTCAACAATATTCGGCTACATGATGGTAGTCTGCACCAAACAATACAGTGATTGATATCATGAGCATCGATCTATGCAACTGGGATACAATGATCTATGCACATTGGAATACAATGACATTCATTGACCAAGTCTGCGAGCCTGGCCGCCCAATGATGTTAGTCGCCAATTATGACAAGCATGGGTTGCTGAAGGCCAATTCGAACCCAGATCTTCATGGATCTCCTATGAAGTAACAAGCTGCTATACTGACTCATCCTCCGGGATCTCCTTTTCATTGTTGCCGATCTTCTTGGCTGGTTCTCGGATGCCATAGGGAGCTAGACATAGAATACACAGGTCAGATTCAGACACACGTCCTCAGACCTAGCAGAACAACTGGGGGATTACAACTTACAGTGATGGTTAATAAAAATACCTTCTGGGCAAAAAGAGCTTCCCTAACCAAGAATCAGGGCCTACCTTTAGAATTCAGCACCACACATGTTTACAAACACGACGAATACTCTATGATGTTTGTTTTTTTTTGTTTTATGCCACACTCAGCAATATTCTGGCTATATGACAGCGGTCTGTAAATAATCAAATCTGGACCGGACAAACCAGTGATTGACATCATGAGCATCGATCCACTAAATTGGGATCGATGACATGCATCAACCAAGTCAGCGAGCCTGACCATCCGATCCCGTTAGTCGCCTTTTACGACAAGCATGGGTTGCTGAAGACCTATTCTACCCCGGATCTTCACTGGTCACTCTATGATGTAATTTGTTGAAAAGAAAAACACACCAGCGAAACAATGCCAAGTGATGTCAGCCTATATTGACAGGATGCTTGGGTCTTCAAGTGTGCTTTAGCCCCTCTCAGTGATGTATCATCTTTTCAATATTTGCTTACTATTTATAGACTTCAGCGGTGCATTTTATGGCAAGCGCCAGTTTATAGTTTATAAATTATACTAGATGTTCATCCCTGCCCTCCTC
This sequence comes from Haliotis cracherodii, assembly GCF_022045235.1. Classification (NCBI taxonomy): domain Eukaryota; kingdom Metazoa; phylum Mollusca; class Gastropoda; order Lepetellida; family Haliotidae; genus Haliotis; species Haliotis cracherodii. Next base: position 69,491,814 of record NW_027266264.1, read on the forward strand.
TCCACCACACCAAGCCTCACATCTGTTGAACTTCCCTACAGACAAAGAGTACGCATGCATAAGTGTGTAATGAAAACATTTGCACTACCAATTAATAATGCTTGATGATTGATAATAACACAACATTGTCTACAGCAATGAATGGACAAGGAAACAACTTACGATCAGTAATGATTGCATCAAACATTCCCTGATGCCTCCACATCTTGTACTTGGAAGCGTCTCCCACCAACACATCAATGTAGGCCTTCTCGAACCCGTACTGACGAAGGTTGGCTCGGATACTCTCCCCCGGATCCCTCTTGGTCTGATTGTGTCGGCTCGGCTTGCCTGCAACAACATACACAGCAAGTACCTGGTTAGTGAAGGATCAACACCATCAGGGTACAATGACATGCAATCACACAAGTTATCGATTCCAACCAACCAGTTCCATAAGTCCCCTCTTATGACCAGTGTAGTTTGCTGGGGACCTATTCTAACCTGGAATCCCCATGGGGTGGAACAGCGTAGGTTCCTGGGACCAATTCTAACCTGGAATCCCCAAGGGGTGGACCAGAATAGGTTGCTTGGGATCTATTCTAACCTGGAATCCCCAGGGGTGGAACAGCGTAGGTTGCTGGGGACCTATTCTAACCTGGAATCCCCAAGGGGTGGACCAGAATAGGTTGCTTGGGATCTATTCTAACCTGGAATCCCCAAGGGGTGGAACAGCGTAGGTTGCTGGGGACCTATTCTAACCTGGAATCCCCAAGGGATGGACCAGAATAGGTTGCTTGGGATCTATTCTAACCTGGAATCACCATGGGGTGGAACAGCGTAGGTTGCTGGGGACCTATTCTAACCTGGAATCCCCAAGGGGTGGACCAGCATAGGTTGCTGGGGACGTATTCTAACCTGGAATCCCCATGGGGTGGACCAGCATAGGTTGCTTGGGACGTATTCTAACCTGGAATCCCCATGGGGTGGACCAGCATAGGTTGCTGGGGACCTATTCTAACCTGGAATCCTCAAGGGGTGGACCAGCATAGGTTGCTAGGGACGTATTCTAACCTGGAATCCCCATGGGGTGGACCAACATAGGTTACTGGGGACCTATTCGAACCCAGAATCCCCATGGGGTGGACCAGCATGGATGCTGTAGATCTATTCTAACCTGGAATCCCCATGTGGTGGACCAGCGTAGGTTGCTGGGGATCTATTCTAACCCAGAATCCCCATGGGGTGGACCAGCGTAGGTTGCTGGGGATCTATTCTAACCTGGAATCCCCATGGGGTGGACCAGCATGGATGCTGTGGACCTCTTCTAACCTGGAATCCCCATGGGGTGGACCAGCATAGGTTGCTGGGGACCTATTCTAACCTGGAATCCCCACGGGGTGGACCAGCGTAGGTTGCTGGGAACGTATTCTAACCTGGAATCCCCATGGGGTGGACCAGCGTAGGTTGCTGGGGACGTATTCTAACCTGGAATCCCCATGGGGGTAAGAACATTGGCCATTGCTGTGACCATTGTTTCCAGGTCTAATGCTGCTGGGGATACTGTAACCATGATAACTGCTTGTCCTCACCCCGAGCATGCAGCAGGAGGTAGTCGATGTCTGTCCCCATCACATAACCACCGAAGTGGGCGCTCGCCACCAACAGACTCCCTGTGACATGAGAATAGTGCAGTCAGATGTATTTTATCATCCAAATGTGTTATCATGCAAAACTAAACAGCCTTCAATCTTTATTATTTTTAAGACTAATCAAGACTTGTCCTCAGAGTTTGAGTGAGTGAGTGTATGAGTTTGATTTTACGCCGCGTTTAGCAATATTCCAGCAATATCAAGGCAGGGACACCAGAAATGGGCTTCACACATTGTACCCATCTTGGGAATCGAACCCGGGTCTTCGGCGTGACGAGTGAATGCTTTAACCACTAGGCTATCCGACCACCCCCCTCAGAGTTTGAAGCTAGACCTGATTGTAAGAGACAGAAATGGCTACTATGGTTACATTTTCTGTCAGATTTATTCAGTTCCAATTGGTAGCAAAATTGAAGCATGAGAACTGGTTTAGAATCACCATCATTGGATTTTTACTTGTCCTAACAATTTATTAGTGTTAGGCTACCGGTCTAACATGTATTTCAAAGGCTCCTATATGAATTATCCATTACCATGCACAATTGTCATAATACATGTACTGTTGATTCTGACAGCATCACCATCTTTCTCATAGTCTTAATAATCAGAGTTAGTCTCAGATGTTTACCACTTTGGGTGAAACCCATGAGCATGGATATGGTGCTGACAAACCTAGAAACATAAATGGAATTCGAACCCACAATCAGGTTTCTACAATGCTCAAGGGACACAACTCTGGCCAGCGAAATACAGCGCTTTAGACAGATAACAAATGGTATGACTATCTTAATATGCAAGGGGAAAACTAAAACTGTTCCACCCACCTGTCCCCACGAAGGGGTCAAAGACGAAGGTGTTTTCCTTGACCAGCCCCATGTTGGCCATGATGAGGGAGAGACAGGCGTCCATGCTGGTGTTCCCTGAAACAATAGTGGAGTATCTTGTCTCACAAGCACTGACGAGTTAACTCATCATGCTCATGGTTCATGTGTTCATTGTGAAATGAGAGATGGAGGTGTTCAGTCTGTTGTTCCATCAATAAATTTGAAAATAATCCCAAAGTGGTCCTTGATTAGGTTTGCTTGTTTGCTGTTTAATGCTGCACTCAGCAATGTTTTAGCTAACTGATGGCAGTGTGGGCCAGACAATCCAGTGATTGATATTGTGAGCAACGATCCATGCTGTTGAGTATGATGACACACAATCAACCCTGTTACTGAGCCTGAACACTCGACCTGATTAAGATCCCAGTACCTTGCCAGTTATACTTGGAGGGGAGTACCTGATTAAGCTCCCAGCACCTAGCCAGTTATACTTGGAGGGGAGTCCCTGATTAAGCTCCCAGCACCTAGCCAGATGTACTTCAAGTGGAGTATACTTTCAGACTGTCCACCTGGGTAACACAGGGATAACATAGCTTGTAATACCAAGTCTCACCAATAAACTGCCTCTTCTGTAGGTGGTAGGCCTGTATCTTGTCTCTCTGCCCATTAGCAATCTGGCAGTGAACATAAAGGGTTGACATAAGTGAAAGGTGTTTTAGTTTTACTCTTATGGCATGCATGTGTGTGAGGCTGCTTGTACTCGTCCGGACTAATGCCAGTCAGAGATACCATGCCACAGTTTAACATGTATCATGATGTATGCCACACTCGGAAACAGGATACTGACTCAGAACTGGCCAGTCCTTGTTTCCTCCTCCTAATGTTTGTTTGTTTGTAAATAATCGAGTCTGGACCAGACAACCCAGTGATTGAAATCATGAGCCTTGAAACACGCAATTGGGATATGATAACATGCATCAACCAAGTCAGTGAGTCTGACCACCCGATCCCGTTAGTCGCCTCTTACGACAAGTACAGTCGCTTTTGACTACAAGCAAGGGTTGCTGAAGACCTATTCTATCCCAGATCTCCACGGGTTCATCCCCCTAATGCCAAGTGCCAGGCAAGGTCACAACAAGTACCATCTTTCAATGTCTTTTGGCATCTCGTAGACCACGGATGCAATCTTCATGTCAATAGTATCACATCGTAAATCAAGTTGTTGTTTTTTTAAAACATAGATGTTAGGCGTAAAAAAAGTCTTGGTTCTCAGGCACCACACGCATCATTAAAAATTCTGTTGCACATTTTGTTTTTATTTCCATTTTCCAAAAAAATATTAAAAAATCCTAATACTTTAACACAATGCACAAAAAAAGTGAAAACGGAAACAAAAACGAAACCTGCTATGAACTTTATGATGGTGTGGGCAATGCCTGAGAACCAAGGCTATTATTTTTTTTAGCACTTACCCATCTCCCGAAGAACATGAGGTAGGGGTGGTCTGGTGGCGGGGAACCCTCAGGGCCATAGTACTCTAGCAGGCTGAAGGTGTGGGTGGGGTCTTTCAAGTTGACCTTCCCCTTGAAGCTGACAGCCTCCAGAGTGATGTCCTGTACAGAGAGAGATGCACAACACTTGGGAGGAGGCACAGCATGTGATGCACAACACCTGGGAGGAGGCACAGCATGTGATGCACAACACTTGGGAGGAGGCACAGCATGCGATACACAACACTTGGGAGGAGGCACAGCATGCGATGCACAACACTTGGGAGGAGGCACAGCATGCGATACACAACACTTGGGAGGAGGCACAGCATGCGATGCACAACACTTGGGAGGAGGCACAGCATGCGATACACAACACTTGGGAGGAGGCACAGCATGCGATGCACAACACTTGGGAGGAGGCACAGCATGCGATGCACAACACCTGGGAGGAGGCACAGCATGCGATACACAACACTTGGGAGGAGGCACAGCATGCGATACACAACACTTGGGAGGAGGCACAGCATGCGATACACAACACTTGGGAGGAGGCACAGCATGCGATGCACAACACTTGGGAGGAGGCACAGCATGCGATACACAACACTTGGGAGGAGGCACAGCATGCGATACACAACACTTGGGAGGAGGCACAGCATGCGATGCACAACACTTGGGAGGAGGCACAGCATGCGATGCACAACACTTGGGAGGAGGCACAGCATGTGATGCACAACACTTGGGAGGAGGCACAGCATGCGATGCACAACACTTGGGAGGAGGCACAGCATGCGATGCACAACACTTGGGAGGAGGCACAGCATGCGATGCACAACACTTGGGAGGAGGCACAGCATGCGATACACAACACTTGGGAGGAGGCACAGCATGCGATACACAACACTTGGGAGGAGGCACAGCATGCGATGCACAACACTTGGGAGGAGGCACAGCATGCGATGCACAACACTTGGGAGGAGGCACAGCATGCGATGCACAACACTTGGGAGGAGGCACAGCATGTGATGCACAACACTTGGGAGGAGGCACAGCATGCGATACACAACACTTGGGAGGAGGCACAGCATGCGATACACAACACTTGGGAGGAGGCACAGCATGCGATGCACAACACTTTCCTAGGAACAGTGTAAGTTGTACCATCACACCTTAACTTGAAGATAAGACATGACACAGAACACTTTAAGATGCTAAGATAAACAAAATGTCCTTTGCATTCAATCCTACCAAAGAAGCCATGAAGATGAGGCTTCAGACTTTACAGGGGATTTTGTGCAGGACTATCATGACAAGTTATATATCAGATATCTATGTCTGCTCAGAATCTGGAATTTTCACACTCTAATGTAAAGAGTCATACAGTGGTCACAATTAGCAAGCTTAGGTTGTTGGTTGGTTGTTGGTTGGTTGTTTGTTTGTTTTAGCAATATTCCAGCTCTATGACGGCGGTCTGTAAATAATCGAGTCTGGACCAGACAATCCAGTGATTGACGTCATGAACATCGATCCACGCAATTGAGATTGGTGACATGCATCAACCAAATCAGCGAGTTAATTAATATGTTACTGACAGATTAAGCACTGGTTTATATGCTGGCACACACTTCCATATATGTGCTACATACACTGTCACGCTGACATGGAGTTGTCTCTATTTGTGACGCTCCTTCACAGACACACACCATCCTCTTCATATGACACACTTTTACACACACCACCCTGTTCATATGACACACCTTTACACACACACACACCACCCTGTTCAAATGACACACTTTCTCTCTCACACACACACACACGCACGCACGCACGCACGCACGCACGCACGCACGCACGCACACACGCACGCACACACACGCACACACGCACACACCACCCTGTTCATATGACACACCTTTACACACACACACACACACACACACACACACACACACACACACACACGCACGCACGCACGCACGCACGCACGCACGCACACGCACGCACACACGCACACCACCCTGTTCATATGACACACTTTTACACACACACCAACCTCTTCATACGTCATACTTTTACACACACACCAACCTCTCTGTATGAAACACTTTCACACAGACACACATAAACCTTTTCATATGAAACACATTCATACAGACACACGCCAACGACTTCATATGAAACACTTTTACACAGACACACACCAACCTCTTCATATGAAACACATGCACACAGACACAGGCCAACGACTTCCTATGAAACACATTCACACAGACACACCTCTTCATATGATTTGGTTGGTTTGTTGTTTCCGCACTCAGCAATATTCGAGCTATATGACGGTGGTCTGTAAATAATCAAGTCTGGACCAGAATATCCAGTGATAAATATCATGAGCATCGATCTACCGAATTGGGATCTATGATATGCATCAACCAGGTCAGCGAGTCTGACCACCTGATCCCGATAGTCGCCTTTTACTGCAAGCATGGTCATCAAAAGAAGAAAGAAAACATACGCTACCTCAATTTTTTGGACTTTTTCTTTCAGCAACATTTTCTTGTTAAAGGTATCCACAACAATTTTGAATGTAGTGTCCTCCATCAAATAAGGTTTCTGAAAGAAAACAAATTACAATTGAATTGATTAACAACAAAGATGTTGTGTGCAAATATTGCAACATACAATGTATCTGGTATTTCTTTATCTCATAGTGTTAGATGTCTTACAGAGAAAGTTAGATGTCTACAGAGAAAGATTGTGAAATTGTTTAATGTCTCACTTCATGTCAATATTCAAGCTATATGACGGTGGTCTGGGCCAGACAATCCAATGATTGACATCATGAGCATCTGTCTATGCAAGTGGAATACGATGACATGCATCAGCTAAGTCAGCGAGTCGGACCAACGGATTCTGTTAGTCACATGTTTGTTTCACGCCACACTCAGCAATATTCCAGCTTTATGACAGCGATCTGTAAATATATGACGGTGGTCTGGACCAGACAATCCAGTGATTGATATCATGAGCATCGATCCACGTAAATGACATGCATCAACCAAGTCAGCGAGTCTGACCACCCAATCGCCTCTTACGACAAGTAGAAGACTTAGTCTAACCCAGATCTTCACGGGTTTGGATCCAACGTGAAGTCTATGTGTAGTCATTAATGATCATCTTGATGAAAACTTGAATAAACCGTAATATTGGCAAATGATCATGCTAGTAGTATGTACACTTAGTTCCATGGGGTAATTCCTCAAGTTGGTGTACAGCTCCTGTTTACTAGAACCCTGTCCCCACAACTCGTACAGAGACCTGAAACAGATGAGGAGAGTCATACTGCTGATGTAAAGTTACTGTATTCCAGAGGGCTCACTTCTCAGTACAGCCTTTTTCCCTTTTTTTCATCTTCACCTGCTGAAACAACAAGGGCTGGTGGCAGCCAATACATTGTACCTTGAGGACAGGGGGGTGTATCAAATACTGAGAATCCCATAGACTTACGTCTCTCAGAAATACTCCAGCTATATGATGGAGGCTAGTATACAATCGAGTTTGCACCAGACAAACCAGTGATTGACATCATGAGCATCGATCCACTCAAATGGGATCGATGACATGCATCAACCAAGTCAGCGAGCCTGACCACCCGATCCCGTTAGTCACCTTTTACGACAAGTATGGGTTGCTGAAGACCTATTCTACCCCGGATCTTCACTGGTCACTCTATGATGTAATTTGTTGAAAAGAAAAACACACCAGCGAAACAATGCCGAGTGACGTCAGCCTATATCGACAGGATGCTTGGGTCTCCAAGTGTGCTTTAGCCCCTCTCAGTGATGTATCATCTTTTCAATATTTGCTTACTAGATATAGACTTCGGCGGTGCATTTTACAGCAAGCGCCAGTTTATAGTTTATAAATTATGCTAGATGTTCATCCCTGCCCTCCTCTCCACCACACCAAGCCTCACATCTGTTGAACTTCCCTACAGACAAAGAGTACGCATGCAGAAGTGTGTAATGAAAACATTTGCACTACCAATTAATAATGCTGAGCCACAAGGATCCGTAACTAGATATGTCTGAGCAGGGTAATCATGTTGCAAAAAAGATATGCAGCTTCATTGCTAAAAATGTTCTTGTGTCCTTGAGAATAGATTTTCTACCATGTCTACAAATATGTACAGGGTGTAATTGGTGAATTGTTTGTCATCTTATGCACTGCAGGACATATATGGGCATGACGAGTGGAACACATGTTACCTGACTCAACCCTGTATCAACATGACCACATGTTTTCCTTATTATCATTGTTTATAACTTAGTCTGTAGAATTCATTTTCCAATGCATCAGGTAAGCATGGTCAGTGGTCGAAATAAAATTATGAAACAATATCTTTAAAAGTGATCGATAAATGATATAGTTGGTAGGAGGGTAAACATGGAGGAAACAATAAACTACATGACCACTGATGACCAGATTTACAACTACATGTATGAACATGATAAAAAAGAAAAACTTTCTGGAACCAGTAAGGAACAATAGCAATTATTGTAGTGAAATATAACATGATTAACAGACTCCGCAGGAATTAAAAAGAACATAAGCATAATAAATGCCCACTGTTTGTATTTTGCCATTGTTAGCCATCTTCAGCATGCTTGGCATAAACAAATCCACCTACTTCACAAGGACAGTCCGATTCATGATCCGCTTTGCATGTTCCAGTGATGGCAGCTCAACAACCAGAAAAGGATTCTGAAGAAACAAGCACAATTACAACATTCAAATACCATGATTACCAACAGGATGCATGATTACAGAGAATTAATGTTATCCAAATATAATGTTCATCTGAAAATTCCCTTCTCTATCATCTGATCATGAAAGAGTTAATAAAAGATATTTAATTGACTGCTAACCATGTTAATCACAGGGTTCTACAGGTCCCTGGTGTTTTCTACCCAATCCTTAAATAAAAAATATGTCCTTTTCACTGGATGTACATGTCATTAGTAACTTACTTTTTTTTCAAGCTTCTCTTCATTTATCTTGATGTCAAAGCCCAGCAATGACACAATTGATTTCAATTCCTGTAAGAATAAAAAACAATATGATACAAATACATGTATATATACTTGGTGACAGCAATGACACTGAAATGATGAAATGATAAACTTTTTATACAGAAACCATGGAAACATAATACGGCAACAATGCAGTTTACCGGAAGCAGCCCGAGTTCTACCATCATCAGCTCAATTACCGCGCTATAATGCGACCGCTGTCTCACTATACCGTTACCATGCCTCACACTCCAGTGACTCTCGATTCACGATCCAACACTCCTTTTCAGTCTTGGGTAAACTTACACGTCTTTACGATCCAACACCCATTTTCGGTCTTAAGGAAAGAACCAAATCACAAATGTAGACTACCTGGCATAAATTAGGACCTCAGGTGGTGGATTGTGTTCATTTCAAATAGTGAGAACAGATGCATTGTTTGGGCAACACCCCTTTTTGGTCTTAGGGAAACTTACATGTCTTTATGATCCAACACCCCTTTTCGGTCTTAGGGAAACTTACATGTCTTTATGATCCAACACCCCTTTTCAGTCTTAGGGAAACTTACATGTCTTTATGATCCAACACCCCTTTTCGGTCTTAGGGAAACTTACATGTCTTTATGATCCAACACCCCTTTTCGGTCTTAGGGAAACTTACATGTCTTTATGATCCAACACCCCTTTTCAGTCTTAGGGAAACTTACATGTCTTTATGATCCAACACCCCTTTTCGGTCCTTAGGGTTAGCTTGGTTTGGGGAAGGGTTAGCCATAAATTCTTACCTTTTCAAGTGTCAATCTGATTCACATTTGAGCCCCCACAGCACAAATTGGATCTGAAAAAGTGCACTACTCCCTATGATACCACTATTTCTGAAGGAACCGACCATGCCACTGAGTGAGTGGTTTACAGCAATATTATGGTGGGCGATACCAATAATGGGCCTCACACATTCTACCTATCTGACTTGGTTGAAGCATGTCATCGATCCCAATTGCGTGGATCGATGCACATAATATCAATCACTGGATTGTATGGTCCAGACACGATTATTAACAGACCGCCGTCGTATAGCTGGAATATTGCTGAGTGCGGCGTTAAACAACCAAAAAACCAACCAACCAAGACGAGACATTATGGTCTTACCCAGTAAACTGCATTGTTGCCAAAGTATTCCTACATCCTACATCCTAACGAATCTTTGGTTTCATGTTTACGGCTCTTGGAGTCAAAACAGGAGGACTAATCGGTGATCAGAGATGCTCATCATGAAGAAGTCTGAAAATAGCAATTTTCTATTTTTCCTTTGGAAAGGAAGCTAACATCCCCGAAAGGTCTCACAATACCGACAAAGCTGTATACTCACTGGTATTTTAAAGTCTATGTGTTCACTGGCAAAGTGAAAAAGAAATTTAGAACTAATCCCTTTAGCAGGTCCCGAAAGCACACTTTTACACATGGGCGCAGCCATGTTTTCACTCTTTGGTATTGAAAACAGCTAAAATGATACCTTCAAAAGAGACATGTGTATCTCCACTAAAACGAAAACGCCGCGTTAATATATTACAAATGTACTAGTGATGAAAATTATACTCACATAAAATTTTAAATAAAACCTATACCATCATTATCACTATTTATGTTATGCATCTACACGTCTAAATAAGACAATATAAAACATTTATTCGATTATGAATTCACTTTCCATTTCATTTTTAACGAAACACATACCGGAAGTTTACATCTGCACAACTTGCCGATTCATGACAGATAGATTACTTGTAGATTTCATCAAACTGTTGTGAAATATCGCTTTATTGGAGAAGGATGACACAGGCAGGCCTCGAACTACTGTTTGACACTGTGTCGGAGCAGCTGACATGCCCAGGGGACGCTGTCATTTGCGTCTTGCACTGGAATATAGTGTCAAATGGGTTTAAATGCACAGGAGTCGGCGAGGTATATAACTTTGGAAGAAACAGAAGTGAAAGTAGCCCATTAGTTATCACGTTCAGCTATAAGGAGTCCGTGAATATACTCCAGTCTCCTGTATTGTAAAGTGGCTTATGTATTGTATACTTGATGACATTGATGGAATAAAGCAGTTGTAATAATTTCAAAAAGCTAAACACACATATGCAGCGATAGAAACTAACAGTTTTAGACCACTAATCCTTATAATGATAACATATAGCAAAACCCTTAAAAAGGGCAAATTTCTACTTGTCCTTATGATACCTTAACTATTGGGCAGTTTGGCAAGGACTATAGGACTAGTGCCAATTTCTAACGCTGGTAATATGTAATAGTCTCTTCATTATCAATATTTTGTTTTGGGATTAGCTGTGAAGATGAAGGCATTTTTCTGTATTGGAAACTGTTCAAGAAAACTGCAGTGCCAAGATGACTTCAACACTGATGATAGATTGTGACAACAATTACTACTGTGACGTCATTACACACTGTGTTAACAACTTGTCTGTATTATGTCAGCAATGCTGCATGGCATGTGAAGTCATTGTTACTCTCGTGCTTTATATTATGTTTTTTATCAATGAGATAATCTTGAGCCATATGGATAATAAATTGATTTATCTCAAGACTTCCTGCAGCAGATGTTAAAGTGCTGTAAGATCACAGTTTTATTTACCCCTAGTGATTGTGTTTGATTCTAGTTTGTTTGATACATTTACTGATTTCAGGATGGGCTCCTGTCTAAAAAGACTGAGCGTTTACCCCAGGGATGGAACAATTCCAAAGAGCTGTACACACTCAAGTATAACCAAACCAAGTCTAATGATGACTTTGTACTTAAAGTGGTGAAAATCGATGAGAGTCTCCTTGTACATTTCATGGTAGGTAACAAAACTACTCACTGACTCTTCCTGTGTTAAGGGTCTCTGCCATTGTGTACTGTAACCATGGTAACAGTGTGTAAGTTTAACCCTGTTTGTATTCTGGGTCACAATAGCTCCTTGGCACCTCAAGCTTTTCAGTAGAGCTGTATAATATGAGGAATTATGGTTAACAGTATGCAACTTGGCAGGTAGTGTGTCAGTGTAGGCTGATGACTTGTATGGTTGCTCATGCTATCAACCACTGGTTTGCCTGTCCCATACTTGATTATTCAGAGGTCGCTGTGATGTAACTGCTGTGTATTGTTGTGCTCTAATGATATGTTTATTGTACTTCAGAGACGGAGAGATGAGAAGGTGTCGAGTATGAATATCCGTCTTGCAATGTACACAAATCAGGATCTCACAGATATGGATACGTGAGTTACATTTATATTTGTAAGACTACAATTTGTGGCAAAAATGTAAGTTTCCAATCTCACATGTCAGAGAAGATGTTGCATACACCATGTATGCATGACATCATTCTGGTTCCATCACGATCTGGATATGATGTCCTCATGGGATGCCACTCTTGTAGGATGTCTGTTTTTGTCTCAGTTATGATTGTAATATTTTTAATTGTGTTGGTTACCACAGATGTCTCATGCGTTTAATAAAATTTATTCTGTACCGGTACATATTATTTCCCAAATTACTTTGATCTGTTTGATCATCATGATTTTTTGCATCATTAGATGGTTTACAAACAGCCAGCTTCAACATTTCCATTTTATAATAGTAATAATAATAATAATGATAAGAAGAAGAAGAAGAATGATAATGATAAGTTTATTTGTTGTTAACCTTCAAAAATGTGCTTACAGAGCTTTCAAGAATTTAGGGGAGCTTGAAAAGAACATTACAAAAGAGATATTAAAAGATTTCCTGTCTGGCACCAAGACATCTTCCTCACAAGCATCAGCATCAAGGACACAGAGTAATCAAGGGAGATCGCCCTTGTTAGAAGATGATCCACTGCGAGTCCCAAGTCGTAGGCAGCCTGCCCCTCCCGACTGGTAGGTTCTCCATGTGTCATGATTATAGGATGTGGTTATTCTGTGAGTTGGGTGTTTTAGTTATGTCATGGCCTGTCAGCTCAATGTAGGAGAAAAATAACTTTATGTGAAGGTCATGGATGTTTGCCACTTTAGTGAAACAAAGAGTATGGCAGCCTTCAAAATTCACTCTAGTCCGCTAGCCCGAGACTACTGAACTGTGCTGAGGACAAGTTAGAATCAAGTGAAGGTAGTCCTTATTGACTGGTAACATTTGAGGACTGTAATTTTGAACCAGTTCTCAATGCTTCAGTTTTGCTACAGATAGGAATGGAATAAAACTGACAGAAAATGTAAACATAGTAAACATTATTTTCTTGTTCAAGGACTGCCTCCATGGCCTTGTGATAGAGGGTCTGCCCAGAGAAGGTCGGGGGTTTGATCCCCGGGCCAAGTTACGAGGGCTGGCTGAAATGTTCTAAGCCTAACTGTGAAAGACCCGTACCAAGTCGATGGTTTTCATTTATTTCTCCACATAGTCCCCTTCCAGGTTTACACACTTTTGCCAGTGATGCTGCAAGTCCTGGATGCCAGTCAAGAAGAAAATATTTTCAGCCACCATAAAAAGTCATTCAAAGCGGAAATGACGTCATCATTACTAGGAAAAGTTCCTTTTTCATTTTGGGAAACAGGTGGAAGTCTGACGGGGCTAAATCGGGTGAATAAGGGGGATGGTCAATGAGTTCGAAGCCACAATCATGGATTGCTGACATAGCAACCACTGATTTGTGAACAGGAGCATTGTCTTGGTGGAACAGGACTCCTTTGGTGAGCATGCCCTGTCGCTTACCTTTGATAGCTTCCCGCATCTGTCTCTGTAGGTCAGCATAATATCTTCCATTGATAGTCTTGCCTTTTTCAAGATAGTCAATCAGCAGAAAACCCTTGGAATCCCAAAAGACTGAAGCCATCACCTTTCCAGCAGAAGGAACCGACTTGGTTTTTTGGGGGGCTGGTGATTCCGGGTGCTTCCATTGTTTAGACTGAATTTTGGTTTCTGGTTGAACGTGATGAATCCAGGTCTCATCCATGGTTACAAATTGGGCCCAAAAATCATAGGGATCTGCATCAAAATGGCAAAAATTGTCACAGGACGTCAGGAATCTGACACGTTTCTGATCCGCTGTCAAGAGCTTTGGCACCCATCTTGCAGAAACTTTTGTCATTCCCAACTCGTTTGTGATAATGTGCTCAACCCTCTCACGAGAGATGCCCACAACACTGGCAATATGTCGAGTGGTCAATCGTCGATCAGCCATCACCATGTCATGCACCCGGGTAATGTTTTCCGGAATGGTTGCTGTTGAAGGCCTTCCTGTACGTAGGTCATCATCAAGGCTTTCTCTGCCATGCTTGAATTCCACAGCCCACTTCCTTACAGTGGAAAAGGAAGGGGCATCATCCCCTAAAGTGGAGATCATGTCAGCATATATCTATGTTGGAGTTAGCCCTTTCAGTTGCAGGTACTTGATGACTGCCCTATAGCCAGTTTTGTCCATTTTTGGTGATTTCAATGGGTAGGTTCACAAGATGGTCTTGTACAAAGACAATAATAACACTACAGTTGCATTTCTTATGTCCATGGTTCATTAAATGATTGTACTTGTTGATGGCAAAAGTTTGTTTCAATCCGATTGAGATATCCCACTTAGGCTTAGAACTTTTCAGCCAGACTTTTATATCAAAAGATGTGAAAAGATGGCACTTGTTGTTACTCTGCCTGAAGCTTGGCACTAAGGGGCTGAAGCAGGGACTGGTCGGCTCGGAGTCCGAGTGGGGTATTCATGTTAAACAGCAGCATGGTATCTCAGTGGGATAGAACTATGAAATCGGCATTAGTCCGGACTAGTACAAGCAGCCACACACACATGCATGCACATCGCTTTGTAAGTGCAATAATCTTGAACGTTTCACCTCACCTCTTGTTCAAGCAGGATCAGCTACAAACTCTAAGGATCAGTGTAATAACGTCAACACTCGTCCTCTGGACTAGTCTTAAGAAAACTGGGGGGCACGGGTGGCCCAGTTGTCTAAAGCACCGCGATTCGCTGTGCAGAGTTGTGTCCCTTGGGCACGCCAATATCCTATCATTTTGGGTTCAAATCCCGGTTTGCCATGATTATGTGTCTAGGTTTGTCAGCACCATACCCGTGCTCATGGGTTTCACTGAAGTGGAAAATGTCTGAGACCTGCATCACTTCGGGCTTTCCTCCCACATTAAGCTAACACGCTGTGATATAACTGTAATACTGTTAAAAGCGGCGTTAAACCCAACTCACTCACTTAGGAAAACTGAACTTGTAGGCTACATGGGTATTGTGCTCACGTGTGTTTGTGTTCTTATGATCTCATCTTCTAAATGTTTAAGTTTTCATTGACAGACTCTAAGTACATGTATTGCTCATGAACACTTGAGTCAAGAGCTGTATATGTCAAAGTTTAACTTTGTGCTACTATCCATCTACAAAAGACATGGCGTTGTCATTGAAAGACCCTTATGTAATAGGGAAATGCTTTCTGTTGGAACTGGTTTGCTGATCCATTTGTCTGAGATCTCACAAGCAGGACCTTCTGTATAAATTTGTGAGCCTTGACTTTGGTAATTTTAAAAATATGGCTATGTAATATTACGTATAGAACAACTTTATGAAGTAAAGAAACGACAGCTAGAAAAAACGTTATGTAATCTCGTGGCCGCTTAAGCTTGTAAAATACCCACCAAAACTTGTATGCAGTAGAGTAAATGCAACAATAGAAGGAACACCGAGGCAAGGGAACTATATAAGTCGTTTCCATGGACTTATATAGTCAGTTAACTCCCTTTGCTTGGGAAGATGCACATTCATTACCGGTCAAGGTTGTTATAACTAGAATCTGGAGATTAATCATCATTGTACAATCTGGGTTACTTTAATTAAGGATTGACTGTGTATATTTTTTCGGTTTATTGAGGTATGTATCGAAAAACCAATGTGCAAACTGTATGAATCCGTGTTAATTATTAGCAATTAACAGTGGTACAACTGCTTGCATCAAGCCACAATAAAGTAATTGTTACAGTTGCAAATTGTTCATTAATGTTAGATGGGAGCCATTTTATTTTCTATATTTTATTTTTTTAAAACAAACTGTTCAAGGCATCTGTGGACATTCAACTGTTGACAGATGCGATTCTGATGTTTATTAGGTTTATGTGTACAGGGCAGGGCTCTATTCAAGGAACTTCATGTATCTTGCATCAGGTGCATGTTGACATGAAAAATTAGTTGCACCAGACAATTAAAAATGCACTCTTGTTCCATAAAGTTATCAAAGATGAAACATAGAACATAAACTGCATAAGTACATCTCAGATCTCTGATGACTGTGTCATGATTTTACATATATATATATTGTTGTAAAACATGTAGTGATTTTCTTCATCTGTAAGTAATTGGGGAAAATAAATTGATGGGTGAGGATGAAAGTTTAAAAGAAATTGTTTTCTCAATATCTTATCGTGTTGTTGTTGTTTTCATGTTCTAGGATGCCATCCAGTGACCCATTCGCAGTCGGGCGATCTGACCTTGACCCTCTAGCTGGTGGGATGGGTGGGATGTTGATGGACCCCCGAAGGTCAGGTGTTCCTGGGTTTGCGCCTGACCCAAATGCTGGCCTACCAAGTAGGCTCCCACCGTAAGTAGTGCCGGGACTTGAAGAAACAAGTGAGGTCCAGGTCACTTTAACACCTTGAAATGCTGTAATCGTTTCAGAATCACTCACTTTTATATCCCAGATCTAAAGATGAGATATTGTGCAGATACATGTACGTAGTTGTTACCCCAAAATGTTGTGACTTTCACTTATGTACCCAGCTCATGGAGGTGTAGAATTTGAAAGAATCAACTGGTATTGATTTCTACTTAATTTCTTGGACTAGCAGCAGTGTCCTTATGAAATATGACTGTACTTCGTGACGTTATCCTGCTCAGGTTCTCATGATCAAAGGTAGCCTATACTCTCAATGAAGGAGTATGGTTTGATGATGACTTAGCAAAATGCAAGCAATATTATATCAGGGATGACCAGAAGGAAACTCACTTCATACCCATGTCGGATAACCCAGGTATTAGTTGAGTTCAGTGCTTTTATTTAGCCACTTGACTCCACATTTTGCCCTATAGACTACACACATGACCAAGTCATCATTGCATGTCATTCTGTCACAGATGTTGGTTCTGTGTTGAACATATCTGAGTGTGCTAAAGATCAAGTTATCAACAATGACTTCTACTTTCTAGGGGCTCTGTTCCACCAGGAGCGAGGTTCGACCCGTTTGGACCCCCTGGAGCCAGACCTGGGTGAGAACGGAGAACTACTGGCAGTCAGACGTGTCTATTTTACAGCTCATGCTTTCTAAAAATACATGTGCTTATGGTTCAGTGCAAAGTTCTAAAATGAGTCATACCGTATCAGTTGTGATCTATCGGACCATCATTCAGGCGATGTTTCTGACAGATCACGATCTGAAAAATACTATCATGAAAGTGTATCCAGTGGATAAGCCGACCCCTTTCTACAGAATCTTTTTTCTGGTCCTCAGAATTCGGCATATACGCGATCATGTCAACCAGTTATCATTTTTTTTAAATTGTTCTAAATTTGATGTCTTTAAACAATATGTTCTATTTCCCTTCACAGGCCTGATCCAGACCACATGAAACCCCCGGGCTATGATGACATGTTCATGTGACCTGGCTAGTACTGGATCATGTGACCTGGCTTGTACTGGATATTGTGACCTGGCTCATTCTGGATCATGTGACCTGGCTTGTACTGAATCATGTGACCTGGCTAGTACTGGATCATGTGACCTGGCTAGTACTGGATCATGTGACCTGGCTTGTACTGGATATTGTGACCTGGCTAGTACTGAACCATGTGACTTGGATTGTACTGAATCATGTGACCTGGCTTTTACTGGAACATGTGACCTTGCTAGTACTGGATCATGTGACCTGGCTATTACTGGATCATGTGACCTGGCTAGTACGGGATATTGTGACCTGGCTCATTCTGGATCATGTGACCTGGCTTGTACTGAACCATGTGACCTGGCTAGTACTGGATTATGTGACCTGGCTAGTACTGGATCATGTGACCTGGCTAGTACGGGATATTGTGACCTGGCTCATTCTGGATCATGTGACCAGGCTTGTACTGAACCATGTGACCTGGCTAGAACTGGATCATGTGACCTGGCTAGTACTGGATATTGTGACCTGGCTCATTCTGGATCATGTGACCTTGCTAGTACTGGATCATGTGACCTGGCTAGTACTGGATCATGTGACTTGGCTAGTACTGGATCATGTGACCTGGCTCATTCTGGATCATGTGACCTGGCTTGTACTGAACCATGTGACCTGGCTAGTACTGGATCATGTGACCTGGCAGTGAGGGACCACACACATGTTATAGCTGCCTGTTATACTCTTACTTCCTTGTGGTCATGGTGCTTGTTTTAACTTGTATATATTGTTTGTGGTCAAGCAGATCAAGTTCAAACTGTCAGTTATGGATTGGATGTAAAGTAACCTGTAAAACTACTCTCATGACATGTTCTTTGTTGATTCACATTCTTTGGAAATAAAACAGATTTGTTTTTAGACATATCACCAGCCATTTTCTGGAGGTTGTTGTACATGTTGTAAGATGGTGAGATATTTGGTTAGATAGAGGATTTGTTGTCAAGGGAAAACTGCCATATAAAACTGTTTTATTTTGTGAAGACACTTCTTTCCCCAATCCGGTTTAGAATAGATCCCCAGCAATCATGGCAATCTGTGCTGGTCGTAAGAGGCAATGATCGGTGGGTCAGGCTCAGTGACTTAGTTGTTGAAGTGTCACTAGACCCAGATAGCATGTTGTTCGCAATGTCAATCACTGGATTGTCAGATCGATTATTTACAGACCACCTTCACAGAGCTGGAATATTGCTCAGTGTGGCATTAACAACAAACAAACAACAGTAAAGAATGAGCCATCATTTAAAGTGCATCTGTTTCCTAGGAAGCCTTAGGCTTATAAAAAATAAAAGAACTGGTTCTCAGGCAATGACTTTTGAAATTCCAGTGCAGACAGGCCGTGTGTGTTTTTTTTTTGGCTTGTTCAAACTAGTATGTAACCAAATAACAGTTGTGTACCATCAACCTGGGAAAGAGCCTCCCTACACAAACAAGCATACAAACTCCAATTGCCACCATGACCATAACACAGGATGCACAGTAAAGCAGTGTGCATGTAAAGGGAAGTAACTGTGTACTATATTGGATTGCATTGTTTTGAAGTATTAGGATTTTTTATTTTTTTGAAAATGGAAAAAAAAAACGTAACGTGCGACCGACTTTATGAGGATGTGGGCAGTGCCTGAGAACCAAGGATATTATTTATTCTAGCCTTATAGCTTCTGATTGTAGGTTTGAAAATCTGAGTGGCCCTGATTATGAATATTTGTATTGTTGATGAAAGTCACACAGAATAGAGTGTTGGTAGTGAGCTAATTGTTCTGTCTCTTCCTTGCCTCCTGGTACCGTGGTGAGTTTCAATATGGACGTATTAGCTAGTGTGTAGTTTGCTTGCTGATAAATGTTTGTCACAAGGACCAGTAACATATCACAGTATTTTTGTTTATTTCAAACCTCAGGAATATACAACAAAATCAACTTCAAAATATATTACAAGATTTCAATGGAATGTTGCCGCTAGATTGAAACATGTTTGTACAATAAAATGAAAACCTAGTGTGAATATTATTATAGAATGTGATCATTGCATATTAACGACAAATACATAACAAAATGGAGATCCATATGACATTGTAAATATGTATATGTATACAAACATGAAAATGCTGCTCATTTAAAGAGGGACTAGTGAGCCCAAATGGCAGCCCAGTGATGTTCCATTCAGGTTGTTGAACACCAGTCACCAGGTGTGTGTATATAGCAGGTAATCGTTCCTCCATGCAATTATACAGAGATCAGGTCTCAGTCTCACATTCTGAACTCATATCTTATTAGAAATGGGCACCAGGGTGGAACATAGTCCAATTTGGTAACTCAGCATCAAAATAATTAATTTGATTCAATGTTTGACAAGAATACCTACATGTTCTACTGCCCTGAGAAGATCTAAGATAGAATTTGAACTTCAGGAACCCATGCTTGCCCTCTAAGGTGACTATGCTTGTCATAAGAGCCGACTAACGGATCGGGTGGTGAGGCTCGCTGACTTGGTTGATGCATATCATTGTATCCAAATTGCGTTGATCATGACATCAATCACTGGATTGTCTGGTCCAGACTATTATTTACAGACCGGCATCATATAACTGGAATATTGCTGAGTGCAGCATTAAACAACAAACAAACCTGTTCAACTACATTGGAGATATGTACATTTTGGTGGGAGGCATGTTTCAAGGGAGTATGGACAAGGGAGTAAACAATAACAGGCCGAACATGTACCTAAAGCTTGTATGAGAGAGAATGATTGTTTGGCCCTAACAAATCAAATATGAGTTTTGCAGAATGTCCATTTTATTAGAAAAAAGGTGTTTTTGGTCTGATCATGAATAGGTTACAGAGTTTAGGTGAAATCGCTTACAAAACAAAGTGTATGGCGATATTAAACTCTCAGGTGGTAAATCTTGAAAATCTGAAACCATTATTATAAAATCCTTGGTATTCCATCAGCTTATGAGATGCTGCATGCCCCACGAAAAATGTGCTCTTTTTGGGGGAAAGCAATAAAAGATGTGTAGAACAAATACTTGTTGTGGCCTTCCACAGAGGAGCCATGATACAGCATACAGTGCAACACATTGTTACAGTTGGTGTGCATTAGACGGGCAGATTCACTAAGCTTTTCACACATACATCAGACTTTACCCCATTACCGTGAGAATCCAGCGTACAAGATATTTACCAAAGGGATACAGGTCTATCATCTGTGTCACTTGGGCAGATCTCCCATATTAAACCAACACTGTGATTTTACAGAAATACTGTTCATATATGTAAATAAAAAATAACAGACTACAAATACATAAATGAATACTTCGTCCTCATCATAATCATCAACCTCCTCCTCCTCCCCCTCATCATCATCATCATCATCAACATCATCAACATCATCATCGCTGTCATCCACGGCAATGGTGAACCAGTATGAAAAAAACTCCTGACTTCATTATCTTTGGTTTTCAAGGGAATTACCAGGAATTTGTTTCTGTCATTTGGGTGCTACAGCTCGCATACAATAATAATGTTACAATTATATACAATAGCTAGATAATTCTCTCATTTGTGTAAGCTGTCTCACGTGGCCCTCAGGCTGACAGAAAACTATGGTCGTGGGTTCGAATCCCGGATTCCCCCTGATCATGTTTCTATGTGCTGCAGGACAAAGTGGTACTTCTTGAGACACACTTCAGGATTTCCTCCCATATCAAGCTGGCACTGTGCCATTTAACTGAAATACTGGTCCACTGGTCGTTAAACTACACGTTACTACACTCAATCACTCTGGAGGGGGCACGGTGGCCCAGTCGTCTAAGGCGCCGCGATTCGCTGTGCAGAGTTGCATCCCTTGGGCACGCCAGAAACCTATGATTGTGGGTTCGAATCCCAGTTCGCCCCGATTATGTTTCTATGTTTGTCAGCACCATACCGTGCTCGTGGGTTTCACCGAAGTGGTATCCGTCTGAGACCTGCATCACATCGGGCTTTCCTCCCACATTAAGCTGACACGCCGTGATATGACTGGACTACTGTTAAAAGCGGTGTTAAACCCAACTCACTCACTCACTCAATCACTCTGGAAATAATCACTCACTCACTCACTCTTCAGAGAGTCTGGAAATAATCATTCTCCAGATCTCGCATAGGGTCCAACTTGTTCTTCAGTTCCTTCTTCTCCACTGAAACACAGACGGAATATGTGTCAAAACACCTTGCAAATCTCTGTGGGGGGACTGTTAGCCTAAAAATGGCGGCACCACCTGTAATCAGTGAATTAGCGCCGAACTCGGCAATATTCCAGCTCTATGACGGTGGTCTGTAAATAATCGAGTCTGGACCAGACAGTCCAGTGATTGACATTATGAACATCGATCCACGCAGTTGGGATACGATAACATGCATCAACCAAGTCAGTGAGCCTGACCATCCGATCCCGTTAGTCGCATTTTACGGCAAGCATGGGTTGCTGAAGCCCTATTCTAACCGGGATCTTCACAGGCCAATCAGAGAAGTAGCACAAGGCTTCAATAAGTGAAGTTGCACAAGCTCCTTATGTTATTTCAGTATAGGTAACGGAATGTTTGTCAGGTGAACACATTTATGTGGTTTCCGTGAGATTCTCACCCAAATGCACACTTTCTTACGATTTTACTATCTGTGATTAAATACTTAAACAGGTAAATATGTTTTGGGTAGATTGGGTGGAACAAAGTTTTGGGTATCTGTGAATGTATATTGTAAACGCGCTTTGGGTACCTGTGAATAAATACTTACACAGATAACGCGCTTTGGGTACCTGTGAATGAATACTTACACAGATAACGCGCTTTGGGTATCTGTGAATGAATACTTACACAGAAAACGCGGTTTGGGTACCTGTGAATGAATACTTACATAGATAAACGCGCTTTGGATATCTGTGACGGAGAACAAAGACGATCAGGACGACGCTCCCCACCACAAGCAGCAGCCCCAACACCACCGCCAACACCCACCACATGCTCGTAGAGGCAGCCTCTATGATGCCTGCAATGGAACAACGTGTAGTGTATCATATAGCAAGCGTTGATGCCGCGTTAAACAATAACTAGCTGCTCAAATACACCCACCATAGACTGAGTACAGACAGCGTCCATAGAAGGAATCATGGGAAGAAACCACACATGACAGTTTCTCGGGGAGGGTCATAAAAAATAATACTGATTATAAAGTGGACATTTTCTTATAAAATTTTAAGTGCTTTTGCCTTTTTTTCGGGGAGGGTAAAAAAAGATACAAGATCATAGGGAGCGTTATTAAAAAAATATGACAAGCATTATTGGAGGGTAATTATTTTCAGTATGTTAGGGCATCAAAGAAAACTTGACACCCTTATTTGATCACTAAATTGCTAATATTCCCGACCAGAAATAAAGTGAAGTTATGTTATAATATACAGTGATTTCACGTAAATGCACAGTACAGGATAAGAAGGTTGCATTTGTGTTAAACCTACGGCGATCTTACATTCACACCAATATGGCCCAATTACGGACTGGAATGTGACATCTCAGATAAAGTGTATGGTTGTCTCATGTCAACACTAAGAGTGAGTGAGTGAGTTGGGTTTAACGCTCCAACACTCTTACGCCGCTTTAAACAGTATTACAGTTATATCGCGGCCTGTCGGCTTAATGTGGGAGGAAAGCCCGAAGTGATGCAGGTCTCAGACGTTTACCACTTCGGTGAAACCCACGAGCACAGTGCTGACAAATCTAGAAACATAATCGGGACGAACCGGGATTCGAACCCACAATCATAGGTTTCTGGCGTGCCCAAGGGAAGGCAAATCTGCACAGCGAATCGCGACGCCTTAGACGACTAGGCCCCCCCGGCCCCCGTCAAGGCTATAGCGGAAATTAGAGCCATGTTATAACATATGACTTGAACAGCTTGCTGACAGCATACAGTGATTTGCCTTGTAAACCTACAGCCACTTTTGCCTATTGTATTGTTGTGGGTATCTTGGTATTGTATTGTAACCTTGCGCCAGGTACTACTTGGATTCTTTTAATATGCATCTAATGTTGATTTTTGAATGGTTAAAAGTCAGATTCTTTTCTACCATGAAAATTCCATGACGTGAATCGAACCTGCAACTTCACATATCATGTTTTGTATTGTAACCCCACTGTTTTCCCACTGAGCAACCGGGGCAGGTGACGATAGGGTGTTCAATCTTACATGTCATGTATTCAGTTGTGTGCATGTTTCACATGATTTTTCTCTCGCCTGCTGTCATCGATTTCGTTTTATACTACGAGTGTTGTATTGCTTCACTCTAAGATATCCCTATGTTTTCTTATTCTTTCTGGTATTTCTTGCATTTTGACGGTTTATAAGTTAGTTGAAATACTTTTCCACTGTTCTGTTCATTTCCCGAGCCCAAGGTTTTATATTTTTAACCAAACCCGCGGAGTCGTGTTTTAACTACAATACACCTCACTATAATATCCTGGGCGATGTTGTATCCACAAAGCGAGGTTAGGGCTTTGTCGATCGTAACCCCCATTCTTTGACACTGACTTACGGCAGTCGTAGGGCTGAGATCGCCTATGGTTAGAGTTCTAAACAACACTGTCACAAACGTAAATACACACCTTCCGTGACTGGCTGCACCTCTGTTGTGGAGGGGTCTGTGGTGGGCGGCATCCTCATCACGTCGACACTGACGACCACATGCTGCACGTCGTGGCTGATCACACACGCGTATAGCCCCAACACAGTGTCCAGGTCCTCGGGGTTGAGTTCCGTGGTGTTGATGGTGATGCTGCTGTGAGTGTCGTTGCTACGCAGTGAAATACCAGGACGAGATTGTATAATGTCTTTGCTGTTGAGCGTCCAGCGGAACGCCAGCGTCCGACTGGGGTCAGTGACGGCGGAGACAGACAACGTCTTCACATCTCCATGTACCACTCGGACAACCGGAGACGGGCGGGACCCTATTGTGATTGGCGCTGGAAGGTTACAAAGAGAGTGAGTGAGTGAGTGAGTTGAAAGGGGTTTGCGCCGCTTTTAGCACTATTCCAGCAATATCAGGACGGGGAACACCAGTAATGGGCTTCATACTTTAAACCCATGTGGGGAATCGAACCAGCGTCTTTGGCAAGCGAACGCTTTAACGACGAGCCCCCCATTACAAAGAGGAATTGTAGTTGTATGCATAATCATAAACATGTATACATGCCATGCACTGAGTCACACGATTATTGTAGATTTTCCTGATTGGAACATCCTCGATTAAGTAGCATTATATCTCCTTTCTATCATGCTATATACCCTGGTCCCCTTCGCCACGATGACTTAGTTTCGGAAGTGGCATCACCTCATTCATCGTTTTTGCCTCTAACTTAGCACAAAATTTCTCTCGCCCATGAGAGTAATTTCATTGGATGGTTATTTTTAGTGTTGTACCGTTCGAATCGTGCTCAAAACGAACACATGGTATAGCGAATAGGTCCGTGGTATCAAATATAATAGTTAGTATATATTACACAGGATAATGGAGGGCGTGATTGGACTTTCTGTTTGTTTGTTTGTTGTTTAACGCTGCACTCAGCAATATTCCAATCATATCACTGGTGGTCTGTAAATACTCTGGTTGGATTGGGTTTCTGTTTTATTTTGGGATTCTGTATAATGTTGGGAAAAGACCAGTGAGAATCGAGGACTCGACACCAAGATCAGTGGATCCTGGCACGGCCAAGTGACGCAAAACTACACAGAAATTGCAAAGCCTCAGACGACTTAAACATCCGCCCCACCTCCCTCTGAGAGAAGAATAATGTATTCACACTATATACCAGAGAGCAAGGGATGACATTAGTGCACCTACTTAGAATATTCAGATATGCGTCCTTAAAGATGCTTCCAAACTCGTTTTGTACCAGACACTGCACGTTCATGATGTCCATATCACGTGACACGTGAAGCAACCGGAACTTGGTGAAATTGATGATCCTCTTGTCGTCTAGAAAAAAGCAACAATAACAGCAACCTCGCAGCAACACGTTACCATCAAGAGTAGCCTACCAAATGATATCCAATGTAACGGTCGAGTAAGTGAGTATGCTGAGTTTAACACAGATTTTAACAGTACTGCAGTTATATCAGCTTAATGTGGGAGGAAAGCCCGAAGTTATGCAGTCCACTGTAACGAATAGAATGAACACATCGCTTTTAGGCGTAGAATGGAACGTAACACATCGCTATTAGGCGTAGAATTAAACGTAACACGTCGCTATGAGGCGTACAGTGAAACGTGACACATCGCGAAACGCGTAGAGTGAAACGTGACACATCGCTATAACGCATAGAGTGAACGTAACACATCGCTATAACGCGTAGAATGAAACGTGACACATCGCTATAACGCGTAATGTGAGTGAGTGAGATAATGCTTTACGTATCCATGCCATATCGTGACGACTATAACGCGTAGAGTGAGAGTTAACTAAAGGTGTGATTGATTTGTTGGTTGTTTAACGCCGCACTCAGCAATATTCCAGCTATATGACGGCGGTCTGGACCAGACAATCCAGTGATTGAAATCATGAACATCTACCCACGCAATTGGAATACGATGACATGCATCAACCAAAACAGCGAGCTTGACTTCTCGATCCTGTTAGTCACCTCTTATGACAAGCATGGGTTGCTGAAGATCAACTCTAACCGGGATCTTCAAGAGGGTATCATGATTTTGAGTAAAATATGGCGAAATATGGCGAAAAAATGGACATCTCTATCTATCATGATATCTAACATTTATAAGACATAAAGACAGAAATGTCGTACTGTGGGGAAGCTGTTCGCCGTTCTGGTACCATATAGGAGGAGAAGGAGTGTTCTCCCTGTCTGCGCCTTTCGATATACAGTTGAACGTGACGTTGCTTCCCTCCACGACTGTCTGCGACAACGGGGGCTCCACCCACATCGGTCGGGCTGAAAACCACATGTTACAGTTATTAACAAATTATATATGCATGACAATGTCTGCATTCATGTTTGACAATGTATGTAACATGTATGACAATGTATGTAACATGTATGACAATGTTGTAACCGTGTATGACAATGTATGTAACATGTATGACAATGTCTGTAACCATGTATGACAATGTATGTGACCATGTATGACAGTGTATGTAACGATGTATAACAATGAATGTAACATGTATGACAATGTATGTAACCGTGTATGACAATGTATGTAACCTTGTATGACAATGCATGTAACATGTATGACAATGTATGTAACATGTTTGACAATGTATGTAACCGTGTATGACAATGTATGTAACCTTGTATGACAATGCATGTAACATGTATGACAATGTATGTAACCGTGTATGACAATGTATGTAACATGTATGACAATGCATGTAACATGTATGACAATGTATGTAACCGTGTATGACAATGTATGTAACATATATGACAATGTATGTAACCGTGTATGACAATGTATGCAACATGTATGACAATGTATGTAACCGTGTATGACAATGCATGTAACATGTATGACAATGTATGTAACCGTGTATGACAATGTATGTAACCTTGTATAACAATGTATGTAACATGTTTGACAATGTATGTAACCGTGTATGACAATGTATGTAACATGTATGACAAGGTATGTAACCTTTTATAACAATGTATGTAACCATGTATGACAATGTATGTTACCATGTATGACAGTGTGTGTAACGATGTATGACAATGTATGGTTGCCTTGTATCACAATGTACATGTATGTAACCATGTATGACAATGTATGGTTGCCTTGTATCACAATGTACATGTATGTAACCATGTATGACATATGTTACCATGTATGACAATGTCTGTAACCATGTCTGACAGTGTATGTTACCATGTATGACAGTGTGTGTAACATTGTATAACAATGTTTGTTACCATGTATGACAATGAGTGTTACCATGTATGACAATGTCTGTTACCAAGTATGACAGTGTGTGTAACGATGTATAGCAATGTATGTTACCATGTATGACAATGAGGGTTACCATGTATGACAATGTCTGTAACCATGTCTGACAATGTATGTTACCATGTATGACAGTGTGTGTAACATTGTATAACAATGTATGTTACCATGTATGACAATGAGTGTTACCATGTATGGCAATGTCTGTTACCAAGTATGACAGTGTGTGTAACGATGTATAACAATGTATGTTACCATGTGTGACAATGAGTGTTACCATGTATGACAATGTATGTAACCATGTATGACAATGTCTGTTACCAAGTATGACAATGTCTGTTACCATGTATGACAATGTCTGTTACCATGTATGACAATGTCTGTTACCATGTATGACAATGTCTGTTACCAAGCATAACAATGTCTGTTACCATGTATGACAATGTCTGTTACCAAGTATGACAATGAGTGTCACCATGTATGACAATGTATGTAACCATGTATGTCAATGCATGTTACCATGTATGACAATGTCTGTTACCATGTATGACCATGTCTGTAACCATGTATGACAATGCATGTAACATGTATGACAATTTATGTAACCATGTATGACAAGGTCTGTAACCGTGTATGACAATGTATGTAACATGTATGACAATGCATGTAACATGTATGACAATGCATGTAACATGTATGACAATGCATGTAACATGTATGACAATCAACGTACAGGTGACGTTGAGGAAGGTGATCTCCTTAAGTTTCCCTTGTGAGTTAGAGGCTTCACAGGTGTACTCCCCTTCGTCGTAGTCGGTGACGTTAAGAATCTCAACACGTCGCCCATGGTACTGGATGTCGAAGCGGGCGTTGCCAGGGAGTATAACCTTGTTGTACTTGTCAAACCAGCTGATTTCCGGAACAGGTCTGCCAGGAAGAAAATATTTACTTTGCAACGAGTAGTGTCAGAGCCTGTGATGTAGAACATGTCTATCACTCCTGAATAGCATGTGGTCATGGCATGTATTGATTCTAGTTCATGAAATACTTGTTTACATATCCAGGCGACTATCTTGGCATGGACTCTATACTTCGCTTGTCTGGATTTCCTGCTTCGAAGGAAGGCGTACTTAAATATAAAACGACTACACCAGAGAACAATCAGTCACGATTATCAGCCGAATCCTATTCAACTGGGCGCAAGGACAAAATAGAGGTGAAAATTCTATGAAGAGATCACTGAAAATCAGTGATGACACAAAGTCTTCACTCGTAAAGATCCAGGTAGAATAGGTCTTCAGCAACCCATGCTTGCCATAAAAGGCGACTATGCTTGTCGTAAGAGGCGACTGACGGGATCGGGTGGTCAGGCTCGCTGACTTGGTTGATGCATGTCATCGTATCCCAAATTGCGTGGATCAATGCGCATGATGTCAATCACTGGATCATCTAGTCTAGACTCGATTATTTACAGACCGCCGTCATATAGCTGGAATATTGCTGAATGCGTCGTTAAACACCAAACAAACAAACAAACCAGGTGTTCACGAAAAGGGTAAGCATGTCCTGTGTTCAAACTGTTCGAATCAAAGCATCATTGGACCAGACAGCGAGTCGTAACATGTTAACCTTGAGATGTCCTAGAAACATTATCTTACTTTCCACCGAAGAAACATTCCAGGGTGACGCTCTTGCCAATAAATCCTTTCTTCGCTCCGCTTTTGTATAGAAGGCGGGGTTTACTGTCATCGGTATCTGGGACAAAAGGGACATACAGATGTAACTACATGTAGCAGAGCCTCGTTAAAAGGTCTACATAGAGGCCCGGTGAGTGAGTGAGTGAGTGAGTGAGTGAGTTAAAGGTTCACATCGCATTGACAATATTGCAGCCACATAGTAATGATACGATAATGATAAATACATTCAGAATATATAACATCTGTCGACAAAGGACAGTAAAACAACTAGATTATCACAGAACTGTATTTATAACGAGTATGTAAGCGTAAAAAGATATGACGATACATAAAGAAAAGAGGCCAAACCCTTTCCATATTCATAAGAAATCTCGATTGTACGACTCCGACTACTAGTATATCATAAGCATGCGCTTATGAATCACTATCAAATAGTAATGATGCCAGTTATTCATGAAAAGGTGAGAGTATCCTGCCACATCGGTAGCACCCATCACAAACACATGCAAAGTCAATTGTCGACTGAAAAAAAGACCCGGAACATACGGTACAAGTCACAATAAGGAATTGCATCGGGCATAATTTGTGTCACTGATGTGTCAAATTTGGAAACGTCCTCCACATGTCTACCATAAAACTTTTTGAAAGCTACACTGCGGCCTTGAATGTTGAAACCTTGATCAAACAAGTTTTAGGCAAGAATCGTATGACGCTGTTTAAATATACTACTCAAAAGAAGTTCGGGATCACCCGATTCTTTCATATTGGTAATGTTAATCTGTCATGGCATGAGAGATTAACTATTGTAATATGAAAGAATCGGATGATCCTTAACTTCTTTTGAGAAGTATACAATACAAGACAGGCTATTCATTTGTAGATCACCAGTAACCAAAGTAAAGCCATTATACACGGTACCATGGAGACTAACGGTACATCTGCTACCTGCATGGTACCTCTTCAGCTGCTGGCGATTGATGACACATTTCGCTGAATATTGCAATAACACATATTCTACGATGAAGCTCATACAGTCTGGTTTAGATTTTACTATAGTGGTTAAAATTTATCATATTGAAAACAACAGATAGGTCACAATACCAACGCTACAATGTAATTTTATTAAATACTCAATCATTTAAGATGTCTCTAGTATACTGGGAATAGAGTAGTATCACATCCTTGATGTTATTTTTAAAAACAACAACATTATACAGCACACGCCTTGCTCTCTGAAAACAGAAGTCGTCCAAACTAAGTGATACGGGCCGACTTTTCGAACTTTTCGAGATTTCCACATAAGTATGCCCTTGATGATTATTGAACAATTACTTTAAGGCAAGGGGTGGCCGGGTAGCCTAGTGGTTAAAGCGTTCGCTCGTCACGCCGAAGACCCGGGTTCGGTTCCCGACATGGGTACAATGTGTGAAGCCCATTTCTGATGTCCCATTGCGGGAATATTGCTAAAAGCGGGGTTAAACCAAACTCACTCACTCACTCACTTTAAGACAGACAAATCCGGAATGAGTGAATATAAAAGGTCAACGTCAGAGAATAAATAATCCCGATTATCCGCTGAAACACATTGGGCCTAAAAGGCAAAATAGCTGTGGAAGTTTAGAAATCACTAAAAATCAGTAATAACTCCAGATATTCCCACAAAAAGGTAAGCATGTCCTTCCCTAACGGTGAACACGTATTTATTGCCTGTCGCAAGATATATGACCACCTTCGACGTGAGGTTTGGATGTCGTACCTGATCCAGGGACGACTGTGAGGTCGACCTTGCTGCCGAGGTAGATGTTGTCGGCCTGAGCGTTGTGGACGCCGCACGCATACAGCTTGGCTTGAATGTCGTCATCCACCTCCACGTACGCAAAATGTAGTGTTCCTAGAATACAAGGACACCATATAGACACCACACACCCAACTGTAAAACTGTCACACGTTGTAGCAATAGCGTTTAAAGACTTAGAAGTCAATTCCTTTACCGTTGCTTAGTGTTTTACAAACAGTGCTGATCAATGTACAGACCTCTCTCGTCCACGCCATGTCGCTTGGTAGGGTTGAAGCTGACTTGTTTGTCCTTGGCATCTGTGAGGTACCAGGCGAACGTGCCCGTAGGGACAGATTCAGGGGGATTTAAACACTCCATGGAAGCACTCTCCCCTGCAACCTTTGTCATCGGCCGGGCACTGACGTCATCAAACCTTTCCCCTCCTGGAAACCAAGGTACAACCTGAATCATTGTCGCATGTAACCATGTATGACAGTGTAGACAGTGTAACTATGTAGACACTTTGTAGACACACCTATATATCATCCTATATACATGTCAGACCAACTATATACCATCCTATATACATGTCAGACACACCTATATATCATCCTGTATACATGTCAGACCAACTATATATAATCCTATATACATGTCAGACACACCTATATATCATCCTGTATACATGTCAGACACACCTATATATCATCCTAAATACATGTCAGACATCTATATATCATCCTATATACATGTCAGACACACCTATATATCATCCTTTATACATGTCAGACCAACTATATAATCCTATATACATGTCAGACACACCTACATATGATCCTATATACATGTCAGACCAACTATATATAATCCTATATACATGTCAGACAC
Source organism: Haliotis cracherodii (assembly GCF_022045235.1). Taxonomy (NCBI): domain Eukaryota; kingdom Metazoa; phylum Mollusca; class Gastropoda; order Lepetellida; family Haliotidae; genus Haliotis; species Haliotis cracherodii. The sequence goes on from NW_027266264.1 coordinate 69,523,928, forward strand.
ACCTATATATCATCCTATATACATGTCAGACCAACTATATATCATCCTATATACATGTCAGACACACCTATATATCATCCTATATACATGTCAGACCAACTATATATAATCCTATATACATGTCAGACACACCTATATATAATCCTATATACATGTCAGACACACCTACATGTCATCCTGTATTCATGTCAGACACACCTACATGTCATCCTAAACACATGTCAGACACACCTATATATCATCCTATATACAAATCAGAGACATCTATATGTGATCCTTTATACATGTCAGACCAACTATATATCATCCTATATACATGTCAGACCATCTATATGTCATCCTATATACATGTCAGAGACAACACATGGGTACAATGTGTGAAGCTCATGTCTGGTGTTTTCCGCTGTGATATAGCTGGAACATTTAAAAAACTCACTCAGTCATTCTTACACAAGACACAAGATATGCACACAATCTTCGTGATTGACTAACTATTGTGTGTATATTATGCGTGATTGACTTACTGATTGCGTGCATTATGCGTGATTGACTTACTGATTGTGTATATATTATGCGTGATTGACTTACTGATTGCGTGCAGTAAGCGTGATTGACTTACTGATTGTGTATGTATTATGCGTGATTGACTTACTGATTGTGTATAGTATATGCATTATTGACTTACTGATTGTGTGTATTACATGCGTGATTACTTACTTATCATTGACATGTGAACCTCCTGTGACAGCGCCGTGCCCCACGTGTTGGTTGCTAGGCATCTGTACCGCCCCTGCTCACGTATCGTGGCGCTCTCCACCCACAGAAAGCCGGTGGTGGCGTTAAAATTGATGTAATCGGACGTGATGTTTGCACCATCTTTCTGCCAAGTGTACCTGTGTCAACATACGTAGCATTGGGGTGAAAGGAGATTGTGGTGCAAAAGACATAATGTTTCCTGTAAATAATACCGACTTGTAACTAGATCGATCTGGATCTATGTCAACTACCAACACTGCAGGTTGTGGAGGATACGGGAACATCATATTTCAGACCTCCAGCTCAGTTCTCTACTTCGTCCTCCCCTCCTTTCTCTCTCTTTTTCCCTTCCTCTCCCCCTCCCTCCCTCTCTCACCTTTCTCTATCTCTCTTTCTTTCTCTCTCTCTCTCCCATCTCCCTTTCTCCCTCCGACACCCTCTCTCTCCCTCCTCTCTCCCCCTTTCTCTTCCTCCCCCTCTCTCTTTCTCCCTCCCATCTTTCTATCTCACTCCCCTCTCTCACCCTTTCGTCTCTCTCTCCCTCCCGTCTCTCTCTCTCTCCCTCCCGTCTCTCTCTCTCCCTCTCTCTCCCACACACACACACACACACACACACACACACACACACACCATCCTCTTCATATGACACACTTTTACACACACCACCCTGTTCATATGACACACTTTATCACACACACACACACACACACACACACACACACACACACACACACACACACACACACACACACACACACACACACACACATACACACATACAGTGTGCACCTGGAATATACTAGCTATATACCTACTCAGGTTGTGGAGTTCCAGCGTGCACCTGGAGTATACTAGCTATATACCTACCTGACCCCTCCCACCCCTCTATAGCTATATACCTACTCAGGTTGTGGAGTTCCAGCGTGCACCTGGAGTATACTAGCTATATACCTACCTGACCCCTCCCTCCCCTCTATAGCTATATACCTACTCAGGTTGTGGAGTTCCAGTGTGCACCTGGAGTAAACTAGCTATATACCTACCTGACCCCTCCCTCCCCTCTATAGCTATATACCTACTCAGGTTGCGGGGTTCCAGCGTGCACCTGGAGTATACTAGCTATATACCTACCTAACCCCTCCCTCCCCTCTATAGCTATATACCTACTCAGGTTGCGGGGTTCCAGCGTGCACCTGGAGTATACTAGCTATATACCTACCTGACCCTTCCCACCCCTCTATAGCTATATACCTACTCAGGTTGTGGAGTTCCAGCGTGCACCTGGAGTATACTAGCTATATACCTACCTAACCCCTCCCTCCCCTCTATAGCTATATACCTACTCAGGTTGCGGGGTTCCAGTGTGCACCTGGAGTATACTAGCTATATACCTACCTGACCCCTCCCTCCCCTCTATAGCTATATACCTACTCAGGTTGTGGAGTTCCAGCGTGCACCTGGAGTATACTAGCTATATACCTACCTAACCCCTCCCTCCCCTCTATAGCTATATACCTACTCAGGTTGTGGAGTTCCAGCGTGCACCTGGAGTATACTAGCTATATACCTACCTGACCCCTCCCTCCCCTCTATAGCTATATACCTACTCAGGTTGTGGAGTTCCAGCGTGCACCTGGAGTATACTAGCTATATACCTACCTGACCCCTCCCTCCCCTCTATAGCTATATACCTACTCAGGTTGTGGAGTTCCAGTGTGCACCTGGAGTATACAAGCTATATACCTACCTGACCCCTCCCTCCCCTCTATAGCTATATACCTACTCAGGTTGTGGAGTTCCAGCGTGCACCTGGAGTATACTAGCTATATACCTACCTGACCCCTCCCTCCCCTCTACAGCTATATACCTACTCAGGTTGCGGGGTTCCAGTCGCATTACAGGACACTGTGAAGTTTAAGCCTTTGTTGAAGTACCGTGTCCGGGCGAACAGAGGAGCGTGCACGCTCGGGGGAGCTCGGACTGAAATCATAATGTCATTTTAACTTCATAGTATAAATTCATAGCTGCACTGAACAGCAGTGTATATTGTCTGATGACTACTCTGTGTGTGTGTTTGTGGAATCTGCCCCCGGAGCCACCATACAATGGCGGCGGTGTAGCGAGGAACGCAGGAAACATCCCCACACATATACATATCCGTGAAGATGTGGTGACGCACTCTGCTATCAGCCGGTTTTCTCACATCTGGTTTAGTTTCTTATATAAAAACTGACAATGGAAGTTCCCATGTATTGTGTCAGTGTAATCTAATATTAGGTGAAGCAGTCTGTCTCTGTACAGCTAATTCTGCCTACATCTCAGTCTGTCTGTGTACAGCTTATTCTGCCTACATCTAAGTCTGTCAATGTACAGCTCATTCTGCCTACATCTCAGTCTGTCTGTGTACAGCTCATTCTGCCCACATCTCAGTCTGTCTGTGTACAGCTCATTCTGCCTACATCTAAGTCTGTCTGTGTACAGCTTATTCTGCCTACATCTCAGTCTGTCTGTGTACAGCTCATTCTGCCTACATCTCAGTCTATGTACAGTTCATTCTGCCTACATCTCAGTCTGTCTGTGTACAGCTCATTCTGCCTACATCTAAGTCTGTCTCTGTACAGCTTATTCTGCCTACATCTCAGTCTGTCTCTGTACAGCTCATTCTGCCTACATCTCAGTCTGTCTCTGTACAGCTTATTCTGCCTACATCTAAGTCTGTCTGTGTACAGCTCATTCTGCCTACATCTCAGTCTATGTACAGCTCATTCTGCCTACATTTCAGTCTGTCTATGTACAGGTCATTCTGCCTACATCTCAGTCTGTCTGTGTACAGCTCATTCTGCCTACATCTCAGTCTATGTACAGCTCATTCTGCCTACATCTCAGTCTATGTACAGCTCATTCTGCCTACATCTCAGTTTGTCTGTGTACAGCTCATTCTGCCTACATCTAAGTCTGTCTGTGTACAGCTCATTCTGCCTACATCTAAGTCTGTCTGTGTACAGCTCATTCTGCCTACATCTCAGTTTGTCTGTGTACAGCTCATTCTGCCTACATCTAAGTCTGTCTGTGTACAGCTCATTCTGCCTACATCTAAGTCTGTCTGTGTACAGCTCATTCTGCCTACATCTCAGTTTGTCTGTGTACAGCTCATTCTGCCTACATCTCAGTCTGTCTGTGTACAGCTCATTCTGCCTACATCTAAGTCTGTCTGTGTACAGTTCATTCTGCCTACATCTTAGTCTATGTACCATGGCCAACGCGGGTTTAGCAGTGTCGGCCAGGGTTTTGAATGAGTGAGTGAGTATGGTTTTATGCCGCTTTTAGCAATATTCCAGCAATATCACGGCGGGGGACACCAGAACTGGGCTTCGCACATTGTACCCATGTCGGGAATCGAACCCGGGTCTTCGACGTGACGAGCGAACCCCCAGGGTTTTGAAATCCAACACAAGCACTTTAGATGTAGTCTGACAACGTGAGAGACGTTTTACGTGATGCTGACTTTGTCCGGCAATAAAAAACTGTTAACTCCTCATATTAATTCTTCCTCCTACATCAAGCTGGCACATAATGATACAAGCGGCGTTAAACACAACTCACTCACTCATACTAATGTAGATTAACATCTATTCTCTGAAATGAAAATAGTTTACGGAAAGTTGGTTTGTAGTTGGTAAATTATCGCAATAAGTTTAAAATCTCATTTTCAGAAACGGCATGTATTACAGACTAATATTAAAGCATAAGGCTATATCTTCTCCAGTCAACCATGTGCTGTTATGTCCTAGGTTGCATTTTGGTGTTTCATGTCAGGTTCTGTCCTGAGGTATCCTAGATTAACGCTGGTTAACTCTGGTTCAGTTAATCCTAATTAACCCAAGTTGCCAGAAATAGGATAACCTCAGTTGACGAAGCTCAGTCAAGTCTTAATAATCAAACGCACGTGCATATTTCGCATTCCCCGAATAAGTCGCTTCTACTCCGTCCTTCAGGAAATACAGGGCTTCTCATAGTGTGGCTTTGATCCCTGCTAATAATATGATAGGACTACTGTATCTCTGGTTGACGTTGGGTTCACTTTACGATCATAAAGTCTTCTGCTCTTTCATACAGTTAAATCAGTACTACTCTTTCCACCACTTAAACACATCTCTATGTTGCCCGAGGAGAACTCTCGCATCCTCGACCTATTCTTTCTTTCTTGCGATGCGATGCGACGCGACGCAATGCGATGCGATGCGATTCGATGCGATGTTGCTTCGGCCCTAGACCCACCTTATACGACTCGGTAATGTGCTTAAATAATCTCTGGATCACTTGATATAGTTGATATTTGTTCTAGAAGGTATTCTGGGACGACACATTCCATTCTTAGTAGAGTACTTATTTAAAAAGTATAGATTAAACAGGTTTTGATCTGTATATTATATAAAAGCATTTTTCTGTACAAAGTGCAATTCATAAAGTTGACGTTGGTATCCAGCGTACTAGTTTGAGAGCAGTAGACTAAAATTACCTACAAAAAAGACCTGCTTAGGCAAAAGAAAGTATTGGCTTTACCCAAACAATTACAAACGTTATCACAATGTTCCTAGGCTGAAAACAGTAGCGGAAACATTGCAAACTCGAGTGCCAAAACACAACTATGATACCCGTATCAAATACCCCACCATCAAAACCATTTCATTTTTAACCGGGACGGTCGGGTAGCCTAGTGGTTAAAGCGTTCGCTCGTCACGCCGAAGACCCGGGTTCGATGTGTGAAGCCCATTTCTGGTGTCCCCCGCCGTGATATTGCTGGAATATTGCTAAAAGCGGTGTAAAACCATACTCACTCACTCATTTTTAACCACCATCAAACGTGGATGGGTACTTTCTTTTGCCCTGTAGGTTACATTTGGAGATATTTATTTCACTAGATTATACTTACCATCGGACTGGGCTCGGCTTGAGGTATACCAACAGCACAGAATCAACACTATCGTCAACAGTTTCGTCTTCAACATATTCATCTCCAGTAAATAAGTACAGCAGTGTCTCTTATTCCGGTCTTAAATTTTCTGTCACCAACTCCGTGAATATTCACAGTCTTGTAGTCCGTTAACAGGTCCGGGTGCAGCTATTCCGTCCGCAGGCGTATTGTGAGTGCTGCTACTGCTGATGATGCTGGCCGCGTCAGTAGGCGTGCATGAACATCGCTGGGACGGGATGACGGCCAGGATGTAGAAGACAAGAGTATGATGGCGCAGACTCGTCCACTCCCTGCAGGCTTCTCATGGCATGCCTCACACACATCAGGCGGAACTGCGCTCTTCCGCCGTAGAGTCGGGGGAGGGGACCTAGCGTTCATCTCATGGCCTTAGGGGGAGTAGGGAGCTAGCGTCCATCTCATGGCCATTGGGGGAGGAGGGGAGCTAGCGTTCATCTCATGGCCTTTGGGGGAGTAGGGAGCTAGCGTCCATCTTATGGCCTTTGGGGGAAGGAGGGGAGCTAGCGTCCATCTTATGGCCTTTGGGGGAGTAGGGAGCTAGCGACCATCTTATGGCCTTTGGGGGAAGGAAGGGAGCTAGCGTCCATCTTATGGCCTTTGGGGGAGTAGGGAGCTAGCGTCCATCTCATGGCCTTTGGGGGAGTAGGGAGCTAGCGTCCATCTCATGGCCATTGGGGGAGGAGGGGAGCTAGCGTCCATCTTATGGCCTTTGGGGGAGTAGGGAGCTAGCGACCATCTTATGGCCTTTGGGGGAAGGAGGGGAGCTAGCGTCCATCTTATGGCCTTTGGGGGAAGGAGGGGAGCTAGCGTCCATCTTATGGCCTTTGGGGGAAGGAGGGGAGCTAGCGTCCATCTTATGGCCTTTGGGGGAAGGAGGGTAGCTAGCGTCCATCTTATGGCCTTTGGGGGAGTAGGGAGCTAGCGTCCATCTCATGGCCTTTGGGGGAGTAGGGAGCTAGCGTCCATCTCATGGCCATTGGGGGAGGAGGGGAGCTAGCGTCCATCTTATGGCCTTTGGGGGAGTAGGGAGCTAGCGACCATCTTATGGCCTTTGGGGGAAGGAGGGGAGCTAGCGTCCATCTTATGGCCTTTGGGGGAAGGAGGGGAGCTAGCGTCCATCTTATGGCCTTTGGGGGAAGGAGGGGAGCTAGCGTCCATCTTATGGCCTTTGGGGGAGTAGGGAGCTAGTGACCATCTTATGGCCATTGGGGGAAGGAGTAGAGCTAGCGTCCATCTTATAGCCTTTGGGGGAGTAGGGAGCTAGCGACCATCTTATGGACTTTTGGGGGAGTAGGGAGCTAGCGTCCATCTCATGGCCATTGGGGGAGGGAGGGGGGATAGGGTCCATCTCATGGCCTTTGGGGGAAGGAGGGGAGCTAGCGTCCATCTCATGGCCATTTGAGGAGGGAGGGGTGATAGGGTCCATCTCATGGCCATTTGGGGAGGGAGGGGAGCTAGCGTCCATCTCATGGCCCTTTGGGGAGGGAGGGGGGATAGGGTCCATCTCATGGCCATTGGATGAGGGGGGGGGGGGGATAGGGTCCAGCTCATGGCCATTTGGGGAGGGAAGGGGGATAGGGTCCATCTCATGGCCATTTGGGGAGGGAGGGGGGATAGGGTCCATCTCATGGCCATTGGATGAGGGGGGGGGGGGATAGGGTCCAGCTCATGGCCATTTGGGGAGGGAAGGGGGATAGGGTCCATCTCATGGCCATTTGGGGAGGGAGGGGGGATAGGGTCCATCTCATGGCCATTGGATGAGGGGGGGGGGGGGGATAGGGTCCAGCTCATGGCCATTTGGGGAGGGAAGGGGGATAGGGTCCATCTCATGGCCATTTGGGGAGGGAGGGGTGATAGGGTCCATACCATGGCCCTTTGGGGAGGGAGGGGTGATAGCGTCCATCTCATGGCCATTGGGGGAGGAGGGGGGGATAGGGTCCCTCTCGTTATCAGCTCATTATCAAAGCTGGCATATCAACTCACGGTTGAAGCTGGTATATCAACTCACGGCTGAAGCTGGTATGTTAACCTACTGTTGAAGCAGGTATATCAGGTCATTCTCTTGGCTGTTATATCAGCTCATTATCAAAGCTGGTACATTAACCAACGATTGAAGCTGGTATATCAACTCGCGATTGCAGCTGGTAGATCAATCATCGGTTGAAGCTGGCATGTTTACTCATTCTCGAAGCTGTTATATCAGCTCATTACAAAAGCTGGTATATTAACTCACGATTGAAGCTGGTAGTCAACTCACGGTTGAAGCTGGTATATTAACTCATTCTCGAAGCTGGTAAATCAGTTCATTACCAAAGCTGGTATATTAACTCACGATTGAAGCTGGTAGATCAACTCACGGTTGAAGCTGGTGTATTAACTCATTCTCGAAGCTTGTACATCAACCCACGATTAAAGCTTGTATATTAACTCACGAATGAAGCTGGTAGATCAACTCACGAATGAAGCTGGTAGATCAACTCACGAATGAAGCTCGTAGATCAACCCACGATTGAAGCTTGTATGAGACAAGTAGCGCTATACGCTTGGGCCAGTCTATGAGACACCATCGCTTCCACCAATGCAGCCAGGGACACGCTCAACACACGAGAAGAATACACGCAGTTCATAATATTTGATTTCTTTGTTTGATTTCATCCCAGAACGGTTTTCTATGTCGATGATCCGTGCCTGCGTGAAATGCAGGGAAGTGTCTGTCGAATACTGGTACGAAGGCCATGCTGATACCAGGTTTACCTATGCTGACCTCTCTCCCATGTCCTCCGCAGGGACCCGGTTGCCTTCCATGCTGTTGTGTTCTGTAGCTAGAGCCGCCATCAGCTGATGATCATTTCGTGTATACAAGCCGCTGGCGTGTATTTAGCTATCAAATGAGGACCATTGATTCTCATCTTGTCGAACACACGCTATGGTGATAATTGGCGTCATTGCACGTTACATTGTTCTTATACAGAGTGTATTAATGGGATATTTCATTCTACTTTCACAAACACACATCCTGAATAGTGTAACTTAACGTCACTCGTGTTGCTGGGAGTCTATACTTGTGGACGGGGGAAGGTGGGGGCAGCTGGTATTTAAAGGCGCACTCTTCATCACTACAGACAAGGGGTAGCATCGTGGTTGGACCGTTCGTGCTAAATGCCCTGGTTCAAACTCAGTGTGTAAAATCAGTTCTTGGAGAGTGCCTTTTTTGCTAACAGCGTGGTAAAGACACTCACACAATAATGTACATCTCCCACGAATGACGGGGCTGTAGGTGTTGATGAAGGTATTGTAACTACACAGACGTTACTTTATCAAAGCTGGAGGAGAAGTGGAGCTTTGATGGTTCCAGACAGTATGCAGCCCTACAAGATGATGCACTTCAGAATGCTGCACTACAAGATGATGCACAATATGCAGCACTACAATATACAGCACAAGATGCTGCACAATAGTTGGTGCACTACAAGATACAGCACTTCAAGATGCTGCACTATAATATGGATACTGCAAAATGTAGCATAAGATGCATCACTACAATATGCAGCACTACAAGATGCTGCACTATAATATGGATACTGCAAAATGTAGCATAAGATGCATCACTACAATATGCAGCACTACAAGATGCTGCACTATAATATGGATACTGCAAAATGTAGCATAAGATGCATCACTACAATATGCAGCACTACAAGATGCTGCACAACAGGATGCAGCACTACAAGATGCAGCACAAGATAAGCACTAAAAGACGAAGCACCAAATATGCAGCACAAGAAACAGCACTACAATATGCAGCACAAGCTGAAGCACTACAACTAGCAGCACTACAGGATGCAGCACAAGATACAGCACTACAATATGCAGCACTACAAGATACAGCACTGCAAGATGTTTCACTACAAGATACAGCGCTACTAAATGCAGCACTACAATATGCAGCACAAGATTCTGCACTACAATATGCAGCACTACAAGATGCTGCAATAGAAGACTTCAAACAAAACAAGATTTCAAACTTGGTCTTTAAATTTATTATTAAAGTGATTCGATTGTATTATATGAGGCAAAAACATGGGTCTTGTCCCCGGTAATCAGTAATTTGAGTGAAAGTGTCCAAATGATGGCGTTAAGCTCTTCTTAGGGGTTAAAAAACACCCTAAACCATGTTACCAGAGTTGAATGTGGGCGATGTCCGTTTTATATCTATGCATACAATGGCGTTGTCAAATATTGGTGTCCACTTCAGAAAATGTCAGATTCCAGATATGTAAAAGAAGCTACTTCACGCAACAACAGGCATTCTTCAGTAATGGGTAAATACACTGGTTCTAAAAAGTTGACTCTTTATCAGAACTGGTATAGTCGTGTTCGATGTAGTTCTCATCACCTTGGGACTGAGTCAGGTAGACATTGGAAGGTTGAAACTCTGCTGGGATACCATGCTGGTAGCAGAGGCACCGTAAGTCCCCATGTAATAGTCCTTCGTAAAGTGGCCTACCTTGGTTGGCTGGCGATCTGCAGCCTGAGTTTTGATAGTGTCCTTGTTTAAAGGTCTGTTCTTAACATTCTTTTCAAACTAGTTTTAAATTCAAATCTGTGATGTTTCTCTAGCGGTTATTTTATCATCATATGATGACAGGGTGTTAGGAAATATAACTACATTACCTAGTCCGTCACGACATGGTTGAAATACTGCCGACTCTCTCAGCTCCAATCACATAATCTTTCCGAAACTACATGGGTTTTGGCAACTGTTCATGTTCCTTTAGACGTCATGTGCACGTCCTCTGTTGTCCTCTGTGCACGTCCTCTGTTGTGAGATGCACATTGCTATGATGCATGTGATATCGCCAACGATACCCGTATCAAATACTAGTACATCGCCATAGATTAACCATTTCTCGTTTGCTTCATTTTTAGCAAGTGTATACTTTCGGCATTTTGTTTTAACTATATTTAGTCACCCGCTTTACTCACACAGCTGACACGCAGTTTGGTTAAAACATAGTTCATTGTCCAAGAGGACAGTGGGGTTGAGCACAAATGCAACCCTTATTGACGCCTTCACCATATATTTAAACACACTTTGCAGTATCCCAGCTATATGACAGCGGTCTGTAAATAATCGAGTCTAGGCCAGACAATCCAGTGACTGACATCATGAGCATATATCCACGCAAGTGGGATACGATGACATGCATCAACAAAGTCAGCGTGCCTGACCACCCGATCCCGTTAGTCGACCCTTACCACAAGCATAGTCACCTTTTACGGCAAGCATGGGTTGCTGAAGACCTATTTATAAATACAGTTAAACATAATATTACATAATAGAAATAAGCAATGTACAATTGAAGAATGCCATTATGGAAAAAACAATACCATAGTACTGATATACTGTATAATATTGTGCACTGTCTATCGACTATATCTTTAAGGGTACATTGTGCTTTTCCATTATGTAATATTATATATAGTCTATATTCATAATGTGCTGGAAAGTGAAAATAGTGTAGATCTCATAATTTGCAAATATACAGTTTAGTGTTTAAATATACATTTGACAATACATATAGTTATTATTATTTGGAAACAATGATATGGTAACAACCGTATGTCGTGACAATCACGTAACTAACACACCTCTGTTCGAACACGGACGTATATATACGTCTTTGGTTCAAACAATTACAGTTCGTCCACTCACGGCACTATTCATTCTGTGGCATACAGTTTACATATGGCCATATTGTACTAGCGGGGCTGCATAGGAAGAGGCTCGATGTTAACCTCTGGTGCGGTGACAATAGCAAGTGTTCGTCATAGTGTTAGGAAGGATATACTTGTCTATTCTTAGTTCTTCATTGCGTTGCAAACAATACGCGAGTGGGTACAGTATGCCGACATTTTCAGTCACTTAAAACAGACAGCGGAAGGGAATGTTACACGCGTGTTTATAGTTACGACTGTATAACGAATGTCCGAATTAAGGTTTATGTGGTATTGAAAAAAATAAAGTGTCCCCAAAAATTCTTGAAAATAATAATTGTTGAAAACAAATATCTAATCTTGAAACAAAATCCCAAATATTCGAAGTAACGAGAAAAAACTTGCTATTTAAAGAAACATCATCGAAAAACCGAGAAAATAATCGTTATTTCGAGTAAATAATTGAAATAACGAGAAATTTCAATTTATAAAATAAATAATGCAAGCAAAGTGGCACCATTAGACTTTCGTATATTTACACATTTGGGCCCCAAATATGGTATGGTTCAGTTCAGCTACATCGTTTGTCTGCATCAGAAAACTTATATAATATAGAATACAAATATATTCATACATTGTGTGTTGATTGTTGAACAATTGTAATGTTATTACTTTGTGTGATCTGCTTCTATATCGAAAGAATACTTAAGTAAGTGTTTTCGAATTATTACTTAGATCATGAAACAGATTGGTTAAACGTCCCATGTTCATAGTTCACTTAATTTGTTCTTGTGCACCCTGCGTAACCCTATACCACCCTACGTAACCCTATACAGCCTGCTTAACCCTAAACCACCCTGCATAACCCTAAACCACCCTGCATAACCCTATACCACCCTGCGTAACCCTTAACCACTCTGCGTAACCCCAAACTACCCCGTATAACCCTATACATCCCTACGTAGCCCTAAACCACCCTGCGTAAGCACTATACCACCCTGAGTAACCCTAAACCACCCTGCGTAGCCCTACACCGACCTGCGTAACCCTAAACCACCCTGCATAACCCTAAACAACCATGCGTAGGCCTATACATCCCTACGTAGCCATAAAACGCCATGTGTTAACCTATATCACCCTGCATTACCCGTTATCCCCTGCGTTACCCTATACCACCCTACGTTACCCGTTAAACCGTTACCCTATACCACCCTGCATTACCTGTTATCCCCTGCGTTAACCTATACCACCCTACGTAACCCATTATCCCCTGCGTTACGCTATACCACCCTGCATTACCTGTTATCCCATGTTACCCTATACCACCCTACGTAACCAATTATACCCTGCGTTACCCTATACCACCCTGCACTACCCATTACCCTATACCACACTACGTAACCCATTATACCCTGCGTTACCCGTTATCCCCTGTGTTACCCTATACCACCCTACGTAACTCTATACCGCCCTGCATTACCCTCTTTCCCCTGTATTACCTGTTTTCCCCTGTGTTACCCTTTACCACCCTGCTATACCCTATACCACCATGGGTTACCTGTTATTCGCCGCATTACCCAATGATCACCTTAACCAGCCCTCAATCACAAAACAAGTACCCTCAGTTAGTCTGTAATCAGCCCTCACTTTGTCTGTAAACAGCCCTTGGTTATACAAGTACCCTCAGTTAGTCTGTAATCAGCCCTCACTTTGTCTGTAAACAGCCCTTGGTTATAAAACAACTTACCCTCAATTAGTCTGTAATTAACCCTTGGTTATTATATCAATATTATACAGCCCCAGAGAGGACTGTTAATTCCCAATGTGCCTACATCCGAATTTGCCTAAAATTAATTACTATGTTTCAACCCTATTTATTGGAAAGGACTGAACCACTTACCACTATTCTTTTATCTACTTTGGCTAAGAGAAACGTGTAAGAATAAAACTGTTAGTAAATAAAAAAGACTGGGAAGAGTAATTATATACTTATTACTTTATTAAACAACAACAAAGATAATATAACCAAAAACATCAAGTAACTATTTAAAAGATATGTCTTTACAAGTTCAACTCTAATGAATGTAAAAGTATTGTCATCACCAAAATTGTTCTATTTTTTCTGTTAATATATGATAAATGTATTAAATCTGTGACTTTCATTATGTGTTCTATTTATTGTTTCATTACAAAAGTGTTTCCCATTGTAGGGAGGGGGGGGGGGGGGGGGGGGGGGGGGGTGTGTCTCAAGAGTTTCATGGCTGACATGATTCACTCGGTATTTAGTCCAATTAACGACACAGCTGAGGATTAACCCTCGCGTTGCACCAAGCAGGAAAAGTTAGTTGGTTCATTGTAGATTAATCCTATTTAAGCATTAATTGAGTGTAAACTTATTGAAAGTTGTATACTAAATACATGTACTAACCTTCAAGTAAACCACATTGCTTAAGAATACAAAAACAATGCAACCACAATTCAGTGACTGCTGATGGGACCACCAAAAAGCGTCTGAATTTGGAATACATAGATCTCTGATTACAGAGAGTCTACTGTAATCGAAACTTGGCCTTGAGACCAGTGGTCAATAGCACAAGAAACAAACCAGGCCGTCTAGGTACGAAGACACAATATAGCAAATCTTACAACCAAATATTGCATAACACAATTTTGAAACTATTCACCCCGAAATACAAAACTTCTTTGAGAGGCATTTAGAAGTTGGAGTACTAACCTAAAAGGCTTCAAAATCAGAAAACTACAAGAAGCCATCAACATGAAAAGACTTCAACAATCAATCAACTGTGATCAAGGCTATTACATACCTCTTGCATACCATCAACTCATCAAAAAACCCAATAAGTCATAATCCTTTAGGTTTTTATTACTGTCTTCACCCATTTGTTCTTACTGAAAGTGGATAACTGCTTTGTTAAATCTTTATTAGAAAAAATAATGACTTTTTCAATATAATTACAACGTTTTTCATCTTATATTTTTGAATATCTGCGAGTACCGGCACATGTCTTGCAGTCCGACTTCGCAGTGTTTTTTGCCTGTCACTTCCTGGTTCGGCTTATCTGCGGGTCATATCATTTTCTTTCGTATTTCAATGGTCAAGTTAACACCTCGGCTTATCTACGGGGTCGGCTTATCCGCGGTCATATACGGTACATACTTCACTGGTTAAATGTTAACCCTTTTGTGTACATAACATGCTTCCCCACTCCCGTGTAACTACATACCAATCTACTCTACTGTATAAACACTGCCTCCAGAGCTCCAGATAAGCTGCGTATCTGCGTGAAATACGCATCAGAAATGCAGAAATATGCAGTAAAATAAAATCCAAGCGTATCAACTACGCAACGAACATTACAGATACGCTTCAAAAATAAAACTTGTGCGTATCATAAAAATATTGTGAAGTAACCCTGCGTATTCGATTAGCAAATCAGCAACTTATTTTGAAATTATAAATGGGCATTCCGTCAACCTTGCCAAACGTTGACAGTTACATCATGATCATTTGCCATCACACTTTCTTGTGGAAGTATCGTGGTATTTTTGAGTCCCATAAAGCTCTCGAACCCTCACGACACCAGTTTGCAGGGACTAGATGAAGTGTTTTTAAATATTCAACTTAAATACCCACATGTGTAAAAACTAGTGGGTAACAGAAATTTGAATACCAAGATAGAATCACCGATACCCAATGATTTTAAAATGCATGGGTAAAATACCCACAACACCAAAAGCTTATCTGGAGCTCTGACTGCCTCATACCTGTATATATATATATATATATATATATGCTTGTATGCTTGTATATATGTATATATGTATACGCTTGCAACCATACTGTACATCCCTTGCTTGACAACGATGTTAGAACCTACACTGAATCGTCGCTCCTAATTGTAATAAAGAAGTTGTTCATCCGTATATCTTATCCTTACCCAAATACAAAGTTGAAGTAAAGGGAAACAGGGTTTTAAAGATTATTACACTTAGAGTGTGTGTGTGTGTTAAGGCTGGGACGGGTAACTCGGGTCGTGTGGGTACTGAGAAGGACCTGGGCCCACTTGCACAAAGCAATCTTAGCGCTAAGACTATTGTAAGCCTATGTTAAAGTATGGGAGTTACGATCATCTTAGCGCTAAGATCGCTTTGTGCAAGTGGGCCCAGGGTACCCACAGGACTATCCAAACTCATGAACATTGTACGCCCGTGAACAGAGTCTACACCAATCAGAGTATATATATGATCTTAGAACTGGAGCAGTCTCCATTTTATTACCCCTATGCAAATAATGTATCAAAAACCTTTATTAGGGGTGTAAGGTATTACCTGTATATAGGTAAATTGATGTTCTTTCTTTACATGTATCACAATATCATTTTTTCATGCTCAACAGCATGAGAAATTGGGACTAGTCCTGTAGTCCTTGCCAAACTGCCCAATAGTTAAGGTATCATAAAGTAAAGTAGAAATTTGCCCTTTTTAGGAGTTTTACTATTTGTTATCATTATAAGGACTGGTGGACTAAAATAGTTAGTTTCTATCGCTGCTTGATATATCGGGTGATTTTTTTAAATTGGGATTTTTATCACATGTTTAATGTGGTATACTTGCCAAAATTTTTGCCTTCGCTGCCCTGGGGCGAACATCCGGGGGCCCAAGATGTCTGCGTATTTATTGAATGAGTAAACACTATGGTACCAGCATCTTGTTTAGTTCCATTTGTGAACTTCAGTTCATACCTTTATCATGTTAATGTATCAGATTGCTTCAGAATTGATAAATTAGAATTACACAATTTATCATGATAGATATCGCAATACAGCCTTGTGCATTGCAAATTATTCTGATACACTTTTATCCTCCAATACCCATCCCTAATACATGTAAATGAAAAAATTGTCACTATATAATCACTATCCTGCTTTTGGGTCTCTTTGCCATCAAGCAAATGTGAAAACGTCCTTTCCCTTGCTGTAGTAGAAAATAATAACCAGTCATTTCATATACATATTCGTGTCAACAACTAAAAACAAATAAACCATCTTCTACGTTGAAAAAATAAGAAATCGATCAACGATGATCAGTTTACAGTTTCTTGCAGAGACCATATACCGATATATCGGTATATGGTCTCTGGTTTCTCGGAGTCGTGATTGATCATCAGGCGATGAAAGGGAGATAACTGTTGAAAACCTACATACGGGCATTCCACATATCGCGGATAAATGGCGTCATCAAAGATGGCAGCCCCCACTGTGGAGGACGATGATGCTTTTGTTTTTGTGTTTGACAGACGATCCACAGATGCACCCGAAGTTAAAATTCCTACCGGAGGGTTGTTTAATTTCGTTGATTTCAAAGAGAGAGTCAGAGAGGTAATGTGCATTGCTAACATTTGCAGAGCACGGTTGTAAACCATCGCAATATGCAATTGCTGATTTCCAAAATATGTTTGTTTGAAAATGAAATACAAACTCCTTTCCATGCCACTAGTCAGTATGTTGTAATAACCTACTCTTGCAATTTTACAGGCGCTTGATATAACGAAGAGAGACCAGTTTGTCATCGCAACTACCAATCGCGATGAGATCAAGGATGATGAATCTTGGGGTTTGTTTTTGTTTTGATTTGATGTTGTCCTGTTTTCGTGCACGCAATCTCAGTCTTTGCTTCCGGTCATTTGGAACCGGCTTACCATGAGTACGAGCTGTAAAGTCATTATATGGAAAGATAATTATGATTTTTAAAAATTAATTTTATTAATATAATGCTAAATTTAAGAAAACGTTTTATTTATTTTGTTTATTTTAACGTTTAACTGATTATTTTCGTCTTTGACTTCACTGGCAGTTCTCATTATTACAGAAACAGGAGTAGTGCACTTTACTGGGCACAGTTTTTCAGATCCAGTTAGTGCTGTGGGGGATTAAACGTGCTTCGCCGGCTCACTGCTCTACCACGAGCGCTATCACATGTAATCAGTGCTTGTTTGACGGGTCATTAGCACCCCAATAACATGCATGCGTAATTCAGTAAACAATGATGTCACGGTCCACTCTCCCATTGATCTTTTCTTGAAACCACACCTGCCATTGTTTATGTCAACATGACCGACCAATTGGATTAACCAGATTAACGCTTGAAAAAAAGGTAAGAATTGATGGTTAACCCTTGCCCTAAGCACTCTAACCCTAAAGACCGAAAAGGGCTGTTGGATCGTAAAGACGTGTAAGTTTCCCTTAGACTGTAAAGGAGTGTTGGATCGTGAAGCGAGATTCAATGGAGCGTGAGGCACGGTAACGGTATCTATAGCGAGACAGCGGTCGCATTATAGCATGGTAATTGAGCGGATGGTAGAGCTCTGGCTGCGCCCTGTAAACTGCATTGTTGCCCAGAAACATAGGAGAAAAACTTGCAAGATCTTTGAACAATTTTAGAAAAAAATCTGAATTGTTATGCATTATACCCGACCCCTATCCGCCATGTTTGTTTGATACCACTAATAAAGCCGCATGCGACAGCATCACTATTTAAACAATAAAGGCATTAAAGCTTTAAAAAAGCAGAAAAATTACCCCGATGCGTTTGTACACAGGCTCGTGTTGACCAACAAGTAATGAAAAAGGGGTACACATGCATTATACCCTATCCGCCATGTTTGTTTGATGCTACTAATAGAGCATCAATATTTGAAAATAGGGCGATAAAGCTCAAAATAAGCAGAAAAAGTTTCCCGGCTTACATTTGTATGGTTTAATGTGATTAAACCTTGAAATTGAATATCAAGGTGATGCATAAACGTTGAAAATTGGACATCAACATCAAAAAAGTACTCGAAAATTGAAGTTCCATCATTGCATGCTCATCAGCATGATCAGTGACAGTTGTCGGAGCCACATTTCAATGAACACATATTTTGTATCTACTGTGGTAATTAAACATTTTATTTACCTAGAAAGCATTAAATTCAAGATGTTGAGTGTTATTTTAGTGGCGTCTTAAAAACTTAGAAACTTACAAAGGAATGAGCTTGTGCACATCCCTTACCAAAATGTCGGAAGGTGTCTGGTATGCTGCATTCATGCCAGTATTTACATGTTCACTTTTGTTTTAATCCTTCTGCAAGATATATGAAGATGTGGTGACAATATAGATCTGCCAAACAATGCTAATACAGATCTGTCTCATTTGCCAGTGTTATATCATGAACACCTATGGAGATTTGCACAGCTGTACACTTTGACATCCAAGTAATCAGAGCACTTAGTATTGAACATGGTGAAGATATGGCTTGTATGGACTCTCACCTGAGTTTCTTTTGATCATGTTGATAATCTCATCACTTCCCAAATCTGTTTTTCTGAATTTGTCTACAAGTACGACAAGTTTTTATCTACATGATATCATAAGACATGTGGGTGAGATTTTTTTATTATCACTTATCAAAACTATGTATAAATCATGTTAATTTGTTGACCACTTTGATATTTTTTTACTCATCCTGATATTATTTAGGTGCACCACCTTGCAAGAAAATATCAAAATGTATTTCTTTATTTTTTTTCTGAAATATTTGCAGGCTAACTACGTATGATGTAATGGTTTACTATCTTTTTATTTCGTTGCATTTTGGGAAGAAGAAGAATGGAAATAGAGTCTATGTCTTTCATGTAAAATGTTGACATGTGATAAGTCATGTGAAGATTTGATTTGATTCGAAGGTTAGAATTGATCTTGAGCAACCAATGGTTGTCGGAACCGCCTCTGTGGTCTAGTGGTAAAGTGTCTGCCTGGAGAGCGGAAGGTACGGGGTTCGATCCCCGGCTGCGTCATACCAAAAGACGTCAAAAGACGTTAAAAGATGGTACTTGTTGTTACCCTGTCTGGCGCTCGGCATTAAGGGGCTAAAACAAGAATACCCCACTCAGACACAGTATACTGACTCCGAGCCGACCAGTCCATATTAAACTGCGGTATGGTATCTCAGTGGGCTAGCACTATAAATTGGCATCAGTCCGGACTAGTACAAGCAGCCACACACACACACACACACGTGCATGCACGTCGCTTTATAAGTGCAATAATCTTTGACGCGACGTTAAGTTCACCTCACCATGGTTGTCGTAAGAGGTAACTGATGGGATCAGGTGTTGGGACTTGCTGACTTTGTTGATGCATGTCATTTTATCCCAATTGCTTAGATCGATGTTCATGATGTCAATCACAGGATCATCTGGTCCAGACTTGATTATTTACAACTGCTGCCATATAGCCAGAATAGTGCTGAGTGCACCATGTAACAACAAACAAACACAAGTGATGTCTCCTGCCTAAACCAGTATCCTATAATAAATGTGCTTATTCTGACTTTGTTTTTCTCCACCAGATATGATTGACAAGGGGGACACCCTGTACGTCATGAAACATGTCCAGCAAGAGCTGTGTGCCCCAGCCCAGGAGCGTGTCAACTACCTGCCTCACTATGATACCATTGTCAAAGGTGGCATGTACGAGTATTATGCCTCTGAAGGACAAAATCCTCTCCGTAAGTTGCAGGCAAAGTGGTGGAAAACAAAGGAAAAAGTAACCGTGATCATGTTTTTCTTGTGATATTGACATGATTGAGATTTGTATGTCATCTAAACATACTTCTTTTTTCCAACTCTAAAAGTTTAGATCAGAATAGTGAGGTGGGGGGCACAGAGGCACCGCTATAGGACAATGACAGCGCAGCTGGGAGCGAGCTTCACATATTTAACTTGGTTCCTTTCAGAATGCATTGCCAGCCTTGGGACATGGCTTTCTATCATGTCTATTTGCAGTGTGGTTTATGCAACACACACCTGCGAAACTGTTCATGATCATGATTATTACAAATCAGGAGTGTTTATCAGCATGATCAGGTTTTGAAGCATTGGATGTCATTTTGGTACAACTGTGAATTTAGGTTGGAGTGGTTAGGAAATCAAAATAAAAATGTGATCCAAACTCCCTACCAATGTTCTTTCAAGAATTTATTTTGATCTTGTGGCCTTAAAAGGAACATCTCAACAATGCTTAAGCTCCTCTCTCTCTCTCTCTCTTGTAACGTTTAAAGTGACTGGTGTTTGATCATGCTAATTTCACTGAAGATGGATCTGCAGTCTTTCTAGACATGCTAGATATTACTTTGATTTGAAATTGTAATTACAACATTCAAATTCTGTCAGGCAGTGTTTGTGTTCTTTGCAAGGTAATGCTGAAAGGTGTTGCTATAATCGTTCCCTATTTGGCTATATATAAATGTACAGTAATGTAAACATGTCAAAAGGGAAAGAAACAATCAGGTCATGGCACTGTTGTATAACATGTATAAGTAAGGACACTGTTTTGTCTGCTTCAGAGTTGTTTAACATGTGTATTGTTCATGCATAGTGTCATCTGTAACAGCTGTTACAATGCTTCAACAGTGGGGAAAGTACGAGGGGCGTTCTATAAGTTTTGCAACTACAATATAAGACCAAGTCGCAGAATATCTTTTGCACTTTTATTTTTCAATATAATCTCCATTCAGCTCAATACACTTAATCCATTTGTCCTTCAAGCTTTTAATACCACTTTTATAGAAATCCGCAGATTGACCCTCTAACCACACCTCTGTGGCAGCCTTTATGTCCTCGTCATCCTGGAAGCGTCTTCCACGTAGGGCAGATTTCATTTGTCGGAACAGGAAATAGTCACTGGGGGCTAGGTATGGGCTGTAGGGTGGGTGATTTAACTGTACAGCCCAGACTTAGCCCCAAGTGCTAAAGATATTCTGCGACTAGGTCTTATATTGAAGTTACAAAACGTATTGAATGCCCCTTGTACCATGGTTACTGTGTGTTGCAGCCTATGCGTTTGCAGAGCTGATCGATAATGCTCTGGCAGCTACAGCTGACAACAATGGGCCCAGGAAGATAGACATTAGACTTGTGAGTTATTTTTGAAGTCTTATTTAACATATTTAACATGTGTTTAATTTATTTATATATATTTTTTTAATTTATTTCAATTAGAACAAATTCTACGTACAATACAAGGTCGTTATGTTTATATTTTAAAGAAAGTCACATTTGTATTTCTAGCTTAACATGTTTAACTCCCATGAAGATTCTGGGTTAAACTTGGTCTTCAGCAACCCATGCTTCTTGTAAGAGGCCACTTATGGGATCGGGTGGTCAGGCTTGCTGACTTGGTTGATGCATGTCATCGTATTGTAATTGCGTGCATTGATGCTCATGATATCAATCACTGGATCGTCAGGTCCAGACTCGATTATTTATAGACTGCCGTCATGTAGCTTGAATAGTGCTGAGTGCGGCATTAAACAACAAACAACCAAACTTCTAGCTTACCTGTCTGTAGTTTCAATATTAATAAATCAATGAGAGATTCGCGGAAGATTGTTTCATTCACTGCTCTCAGTTTACTTTTGTGCATTAACAGTTTTGAATACTTGTATCAACTTTATCTAATGATAACTGATTGGAATAGCTGATTGATCTGTAACCCTAAACGTGTCTCATTGTGGTGGCATTAGAAAACATTTACTCACTCACTCATTTGCTGTTACAGCATTTTGACGATGCCAATCCAAGCAGGAGCTGCATCTCTGTGATTGACAATGGCAAGGGCATGACCCCACGGCAGCTGAACAACTGGGCCATCTACAGACTGTCCAAGTTCATCAGGAAGGAGAAAGGCCGAGGGTGAGTGTGGCAGGCAGGCAGTTTCTACAATATAGAAGTGATTCACCTGATAACAGCTACAGGATTTTCTCATACAAGTTTTACTTAACATGCTTAGTTGATGTTGTCCAACATTTACCAGCTGGCTTTTGTTCTTCTTGATGTAAAATGTGCATACAACTTGCTCATCACTTTTTGTTGATAGCATGATATTGAACGTGTTAATTGAGTCAGTTGGGTTTACACCGTTTTGAACAGTGTTCCAGTTATATCATGGCGTGTCAGCTTATTGTTAGAGGAAAGCCTGAAATGATGCAGGTCTCAGACATTTACCATTTTGGTGAAACCCATGAGCATGGGTATGGGGCTGACAAACCTAGAAACATAATCAGGGTTCACCAGGATTCAAATCCTCAGTGATAGGTTTCTGGTGTGGATGAAACAATGTAGTGTGCGCAAGATTATGTTGGATGAACTAATGCCCTGTTCATAAGATTATGGTGAATGGACTGATGCCCTGTTCATAAGATTATGTTGAATTAAGTGATGCCCGGTTCATAAGATGATGTTGAATGAAGTGATGCCCGGTTCATAAGATGATGTTGAATGAACTGATGCCCTGTTCATAAGATTATGTTGAATTAAGTGATGCCCGGTTCATAAGATGATGTTGAATGAAGTGATGCCCTGTTCATAAGATTATGTTGAATTAAGTGATGCCCTGTTCATAAGATTATGTTGAATGAACTAATGCCCTGTTCATAAGATGATATTGAATGAACTGATGCCCTGTTCATAAGATTATGTTGGATGAACTGATGCCCTGTTCATAAGATGATGTTGAATGAACTTATGCCCTGTTCATAAGATGATGTTGAATGAACTGATGCGCTGTTCATAAGATTATGTTGAATTAAGTGATGCCCTGTTCATAAGATTATGTTGAATGAACTAATGCCCTGTTCATAAGATGATGTTGAATAAACTGATGCCCTGTTCATAAAATTATGTTGAATTAAGTGGTGCCCTGTTCATAAGATGATGTTGAATGAACTGATGCCCTGTTCATAAGATAATGTTGAATGAACTGATGCCCGGTTCATAAGATTATGTTGAATTATGTGATGCCCGGTTCATAAGATGATGTTGAATGAACTAATGCCCTGTTCATAAGATGATGTTGAATGAACTGATGCCCTGTTCATAAGATTATGTTGAATTAAGTGATGCCCTGTTCATAAGATGATGTTGAATAAACTGATGCCCTGTTCATAAAATTATGTTGAATTAAGTGGTGCCCTGTTCATAAGATGATGTTGAATGAACTGATGCCCTGTTCATAAGATGATGTTGAATGAACTGATGCCCTGTTCATAAGATTATGTTGAATTATGTGATGCCCGGTTCATAAGATGATGTTGAATGAACTAATGCCCTGTTAATAAGATGATGTTGAATGAACTGATGCCCTGCTCATAAGATTATGTTGAATTAAGTGATGCCCGGTTCATAAGATTATGTTGAATGAACTAATGCCCTGTTCATAAGATTATGTTGAATTAAGTGATGCCCGGTTCATAAAATGATGTTGAATGAACTGATGCCCTGTTCATAAGATTATGTTTAGTGAAATGATGCCCTGTTCATAAGATTATGTTGAATGAACTGATGCCCTGTTCACAAGATTATGTTGGATGAACTGATGCCCTGTTCACAAGATTATGTTGGATGAACTGATGCCCTGTTCACAAGATTATGTTGGATGAACTGATGCCCTGTTCACAAGATTATGTTGGATGAACTGATGCCATGTTCACGAAATTATGTTGAATGAACTGATGCCCTGTTTGTAAGATTATGTTGAATGAACTGATGCCCTGTTCACAAGATTATGTTGGATGAACTGATGCCATGTTCACGAGATTTTGTTGGAAGAACTGATGCCATGTTCACGAGATTATGTTGGATGAACTGATGCCCTGTTCACAAGATTATGTTGGATGAACTGATGCCATGTTCACGAGATTATGTTGGATGAACTGATGCCCTGTTCACAAGATTATGTTGTATGAACTGATGCCATGTTCACGAAATTATGTTGAATGAACTGATGCCCTGTTTGTAATATTATGTTGAATGAACTGATGCCCTGTTCACAAGATTTTGTTGGAAGAACTTATGCCATGTTCACGAGATTATGGTGGATGAACTGATGCTATGTTCACGAGATTATGTTGAATGAACTGATGCCCTGTTTGTAAGATTATGTTGGATGAACTGATGCCATGTTCACAAGATTAATATGTTGAATGAACTGATGCCCTGTTCACGAGATTATGTTGAATGAAATGATGCCCTGTTTGTAAGATTATGTTGGATGAACTGATGCCCTGTTTGTAAGATTATGTTGAATGAACTGATGCCCTGTTCACAAGATTATGCTGGATGGATTTGGTGAAGCAGTTGGTTTTTTAAATAAAAAAGCTCATCTTTCCAGTCCTGGCTCAGAGGCCCGAGATTCCAACAACTTGTCATTTGTTGGGGAGGAGAATGTCCCCCGCTACATGAACAGCGACATCTCCTACTTCGGTGTCGGTGGCAAACAGGCAATATTCTACATCGGCAGCTCAACCCGGGTAAGTATCCAAGTCCTACTGTGTATGTATGAGGACTGATTCAAGTGTGAGTTGCAAGAGATGAAAGTCTTTCAGATGACTTCCTTGATCTTCCAGTGAGTTGCATCTCCATTATGATCAATTCTCTGGACCCATTAGTTAGTTAGGATTAAGTTAAGGTGGCAAATGTGGCCAGGGTATATATCATCATACAATGGATATATGATACACATGATAACTGACATGACAGTCAATGCGGTTTGGAGCATGTACAGTTTTGAGCCCTTTACATTGCTTCATATTGCAGGGGTCAGATCATTGACCCTGAAAAATACAAAGGAAACTCCATTTCAATATTGGTCTCAAGGCCCTATAATTATTAAACCTCGTAACTCATTTTCCCCTTGTAATGGCTCGCTTAACCTATTAGTTAGTCTGAAGCTCTGGTATCAGTCGGGAAATCCTACCGTTTCGTCATTCACTGTGACATGTTTGTGACTTGTTATGTATCAGTGCAAGATCAGTTCCATGATATATTGGTACTGGACCCGTGAAGATCCGGGGTAGAATAGGTCTTCAGCAAACCCATACTTGCCGTAAAAGGCGACTATGCTTGTCGTAAGAAGCTACTAACAGGATCAGGTGGTAAGGCTTGCTGACTTGGTTGATGCATGTCATCGTATTCCAATATCGTTGATCCATGCTCATGATGTTAGTCACTGGATTGTCTGGTCTGGACTCTTTTATTTACAGACTGCGGTCAGATAGCTTGAATATTGCTGAGTGCGGCGTTAAACAGCAAACAAATAAACATTGGTGCTGATTGTGAAGGTTTTTTTTTTGTCCAGATGATCAGCAAACCGAAAGATTCCAGAGATGTTCACGAGTTGACGATATCAAAAGAGGAATTTGAGAAGAAGGAGAAAAACAATGAAGCAATATACAGTGGATTTATCAGGAACAGAAAGGTCAGAGTTCATATCCAAATGTTGAGAACAAGATTATGTTGTACTATGAACTCAAAAAGGATCGCGGTCGGTCGGGTAGCCTAGTGGTTAAGCGTTCGCTCGTCATGCTGAAGACCCGGGTTCAATTCCTAACATGGGTACAATGTGTGAAGTCCCTTTCTGGTGTCCCCCGCAGTGATATTGCTGGAATATTGCTAAAAGCGACGTAAAACCATACTCACTCAAAAAGGTCGCCAGTCCAAACAAATGAGGATTGAATGGTGAGAATGTTTGACCTGCTGGTCGTGTGTTATTGCACTGTTTGTACCTCGATGATGTGGTTGGTTGCTCATGCCGGAACATATGTTTCTCTTGTAGCCATGTGACAACTCTCATATTCCTGCGGAGGATGAGATTATCCGACGACTCGTCCTGGAGGAGAACAAGCGTGAGAGTTTCACGGCTGTCGTGATCCAGCTCATCAACCCGTCACACATTCCATACCTCAAACACAAGATGAAGGAGTGGACACGACAGCTATCGTATGTAGTCTTCATCCGAAGTAACATGGAGCATACCAGTTTTAAACATTAGATAGACTTCACAGAATCGTTCTTGATTATTAGTTTAGTATATGTATACTCTCTGTTAACCAATCCATACCATGTGTTTGTGTTATAACAGGTAGATAATAAGGAGATAAACCTATTCTGTTTCAAATTCTGAGGTGGTTCATTGTTGATTAAATACAGCTAAATGTTATTTATAACTGAATGCGTTATTTATAACCTAACATGATAGCATGAGGTTGCAAATGTAACTTTTAGCGTTGTTAATCAACGATGAACCATCCAAAATTTAAAACAGAATAAGTTTATCTCCATTGTACCATAACTAAACTGAGTTTTTTAAACACACTCTTTTTGCCCACGTACTCGCTGCAGTGATGTGTTCGGAACTTTGTTGACTACCATTTCTTGGAATCGCAATTGTACAGCCCATTGTTAGTTTGGGGGGACTCCTTGAGAGACATGATATCTTAACGATTTTTATGTCTTGGGGACTTTATTGTTGGGACTTTATCATATGTACTTGTAGTGCAAAATAACCGGGAAAATTATAACATTGATTGATCCAGGATCTAGTTTTGCGTGGTGAGATCATTACCATCCAACACCCCTACATTAAAAAGAGTCAACTATGACCTAGATCAATAGTTGATAACCACACAACTGTTACCAATTTGAAAGCCAGACATTCCAGCCTGGATACTCTGAGAAACATTCAACATGGATATGAAAACACAATACCATTTAGGAAGTGGTCAGATTTTAACAAGTGTTATGTTTTGGATAGCACTTTCTTAGTAAAGTACAAATTCTGGTACTTTTTTTGGGTTGAGTCCGGGGTCAGTCAGGTAGCCTAGTGGTTAAAGCATTCTCTTGTCACACCGAAGACCCAGGTTCGATTCCCGACATGGGTACAATGTGTGAAGCCCATTTCTGGTGTCCCCCGCCGTGATACTGCTGGAATATTGCTAAAAGCAGTGTAAAACCATACTCACTCACCCACTGACTGGTTGCGTCCGGGACAGTGCTACTAGTACTTTGGGCCGTATTTTCATCAACGTTGTGCAGGAGAGCTGTACATCACAAGTTCATATTTTGATTACCAAACAGTGGACATGAGATCATTTTTATTTATTTACCGGTAGATGGATTGATTACATTCTCGCTTGCAATTATTTGTATATATTTTGCAATTGCTAATGGCCCCGTCCATGTCGTAATTGTCAAACATGTTGCTGTTTGAAAAATTATCGATAGTCGATCATAGGTATCACTCATTAACCACTTTAAATTTAGCATGTTTAGTAAAATTAACCAACAAATTAGATCACCCTCCAATGTGATGGTAGAATGTATATTTGAAGCATCACATTGCAATGATTAACGCAATTGGTGTTAGTAATGAAAGGGATATGTTTGTGTCTTAAAGTTTATACATGTTAAAGTGCTGCTTGTTTGTAGTGTATTTATGTCTACCCTGCACCCACAGTCACATCTACCACTACTATCTACATGGACCTGACGGCAATGTAGATGACGACACTCTGGCAAGCAAGCAGAACAACCCATTCAAAAACATAGATATCGAGGTAGGGAGACTCGTGAGATTGCCTTTATGGCTTATGTGATTGGGTAACGTTTTTGTGTCATGGTGACCTCTTCCAGGCAAGATGTAGCCGTAATTAACTTACATTATTATTTTAAACTGACTACCAACATGTTCGCATGATCGTTGTTTTCACAAAACTTTGGACTATAATAAGCTTACACGTCTTGATAAAACTATAGTCATGATAATTCTGTTTAGAGCAGTGTTAATCTGGACTTGCTCATTCAATGTAATTGAGAATTGACTTCAGTATTTTTTGCTTTTATGCAGGTAGAAACATGATATATGTAAAAACAAGTGTTCACACTTTGTAAATTTGTGTAATCATTTTTTATTAATAAAAAGGTCAACAATAGCAAGTTTACAGACTGCTAATTTAATCCTTAACACACAAAAATGTTGACAGCGATACGAAATCAGTGACATCGTCCAGCACAAATGGAACATAAGCCTGTCCTTTCTCTTGTCAGCCAATCCTGAAACAGTAGTCTGTTAGTGGGCGTGGCCTAAGTTTTTGTGTGTGCTTGGTTAACCAGTTAAATGCCATGGAATCACTTCCTATGCATTAATTAGCGTTGTTAGCAATTTTGTTATGTTTAAAGTAGTAAATGACAGGGATATTGAGGATGTGTTTTGGGTGCAGGTGAGCCTATACACCAGAGGTGGGCCCCAGCCCAAGGTGGTCAATCTGCGAGATGTAGGCGACGACATGCAGTCCATGTTCCTGCACACTGCTTCCAGCAACTTTGAGTTCAAGGCTCTCGTAGACGGGACAAACATTGTGGAGGGGGTCCTCCGGTACCACCCCTTCCTGTACGACAGAGAGACCTTCCCTTCAGAGGCTTATGATCCAAGAAGTAAGATGTTTTTTTGAATTATTTAACATGTTTGGTTTTGAGAAAAACTTTCCCAGAACATCCCAGATGTGAATAAACTTGTATCATTTTACTTCCTGTCAGCAATACCAAGGTTGTTAGCAATCTTCAGTAATGAAAAAATACTTTGCAGTAAGTCAATATCTGACAGAGGCATCACTTTAATGTGTTTTTCTTGTCAATTATGGAAACAATTTGTCCTTCATTTTATTCTTTTTGTTTCATCCATTATGAATAAGTTTAACATGTAAGCATCATTTACATGTGCAAAGCTTCACCAATATTAAACCTTTTTTGTTTTAGTAGTTGCTTGCATAGTAGTGACCGTGAGGTTGGTAGAGTCCGTTAAGCCTGTAAGACTAACCAAATCACCAGATTTGGAAATTTACTGAAATTCTCAGGGTGATATTTTTTATTATAATTTAACACCAAAAGAAACGCGAACCATAGAAACATATAGAGAAGTATGTACATTAAGAAGAGATGTTTCCAGTGTGGAGAGAAGTATGTATGTTAAGAAGAGATGTTTCCAGTATTTACCTCTTACGAACAAAACTAACAATCAGTCAAGTGGTACCACAGTGGTCTTTATTCTGATCACAATATGCTGCACGTGATTTCTAAACTTTACACGCTAATCCTTCACGAGACAAATGGTGTATCTGGAGTCACGGGTCTATGATGTCACATGTGATGCGTTTATGAGTGTTAATTCACACAACATACCAGTATGTTTCGTTTGTGGGTCGAACCAATCTAATACCACTTGAATGTGAGTAATTCTTCATAGATTAACCAACAAGTATGGTATTGGCGTTTCTTTTGTGTGTGAGTATATGTGTTGTTATTTGAACATGTTGACATATAGAGAAATTTTAGCTGTCTTTTCTAATGAATAAGGAAAGGATTTTGTCGATTTTATTTATTTAACTGCACAGTAAATGACTTTTGTGCAACCTGGTTAGCTCAGAGTCAGAATACCGTGTCTGAGTGGGGTATTCATGCTAAACTGCTGCATGGTATCTCAGTGGGCTAGCACTATAAATTGGCATCAGTCGGGACTAGTACAAGCAGCCACACATACACACACGTACATGCACGTGGCTATATTTATAAGTGCAATAATCTTAGACGCAAGGGTAAACCCCATTTCACCTCAACTTTCACCTGTGGTGTAACTGTCACTGTATGTTCTCCAGTGGACCCCGAGCCAGAGGATGACCACGACTACGCCATCAATGACAGACCAGCTAGGGGAAGAAGACCTGTGTTTGAGTGCTACTGGAATGGACGACTCATACCATACACCCTGATTGAGGAGTAAGTTAGCCCCTTGTAAACATCCGGGTTAGAATTAGTCTTCAGCAACTCATGCTTGTCGTAAGAGGCGACTTACGGGATGGGGTGGTCAAGAGGTGACTAATGGATCAGGTTTTCAGGCTCATGCCGTCTTTGATGCGTGTTATTGTACCACAATTTGGTAGATCGAGGCTCATGATGTCAATGGGATTATCTGGTCCAGGCTTGGTTATTTAGAGAATATTGTTGAGTGCGGCATTAAACAAAAAACAACAAACAAAGGAATTATACCCTCGACTCTCACTTAGGTAAAATCTCATTCTTGGCATTGGTTGAGTACCTGGAAGGATGATATGGCAATGTGACTGTTAACTTTCTAGCGCCTGACAGGCAGCTTGGGCTGTATACTCCCCAGGGAGCTGAGAATGAAAACAGAGTGCACACTGAATGATTGGCCGGAGTAATAACATCATGCCATGAGTATTCACTAGAGTGGATTTTGGCACACTAGACAATAGACAGTTTATTATTATTAATTATTATTGTAGCAGTTTCTCCTCACAGGTGCACAAGCCTTTACCCTATTTTAGTGAGTATTCTTTCAGGGAATGCAAACAGCACCGATCTCAGGGTAGTTGTCTGTTAACCTCTGTTAACCCGATCTGGGGAGATCTGTTCAAGCTTTTAGATGGACACTGTTAGTTCTAGTGGTTCTGTGTTTGACTTGCTAGGAGTAAATCTATTCATGTGGTGTGTCATACGGTGTCAGAGTGTGTTGTATTTACCCACAGCTTTGAGTGGTGCTGCCCTCCCAAGAAGCCCAAGGCCATTCCATCCGATTGTTACAACAGGTAGGTGAATAATCAAGCTGTCCTTACAGGGCTTCAGGTAGGTGGACCTGTCTGTGAGGGGTAGTTATAAAGGGCATTTGATACAGAACCTCTCTCTTTGAACTATCATGCTCCAGGGACGTACAGGGGTGGACATGGTGGTCTGTGGCTTGTGGATGTACTAGGGGTAGGTGAAGCGGGACGATGAAGCTTCATAACTGACAGCTTGGGTTGGGGAGGAGGGTGCTCAATAACAGAAAAGTTGGGACAAATGTCAAAATAAATTGAGATGACAGGTCAAATATTGAGCATAAAGAAATTGAGTCTGTTTGTATTTAGTTACTGTTCTGGCAACAGTTCCTGTGGACATTATTATAATGCTACTACTACTACTAGGACATGTGGCAGTGGCAATGAAGTGTGCATTGTAGGAGGTGTAAGAGGATGGTTGTAGATCATTCCTAATGTATGCAGTTTGTCTTAGTTTCTTTTTCAACAGAACCCCTGTCTTTGAAATTGCAGGACTGTATTTAAGGATGTAATTGGAGTTAGTTCTTGAAGGTGTTTCATTGATACCGGTACTAAATATTCTCCTAAATCTTTTCTTCCCAATATCCTTAGAGTGTCGGGGGTGCTCTGGACCAATGACAGCTTCCAAGTGAGCACCAACAAGCTGACGTTCCTGGACCTGGAGATGAAACTGCGAGACAAGAGTACCAGCTTCAGCCGGATACACAGCGGCCATGTGAGTACAGCTGTCCCCCCCATGAAGATCTGGGTTAGAATTGGTCTTCAGCAACCCATGCTTGTCTCCCCCATGAAGATCTGGGTTAGAATTGGTCTTCAGCAACCCATGCTTGTCTCCCCCATGAAGATCTGGGTTAGAATTGGTCTTCAGCAACCCATGCTTGTCTCCCTCGCGAAGATCCTAGCTAGAATTGGTTTTAGGCAACCATGCTTGTTGTAAGAGGCGGCTAATGGGATTGGGTGGTCAGCCTCGCTGACTTGGTCTGCCATTGTATTCAAATTGCGTAGATTTTATGCTCATGATATCGATCACAGGACTGCCTGGTACATATTGTACCGTGTAATAACTTTCTGATATTTGCACATGTACATGTCAGTGATTCTCAGCGCTGATTGGTCAATTCATCATGTTCATTGTTGAGAACTTGGTGCATGCAGACATAAGTATCGGGTTGCATATTTCAATAATAGGTTGCACTGCTGCATGTTTTTATAGTTAAATCAAGCCCTTGTTACTCCTTATACTTCAATCCTGGTGTGGAAATGTCCTAGAACAGAGTTTCCAGCTTCATAAAACAACTCACCCACACACATTCCGTACATCACTATTGTCACTACTGTAATAATGGGTCATGCACCACTACAATCCTTCGATCCCTTGCGATCCAATCACCTGACATTCCCTGCCAGATTTCAAACTGACATAGGATATATTTTATGATCATCCATTTCGTGAAATAGTCGAGGCATTATTAATCATGTTAATGATAGTCTGTTAAATACACAGGAGTTTGATGAGGTAAGGATGTCAATGAAAAGATGGATGTCTGGTTTGACTGTACTGGGAACTGAAGGAGTCAAGTTGTATGTTACATACAATATATAAATTGCAAGTGATTCCATCGGGTTTCGCTCACCAAGCAAATATTTTTGGATTAATGTTTCGACATTAAATTAAATAGGCTACGCCCACAAGAGGAAAGTTTGTTTCTTGATTGGCTGATAATATAGTGGATGTTGCTTGTGTCATCCTCTGTCATTCTCAGATGTTATGGGTCCTGATAAATTGTATATCTATATATCATTATCTCATATATTTGATGTTCATATTTTTTGGCATCCAGGAAAAGAGAACATCTATCGAGAAGGAGTTTGTGTCATGGCTGAAGGAGTGTCATGACAAGCATGACAAACAGATCTTCTTCAGTAGTTTCCGTGGGACCATCACCAGGACGGACCTCCCCAAACACAAGCAGTCGCCGTGGGCAGTGTACGACCAAGTCGAGTGGGACGGTAGACTCTACAAGAAGGGCTCCCTGGTGAGTCTACTGTCGTGTTCTGTGGGGGATGATAGATCATAGAGATATCCAAAGTGAGATAGGTTATGCATTTGCTTGACTTGACTTTTAGTCTTTGCAGGTATTTACCATATTTCCTTGATTTAATGACCCTGGCGTAAATTTTACCCCCAGAGTTTAATTGTAAAGATAATAGTAAAGAGAAATGCATGCATGAATCCTGAGTTGTGTTTAATCAAAGATCCGGGGCATAATAGGTCTTCAGCAACCCATGCTTGCTGTAACAGTTGACTATGCTTTTCGTAAAAGGCAACTAACAGGATCGGGTGGTCAGGTTCGCTGACTTGGTTGACACATGTCATTGTATCCCAATTGCGTGGATAGATGCTCATGATGTCAATCACTGGATTATCTGGTCCAGGCTTGATTCTTTACAGACCGCCGTCATACAGCTGAAATATTGCTGAGTGCGGTGTTGAAACAATAAACAAACAAACAGAGTTTAATTAAGGCCCACGTTCAATCGAGATCCTGGCATTTATCTGAGGCCGGATGTTTAATCGATATGGTACAAGAATAAGCTTATGGCAGGAACAGTGTACGGTATGTGTAAAGTGGAGGTCAGTACATCTGTATTGGACAAAGGAACCCTTTCAATAAAACCAGGAGTAGGGTGTAAGAAACAGTCTCCGTTATGTTTCAATATTGTTCAGAAAGAATCTGTTTGTGAGAGTTATGCTGATAAGAAAAATATGTTTGTTATTCTGTAGTACTTATTCTGAAATAAAGTACAGCGATAGAAACTAACATTTTTTGTCCACTAGTCCTTATAATGATAACATATTGCAAGACTCTTAAAAATGGCAAATTTCTACTGGTCCTTATGATACCTTAACTATTGGGCGCTTTGGCAAGGACTACAGGACTAGTGCCAATCTCTAATGCTGAAGTACAAGTGAATGTTTAAGGTCATGTTTATGTCTGTTACGGACATGATAGACATGATAGAGGGTGTGGGAAGTGAGAAGGTGTTGGAGGAAGTTGAACATGATGTTGTCGGTTCCAGGTGAAGATCATGCGCACGCTGCCGCCCATGATGGGGACAATCAAGTGTTTCATGTTGTACGGAGACCACGATGGAGAAGTATACTCCACTGGGGGCGACCTCGAGATCATACAGGTTGGAATCACATACTGTTCAACAAATGTATCATTGACTGGTTGCAAAGGATTATTTTGGCTGAAACATTTGTACAGGACGATTAGAGTGCCTTGTGGCCATTAGGTTTGAGTGTGGTAACTCGCAAGTGTGAATCGTAATGTAATCGTACTTGTAATGCCACAAATATGCAGCTGGAAGAGTGGGAGTGTCTTCATTTTGTTGTTTGTTGAACCCTTAAGTGTTACCCCAGACTCTATACTTCCAGGAACCCAGATCGGTGTATGACGACACCAAGATAGTTCCGCTGTCCCGCCTTGACCGTACGGCCTCCCACCACGTGGTCAAGAAGTTTATTGAAGATGAAGAGGCCAAGTAAGATAACAAATTCAGATCGTGTACTGAAGTAAGGCAAAATTGTGCTTCATTCCCTAGGCTATCCAAAGCAGCCATCACTATCTGTCATAATTACATAAGGCCTCAAAACATTATCAGTGACACTGCCAGTCTGTATGTGGGGAATGATTGACTGACATCTGTTGTTGCAGACTCCCCGATAGCTTGATCATCAGTTGGCCAGAAGGTAATGAGGTGAAGCAGAATGGCCGCCGCCCAGCAGGAGAGACCGTTGGTAAGAATGGACTGTGGGTTGTGTGGACAATTTGCTGAAATATTGTAACCTGAATTAGAGTGAGTGAGTGAAGTTTGGTTTTACGCCGCTTTTAGCAATATTCCAGCAACATCACGGCGGGGGACACCAGAAATGGGCTTCACACATTGTACCCATGTCGGGAATCGAACCTGGGTCTTCGGCGTTATGAGCGAACGCTTTAACCACTAGGCTACCCAACCGCCCCTAACCTGAATTAGAGAAGTTCTACATACCAGGATTGTAGGTCCAAGTGGAAATGGAAATGTCCTTTTGTTCCTCATCTGTTTGTTGTCTGTCGGGTGACTAGAAGCTGCTCCCTTTACCATGCAACTATAGGGATGAGGAGGAAGACTGAATGTCTTTTAGAATCATTTTCATGTAAACCACAAGGCCTGAGAAGGGCCTCACCCTGTACAGACCCTGGTTAGAATGTGTTTCCAGCACCCATTGCTAGTTGTATGAGGCAATTATACTGGGAATCCATTTGGACTCTGGGTTAGAATTTGTCCCTAGCAACCTATGCCAGTTTACATGGAAAGTAATTAACACCATCATAACAGCCACCCTTTTCTTACCTGAAGATTTCTGTACATACTTTCATCCTACTCTGAATGTGTGTGTTGAGCTGCAATGCCTTGGGTGAGGTGAGGTGAAATAGGGTTTATCGTCGCGTCCGAGATTATTGCACTTATATAGCGACATGCATGTACGTGTGTGTGTTTGTGTGGCTGCTTGTACTAGTCAGGACTGATGCCGATTTATAGTGCTAGCTCACTGAGATACCATGCCATAGTTTAACATGAATACCCCACTCAGACACAGTATGCTGACTCCGAGCTGACCAGTCCTTGTTTTAGCCCCTGAATGCCAAGCGCCAGACAGGGTAACAACAAGTACCATCTTTTAACGTCTTTTGGTATGACGCGGCCGGGGATCAAACCCCGGGCCTTCCGCTCTACGGGCGGACGCTCTACCATTAGACCACGGAGGCGGTCAAAACGCCTTGGGACTCACACTGGAGTTTATTGTGCTTACATATTGATGTGTTGTCAAGTGATGTGAACTTGGAGATTTCCACAACACCTGTACAATGTAGAGTTGATCCTACACCTGATTGTCTGCAGGTGATGTGAAGGTAGAGATCTGTAACAAAAGGGGAGAAATGATCAGCAAGCTACCTGGGACAGCAGCCACATCCAAGAAGCTGCTGGTCGAGCTCAAGATCATCTGGCATTGTAAGTCTCACACTCGAACTTACGACTGTTCCTAATTTACATGGCAACTCCAAACATAATTCATCGTTGAAGTTTACAAAATCGTATGATGCTCCTGGAATCCCAGTGTGCACGATTCGCATCAGTTTGGTAGCTGGTAATTACCTAATGTTGTGATTTATCTATGTTTAGAGTTACTGTGATTTGAAATACACATGCATTATGTGATATTTAGACAACATAGGTTTCCACTGAAACTGTATCCATTCAGTGACATTGGAAGTGTTGTCACTTATGACTATGTAATTGTTGATGCTGCAGCTCCAGATGGCGACGAGGTGATTGTGTCTCACATCAGTCAGCATGGCAAGAACTGGCCATACTGGTTCAGGAAGATGGGTATGTTCATCTTACTTCTATTTCCATCAGTAACATTGAGACATGTCCCCCCACATCTGTCAGTGACATTGAGACATGTCCCTCCACATCCATCACTGAGACATGTCCCTCCACATCCATCACTGAGACATGTCCCTCCACATCCATCACTGAGACATGTCCCTCCACATCCATCAGTAACACTGAGACTTGTCCCTCCACATCCATCACTGAGACTTGTCCCTCCACATCCATCACTGAGACATGTCCCTCCACATCCATCACTGAGACATGTCCCTCCACATCCATCACTGAGACATGTCCTTCCACATCCATCACTGAGACATGTCCCTCCACATCCATCACTGAGACATGTCCCTCCACATCCATCACTGAGACATGTCACCCCACATCCATCAGTAACACTGAGACATGTCCCTCCACTTCCATCACTGAGACATGTCCCTCCACATCCATCACTGAGACATGTCCCTCCACATCCATCACTGAGACATGTCCCTCCACATCCATCACTAAGACATGTCCCTCCACATCCATCACTAAGACCTGTAGATAGTAATGATCAATGTGTAACATGTTGCAGAGAATGTGAAGAATCTTGGCCCCCACACACTACAGCTGCAGACAGTTCTCAATGAGAGTGGAGCCACGATGTTTGCAGGGAAGGAGCTTCCTTCATACAAGATCCGCTTTACTGTCACAGGTAGATACTCATATTCAAATCCACAGAAACAGCCTATCGCATAAAGGAGCACCTGCCCATCCGCCCAGATTAAGGAAGTCTGCTGGTCTGGATTCAGAATGTTTTACTTTCCTGATAAAAATTAGTTAAACCTCGAAGACATGAATGTTTCCAACTGAAAAAGGATGGCGGTTAGTGTGCATTATATTTCATGCTACACATTTTTTAAAGACCGTGCAGACCGCCTCCATGGTCCTGTGGTAGAGCGTCTGCCCGGAAAGCGGAAGGTCCGAAGTTCGATCCCCGATCGTGTCACACCAAAAGACGTTAAAAGATGGTACTTATTGTTACCCTGTCTGGCGCTCGGCATTAAGGGGCTAAAACAAGGACTGGTCGGCTCGGAGTCAGTATACTGTGTCTGAATGGGGTATTCATGTTAAACTGCGGCATGGTATCTCAGTGAGCTAGCACTATAAATCGGCATCAGTCCGGACTAGTACAAGCAGCCACACAAACACACACACGTACATGCACCTCGCTATATAAGTGCAATAATCTTGGATGCGACGTTAAACCCCATTTCACCTCACCTACAGACCATGCCAAATTCACACTTCATTATAGAGGCACAGGAGGCATAGGCCTGTGGGGAAATAACTCACAGTGTTCACAGCTTCACAGAAAAGTGTGATTGATAACATTTTAACGTTTTTAGACATTTTGATTTTTCTGTATGTTAGAGCTAATAGACTAAAACATATTCCTTTACGCTCTTGCTACTGCTGGGACGAGTCCATATTTATTACCCGGGCGCCCACCCTGCTATTACCTGACCCTACTGGGTACCCGATCATGGCGATGTAAGTCTCAAGAGTTGGGGAAAAAAATGTCCAATTGGGAATAGTTTGACCGTAGCCCTGGCAAAATGTATTTATAAACACTTTAAAAGCGTTCTGGTCATGCATACACTGATGTTGACGGAAGTTTTATTTTTTTTCAAACATATAAAGGTCAGAAGGAATTGGTGCATAGTCAGAAAGAAATGCAGCATTAGTGACTTGTAGTAAACCTTAATTCTAGATATTTTTTTTCATAAAACAATATATCATGTGACTAACCACAGGTCCAGGTAATCCTGTGGGTACCAAGGTCCTGCTGAGTACCCACCCGACCCGAGTACCCTAGTTACCCGTCCCAGCCCTAGTACTTGCCTTCATATCTAATGTGCAGCGAAGTTTCACTGATGATGTCATACAATGTTTTAATGCAGTGATGTCATAGCTTTTAGAACATTGCAGTGCTAGGCTCATTCGCATTTGCCGTAAGCAAAACGGAAATTTCTTCCCTTTTTGTTTAGTATTTGACTCATTATTCTGAACTATTTGAAGTTTAGTCTATGATTCTTGCCTTCGTATTGTGTCAAATATGTCACTGAAAGACTCGCGATACAAAACAATTCAGGATGTACAGTGAACATAGTGTCTTACCAGCAGACATCTTTATTGGAAAGACTGAGATAGTCCTTCAGTGTTTGTTGGCAATACAATTTAGCATTATAGCAATAATTAACATATTGGCACGTGTTTGAGTTCCTGTCTTGGGCCTATGTTTTTAGTCTGAATGTATTTCACAAATAGTTCACATACAGTTTGGGGATATATGTAGAAGCTAAATCTTTAGCAGAAGCTAAATCTTTAGCTAGCAAGCTAAAAGTGTTAGTTGTTTTGACATGTGCCACATCAGACCTACACTCCTAGTGGAAAACAGCCCATGCCTGGCATTATTCATACAGCCAATAAGCTATCCTGTACAGCATAATGAGTGAAGTGTACATACTTCTAGAGGCAGAGCCAGAAAGGTTCACCGTGGGCCTGCTGGATGGCCCGTTCAAGGTGGGCGTGCCCTTCCAGATACCGCTGGAGTTCCAGGACAAATACAACCACCCAGCCAAGCCTCCCTCCAAACTCAAGCCGGACTTCACTGCTGCGTAAGTCTGTTAAATACAAGGTGTATGTATGTTATTTTATGAACAGCGAACACTAAGGATTGAATCATGGAGGACAGTATCCATGAACTGTGAATCAAGATACACCTGCATTGAACAACATGCACACACTCCTGTGTGTTGACAAACAAATATTGGTACATTAAAACTGCAAGTACAAGAATATGTCTAAAACCTCTCATGAAAATAGTCCATTCTTCAATGTTACGAATTGGCAATGCTTTTGTGGTCAAATATAAATCTTATGCTTTTAGATAAAACTTGGCTTAAAGTAGATTTCAAATTGTGCTGACATCACCATGATGTATACAGTAGATGTTGATTGGTAGTCTTAAGACTTACAGTAGATTTCAAATTGTGCTGACATCACCATGATGTATACAGTAGATGTTGATTGGTAGTGTAAGACACATATGACCTAAGCTCTAATAATATCTACAGGTCCTGTGAAATGTTTTTGTATGTAAGCAGTATGTTTTGTATACCAGTCAGTAGACTGCATCAGTATTTCAGTGGAGAATTGGTCCCAAAAAATCTATGCTTGTTGTAAGATGACAAAGTTAATTGGAAGTTCGACTCTAACGTGGGGCGTTGCTCATAATATCAATCACTGTTTTGTGTGGTCGATACTCCATTGTTAACATTGTTATCATTGTTATACTGCTGGAATGTTACTACATGTCGTTCTGGAGAGCGGAAGGTCCGGGGTTTGATCCCCGATCGCGTCATACCAAAAGACGTTAAAAGATGGTACTTGTTGTTACCCTGTCTGGCGCTCGGCATTAAGGGGCTAAAACAAGGACTGGTCGGCTCGGAGTCAGTATACTGTGTCTGAGTGGGGTATTCATGTTAAACTGCGGCATGGTATCTCAGTGAGCTAGCACTATAAATCGGCATCTGTCCGGACTAGTACAAACAGCCACACAAACACACACACGTACATGCACGACGCTATATAAGTGCAATAATCTTGGACGCGACGTTAAACCCCATTTCACCTCACCTACTACATGTCATTAAGCTACAAACAAACAGTGACTGTTGTCATGCTGCTGTTGTTTACAGGGGACTGGAGTTGTCCTACAGTGATGCTCACATCAAGGGGAACAGCATCATCATCCGGGGAGTGGAAGCAAGGGGCACCGTCACAACCAGTGCCGGCAAGGTGAGGAGGGATACAGACACCAACAATATACACTTCTCACCTTGAAGCAGGCATACGGCCATGAGGGGCTGGCCTCCATGTGCTGATAACCTTAGGCTTGATATTATCAGTGCCGTGTATGAACTTGAAACATTGTCTCTGTGTATTCAGGGTGATCATAAATTGCTAGATTGATATGTACTAGTCAATATTTAATAGGGGTATTCTCAGTGTCCAGGGTGGGGGAAATCATTCTGTTGTTTGGAGATGTTGTTGTATGAATAGGATGTGATTTAGTTCCATGCCCAAATCACATCCTATTTGTTGGTCCTCACCAACAGGGGGCACGGGTGGCCCAGTCGTCTAAGGCGCCGCAATTCGCTGTGCAGAGTTGCGTTCCTTGGACACGCCAGAAACCTATGTTTGTGGGTTCGAATCCCGGTTCGCCCACATTATGTTTCTAGGTTTGACAACACCATACCCGTGCTCGTGGGTTTCACCGAAGTGTTAAACGTCTAAGACCTGCATCACTTTGGGCTTTCCTCCCACATGAAGCTGACACGCCGCGATATAACTGGAATAATGTTAAAAGCGGCGTTAAACCCAACTCACTCACTCACTCACTCACTCACTCCTACACCAACATCCCGTCAGATTTATCCCCCATCTGTACACTCAGAATATCCCTATCAAATGTTGTGTTGTATACTTCATGGTAAGATTTGCTTGGATCACGCCGGCTATGACCCCTCATGGAGCCTTGCCTGGTCCTCCTTCAACAATTAATGTCTTGGGAAGGATACTTTGTGCTAGGTATCAAGTGTAACCAACTGATCTCTTGAAATAATTGAACAATTTTTTATGTATTGGAGAAAACACGCTCACAAGGTTTTGGTAGACAGAGCATGCCCTGGGGAAAGGGAAACACCAAGGGGGCGAAGCCCCCGCGGTTTTTCCGGACCCCCAGGGCATGCTCTGTAAAACCGAGGGAAAGTGTTTTTCCATGCTTATAAACCGAAAAAAGAAACTTAAAACAACATTTATCAACATTTTTATGTTTCGAACACGTACGTAAAATATCTGTTG
Source organism: Haliotis cracherodii (assembly GCF_022045235.1). Lineage (NCBI taxonomy): Eukaryota > Metazoa > Mollusca > Gastropoda > Lepetellida > Haliotidae > Haliotis > Haliotis cracherodii. The sequence continues at coordinate 69,565,258 of NW_027266264.1, forward strand.
CTGGCGTACGGATCTTGAAAAGGACATTCTAAAAACCAGTGAGGCTTATCAATACCTCTGTAGCCTCGTGGTACACTCACTGGGCTACAGATATGAAGGTTGCGAGTTCGATCCTCGGGAATATAAAGAAAACATTTGTCATTTGATTTTACATTTCATTACATGTTACAATCTGAACGGAAGTTATATTAATAAAATACCCAGGACATTATATAAAATCCCTGGGATATTATATAAAATACCAGGGACATTACAACGTCCCTGTTTATGAGATTTAACCCGACTGGAAAGTAAAACCTACCAATAGTTCTCTTTCTGATTAAATCCTCCTTGGGGCACTTATTGCATTTTCCTTGCTCAAGAAAATCTACATGACATAGTTGTAACCATTTTCCTTAATAAAAAATGTTACCACACAAAAAACTTCGTTTTTGTATGATATACGACCACCCTTACGGGGCCTCACCACCAACGGCGCCTCACGCCAGGGGGAGCAACTCTCACCCAAATCACTTTCCTTATGTCATCTGTAAGAGACAGACGTGTTGATTTTTCACACAAGACAAAATAAGAGAAATCTATCGTTCGAAAGAACCATGGCTGACCAAACTGTATGTATGGTACATTTCTTTCATTGCAAAGGCGTAATACCTCGCATTGTGAAGTTATAGAGTTGTAATTATACGCCACGTGCACGGTACCTTTGAATTCAAATGGCCGTAATGGCGTCCATATTGTAGTTCCACGGGCTGATACATGTAACACCAAGGCCATTAAGAAACGGCTTGGGGTTTTGTTATATCACACAGCATTGGTCTACAATTTTTTCCTTTACAAAACCCAAGGTGGTGTGTTAATTCATAAACTACACTTACCTTTTTTACGGGTTTTACACCTTAGCGCGTAACACGCCACTTTGGTGTTATAATTATACTACGACATTGGCTATTAGTTTCGCGTTACAAATCGCATTCTACATTATGCCTTTGCTTCTAGTTTCACAATTTATGCACGTATCTTTCCGATCTTTATATCGCACTGATACACGTTAATACCCTTCCCGCCCACCTCAGAAATTACGGTCTTGTTTACAAGACCTTCAAACTGTGTACGGGTTGTTCTAAGACAGGCACGAACGCTGCCTAATATGTCTGGCGGAGGACATTGCCTTTACCCCCCGGGGCCCCAAAAAGAGACAAGTTGACTTGTTCCACTTTAAAGAGGTCTATTAAAGGCGGGGGTAGATATCAGATCTACTAAGACATCCCCCCCCTTCCCATCTAAAAAGGGTAAAACAGCTGCCGAGATTGTCTCCCCCGCTCCCTCTCCGGGGGCCGGGGGAGAAGGCTCGAGGGTCCCCGTAGTAAGCACTGCACCCTCTCCTGCACTCTTTGGCAGACTTTTCTGCGTTACTTAAGTTGCCGATGGCATCGATGATGGAGGAGGTGAAGTCTCGGCTCCGGCAGGAGCTACGGGCTGAGCCTTCCCCGTTGTTGGCGGCAGACGCGGCTTCGAGATCTGTGTTATGCCCGGCGTCGGCCGAGGCAGACCACTTGGTCTCGGGGACGATTCGAGACCGGGCTTCGGCTCCGGCTCGAGGTCGCTCCCCAGCGGAGGGGTGGCGGGTGCCGGCCCGTGCACTACCTACGCACAATTTTCCCTAGCGGAGCCAGACGCCTCTCCCGAGGCCGAGGCTTCCACTAGTGGATACCTAGCCCAGAGCCAGGGGGGTTCCCTTGGTCTCGGGGACGATCCGAGACTGAGCTTCGGCTCCGGTTCGTGGTCGCTCAACAGCGTAGTGGTGGCGGGCGCCGGCCCGTGCACTACCGACGCACAATTTTCCCTAGCGGAGCCAGACGCCTCTTCCGAGGCCGAGGCTTCCACTAGTGGATACCTAGCCCGGAGCCAGGTTGGTTCCCTTTGTCTCGGGGACGATCCGAGACCGAGCTCTGGCTCTGGCTCGAGGTCGCTCCCCAGCGGAGGGGTGGCAGGAGGGGTGGCAGGCGCCGGCCCGTGCACTACCGACGCACAATTTTCCCTAGCGGAGCCAGACGCCTCTTCCGAGGTCAAGGCTTCCACTAGTGGATACCTAGCCCAGTGCCAGGTAGGTTCCCTTGAACCTCCGGCACCTCGGCACCGGAACTTGGCCTCGGGCCGGGTGCAGAGGCACGTGCGGGACAGGATTGTCCAGGTACTGCCTCAGGTGGCTGCGCCCATGCCAGAGTCGGAGACACCCAACTTGACTAAGGTCAAGCAGGGCCGGCGGTTGCCCCCCTTTCCCGCGTGCGGTGCGGAGTTGAAGGCTGCTTACATATGCTTCGAGGAGCAATATCATAATGCATGCCAACAGCTCCGTGTGTCCGTACACTCCGCGTATCTGTCGACTGTACAGAGGGAGTTAGCGGGAGAGGGGCCGGCCGACTCTTCGGAGTTGGCCGCGCAACTAACGGAAGTTCTGTTATCTTGCGCGGGACGCTATTCGTAGCTGTGCCTCGCAGATGATGTGCGCTGTTATGGGCATGCGCAGGCGGTGGATGTTGGTATCTAAATACTCGACTTGCACACGCCAAGACCTACTTGCTTTGCCGTATAAGAGGGTGCCACCCTCTTCCCTGGGGCTCAGCAGGTGGTCCGAGGGGCCGCTCAATTGTATACTTCCATCAAAGACTCATAAGGCCTTGTTGGAGGTACCAAGCGTTAAAACCGCGTAAGCGGGCCTCTCCACTTGTCCCCTCCTACGCTAACGCACGGGTCAGACGTCCACACCTGCTTGGAAGCCGCCGCTTCCTTCAGGTATAAGGGCGCCGGGAGGAGCAAGAGAGGCACGGGCCGGGGCAAGGCAGCTGGTCGAGACCAACAGCTTATTCGCGGGGCTGGGAACGATGGGTTCCCATTAGCGCCCGAAGAGCCCCGGGTGAACCCACAGTCGCAAGTTATCGAACTGCCGACAGCCGGGGTCCACTGCCTCCAGCCGGATGTCCCCGTAGGCGGCCGACTGGCTCTATTCCTGAAGGAATCGGAGAAAGTTACATCACAATCCCCGGACCCCGTCCATTTTAAGGGATGGCCATTTGCCTCGGTGGAAACATCATCCGCCCCTCCCCTTCTCCGGGATAAAGCACACTCCGGTGCCTGCTACCCGAGAGAAGGCGGAATTCCTCCGTGCCGAGGTCGACGCACTTCTTATGAAAGCTGCGATCGAACCGGGTCCCGAGGGACAGGAAAGCGAGGGCTTCTACTCGACTTGTTTCCTAGTCACCAAACAGTGATCTCACCTGTCGAGACAGGAGAATGGCTAACGTCAATAGACTTAAATACGCCTATCTCCTCATACCAATACACCCCGAGCTCAAGAAATACCTGAGGTTTTCTTTCGACGGGAGGTGTTATCAGTTCAGGGTTCTACCATTCGGGATCTCCACGGCCCCGAGGGTGTTCACCAAGCTGATGTTGATTCCCGCCCAAGTGGCCAGGTCAAAAGGTCGGTTCTGCCATCCGTACCTCGACGACTGGTTACTAAGAGCTCTATCGCAATCCCTGAGTCAGATAGCTACACAACAAGTGATAGATATTCTGATCACTCTAGGGTGGATGGTCAATCTCAAGAAGTCAGATCTGAGCCCCACTCAGAATCTAGTCTTCCTAGTGGCTAATATCAACACGGTGAGAGGACGTGTATCTCTGTCACAAGATATCAAGTCCCTTAAGCGCACGTCACACTGCTCGTACATAGCTCCAGTTACTGGACAACATGGCGGCGACAGTGGATTTGGTCTGGCGGGGTGCTTGAGAATGAGTCCCATTCAACAAGCACTCTGTCGACTTTGGGCTAACTCGGAAGATCTCGAGACTGTGCTCGAGACTCCGTAGTGGCTCATTACACACCTCCAGTGGTGGACCGAGGTCGGGAATCTGTCCCGGGGGCTCCCCCTCGACACTCCCGTTCCGTCTCTCACAGTTCAAACAGACGCGTCACTCTCCGGCTGGGGAGGCGTTCTGAATGATCACACTGCCTCGGGACTATGGTCCCAGCAGGAGATCAAACTGCATATCAATGTGCTAGAACTGAGAGCGGTCAGGTTGGTGTTCCAACGCTTCCCGGGTCTGCTTCGTGGCCAAGTGGTTCGTCTAGAGATGGACAACCAAACGGCGATGACTTACATCCGGAAGCAGGGGGGAACGGCGTCTCCGTCGCTTCGACGAAAGACGTGGCAGTTCCTACTATAGTGCGACTCTCACGATATCAGGGTGCTACCTGTTTATCTCCCGGGGGTGGACAACGTCCGTACGGACGCTCTGTCTCGCCGGATCCTCGCTCCTCACGAGTGGAGGCTCGACCCGGGGATATTCGGGATTTTCTCCCTGTTATACAGGCCATTACAGGTGGATCTGTTTGCGTCTGTGATGAATCACCAGACACCAACGTTCTGCTCCCGAGTCCACGACCCGAGGTCGGTGGCACCGGACGCCTTGCAGCTAGATTGGACGGACAGAATTCTGTGGGCATTCCCCCCAGTACCTCTGATTTCCAAGGTCCTGTCTCAGCTAAGCACTCAGCCTGCGCGACTAATTGTGCTCCTGGCACCTCTTTAGTCGGCGCAGAGTGGGTTTCAAGTAATACTCAGGTGTCTGGCTCAGCCTCCTGTTATATTACCTTTATGACCGGACCTCCTATCCCAGAACGGGGCCCTCCACCCGAATCCCAGGATTCAAGGGGTGGCTTGGCCACTGTCAGGAATCGCCTCCAGAAGAGCGGTATTCCTGCACGAGTTGCAGACACAATACTGGCTTCGCGGAGGGATTCGACAAACGTTCAGTACGATAGATAGGCCTGCTATGCTCCCTGGTGTGTCGATAGAGGGATTGCAGATCTTTTTTTCTGCAGATCTCATATCCGTGCTTGAGTTTCTTCAGTCGCGACTAGATGACGGCCTGGCCGCATCAACAGTCCGGGGGTACTCTACAGCTATTGCAGCTTTTCACGTCACTGTCGACGGGGCACTTCTGGGTGCACACCCATTAGTGCAGCGCTTTTTAGCAGGTGTGGACAGGATCCGACCGCCAGTCCGGCGGATCAGTCCCCCTTGGGACTTGTCAATCATTCTCGATTGGCTGTCCGGTCCTTCCTTTCGGGATCCGTCGTCTCTCTCTCTTCAGCTGTTGAGCTGGGAGACGGCGTTCCTTGTGGTGGTAACGTCCGGCAGACGGGTAGGCGACATTCGTGTTATGTCAGCCGATCCCGAAATAACTGTCTTCCATGCGGTCGATAAATATCACCGGGACAGAGTCAGTTTTCGACTACCGGACTCTTACCGTCAAAGGGTCGCACACGCTTCTACGTGAACGGCTCCTATTGAGCTACCTGCTCTTTCACAGCCTTCCTCGTCGGGGACCACTGCAAGACATGCTCATGTCTTGGATGTCCGCACGACTCTCAAGGCCTATATCAGCAGAAATATTGGTGTCCGTAAGGATAACCAACTATTTTGCTGTTACGGCGGTAGGAAGGTTGGCTCACCTGCGAGTAAACAACCTATCTCGAGGTGGATAGTTTCAACCATTTGTACAGCGTATACGCTTACAGGCAGGGACCCCCCCTACCAGGTTGAAGGCTCATTAGGTTAGAGCAGTGGCTGCATCAAAAGCGTACGCCGCGGCTCTGCACATTGAGCAGATCTGCTCCGCGGCTATTTGGAGCCAGCCGAGCACGATTCATCAAACCTTACCAACTCGACAAACACTCAAGCGAGCGTACTCGGTTTGGTCAGTCAGTTCTCCGAACGGGGCAAAGTTATAATCTCTAGCCGATTGAGCATTCGAGATTTTAGACAGTCCTCCGGTTATACTGCTCAGTAATGGTCCGGATTTTATCATTTGCGGTCGATAAATATCAGTCCTTACTACTCGATAATACTCGTATTTTGCGCACGCGCTCCTTCGATCTTCGGGTACCCTCTGGCCTAGCTCAGCGCTGGTTATGGTCTCTCGTGATCTACGCCCCTATATCATTTGTTCAAAAAAAGTGTGGGGGTGGGAGGTGTTTCGAGTTCTCAACTTATGACAAGCCGCAAAAACAGGCTTTATCATAATATATGGTCGACCACGCCCTGTCTCTAGCCCCCGCCTTTCGACGGTGGTGCCTCACGATAAGGTTGGTTCCATTTATTGAACTCAATATTTTATTCTGTTGAATAATCAAATACGATGTATTTATTTACGCCTGTTGCTGACGGATGCCACTTCCTAGATTATCTTTGGGAGTCTGTCCTGATGCAATAAGTGCCCCAAGGAGGATTTAATCAGAAAGAGAATTTTACAAACCTGTAGAGGTTATGAATTCTCTGATGAAATCCTCCTTGGGGCACGGCCACCCACCTCCCCACATTCCGTCAGCATTTGACATATGGAAAGTGATTTGGTGAGAGTTGCTCCCCCTGGCGTGAGGCGCCGTTGGTGGTGAGGCCCCGTAAGGGTGGTCGTATATCATACAAAAGCGAAGTTTTTTGTGTGGTAACATTTTTTATTAAGGAAAATGGTTACAACTATGTCATGTAGATTTTCTTGAGCAAGGAAAATGCAATAAGTGCCCCAAGGAGGATTTCATCAGAGAATTCATAACCTCTACAGGTTTGTAAAAGTTTTAATGCCTATAGAAAGAAGTCTCTTACTTAATAGCGATCCAAATGAATAGGTTAATAAGCTCTCATTATGGAGTAGTCTTTTCTTTGAGCAGATAATTCAGATCCACTTGCCCGATTATTAGTAAACTGAAAGGATGCTTACACAACTGGACTGAATGAAGGTGTGGAAGTTGTGTTGAGGTATTCCTATTTGGGTTGTACTGGCCAGACTACTGATGTATGGCGATTGTTGCTGTCTGTGTTCCAGAACTTTAATCTAACTGTGAAGATCCCAGGGCTGGAGGAAGATTCACAATCTTTGAAGATACGGCTGTTACCAGGTACTGTTTCCCCACAATCTCTAGCTGCTACGTAGCCAACTGTCTCATATCCTTGTGGTCGAGTGGATACACTACCCTGAGAGGTGAAGGGGTGTGGTTCGTTCATGTCATACCAAAAGACATTATGAAATGGTTCTTGTTTCCCTGCCTGGCGCTCGGCATTAACAGGCTAAAACTGGTCAGCTCGGAGTCAGTATACTGTGTCTGAGTTGGGTATTCATGTTAAACTGCGGCATGGTATCTCAGTGAGCTAGCACTATAAATCTGGCATTAGTCTGGACTGGTACAGCAGCCACACAAACATACACACGTGCATGCACGTCGCTATATAAGTACAATCATTTTGGAAGCGACGTTAAATCCCATTTCCCCTCATCTCTCACACATGTGCTTGCACATCATTATATAAGTGGAATAATCTTGAATAAGATGTTGAACCCCATTTCCTGGGACCTCACCTCTTTCTATCCTCATACCTGACATCACAGAGTAGGACACATGGATGTTAGCCTTGTTCATTGAGATGGGGGTGCCCCAGGTGGCACAGGTGTCTGAGCTGCATCAACTTCCGGTCTCAACTGACCCCTAAAAACTTTAAGCCAAATTTTATTGCAAGAATTTCAGCTGCAGAAATATATCTCATACCTATTTCAATCTACTCAAGTTATTTGGTTAGCTAAATCTGTTAACATGAATGAAATGGTCGGCCACAAGTCATTAGAATTCCCAAATTTGAATTATAAATTTACCAGTTCATGCAATAACTAGTTGTGTTGCTTTGCAGAGGTAACCTGTATTTTACTTATAACACAATCAATGAAGAGTAAGAGGTTTTAATGTTAGGTTAATAATATTGTATTGAATCAATCCCATAATACAATGTTAAAATATCTCTGTATTTAAGAAAATAAGAACTTCTAAGACATCCCAGTTTGAATAACAATGATTTTATTCCTCAAATTGGCCGCCAGGGGCACTAAGTTATGATTTCTAGCGATGTCCCTGTACACTGTACAAGTTGAGTCAGGGGCTGTACCTCCATGTTGGGCAATGTTCCAGGTCCTGCCAACGCACTGGTCGTCACTCCGGAGGATATGCAGGAGATCGAGAACGGCAGCCCTGTGTCCTTCAATGTGGTCGTCCAAGACGTAGCCAATAATGTCACATCTGAAGGGAAGCAGATTATAACATGCAAGGTAAGAAAGACATTCGTAGTTTCTATAGTACACTGGTTTGTCTGGTACAGTGTGGATATACTTCTTGGATTGTGACAGCCTCAACCATTAATGTAGGGCTGGTATTGTTGAGTACTGTAAATTCCTTCAATACCCTGTCCCTGATCTGCCCCCATATGCTGTATGATACTATTCTGGGGTAGAGCAGCTTCCAACACAAACAGTCCAAGCTTAGGATTTCGGTGGTTCAATGTGTGACCTGGCTGAGTCATTGTACGATGACAGCATTTTATCACTCTATCCGATGCCGATTCCAGAGCATAAGAGGTCCCAAGTACCCTTTCTTTCAGAGAGAGCTGATAAAAATTAACTTGACCAGGGGTCCGTTCCTCAGAACTACCGTGGCACTAAGGTGATCACTCCCATACTTTAGCATAGAATTGCAACTGTTGTTGCGCTAGGATCGCCTCGAACAGGGCTCAGGCTGACTGTCTTCTGTTGTTCTCAGGCTGCGTGGAACGTTGCTCATCTCTGAGTTACTGTTGACAGTTTTCCGGTGCATCTGGCCTTCCGACGTACATAGCTGACTGCAGCAACAGCAGCAGCTGCACCCTGACTGGCGACGCCCTCACGCTGAAGAAGCTTGTCAAGGAGCAGGTCATCACAGCCAAAATAGACATTCAGGTGAGGCAGACATGCTAAGTAGGAATGTAATGATCTCTTTCGGCTTCGCTTATGAATATTTGTTTGCCCTGGACTCTTACTAAAGTCATATGTGTATTTTCTAGGGCATGAAGAATGTTCAGTCAGTCGAGAAGAAAATCCTTGTGAAGCCAAGTTTTCGTGTGACCAGCTTTAACTTGACCTATGGTTCTGAGGCTAACAACAAAGTTACCAGGGTCAGCATACCTAGCTCAGGGGAGATAACTGGTATTGCTGGGCAGCCTATCAAAGATATCTGTGAGTGAGGGGGTATACATGGGTGCTCTGGGTGTTGATCTTCTCTTGATTCTGAGTACATTCTACAACTTCATGTGTTATGCGTGACAGATAAACAGAGCACCCACTAAGAGACCGGACCACCTCTGTGGTCTAGTGGTAGAGTATCCGCCCGGCCGCGTCATACTAAAAGACGTTAAAAGATGGTACTTGTTGTTACCCTGTCTGGCGCTAGGCATTAAGGGGCTAAAACATGGACTTGTCGGCTCGGAGTCAGTATACTGCGTCTGAGTGGGATATTCATGTTAAACTGCGGCATGGTATCTCAGTGAGCTAGCACTATAAATCGGCATCAGTCCGGACTAGTACAAGCAGCCACACAAACACACACACATGCATGCACGTCGCTATACAAGTGCAATAATCTTGGACGCGATGTTAAACCACATTTCACCTAACCTCACCCACAAAGAGACTGGTCATTTATTACTGGGAGGTGATGGGTCAGAGTTTTTTTGTGTACTAATGTACAGAAAATAATGACCCTCCTCTAATGCTTGTCATGTTTTTCATTAACCTCTCCATGTCCTTTGGACATCCTTTTCATGATGTTATATTTTTTGTTGTCCCTCCTTCCTTCACTTTTTCAGCCTTCATGATAAAATTTTTTCATGATAAATTAAACTCCTTGATTGTTTTGCTTAATAATGTATTTATGTGTGATTATTTACACATTTATTGACACCCACACTCATTTATTGACATTTATTGGTATCAAATTTTATTGATTAATGGCATTTACAATTGTTCATTGCACAGAGAGTAGCATGCATCGATTATAATTACTAACTGTCAGATGACTGGCATGAACCACTGTATCCTGGTTAGCGATCTCCTCCCTGACTGAGAGTGTTCACCCTGTGTTTGCCAGGTTTCAAGCTGTTCGATGAGGGAGGACGTGAAACTACACTCGATGAACAGCTGGCAAGTAAGGTCAAGGTCAGTAGTTGTTGGCCTGAAATAGACCAGCTTTTAGATCTGATGATGTTCTGTCTGAAATCTGCATCGGCTCCAGTGTGTGAGTGGTAGGATCTGCTGTTTACTCTAAGTAAATACACTAACTTAACTATAATATGGAAGACATATATATTGGGATTTACATCAAGTTTTCTTTCTCATCTTTTCATTCCTCATAATTGGATTTGTTATCAGTTCCAAATATCAGGATACATTTGTGGGTTCCCTTAATTGTTTCATATGTATTAACAATTTCATTAATTCACTTGATGAGAAACTGGTCAGGGCTACTGATAATACGAGTGTGTTGTGTGTCAAGTCAACTGATTATAAGTGTGATGTGATGTCAAGTCAACTGATTATAAGTGTGATGTGATGTCAAGTCAACTGATTATAAGTGTGATGTGATGTCAGGTCAACTGATTATAAGTGTGATGTGATGTCAAGTCAACTGATTATAAGTGTGATGAGATGTCAAGTCAACTGATTATAAGTGTGATGTGATGTCAAGTCAACTGATTATAAGTGTGATGTGATGTCAAGTCAACTGATTATAAGTGTGATGTGATGTCAAGTCAACTGATTATAAGTGTGATGTGATGTCAAGTCAACTGATTATAAGTGTGATGTGATGTCAAGTCAACTGATTATAAGTGTGATGTGATGTCAAGTCAACTGATTATAAGTGTGATGTGATGTCAAGTCAACTGATTATAAGTGTGATGTGATGTCAGGTCAACTGATTATAAGTGTGATGTCAAGTCAACTGATTATAAGTGTGATGTGATGTCAAGTCAACTGATTATAAGTGTGATGTGATGTCAAGTCAACTGATTATAAGTGTGATGTGATGTCAAGTCAACTGATTATAAGTGTGATGTGATATCAAGTCAACTGATTATAAGAGTGTGTTGTGTGTCAAGTCTGATTATAAGTGTGATGTGATGTCAAGTCAACTGATTGTATGAGGTTGTCCTGTCTCTTAGAGCAACAGATTGTAAGTGTGTGTTGTGTATCAGGTCAACTGGGTGCCAAAGGTGTCAAGAGAGGTGATTCTCCAGGGAAAGCTGCCAGACATCAAGATCCCCAACTCTGTCAGCGAGTCCAAGTACTGTCACGTCAACCTGCTCCAGGGGCCGGGGGTAGAGTTCACCTTCACCGTCAGGTCAGTTGTATTCAGTGTTAGGACCTGGCCTAGACTGGGCGTCCACCACTCTTTTGATTTGTCTTAAGAGGCAACTTAACCACATATGGTTGACTGGGTCTCATTGTACCTTGTTTTATGGAATGCTGCTCATAATATATGCTACTTACATTTCCAGCAAAACCATGAAGCTGTTATATTGCTGACTGTGGTTCAGGTATGTGTGTCAGGGTAACACCGGATCTCTAGACATGTTGTTGTTGTAGGTGTGTCTCCTCTCACAGCTCAAGTGTGTGTGTCAGGGTAACACCGGCCTCTCTAGACATGTTGATGTTGTAGGTGTGTCTCCACTCACAGCTCAAGTGTGTGTGTGTCAGGGTAACACCGGCCTCTCTAGACATGTTAATGTTGTAAGTGTGTCTCCGCTCACAGCTCAAGTGTGTGTGTGTCAGGGTAACACCGGCCTCTATAGACATGTTGATGTTGTAGGTGTGTCTCCACTCACAGCTCAAGTGTGTGTGTCAGGGTAACACCGGCCCCTATAGACATGTTGATGTTGTAGGTGTGTCCCCGGTCCCCCCTCACAGCTCAAGTGTGTGTGTCAGGGTACCAAGGCTCTCCAGGTTGGCCAAGAGCTGGACCAACCCATCCTGGTCACTATCAAGGACAAGCATGGAAACAGCATCAATGATGTGAGTATTGAGATTGGCTCATGCTGGTATATGTGGACTCTATACTCATGTACTTTGGGTTCTGTTGAAAGTCAGGAGTTGGCTGTAAAATAGGAAAATGTACACATTAGCAAAATTTAATGTTTTATGTTGCTTTACTCATTCTGTGATGCTTTTGAGAAGTATGTAACTCAACAGTCCTCATTTACTTGAAGATTTAAAATGTACTGATGTTTAGTGAGGCTGATGATGCACAGGGGTATTGATACTGTTATTATGGCTGAAGACATGGAACTTATGGATAACTACTTCTGTGTTGTTCGTAACAACGTTTCAGGGGTACTTCTTGCCCATTCATCAGATGAATACTGAGTAGGTGTAGTGAGTTAATATATATACATGCTGATTGTTGATCGGTATTGTCCTGACTTTCCTGTTGCCAGTTATTGCAATGATGATTCAGATATTGCAATATGTACATAGAGGTTATCACGCGAGTGTGTTTGGGGATGGTAAATATCCTGCATTTGGAATAAACATTGTATTTAGCAAGCCTTGGCAAGCTAAATACATAGTGTTAATTCCTAATACAGGATATTCACCATCCCCAAACACACAAGCGTGATAACCTCTTTATCATATAATGGCATTCTTTAATTCTGTGCTTGAAAATAGCTTTCCCTCTCTCACAAACATTACCGAAATATTGCGAGTATTCCTGGAATGTGCGCATTAATATTTATTATGTCACAGGGTAAGTGATGTGTCAGTCGGACTGTCACAGTAGCCAATATAGGTCCAACTAAAATCTGTTTCTTACACAGTGGCGAAGCAACATATACGCAAAACAACAATTGTTTTTACTTGCCTTTCGCGGCAATCCATCGGTCTGTCCGCTAGAGTAACTGCCCTTTGTCAAAGGGAAGCTACTCTAACCGTAGTCTATGAGACATCACGGCCACGTTCAGACGTTGTTGACAGTTGGTCTGTCCTGTCATAACGTTAAGTACAGTCAGATGTACACAGAGCGACAAAACGAAACAAGGTAACAATTCAAACATATTTCGGCCAAATCCAACTATTTTAATTTGTGGAAAAGGTTTCAAGCCGCAGAGGTCTACAAGCACAGATATGGCTACTGATCCCGCTTTATATCTCCAAGTGTCCAAAAGCTATAAAATGCCTTGGCTACATCACAGTAAGACACTGATTTTCAGTATATTAGACTGTTCTTTTGATAATGATAGCAATTATCCCCTTAGTTTATCCAGATTCCCCATGGTTAATTCTGACTCGATTGTCGAATGACAAGGGCGACGCCATGTTTGTTTGTAAACACTGAAAGTAGTCCCTACCTGACCTTTGATATTTGCATGTCTATCCGCATATGACTCCAACGGATATCGTTTTTATCTGTTGGCTTTATCCTGCCGAGAAACCTACCCATTATATGATGATACAATATATTAGATGAGTTTTTTTCATCTATCGTTTGTGAAGCCCATTTCTGGTGTCCCCCGCCGTGATATTGCTCGAATATTGCTAAAAGCGGCGTAAAACCATACTCACTCACTCACTCACTCATCTATTGTTTGTTATGAACCTATCAACTTCATAGTAGTCTGCCATTTTGTTGGATGTTGCTATGGTCACAATAGATGTGTAATAGATGCATAATATATGGGAATCTGGTCACAAAAAATATCCCTTTTTCGGTTGCTAATTTCTAAATTTCTTAAATTTTAAATTTTTTCCTATCTCACACTATGCATTTCTTCCTTTCTGTTTTGATCTTGGTTTGGAAACGTCCTACAACAGAGATTCCAGCTTCTAAACCATTTCATCCAAACATCCCTTGCATCAACGAAGTCACCACCCAAAGAAACGGGTCATGCACATCAATCCTGTGCGACCTGATCTAAGAGGTTTGATTACCTGACACCCTATGCCACATCATTGACTTTCTTATTCCTACATTCTGGACTAGCTGCGAATAGCTGGAATATTGCTGATGCGGCTTAAAACATGTACTCACTCACTCCAACATTCTGGCAGTATCCCATTGGCAGGAGATCTCCGAGCGTCGCACCTCATAATCCAGTCGGACAATTTCTCAGTCATCTGGTATGTCAACAAGATGCGCTCCATCTAGTCATCACACCTCTTCTAAGGCGTTTTACGATCACAAATGGAAAGCCTTTGAGGGATATTGTTGTGGCTGTGACATCACTTCTGTAATCACTGCTTATCCACAACAGGTTGCCGAATATTTCCAGCATCTCTGGTCTACCATGACTGGCATGAAGATTTCCAAGGTTGCAGAACTCCAAGCTCTCATCTGCTCTTACAAGCTTGCTGACCAATCGTCCCGGTTTTGCCCACCTACTTGGGACCTGAATGTCATCCTGTGTCACCTGACTAGAAAGATCTGGAGCATGTCCCCCGGAAGATGTTCTTCCTCCTGGCTCTAGCAACAGCTGCTAGAGTCAGTGAGATTCATGCTCTTGACGTCAGTAAAGTCAGGTTTGAGAGGCACAATCAGGGCAAGGTTCATTTGGGTCTGCTGGGGCTTCATTTGTGAAGAATCAACTTCCGGGTCAACCAGACAGGCTGTTCATCCCATCCATCTTAAATTTGGGGGAACATGAAGACATCTCCTTCCGTCAGAGTGCGACGTATGTACTTCAAGGCTTTGGCGACGTGCTGACGTTCACGGAAGGGACTCTTCATCATGTTATCCACAGTGGCCAACTCAGAAGTCTCTCATCCTAGGGTTTTCTTCTGGTTACGCTCGACAATCCTGTGAGCTTACACCTGTGCCGGCTTGCCTACCCCTACAACATCTAATCCCCATGAGACGAGAGCTGTTGCCTCAATGATGGTACTGCACAGTAACTGCACTGGTTGCCATCATGGAGGGCTGCTTTTGGCATAGTCTGACATAGTCTTCGCTTCCCATTACCTATTGGACATATCAAGGCCTCCACTAATTTGGTCCGTTGGTGTTTGCACAACAGTTAACGACAGCTCATCGACACAGATAGAAGATACACATACCTGCTGCCACAGACTCATACTTCGTATCCTGTACATACTGAATATATGTTGGAACCCCATTCCTTTGTTTATTATTGGTACCACTAGGGTTCCCAGACTGAGTACCAATTGGAGGGTGACACCACTCGTCTGTAGAGGCTTCGGTCTTCAAGGGAGTTGCAACAAGCCCCGGTGTTTCGGAGGTGTCCCAAACCTTAACCTGCTCAGCTGTGCCTTAAGCATGTGATGTCTTAGTACTGGTTTGATCAAATGGTGGTATGCTGGTAATTGCACACGTCTAATGGTGATATGTTTACACAAGGTAGGATTAATGTACAAAGATAACAATATGATGAGGAAGCCAACAGGATTAACAGGAGAGAAGAAGGTCAAGTGCAGTGTGAAAGGATGGGTGTGTACATTATTCCTACTTTGTTCAAATATGCATACTCAGTATTCTCCTGATGATAGACGATGGTAAATAAGTTGTTATCCACAAGTTTCATGTCTTCAGCCATTATAACAGTAGACCAGTGAAGACCCGGGGTGGAATAGGTCTTCAGCAACCCATGCTTGCCGTAACAGGTGAACTATTGGGATCCAGTGGTCAGGCTCGCTGATTTGGTTGATGCATATCATCGTATCCCAATTGTGTGGATTGATACATAACTGGATTGTCTGGTCAAGACTTGCTTATTTACAGACTGCCATCATATAGCTGGAATATTGCTGAGTATGGCATTAAACAACAAACAAACAAACAAACAAACAAACATTGTAACAGTTCCCGTTTTAATAGATGAAGAGGAAAGAAGTAACCGTGAAACGTCATAACAAACAATACAGAATTTGTCATCCATTGTTTCGTGACTTTATGTTCTTCCAACTTCTATATATCTATTAAAGTCTTTATTATGATGCCTTTCAATGAAGCTGTGGTAAATTATGATGCAATATTTCAGCTGCCGCCATCAACAGCTCGTGAGATCAAGGTTTCTGGGGCGTTATTGAACTCTGACAGCATCCGGGTGTCATCACAGCAGGTTTGTGTATTTAACGATGAACTATCATGTATTGGTACCTGTGACCATACACTTGGAGCATCCATTATCAACTGATTATGTACAGCAGGAACTATCTTGTGGAACCTTTTTCCTTCGAATATCTCAGTATCTCTAATTTAGCATCATCAACGACTGTCTATTTCATCCAGTCATAGTCACAGTGACTTTCACAATCACTGAAGTGGGTAACTTAAGCCTTCCTTTCCACCCGTGAAGATCCGGGGTAGAATAGGTCTTCAGCCACCCATGCTTGCCATAAAAGGCTACTATGCTTGTCGTAAGAGGAGAATAACAGGATCGGGTGATCAGGCTTGCTGACTTGTTTGAAGCATGTCATGGTATCACAATTGCGTAGATTTATGCTCATGATGTCAATCTCTGGATTGTCTGGTCCAGACTTACTTATTTACAGATTGCCATCATTTAACTGGAATATTGTGTGAGAGCTGTGTTAAACAAACAAAACAAATTGTTATCACTTTTACGAAGTCTTTATATTTTCTTAATAGAGAATAGAGAATAATTAATAAAATGCACAATTAAGCAGAGGATTGTCATCTCAACGTAACATCATTAGTGTTATAGACAAGACTGATATATGTGTTTTTTTGTGCTATATAGTTTTAGCAATTGTACCATGTCAAGTTTACTGTTTCTGTGTTCCAGAAAAACTTTGTAGTTCATGGAGTGAAGTTTGACAAGGCTGGGGTGGGAACACAGGAGCTGGAGGTCACCTGGAATGGCCTCAAAGACTATGTGCGTCTCGAGGTCGCTGCAGGACCCCCTGCCCAGCTGGAGCTGATTGGCTGGACACTGGAGCAGGTCAGTGTCGCCCCAACATCCTGTGTGCTTGTCAGCATCTTTTCTTAGCCAGATTAGGCTTCTGGGACACTCTTGCTTGCTGTAACGGAGCACTTCAAAGGTTTTGAGACATCACCCCTCACGCACTTAAACAATTTTGACTTCCCCTTAGAGATAATTTTACTCCTTTGCATATAATGTAATAAAATGTAGTACAACATTGACACATATAAAATCTTTTTTCAGATTCATTGTTTCCTCCATTTGATGAAATGTCTGTTGTATTGCAGGCTGTGGCTGTGTACAATGACAGCAAGCTGCCCCATTCACTCAAAGTACAGCTTTTGGATGAGGCAGGGAATCCATCAAAAACTGCAGATATAAAAATACAGATCGCCAAGGATCCCAAGATAAAGGTGAGGAGGCTTACCATGCTGACGGCAGCTGCTGACGGATGTCACTATGAGGCATTGAGAAGCTGCAGGATCAGTGGATTGGTCATAGAGATAGTAGTATCTGCACCTAAACATCACATTAACAGCCTTCAATGTTACTGTGAGAGTGGTCCCAATCTGTATTATCATGGTACCATATGTGTAACCACACTTTCTATATATTTTCATTAATAACGCAAACATTTTGAAGTTTGGGTATTTTCCACTAAACAAAGTATTTGCGTGTTTTTTACCCTTGCTAGTGTACAATTAATTTTGTGCATATTTCTGAACAAATGATTCATTTTATGAAGTTTCCTCTTCATCTTTGAAATCAAACAGATGCTCCAATAGGTAATCATTGTGCAGTAGAACATTATTTTATCCTGATGTTACACCACACGTGTTGTGTTCCTCCAGCTGATACCAGCACCGCAGCCTCTGAAGACAAATGCTCAGGGTATTACTGATTTTGGGCTGCTCACAGTCAGTGCCACAAGGTAAGAAGTGAGATGGGTCATCACCAGTAGCCATTCTGGGTAACGAAAAGTATGATATCCACATATCCCCTCCGGCAGTTGTCATTTCAAAACTCTTAGTAATAGAAAGAGAAATGGCCAATTGTCTGTCATAGGAACATGTCCAATAGCTTTCCTAACAATTTTAAAAAAGCTTTTTTGTAACTTTGAGATCTGACACTTCCAGTGCTGCAACAATATAAGTTGCAGCAAGGTCACGGGGGATACATGGGGTTTTATGCGTCCAGCATTAGGTTTCAAACCACTCGCCTCCAGCTCATGGTATAAAACCTAACATGGGACGCATAAAACCCCCTGTATCCCTCGTGATCCTGCTGCAATGAATTTATCTTACCGGCATGTTTTAAAGTGACATTGTAAAAGAATTAACACAAATTCAAAAATTGATAGAATACAGCTGTTTGATAGTGCGGAGGTTTGAAAGTGAGTAGGTTAACTTGTTCTATGTCATGTGACTTCCATTGACTCAGGGGGAAAAGCGTGTGGATTTTAGTTTGAAGTGTGGTATAAGGGATTTATTCTGCCTCTCAGAAATTCACATGCAGACTGTATTGCTCATGGCGGGGTTTATGAAATTTGTTTCCCCGCTGAGAAATGTATTCCCGGTACACAGTATTTTATCAAGATCACATGGACCAATCAGATCTCATCATTCTGACATGGAGATATGATAATGAGTTGTATTTGCCCTTCTCACATTTGTATTTTGGGAATTGTCTATGAATTTGTAAGCTAGAAGGTACTGAGTTCTGTCTGTTCAATGTGGGTTTGAATGTCCTGCATGTAAAACTAACCCAGTACTCAGTCACTCATGTTGGTACTAGTTTATTATTTTGTGGTGTGCAGCAATTGTTCATGGAGACAAAAAATATTGGTGCTGAATTTGTATAATTTTAGAGGTGTGTATGACATTCAACCGAAAGCATTCTACAACAAGTCTGTGATATCAGGACCAAAAATAAAGCTGAACGTGCAGTCCGATCCCACGCGGCCTGTGGAGCTGCAGGTGGACTATAGCAAGAATGCAGCCTTCGTAGCAGGCGACATCTTCCCAGAGTTCTCAGTGAAGGTCATGGCCGAAGATGACAGTGTAATGGCGACTGCCAACCCAACACATCTCAGCATGAAGTTGTGGAAGTGTGACTCTGCCAATCAGAATATGCCCCCCTCAAGGGTGAGATTTATTGTGTGGTAACACTTTCTATGTTTTTCCTTATTTCAGAATCAACCAACTTGAGCCAAGAGCACATGTACAGAAAATAACATGAAATCTTAGATGGACAAGAAAAATAAATATGTAATAATAATAATAATAATAAATAATCATAAATAATCATAAATTCATTTGTATTGCGCAGCATTCACTGTGCATAAGTGCTCTGTGCGCTTTAAAAAATCTAAGGAAAAGTATCTGTTTCAGAAATTTACTATAATATATTGTGTCTCTTGGTAGGGCTGGGATGAATCCAAATTTACTACCCGGGCACCCGACCCTACCTGGATATCTTCTGTAGCTTCAAGAGTTGTGTACAAAATGTCAGATTAGGAACAGGGGGCACGGGTGTCCCAGTCGTCTAAGGCGCAGTGATTCGCTGGGCAGAGTTGCATCCTTTGGGCACGCCAGAAACCTATGATTACGGGTTTGAATCCTGGTTCGCCCCGGTTATGTTTCTAGGTTTGTCAGCACTGTACCCTTTCTCGTGGGTTTCACCGAAGTGGTAAACATCTGAGACTTGCATCACTTTGGGCTTTCCTCCCACATTAAGCTGACACGCCATGATATAACTGGAATACTGTTAAAAGCGGCGTTAAACCCAACTCACTCACTCACTCACTACTAAACCAGGAAACTGACAATCTGGACTCGCTCACTCACTCACTCACTCACTCACTCACTCACTCACTCACTCACTCACTCACTCCACAAGCTTCTCACACGGTAACCACTTCTCTGTTTCCTAGTAATAAGGTTAGTTCTGTTCCAACTGAAAATGTTATGACTTTGATGTAGTGTATTACGTGAACCTCCAAAACACTGTTGCATCTTGTAAACGGCAAATTTACAAATTTGAATATCTCTATGACACTGATGATTATATATGGGAATCTCAACCCAGAAATATATGTGGAAGCCAGTTTTGGATGATGATTGTGTTAGCACTACACAAAGCAACTCTTTCAGACTGCAACGTCCATGAGCCCTGACACCCCACTGAAGTCAGACAAGGGAGTGTTTCATTTTAGGTAAGTTTAGAGAAAACTTGTAAGTTTTCACATAGCTACAACACATGATGCCATACTCACAACTTACAATAACATCAATTCCATTCACATTTGAGCACATAAACAACTTCATGGAATGAGAGTTTTCACCCTTGCATCCTCACAGTGTGACGTCTGTTTTCTGGTAGTAACAACTCCATTATGTAGGGATATGTTATAGAACAGCATTTGTTGAATCACTTGGAACCAAAGTTGTTGACCAGTTGGAGTTCACGCTAATCTGCTCCCCTGAGACTACTTTCAAGTAAAAATCCAATCATGGTAGCCCTTTTTGACTAGTTGCATTTGAGAGCTATAATTCTGAACCAGTTCTCAATGCTTCAGTTTTACTACAACTTGGAACTGAAAGGAACTGACAGAATACGTAAACAGAAACCATTTTTGGGAGGTCTCATTCAAACAGGACTAGCTGCAAACTCTGAGGACTAGTGACATAAGGTTTACACTAGTCATCTTGAATAGTCTTAAAAATCAAAGTTCTAAGGCTGCACTTGCTACACATCTTTGTATGCTCAGCTAGTA
This sequence comes from Haliotis cracherodii, assembly GCF_022045235.1. NCBI lineage: Eukaryota > Metazoa > Mollusca > Gastropoda > Lepetellida > Haliotidae > Haliotis > Haliotis cracherodii. Next base: position 69,585,844 of record NW_027266264.1, read on the forward strand.
GGGACATACAATCAGCTAGTAGTGACATACAGTCAGCTAGTAGTCACATACAGTCAGCTAGTAGTGACATACAGTCAGCTAGTAGTGACATACAGTCAGCTAGTAGTGACATACAGTCAGCTCGTAGTGACATACAGTCAGCTCGTAGTGACATACAGTCAGCTCGTAGTGACATACAGTCAGCTCGTAGTGACATACAGTCAGCTCGTAGTGACATACAGTCAGCTCGTAGTGACATACAGTCAGCTAGTAGTGACATAGTCAGCTCGTAGTGACATACAGTCAGCTCGTAGTGACATACAGTCAGCTCGTAGTGACATACAGTCAGCTCGTAGTGACATACAGTCAGCTCGTAGTGACATACAGTCAGCTAGTAGTGACATACAGTCAGCTAGTAGTGACATACAGTCAGCTCGTAGTGACATACAGTCAGCTCGTAGTGACATACAGTCAGCTAGTAGTGACATACAGTCAGCTAGTAGTGACATACAGTCAGCTCTTAGTGACATACAGTCAGCTAGTAGTGACATACAGTCAGCTAGTAGTGACATACAGTCAGCTCGTAGTGACATACAGTCAGCTCGTATTGACATACAGTCAGCTCGTAGTGACATACAGTCAGCTAGTAGTGACATACAGTCAGCTCGTAGTGACATACAGTCAGCTCGTAGTGACATACAGTCAGCTCGTAGTGACATACAGTCAGCTCGTAGTGACATACAGTCAGCTCGTAGTGACATACAGTCAGCTAGTAGTGACATAGTCAGCTCGTAGTGACATGCAGTCAGCTCGTAGTGACATACAGTCAGCTCGTAGTGACATACAGTCAGCTCGTAGTGACATACAGTCAGCTCGTAGTGACATACAGTCAGCTCGTAGTGACATACAGTCAGCTAGTAGTGACATACAGTCAGCTAGTAGTGACATACAGTCAGCTCGTAGTGACATACAGTCAGCTCGTAGTGACATACAGTCAGCTAGTAGTGACATACAGTCAGCTAGTAGTGACATACAGTCAGCTCTTAGTGACATACAGTCAGCTAGTAGTGACATACAGTCAGCTAGTAGTGACATACAGTCAGCTCGTAGTGACATACAGTCAGCTCGTATTGACATACAGTCAGCTCGTAGTGACATACAGTCAGCTAGTAGTGACATACAGTCAGCTAGTAGTGACATACAGTCAGCTCGTAGTGACATACAGTCAGCTAGTAGTGACATACAGTCAGCTCGTAGAGACATACAGTCAGCTAGTAGTGACATATAGTAGTAATTTTCAGATATTCCTCTGGATTAATGAATGTTGATTACGTATAGGTGAATGTCTGAAATCTCGCTACAAGTTTCACGTGCGAAAATATTCACGAGATTTCATACCTTCCCCTACTTACAACAAAGTTGGATCAAGTTAATGTCCCAAACTAATCTTCAAGGAATATTCTCTATACTATGCTACACCATGGGAGGGTGACCGCTCTTGTTTAACTATGAGAGGGGAACCTTTTAATGAAGACTATGGGGCGATTTCGTACCCATATTCAAACTATTGGAGTGTTAGCAAAATGAATGCGTCTGTCACGTAAGATTGTTTTAACTGGAAGCTAACACTGATCTTTGACATGACTTGTTTATCCCTGACAGGAAGAGGAGCGTCCCGGAACAGGCTGGGGCCTATAATGTGATGTTTGTGTTCTTTGATGGGAAGCATGAGCTGTACAGCACAGTGGTAGGTCAGGGCCCACAGCTTCACAATAATTAGCCTCAATAAGGGACCACAAAGTAGACACAATTTATGGATAATAACTTCTTTAATACTGTCAAGACGACGTTTTGGTATAGATTAAGGAATTTAGATTTTTATCCAAAATAGCACTTTTTAACTGGTCCCTAAGCATGTCCAGCTTACTTTCTGATCACGTCTGTGTCAGCATCTAGCAGTTGAATCAGTAGTGGGCTAAGTCACGTCTTCTTTCATATTTGCCTTCAGTAAGAAAATATCTCAAACAGACAATTTTCAGAGTTATCCTTTTTTCTGCTATTAAACCTAATGCAACCCTATTGTTGAGATTCCAGGGTGCACTTGCACAAAGTGAAATTTGCACTAAGATGATTGTGACTCCCATATTTGAACATAGACTTATGATGGTCAGAGCTGAGATTGCTTTGTGCAAGTGGGCCCAGGGAAGAGCAGGTCCCCAGTATCTGATGCATGTCAAAAAGTCTGTCTGAACAGAAGACAGGGGATTACCATGTATGACCAGGCCGATTATGTGTCATTGTTCCCTGAGAGCAGGGATTGTGTCTCATGTTATCAATCACTGGTTTGCCAAATCCATAGTCAGGTATTTACTTGTGATATTGTTGGAGTATTTCTGACTGTGGTGTAAATAAATTACTCACTAACTTGTGTTGCAAATTGCCACCTCTCTGTTATCTCCCTTATACCAGCTATTTAGGGATTACATTATCAGCGTTTGAAATTAGGGGGTTCTGTTGTCCTTTGGGTTTCCTGTTGTAGTATTTGAAACTGGGGACTCCCTCAATTTAAAAAGTGTAGAATTAGGGTTATGACAAAGTCCCCATGATTTCAAGACCCGATTTTCAAACACCCGTGAAGATCCAGGGTAGAATAGGTCTTCAGCAACTATGCTTATCGTAAAAGGTGACTAACGGGATCGGGTGGTCTTGCTTGATGACTTGGTTGATGATGCATGTCATTGTATCCCAATTGCATGGATTGATGCTCATGATGTCAATCACTGGATTGTCTGCTCCAGTCTTGAATATATACGGACTGCGGTCATATAGGTGGAATATTGCTGAGTGTGGCTTTAAACAACAAACAATCAAACACTGTATTACCCGCAATGCATGTTTGTTGTTTAATGCCACATTTAGCAATATCCCAGCTATATGACTGCAGTCTGTAAATAAATGAGTCTCAACCAGACAATCCAGTGACTGACTACATGAGTTTTGATTAAAGCAGGTGGGATACGATGACATGCAATCAGCCAAGTCACCGTACCTGATCACCTGATCCATTTAGTTGCCTCTTAAGGCAAGCATAGGTTGCTAGGGACCTACATTCTTACCTGGAATCATTACTTACCACTCCCATACAGTTTTCATTGTCACAATTCTTGACAGAAAATGTGTTATGTTTATGTAGATCTCCATCAATGTGATGCCTGGGCAGCCTGTGGAGATATCACCCCAAGACTCCCCAGGTACACCGACTGTGTCCAACACACGCAATGCTGCCTCGCGCTGCCTCATCAGACATCTCAAGCTCACATTGAAGGATAAGTTCGGCAACCATATGGGGGAGAAGTACAATGGCAGACTGACACTAGAGATTACGGCCCCTGAGGGAGTCACCGAGATACCCTGCTTTGTCGGCGGCACCAAGTCCCTGGACATGTCCATGCTGAATGGACAGGTGCACCTTCAGGTAACACTCTAACACGGCCAAGTATTATTACATTAATAGAGTACAATTTGTGTTGGGTATCTATGTATGGTGTTGCTCAATATACATGGTGTGATGTCACTGTGAAATATACACTGTGATGTTAACACTGTGACAGGTACACTGGGATGTCGTCATGGTGACTGATGCAGTGTGATGATATCATAGTGACTGATGATGTGATAGTGACAGATGCAGTGTTATGTCATGGTGACTGACGCAGTGTAATGTTGTCATGTTCACTGATACATTGTGATGCCATGGTGACTGAATAGTGTCATGTCTCTGTGACAGATGCAGTGTGATGTCATGGTGACTGATGCAGTGTGATGATGTTATGGTGACTGATGCATTATGATGTCATTGTGACTGATGGAGTATAATGTTGTCTTGGTGACTGAATAGTCTGATGTCACTGTGACATATGCAATATGATCTCATGGTGCCTGATACAGTGTAATGTTGTCGTGGTGACTGATGCATTGTGATGCCATGGTGACTGATGCATTATAATGTCATGATGACTGATGCAGTGATGTGTCACTGTGACTGATGCAGTGTGATGTCATGGTGACTGATGCATTGTGATGTCATGGTGACTGATGCAGTGATGTGTCACTGTGACTGATGCAGTGTGATGCATTGTGATGTCATGGTGACTGATGCATTGTGATGTCATGGTGACTGATGTAGTGTGATGTCATGGTGACTGATGCAGTGATGTGTCACTGTGACTGATGCAGTGTGATGCATTGTGATGTCATGGTAACTGATGCAGTGATGTGTCACTGTGACTGATGCAGTGTGATGCATTGTGATGTCATGGTGACTGATGCAGTGATGTGTCACTGTGACTGATGCATTGTGATGTCATGGTGACTGATGCAGTGATGTGTCACTGTGACTGATGCATTGTGATGTAATGGTGACTGATGCATTGTGATGTCATGGTGACTGATGCAGTGATGTGTCACTGTGACTGATGCATTGTGATGTCATGGTGACTGATGCATTGTGATGTCATGGTCACTGATGCAGTGATGTGTCACTGTGACTGATGCAGTGTGATGGGGTTATGGTGACTGACACAGTGGTTTGTTGCAGAACCTGATGTTACAAGAGAACACGCCTGGCAAAGATGGACTGGAGTATGTCCTGAAGTGCCACGTATCATGTGACATCATCCCCAGAAACAGATCCATTCCACATTATGAAATACCATTCCTCTTCTATAATGGTGAGTACCAGACTGGTTTCAGGACATCTTCAAGGTAAAATACAACTACAAATGCAAGATAGAAAAAACATTTATTCTACATACATACACAACAATCTTCATGCAAATACACACTTTTCTCCGTCACAGTGACATGTCCACATTCTCATACCCCAAAATGTGACCATTTGACTGTCCACTTAAGGGATTCATGTCTGTATCCTCATGACTCCTCTGTATTCATAAACATAAACTAAACTTTCCAGGGAGCTCTACATTGCCACAGAGTCCATCCTAGATTTAATCATGTGTCCTTCATCCCAGTTTACTACATGACCATTCTGATGTGACTTTGGTTATTTGAATGTGTCACACCTACATTAACATGCCTCAAACCACGAAAATGTATTTATCAGAAACTATAGGCATTTCATTTCTTTCACAAACTCAATCTGCAGAGAAAATGTTTCATACTTTTGTAAACTTACTTTCGAGAAAAGCCAGTCACAAAACTTTGTTGAAAATGTAGCAACACAAACTCACAGACACTACATGTCTAGGGTGTTCAAACAGTGGTGTTTTTCATCTTCTTCCAGCAAGGAAGATATGTTTCTTCAACAATAGTTAATTAAAGTGCAGTTGCATGTAAGAGTTGGCTGGTGTAGTGCCGGTGTTGCTGCAACTGTAGCATGTCTACAGGTCAGTTATTCCATCTGAGATTGACCAGCTGTACATTGTCAGCCAAGATTGTGCAAACTGATGATACAGGGCTAGAGAAAAACAACTGGAGAACATCAAATTGTGAGAGGTTTGAAGATGTGTCATTCGTTGTGTTATGCTGCAGTCCATATTCCAGATATATGGGACCATTGAAGATCCCGGGGTAGAATAGGTCTTCGGCAACCCATGCTTGCCGTAAAGGGTGACTATGCTTGTCGTAAAAGGCGACTAACGGGATCGGGTGGTCAGGCTCGCTGACTTGGTTGATGCATGTCATCGATCCCAATGGCGTGGATTGATGCTCATGATATTAATCACTGGATTGTCTGGTCCAGACTCGATTATTTACAGACCGCCGTCATATAGCTGTAATATTGCTGAGTGCGGCGTTAAACAACAAACCAACCAACCAACCAGCTGTATGGCGGAGTTCTGTAAATAATGGAGCCTGGACCAGACAAACCTGGGGATGATATGATGACCACCACAGAACATCATGTAAGTGACCAAGTGACCAAGGCTGACAACCCCCTGTCCACTATTGACGCCTCCAATGAAGATGTCCTGACTCCCTTCCAGGCCTCTGATGGTACTTATCAGCAGTTGTCGTTGTTATAACTTACCACACACTGTCACCAGCCACCAATCAGTTAATAAATCAGTTATAGCACAAACGAGGCAGTAGATAGCACCTCACAACCTGCATAACACACAGTTCCAGTGCATCCACAGGGAACACAACTGATGTGATTCACAACACACAATAAAGATCCAGCAACATCACGTCCTGTTACTACATTTCATCATTCTAGCATTCCCTTTTCGATATTGGCTGAGAGAATACCCAATACGTCATTCAAGATGGCAGTTCTGTTATCCTACACCGTCTTTTACAGAATTTTCTCCTGATGTATGACTTCAGTTATCCGTTCCTTTCTGTTGGACCACAGTTATCTGCCCTTTTTTTGTTGGACTTCAGTTTCCCGCACCTTTCTGTCAGACCTCACTTATCTGCCTGTATATGCAGGACCACAGTTATCTGCCCTTTTTTTGGACCTCAGTTATCTGTCCCTATCTGTTGGACCACGGTTATCTGCCCTTTCTTGGACTTCAGTTATCTGCCCCTTTCTGTCGTACACCAAGACTCTGAAGCAGCTCCTCCACTGACTTGCATGCCTTGTACTTACACTTGGCCTTTGTCACCACCGCCACCTTCCTGAAATGGCATCGCAACAAGTTCAGCAGTTTTAATGGACTATATTTTGACCTAGCATGCATGCTAAGAGAGTGTGGTTGTTTTTACATGTTTTTAACACGAGTGGTAAAATGCAATCCATTTGAATCTGTGTTGAACTCTAGAAACTCCATATACAAGATGATGTATCTTTATTGAAGATGATATATCTTTATTGTCCTAGCAGAATCTTTTTTGGCAGTCTGATTTGATGTCAACACGCGGTTGTCTTGAACAATGGATAAGTCCGTATATTTTCCATGGCCCTGTGGACTTAGGATTTAAAACAATTTCAGTGTATTATGATGGCATCTTGTGATCATAAAAAGCTGTCAAACATCCTGTGAGGAAACACTGAGGGGGAGCGTCTCGTATATCACCCCTACTGGATTTAACGGATAAGTGAGTGAATGTTGTTGCAAGTGGCCTGTAAATATTGGAGTCTGAACCAGGCTGACAGTATGAACAACCCTCCATGTCACTGAGGCACAGGAACTACAATAACACAGGTCACAGATCGTAACCACACAATCTTCATCCTCTGTCACCATTCACTCACTATTCCTGCCTATAGCTGGAGAGTAATTGTGGAATTAACCAGACACTGCCCACGGATATGTTGAGTCAGTGGGATGCAGTGTTGTGTAACATGTTGTAGAGAAGGAAACAAGTCGTACTCACCCTGTCAAGTGCCAGGCATTGAAGGTGACCGCTCCTTTTGCTGACTGGTAGCCACTTGAACAGGGCGTACAGGAGTTGTCTGCCCTTACAGTCACAACCATCAGGTGACCACGTCTCATTTCGGGGGGAGCTGGGATGGTGATTGTCACAGCACTGTTGATGACAGCCTGTGACTCTAGGAGCTTGAAATAAATTATGGGGCCAACGGCTAGCAGATTTTCGACATAACGGTCCATGGACTTGATCTTTGCCAGCAGGCTGTGCTTGATGCGAAGGACCTGATTAAAGATCCAATGTTTATCATATTTTCAAGTGAAAACACATCAATATCACATTTTGATGAAGTAGATATTTTGATGGAGTAGATATTTTGATGGAGGTAGATATCTAACATTTGATGTTTGTCAATTATGAAAAAAGATGAGATAAAATTCCCTGACTTATCTGAGCCAAAATACTTTCAAAACAGTAACTTCAAACATCCATTCAAAAATAAAAGTGTTTTGATAATAGTTACCAGGGAGTTACATACGCGTTTTACACTATCGTGTTTAATGTAAAAAGATCTGTAATATGCAAAAATAAATCCAGATTGTCAGTTTTCTGGTTTAGTAGTGAGTGAGTTGGGTTGAACGCCGCTTTTAACAATATTTCAGTTATATCGCGGCGTGTCCGCTTAATGTGGGAGGAAAGCCGAAGTGATGCAGGTCTCAGACGTTTACCACTTCAGTGAAACCCACGAGCACGGGTATGGTGCTGACAAACCTGGAAACATAATCGGGGCAAACCGGGAATCGAACCCACAATCATAGGTTTCTGGCATGTCCAAGGGATGCAACTCTGCACAGCAAATCGTGGCCCCTTAGATGACTGGGCCACACGTGCCCCCTCTGGTTTTAGTAACAGGGACTCAAGGTCTATGGTTGTTAGGGGGTACTCATTGGTCAGGGGGCGTTTGATACAGTAAACATGGTAAGTGTGAATGGTGTGGACAAACCTGAAGTGTAGCATGTACCGTGTTGATGAAGGCATTGGTGGGAGCAGTGACCTGTATGCGGCTGTCGAAGCTGGAGACATAGGAGCCTCCGGACTGCGTGATGGTGAATGTCTCGGGCTGACTGTACTCCAGGCCATAATTCTCCACAGTCGCATCCTGACTCAGTCGCCACACCCCAGTCTGGGTTTTCTGTATCGTGCGGTCATCAGAGAATCTAGAACACATACAACGTCATTGGTATGCAGGGCAATGTGTGACAAAAGGCCAGTAATCAGTGAATTATAAGATACAGTAAATCCAATTCCAGGGCAGAGTTGTTCCCTGACACTGTGGATCGTTGATGTAATACAGCTGCAATATTACTGACCCGGACTTGACAGATAGACCAGTCTATTTGTAATTGTATTGAGTGAGAGAATGGCTATTGTCTTAGGCCAGTATGTACCAGCTATTTCAGCAGCCTGTAAATAACCAAGTCTAGCCTTACAAAGAATTTTGGTGAAAAATACACAAATGGTTCAGTCACAAAAATCTTCTGTGGTAGTCCCACAAGAGAGCAGTGGTCCCACTGAGCAGCCATTGAGACCTCCATATCCACACTGTAGTTCTCCCTAAACATATACAGAATCTGGAGATTAAATGTTTGATTGTGCTATAACTGTTGACTGTATGTAATAAGATTAACTTTTCTGTACAGAGATCACTATGGATTAATTATGGGTATACAAATTTTAGGGTAAAAAGCCTAAAGAGTCCACAATGTTGTACTCTACTGACCTCTTCCCTATGGTGTTGTTGGCAATGACAGGATGCAGTAGCTGCTTGTTGAGCATCATCTCGAGCTGGTTGCAGACACCCAGCAGCGTGTAGTCGGTCACCTGTGGCATCAGGTCACCGAGTGGTGGCTCAGTCCGGGCCACGCCTGAGTCGGGAGACTTGCCAATCTTTGTCAGGTTTGGCTCACTGCGATAGGTCCTGATCGATGTCCTGGAATCCAGACTCATACTGTCTTCCTCAAGAAACAGTGTGCTGAGTTCCTTAGTCTGATATTCCAAGGCTGACTTCTTCCCCTTTGTCTGGTATTCCTTGGCTGACATCCTCCCCATGAGCGTTTCACTTCTAGACCTTCTGTTACCTTTCGGTGGAGGCTTGGAAAAATTATGACCGAGACTCTTTGAACCATCTCTTGGGATGGGTCTTCTTGTCAAAGGTCTTGATGATCTGAAAGTATTTGACTTTGAATTCTCATCTGTTACAGGGTCTTTCTTTTTGAAAATTCCAAACAGCCTCTTTGACTCTTTCTCTGGCTGAACATTCTTGGCCATGTTCTTGACATGAACAATGGTGTTGCCCTTGATATTAAACTTGTGCAGGTTCTCCAACTTGTACATGTTGTCAGGCAAGGCGTTGATCTTGTTATAGCTGAGGTCAAGGGTTTGGAGTTTGGTCAGCTGGACAATCTGGGGGTTGATGTCATAGATCTTATTTTGCTCCATACGCAGGTACTTCAGATGAGTGAGGTCAAAAATACCCTGGGGAAGAGACTCCAGTTTGTTGTGAGCAGCATTCAGGCAGATCAGGTTCTTCATGCGTGACACTGAGAAACTGGTGAAGTCATTGCTGGAGATGTTAAGATATTGCAGGTTATCAAATTTGTCGGGGATGGTTGTGAGCTTGTTGCCCTGGACATGGAGCACTCGGAGTGCTTGCAGTCGAGTCAGTTCATTGGGAAGAACAGTGAGTCTGTTTTTGGAGATGTTAAGGAACTTGAGATGTCTCATTCGTGTAACCATGGTGTTGAGTGAGGTGAACTGGTTGAGGCTGATGTTGAGTTCCCTGAGTTGCTTCAAGGAGTCAAAATCTGGTGGGAGAGCAGCGAGCCTGTTCTGAGAGAGGTTGAGGACATGGAGGGAGGACAGTTTGCATACCGGGACCGGGACCTGGTCCAGGAGGTTGTTGGCCAGGTTCAGGAACAGTAGCTTGCTGAGACTCTGGATGGAGAAGGGCAGATACCACAGCTTATTCTGGTGCAAGTCCAGGTGTTTCAGGTTGGTCAGTAGGCCCACTTCATGGGGAATCTGCTCTAAATCGTTCTCTCCAATCTGGAGGACTTTCAGGAGATGCAGCGAACCTCGATAAAAAACAGTGTTAATTAACCAATCCTGGGAAAAAATATGTAGTCCATTTTCCGTACACAGTGCAACTTTTTAAGTATAATAAGTTTGGAAACTTCACTACATTTCAGTTGGGGATGTCCTGTAATTATGACAATATTCCGTAACAATGATTCATTAATCAGGAATCCAGTTTCACTTATAAGATTTATCTTATTTCTTCAGTCTGATTCAATAGTGGTTTGAGTGGTTTCAGTCATATTTTGTTAGGTTATTTTTCATAGTACCTGATAAATCATTTGAGGCAATGGTAGCATAGAGGAAAATATTTCAACATGCCAAAGACCCAGGGTTAATTCCCAATAAGTTTACAGTTGTGCCATTTCCATTGCTGTGAAATTGTATAACATTGTCAAATGTGGCATATTACTGCCTTCATAAATACATTACATCAAGGATCTCAGACCTGAAAGGATGTGGTTGCTTTGAACGTAATTGCAACTTACATACACTTTTGGGCAGCGATGACAGCCTGTTCTTGGTGAGGTTGAGCTCGGTCAGATGTTTACAGTTGATAAGTGTCTGTGGTAGAGATGTGATGAGGTTGTTCTGGAGCTGGAGGAGCCGTAGACCTCGGAGATAGGACAGCATGACCGGGAGCTGCTCCAGCTTGTTGTGGGACAGCTTGAGGACCTCGATCCTGGTGAACTGGAACACCTCGGGGGGCACCACGGACAAGTTCCGGTTGTGCAGGTCCAGCTCCACATAGCCTTTTGAGTTGGTCACCACGCGCAGGCGGATACGTGGTTTGCGAGGCAAGGTGGATGCATGATCGAGCCAGGCGTCCACAGTAGCTTTGCTCATGATGCTGTCTGAAAAACATATTGTTCAATGGTTCAGAATTTTTTAATAATTTTTATTGGAAAAGTTGAAATATGTTCAGTTTTGAGAAGAGAAGCACCTTACTCTAAATATAGACCTTTTCATCTGCCTTAGGGACTTGCCATGTATTCAAGCCTGAGATTAAGGGTGGGGGAGGGGGTGGGGTGTGCATCGTGTCATGAAAAAGCGACACAGCGAAAGAAGGGGGTTGGTTCACCAAAACTCATCATTCCAGTGGGGTGTGTGTGCAAAGATAACAGTTCTATTTTTTTATATGGAAAAAATTATACATTTGATCATTATATAGGGACTGGTCATTTATTATAGAAGAGGAGTAGGTTGGTGTCATGAAATGTTTGTGCTTGTATTGGGGGTGGAGGTGGGGGGTCATGAAAATGTTACATAAAATGGAGGAGGGGTTGGCAGAATTTGATATAGTCCTAAGACCAATCTCACACCCCTTATGATAAATGACCAGGTCCTTATTTCATATAAGTGTCTCCCCTTCCTGTTAAATCTACCAGCCCTTTCAGCTGGAATCATGAAGAGCTATTGCTGATCTGTATTGTTAGTGACTGAAATAACCATTCTTGTTTAATATGACCGGTTAGTGTTATATAATCAGCACTGAGACACTCCTCTCATATGTCATTTGCTGCTGTAGTTGGTTGGGTTAAAACTACACACTGCTTACCTTGGGAGAGAAAGGGTAACTAAATCTAAATGTATTGGGGAAGTTGATGTTACCGTATAAGACGTAATAAGCGCCCAGGGCGCTCTCAAAATTAGAAATAGGGAGCTCTTATTAGGATATAATTTTGGTGAAAGAGTTGAAAGATCGTAAATTTCGTGGTTTATGCTGACAGCCTGAAATGATACAAAAGTCTGTGCGTATTGTACATGACAGATATATTTTTCCAGAATTTAACTGCCCGTAATTATGGTTGCATATAACACACGAGTGAGTATTATACACGAATAAATAAGTCTTGTGTACATTAATCAATTGGAAGGGTGCTAGTTGGGATTGTTCACTAGCCAAAATATTAGCAAACATCACCGTGGGTGCTTATTAGAGCGGGGCGCTTATTACATCGAATACGGTAATTAAAATCTGGTACTCTATTCACCTAACAGTGAATGGATACCCAGTCGGAAGAGGTTGTTAACCTTCCAGCACCTAACAGGTAGCTTTGGCTGTATGCTTCTCAGGGAGCAGAGAATGATTGTTAAGAGCAAACTGATCCAGTGACTCTAATAATAGTGCTTTGAGCATGCCTTTGTGGTGTGGAAATATGCTCAATATAAATGTATTATTATTATTATTATTATTATCATAGCTAGCAACAATACTATATATAGGGAATGATGTAGAGGTAGAATGACAACAAGGTGTTGTATTTCAGATGCCAAGAAGCAGTCCCAGATGGCGGCGCTGTCGAAGGAGCGGGACAACCTGCAGTCAACCATCAGAGCCTACAAGTCTATGTTCGAGACCCAGCAGCAGCTCGTCAGTGAACTCCGGAGTAAGTCTAGCATGATAATGTCATTTTGTCCTAGCAGTGTAGAATGAGGGCTTATGTCCTAGCAGTAGTGTAGAATGAAGGCTTATGTCCTAGCAGTAGTGTAGAATGAGGGCTTATATCCTGGCAGTAGTGTAGAATGAAGGCTTATGTCCTAGCAGTAGTGTAGAATGAGGGCTGATATCCTAGCAGTAGTGTAGAATGAGGGCTGATATCCTAGCAGTAGTGTAGAATGAGGGCTGATATCCTAGCAGTAGTGTAGAATGAGGGCTTATATCCTGGCAGTAGTGTTGAATGAGGGCTTATGTCCTAGCAGTAGTGTGGAATGAGGGCTGATATCCTAGCAGTAGTGTAGAATGAGGGCTTATGTCCTAGCAGTAGTGTAGAATGAAGGCTTATGTCCTAGCAGTAGTGTAGAATGAGGGCTGATATCCTAGCAGTAGTGTAGAATGAGGGCTGATATCCTAGCAGTAGTGTAGAATGAGGGCTTATGTCCTAGCAGTAGTGTAGAATGAGGGCTTATGTCCTAGCAGTAGTGTAGAATGAGGGCTTATATCCTAGCAGTAGTGTAGAATAAGGTTTTATATCCTAGCAGTAGTGTAGAATGAGGGTTTATATCCTTGCAGTAATGTAGAATGAAGGCTTATCTCTTTGCAGTATGTAATGAATAATTTAGTGTAGTATGAATACTTCAGTGAAGACTGAAAATCTACCACTATTGCAATATTCTCACGTTCTGTAGAGGAGAGTAAGGATATGAGGGTAAATGTTGAGTCTAAACTTCTAGTTATTACTGCTTTGTTTAGCTGACCAGCTGTAGGTGTTGAGCTGACAAGCAATCAGTGACTGATAACATCTTGATTAGAATGGTCGATGTCCCGCCAGAACACACGGCTACTCGCTGATCTTACAGGCTGCTGGTAAAACATCATGACAGCGTGCTTATGTTCTCTCTAGTACTGCTCTGTGACACGTGAAGTTGGATTGAGAAAATATGAACTGATTTCAGAATATATTTGGTTTCATTTAATGATGGTTCAGCCAGAGACCATTCCTACACTTCCTGCGAGTCTGTTGTTTATGAATGTTATTCCTTGCCTTCCAGTCTCAGTTCTTGAAGCTACAAGGGAGGAACAAAACATTCGGGGTGAACTCCGCAAACAAAACATTCCTGCATCCCAGCTTCAAGATGTAAGTTTGATAATCTGAGTCAATGAGTATGGTTTTTATGCCGCTTTTAGCAACATTTTAGCAATATTCCAGCAACATTCCAGCAGGGGACACCAGAAATAGGCTTCACACATTGTACCCATGTGGAGAATCAAACCCAGGTCTTCGGCACGATGAGCGAACGCTTTAACCACTAGGCTACCCCAGGGCCACTTGGAATAAGGTCCCAATATCTAAATGTATATATATTGTTTACATTTCGGTGTCAAAAGCATGACATTTTGTATAAATTTAAGCGATGGTGTGTTTCAGATGGGTGTGGTAGACAAACTTGTGGCAGCCCGTGTTAAAGAGAGGGAGCAACTGCTGAAAGTTCCAAGACGGCTCTGTGGCCTGCCCCCAGCACCCAAGGACCATGAGGTCTTAGGAAAAGTAAGTTTCATAGGTTTGTGCATTAATGAGGTGGTTTGTCACCATTTGCTATAATATACTCGTCGCCAAAAGAAACAACATATAGAGAAGTATGTACGTTAAGAAGAGATGTTTCCAATGTGTTCCAAATAATGACAGAACTAACAATCAGTCAAGTGTTACCACAGAGTGTCTTTATTCTTATCACGATATGCTGCGTGTGATTTTCTAACTTTACACACTAATCCTGCTAGAAACAAATGGTGCATCTCGAGTCATGGGTCTGTGTCGTCACATGTGATGCGTCAATGTTCGTTGATTCTCACAACATACCCGTGTGTTCGTTTGTGCGTCAAACCAATCTAATATCTTTTGACTATGAGTAATTTTTCATATACGAACCAACATGTAAGGTATTTGCGTTTCTTTTGTCAGTGAGTATATATCAGTTTTACCACATTGTGTTATCTTTATGTTTAACACTTGGATACCCTTGAGACCTGTGAAGATCCGGGGTAGAATAGGTCTTCAGCAAACCATGCTTGCCGTAAAAGGTGACTATGCTTGTCGTAAAAGGCAACTAACAGGATTGGGTGGTCAGGCTATCTGACTTGGTTCATGCATGTCATCCATCCCAATTGTGCGGATCGATGCTCATGATATATATCACTGGATTGTCTGGTGCAGACTCGATTATTTACAGACCGCCGTCATATAGCTGGAATATTGCTGAGTGTGGCGTTAAACAACAAACCAACAACAACAAATGGATACCCTTGATTAAGGTGCTGACAGACAAGCAGATCCTCACATCTAAGGGATGCAACTCTGCTTGTCACCAGTAACCCCAATGTTGTATGTGAGAGTATTAGAGGCTCTGTGGAGGTTGTTAACTGTTGTGTTGTTGTTACAGATAGCACACCTGGGTCGGGTTGAAGATAACGACATTGCACGTGTCATGTCATGGCATATGTCAGCTGACATGGACTGTGTCGTCACTCTCTCCACAAAGAAGGTATGTTAAGATCAGAAGGTGGATAAGATAGGACTTATCCCAAGGGAAGTTCATATTGCACTGTTGATTAGCACTAAAATATATAAAAAAGACAGTATATGATGTTGCTCTCAAACTACTAACTGTAATTACTGTAATCGTTGTAATATGTGCCCTCCTTATAATGGCTCCACTGTTTGTAATACTGAGCTACAAGACACCAACCCAGCTCAATAATTCAATCCAATACAATAATATTTAGGACATATAAAAATGACCCAAGTGCACTTGTAGGTGATATTAGTTAGTGTATGTTAACCACTGTATTGAGGTTCAGGGGGAAAAGGTTTGTTTACCAGTCTGGAAACATCATGTGACATAACTCCTTTTTTTTGTTTTTTTGTTTGTTGTTTAACGCCACACTCAACAATATTCCAGCTATATGACGGCGGTCTGTAAAATAATCGAGTCTGGACCAGACAATCCAGTGATTGACATCATGAGCATTGATCAACGCAATTAGGATCGCTCCAGTTAGCGAGCCTGACCACCCGATCCCGTTAGTCGCCTTTTACGACAAACATAGTCGCCTTTTACGGCAAGTATGGGTTGCTGAAGACCTATTCTAACCCGGAATCTTCACGGGTCACATAACTCCTAGACAACAGCCTAATGCACTCCATATTTTGACACTGACCTGGTACATGCCAGGGTTCTAGGTGTGTTTACAGCAGTGTATGTTTTGTTTGTTGTTTATCGCCACACTCAGCAATATTCAAGCTCTGTGACAGCAGTCTGTAAATAATCGAGTCTGGACCAGACAATCCAGTGATTGATATCATGAGCATCGATCCACGCAATTGCAATACGATGACATACAACCCAGTCAGTATGCCTGACCACCCGATCCCTTTTTACGGTAAGCATGGGTTGCTGAAGACCTATTTTACCACGGATCTTCATGGATCACTTCAGTGTATGAATATATCTAGTTTATGCAGTTGTAGTGCTTCCAAATACACTGAACATGATGTCTAGCTTGACAACTGTGTTTCCTCTCCAGGCCAAGGAGATCTATCACCAGACCAACGGGAAGCAGCAGGTGCTCCCCCTGGACTCCATCTACAGGAAGAACCTGCCAGACTGGGGCAAGTGAGTACACATCTAGTACTGGGAGGGTTGGTTGGTTGGTTGGTTGGTTTGTTGTTTAACGCTGCACTCAGCAATATTCCAGCTATATGACAGCGGTCTGTAAATAATCGAGTCTGGACCAGACAATCCAGTGATATCATGAGCATCCATCCAGGCAATTGGGATTGATGACATGCATCAACCAAGTCAGCGAGTCTGACCACCCGATCCTGTTAGTCGCCTTTTACGAAAGGCATAGTCACCTTTTACGGCAAGCATGGGTTGCTGAAGACCAATTCTACCCTGGAATCTTCGCTGGGAGGGAGTAAATATTGTTTTTTATAACCTACGAGGGCAAACATATCGGGGTTCATAAATATCATATGTGCCCTAGGGTCATATCAAGTGTTGTTTCTGTCATCCGGACGGCATTGTTGACGTCATTCGAATCTTATTGTGACTTGAGGTTGGAATGACGTCACACTAGAAACGATGTCATAGCTGAAGATTGTTGACGTCATTCGACATATTGTGGTTCCGATGCTGCTGCGACTTTCTGTCCTTGTAGGTAAACACCAAAATTCATCTCTGTATGTAGACATCTTCTTTCAGTAATAAATAGAGCATTATATTCTTTTTCATGTCATACTATGTTTATTTCTGGAATTTAGACACTCGTGTCGGAAACATACTATGACACTCATATAATATCCTTTATATGCTTCAGTCAGTGTCTTAACAATTGGCTGAAGGCATGAACAATGGCCATGTGGTCGGATGTGATGACATGCAATCAGGCAGGTCAGACACTGTGAGCATCCAGTCCCATGTTATCATGCACAAGAGTTCCCATGGACATCCCAAAGTAAACCCATTCCAATTCTGTTTAACTGATTTTCCTGTCAATAAATAAATTGCAAGCAAATCCATAGCATTTGATTGGCTGACCAAGCAGTTTTTATTTGTTTATGTTTCCATAAGCTAAAAAGAATTAGGCCACGCCCACTACAGTTTCTTGATTAACTGATGTTAGAATGGGCTGGGTTTGTGTTGCATTATTGCTCTGAACAATGCCACTGATTTCATATCGCTTTTAAATAAGTGACTTGTATTTGTGTTTATGGAGTTATAAACGTAACAAACAGGTGTGCAAACTGTGTAAACCCGCATAAATTGCGGGTTTACACAGTTTGCATAAAAAGCTCCAGATATTTATGTATTTATATTAATATTAGTATTTCAATATTTCACTTTTTTTTTTATGACCTATAACAGAATTAGAAAAATAGGTCTGGCTTAACATATGAACAATATCAACTTTCTCCATAGCACATACAGTACCATTATGATAGTGTCGAGATTCAGTACTCCCATTCAATTTAAGCCAGAACCTGGGTAACAGCAAGCTGCCTTTGTTGCCATGACGCACTGTGCAGAGCAGCATCCCTGGGTGTGCTGGGATCCACTGATCGTCAGGTTCAAATCCTAGAATTGCACTGATTATGATCCTTGGTTTGTCTGCACCATTCTCTTGCGTGTAACTGTCTACAACCTGTGTTTGTTTGGTCAAACCTCCCACATTTAACTGACAGATAGCTGTATAACTGAAATACTGTTCAAACACTTGATTTTATACATACTATTTCCTCCAGTGGTGCAATCTCATTAAAATCAGACCTCAGTTCTCGCTACCGCTAAACAAAGATCTGAGGACATCCCGTCACGGGTCACGTCAGAACGACCTTTCATCCGACTAATCAGAGCCTCACTTACCAGATTATGAAAGTGACAGTCGGAATGTGATTTCTGATCATGCAGTCTCGAAAACTTTAACTCCGAATGATAGTTACGGGTTAACGACTGTATCCAAACAATCTAGACCATCTATTAGCCATTCCAGAATGTTCTTTTGTTCAGGTTTCAAATTTGTAATCGAGAATTTGTCAAAATATGTTTCGAAGCGTAGTCGCCAATTTGAAATTAGTGCTGTAAAGCACGAGAAAGCTGCCTTCTGATTGGTCATTCCATTGGTCGGTCAAAGTTCGCGTAAGGTCGGTCTGACGTGACCCGTAATGGGATGTCCTCAGATCTTTGTTTAGCGGTAGCGAGAACTAAGATCTGATTTTAATGAGATTGTCCAGTGGTCAGAATGTGCTTGGATCTGAGCAGAGATTGTGGAGTTTCAAGTTACAAAATGACATTTCAATAACAGGCTCAGTGCTGTCCTTATGCAGAGAGGGCTAGGGATAGCGGGGATCATATTACCAAGCAAAAAACACTGTGTAACAAAGTTTTCAAGCAGTTGGGATATAGAGAATCTCACCCGAGTATCTTTTGATATCAAATATATCAACACGAGTTGATAAAAGTGGGAAAACTACGAGGCTTGCCGAGGATTTTTTTCCACTTTTATCAACGAGTGTTGATATATTTGATATCAAAAGACACTCGGGTGAGATTCTCTATATCATCCAACATCATTCTTCCAACGTTTTCAGTTTGTAGAAAGTAATAAGCAGTGTCTTAAGTGTAAAAGGTACTGCTAACAGCTTCAGTAGCAGAGCCATTAGTGCATTAGCCATGTCATTTGATTGTGACGTCATGGTAACCAATGACGTCACAATGGCCTGCAAAGCATTGTGATGCAATTTCATTGCAGCCATATCTACTGTATAGATATCGTTTGATCTCACCCAAGCGATATCTCCTGTTGAGCCAGTTTTGGATGATAAATTGCCTTTCAACAACAATCACTCACTAGAACTCTTGACCACCCTGTTATTATTCCACCTTAAGAAGCATTGTGAGAGACTAGTTGTTTGTGTATAGCTGTTAATTAGGCTGCCAGAATGTGCTCATATTGGTTAAAGAAGAGAGTCTATTGTGAACACCTGAATATTGAGAAATCTTTGCATGTGGTCAATATTGCATGGGAATATCACAAACATATGGTATTAATGACATCAAAATAAATTAATATGGAACCACATACATGAATTTTCAAAGAAAATATTTGTGCTCAGTAGAGTTGTTAGAGAAAAGACAGGCCCTTGTTTGTAAAGTGGAAGTATTGGAATATTAAGTGTAGCTGTACAATAATCAAGGTAGTTTATCAGAATTACTGACAACTTGATTATAAGCCATGTGTTGGGGTTGGTGAATGAGTGAGTGAGTATGGTTTTACACCACTTTGAGCAATATTCCAGCAATATCACGGCGGGGGACACCAGAAATGGGCTTCACACATTGTACCTACCCATGTCAGGAATCGAATCCGGGTCTTCGGCGTAACGAGCAAATGCTTTAACCACTAGGCTAGTTGTGGTTGGTATCTGACTACCGGTACTTGAGAGCTGGATAGGACTGAATTAATCAATATGTGTATGTCCTAGGGCTGGGACAGGTAACTCGGGTACCCACAGGTTTACCCGGATCCGTGGTTATTCTTGTTATATATTATTTCATGACAAAAAAATCACCATAACTACATGGTTATACAAGTAACTGATGTTTGTATTCATGCCTATGAACGCATTCCTTATGACTTAAATATGTTTGAATAAAGATAAAACTTTAGTCAACTTTAGTGTATATGCATGACCAGATGGTTCTAAATACAGTTTGTTCGAGCTACTGTCAAACTCTTCTTAATCGGATAGTTTGTACCTATCTCTTGAAACCAACAGCGGGTACCCGGGTAGGGTCGGGTAATAGAGGTGTGGGTATCCTGGTAGTAAATTTGGACTCGTCCCAGCCCTAGTATGTCCACAAAGATTGTCAATACACTTTCTGTCTGCCAAGAGAGGACTTCTTTAATGCTTAATCATAGACAGCAGAACTGTACAGCTATTTCCCCAGTGATCCCAACAATCAGCATACCTGGTACTGCTTCTGAGTGGCTGCACCCACATTGAATGTGTTTGCAGGGATGTTAAATGCCCCAGACCCCACTAGACTTTTCCTCTTTTTTCGTGAAAACCTGCTCACATCCCTATGTTTGTGTGTGTGAAATTCCATATTCCCCAAGGCAAGGGAGTTAACGAGCTTTAAAAGTTTAGTTTCAACTCTTGTCGAACTAGGATGGTATTTCTGGGTCCATATCGTAGAGCCAGCAGTGTTTTTTACGAGTTATGTCCCTTCTATATCCATCCTATGAACCAATCAGATTTCTGATTTCATATCACTTGTTATTGTGATCAGCAATCCACACTGTCAGGGTATGATGACACCAATCAACCAAGTCGCCAAGCGTGACCACCTGATCCGTTTGGTTGTCTCTTACAACCAGCATAGGTTGCTTGGGTCCGGGTCTAACCCAGAATCACTACGGGGTAAACGTGGTACTACTCACCGCCAGTCTTTGGTGTTAACCTGTAGTGTCCTGTCTGTGTTGTCTTTACTAGTCTATCAATGGCCGCTCCCCTCTAGCTCCGTGGCCCAACTGATGATCCTCGTCATCAGCTTCAGGGATGTTATAACCATGGTTTCAGCCAAACTGACCTGCTTGATTACTGGCCTCATTATTTATTGATGGCTGCTTGATTAAAAGTCAGCCATGGATTGGCCTTGTAATTATTGATTGAGTGATGCCTCATTATCATGGAAGAGCAAGCTGGTGGCGTGTTTTTTTAATGTGTTATTGTGTTTAGTGTAATTTCTTGATAGAGTTTATTAATGATGAAATCTAAATGGTCAACAATTCACTGAAAGCTATTGTGTTGTTTGAGCTATGGTTTGGCATTTAATATATACTACTTAAAAGAAGTTAAAGAACACCCAATGTTTTCTATGACTATAGTTAATCTGTCATTAACTATAGTCATATGAAAAAATCAGGTGTTCTTTAACTTCTTTTGAGTAGTATATCTGAATTATATTTTACTGATGAATGCATTTACGACCACAGGATCTAAGGGTTTTCATTTGTGTGTGTCTTCAATCTTTGTGTTTTGATGTTTGAAGTATTATTAACTGAAATATCGTTGTTTTATTTCTATAGTTCAAACTAAATGTTACAATTTTTGGAATCAACATTTTTTATCAATGCTTCACATTTTTATTTAATGAGAATTTATCTTTGAAGATACCAATAATATTAACTGCAGGTTCTGAAGAAGATCAAATAATGAATGTAAACATAAGAAAACATACAAGTTTGTGGATGACAATGTTTGGTTTATTGCATAAAGGGATTTTTTGATGTAGGGTCTTACACCGTTATCAAACTGGAGAGAATAGTAGCATCTAGGAAAATATGCCTTGAGCATGATTTAGACTGGTACATGACTGGTTTTGATAAGCGTGAATGGTATACTTCTATACATCAGCCTGGAACCATCACAATGATCCCGCAATCAAACAAGAATCCATGGAGTGGAATCACTTCTGGTCTCCCCAAACCAGTGGGGAACAACGAATGGTGAATGGTATGCAAACTTTGAAAATATTGAAAAGATTGTTTTGCAAATCTGTCAAAGAGAAGCATCAGGCAGATTTGATGTGGTACTCTCCTCTGATGCATTTTGCTTACACTTGTATAACTATGGTACACAACATGAGAGAGAAGGTAGGGGTCATCTCAAAAACAAAACCGGGACGTAAAAGTTTATTAGACAATGTGATAAGAGGACGATAAGGCATACAGTGTACAAGCTCTACGAGCAGAAGGTACCCCCAATTTGTTGTAGAATTCGGGAGGAAATAATAGACTATTAATGTTTCCCGGACTACATTAGTTATTTCTGTCCAAGAGATGGGGTTTCGATAGACTGCACATGGCGATGACCGAGCAGTTTTCAGGGGAAAATATTCTGTCCTGTCTATGAAGTCACATTATCTCGGTCCCATTCGTAAATATCACGGTCAGGGCTTCCAGACCACTTAACTTGATGAAACCTGGGTGAATAAGAATCATTCCACTGAGTACATGTGGCTACCATCAGATGGACAAAAAGCACTGATGGTACCATCAGGTAAAGGTTATCGTGTCATTGTTTTGCATGCCAGAACCCATCATTTAGGGTTATTGGTGGATGTGAGCTATTTTTTGAGGCGAAAAAGAAATCTGGTGATTACCAAAAGAAAATGAATAGTGCAGTGTTCATAGACTGGTTAGAACATCAGCTACAGCCCAATCTAAACAACCCCAGTGTCATTGTCATAGATAACACTAGTGATCATAACGGCTGGGAACCAGATACCGCCAACCATGAGTAGTCTGAAGGCGACCATGCAGGAATATCTGACAACTTGCAATGTCGACTTCAGACCATCTGAAACGAAAGTTCAACTCATGGAGAAACATCCTTCTGAATAAGAAACCAGCAAAGTACAAGACATGTGCTGGCGGCACGACACGGTCACGCCAGTATGTGATGACAGACGACTGATGACCTGTTTGTCTTTCAGGCCGCTGCCCCACACGAGGTTCCGCCCCAGCTGGACTCCGCCCGGCAACCCTGTGTATGCCCGAGATATGCTGCTGTTTCCGCAGGATCAGGAAAACTGCAGAATAGGTGAGATTCTGGACAGACCCAGTTATTGCTCCTGGAAATCTTGAGTTTATACTATTCATTGTCTTTGATGTAAGCAACCGATCTAAGTGGGTGCCATGACTACATTGCTGTGTGAGGCAATCCGAAATTGTCTATCATACTAGGCGCTGAGATGTGTGTTATGTGAGGCGCTGTGATTTGTGTCATGTGAGGTGCTGAGATGTGTGTTATGTGAGGTGCTGTGATGTGTGTCATGTGAGGTGCTGTGATGTGTGTCATGTGAGGTGCTGTGATGTGTGTTATGTGAGGTGCTGTGATGTGTGTTATGTGAGGTGCTGTGATGTGTGTTATGTGAGGTGCTGTGATGTGTGTAATGTGAGGCGCTGTGATGTGTGTTATGTGAGGTGCTGTGATGTGTGTCATGTGAGGTGCTGTGATGTGTGTTATGTGAGGTGCTGTGATGTGTGTCATGTGAGGCGCTGTGATGTGTGTTATGTGAGGTGCTGTGATGTGTGTCATGTGAGGTGCTGTGATGTGTGTTATGTGAGGTGCTGTGATGTGTGTTATGTGAGGTGCTGTGATGTGTGTCATGTGAGGCGCTGTGATGTGTGTTATGTGAGGTGCTGTGATGTGTGTCATGTGAGGTGCTGTGATGTGTGTTATGTGAGGTGCTGTGATGTGTGTCATGTGAGGCGCTGTGATGTGTGTTATGTGAGGTGCTGTGATGTGTGTCATGTGAGGTGCTGTGATGTGTGTTATGTGAGGTGCTGTGATGTGTGTTATGTGAGGTGCTGTGATGTGTGTCATGTGAGGCGCTGTGATGTGTGTTATGTGAGGTGCTGTGATGTGTGTCATGTGAGGTGCTGTGATGTGTGTCATGTGAGGTGCTGTGATGTGTGTTATGTGAGGCGCTGTGATGTGTGTTATGTGAGGTGCTGTGATGTGTGTTATGTGAGGTGCTGTGATGTGTGTTATGTGAGGTGCTGTGATGTGTGTCATGTGAGGTGCTGTGATGTGTGTTATGTGAGGTGCTGTGATGTGTGTCATGTGAGGTGCTGTGATGTGTGTCATGTGAGGTGCTGTGATGTGTTATGTGAGGTGCTGTGATGTGTGTCATGTGAGGTGCTGTGATGTGTGTTATGTGAGGTGCTGTGATGTGTGTCATGTGAGGTGCTGTGATTTGTGTTATGTGAGGTGCTGTGATGTGTGTCATGTGAGGCGCTGTGATGTGTGTCATGTGAGGCGCTGTGATGTGTGTTATGTGAGGTGCTGTGATGTGTGTCATGTGAGGTGCTGTGATGTGTGTCATGTGAGGCGCTGTGATGTGTGTTATGTGAGGTGCTGTGATGTGTGTCATGTGAGGTGCTGTGATGTGTGTTATGTAAGGTGCTGTGATGTGTGTCATGTGAGGTGCTGTGATGTGTTGTGTGAGGTGCTGTGATAATGTGTGTCATTTGAGATGCTGTGATGTGTGTCATGTGAGCTGCTGTGATCTATGTACAGTGTCATGTGAGGTGCTGTGATCTATGTACAGTGTCATGTGGGTACAGTGATCTATGTACAGCGTCATGTGAGGTGCTGTGATCTATGTACAGTGTCATGTGGGTGCTGTGATCTATGTACAGTGTCATGTGGGTACAGTGATCTATGTACAGTGTCATGTGAGGTGCTGTGATCTATGTACAGTGTCATGTGAGGTGCTGTGATCTATGTACAGTGTCATGTGGGTACAGTGATCTATGTACAGTGTCATGTGAGGTGCTGTGATCTATGTACAGTGTCATGTGGGTGCTGTGATCTATGTACAGTGTCATGTGGGTACAGTGATTTATGCACAGTGTCATGTGGGTACTGTGTTGTGTGTTGCAGTGTTCGGCATGCTGCTGGGGGACACACTCATCCTGGACACACTGGACCACGCCAACTCTTACAGACAGGAGGTCAGTCTCTCACACATCTTCCACGTAATAAGCGCCCCGCTCTAATAAGCGCCCATGGCGAAATTTGCTGATATATTCAACAACAAAAGTTCCTGTGACACCAATATTTTAGTATATTTACTAAACAAGTAAAGTTTGGTTTTCAATATTGTAGTACATGTATGGAATCAACTCACAAAAACGCAACTGCTACAGAAAAGCATGCATTCCTTGCAAAAGTTGACTTTTATGCAAGCCCCATGCATTTCACTACCCAAGAATGGGTATAAAAACATGTGCATTAACAGGATTCCATATGCATTGTTTAGCATCGTGCTGACAACAGCCACTCAGAAAAAGAACAAAATTAATGCAATTATTCAATATTACGAAATGCCACGCCTGTCCGAAAATGAGCCATTAGTATGCTTGAAGCAGGATCGAGTCAACGTGATGTTGCAAGACACTTTAACGTCCACAGAAACACCATTTGGTGTTTATGGCCATGTTGGTAACAGACGAATGCAGTCAGAGACTATCCTCGGAGTGGCAGGCCACGCATAACCAATAATCGACAAGACAACTGGATTCGAACAACACACCTACGAAATCGATTCCAGCCAGCAACAGTGACTACAAGAAGCATCCCTGGCCTTCGACGAATTTCTTCACAAACTGTACGTCGTCGCCTCAGATGTGCAGGGATTATCGCCAGAAGACCCGCCAGAGGTCCCATTTTGACAGGAAACCAGTGAGACAAGTTCTATTCACTGACAAGTCTCGTTTTCACCTCAGCCACAGCGATGGACGGATTCGAGTGTACTGACGTCGAGGTGAACGTTTCGTCAATCATTGTGTCATGAAAGAAGATCAGTTCGGGGGCGGCAGCGTTATGTCATGGGGTGGGATTACAGCAAGACAGAAGACCCTTTTGATAGTGGTAGAGGGAAATCTCAATGGACAGCGCTACCGCGACGAGATCATCGACCCTGTTGTTCTACCGTTATTGCGTCGTCATGACCCAGGCATTATCTTTCAACATGACAACACCCGGCCTCATATTGCTCGACTTGGTCAGGATGCTCTTCAATAAAACAACTTGAATGTCATCCCCTGGCTGGCTCGCTCCCCTGATCTTTCACCAATCGAGCACATGTGGGATGAGATGGATCGGTGCCTTCGATGTCAACCACGTGTTCCACAGACACTCCAGAAACTTCAAAACATGCTCCAGCAGATATGGACAGATATCCCACAGGACTTTGTGCGAAGCCTGGTCAATTCCATGAGACGGAAATGTGTTGCTTGCATCGCAACCAGAGGTGGACACACACACTATGGATTTGTAAATTGACATTTTGGCATGTTCATGTTTTTTATGAAATGACACATTTTCTGAAATCAGTATGGCAAATTAAACCATTTGAACACTAACAGGAGTCTTTTTTCCGTTGCAAACCGAAATTGTTTCAGATTTGGTAAAAAACATAACTTTACATTAAATCTTATTCAGTGTCACTGGAACTTTTGTTGTTCAGTATGTATTGCTAGTGAACAATCCGAATTAGTTCCCTTTCCGATTGATCAATGTACACAAGACAAGACTTAAATTTATTTGTGTATAATACACACTCATGTGTTTTATGTGCCCTTAATTATGGGCAATTCAGTTCTGGAAAATATGTCTGTCATATATAAACATCTGTCATTAAAACCACGAAATAAACAATCTTTCAACTCTGTTTTTTTCACCAAAATAATATTCAAATCAGAGCCCCGTGTTTCTAATTTTGAGAGCGCCCTGAACCTTTTATGTAGAATACAGTACTTGACAACCACTGTGTATTTTACCTCAGGAGTGGTAACTCAGTCTCACACACATACTTGACAACCACTGTGTATTTTACCTCAGGAGTGGTAACTCAGTCTCACACACATACTTGACAACCACTGTGTATTTTACCTCAGCAGTGGTATCTCAGTCTCACACACATACTTGACAACCACTGTGTATTTTACCTCAGCAGTGGTATCTCAGTCTCACACACATACTTGACAACCACTGTGTATTTTACCTCAGCAGTGGTATCTCAGTCTCACACACATACTTGACAACCACTGTGTATTTTACCTCAGCAGTGGTATCTCAGTCTCACACACATACTTGACAACCACTGTGTATTTTACCTCAGCAGTGCTATCTCAGTCTCACACACATACTTGACAACCACTGTGTATTTTACCTCAGCAGTGCTATCTCAGTCTCACACACGTACTTGACAACCACTGTGTATTTCACCTCAGCAGTGCTATCTCAGTCTCACACACATACTTGACAACCACTGTGTATTTTACCTCAGCAGTGGTATCTCAGTCTCACACACATACTTGACAACCACTGTGTATTTTACCTCAGCAGTGGTATCTCAGTCTCACACACGTACTTGACAACCACTGTGTATTTTACCTCAGCAGTGGTAAATCCGTCTCACACACATACTTGACAACCACTGTGTATTTTACCTCAGCAGTGGTAAATCCATCTCACACATATACTTGACAATCAGCTTGTTTTTTTCCCTTAGCAGTAGCAAATCAGTCTCACACATATATTTGACAACCACTATGTATTTTACCTCACAGTGGTAAATCTTTTCTATTGGAGCTGTTCGTGAGACGTATTAGTGTCTTTAGATATTTTAATCCGCTGCAATCGACAAGAAATACACAAATGGTCTTTGAGATTGAGTTGTGATTGTGTTTTACCCATCATTACTTTGTTTTTCTTCGTGGCTGGCATGCGAAATCACAACGACATGCAATCCTCTCCATATCACCAACACAAGGGAGATAACTAAAAGATAATTATTACGGACTAAAGAAAAGAACAAAAGAGCACAAAAGAAATAATCACACGAACTGTAAACAAATTAATGCTAAGTCATTAACAGGGGCAGTAGACCTATAACATACCCCGGTATATGGAACATGTTGCAAATGGCTCAAGAGCACAACCCAATGATTGTTGCCAATGATCCATTAACAATTCAGGATTATCTGGTCCAGACTCAAATCTTTTCAGGCCGCTGTGATATAGCTTGAATATTGCTGAGTGCTAACAAACAAAACAAATTACGGGGAGATGTATCACTAGAATTTGATTGTTACAGATCATCAAACACACACACTGCCCCACCATCTTGACCCGCAATGGGGACAGAATCCGCAGCAATGGCAAGTTTGGAGGCACAATGAACAAGGCCCTGCCTGTAGAAAAGCTGAGAGGTGCTGTGTTTAGTGAGCCTCTGCCTATGGCTTATCATGCGTTATGTACCCAGATAGGTGAGTGACTTGAGATAGCAAAGATGGGAATTTTGATACAGTTTTGAATATCCTTTATTCTAATTGTTGCCCCCAGTGAAGAAGCACGTTAGAATTGGTCTTCAGCAATCCATGCTTGCTGACTTGGATGCTGCATGTCATCGTATCCAAATTGCGTTGATCAATGCTCTTGATGTCAGTCACTGGATTGTCTGGTCCAGACTTGATTATTTACAGACTGCTGTCATATAGCTGGAATATTGCTGAGTGGGGCGTTAAACAAAAGAAACAAAGCTATTTAATTGTTGCATAATATGATTACAACATCTTTGTATGTATGTATGAAGCTTCTTGTGATGACAGTGTAGCCTTGTGTGACATGTTATTTACTTAGGACTTGCACTCCCACAGTTTGCTTTCTGCTGTTACAGACACACTGCAGAGTTACAAGGGGGCCTTGGAGAGACAGAGCAAGGCCAAGACTGACCTTCAGGAACAAATAGAATGCCAGAAACTACCAGAGATGGTAAACAAATACACAGAGTGTCAGGATGCACAGAGGCAGCTCAAGGACATAGAACACAAGCTGGGTGAGTTCCGACTCTCGATGGTGTGAGGTGGGGTGGGGTAGTTATGGTGTGTGGTGGTGTTGGGTGGGGTGGGTTGATGTCAGCGAGGTGGGGTGGGGTGGGATGGGGTAGGTATATGTGGAGTGAGTTAGGGTGGGATGGGTTGATGTCAGAGAGGTGGGGTGGGGTAGGTTTTGAGTGTGTGTGTGGGGGGGGAGGGGGAGGTGTGTGAGGTGGGGTAGGATAGTCTAGTTGGGTGGGGGGTGGTGGTGCCATGTGTGTTGAGGTTGTGTGTGGTAGGGTAGGATGGCGTGATGTGAGGTTTGTTTGGGTGGTGTGGTGTGGTGTGGATTGGGGTGGGTTAGACAGGTCCTCTGGTTCTCACTGTCACTCACATTGAGCACAGCTTGGTGAATGAGGTTGGGCAGGGCAGGGCAGGGCTGGGATGAAGTGATGTTGGTTGGTTGGGGTGAATTTGTGTGGGGGAGGGTTGGATGGGTTGAAGTTGCAAAAAGTGTTCTAATGCTCAGTAGTTGCTCAAAGATATCTAGCATAAGAATGGTGAGTCTCAAGGTAGGCTGGTGAGGTGGGATTGGGTGGGGTGAGTTGATGTCAGCGAGGTGGGGTGGGGTCGGGTAGGGTAGGTTGATGTGAATTGAGGTTGGATGGGGTGGGTTGATGTCAGCGAGGTGGGGTGGGGTGGGGTGGGGTAGGTATATGTGGAGTGAGTTAGGGTGGGATGGGTTGATGTGAAGTGGGGTTGGGTGAGGTGGAGGGCTCAGCTTTTAGTAGCTTCTCAAGAATGTCGGGTATTAGCAGTTACAGAGTTGGGCAGTTGCTCTGATGGACAGCCCTGGGTGAGTTTTTAGCATTGGTTATGTCTTTCGACATGAATCAGTTAGCACATTGTGTTTTCATTTTTTCCAGGTGTGGGGCTCCAGCCTCGACAACGACCTCCTAGTAGCAACAGCGATCCCCGGCTTAAGAACAGTAATACCACAGAAACACCGTCCAAACGTCAGAGAACATTATCTGGCTCCTCCTCATCAACAACAGTGTCCAACAGCCATCAGAATGGAGAAGTGACGACGCCCACTCGAGCCAGCAAGAGGATTGCCTCGATGACAACAGTGGTGGCAGAGGATGGTCGGAAGAAGCTGCGCAAAACATGATAGAATTGTGGTTTATTCCTCTGTGCCTTGTTGACTGTGTTGTGATGGCATCCTGATAGTCTGCCTGCAGGACCACCTCAGCGTTCTCTCTCTCTTCTCCAAATGTGATGTGGGTAAACCAGATGAGGTGCTGGGGTGTAAGGGGAGTAACTCCTCCCTCTCATGGAAATACAACTCAACAAGCAACTGTGAGGCAACGTTTGAGTGTATTCATGTTACAGGGCCTTAGTGATTCCCAATTTGGCCCTAAAGCTCTATCCTTTCAACTTCATTGACACTGTTAAGGGGTTGTCAAAAAGTTAAAAGGAATGATATAATGAATTAACTTACAGTTTACAGGAAATAAGCTGTTTGATCAATTTGTCTGATGGGAATGAGGAACTGTCGGGCAAATTGTGACATTTTGGGGTTTGGTCAGTCAATAAACTGCATATTCTATTGACGTAAGATTAAAAGAAAGTCCTAAAAAAAGGCACATTAATGGGGTAAAGATTGATATTTATGATAATGGTATGTGTGTAGTCATTTGTGAATCATGTCATTTCTCTGGTTACACAGGTTTTTTTATATGAGTTTGTAGGTCAACATTGTTATGTTAAGGTGGATACAAACTGCAATAAGTATGTTACAAGTCTGTGACATTTATATAGAAAGAATATTTTCATATTAATTGCTAGTCACGAGCTTGGAGCAGACAATAGACAAACCATAAACTGTGTCGTCTCTTGATGTTCATTTCACAAGATATATATACTTGTCTGTCAGTCATGATCCTGTGTGACCTCACTCCCTCAAAACAATAATATATACTTACAGCATCACATGTTCTCATTCATTTCATGTCGTTAATGTCAGCCTGGTTTATCAGTTTTAGAAATCCAAAATTTCAGTTTCACTTCATATTTCAACACTGTGTTCATTTGCCATAAATTGTATCATTAAAGCTACTCACCAAGTGAGACCATGGAAGTATACATTTTGTAATGGTGGGGAGTGCCATGAGGATGGGTTGTGCATCATGATGGGAGGGTGTGTCATGATGGGAAGGTGTGTCATGATAGGGGGGTGTCATGATGGGAGGTGTGTTATGATGGGAAGGTGTGTCATGATGGATAGGTGTGTCATGATGGGAGGGTGTGTCATGATGGGAGGGTGTGTCATGATGGGAAGGTGTGTCATGATGGGAGGGTGTCATAATGGGAGCTGTGTCATGATGGGGGGTGTCATGATGGGAGGTGTGTCATGATGGGGGGTGTCATGATGGGAGGTGTGTCATGATGGGAGGGTGTCATGATGGGAGCTGTGTCATGATGGGGGGTGTCATGATGGGAGGTGTGTCATGATGGGAGGTGTGTCATGATGGGAGGTGTGTCATAATGGTGAGAGGTGTGTCATGATGGGAGGGTGTGTCATGATGGTGAGAGGTGTGTCATGATGGGAGGTGTGTCATGATGGGAGGGTGTGTCATGATTGGAAGGTGTGTCATAATGGTGAGAGGTGTGTCATGATGGGGGTGTGCATCATGATGGGAGGGTGTGTCATGATTGGAAGGTGTGTCATAATGGTGGGAGGTGTGTCATGATGGAAGGGTGTGTCATGATGGGAGGACTGGCTGAGAGTGTACGGGTTAAGAGGAGCATCGCCGAGGGTGGCTGAGCCTTGAGGCAGGCATTTCCAGAATGAGTGTTCTAGAGTCGCTAGGGTGAATGGCCCAGAGGATTCAGTTTGGGAGGACGAGTGTCTCGTGATGAGGATGGAACCTGCACGTCTTTTCCCAGTGTCCATTCACATTTCTTTTTCAAGCATCAATAGTTTTGTTTATAGACAACTGTTCAAATACATGTATTTAAAGTGCTGATACAGTGTATGTTTATATGTACTGGAGGAGATCTGTCCTGAGTTTTCCTTTGTTTGATAGATATATGCAAACCAGAACCATATAGCCACCTTGATATTTATTGTAATTCAGATCAGACAGATATTGTGCCCAACCATATGTGTTGTTTGTTTTCGAAGGTCATTTAAACCAAGGTTATTTGAACCAAGGTCATTTGAACCAACATAAAATGATGATCCAGTTGAAGACTTGAATGACTCTCTAGCAAGTCACTGTCCTGATCTCGGGTTGAAGGTATATTGTTGAAGTTGATGAGAACTTTCTTCATCATCAACTTTACGCTATGAAATAAGGCAGCATTATGTATCATAGAGTGCTACATTATCAATTTCCATTTGAATGTTTTTGTGATTATTTGTAGTATTAACCGACTGTGTGAGGAAGTGATGGAAACTGATGCTGTGGTATCACAATGTTATTGTCACAATCTTATGCAAATTGGAGAGTAAAATGTTAATGAAACAAATTGTTTCGATGTATTACAGACATGTTGATGTAGTGTTGGAAACACTTGGTTTGGTGTTGATAGTACATTTCATAAAGGGCTCATTCAGCAATACAACACTGAACGTTCCACATGTAAAGTCATCTAAGAGAGTTTTTTTCAACCAGGGTAGACACCACTGGTCAAATCCAACCAGTCTGCAGCTCATTTCAGACTAGTGTCTCATTTAAAGTAACTCCATTTTGTGAGAAAACAACAAGTCTCTATGGATTTTCACAGTCTCTGGCTAATGGACTCGTGGCTGTGTCTATCTCTTGTTTTCTACTCTGTAGTGTTGAGATAATCGGAAGACAGTTAAACACTGGATATTGGTTTCCAGATCTGTATGAATCATAATGGGAGTAGTAATTGTTCTTTGACTGTAATCTGCTGATAGATGAGAAATATTAATAACTGATTCTCAAACAACACTAAGGCATTTTATTTTTAATATAAAAATCAGACACTTTGGAATCATATTTGGTTATTACCTGACAAGGTTTTATTCCAGCCTTTTGGGAACTGGGTACTGTGCTTTCTCTTGTGTTTGTATGGGCAGCAGCTCGGCCAATACTCACTAGCAGTTGAGGTGACTTGTCTGTGTTCACCACTTTTTCCTTCACTTGTTTAGCTCACCTGACTGAAAGTCAAGTGAGCTCATGTAATGGCCTGTTTGTCCAGTGTTCACTGTAAACATCTTCTCTTCAGAAACCACGAAAGCTGAAATATGACATACTTGGTCCCACAATGATGACATCTCAATTTGTTCAAGAGTTTCGAACCTGATTTTCAATATAAACCTTGATTTGATTTTGCTTTGTGACTTTGCTCCTAAATTCTCCCAAAATGCATTCCCACACACCGCAAACTTTGTTAAGTGGCTATCTTTTTATGACATTTTAAACAGTTGACTACATATCCAGGTGAGCTACAGTGATGTGGCACTATTTTTTCTTCTGTAGGATACTACCTGTTCATGTTGGTCTATATTTCTACAGATATCATTCTAACATGCTTTGTATGTTTACACACAACATTTTATCATTCCATTGTCAACTTATCACTGTTCCATTTTAAATAATAAAGTCCTAAGGAAGAGGAAATGGTTGGTTGTCTTTGTCACACCAAAGAATTGAAGCAAGAGTGTTTGAAATGTGTTGTTTTGGCCATAGTGAACACACTTACAGATATATCACAGCAGTATGTAATTAAAAGAGTTTCAGGTCAGGAACACCAGTGAGTGATTGCATGGGAAAGATCCACATTCCACTTGGAACATCACACATCCTTATTTATGGCATCTCTTATGACAAACATTGGGTAATGGGAATAGTAACTGACCCTGAATCTCCACAGAGGAACATGCATCAGGTACTTAGGACCTCTTCTGCCCAGAATCTCCACAGAGGAACATGCATCAGGTACTTAGGACCTCTTCTGCCCTGAATCTCCACAGAGGAACATGCATCAGGTACTTAGGACCTCTTCTGCCCAGAATCTCCACAGAGGAACATGCATCAGGTACTTAGGACCTCTTCTGCCCGGAATCTCCACAGAGGAAAATGAATCAGGTACCTAGGACCTCTTCTGCCCGGAATCTCCAAAGGGGAACATGCATCAGGTACTTAGGACCTCTTCTGCCCGGAATCTCCACAGAGGAACATGCATCAGGTACTTCGGACCTCTTCTGCCCGGAATCTCCAAAGAGGAACATGCATCAGGTACTTCGGACCTCTTCTGCCCGGAATCTCCAAAGGGGAACATGCATCAGGTACTTAGGACCTCTTCTGCCCGGAATCTCCACAGAGGAACATGCATCAGGTACTTAGGACCTCTTCTGTCCGGAATCTCGACAGAGGAACATGAATCAGGTACTTAGGACCTCTTCTGTCCGGAATCTCGACAGAGGAACATGCATCAGGTACTTAGGACCTTTTCTGCCCGGAATATCCACAGCTTTGGTGTCTGAAGAATAACTGGGCTGGGACGGGTATCTTGGGAACTCCGGTTGGATGGGTCCTGAGTAGGACCCGGGTACCCACTGGACTACCCAGACCTGTGGTTAGTCATGTGAAATATTGTTTAATGACAATAATAAAATTTCATTGTTACACAAGAACAAGTTGCTAATGTTTGCATATCTATCTGACTATGCGCACATTCCTTCTGAATTTATATTTTTGAGTAAAGACAAAAGCTTCAGTCAAATTCAGTGTTTGCACAATCAGATTGTTTTATTCCGTATCTAAATTCTTTTTGCCAGGGCTGTACATTTTTGACCCAAGTTGAGGTGAGGTGAAATGAGGTTTAACATCGCGTCCAAGATTATTGCACTTATAAAGTGATGTGCATGCATGTGTGTTTGTGTAGCTGCTTGTTCTAGTCCGGACTGATGCCAATTTATAGTGCTATCCCACTGAGATACCATGCGGCAGTTTAACATGAACACCCCACTCAGACACAGTATACTGACTCCGAGCCGACAAGTCTTTGTTTTAGCCCCTTAATGCCGGGCGCCAGACAGGGTAACAACAAGTACCATCTTTTAACGTCTTTAGGTATGACACGGCCAGTGATCGAACCCTGGACATTCCGCTCTCCGGGCGGACGTGTTACCACCAGACCACGGAGGCGGTCCATAAGTTGAGACCTACAAACTGTACCCAGGAGTTCAGGTAATATGGGGACAGTTACACAGGAAGTAAATTTGGACTCGCCCCAGCCCTACTTTGTATACATACATATCATACAACCCACAATGATGTTGGGATTCTGGGTTAAAATAGGTCCCCTCTGTGTATGCTTGTTTTGAGAGGCGAGTGGATGGATCAGGTGATCAGACTTTGTGATTTGGTAGACGTCTTCACCCAGGTAGAGTACCCATAATGCAGTGTTTATTAAAAACAAGCAAAGCATCAAACCTCAGTTCAGGAATTGTAGCTTTTCGCTATATTTTTTTATGGAATTATGACTTTGAGTTTGGAAAATATATATGTAACATTGCTATTAAATTAAAAGTTCTGTCTATATGAAAGTACCATAACTCATTTGGTAATGGCGACAGTATTGAAAGCATTTAAAGAATAGAGGGAATTATTAGTCATCAGGCATAATGTCAGTACTCACAAGCTTTGGGATTAATCCTGTTTTGTGTAATGATCATGATGATTGTATAACATACTTTTTAGTGACTTTATTAAACATATACCACTCAAAAGCAGTTACATAACACCCGACTCTTTAATATTACTATAGTTAATCTGTCATAGCATAATATGAAAGAATCAAGTGTTCATTAACTTTTTTTGAGTAGTATAATTAAAAGCGTGGGGTAATCTCATTAAAATCAAATCTTAGTTTTCGCTACCGCTAAACAAAGATCTGAGGACACCCCATTACGGGTCACATCAGAACGACCTTTCGCAAATTTTGACCGACCAATGAAACGACTGACAAGAAATCGACATTAGCCAATCAGAAAGCAGCTTTTTCGAGCTTTACGACACTAGTTTCAAACTGGCGACTACGCTTCGAAACATATTCTTACGTATTCTCGATTAAAAAAATTAAAACTAATAAGAAGAACATTCTGGAATGGCTTATAGATGGCCTAGATTGTATGGATATAATCATAAAACCCGTAACTATCGTTCAGAATACCCTGTGTTAAATTAGAATGATTAGAAAACACATTCCGACTGTCACTTTCATGATCTGGTAAGCGACGCTCTGATTGGTTGGATGAAAGGTCGTTCTGACGTGACCCGTAATGGGATGAACTCAGATCTTTGTTTAGCGATGAATTGTGGTGGATATTGGTGACTTTGTCTTCATGTTTTTTCAGTGAGTGAATTTTCTAAAAAAAATTAGTACCGGTAAGTCAATCTAATATGTTACTTTATCATGTGTATATTCATACCTACAAAGATTTCTTTTCATAGCATTCATAAAATACTCCTGGTAACACGCTTGTGTTGTGAGTCATCCAGGTGACCCCTGGTTGTGAGTGAAGTAGTGAGTACAGTTTTACGCTGCTTTTAGCAATATTCCAGCAATATCACCGCAGGGCACACCAGAAACGGGCTTCACACATTGTACCCATGCCGGTACCAACCCGGGTTTTCGGCGTGACGAGCAAACGCTTTAACCACTTGGCTACCCGACCGCCGTTCCCTGGTTGTGAATGAAATCACACAACATTTAGTCATCTTCATTATAGTTTATTATCAGAATATATTTATTTCTCCAGGAAATAGTGGAGAAACTGCATCTTTCTGAATAGCATTCACACAATTCAAGCATCCAGAGGCACTTCCTGAGATTTCAGTCAATCTGAATAATTCACATTCAAATCAGAAAATCACAACAATGTAGCAAGCACATCAACCTGAAACAAAGAACCACACGTGATCACCCATGTTTACTGGCTCCGAATTTATCATGTCTTCATCCAAACCCAACATCTCTTCAGAAGTCAGTGAAGGTGAACTACACAATATTGTAGTATAAGGGGAGGTAACTAGTGTTACCATACATGTACGGGCAGTGTAAGGGGGATAACTCTAAAAGGATGTAGAGCCATTATGGCTGACAAAGGGGATGGGTAGCTAGGTAAGCAGATGCACGGTCAGAATAGAAGGAAGGAGAGGCCAGTTAGACCATCTTCAATCACCCAGTCGCTTTTACTGAATATGAGACATCTTTCAACAAACAAAAATCAGTGGATTCAAGAAGAACCCCAAACAGATAATGATAATACAGATGAGTAGCTGCAGATATTTGAATGCACCTGTTGTGAGATCTTGTCCAGCTACTCATCACATTATGATGAGGATGCAATACACAATCTAGATTTTGTTTGTTGTTACTCAGCAACATTCCAGCTATATGACAGCAGTCTAAATAATCGAGTCGGGGCCACACAATCTAGTGAATGACATGAGCACCAAATAATGCAATTAGGATACTATGACATGCATCAACCAAGTCAGGGAGTCTGACCACCCGTCTCTTATGACAAGCATGGGCTGCTGAAGACCAATTCTAACCTGGGTCTTCATGGGGAACACAATCTAGAGTCTAATGTATCGATGTGAACGTATAGTGAAATGAGATCATATGATGAGAGAAAGAGTTCTAAAACACGGATTTTCATGTCCAGCTTATCACACACAACACTCGAAAGACATAACAAATAACATAATTATCACAAATCTAAAGTGGCGATGCCTAAAAATGACTGTACATCATTCCCTACTGTGGAGGAACATTCTCACCCTCTGTACAAAACAAGGCTGTACACTATGGACTGTACAGTCATACTGAAAACAACAAACACACCTAACACATTTAAAATCATCTCCAACTTACCATTAAAACTATTGCTGTACATTTGATAACTCTGAGTAAGATAACAAACCAACTTCCCCACCCTCCAGGAGAAGCCCTGTCACCCTCAAGGATGACAAGCTACATCTCATGCCCACAAATAACATCCTCATCACTGGATGGCATCATACCTAGGATAACATATCATGTAGCACAGTATGTTCTAAAACCAGAAAAGTAGCATTAAATAGAAAACGGGAGTGTTTGAACAGGGATTTATACTCATCATTATTGAAGGGTCACCAAGACATGAAGGATGTCAACCAGGAACATATGCCAACAACGTCCATAGGTCCGAGTATACTGACAACATGATTAACAGTGGAAGAATAGGTTGTTTATGGCTGTCACTGATTGGATGCCCTTTACAAACTAGATAGCAAACAACAACTACTAAAAACATTAAAAAGGGCAAGATTGAAGGTGATAGAAAAAACTACCCAAAACACACGCCTGAAGTCAGTGCAGCCAATGCACATGCAATGCATAAGTAACATTCAAAGTGGGTATAAAATTCTTAATTCCAAGTACAACTAAAACGCACTCTTGGAATATGAAAATGAGATATTTTTAATATATTTATTATCTGTGTGACCCCTCAATAATGATGCTCAGTATGTATCAAGATGGATGACGCGATAAGTAAGCTTCACATTTTGTACCCATACAAGGAATTGAACCGAGGCCTCAGGCATGATGAGCAAACACTTTACTCACTAGGCTACCCCTTTGACTGAAGAAAGGAAATACACAAAACAGTGATGTCCTGGTTGCCACACATCTCAATAATTTAGAAAATCATTAATATAACACCTCCATACACTTTCACTATAACATACTTAGATGGGATTGGCTTGGGGTCTCTTTTCCTGCCTGCTTCTGACACAGAAACCCAACAACAGGAAGGTGTCGTGGTTGATAGTCTGTCAACAATATACTGCTAAAAAGAAGTTAAAGGACACTGATTCGTTCCTACAAAGTTCCCGCGGTATTGCGCTCTCAATATAGCGCTAACGCGGTTATAGCACACAGTAAAGCATAGCTCCTACAATTTACTGACATTTTCAATAAACTCAAGTTTTCCAATGACACGCTGTTTTCCCCAATCTCAGAAAACGTTATCAGCGGATCACCGCGATCACGTAACACCGGAAATACCAGTCATCAAATCTGAACTGTAATACGCAATTTAGTCCTAAATCATAATAATAACTGGTTATAAAATAAATGTTCATTGATTATCTAGACTAATGTTTACTATTTATTTTATTAATTATATTCGACATTTCATTCAATAATTATAATAATGTTTACAATAATTTCCGCGAAACCGTATGCGAAGTGATCGATAGATCGCACAACTCACCGTTATTTACGGTCAGATTACCGCTACACTATGTATTACTATAGTTAATCTGTTGACAGCATAGATTAACTATAGTCATATGAAAGAATCGACTGTTCTTTAACTTCCTTTGGGTAATATATAACATGAGATAATATTAGTGATAAACTCTAGTAATCAGCATTCTTCTACACAAGCATCACTGTCAACATCCTAAACAGCTGTATTGTGATGTGGAGCTTGTAGCAAGGAGTGTCTCAAATCAACCAGTATTTTGTCCATGCAGCATGACCTTCATATCCACCACTCATCCACGCTGCTACAGGTGCTGCTTGTGCTGGGGCTAGGACGGTTTGATCAGCATAGTGACCATGTTCTCATATACCACAAATGTGATGGCACATGCTGGTGTCACTCGTAACAGGCTTGGAGCCAGACCTTTGTAGAACCCATACACGCCCTCGTATCTGGTGAAAGATGACAAAATCTGAAGTTAAAACTTGACACAGTCCAGGATAGCAGTAGACTACTTGCTCACGAGAAAGACGCGGACTATTCTTGGCATTTCTGTGGATTGGGGAATTCTCCCTTTATTGATAAATACTGTCATATGAAGACAAAAACGGGAACAGCAGAAAATATTTTAGCTGAGTTGTAACAATAAATGTTAATCAGGAAGAAGCAGTTCACATCAACAGTTACACCAAGCAATGGCCCTGTCCGCGTTGTGAGGGACAGTTCAATTCTCTGAGCAAAGCATCTGTTGCAGCCACTTAAGTACATCACAAACACAATCATCATATCATATCACCGTATCTCTCTATGGCAGCAACACAGGTCACTGGACAATCATGATGCCATCCTTGGGTATTCATGCTAGTACACTGGCCCGAGACTACTTGGTTGGTTGGTTCGATTGATGACATGCATCAACCGTCAGCGAGCCTGACCACCCGACCCTGTTAGTCGCCTCTAATGACAAACATAGTCGCCTATTAAGGCAAGCATGGGTTGCTGAAGACCTACCCTATCCCGGATCTTCATCCAGATACTACTAAATTGTCCTACATAGTCCTCTTTGACTTGTTGCTTTAGAGGGCTATTATTCTGAAACAGTTCTCTATGCTTCAATTTTGCTAAAAATTGAAACTGGATAAAACTGACAGAAAATGTCAACATAGTAAACAGTTTTGTCTCAATCGAGCAGAACTAGCTACAAACCCTGTGGACAAGTGACATAAGGTTTCCTCTGGGACTTGCCTTAAAAAATAAAAATTTCTAAGGTTGAGCATGCTGTATGTTATGAATGGACACTGTCCAGGTGTATCAGTAAGTGTAGATGTGTATCTGATAATGTACATGTTTTATCCTATCCATTTTTGTCCTGTAAAATCTGCATGACATGCAAGATCAGATCTGTAATGCATGCTCTGATTAAGAACTTTTATCATGTGGTTATGCACATATATCTTTTTCCATAACAAGGAAGTTCAAGAACACCCGATTCTTTCATATTACTAAAGTCTGTTATGAACTGGATGTTCTTGAAATTGTTTTGAGTGGTATAATACTTGTTCCCTTATTAGTGTATGACTAATGTGTACAGATGTACTGACATTTAATTTAATCCTTGTCAGAGACTGGTGCCTGGCTGTACTTGAGTTGCATCACTATGTGATCAGACACATCCGTGTTTAGACTTTCCCTTAGGACAAGGCCCACTGAGACTCAGCTGATGTCTTTGTACAGGACAAGGTAACGTATATGTTTGTATTGAATGTTTCCAAGATCAAATAGAACTCGCACAAAATATTTAAGATTGAAAACCTGATCGTGTTCATTTAAGTAGTGGGTGCCAATATGTTTGCCAGTATGTGAACTTCTCCAGCTGAAAAGGATGACTATAAACCAAGTCACACAATGGATCATCGCAACATGTAATTTAATATCATTTTTTATTTATGTACACATGTACACATCACACATTTCAATCAATCACATCGCCTGAATATTAGACATGACAAAGTACATAAAGATTCATTTCCTACATCCATGAGGACAAACAATGCCCTCAATAACAGTAACCATGGTAACTGTCCAAATACACTGACGTCCTGGACTCTGAAGCTCACCTGGCTCTATCAATAGAAGTGTTCCAAATTAAGGAGTGTCCTGGGGTCCTTGAAGTCTTGCCCCATGTATCAAGGATCCCCTTAATCCTTAACATTTAACATTAGGGTTGTGACAAGGACCCGTGGACGCCTGTGCTTAATTTCGAACACTGAATACATGCTAAACAGACAAATAGGACTCACTCCCTCAGAGTGGATGAAACTTCAATAAATAATAGCTCTGCTGAATAAGGTTGTCATGACAACTACAATGATGTCTGATCAAAAGGAATAAAGATGCTTTTTATGTCTGTTTAAGTAGTATTGCAACAATATCAGGGAAGGGAGACAACTCGGGTAATCAGATGTATGTTGAAAACTTTAACCACAAAGCTACCCAGTCGCCTCAGATCTGACATTCAGGCACTGACACAACATACAGTGTTCACCTGATTTATATTACAGCATTAGGAGTGGGTTAAGTGAGTGAGTTGAAACGGTAAGTAAAATCGGCAATATTTCAGCCATATTTCAGACAGTAATGAATAATGATGAAGTTGTAAGATTTGTCATCTATGTTCAAAACTTGCTATAGAATACACAATATGCTTATATTAAAACAGAAGTTCATGTGAATGAGCTGACGATTGTGATTGATGATGCTGAGACTGGAATGTAATGAGATCTGTGGAAACATCACTATTATGTCCTTTGTTCATACTGTCACCAATAATACTTCATATGTTGGATAATAATATAATATCAACATGGTAAATATGGAAAATAATCTACATATATGTAAGTCAATGTTACAATATGGTACTATACAATAAAGTTCACAAACATGACGGCAGTACCGCAGAACACCAGTTACCTTTCCCTGGGCTAAACCAGACACAATGTATGCATCGGTAGTATTAGAACTGGATTAAAACGATCGCAAAATTGAGAGTTCTGCCTCACAATCACCCCCCCCATCCCCCCCTCTCTCAAAAAAATATATATCAGAGATGGGTATTGGAGGTTTGAAGTGTATCACAATGTTTTACAATGCACAAGGCCATATTGTGATACGTATCACAATATATTGCATAATTCTAAATTTTGAATTCAGGAGCAATTTGAAACACCATTGTATGAATTGAAGTTTATAAATTGAACAAAACAAGATGCTGGAACAAATTAAAAAAAACATGCACGAATGCACTATCAGGATGCACGCTCTGGGTATTTGGCAACCTTTGAACATGAAACGCATGATAAAAATAGGTTTTTGAAATAACCCGATATATCATGCATTAAAATATGATATTGTGATACGTATCGTGGAAAGAGTAAAAAGAGGTTTATATATGTGTGTGTGTGTGTGTGTGTGTGTGTGTGTGTGTGTGTGTGTGTGTGTGTGTGTGTGTGTGTGTGTGTGTGTGTGTGTGTGTGTGTTTAAGAAAAGCACAGTAAAGATCTAACTCTCAGGCACAATATAGTGATAATTAAATAAGTGGAGTAACATTGAGCACAGTTTTAATAGGCTAGCGCTTTCAAATCGTACCACGTACGTGTCTCATCAGGCCATAACTGAATAACGGACATGAAGTAGTAACATATAGTTACGTGACGTCATAACATTTAGGAAACTATGACGTCACCATACCAAGGTGACAATGGACAAATAACTTACGCCTTTTCATTTAACTTAGGCGCATATTTATATTTATCATATAATGGGTAGGTTTCTCGGCAGGATAAAGCCAACGGATAAAAACGATATCTGTTGGGGTCATATGCGGATAGAGATGCAAATATCAAAGGTCAAGTAGGGACTACTTTCACTGTTTATAAACAAACATGGCATCGTCCTCATCATTCGGCGATCGAGTCACAATTAACCATCGGGAATCTGGATAAACTACAGGGATAATTGCTATCATTATCAAAAGAACAGTCTAATATACTGAAAATCAGTCTCTAACTGTGACGTAGCTAAGGCATTTTATAAGTTTGGGCAACTTTAGAGATATAAATTTCGAAACAATTTTGCGAGGGCACGAGGCCTAGCCAAGCTTGTAGACCTCTGCGGCTTGAAACCTTCTCCACAAATCAAAATAGTTGGATTTGTCCGAAATATGTTTGAATTGTTACCTTGTTTCGTTTTGTCGCTGTGTGTACATCTGACTACACTTCTTAACGTTATGACAGGACAGACCGACTGTCAACAACGACTGACCGTTGCCGTGACGTCTCATAGACTAGGGTTAGAGTAGCTTCCCTTTGACAAAGGGCAGTTACTCTAGCGGACAGACAGATGGATTGCCGCGAAAGGCAATTAAAAACAATTGTTGTTTTGCGTATATGTTGCTTCGCAACTGTATAAGAAACTGATTTCAGTTGGAACTATATTGGCTACTGTCACTGTCCGACTGACACATCACTTACCCTGTGACGTAATAAATATTAATGCGCGCATTCCAGAAAAACTCGCAATGTTTCGGTTATGTATGTGAGAGAGGGAAAGCGATTTTGAAGCACAGAATTAAAGAATGCCATTATATGATAAAGAGGTTATCACGCTTGTGTGTTTGGGGATGGTAAATATCCTGTATTAGG
The DNA here is from genome assembly GCF_022045235.1 of Haliotis cracherodii. Taxonomy (NCBI): domain Eukaryota; kingdom Metazoa; phylum Mollusca; class Gastropoda; order Lepetellida; family Haliotidae; genus Haliotis; species Haliotis cracherodii. Next base: position 69,629,693 of record NW_027266264.1, read on the forward strand.
AATAAACACTATGTTTATTCCTAATGCAGGATATCTACCATCCCCAAACACACAAGCGTGATAACATCTATGTATATGTGTGTGTGTGTGTGTGTGTGTGTGTGTGTGTGTGTGTGTGTGTGTGTGTGTGTGTATACATATATATATATATATATACACACACACACAGATACAACCATAATCTGCACTTCACATAATTTACTATCATGATTATCTAAACGATGCAAAATAAAGTGATGAAATGTGTCTACATTACCTGTACATGGCTCCTTTACAGGGACTATAGATAACTGGCCAATGTTACTTTTTTCAAAAAGATATGTCACTGTATGTAGTGATTACAAGTACATTGATAAATACAGGATATTGCAAGTTTTTTTTTGTTGTTGTTGTTTAACGCCGCACTCAGCAATATTCCAGCTATATGACGGGGGTCTGTAAAATAATCGAGTCTGGGCCAGACAATCCAGTGATTGACATCATGAGCATCGATCCACCCATTTGGGATGGATGACATGTATCAACCAAGTCAGCGAGCCTGACCACCCGATCCCGTTAGTCGCCTCTTACGACAAGCATAGTCGCCTGATATTGCAAGTACTATCAGCTAGTTTACCTGTAGATTTTACCACGCTAAATTGAATTTGGAACAGAACGTGCAGCGTGAGGTTTCAAGTGTTAATTGAGCGTGGTTAAATCTACAGGTAACCTACCTCTACATTGAGAACACTGTATGTTTCTCTCCATTCTACTATGGCTTAATAAAATGCGAACTCTTTGGTGTTAGCAATTACATTGAGTGAAGCGGCATGGGTTGTGTCCAGTGCTTTGAGTTGGTTGTTGATCTGAATTATGACGTCATAACGCTTATTGTGATGCAAAAGATATGATGTCACAGTCGTATATTGAGAAGCAAAACCTACCCAATGATGAGCATGTCCTGTTGACATGATCATGAAGATGTGTGATAACATATGTACTGGTACAGCAAACTACGTTTATAACGAACACGCTTATAACGAACTGACCAATATAACAATCTGCTTTTTTTGTCCCGTCCATTCACTGTTTACATTCTTATAACTAACTATGGTAAAAACAAACTAAAATAAGTGGTCTTTCTGAGTTCGTTATAATCGTAGTTTACTGTAAACATATCAAATTACATGAGATTCAGACATTTGACAATCTTTCGACAATCTTTCATGATATAACGATTCACAATTGCACATTTGTAAAACAACACAAGAAACAAAAGTCCCCTCGACAAATAGATCCCATTATCTTCCAACAATGGTCATAACAATGTGTTGAGGAAATGAAATACCTGTAACGCAACATGATAAAACTTCAAATGACAAACAAAGTTGTGTTAAATAAATAATTCCTTTTCATGAGCAGTAACAGGCAAGATTTACATATTCATGATTGTTACCCCAAACAACCAAATGTTAGAATAATCGAGTGACTTCCCCATTAAAATCGGGTAAATTATCAGAATGATCGAAATAGCAGAATCTGTATGCACTGTCTGCACGTGACAGAGTGTGCAACACCATGCACAGTGTGGGTGCAGACAAACGGTGCTGTTTCCACGTACATGCACACATGATTGGCAATACACCTGGCCTGCCACCCAAGTATAGGGCAGCAAGCTGTACAGTGTCCCTTCACTTGCCAGATGAAGCTCACTTAGAGGATAAGCTATGAACATGATGAACAGCTATTTTCATTTGACATATGGATATAGGATGAATTCCCTGAAGACTTGACCTCATCAGTTTCACGGGACTCTGGGTCGTAAATAGTCATCATCCACCTCTTCATCCATCTTCCAGCGCACACAAACATCAAATTGCCATTGAATTTGTTGCCTACCATGAATATAGCTAACAGTCATGTATCTGATACTGATGTTAAGTTTTCCTCTTGTAAAAAGTCTTGTATTTATTATAAAGAAAAATCAACGTACAAAAGTTGCATTAATTCCGCTGGCCAAATATGTTGACGTTTCTTGTTTCCCAAAGCGTGAAGTCCAGTGAGAAGAAAGGCCTCTGTAAAGGGTTCGATCAGCTGTGGTTCTCAGGGAGGCTGCTTTTCCAGTTTGTGATATATTCGTACAGCAGAAACACTATACATATGTTAGGGGTGACGTGCCACAGATAGACGCCAAGGCCTTTATACAGCCCTCGTATACCCTCGTACCTGGTGAAAATAAGCTACGTGGAACCACACATCTGACCAGGAGTACATGGAGTAATGGCATGCTAAAATAACTGGAAAAATGTTGGACCAATGGGATATCTAACATATCATCTACCCAGAATGCAGCAGCATTGCAGCAACTAGTGAGTGAATGTTCTTCAACAGTCAGCAATATTTCAGCTATGTCACAGTGACCTGTAAGTATGAGTCACTGGTTGAAAGCAAGAACATCAATTTTCTGAACAAGATTCCGTGACACAACCTTCCGTCAGAAATAATCACTAAGTCATTAATACTTGAATCTTACAACCATCTTCCCGAAGGTAAGGGAGTTAACTGACTATAGAGTCCAGTTTCCACCCTTGCCGAGCCAGGCTGGAATTCTGGAGTTATATTTTGGCTTCATTAACAAGTCTATGCATAGTATGATCAAAATCATGTAACGAACTAGAAATTCAGTTCGTAAACAACATGGATTTCAACATGCAGATTTCATCCAACTGCAGGATTTGCAAAGCATGTGGACCATCGACTGGTCGTCGACAGATAATTTCCTAATTTTTTCATGTTTTTAATCAAGGTACTCAAGTGATTTGATGCACTTCGAGGTAAGACCTGTTTTATTACAATATGGATATTGATTATCGATGAGAGAATCTTGACAGGGCGCCAACATTTTGTTTGAAGCAAATGCAAGTGATATGAAAGTTGGAATCTGATTGGTCAAAAGGTGGAACATAGAAGGGTCATAACTTGTCATAGCCACTGATGGTGCTACGATTGGGCCATGAAATTTCAGCCTAGTTCCACAAGGGTTGAAACTGGACTTTTATAATCAGTAAATTCCCTTGCCTTGGGAAGATGATGATTTAACAAGCTTATTAATATCTAAAATATTTGATATCTTTGTATACTTATTCTTCATTACATATACTGCAATCTCTTGCCACAGAGCTAAAATCCAAAACCCTAAAAGAAATCGCTATCCCAGAGACAAACACTTCCATAAAACGAATAGCACAAACACACCCAACCACCAGGCATCACATGTGCCAAGCTGCACTTCCATGTAATGCAGGATAAGTTAGAAATATGAGTTACTTGGGACCATCTAAAGTAACCATGGTAACGGTCAGTGGCTAAGCCTTACACCCAAATGAACCTAAGTAAAGCATGTATACTTAGATATTTGTACTTGCAACACAACTGACTTGGAAACAAAACACAGCACACCCAGTAAAGTAGTAAACAAAATACTTACTTGAATATCTGTCGGACTATATCTCGTATGCCTCCATACTCTCTGTGCTGGTCCTGTATGCGAGACCGGAGGACTTGGTAGGGATATGTAGTTGAAGCAGCAAACATCTTAGACAAGGCCGCAAATACAACATACTCAGCAGAGCCCTGGGGATTAAAGACACAACTTCACATCATTCGTCAAGTCTTCAAATGCATTCTCATTCCATGGAAACAGAAAAAGAGAAAATTTAGAAAAAAAATTAAACAGCAAACTGGCAAAAGGCACCAGTTCAGTTGTATACAATGCATATGCCAAGTTTTCAAGTAATCCTGGTTATTGATTGCTCGGAATAGGATTGGAACAACAATGCCAATGAGAACTAAGCCAAGAACTATTCATCTACCCTCCCTCTGCGGGGAGACATAATGAAACAAGATATATAGAGAAAACTACACTCATTCTTGTTAGATACCATTTTTACGAAACGAGTGGACTTTCTATGGTATCTGATCGAGCAAAAGCTGACCATGTACTCTGACGTTGACCATGTCTGTGTAGAGGTGATGTGTGACGTCGACCATATCTGTGAAGAGGTGATGTTGTGTGACATCGACCATGTCTGTGTAGAGGTGATGTTGTGTGATGTCGACCATATCTGTGAAGAGGTGATGTTGTGTGACGTCGACCATGTCTGTGTAGAGGTGATGTTGTGTGACGTCGACCATATCTGTGAAGAGGTGATGTTGTGTGACGTCGACCATGTCTGTGTAGAGGTGATGTTGTGTGACATCAACCATGTCTGTGTAGAGGTGATGTTGTGTGACATCGACCATGTCTGTGAAGAGGTGATGTTGTGTGACGTCGACCATGTCTGTGTAGAGGTGATGTTGTGTGACATCGACCATGTCCATGTAGAGGTGATGTTGTGTGACATCGACCATGTCTGTGTAGAGGTGATGTTGTGTGACGTCGACCATGTCTGTGAAGAGGTGATGTTGTGTGACATCGACCATGTCCATGTAGAGGTGATGTTGTGTGACATCGACCATGTCTGTGTAGAGGTGATGTTGTGTGACGTCGACCATGTCTGTGTAGAGGTGATGTTGTGTGACGTCGACCATGTCTGTGTAGAGGTGATGTTGTGTGACGTCGACCATGTCTGTGTAGAGGTGATGTTGTGTGATGTAGACTGTGTCTGTGTAGAGGTGATGTGTGATGTCGACTGTGTCTGTGTAGAGGTGATGTTGTGTGACATCGACCATGTCCATGTAGAGGTGATGTTGTGTGACATCGACCATGTCTGTGTAGAGGTGATGTTGTGTGACGTCGACCATTTACATCAGTCTTTGCTGAATAAAGTATTTGGTAAGGATATGGGGTGGGAATAGGTCCACAGTATCCTACAGCTGTAATGGACCAGGTGGCTGAACAGATCAACGAGTCTGTTCGTTTGGCTGAACAGATCAACGAGTCTGTTCGTTTGGCTGAACGGATCACTGAGTCGTTCACTTGTCATCATACCCATCCTAATAGCATGGGATATTGTTCATGATATCATTCACTGTTCTGTCAAGTCCAGACTTGATTATTTACAGGCTGCAGTAATATAGACGGAATATTGTGGACCGACAACAAACAATCAAACCTGGTAAATGAAAGACAAATGTTAATGCTAGTTCCTGCATGAAGGCTTACCAGTCGCGTGTCGATGGCTTGATTCCTGTAAGTATTGTATACTGTCTTCATCTCCTCATAGGCCATGAACTGGAGAGCACCATGGGAGATCCCAAACACACCAGGTACAAAGCCCTACAAATCAGATGACACGAGTCAAACATTTCCATTATATGTACATCCAACAAATATTATAGATACTTGCTAGCATTACAATAGGAACAAACACTATTGCCATGCTTGTGCAAAAGTAGTGCAACAATAGCAATAATCTTAGGATGGTACGATTTACCTCCCAAAATGAACATTTCCTTAGTTCAGCAGGTTGCAAGGGATGTTCTGATTATTATCTGATATGAATATATGTCCATGCTGTGAATGAACACCCATATTCCTTCAAACATAGCATATTTTGGATAGAAACAAATAAAAAATAACTGATTATCAATATCTAGACAACTTATTATACGTAAACTATCAAATGTAGCATGATCGCTGTAATGATTCAAATCTGAACTCATAAATGATGTATTTCCTAATTTTAAAGTCCATAGATAGTTCAGCGATTGTTACACTTCACACCCCATTACGACGCTGCATGCATATGGCATCCATTTATCTTGAATAGATGCAGAAACATACCTTGTAAAGACCCCTAATGCCCTCAAACTTATAGATCTTGAAAAGGGCATCGGCCATTCCCTTGTAGTGCACACTGGACGTGGGTGCACCTGGCTTGTCGTACTGCAGGCACAGGCGGGTCTTGGTCACCCAGATAGGGTTCGTCAACACCAGGGTGGTGAATCCTACAACACACAGCCCACTACAGTCACCTAGATAGGGTTCGTCAACACCAGGGTGGTGAATCCTACAACACACAGCCCAACATCAACCCACTACAGTCACCTAGATAGGGTTTGTCAACACCAAGGTGGTGAATACTACAACACACAGCCCACTACAGTCACCTAGATAGGGTTTGTCAACACCAGGGTGGTGAATCCTACAACACACAGCCCACTACAGTCACCTAGATAGGGTTAGTCAACACCAAGGTGGTGAATCCTACAACACACAGCCCACTACAGTCACCTAGATAGGGTTTGTCAACAACGGAGTGGTGAATCCTACAACACACAGCCTACTACAGTCACCTAGATAGGGTTTGTCAACACCAAGGTGGTGAATCCTACAACACACAGCCCACTACAGTCACCTAGATAGGGTTAGTCAACACCAGGGTGGTGAATCCTACAACACACAGCCCACTACAGTCACCTAGATAGGGTTTGTCAACACCAAGGTGGTGAATCCTACAACACACAGCCCACTACAGTCACCTAGATAGGGTTAGTCAACACCAAGGTGGTGAATCCTACAACACACAGCCCACTACAGTCACCTAGATAGGGTAAGTCAACACCAGGGTGGTGAATCCTACAACACACAGCCCACTACAGTCACCTAGATAGGGTTTGTCAACAACGGAGTGGTGAATCCTACAACACACAGCCTACTACAGTCACCTAGATAGGGTTAGTCAACACCAGAGTGGTGAATCCTACAACACACAGCCCACAACAGTCACCTAGATGGGGTTCGTCAATACCAGGGTGGTAAATCCTACAACACACAGCCCACTACAGTCACCTAGATGGGGTTCGTCAATACCAGAGGGGTGAATCCTACAACACACAGCCTACTACAGTCACCTAGATAGGGTTTGTCAACACCAGAGTGGTGAATCCTACAACACACAGCCCACTACAGTCACCTAGATGGGGTTTGTAAATACCAGAGGAGTGAATCCTACAACACACAGCCCACTACAGTCACCTAGATAGGGTTTGTCAACACCAGAGTGGTGAATCCTACAACACACAGCCTACTACAGTCACCTAGATGGGGTTCGTCAATACCAGAGGGGTGAATCCTACAACACACAGCCCACTACAGTCACCTAGATGGGGTTTGTCAACACCAGAGTGGTGAATCCTACAACACACAGCCTACTACAGTCACCTAGATAGGGTTTGTCAACAGCGGAGTGGTGAATCCTACAACACACAGCCCACTACAGTCACCTAGATGGGGTTCGTCAACACCAGAGTGGTGAATCCTACAACACACAGCCTACTACAGTCACCTAGATGGGGTTCGTCAACACCAGAGTGGTGAATCCTACAACACACAGCCTACTACAGTCACCTAGATAGGGTTTGTCAACAGCGGAGTGGTGAATCCTACAACACACAGCCCACTACAGTCACCTAGATGGGGTTCGTCAACACCAGAGTGGTGAATCCTACAACACACAGCCTACTACAGTCACCTAGATAGGGTTTGTCAACAGCGGAGTGGTGAATCCTACAACACACAGCCCACTACAGTCACCTAGATGGGGTTTGTCAACACCAGAGTGGTGAATCCTACAACACACAGCCTACTACAGTCACCTAGATAGGGTTTGTCAACAGCAGAGTGGTGAATCCTACAACACACAGCCTACTACAGTCACCAAGATAGGGTTTGTCAACACCAGAGTGGTGAATCCTACAACACACAGCCCACTACAGTCACCTAGATGGGGTTCGTCAACACCAGAGTGGTGAATCCTACAACACACAGCCCACTACAGTCACCTAGATGGGGTTTGTCAACACCAGAGTGGTGAATCCTACAACACACAGCCTACTACAGTCACCTAGATAGGGTTTGTCAACAGCGGAGTGGTGAATACTACAACACACAGCCCACTACAGTCACCTAGATGGGGTTCGTCAATACCAGAGGGGTGAATCCTACAACACACAGCCTACTACAGTCACCTAGATAGGGTTTGTCAACACCAGAGTGGTGAATCCTACAACACACAGCCCACTACAGTCACCCAGATAGGGTTCGTCAACACTGGAGTGGTGAATCCTACAACACACAGCCAAACATCAGCCCACTACAGTCAGCACTGAGTACATGGATGAAAGCATTCTTGTTTCATTTTCACAACTAGTCGACCCCTGGACCCCCCTGGATCCGCCTATGTCAGTAAACATAGTGAAGATATTATGTGGTCACAAAAGTAACACATATTCAACATGTCCAACTAACTTACTATGAAGAGCATTGAGCTTTTCCCTCTGTTTGTCTTGTGCTACAGTTAGCAATATTTCTGCAATGTTCATGGTGTCCGTAACCAGGGTATATAAGCACATCTAGCCACACCAGTTCTTGTTACCATGGTAATGTCCCAAGTCATTGGTTCAGACACAGACCGTTGGCGTGCACACTCCAGAGCAGTGAAGACCATCATGACATAGCATTACACTACCACAAGCTAACTTGCATATCATGTGACAGACATTTCTTTCATATGCTCTCAAACACGCTTGTTCTGAAATCAAAGCAGCCCAGCCTACTGAAAGCCTTTCAATGCAATTTGCAGATTGTTTTGCATAATCACAAAAATATGCTACCATAACTGTGACATGGAAGTGTATGACTATATATTGACATACCGTATTTTCTTGAGTATAGTGCGCACTTTTTTTTGGAAAAACACAGCTGTGTAGAAGGGGGTGCGCATTATACACGAATTAAGAGTTTGGATGTTTTTTCCTCCCATGGAAAGACATTACCGTGAGCACGAAACACCGGAAATACCATGTCAACAAATCCATACTGAAGTACGCAAAATAATTATGTAATTACACTGTCTGTCTATAAAAAGTGTTCTTTGTATTTCTGGACTTATGTTTGTAACTTACTTCATTAATTTTATTCAAAATTCCTTATAATATTGTTTTTATTAATTTCGGCGAAATCGTGTGTGAAGCGATCGGAAGATCGCACAACTCACCGTTATTAACAGCAACCACGGTCAGAATACCGCTATTGACGCCTTGAAACGAACTTTAGTTGACAGAGAATGGATACATATATCATAAATGACATACTTTGACTCGTTAAAAGTCATATTTGTTTTTGTTTGACGATTCTATGTCAACATGAAATTCTCGCGCTCACGTGCTCACGTGCGCGTGAGCCTTGACGGTGACTGGTCAGATATGTTCCATGTAAAAAATAATACCCGGGAATAGCGATCAGCTGCTTCGCTTAGGGTTATTATTATTTTAAATATGTTTAGTAAAGGCTGCATATAATTAATAAAATAATGGAATATATTATTCCTGATAAATAAAATAGTTTCAGATACAATTGTTGCCGATCCTTGCATTAAAAATCCTATAAAGTTATATCATTGGGTGTGTCTTGACTGAATCACCGGTCGCTTCCAAGAAAACGTGTGTACAGCTGATTGCTGTTTCCGGCTTAGTTTACGAGAAAATACACAAGGTAATCTTAATCCCTAGATATAAAACAATGCCTAGCAGAACAATAAATACTATTTAAACGGTAAATAAACATGTCTGGTGATTTTTTATCTCAAATTTCGAATTTGTACTGACGAAGTTTCTCAGCACCCGTTCGTTTGCCGGACTTCGCTGAAAGGGTACGGTGTAAATTTTTTCTGCGCATAATATTCAAATTTCTTTTTTTCCAAAATATTGAACCCGCTAGAGGGGGGTGCGCATTATACATGGGTGCGCACTATACTCAAGAAAATACGGTATCAAAGTATCCTGGCATTGCTCATTATCCAAAGGTATTTGAGGTCTTCATTAGGAACCATATAACCATTGTAAACAAAATTGTGGGCATGTTGGGAACTAGTTTTTCACATGGGATATTCTCTCAATGAACAATTTCATGAAATATATTTATCTAAAGGAATGAAACAGATGAAAAACATTGTAATTTTGTTGGACGGGCTGCGTACCATAGTACCTCGACCACAGGCCAACGAGATGTGAGTAATCCTCCCATGTCGCCGACTTGTGGCAGAGGTACATGGTCCATCGCAAGGACGTCTGAGTAGGAGTGTGATGTTTGAGCAGTGGCACCTATGTCACAGACAGAATGTGTGTTTACCTGCGCCAGTAGCTGCCATGATGTGACAGCCAGGTCCCAGGTTGCGCTTAGAGTCACCCTCATTCATCTTAGTTTTGATGGAGTTGTAGCTGAAACAGTAGTTCTCGTGGATAACAATCTCATACATGGTGCAAACATAAACATATCCTGATTACAAATAATGTGATGTCTTTTACTGAGCATGCCAAGTAGTTGTCAAGCTGAACAAGTGAGAATGAATGTTGCTTAACACCACAGTCAGTAATACTACAGCTATGTCATGGTGGCCTGTGAGCAATAAAGAGTCTGGACCAGACAAACCAGTGATAGAAAGCAAGAGTAACTGTCCCTATGATCTGGACATGACACATGATCAGCCAAGTTGCGGAGTTGGACTACCCAATGAATTGTCAGCCTTCAGGTTTCTAATGCTATTCCAGAGGACTTGTTGAAACAGTATTTCACTAGTTCACTATGGTCACATTTTCTGTCAGTTTCATTCAGTTCCAAGTTGGAGAAAAACAAGCACTGACAACTAGTTCACAATTATAGCCCTCAAATACTACTAGTCAACTAGCATCATTGGAGTTTTGCTTTTGCTTGAGTAGTCCCATGTTGGCAGACTAGCATGAATTTCAATGCTGATATATATATACAGGACATTGTTCAAAATTAAGCATGAAGGTTTGGGGGGTCCCTAAACATGATAGTTACAAATACCATAGGAGAATATTTTGCTTTGTTTGTTGTTTAACGCCACACTCAGTAATATTCCAGCTATGACGGCAGTCTGGACCAGACAATCCAGTTATTGATACCATCGACATCTATCTACACAATTGGGATACAATGACATGCATCAAGTCAGTGAGTCTGACCATCCAAAATGTGTTAGTTGCCTCTTACGAAGAAGTTGAAGAAAGCAATTTTAACCGGAATCCTCACAGGCCATGGCTTGTGGGAGTATATAACTGCTGGTGAAACTTACAAGAAGAAGTACAATCCCCAGGACATGCCAGCACCCCAGATGTTGGGTGTGACTCCCTGATAGAGGCCCACAAAACCATCACTTCTAGCTATACTTCGCAATGCATGGACAATTCCATTGTACTTCGGTCTTTTAGTCACACCATAACCTTCGTTTACTGAAAACAGACATAGAAATGAACATGACAATAAAATCAGAATTAACATGATCACATAACTATCAGCCAACTGAACATCATGATTCAATCATGCTCATTTAAAACATCATAAAGATGTGAAGGGCCTACCTTTAGGATACAGTACCACAAACTTTTCAAACACGTGACAATACCCTATGATGTAATTTGTAGTATTTTGTTGCCAGTCACACCGTCAGGGGTCATTGGGTTAGGGAAGGTGAGCCCTTGGATCTCCTTTACGATCAGTCACCCCTTAACAATCATTAGGGTTAGGTACCCGTTTAGTGGCTATTATAGATTCTATAGCAGCTCTTAATATTCTCCGCACAAAAACGTCGAGTAGAAAGGATGAAATGGTTCGAGTTCGATGTCTGACGCCAGGAGCCATTTTCAATTCGCGCCATATCGGGTCATTCCTCACCACTCAGTATCTTGTAGATTACGGAATGATATGAGTGTGCCAAATGGCATTGGGATCATTCATAAGTGTCCGTAGACTAAAGTCATGAGACACCATGCCTACCCATAACCTTCGTAAATGTCCGTCACCTATTCAACCCTTTTCATTCAGTTCCGTCACAGACATGACCAGGTAAATTTGCACTTAGTTTCACAGTGTGGACACAGCTTAGTCGGCTAGCTGTCAGGCTAACAATCCGAAGGTCGCGAGTTCGCGTCCGACGGACTCTCACAAAAACTGGTTGCTTGTCTTTGAGACATGTGACCTATGGCAGATATCGTCGTCACGAGAAGGTTTGGTACTATATTCTAAAGGAGCTCCGATGTGAAGCTTTAAACATGTTAAACATGATAAATATCTCCTCCACCATGCCCACAACTTCTGGGAAGAGGTGAAATGGGATTTAACATCTATTTAACGTTCTATGTGCTCTATCCACAAGCCGACAGAGGCGGACAGAAGTACGATGAAACAGTTGTGTCAATTTTAAGAAATGCAGAGTACATGGTAAAGACCTAAAAAAGAAATAAATGACGTCACTTTCCTTGTGGCCGATTGGAACTCTATATAATATTGACTGTAATGTCCGACGTGTGATGATGCAATCTTTCCCAAATTCTCTGTATTCGGGTAATAGTGGTACATTAATGTGTCTGCTTATTTTGGATGTCTTGTTTAATTAAAAAAATTACTTGCCTTGAAATCTTATTTTAACCAAGTCCAGAGGATGAAGTACCAGCGTAGAAACCACCCCACCAGAGATTCCAGCCACCAAATATTCCCATTTGATGTTTCTGACCATCGAGTAGAGGCGCGACGACCCAGTATCCGTTTCTACCGATGGTCTGGCCATGCTGTATACTTTATTAAACAACAAATATACGTTTTGTTAAATACTGTAAATCAATCAAAATATTAATCCTTGGAAACCAAGGATTTTGTGTTCGTCAACTGCCACCTGTGTTTGTGCCGACGGCCATCTTTGTCAGTAATAACGAATGCATAAATAAAATTACAATAACAGAAGTATATTATATGTATCTCAGACCAGATTTCCATACACGCTAACAAGTATGCTATATAGAAACATAAAAATGAAATCAATGAACCTTTAATTTCATAAAACGTTTAAAGGATCCATACACTTATTTTAAAGTTTATCCCTTAGTATTAAATAAAACGATCTCGTTGTAACATATAACCTCGTGAGAAATTGCGAGAACTCCTGTTGTATTTTCTTAAGAACTCCTATTTGTGGTAGAATGTAATTTGTGTTATACTGATGAAATCATAGTATCTTCTTCATTTTGATATACCTTTATATTTTAAAAATGAAGTGTTATATACTGATTATTTATTACAGTGAACGTTTATCGTTTTGAATATAAGTTTGTATTCCGTTAAACTACTTAATAAAATAAGCTATAAGTATAAATCAATGCACTATTTGAGTGTGTCACATGATCACATTAGCAGATGATAACCTTGATGTTCTCAAAGTGATCTTCATTTTAAGTGCCAGATAATTTCTTATATACTGCGACAACTGTTTTCTAGAGCCACCAAAAATAATGGCTGGCATTGAGAGTTTCGGTAATGTTATTTCAAATATAGAAGATCTGGAGAAAGGTAAATGCAATTGTCATCTTGTTAGAAAATATGTCTCATTGAAAAAATACATTCATACGGACATGTATCAGGATATACTATATAGCCTGTTTGAGAGTCGTGTCCGACATTAGTAACTTGAAACGTATTAATATTCATGAAACATAAATCTTGTAATGATTGGGAGGTATTGTTTTGTGTGCGGTCAGATCATAATGTTAATACTGTAACATACCCCCATCATGTATGTTTTTCACAAGATTACCATCATAATCATGCACCCTCGCAATCATCATGATCATAGAGTCTATGGTGCCATATGTATAATATCCTGTTAACATTTAATTACAACACTCTGTACAGCCAACATGAATGTATACTAATATGTGAACACAGTATTTACTCATTGCGAACAATATAAACATAGGTATATAACTGTATGATAGTACACTCGTATTAAGGGGTTTTCAGACATTTTAAGAAACATTCACAGCTTTATTGTTAATTACATGAATAACTGTAAAACATCTCACTCACCAAAAGAAGTCAAGTTATCTTAAAAATATGCTATCACCTGAGTATCTACAACGTCACGCTCCTCGTTGAGGCGTGAGAAATTGTGATAAACATGTCCATCCGGAAACGGACGATGTCAGAAAACATATAATCTGATGATTAACAGAATCAGAAGTCATCCTTTCAGCATTTATAGGGTCAAGAACTTTTATTTCAGTATCGAACAGAACATGTAGGTCATTGACATGCTTGGCATAGTCAGTATTACTCAGTAAATGACTTCAGTCTTATTTACATTTATGTACAATTCAAAACAGGAAACATGAATTTATGTAGCATCTGTGAACACAGTGTTTACTCATTGTAAGTATGATAGCGTATTTGAGCTCCAGGAACTTTAGCTGTAGAGTCATTGTTTGTAGAATTAACACCTAACATCAGGCTTAAACATCACCTGGCGAAGAAAATAGTGTAAAGAGAAACTGTTATGTTCTAATAAGAACCTCCAGACACTCGATTACCATTCTGAAACTCTATGGTGTCTGTACATTACCATTGGAAGCATGTTTAGATGTTTATGTACGTACAAACTCCTACAATATAAGAGATATAGGAAGGACCAATTTTCTTTTACTTAAACATGCTTTAGCATTTAGTTTAGTGACCAATGATTATGGCTGAACATTTATTGTGTATTTTTATAGATAGTAGAAACAATCTACATGGTAAAATGTCTATGGACACTAAAGTTACATGTTTAAAAGATTTGTTTTGTAGCATGAATCGTAAGTTTTGCAAGTATTTTGGCTTGGGATTTTGATTGATGACACTTTGCTTTTTCATCATGTTTAAAATGTGGCTGTATTAGATGAATAGTGGCACTGACCTTCATAGATGGAGCATGACAGGTTTCCAACCATGTATTATGGTTCTGTTCTGATCTTCAAAACCTTCCAAATGGCATGCTGGTTTTCTTGGGGGAATTAGTTAGCAAAGAGTTGGAGTCACAGGAGACAAGTTACAATTTATTTACAAGAACAATAGACAATTTACAATATCTTAAAATATAGCTGAGGTCTGCTTGGTTAGAGCGACAAACCCCTTCTGCTTAACATTTTGCTTCTGTATGTATTTAACAAAAATTAGAACAATAAAAAAGAATATGATACACAATGAGGTGTGCCCTACAGTTAATGATTGGCTAGACAGAGGGAAATAGTTAATCCTGTTTGACTGGCACTAATTTTGTTGACATACTTACTGGTTAATAACTGTTAATTCAAGATATCTGATCTTATCTTTGAAATTTAGCTGTTAAGATAAGGCTTAACAAAGATGATTTCGAAAATCTAGACCTTGTACCTGCATGCAGTTATATCATTACCAGTAGCTTAGTAATTGTTTGATTTTCTCTTATCTAACTTCCAGGAGCAGGAAAAGGCTTTGGTGAGCATGGCAACATGATGCAATATGATAGTTAACACATATCAGTATGTCCTATGAGGTATAACAACAGTAGTTCTTATCTACTCACCATACATCAGTGCCGTGGTATATGTTAATCTGTTTTCATAGTAGAGAGTTTGTGAAAGGGAAGGTGTGTAAGAATCAAAGAACAAGTACTAGTCTAGTCCCTCTTGCACTGGTAGCTGCACCCTTGTATTTCAAGATTTATTTTTAAGTTAAACTAAATTTGAGTTTTGTGCTTAATCATTATCATGATTATGCATCTGCACTTTGTTTTCAAATGCCATTACGCTAAAACAAAAAGGGAAATGTTTCTTGGGCACTGGTGCATACCTTTTTTTCCTGCATGTCAGTCATTTTGATTGCCATTAAATTACATACTTTTCGAATTCCCCACATTGTATGATGCAGAGTTACTCATGCTTGACAATTGACATTGTATTGAAGAGCCGAGTTCGATATGTGCCCACTTGTTTGTTTAGTTTGTATTCTAGTAGGATCATAGAGAAGGTATTACTCTCTCACCATGTTTGTCTTCAATACAAAAATATATAAAAGTTCTACTACCTCTCTCATCTCATTCAGTGAAATGTGCCCGAGAAACATTTTCCTCTGCAGCATTATCAGGCATTTTGTCCATACAATGCAGAGATGGTCGGCCAGAATATATGTTTGACATATCTCCCTCATACACCAATTGAATGAGGTCAGTAGTCACCCCATTATGTCATATTCTGGGTCGGGGGCACGGGTGGCCCAGTCGTCTAAGGCGCTGCGATTCGCTGTGCAGAGTTGCGTTCTTTGGGCACGCCAGAAACCTATGATTGTGGGTTCGAATCCCGGTTCGCCTCGATTATGTTTCTAGGTTTGTCAGCACCATACCCGTGCTCGTGGGTTTCACTGAAGTGGTAAACGTCTAAGACCTGCATCACTTCGGGCTTTCCTCCCACATTAAGCTGACACGCTGTGATATAACTGGAATAATGTTCAAAGCAGCGTTAAACCCAACTCACTCACTCACCCACTCATATTCTGGGTCACCTAGGTTGGCTGAATTCATCCATACTAAGTCAATCAGTCGACTATTTTGCTGAGAAATGTATGTGACTTTGTGAAGTGACACTGATCATGTGATGTGGACTGCATGTGTGCATGTTTCTGTACGAACGAAACTGTTCAATCTGTGGACCCCATAATACTGCATGACTGAAATGTATATATCTGTTCTTATCTGTACGTGTTGTGTGCTCACAAACAACACAACCCAAGGGAGATGAAGCATTCAAATTGCTTCATACACGATTTCAGACAATGCTTCTGGACACTTTCCTCATGGCGAAAGGAACTAGTATAATCATAAGTGTAGGTTATATTGATAGGTTGGAATGAAGATATGTCCTCGAAAAGTATGTACATTGTTGAAATTTGCTGTAAAAAATTGATGTATTTGTACAAATTTAGATTACAGCCATATTCTTTCATCAAAATTTAAAACTTTCATTTACTTTTGTAATTTTCAAAATGGTCCTCAATATATTATGCTTAGTGTGAGGTAAAGAAACATTCCATGAATTGGTCATAACACAACCAGGTGGTGCCTCTTACATGAGTCACAGGGATCAGATTATTAGGACGCATGTACTACTCTACTATTAGACAGACCATGAGACCTGTGAAGATCAGGGTAGAGAATAGGTCTTCAGCAACTCATGCTTGCCATAAGAGGCGACTATGCTTGTCGTAAGAGGAGACTAACGGGATTGGGTGGTCAGGCTCTCTGACTTGGTCATATCCAAATTGCGTGGATCGATTCTCATGATGTTAATCACTGGATTGTCAAGTCCAGACTCTACTAATTACAGACCGCCGCCATAAAGCTGGAATATTGCTGAGAGCTGCGTTAAACAACAAACAAACAAACAGACCATGAGAATGTTATTCCATGTCCAGATGGGTGTTGAGGAAACTATAGAAGTTAGATTAATAGGTTTTAGTAAACATGGTAAACAAGTATTGTTTTTATGTGTAAATGCATATGTGGTGTCACACCTGATGTGTGCCTGATACATTGACTGGAGTGCTTGTATGTAGAGCTCTGATGCATGCACTGTGTATAGTGTAGTGAGCTCTGATGCATGCACTGTGTATAACATAGTGAGCTCTGATGCATGCACTGTGTATAGTGTAGTGAGCTCTGATGCATGAACTGTGTATAGTGTAGTGAGCTCTGATGCATGCACTGTGTATAGCGTAGTGAGCTCTGATGCATGCACTGTGTATAGTGTAGTGAGCTCTGATGCATGCACTGTGTATAGCATAGTGAGCTCTGATGCATGCACTGTGTATAGCATAGTGAGCTCTGATGCATGCACTGTGTATAGCATAGTGAGCTCTGATGCATGCACTGTGTATAGCATAGTGAGCTCTGATGCATGCACTGTGTATAGCATAGTGAGCTCTGATGCATGCACTGTGTATAGCATAGTGAGCTCTGATGCATGCACTGTGTATAGCATAGTGAGCTATGATGCATGCACTGTGTATAGCATAGTGAGCTCTGATGCATGAACTGTGTATAGCATAGTGAGCTCTGATGCATGCACTGTGTATAGTGTATTCAGGTCTTATGTATGCACTGTATAGTGTTGTGAGCTATGATGCATGCAGTGTATGGTGTACTCTGATGCATCAAGTATTAGTACTGTACGAACGCTTGCTGGATATACAACCATCCTATGCAGAGACAGGCACATACTAATATTGTCACTGCAAGCATCATGTTAACTAACACATAAAATATACCTCCAACTAACATAACACTGTATTGTCCTAATGTAACCAAGTCACACATATCACTTTGAGATACATGCACATATTAATCCATGAATTTGACTCAAAATCTGTGTAGGCACCTCAAATGGAGACCTTTTATGGTGAAAAACTTGTATTTACCAGGTAAGGCTATTTTATTTAGAAATAATGAACAGCCCCAGAGAAAGCCTAGGTAAATCTGTGCATGTTCTCTGTATTTTGATTTCACTTTGTAATTGTTGAAGAAAGGCCACTATCAGTGTTTCTCACAAAGCCAGTTTGACGAGCCAGCTGTTGTAGTGATTGTTTGTTTCTACACTGATGACCATACCGCGATGACCATGTTTGCCTGACAACATGGCTGTGTGGCCTCGTGGCTGGCCATGTCCACCAGTCATCTGTCACACTTATATCAAACCATGCCAAGCGTAGTTGTAGCAGGATATAATATCTATTGTTTCTTATTCCAAGTTTTAATAGGAAGAACATAGGAAATCATTTTTTTTCTTAGGAAATTGTTAATTAGTTAGGTAAAACTTATTTTTTAAAGTTATTATTTTTTTATTATATACTACTCCACTTTTGATAGGGATATTTTATACTCTCCTTGACACACACTAAATCTCATAGTATGTCAAGTGTATATTTAAATATAATTACATACCGTATTTGACATAATAAGCGCCCAGGGCGCTCTCACAATTAGAAATAGGGGGCTCTTATTAGAATATTATTTTGGTGAAAAACAACAGGGTTAAAAGATCGTAAATTTCGTGGTTTAGGCTGACAGCCTGAAATGTTTATATACGACAGATGTATTTTTCCAGAATCTAATTTCCCACAATTAAGGATGCATATAACACACGTATTATACACAAATAAATAAGTCTTGTGTACATTGATCAATCAGAAGTGGTGCTAATTGGGATTGTTCACTAGCCAATATATTAGCAAATATTGCCGTGGGCGCTTATTTGAGCGGGGTGCATATTACGTCGAATACGGTATCTGTTTATCCCTGTCAAAAGTTGAGTAGTATATTTACCGAGAAAAGTGTATATGTTGCAGTTTTACACATGTGAACAAACATTCCAATATGCCTGTGTAGTGTAACATGCTAAAATTCATAGTGGATGGTTGTTCAAGGAGGTCTGTCAGTCAGCACTGTGTTTTGGGGTTCCACTCCACATCAATGAAGTCCATCAACAAATACTTTCCTCCCACATTACAACGGTTTAAACTGGAATGCTGTGTAAATCAGCATTAAATCAAACACACACATTAATGAAATACCCTTCAAGAACCTTTCAAGTCAAAAGATGACCCCTTCTCTTTAGTGGATGGGGCATCCAATACCCAAGACACTAAAAGATGCTACTTTTTGTTACCTTGCCTTGTACTCTAAATTAAAGGGAGAATACTCAGAGTCGTTGTCTGAGTAGGGTATACATATTAAACTGTAACATGGTATCTCTTTTGGCCAGTACTATGAAACTGGCATTAGTCCGGACTAGTACAAGCAGCCCTACACAGGCATGCACACACACTCGCTCTCTCGCAGACAGACACACACCACTCACACAAGCACACACAAGCACACACAAGCACACACGTGCAAATCAAAATATAAGTGTAATGATCTTGAATGCAACATTTAACCCCATTTCACCACACCCACCGTGTTAAAAGACAACAATACCAAAAGAAATTAAGTTGTCATGGAATATCAATGATCCCACACACACAGAGGCATCTGGAAAGAAACGGTTATCAATGGACATCCAATGACACCAGCTGTGTCATGGCTAGATCTCCGAATGCTTAATAATCAGTACAGTTGTATCAGCAGTGTGATGGTCAACTCGGTCAGTGGCAGACATGTTTGTATTTACAGGACTGTGAGGGGGGTGATTTCTCATGCTAATGCTCTGTAGAGTGGTGCTGACAGTGAAGCATTGTATCATTCAGGTGCACAAGTAGCCACCAGTCTTCTACAAGAAAGAGCCAACGATGTCCGAGCCAACAGAGTCAACTGGCAGTCGTACCTACAGTGAGTTGTTACTGGGTTGGGGTCGGGTACTGTCTGGTAGGGTACTGAGTAGAATCAGGGTACCCAGATGACTACCCGGACCCGTGGATAGTCACATAATATATTTTTTAATGACGAAAATTACCTGGAACTCCATGTTTACACTACAAATTGCTTACATTGGCATTTCTTTCTGACAGTGCACGCAAAGCTTCTGACTTATATATGTTTGAATAAAGATGAAGCTTCTGTCCTCTGAAGTGTATATGTAATCAGATAGTTTTATAGTGTAGGAGAGTAAATCTAAACACTATTTGTCAGAGTTCCGTTCAAATTCTCAATCGGACATTTTGTACTTATCTCTTGCGACCTACAGTGGGTACCTGGGTAGGGTTGGGTAAGAGGGATCGGGCACTCGGGTAGTAACTTTTGTCTTGTCCCAATCCTAGTTGTTTCATACCCCTCAGGTGACCAACGACAAGATTTCCCTCAGTTTCTGGAAACTGGGAGTGGTCACTGCACAATTTAGAGAGACCTGCTTGAATTGAACTTTTCATCTACAGGAAATCATACACAACAAATAACTTCAAACAAGACATGGTTTTGTTTCATCCTTGCCTATGAACATGTTCAAGAATGTTCAGATCATTGAAGCAGATTATAGTTTAAAAAGTCCTGTTTTAGTCCATGTATGTTTCTCTAGGAAATGTCTGGATGTACTGACCAATAAAAATATGTTGCATAAAAATATACAAATTACCATTTGGACGAAAAATATATCTTGGCATTCTGTATGTATATTCTGCGCTACTCTCTTGTTTCAGTAGATTTTACGCATGAGCTGTCATAGACTCGACTTAGACCAAAGGAAATTTAACTAGACCATAGTTCTAGTTGTTGAATGTCAAAGATTGATAAGTATTGAATTTAGTCTGAATCTATTTGAACCCTTAGGAAGAGAATATATGGATGTCAACTTCTTTATTCTGAGGAACACAACGTTTCTAAATGCCTTTCAAAGACCTATTTCAACCCTGTGTGGTCCCCAGTATCCAACTTGCCCAATGCTTGTCACAAGAGTAAAAAAATTGTTTGATATCAAATCTTCTGGACCATCTCCACTGGCCCACTAATGGTTGTCTTTTGTTGTGTGAAGAGGCCAGATGATCTCCCCGGAGGTGTATAACTTCATCTCTAAGTTTGACATGGCAAACATGGAGGTCCGGACGGCCATGCTGCAGGAAAACCCACAACAGGTACACACAGACAGGGACAGGCCATGATAAGGTTCTCAACCGACATCTGCACACTCCATTATAGTCATTTATCTACAGGACAGCCTCTGTGGTGTTAATGTCCACTCAGGGGGCGGAAGGTTGGTGGTTTGATCTCCGACCTCGCCATACCAATACATGTTGAGAGATACTACTTGATGTCATCCCGCCTGCCGCTCGTCATTAAGGGGATAAAACAAGGACTGATAGGCTCAGTCAGTATACTGTGTCTGATTGGCGTATGCATGTTAAATTGTGGCACTATAAAAATAAGCAAAATTCTGGACTAGTACAAGCAGCCACACACTAGTGTACATGCATGTCACTCACTATATGAGTGAAATAATCTTGTGATGTGATGTGACGTTGAGCCCCATTTCACCTCACCTCATTTATCTACAGCAGCATATATAACCTGTTGACGTTAACGGTTTGACTCAGTCGGAGGGAAAAACATTGCAAGCTACTTGCCCAAATGGTATTTTGGCATCACTTTCAGGAGATGTTAGTGTCAATATAAATAAATGGACTATCATTAGCTGAGCTTACTAGATAGAAAGGCATTTTACTAGATTCACATTTTGAGCAAATGGTAAAGTAGCGATCAGTGAAAATTTTGTTCTTGTCTTTTTGTTTTGGTCACATGGAAGGATTCCTGTTGAGATGATTTGATGTGAAGTGAGATTATTATGATGATTTTGTCTGTACCTTATACTGTATTATGTATATATGTTGCCAGTTTGCGGCGACATTCTACAGCCTGATCAACCAGATCGCCAAGGACCAAACACTGGAGTACATTCTCACCATGCTGGACGATGCCCTGCAGGTATAGAAATCTGAAAGTTGGTGGTGAAAACTTTCCAATCTATTTGTTGTTCCAATTATTGAATGAATATTGATGTATTGATGTAATATTGATAATCAGTATAATATATGTCTTTAAATATTCTTTGAAAGTTTCTCAAAGAGGAATCCCACTTTGTGAAGGATGTGTTGGAAAAAACGAGATCTCTAATGGTATTTAAATCTTTGGACCCCCTAAATCTTTCATGCCTTGTTTCCAACTTGGACGGGCTGCAATGATGCAGTGGACACAACACAATATGTTTCTTGATACTGAGAACCCAACCTCCATGGGGATTCCAGGGAAAAGTGGTCCAGATATGCCATGTGCTCTCCTAAGAGGTGTTTAAGAAGCATGGGGTGGTCGGACTCAGTGACTTGGCCAATGATTGTGTGTCAACGCGCTCATGTTCATGTGTCAAGTTGCTCATGCTTCCAATCACTGGATTGCCATGTCCTGACTTTATTGATTACAGGCTTTTATTATATACCTCGAAAACTGCTGACTGCAGCACTGAATGCAACGCTCATTTAGGTGATAAGATGGAGTGAGTGAGTTGGGTTTAATGCTGCTTTGAACAGCATTACTGTTAAATCACAGCATGTCAGCTTATTGTGGGAGTAAAGCTTGTAGTGATGCAGGTCTCAGATGTTTACCACTTTGGTGATAATTGAGCACAGATATGGTGCTGACAAGACTGAAAACGTAGTAGGGATAATCCAGGATTCGAACCCACAAGCATAGCTTTCTGGACTGCCCAAGGGACATAACTCTGTACAGAGAATTGTGACACCTTAGACAACTGGGCCACCCATGCCTCCTGATGGAACTCAACATTTGCCATGTCAGAGAGTATTCGACCATCTAAGAAAATGACTAGAAACCCGAACAAAACATATGAAGTAAATCTGCATCAATTAAACAGGTTCACATACTTTTATAGCAGTAGAAATAGTACTTTTACAAATCTATACTGTTTATTGTTTGTATCAACACATTACCCTAGATATTATAGATCATGGTATTGCATGTATGGCCATAAACCGCGCTGTCCATGAATGGCTACAACTTGGTTTGTATGTGTTCCAGGAGGATAAGGCTCGTGTGGACTTTTTCAAGGAGTACGCCAAGAAGAAGAAGGAGTCGGTATGGAATCCCTTCTTCCACCTCCTGGACAGAGAGGACAAGTTCATCGTCTACCAGGTAACAGCTTGTCAACACTGCGCACCACACACGATATGTCAGCACAGTAGTTCACAATGTTGGTGTCTGTCCGAAGAAGCAGCTAACATTGGGATCAGGGCTCTGTTGCACAAAGATATTTTAGCACTAAGGTGATCGTAACTCCCATGCTTTAACATAGGCTTACGACAGTCACAGCGCTAAGATCGTTTGTGCACAGGGGCCCATGGCCTCATTTCACATAGTGATCTTACACACTAGCTCTAAGGCGATCGTAACTCCCATTCTTAAACGTAGATTTATGACAGTCATAGTGCTAAGACTTTGTCGTGAAGTAGGCCTAGATGATCATTGTTCTAAGGTGTTTAGAGTGAGAACACCTTTTGAACAAGGGGATCACCTTAGAATTCAGTACCACAACTTCTAATGATGATGATCTCTTCTCTGGGATTGTTAGACGACTGAGTTATGTCCACACTGTAAAATCAGTGGACATTTACCTAGTCAACGATTATAAAAATGAAAGGCAAGGGACGAAGTGGTAACAGACACATACAAAGGTAGTCATGGGGTCACTTACAAGAGGTTATGCTGCCATTTGGCGCGACTGCAGTCTACTGGATCCCGAATTGTAAGGAATGATCTGATCACGCTGATTCACTGTCAACGGCTCCAGGCATCAGATGTTGAGTTCAGGAGCAGGCATTACTAATTCGTTGGGTGATTTTATGACAGACAAGTGTGGGAAGGATAATGTGGATCATAGTAAGGAAGAAGGAAGGTATAGGCATTGATAATGAAGCCGTGAGGGTGATTTGGCTTTAGAATCATATCTGGGTAGATGTAGCGAGTGCAAGTGGCATGGGCCCAAGTTCGATGACAGTTCCCTCTTGCACATCTTACCACTTCTTCTTGCTGGCTTAAAGTGTTTGTGTGAAGAATGCAAGGGAAATCAATAAAATACCATGACAAGCTCGACTCCCTTGCTGTAAAATGCATAGACTGGTGCTTTCTATAAAATGCGCCACCGCAGGGTATGTTTAGTCAACAATATTGAAAACTCCCATCATTGCTGGGCTTATTCAATGATAGGTGTAGATATGATAGATCACTGAGTGGAGCTAACGCACTCCTTATGACCCCATCAAAACCTGTTGCTATGCTGACATCACAGGGCATTGTGGGGGCGTTCGGTAGCCTAGTGGTTAAAGCGTTCGCTCTTCACCCCGAAGACCTGGGGTCGATTCCAGACATAGGTACAATGTGTGAAGCCCATTTCTGGTGTCGCACCCTGTGTTATCTCTGGGATATTGCTAAAAGTGGCGTAAAACAATACTCACTCACTCACTCACTCACTCACTCACTCACTCACTCACTCTTTCACTCACTCACTCACTCACTCACTCACTCACTCACTCACTCTTGGGCAGCATAGTAGGGTACTGAGACTTATTTTGTTCAAATATAATATGAACGTGCTTGGCCCCACGTTGGGCACCAATGTAGCGGCCATTAAATTTCCAAGTCCCGCGATGGGATACCAACCACAGAACTCATCCGAGGTCAGAGGCCTTGTCCACATGACCAAAGAGGCTGACAAAGTAAGGATGTCATCTGTGGGATGACTCAACTCTGTGCTACAGAAACATGACATTGTTGTAATGTTGTTCAGTAAAGTATAAGACTCTCTCCATATATTTCTTCTTCTCCAGTCCAGTCGAATTATTGGTAAGATTGCCTGCTGGAGCAAGGAGCCCATGGACAAGAGGAATCTGCAGTTCTACCTCAACTGGATCAAGGATCAACTCAAGTCACCTGTAAGTTGACAGGAAAATACCTCTTTACTGTGCATATGACGACGTGTTCCTCCCTTCAGCTATGGGGTGAAAGGGTAGCTTAGCAAGACTTGGGTTAATTCCCCAATTGTATAGAAGCCATATCTGGTGTTCCCCATTATGCTATTGCTGGAATAAGCAGCACAAAAACATACGCACTCAGTCCTTCAGAGAGTGTTGATGTATTTCCTTCAGAGAGTGTTGATGTATTTCCTTCAGAGAGTGTTGATGTATTTCCTTCAGAGAGTGTTGATGTATTTCCAGAGCAACGAGTACCTCCAGACAGCTGCCCGATGTCTGCAGATGATGCTGAGGATTGACATGTACCGTTGGGCCTTCGTGGACGTTGAGGGGATCTCCGCGTAAGTATAGGCTGATTACTTTAGTGAGTGTTAAAACAGGCTTAAGATATAAACAGTCTTTATTTATGATCTTCTTAAGTACATGATGTATGATCATAGATGGACCATATTGCAAATGTTGTGGTAAAGGCTCTATAAATGGATTCATCCAATTTAATATTTTCGAAATTGTCTCAATGGCATTTGCTTACTCACCAGAATATGATATACAGCAAATCTGTTATAAACAAACCAAAACATGAGTTCGCTTTATCTGTTATAAACAAACAAACAGATAAGCAAACTCATATTTTGGTCCCGGCCATTTGCTGTAAATATGCTGTACATATGCTTTTAACGACCGAGGTTTATAACGAACTAATATTAGTTGTCCCTTTGAGTTTGTTAAAGCTGTAGTGTACTGTGTATATCCTTCATTTTGCATATTATATTCAGCTGATCCCAGAGTGTAGTAAAATGCTGTTTGGCCCTCAACTGATGATAGTTCACTCTAAATTCTACTGAAAATGATGCCAAACTAAGACAATTTTGACACAGACTGAGTTATCACTTGTTTGAGACAACCTGTTTGCAACTATAATGCCATGGTGCCAATAAGGATTCCGTACATTGTGCTGCACATGCGACATCCATTTGGAGTTTCTGATAAAAAGGTTTCACTGTATAGGCAACAGATCTGAACAGGTTATTGTGTTGTTTGGAACATTTACTCATATTGGTAACCAAAGTTCCGGGCATTCCCCTGATGTTTTGGTGAGGGTTTAAGTTACCCATTACTGTTCCAGGATCGTGTCTGTGTTGGCCGGCAGCAAAGTCGGCTTCCAGATTCAGTACCAGCTGACCTTCTGTCTGTGGTGTCTGACCTTCAACAGCATGCTGGCAGAACGCATGACGAGGTACGTCTGGGTAGGAATGTTACAACCTTGAGATGCATGGCTACAAGTTGTGTCCAGTCCAAGTACAGAAAGAGGAATGTCCTACGGCTGATTGAAATGTTTCCTTCCTGTCCTTATCCTGTTATTTTACAAATAAAGAACAAATTATTTTAGATGTTAGAGATCATTCACATGGGTTTTGTGGTATGATGCATTTAGGCTGGTCACTGATACTGTGTAGAGAGAGTGAGTATGGCTTTACCCACTTTTAGCAATATTTCAACAATATCATAATGGGGGACACAAGAAATGGGCTTCACACATGTCAGGAATTGAAGTCGGGCCTTTGGCGTGAGGAGTGAATGTTTTAACCGCTAGGCTACCCGACAGCCCCTTTTTTAGAAAATGGGATTCACCTTGGCTGTTGGGTGAGGGATAAGAAAATATATCCATGCTTGAAACAGCCTAAAGTTTCACTACATGTCAGCCTGTCCGAAATAGCTGTTGACAGCTATGTTATGAAAGCATTGGTTTCTACCTTTAGCACTCTATGTCCCTATTTTCTGAAACTCCAAAAAAGAGTTTCACCTACAAGTTTCTCTTAATTTGATTTTGGGTTAATATTTTAAAATATATTCAGCAGTATTGGTATGTTCCCTCACTTATGATGGCTTTTGTTATATCTGCTTCTTGTCTGCTCCCTAGATACAACATCATCCCCATCCTGGCTGACATCCTCAGTGAGTCGGTCAAGGAGAAGGTCACCAGGATCATCCTAGCCACATTCAGGGTAGGTCGACCTTCAGGCAAACAGGGACGGAGTAGATAGCACATGGACATACATCACACTGGCTTAGAGAGCTACACAATGTTAACAGCTTCCTTTCTCTTTAAGGGGACAGGTGGCACAGTATTCTGAAGTAATACAATTCGCTTTTACAAGTTTTGGTTTGTCAGCATTATACCTATGCTTGTGGGTTTTTCAAAGGATAACATTGTGTCCTGCATTTCTTTAAGTTTTCTTCCCATATTAGGCTGAAACACCATCATGTACTACTAAAAAGTAGTTAAAGAACACCCACTGTTTTCATATGACTGTAGTTAATTAGTTATGGCTGATGGTAGGCCTGGGGCAGATTACTGGGGTTTGGAAGGGTCCTGAGCAGGCCCGTGGTTAGTCACATGATTCGTTAGTTTGTTGTTTAACGCCACACTCACCAATATTCCAGCTATATGACGGCGGTCTGTAAATAATCGAGTCCTGACCAGACAATCCAGTGATTGATATCATGAGCATTGATCCACGCAATTGGGATTGTTGACATGCATCAACCAAGTCAGTGAGCCTGACCACCCGATCCCGTTAGTCGCCTCTGTTAATCACATGATATATTGTTTAATGACAATAATAATAAAAATCCCTGGTTACACTACAAGTCGCTATTGTTCACATACTTCAGTGTATGCATGATCAGATCACTTTATATGTGATCAGATCACTAAATACATTGTAGGTTTTGCCAGGCCTCTGGTGAAACAATTCGTAATCAGACACAACTTTTGTACACAACTTGTACCCATCAATAGGGACCAGGTAGGTTCGGGTAATAGGTGGTCGGGTACCTTGGGAGTAACTGTAGATTTGTCCCAGCCCTAGCTGGTGGGTATTGCAACATACAGCCTTCCAGTTGTGGGTGTTCTTTAACCTGTGTTGAGGAGTATCTGTTCAAAATGAAGTTAAACCCAACTCCTCCCTCCCATGTGGTTGTAGAATCTGTTAGAGAAGCCAGAGGACCGTGATATTGTGCAGGACCATGCCCTGTCCATGGTGCAGTGTAAGGTGCTCAAGCAGCTAGAGCTGCTGGACGGACGCAAGTTTGACGACCAGGACATCGTCGACGACCTCGCCTACCTCAATGAGAAGCTGCAGCGCTCTGTCGCCGACCTCAGGTTGGTGGTGTTGATGTTACCTGGCTACCTTGATCTTAAGCTTTGTTAGTAATTTGTTTGGGGTAGAATCTTGAATCTTTAGTTTGATGACGATGCATTATTTGTGAAATGTTAACATATTGCTGTACAAGGATTTAAAGCAGATGGTTTCATATCTGGATTTTGTGTGGGTTCCAGCTCATTTGATGAGTATTCTACTGAAGTAAAATCTGGCCGACTGGAGTGGAGCCCAGTCCACAAATCTGACAGATTCTGGCGGGAGAATGCCATCAGACTCAATGAGAAGAGTTACGAACTGCTCAAGTAAGTTTGTTTGTTTTGTTTGTTTGTTTGTTGTTTAACGTAGCACTCAGAAATATTCCAGCTATATGACGGCGGTCATTTGACTCTGGATCAGACAATCCAGTGATTGACATCATGAGCATCGGTCTATGCAATTGGGATATGATGACATGCATCAACCAAGTCAGCAAGTCTGACCACCCGATCCCGTTAGTCGCCTCTTACGACAAACATAGTCGCCTTTTATGGCAAGCTGAAGACCAATTCTAACCTGTATCTTCACGGGTCTCTCAAGTAAACCTCAGCACAGCATGCTGACATGTAAAGTGTGTAACGTCATTCCAAGTAATGAAAATGTAACACTGATTCCTTGTTCACTCTACTTGTAACAACACCTTCCTTTATCTCACAGTTTGTCATGTAATATTCTAGCTGTGACATTACAGTATTGGCATGAAGGACGAGGGGGGTTAGAGCCGCTATTCTGCTAGTCCTAGCCTGGTGAAAATCCAGATGGACCAGTTGTTTTCTACCCAAATCTAGGTAGTTTGCATAAGCCACTAGTCCGAAATTGTGCTCTGGACTAATTCGATTTGACCAATGGTGTCTACCCCTTGGGTCCTTGTCACAACACTAGTGTAAATAGCTAGCAGTGTGTATGGTGTTCCTGGATTCAGTTACTATGGTAGTAACCCTCAGGATCCCCTTATTAACAGACCGCCTCCGTGGTCTAGTGGTTGAGCGTTCCGTCCAGAGAGCGGAAGGTCCACGTGCATATATATGTACAATGATCTTGGATGCGATGTTAAACCCCATTTCACCTCACCTTATTTACAATGGGATTATATACCTTATTTGACAGGGTTTGACCAGACAAAAATGTATGCATAATAATAAATATTATCCACTCTGATTTATGTACATAAGATTTATCTTACATTTCTGGGTAGGGTGGAGTATGTTGGACTCCCTTTTCAATGCCTAGGACCCCAAATATTTAGTACCAAGAGTTCTCCGGATGTGCAAATATATAAACCATTTCAAATCCTTGCTTAGAAGAATCATGATGGTTCTTATACTGAACTTGACATTGACTCTTTCCTAGGATACTTGTTCGTCTGCTGGAGACCAGTAAAGACCCTCTCATCCTGTCTGTAGCGGCACATGACATCGGGGAGTACGTCCGGTACTACCCTAGAGGCAAGAAGTAAGTGAGGAGCTGTCACACCATCTTGTTACCATCTGCTCATAGCTGCCAACTATGCTGATTATTTCGTATTTGTAACAAATTTGCGAATGAAATACAAATATATGACTTCTTCCTTAATTCATGTGCACATCACATGGATCATTTTTTTCTAGACAAGAGGGGGTAATTATTGATCTGTATTTATTTAGCCTTACGCTTACATGTATGCATGGTTTGTGTTGTAAGTCAAGTAGGAAGTTAATAATGATCTCAGTCTTGTGAAAAGGTGTCGAGTTAGATGACTGTCAGTGGGTCAGTGTTAGGCCTGAACATATGGTTTACATGATGGCATGGGTGTGCAGTGAACAATACCTGTCTGGGGAGCTATACACAGCCTTCAAGTTCACACCAGCCCGCTAGCCCAAGACTACTTAGTTCTGCTCAACACAAATAAAAATCGTGTGCGAAATACGCTACAGTCGGAAAGCGCACGTTAAATCTCCTATATCAGTCAGTCAGTCAAATAAAAATTGACTGATGGTTGCACACTTTAACTAGTAGCATTTGAAGAATATGATTCTGAACCAGTTCTCACTGCTTCAATTTTGCTAGAAATTGAAACTGAATAAAACTGACAGAAAGCGTATACATAGCAAACAATAAGATCTCATTCAGCAGGACAAGCTCCAAACACTGGAGATTAGTGAAAGTTTTCTCTAGTCCTCTGGACTAGTCTTAAAAAGTGAATTTCTAAGGCTGAATACATGTGCTGAATCTTCTCCTGCAGTGTGATCGAGCAGCTTGGGGCCAAGCATATCGTCATGCAGTATCTCAGCCACGAGGACCCCAATGTCCGATATGAAGCGCTCATTGCTGTACAGAAGCTTATGGTCCACAACTGGTGAGTGGTAGAAATGTCTGTGTCTAAGTCACTGTCCTACCATGTATTATCCCAGTGATATCTTTTTTCGAGAGGATACTTATCTTGATTAAACAGACCTGGATTTACATTGTCGTATGTGATATATCATTGTTACCAATCACTGCAATAGAGTGAGTGAGTGAGTATGGTTTATTGCTGATGGTACTTGTTACCCTGCCTGGGGCTCGGCATGTCCTTAGTACAGGTATATGCAGATAATCCTATTAGTAATTACCAACATGATTTGCTGTAGGTTAAATTTCACATGCCTAAAAGTGTGACTGAACATGCAGTTGTATTTTTGGCTGTGTGGCGTTCATATATTAATTATTAGGATGTTAAGAAGAATATATCTGTAAGAAAATGCAACAGAAGAATTACTTTTGTGTTTCAGGGAATACTTGGGCAAGCAGTTGGAGGCTCCAAAGACAGACACACCAGTAATGTCAGCAGCTAAAGCATAGATGATAACATCGACAACATCATCACAACATCGCCTGTAGATCAGTTTCGGTATTCACCTGGTGCAGTAGAAGATGAAAACTAAATATTTAATCTATGAAGCAATGAACCTGATATTATGCACAGCTGCAGTAGATGGTGGCACATGCTGGTCTATAGTCGGGGTCTGTGTACCGCTACAGTAGCACTTGACTAGACATGGCACTCAGATGGCAGGAACTCATTTTGTTCTTTGAACTATCAGTACAAGAATTTATCAACGATTCCAAACAATGCCTCAGGCAGGCTATTTGGGAAAAAAGACATAACTTTATTCAGAACTAGGATTTTCTTAAAGTCCATATTTTCTTGAATTCAGGGGTGTCTTTATATTTCATTCTAAGCAGAAAATGTAAAACTAACCATTATACCTTCTTGTTATTGGTCTTTTAGTTTGCAAGTCACCTCTGTAGATCCATAACTTTAGTTAAAAAATATAATAACATGACTGTATTCTAACTTGGGGATATTTGCAGACATTTGCTTCAGACTTTGCTCCAAATATCGGTCTCTGTAGCCTAGATAAATCCCTGCAGTGCCTATGTTGTTATTTACTTGTAACTAGTGGTTTTGAAGACACTGAAAACCCAGTTGTACAATGCATCACAGTGTCTTTGTGGGAAAGTTAGGACTGTGTACAAATGGTATGTTAGTGTCAAGAGATTGAATCAAATGCTTTGTCTTAGTGCTATATCAGTCACAAGTTGACAGTTTGGAGTATATGTAGACATAATACGCAATATTGGGGTTGTACAGCAATATGTCATGGGGATATATCTATCATGATAACCTGGAACTATTAGTCATGCTCTGGTTGCCACGGTGCCTGGTAGACATGGTGGAAGTATGTAGACACTGAGCCCTAGACAGCTGGGTGCTGGACTTCCAGGGATATAAGTACATGTACATGATCAGGTCACTTCGACTGCAAAATATTTACTTTTTCTTTTTATTAACATTTTGTTTCTTTGATGATAAGTTTTCCTATTGCTTATCTAGTTAGTCACTGTATCTATTCTTTCTGGTCTTGGAAATCTTTTTAATGATTGGGGTTAGGTTATTTGAAAGGATTTTATAAAACTATATACATTTTTCAAGGTATGTTTTACTAATTACTGCTATTCAGATATGCTGTGTAGAGGGTACTGAACATTGCCTACGTCCAGCAACTCGTGTACTGCCATGTCCCCCTGTACACAGGGTAGATGTACTTGTAGATATACCTGTAACAAGGTAGTGGTGTCGTGTTTTGTTGAGACTGGGGACTTGTTGGACATGAATTCCTTGACATGTACATTCCACACAATGTCATGTTGTTTTGGCTGTGAACTATGTTGGTATATGTGTGTATATATCGGATCTGATTGTCTAGTCAACTCTTCCTGCATTCTGTACGTGTGCATATGTATGTAGGGCCTTGTATTTTTTAAGAGTTGCTTTAATTTTGGAATTTCAACTTCTAGATTAGTACGGCTACTAATGAATGGAAAACAAACTCTTAGGTCAAGCCATCACGGAAGTATGAATATGAAATGATACTGAAAGTTTCAGCTCATTATCAAAAGAAGTGAATCAAGAAAGGCAAAAGTCCATTATTATTTTCTACTTTCAGTTGTTTTTTTGTCGGTGAGTCAGTCTCTTAAACCAACTAAAAAAATAAAAGGCCTGGAGGTAACTCTCCTGCCACACAGCTGGTACCACCCCTGTTGATGAAGTACCTCATCTTGTTTGTCACGTGATGAAGCATGCACACATAAACAGGCAAGGTCATTAAAATCAGAATCAGATCTTTTACTCCGATACAATACCTCTACATGAACACATTTCTGGTGTCCCCTGCCATGATATTGCTGGAATATTGCTAAAAGTGGTGTAAAACCAAACTCACTCACTCTACATGAACATCTGAGGACGCCTTCATAGATTAGATCAGGTGAAATTTCTAGTCGGTCAATCAGTCAATCAGTGATGATGCTTCTAAATTGTAAAGAAATTAACACGAATCATTTTAGAAAACTGACATCAGATTCGCTGAAGAACCTGTGCAACCTTCACTAAGATTGGGTGCTCAAATTTTGCACAGGGTTCACCCAGCCTGACCTTCTATGAAGGTGTCCTTGGATCAGATTCGCTGAAGAACCTGTGCAACCTTCGCTAAGATTGGGTGCTCAAATTTTGCACAGGGTTCACCCGGCCTGACCTTCTGTGAAGGTGACCTTGGATCAGACCATGACATGGAGAGGTAACATCTGGGAGTAAAAGATCTTCTTTGACATAGCTTGCATTAATGTCATTCTCATTTTTATATGTTGATTGAGTTTTGTCTGTTCTAAATCATAGCAAACACTTGTTCACCTTGACATTGTGTTGTGGGACTGTTCCCTCACGCTCAAACATATCAGTGTATCATCCAAGTAGCCATCTGGCAGATTTATGTAGCAACCATGAACAAAATATCGGCCACTTTGTTTTGTCGGATCCATGTGGAGTTGATACTTGTAATTACTGTCTTTCTCTGTTATATTATCATCAAATGATCAAGCAAATAAATAATGATTTTTACTTATTATATTTGGCTCTTGAAAGTTTTGTACCAACAGTCACCAGTGATAAACAGCACCAAATGCTGTCCAATGTTTCATTCCCAGATTACCCAGGTGTGATTTTCTGTCAGTGTTGCACCTGCCTGTAAGGGTCCGGGTAAGACTTGATCCTCAGTAACCTAAGCTGGTCGTAGGTAGCGACTAAATGGATCAAGTGGTCAGACTCGGTGACTTGGTTGATTGTGTGTCATTGTACTACGATGGCCTGGCATGGATGGCCTTGGTCGTCTATGGTCCCACTTCCGCTGTGCAGACATACTTGTTTGCTCATTTGTTGTTGAAAGCTGGAATATTCCAGCTATATGGCGGAGGTCTGTAAATAAGTCAAGTCTGGACCAGACAGTCCAGTGATTGATAGGGTAGCCTAGTGGTTAAAGCGTGTCCTCTGCCATAATATTGCTGGAATATTGCTGGGATATTGCTAATAGCAGCATAAAACACTACTCACTTTCTTACCTGACATCATGAGCATTGATCCACTCAATTTGGATAGATGACATGAGTCAACCAATGAGCCCAATACCATAAGCAAAGGTTACTTGGGACCTATGTGCTTACCTGTAACCTTCGATGCTGTGTGCTGTCGTATGTCAATGGTACACATAAATTCTGAGTGGAGGAAACTGACATATACCTGTACCTTTAGAGAGTACTGAAGGTATATTGGATAGGTGATCAGTGGGGGAGATGAAAATGTGGTAGAGTAACCGCACCCCATTGTAATTTATTAGGAATAATGGTGTGGAAAAGTTACTACCGGTACTAGCTATACATTAAGACCATATTCTATTCTGATGCAGCATGAACCATGACCAGGGAATATTAAGATTCAACACCAGTAAACATGGTACTTGATGGATAACTGCCTTTTGTTATACAAGTCTAAAAGTACCCTAGGGAAACCTAATAGGACAAAATTGAACCATGTTAAAACTGACATTAATCCGGATTAGTACTAGCAGGTACATATACACGTGCATGCACTTTGGTGTGTCAATAAAATCATCTTGAACATTGCTGTTGGGTCTTGTGCAGAACTGAATGGAATATATGTCCAGGTTCCACGGAGGGTCCACGGAGGGTCCACGGATGGTCCACGGAGGGTCCATGGATGGTCCACGGATGGTCCACAGATACTTGTGCAGCAGAAGACTACATTGTGGGTATTCCGGGACTAAATTTGTCAGTTGTACCACATGCTTGGTGTAAGCCGACAGAAGAGTGTCGGCTGGTTACAATATGTGACATGCTGATGGCTCCTCTGGCACACACTTGCTGTTTCCAGGCTGCCTGTGGTATAGCTTGAATATTGGTGACAGTTGCCTCACACACAATTATTATATTTTTGATACTAAGGATGTGTCAAATTTAATTACTGTTTTGCAGGGAGTCTATCAATATATGAAAGCCATAAAATCTGTCGATCATAGCCACTTCAGCGGGATATATGTTTTGACAGGGAGTATTAGGTTTATATATTCCCTGAGTTAAGTATGTTAAATATAGAAATATCTAAATATTCACTGAAGTCAATTCAAATTAGATAACAGCATGGGACACCAGGGGCCAAATCATCTGAGGCACCGCAGTTGTGTAGAGTTGCCTCGTTTGGCCACGCCGGGAGATATGATCGAATCCGGTTCGCCCCGATTATGTTTTTAGGTTTGTCAGCACCATATCTGTGCTTGTGGGTTTCGCCAAAGTGGTAAAGGTCTGAAATGTGCACCACTTTGGGCTTTCTTCCCACATTAAGCTGACACTATAATATAATTTGAACACTTTATAAGAAGCCTTAAACCCAACTCACTCCCGAGACAACAGCACCAGGTTATTGTTATCACGAGAGCATTCTAGAATCATGGTCAGCTCCCTGCCATTAAAGGTAAGGTGAGGTGAAATGGGGTTTAACGTCAAGTCCAAGATTATTGCACTTATATAACGACGTGCATGCACGTGTGTGTGTGGCTGCTTGTACTAGTCCGGACTAATGCCGATTTATAGTGCTAGCCCACTGAGATACCAGTTTAACATGAATACCCCACTCAGACACAGTATACTGACTCCGAGCCGACCAGTCCTTGTTTTAGCCTCTTAATGTCGAGCGCTAGACAGAGTAGCAACGAGAACCATCTTTAAACGTCCTTTGGTATGACGCGGCCGGATCAAGCCCCGGACCTTCCGCTCTCCGGGCCGACGCTCTACCACTAGACCACGGAGGCGGTCCTGTCATGAAAGAGAATGGTTGCTTGGCCACTGAAGCTTGGCCTTTTGGATGAGGTGCGGGATACTGCAGGCTGACATACAGGTGTGGCATGTACACGTGGCAGTCAGTGATTCGCCTTGTGATTTCGCTTAATAATGGTATGCTTTGAGTTAATCGAGACTTGACCCTTGGACAGCCGGAAGGCTGGCTGGCTGACCAACTCCTCCAGGATGCCTGGCTACTGTTCTATTCTATTATCATCATGTATTTATTAACATCGCGAATAAAAGTGTTGTGAACTCAAACATGGACTTTTGTGATTAAAGAACAGATTATATTCAAAATCTAATAAGCTCGGGATCCTTGTTCATTGAACTCCTTTATTCCACCATAGCACTATTTGAGTTCAACAGTCCTGTCTAACATAAAGACCTGGTTGCCTAGCCAACAAGACAGCTGCCTGGTGAAGTGCAGTCTGAACATAGATTACAAAATTTCGGACAGTAGTGTTTAGCACCATCCGGGTTCGTGCAGATGCCTATGGATGCGTTGAGGACTTTGCAGTCGACACCAGGGCTGTCCACACAAGTGGTGACTGTGGTGGCCGGTTTTGGTGTATGCGGGCCTGGGTGCCGTGTGGGCGGTGCGTGATCTGGAGGAAAGGAACATGTCTTGACTGACGCATACAATTATGACTTTGTAGTATGATATATGGACTTAACGCCGATTTGAACAGTATTTCAGTTATGTCACGGTATGTGAGCTTCATTTGGCAGGAAGGAACATGGATGTTTGTTTGTTGTTTAACGCCGCACGCAGCAATATTCCTGCTATATGATGGCGGTCTGTAAATAATCGAGTCTTGACCATACAATCCAGTGATTGGCATCATGCGCATCGATCTACATAATTGATATACGATGACACATGCATCAATCAACCAAGTCAGCTAGCCTGACCACCCGATCCCGTTGGTCGCCTCTTACGACAAGCATGGGTTGCGATAAAGGAATAGTCACGCGACACGTGCACACGTAGGGTGCTGATGGATTGAGTAGCATAATTAGTGCAAATTGAAGGATCGGACCTGTGATCAGCGGATCCTGGTAAGACCAAGGAACACGATTATGTACAGTGATACCTGGTTCGATTCCCAGATGCATACAACGTGTACAACGTTCCTTATCTGTGTCCTGTCGTGATATTGCTTGAATATTTATAAGGGCGGTATAAACCCATAGTAACTCGTCCATCTATGACTTAATCAAGTTTCGAACTGGTTTACACATGGAACACGTACGAAGAGGTAGTTTGTCGAAATAGTATCCTCCCTGGAAGGCATAGGAAGACACGCCATCATAGCCGTACACTTGCGCCATGAAGTTGTCGTCTGCTTCTATCCGGTGGTTGCCAGGGGTGATGGAAACAATGGCCACAGAGTACCCAAGATCTCTCACGCGTTGCCATTTTGAAGGATCTACTTCGGACCCGTCTATGGTTACAAAAGGCGCTGAATCGCTATCTACCACGAGATTTAGGTAGCTGAGGAAGAATTTAGACGTCGGGTTGTCCATGGTGGAGAATGTGTAGTTCCAGCCGTAGCTCTTCACAGCCGGGATCGGGATGCTGAAAGGTGTTGAGCTGCCATCATACTGGGTGACATGGATCCCGTTGTTGGAGAATATCTCTAACGTTGTACCGTCTGGAACCGTGTACTCCCTGAAGTTCCCCTTGTCGATGTCCTCCTGGTAGCTGTGGACGGTGAAGTCTTTGTGGTGCTCATAGACGAAGATGTGGGTGGAGTCAAAGGCTGCCACCACCTTCACTTTGTAGTTACTGTTGTCGAAGAGGTCGGGAATGATGAAACGATCGCCTAGCAGTTCATTTGGAACAACCTACAACACAAACATTTAATGAGCGAGTGAGTTTGATTTACGCCGCTTTGAACAGTATTCCGACCAGTTATATCACGGCGTGTCAGTTTAATGTGGGAGGAAAGCCCGTGGTGATGCGTGTCTCAGACGTTTAGCACGAGCATGGGTATGATGCTGACAAACCTAGAAATATAATCGGGATTCGAACCCACGAACATAGGTTTCTCGCATACCCAAGGGACGGGGTGTGTGTGGTGTGGTGTGTGTGTGTGTGTGTGTTTGTGTGTTATTATTATTTTACAGTGCTAGCCAAATAAAATACCATGCCGCGTTTTAACATGAGTACCCCACTCAATATGCTGACCCCGAGCCGACAAGTCCTTGTTTTAGCCCCTTAATGCCGAGTTCCAGGCAGAGTAACAACAAGTACCATCTTTTAACATCTTTTGGTATGACGCAGCCAGGGATCAAACCTCCGACCTTCCACTTTCCGTGAAGCTGTTCTACAACAAGAGCACGGAGGTAGTTTGAAAGACACAGGCAACCCTCAGTATACTGACCCCAAGCCGACAGTCCTTGTTTTAGCCCCTTAATGCCGAGTTCCAGGCAGAGTAACAACAAGTACCATCTTTTAACATCTTTTGGTATGACGCAGCCAGGGATCAAACCTCCGACCTTCCACTTTCCGTGAAGCTGCTCTACAACAAGAGCACGGAGGTAGTTTGAAAGACACAGACAACCCTCAGTATACTGACCCCAAGCCGACAGTCCTTGTTTTAGCCCCTTAATGCCGAGTTCCAGGCAGAGTAACAACAAGTACCATCTTTTAACGTTTTTTGGTATGACGCAGCCAGGGATCGAACCTCCGACCTTCCACTTTCCGTGAAGCTGCTCTACCACTAGACTACGGATGCGGTCCAGAAATAAAGGTGTGGTGAAATGGGGTTGAACGTCGCGTCCAAGATTATTGCACTTATATAGCGACGTGCATGCACGTGTGTGTGTTTGTGTGGCTGCTTGTACTAGTCCGGACTGATGCCGAATTATAGTGCTAGCTCACTGAGATACCATGCCGCAGTTTAACATCAATACCCCACTCAGACACAGTATACTGACTCCGAGCCGACCAGTCCTTGTTTTAGCCCCCTAATGCCGAGTTCCAGGCAGACTAACAACGAGTACCATCTTTTAACATCTTTTGGTATGACGCAGCCAGGGATCGAACCTCCGACCTTCCACTTTCCGTGAAGATGCTCTACCACTAGACCGCGGATGCGGTCCAGAAATAAAGAGTTATTGAAGACAATATATCAGACAAAGCCCACCTGCTCCATGAAGTGATCACACCCAGAGGACCTCGTGGTGTAGAAGCAGGCAGACCCAGAATACACTGCCACCGGCTGACTAGCGTTCACAACAGTACCAGCAAAGTCACAACTACTCTTCGTAGAGAAGGAAGAAATAATCTGGAAGACGTCCGACTTTCCAACAGTTTCTGTGAAAGTACTGCCACCTTTATATGTATGCCCCTTGTATTTTATGCTACAGGTAGACGCCAGTGACACTGTTACAACGGTATTGGCTGTAACTCCAGCGACAAGGATGATGGGATTTTTAGACGGCGTTGGAATGACGTAGTTGACAGACAGCGCTGACACGGGAAGGATTTCTGCAGCGTCGGCCGCGGAAGCGTTGACGTTGTCATTCATGGCGTACACAGAAATGTCCACATTAGAAGTGATGGAGATGCCCCGGGGCTCCAGTGTCATCGTCTTGGGCATCTCGGACTGGTTTGGGATGTCAACCCTGAGGGTAGTTCCACCTGTCAGGTTGTGGGTGGACTTCCAGGGTGGGGCACTCGCCACCTGTGACATACTCAGCTGCACCGTACCGTCCGCTTCTGACGATATGAACACGTAGTTCGCCGTAACGTTGTCTTCTCCGACGCCGTAGTTATACATGAAGCCGACCATGAACTCTCTTCCTTTGGAGAAACCTCCATCTGTAAGCAATCATGGGATACATTTATTGAACTATTTGACAAGGTGACTTTATATACCATATGTATCTATCATTATTGCCAGAAATGTACTTCAGTAACATGTTCTAAAAACGAATCAAAATCCATCCAAGTATTTTAGGATGTAAAACTTCGTTGACCTTGACCTATATATATCCCAAAACTTCCTAAAATATATATCTCTATGTTTCACAGCGATCAGAAACTCTAGAAACATTTTCCAATTTCATAACTTTATTTCACGTTTTTGAGGTCATGCTCGTCACATTTTGTTTTCTCTTCTTTTAGAAAC
Source organism: Haliotis cracherodii (assembly GCF_022045235.1). NCBI lineage: Eukaryota > Metazoa > Mollusca > Gastropoda > Lepetellida > Haliotidae > Haliotis > Haliotis cracherodii. The sequence continues at coordinate 69,670,051 of NW_027266264.1, forward strand.
GACAGCAGGGAAATACATGCTATAAAATACGTTTCTCCCATGTGGGAATTGAACCAGCAAAGTCCAGTGGGATGGCCCAGCGAAACTGGAAAATAATGCGTTATTGATCAGGTGTATCTTCACAAAATTGTCTGATCAATATGAACAGTTAATATGACGTTAATTGAAAGCAAATTAAAAGCCTAAACAATAATGAATAAGTGCTCGCGCATCCAGCGCAGACAATATACCGTGGACCAGGCCAGATTCACAGGGGCTTGTAACGCTAAAATAGCAGCAAGATATATATATATATTTATATAGCGCTATGACACCTGTAGTGACAATATTTGCTTTCATTGGGAAATAGTATATTAAGACTGTAGTCATCATAACGACGCTTGTAGTCTGTAAGTCATGTCAGTTAATGATCCAAGTTGCAAATCTATATACTATAGTCTACTAGTATCGGATTGGTTTATGGCTTCGACAACGCTCTCCATTATGGGATAAATATTTCTTCTAGATTCAACATTCGACCCATGTTCATCTTAATAATATTTAGAAACGTAAACACCACTTCTTGTGAATTAAATTGTGTCCGCCTCTATCAGATGGAGGTGAGGTGAAACGGGATTTAACGTCGCGTTCAAGGTTATTGCACTTATAAAGCGACGTGCATGCACGTGTGTGTGTTTGTGTGGCTGCTTGTACTAGTCCCGACTAATGCCGATGTTATAATGCAGGCCCACTGAGATGCCATGCCACAGTTAATGCCGAGGGCCAGACAGGGGAACAACACGTACAATCTATTAACTTCTTTTCGTATGACGTGGCCGGGGATCAAACTCCGGACCCTCCACACTCCGGAGGGAGGTAGTTTGAAAGACACAGACAACTAACTTGAAACATCAATGAACTATCACGACAGGATAAAAACGATCGTGAAACATATCTACCATACATACTCCTGGAAATTAAAATCACAAACAACGATAAGTTTTGAAAATGAGAAAGTTGCAGCCACATATTAGATATTATGGCTCTTTTCCTACACCATACCATTGCTAATACCACTGTCAACGCGCTTGATGTTGCACAAACTGCTCGTGAAACACAAAACCTATCAAATATCTAAATACACATATTGGTCGTGAAACATTGCAGGTGCACATTTCTCAACACATGAGGGGCACGGGTGGCCCAGTCGTCTGAGGCGCCGCGATTCGCTGTGCAGAGTTGCGTCCCTTGGGCACCCCAGAAACCAGTGATTGTGGGTTCGAATCCCGGTTCGCCCCGATTATGTTTCTAGGTTTGTCAGTCCCATACCCGTGCTCGTAGGTTTCACCGAAGCGCGAAACGTACGTGACCTGCATCACTTCGGGCTTTAATCAAATATTAAGCTGACACGCCGTGATTTAACTGGAATACTGTTAAACCCAACTCACTCACTCTTGCTAAAGCAAGCCATTACAACAGTCCCAATCCTTGCATTTCCCAACCCAAACAAACCCTTTATCCTCACAACTGATGCATCTCGAACTGCTATAGGGTAAACATGTTATGCGTAACTTGGAATGATGTTGTTAATTCATGTCTTAAGACCATACAAGTATCTTCCTGTTCTGTTTTTAGGGACAAACAATGTTGATTGGTAACGTTTCGTTTGCTCGTCATTTCCAAGTAAGATTATATGATGCCTAATGGTCATTTCCCATCACAGTCAACTAGTGTTACTGCCTCTTGAAATGAAAGATTCGAAATTATTATCAGTAGATAAGTGTCTCATGGTTATGTCTCTCTATCAAAGATTATGGCTTTGCCTACATTTTCTGTATTAATGAGGATTGCCAAAATTGAGGCTGAGTTGCTTTTTTTTTAAGCAAATGGAGGCTGTGTTTTTTATTTACACAAAATTATGAGCTGTGTTTTGTTTTTCCAAAACCCAGCCCCCCTACCCCCTCTTAAGGAATGAAATGGTCTGCCCCTTGGACGACGTCCATTTGACAACAATACAGTTTTATATGCAAAATGGCTACCAGGCAGCCTGATTTCAACCCGAACCATCAGAAATCGTCTGAACAGCTGGCTAGAGAGCCAGAAGACCAATCAAACGTCATGCATCATAGTGTAGTGTCCATCTTTCTGATAAAGGTCGGTTTCTGTTACACATGGTAGACGGCCGTAGACGAGTTTTGAGGCTGGCAAATACAGAGACCCATCCTTTTAGTGGGGGGACGGTAATGGTATTGGGAGACAGTAGTTAGCCTCCATTTTGACAACCATGCGTTGACCTGTCTTCATGGATAACGCTAGATCACTGCTGATCACGTGCTGTTCTGGAATGTCAGATTACCATCGATACACTTCCCTGGCCATTAAGAAATCCAGACCTTAATCCAACAGAACATCTGTGGGACATTCTAGGCTGTCACCTTCAAGACCCACCTGCCTAGAATTTACGTAAACTTGCTGCTGCTCTGCATGCGGGATGGGCTAGAACGCCTCAACGTCAAGTGCAACGCCTGATTCCTGGAACCGCTTGGCGGCAGTCGTTCGTGTGCAAAGTGGTTACACCAAGTATTGACGAGAACTGTTTCTTGCATCGACGGATATTGGTATAGGATTTCTATGATACAGATTGGCGTGAAGCAGTTTAGTTTTTATAGAGCGACAATAGTAATTCCCACTTCGTTTTCGATGAATACCAGTATAACGTCTTACTTCAAAATGCCAACAATTCTGACTCAATGTCATTGTTCCAATTTAAACCCTTGTTTTCATCTTGATTGATAACTCTGGTAAGCAGTAAACATCACTAGATACTGTTATCTCGAACGCATTTTGCACTTGGCCGCAAGTAAATTGACTTATTCGTGAAAAATCAATTTCCAGGTGTTTATGTCTCACGCATGTTCAATGGAAAGAGTAAACTATATTGTATAGAGAAGATTGGTTTACCTGCCTCTACAGCTACTGCCCCCAGCAGAACCAAACTTATCAGAGCTGTCGGACCCATGGCCGCTAGTGAACTCGTGGCATCGAGCGAGATTCGCACCTGTACGTGTTGACAGTTATATATACCATATCCTATATGATAAGAATGTTTTCGCGATTGGAGTGTCCTCTTATCTTGGAATCTGACTGAACTATAGTTAAGTAGTTACAGTTCAAGTTAGTGATATATTGGGAGTCAGGTTTTACGCCGCTATTCTAACCATCATGGCGGGGTATTCCAAGAAGGCGACATGGTGAAGACACATGTGGTTACAAAAGGATGCATAGCGTTCATGATGCAAAGTGACGCAGGTCACTGATGTTTGTCACGTTATATCCCGTGACGATTCCGGGTTAGAACTGATCTTCAGCAACCATGCTTGTCGTAAGAGGCGACTTACTAAATGGATCGGGAGGCAAGGCTCGTATCCTAATTGTGTGGATCGATGCTCGTGGTCCCAATCACTGGGTTGTCTGGTCCAGACATGACTATTTACACGAAACCCATGTCAAGGAGCCGACCAGGGATCGTAATGGGAGGGAGGGGTATTAGTCTACCACCATCTACATGCCCTTGGTAGGCGCTGCTGTCATGGTGAAGCATGGGCGGAACAGCTCATTTGTAACAACATGGGGCACATAAGCTTAGTTATGCATAAAGAACCATGCTAATAGCGGAGGAAAATCCACAGTGACACAGGGTGTGGAAGTTTGCAAGGTATGGTGTCTGACATTACAAGGGTCGTAGTCGGATCTCATGATCACCGGATCCTGGTACGGATCTTATACATCAGCTGCATCACACACATCAGCTGCATTCCTTTTCGGAAGTAACTAATCAACCATTTGGGTGTTTATTGTATAATACATATATCTTTTTAAAGTGCAAACGGGGCGGTGGGGTAGCCTGGTGGTTAAAGCGTTCGCTCGTCGCGCCGAAGACCCGGGTTCGATTCCCCACATGGGTACAATGAGTGAAGCTCATTTCTTTTCTAGTGTCCCCCGCCGTGACAATGCTTGAATATTGTTAAAAGCTGCGTTAAACCATACTCACTCACTTAAAGTGCAAACGCTGCAACTAATCAGTATGGCCTTTATATAATGTCCACTTATAATGCGTCATTCCACTTAAGTGAATGCTCAATGCGATACATTATTATTCCCCGGTCAATGGATCATTGGGCACTTGATTATCATTCTCAGCTCCATGGGTAGTGTACAACCCAAGCTACCTGTGAGGTGCTAGAAGGTTAAGTCACATTACCATCTCATCCTACCGGGTACCCATTCACTGCTGGGTGAACAGAGGCATTTCTGAACAAAGTCTCTTGCCTAAGGAGACACCACGTGTGCTTACATGTGTTTCAGTGTGGGGCAGGAGCGAAGCCCGAGAACTGTCAGGAGTCAAGCTGCCGAACTCGTTCACCCCTCCAAGTACTCTCCGCGACCGACCTCCCTAACTTCATCTGATATGTGACATGTGAGATGTGCACTGTATGAGTGAGTTTGGTATAATGTCACTTTGGACGGTATTTCATTTATATCATAGCGTTTCAGCTTAATGTGGGAGGACAGCCCGAAATTATGTAGATGTAGATGTTTGTTTATTTGTTGTTTAACACCGCACTCAGCAATATTCCAGCTATATGACGGCGGTCTGCAAAATAATCGACTCTGGATCAGACAATCCAGTGATTGACACCATGAGCATCGATCCACGGAATTGGGATCGATGACATGTATCAATCAAGTCAGCGAGCCTGACCAGCCGATCCCGTTAGTCGCCTCTTAGGACAAGCATAGTCGCCTTTCACGACAAGCATGGGTTGCTGAAGACCTAGTCTACCCTGGATCTTCACGGGTCAGATGTAGATGTAGCTCGGAAGCAGAGGCAGTAACGATAGGGAGGCTGCATCAGTGACGTGTGGGTGCTGGCGTAAGAGTGAAGCAGTCGGAAAAATCTAAATTATTACATTAATAAGTCGCTGTCGCTCACCTGACATGCTTTTGAATATTTAAGAAACAGGACCAAACTATTTTGATCAAAATATGTTTTTTTATGGTAGATCTGAAAGGATCCTATAGAAAAAAGTACAAAATATCCTATAATAATGTGATGGTGTTCATGAATACACTACTGTTGCATTGCGCCCCACCAAACTAAACATTATTGACTTTTTTTATTTTAATGTTTATGTTTGTTTCTTACTTCTGAGACCAGAGATAATCAACTCAAAGTCTCAGTGAAACATTCTTCTTAATCCGGGACGATGTCAGATTTTATACATACCAATTTTAACACGTGAAATTACACATTGAAATAGAAGGAAAAGACAAACTAGCCTTTAGATTATGGGTGACCCAGCGGTCATGTTGAAATTCGAAACAGTTTTCTTGTACATGCCCGCCGACATATAGCTGGAAGATTGCGGCGTAAAGGAACATCAGAAACATGCATTTGTGTATTCCTTTCGAAGGCGTATACGAACAGTTAACGAGGTTTAACGTTAGCAATTGGCTCATTGTATTGCCCATAATTGTGAAACCAATATAAACTCAACGCTAACATTGTCAAGAAATCATTTCACAATTTTTCATTATTACATCATGAAATTCTTGTTGTTTCGTTTGTTTGTTGTTTAACCCCGGACTCAGCTACAGGACGGCGGTCTGTAAATAATCGAGTCTGGACGAGACAATCCAGTGATTGACATCCTGAGCATCGCTCCACACAATTGGGATATGATGACATACGATGATCAACCTAGTAATCGAGCCTGACCACCCGATCCCGTAAGTCGCCTCTCAAGACAAGCATAGTCGCTTTTTACGGCAAACATGGAATAAGCATTTTGTACCAGAAACGCGGCATTCATAAATTAAACACAACTACAGTCCATGTGAAATTTTTACCTGAGTAGGCAGGGCAGATCAAAGCAAAAGACATCACAACGAAGGCGACTGTTTTCATTGCAACTTCTGACCTAATTAAACAGATGGTAATAGTGCTGGGTATTATCTATTGTCGGTGACCTTGAGGAGATCGGATAAGGATGACCAGTGATTGACCCACCAAGGGTCAAGCTGGGATATCCATGGTATTAAGCTATATATGTTATACATACAAGGATTGACTGAAAAGTTTTGATCCTTTGTATGACGGACTGCGTTGATGGCATTGGTTACTAATTATATTTCAGCATAATCCCTTCCGATGTCCACACACTCCCACAAACGATGCTGGAGTGCCTGGATCCCACTGGTCTAGAGGGCTTCCTTCGGGTGGTGTAAAAAGTCCTCAACTTCAGGAATAATGCTTGCGCGATCCTTCTTTTTCAAGTTTGGGAAGAGGTATAAATCTTACGGTGGCAAATCTGGTGATGACGGAGAATGTTCAATGAGTTCCAAGCCACAGTCATGCATTGCACACACATGCATTGCCAATGGTTGAAGAACGCACCTTTGGTGAGTGTTTTCCCGCGAAGTTTAGCATTGATAGACATACGCAGTTCCCTAAATAGGTTTGCCCAGCATTGGCCATTAATGGCCCGAACTTCGTGAGGTAGTCCACCAGTAGGATTCCTTTGAAAACCAAAGCCATCACCTTGCCAAATGTTGGAACGACACTGGCACCTGCATTCAAGATAAGCATTTAGGCACACTACATTGTGGCTTCATATACTATGTAACAGAGCTCATCCTGTGTACGAGAGGGGGAACTCCTCTTTATATAGGACCAGCAATAGGATTCTGGAAAGTCTAACCAGTGACTCTACCTGCTCCATGGAGACCTGCATCGTGACTTTTGCTCTTGGAAGTGAGAGAGTTGGGTTTAAGGCGGCTTTGGACAGACATTATTCCAGTTATATCTGAGCATGTCAGCTTATGTGGGATTAAAGTCTGAGGTGATGCAGATCTCAGATGTTTACCACTTAGGTGAAACCCACAAGCATGGGTATGCTGCTGACAAACATTGAAACACAATCTCTGCGAACCAGGATTTGAACCCATCATCATAAGTTCCTGACGTGCCCAAGGGAAAGACCTTTGCACTATGAAATGCAGCACTTACACTGGACAGCCCTATGCCCCCTTTTGCTCTTGGACCGCCTCCGTGGTCTAGTAGTAGAGCGTCCGCCCGGAGAGCGGAAGGTCCGGGGTTCGATCAAGTCTCGATTAACTCAAAGCATACCATTATTATGCGAAATCACAAGGCGAATCACTGACTGCCACGTGTACATGCCACACCTGTATGTCAGCCTGCAGTATCCCGCACCTCATCCAAAAGGCCAAGCTTCAGTGGCCAACCAGCCATTCTCTTTCATGACAGGACTGCCTCCGTGGTCTAGTGTTAGAGCGTCCGCCCGGAGAGCGGAAGGTCCGGGGTTGGATCCCCGGCCGCGTCATACCAAAAGACGTTAAAAGATGGTACTTGTTGTTACCCTGTCTGGCGCTCGGCATTAAGGGGCTAAAACAAGGACTGGTCGGCTTGGAGTCAGTATACTGTGTCTGAGTGGGGTATTCATGTTAAACTGTGGCATGGTATCTCAGTGGGCTAGCACTATAAATCGGCATCAGTCCGGACTAGTACAAGCAGCCACACACACACACGTGCATGCACGTCGCTATATAAGTGCAATAATCTTGGACGCGACGTCCAATTTCACCTCACCACCTCACCTTTTACTCTTGGGAGAAAACCCCCAGAAATGAATAAGACGTAACTGCATGTGCAAGAGCAGCAGGTAACTACGAAGTATGTGTACCAGTGACATTATTATCGTCAGGAATGCCACTAAAAGACCGACCTTTGCATATGAAGCAGTGCATGTATCAAGGCACTATGTCCTAGCAAGAGCATATTAACGATTCCTGCTGTTCGTTCCCAAATCAAAGTTAAAGACCTTAGAGTCCAATTCTTTCAGCATTGCTGTCACTTCTTTGTGGAACTCACTCCCTCTCACGCAGAAATCAGCGCCAACAGTCCTTCAAGTCTAGACTTAAACAATCTCTACAAGCACTATTCCCACTGACAGTTCAGGTTGATTAGCAAATTTTGAGCAAACAGCAATCGCCAGTCTTGGTGGTGAAATATTTGCAGAATTTAAATGGCCATATGATTTACTATTATGTATCTCATCTACCGGAGTAGTTCTCAACTAATAAACATTTACCCACCCTGCAATGTATAACATTTACCCACCCTGCAATGTATAACATTTACCCACCCTGCAATGTATAACATTTACCCACCCTGTGATGTATAACATTTACCCACCCTGTGATGTACAACATTTACCCACCCTGCGATGTACAACATTTACCCACCCTAAGATGTATAACATTTACCCACCCTAAGATGTATAACATTTACCCACCCTAAGATGTATAACATTTACCCACCCTGAGATGTATAACGTTTACCCACCCTGTGATATATAACATTTACCCACCCTGCTATGCATAACATTTACCCACCCTGCGATGTATAACATTTACCCACCCAAAGATGTATAACATTTACCCACCCTGCAATGTATAACATTTACCCACCTTGCGATGTATAACATTTACCCACCCTGTGATGTATAACATTTACCCACCCTGTGATGTATAACATGTACCCACCCTGCGATGTATAACATTTACCCACCCTGCGATGTACAACATTTACCCACCCTGAGATGTATAACATTTACCCACCCTGTGATACATAACATTTACCCACCCTGCTATGCATAACATTTACCCACCCTGCGATGTATAACATTTACCCACCCTGCATTGTATAACATTTACCCACCCTAAGATGTATAACATTTACCCACCCTAAGATGTATAACATTTACCCACCCTGTGATGTATAACATTTACCCACCCTGTGATGTATAACATTTACCCACCTTGCGATGTATAACATTTACCTATCCTGCTATGGTATAACATTTACCCACCCTGCGATGTACATTTGCCCATCCTGCGATGTATAACATTCCCTGTGATCCATGAGATGGTAATAGTGTTGTGTGTGTACACTTTGTAATCATGATCTAATCATACTTTTAGTTGTACAGTGAGTTGATTTAACGCTTCTTTGAATAGTATTTAAGCTATGTGACCTGTATCATGTTAACCTCTGAGTGAGTGAGTGAGTGAGTGAGTATGGTTTTACGCCACTTTTAGCAATATTCCAGCATTATCACGGCGGGGGACACCAGAAATGGGCTTCACACATTTTACCCATGTCGTTAATCGAACCCGGGTCTTCGGCATGACGAGCGAACGCTTTAACCACTGGGCTACCTGACCGTCCCTGTTAATCTCTGAAGAAAGGCCCAAGTTTCCAGCTAAACAGGTTTCACTGTACAGTTGGTCACGGACGTATATATGTCTTTGAGTTGGTCAAGGGATAACACAGAACCTGGTCTTGAAGCCGTTTGTGTAAAACAGAACATTGGACAGCATGAGCAGGTGACGAGTAGGATGACATTTATTGACATGACATGCTGATGATCACCATGGCGATTCCAGCTTCCCACAACCCATCCCAAGACTTTTGTAAACACTAGCCCAGAAGACTAGTGGAAACCTTATTTCACTAGTCCTCAGAGTTTGCAGTTGTCCTGCTTGAACGAGACAAAAAAGTTTACTACATTTTTTATCAGTCATAGTCCGTTCCAATTTGTAGCAAATTTTAGACAACCATCAGAGTGATTTTACTTGACCTCAGCATAAGTCAGTAGTCTCGGGCTAGAGGACTAGCATTGATGTTGAAGGATACCCATGCTGGTATCTCTGTTTGGTTTCTGGGGTAAATACATCCCCAATGCACCATGCTTGTCTCTCTGTAGCTATTCCCAGGCAAAGTCCCCAGTACTCCATGTTTGTCTCTGTAGACATTCCGGGGCAAATAAGTCTTCAGTACCAGATGCTTGTATCTCTGTAGACATTCCGGGGCAAATAAGTCCCCAGTACCCCATGCTTGTCGTCACAGCGCAGTGAGGAGTGAGTGGCTACACTGTGTCCTGGCTGATTGAGTGTCATTATTATGGGGAAGACATGGACTGTTGTTTGTGCTCTCTACAACTCGATGACTCCATTAGTAAATACCACTGTGAAATAGCTGGAATAAGGCAGTGGCATTAAAACAACATTCACTCTGTCAGTGGCTGTATTAACGCTGGCACATCTCAATCGGAGGGAATAGATGACAGTCAAGGTCAAGGTCAAGGGAACTCTTCAACCTCCTTCTCCTGCCTCTCTTGTGACGACACCCATCTTGACACAAGGACTTCCTGGAACCATGACACAATGATACCGTTAGATGAAGGACCAATTGTCCATGTTCCTAACACTTATTGAAAAAAATATTTCTTCGTTAACTAGAATAATCATATGAATACTTACAAAAAATATTTCTCCTAATACAAGTACTTTCACTCTCCTTATGATCAGATGGACTCTTTGCATGCTACACTGGTGTAGAACTTCAACTTCGTCCTTTCAATACAATGTTTCGGAGGAGATGCTAGTAACTTTTTATACACTGAAAGCTAAAATTCAGCTATTTTCATATGACACGGATGGGGATTGAACAACTGACCTTCTGCTCTGCGGGCAGACGCTTAATCCACTTGACCACAGAGGCGGTCTTATTTCAAAGGAGCATAACACTTAATTCTTGATTATTTTTTAAGTTGACATCGAAAGTAGACCTCCTTTGCTTTTTCGTTTGAGAACATGTAACTTTGTGGTGCCGGCAAACTCTGTATAAGCTCTCTCATATTCAGTGGCACTCTGCTTGTCAGATAACTCGATATACTATATTCACCACAAAATGCTAAAAGTGGTAAGAATATTCACAAAGAGGTTGCTTATTAAAACCATACACAGCTGATACACAACAAGTTAAATTTGTCTTCTGGGAATACGAGGTAGTTAACAAATTTGGTTAAATGTCTGTGAAACTGGAAAAGCGAATGAGGGTTTGAGTGGGATATTCTACCTCCTGTGGTGAGATCGAGAACTAGACGACACCCTACACATCCACCACGACATGCTGTGTCACTCACCTGAACTTTAAATTGTGGTATGCAGGCAGGTGACATGAGACTTTCCTCAGTTACTCCCCTTGGTTTTATAACATAACAAATCAGCAGTTCCTGCAAATAGAAACAGTCGTTGAGTCGAGTTAACAAGGAAGACTAGAAAGTCTCCATTTTTATCGTATAAAAAGCGTGTCAAAAAGTTTCACAGTACCCTAAAGAAGCAAACAAACAAACTGCAACGAAAACACAAATCCAAATTAAAAAATTCAAATCACTACAAAAGCAGGTACATACTTGAAATTACACAACATATTATTATCTGATAATAGTAATGACTGCCGAATTGATTATAATCAATTACTGATGGGCTAGTTAGTACAAACAGATTAGGATCAATGATTAGCTCCTGAACAAATAGTGTTGGAATAGAAAGAATATTTATTCTCTTACAAATCAAGGTGGACAGACATACACATACTTTCACAGGAAATATACCACCTGCAAATATCAACCTACCTGTCGTTTGAGTGAATGGAGTGGAACTGTTTTGATACTACAACTCTGCAGCAGGAAAATACGAAAGTGTGGTTGGTCTAATATGATGTTTGTCCCATCAGCTATAGTCCTCATCTGTGAATTGCATTCTATAGTGCAATTTGCCAAGGTCAATGTCAATTTGTACGAGTGAACACACGGTTTGGGTTGTCTTCTGTCATTGCCAAACAAGGTCCAATAAATAGGTACACTTTTTGCACTGCTTTTGTTTATCTTGAAAAAGCAGCCGGATAAAACTTTCCTTCTATCTTCTTATGTTCACACTAAAGAGCGGGAGAACCCTTCCCAGTATTCAGCTACTATGCTTTACATAACTGAGTCAGGATCAGGCAAACCAGTGATTGAAAGCATGAGCAACAATCCACGTCATAACAGGATGTTTACACAAACTCGGCCAACTCACAGAGCCTGACATCTTCCCAAGGCAAGGCAGTTAACGGACTACAAAAGTCCAGTTTCCACCTTTGCCGAACAAGGTAGGAATTATGGAGTTATGTATCTTTGCTGGACTAACGAGTCCATGCATTGTCAAATCAAAATCGCATAACGAAATTGACATCAAGTTCGTCAACTGCCATGTAGATTTTGGTCAACTTCAGGATTTGTAAAGCATGTGTACCAGGTGTACCGTCAACTTGGCATGAACAGATATTTTCCAAATCTTTACATGTTTCTAATCAAGGTGCTCACGTGATTTGATGCACTTTGAAAATTTTAATTAGAAATATTTTTAAACATGGATCTTGATTATCAATCTGATCAGCTTGACTGGGCGCTGCCATTTTGTTTAAAGCAAATGCAAGTGATACGAGAGGTTGAATCTGATTGGTCAATAGAAGGGATATAGAAGGGACAAAACTCGTAATAGCCACTGGTGGCGCTACGATTGAGCCCAGAAATGCAAGCCTAGTTTGGGAAGGGTGGAAACTGGACTTTTACAGTCAGTTAACTCCCTTGCCTCGGAAAGATGAGAGCCTGACCACCCTATCCCAAGGTTACTTGAGGACTGATTCTGCCATGGAATCATCCCCTGACATTCTAACATGTGCTACCATGACACTGCTGCAATGTAGATAACTAAGTCTGGCAAACCAGTGACTGAAAGCATGAGCAGAGGGCAGATACAGATTTACTATGTCTGTACCTTGGCCACGTGTTCTGTGATGCGGTTGAGTCCGGCAAGGGAAATCCATGACAGAGGTCTGTGGGTGGACCCGAGATGTTCCGTGAGCGTCTCCTCATCCACGAGCCGGACCAGCACCGAGTAGCTGCCATGGTAGAACGGGGGGCCCTCCTTATACACTACTGCAACATCAGATAATATGTGGTGGTTAGTGTGTTGTGTAGATATACACTATAGTCCATAGTCCATACCTTAACGCCTTATGTTTAACATTGTTGAAGGAGGGTCCTGATGGTGCATACTGTTAAAAGTAAATAAAATAACTAAAAAAACCCACTTTTTTATCGTAAAAGATTGATGTAATATGTCCATAAAAACTGCTTAGCATTAATTATAATTTTATTGTACAACATAATCATGCTAAAAACCTTGAAAAGGTTGTATATAACTAGATCTAGCAGCACAACAAAACCTTTCTGCAAAACAACAAAACAATTCAGAGTTTGGAATTTACAGAAATACAAATTGTAGTGATGAAATAAAAGCAGCACCAGCTGTCCCCATGTTTCCCTACAGACAGACGATCCACACTCACATAGAGAAAATTTGGCATTTTAGATTCAACTTGACAGCCTATCCCCTATTCGTGTGTGCTTTTTACTAAGACGAAAAAATAATGACTACTGACTAAAGGCCCCAAATTTCACAAAATACTGACTTGCGACACACCCATCAGGACCCTCTTTAAAGGTCTTGCAACCAACCTCCTGGAGTGTTTGTTTTTGGTTTTCTTTGTTTTTTAACGCTGCACTCAGCAATATTCCAGCTATATGACGGTGGTCTGTAAATAATCAAGTCTGGACCAGACTATCCAGTGATTGACATCATGAGCATCGATCCACACAATTCGGATACAATGACATGCATCAACCAAGTCAACAAGCCTGACCACCCGATCCCGTTGGTCGCCCCGGATCTTCACAGGTCTTGCCTGGAGTTAGATGCAACATATATTTTGCAAGAGGTCATTGTCTAAAGTTTGTTTTTTGTTGTATGCCTCTTATTGCAATGTTCAAGCTATGTGACAGCGGCCCATAAATAATCGAGTCTGGGGTTTGATGACACGTTATCAACCAAGTCACCGAGCCTGACCCTCTGATCCCTTTGGTCGCCTTTTACAACCAGCAAAGATTACTGGGCACCTATGCTAACCCGGAATCTCAACGGATTCCTCATTGACAAGAAAGTTGAGGTTAGCACCTTAAATCAAGGTGGGTCGGAAATCGGAATGACATAATGCTCTAAGACCTTATAACAAGTTTATCATGTGTGATTTTCAGAACCATTTTTATCATGATGAGTCTTAATACAATAAAGCGAAAGTATTCCTGAATGTGCTGTTGATATTAGAGGGTAACACCTACTGAAGTCACAGCCAAACTTGAGTCCAGTCTTGGGCACCCACCCCTTGCTGCGGTAATAGTGGTAGGCGATGTAGCTGGGGCAGAAGTCAGCTCGACACGAACAGAACCGTTGCCATAGAGATGACAGACTGAGGTTACTCTGTAGGGACAAAGAGTTCGGTTACCATGGTTACAGTTACAAACCTCTTTCTCATATCGAAGAGTGGCTTTCATCAAGGCAATACAGTGAAACGTCTTTAGTTGGTAACTTTAACTTCCAGAAGATCATGTTGGGGACATGACAGATGAACTATTGTCATGTGAAAGAATAGTGTGTTCTTTAATTTCTTTTGAGTAGTATATACATAAAGTAACATTCCTCCACTCCCAGAATTCAATAATCATCTAAATCCAAATTTGTGTTGATCCAGATGATTTCACTAGGAATGATACCCTCATCACTATGGACAATGGAGGCTTCACTGTACACTATGAACATCCCTATCCTGACTATCACCATTCTTCATGGGCTTGAGGCAGAATCCTGAAGATGTTGTTATACGGACAGTATTTATTCTTTGCCATGGAACGGACATTTACCAGTGCTTACTGGTTCATTTAAAATAAAGAAAAATATGAACATGTATTTCATAGCAGTATGAACACCTTACCAAAAGTTGAGCAGTCTATTTTTTGAGTATTCATCAACAAATAAGGCCTTAAATATTTTATATACCGGTATGGTTTATGCAACTGACCGACACAAAAACCTGAAATTAGAAAGAGAAAAAACTAGACCTTTTACAAAACATTTTGGTTGACTCTTTTTTATAACTTTTTCCTAGTGTTCAAGTATATGAAGATGTGGATTGAGTGTGGTTCAGTGTTACTTTAAACATGTTAGTAATAGTATCATGAATATGTAGCAGGGCGTGGAGTCATCCCACAGATGGGTTAACCTCTTTGATCATGTGGACAAGGCGTCCGACCTCTGATCAGAAGGTCCGTGGTTCATATCCCATCACGGGACTCGGAAATTTTATGGCCGCTACATTGGCGCCCAACATGGGGCTGAGCACGTTCATATTAAATTTGAGCAAAATAAGCCTCAGTACCCTTTTATGCGGCCCAGGACGTGCCTCCTGTTGACGGGGGAGTATGTAGCAGGGCACGGAGTCATCCTACAGATGACATCCTTACCTTGTCAGCTTGCTGACGGGGTAAACCTCTTTGGTAATGTGGACAAGGCATCCAGCCTCTGATCAGAAGGTCCGTGGTTCGAATCCCATCACGGGACTCGGAAATTTTATGGCCGCAACAAATACAGTAGGACAATCAAATGACACAGCTGGTGATTGCCGTTTAAAAGTTTGGTGACACTGATGAACATCATGAAGAGGCAAGGGAACGGTCCTGACTGCTCTAGAATCATAATCAAGTCATAAAATATATATGGAATTCAAACCAGCAGATCCTGGTAAAAAAGGGGTATATCTCTGCACAGTGAGATGCTGAAAATGTCTAATTACCTGTTTTTCATCAGTCACTACCAAACATCCCAGGCCATATGACAGAAAAAATGTCTGGAAAAAACAAAAAATACTGATTATCATCATGATCATGATGATGTCAGAAACAAATACCAGGATGCAAAGATACATAACTGTGTATTATCAGATCTGTCACATCAGAATGACTTTGAACATGTTTAAACTTCTATGAAGTTTATCTATAGGACTGTCTGATTGAGCGAGTTAGGTATAATGTCGCTCTGGGCCCCGTTCCACAAAGTGATCTTAGTGCTATGACTGTCTTAAGCGAATTCTAAAGTATACAAATTACAATCGTCTGAGGGCCAACTTTGTGGAACTGGGACAGTTATTCAGGTATATATCAGATTAATGCTGGAGGAAACCCCAAACTCACCTCTTCAAAGCTGAGCTGGAGATGCTCCACAACAGGGTATGGGTCTTTCTTCAACACGGGACGCCATCTTCTCTTTGTCATCTTTCTTTGATTCTTACAATCATCTTCATCACTATCCGCCATCACAAACACATCCCCATCAAGGTCATCACTGTGGCATAAGGGGTCATATTCTACAGGGTCAAGGTCATTGCACTGCCCATTTTCACCATCTCCCTGCTGTATATGGACATCATCGCGACACTCTTTCAGACCAGTCTCCCCGGGAGGTGATGTGGTGGCTTTACCAATATTTGTCTCTGATTGGAATGTTTCTGCATTTGAAATTTGCTTGTCATTTACATTTGCACTACCTGATGTCCCATGTTCTGCCACGGACATCATATCACAGGTTTTATTATGACAGTCTACATTGCTACTTTCTTGAGCATTTGTCCCGGTTGCTTCACTTTTTGCAGATTCTGACCAGCTGTGTGGTTCTCCAGTTCTCGGACTGTCCTCATCCTGGTTTTCCCCTATCTTAGCGTGTTCCTTCTCATCCTTCACCATCTTCTGTTTTACATCTCCACTCCCACTCTCACCCCAGAACTCTGCATCTGCCTCTTGTGTTGCCCAAGCATCCCCAACCTTCTGCTTTACAACCCCACTCTCACCCACGCCCCAGAACTCTGCATCTTCAGTTGTGTCCCATGATGCACCAGTCTCATCTGCTTTTTCGTCTTTGTCAGTACAGACGTCTGCCTCCTCCTCCTCCAAATCTCTGTACTCAGTGCCTGTCTTCAATGACACGGAACTGGAGTCGAAGGAAACATCTTTATTCCCTGAATCTGACACATGCAAGTTAATATCCCCTTCTCTCTGGGCTGGCTTGGTGTGAGCTGTGACCTGATCATCTCGGGTATCCATCATGGCTGTCTCCTCCTCTGATGAAGAGTCTAGTGGCTCATCAGCTACATTCGTCCCAGCCCACCTCATGCGCTGTTTGAACCTGGTGTCAAAATAATACCATGAGAGAAGCAAATACCATGTCATGTTTCATTTGCGTTTTCAATAAACATTTATCATCTAACTCTGTGACTAATTCCTCTCTTACAACACCGAAACGTCGCACTAATTGTAATAAAGAAGTTGTTCATCCATAGAACTCGTCTTACTTAATCACTCCAACTTCTAAATGCCACTGAAAGAAACTAAGTGTGCCAACAGCTGCAGTTAGACAGCTGACACTTACACTCTGTGACTCAATTCTCTCTAACAACTAAGTGTGTCACCGGCTGCAGTTAGACAGCTGACACTTATACTCTGTGACTAAATTCTCTCTAACAACTAAGTGTGTCACCAACTGCAGTTAGACAGCTGACACTTACACTCTGTGACTCAATTCTCTCTAACAACTAAGTGTGTCACCGGCTGCAGTTAGACAGCTGACACTTATACTCTGTGACTAAATTCTCTCTAACAACTAAGTGTGTCACCAACTGCAGTTAGACAGCTGACACTTACACTCTGTGACTAAATTCTCTCTAACAACTAAGTGTGTCACCGACTGCAGTTAGACAGCTGACACTTACACTCTGTGACTAAATTCTCTCTAACAACTAAGTGTGTCACCAACTGCAGTTAGACAGCTGACACTTACACTCTGTGACTAAATTCTCTCTAACAACTAAGTGTGTCACCGGCTGCAGTTAGACAGCTGACACTTACACTCTGTGACTCAATTCTCTCTAACAACTAAGTGTGTCACCAACTGCAGTTAGACAGCTGACACTTATACTCTGTGACTAAATTCTCTCTAACGACTAAGTGTGTCACCGGCTGCAGTTAGACAGCTGACACTTACACTCTGTGACTAAATTCTCTCTAACAACTAAGTGTGTCACCGGCTGCAGTTAGACAGCTGACACTTACACTCTGTGACTGATTCCTCTCTAACAACTAAGTGTGTCACCAACTGCAGTTAGACAGCTGACACTTACACTCTGTGACTAAATTCTCTCTAACAACTAAGTGTGTCACCGGCTGCAGTTAGACAGCTGACACTTACACTCTGTGACTCAATTCTCTCTAACAACTAAGTGTGTCACCAGCTGCAGTTAGACAGCTGACACTTACACTCTGTGACTCAATTCTCTCTAACAACTAAGTGTGTCACCGGCTGCAGTTAGACAGCTGACACTTACACTCTGTGACTAATTCCTCTCTAACAACTAAGTGTGTCACCGACTGCAGTTAGACAGCTGACACTTACACTCTGTGACTGATCCCTCTCTTACAACTAAGTGTGTCACCGACTGCAGTTAGACAGCTGACACTTACACTCTGTGACTGATGACCCGGGGCTGAATGATGCTGTCTACATCAGCTGGGTGTGGCACACGTACTGTGCGGTATCTGTGATTAAATTCAGGCTGTGATCGAGACAGGTTGCCCTTTCCAAAGAATCCCTACAAAAGAATGTAAAAGTCTATTGCAATAGTACTGACATTAAACAATCAAATACATACAATTATTACCACAGTATTCCGATCAGTTGACGAATACCTGTCCCATCTTACAACGTAGACTTCCTGGCAACATTCGACATGATGACAAAGCCACGCACATCTACCAAGCCCTAGATTCAGCAAGTTGTTTGTGAAGTTGTTACCATCTTTTACATGTTTAAGGTGGTTGACTGTCTGATATTAATTCATGGACATTTGCTGAATGAACACCCACATAACTATTCAAGAAAGGACTACTTTGTTTAACATGTTTAAAAAAAAGGATGGAAAAGTAAACAATTAACATTTTAAAATGTTTATTATGTCTACATATAACTTTGATAGTGTAGCCATCAATGTCAACAATACATTATTGACAGTTTCCTTGTCACTGATGTATGGGACATGGGCAATTGTGATGCACAACCAAATAGCTGAAAACCAATCAATCACAAACTACTATTGATATCCTACTACTGAAATGATGGTAAGGACCACCTGATTCTTTGATATTACTATAGTTCATCTGTCATGCCACAACACATTAACTACTATTGATATCCTACTACTGAAATGATGGTAAGGACCACCTGATTCTTTGATATTACTATAGTTCATCTGTCATGCCACAACACATTAACTACTATTGATATCCTACTACTGAAATGATGGTAAGGACCACCAGATTCTTTGATATTACTATAGTTCATCTGTCATGCCACAACACATTAACTACTATTGATATCCTACTACTGAAATGATGGTAAGGACCATCTGATTCTTTCATATTACTATAGTTCATCTGTCATGCCACAACACACAAACTACTATTGATATCCTACTACTGAAATGATGGTAAGGACCACCTGATTCTTTAATATTACTATAGTTCATCTGTCATGCGACAACACATTAACTACTATTGATATCCTACTACTGAAATGATGGTAAGGACCACCTGATTCTTTAATATTACTATAGTTCATCTGTCATGCCACAACACATTAACTATAGTAATATGCAAGAATTGTGTGGTCCTTAGTTTCTATTCAGTAATACAAGACATCACACCTCTGTTATTGAAGTCTGTGGAACTTCTCATGGAGCCTGGATCATTGCTCACAATGTCAATCACCGGATTGTCTGATCTTAATATGATTATTTATAGGCTGTCGTCATATATCAGAAATATTGCAAAGTGTGGCATTAAAAAATGAAAAAAAGGAAATTACACCTACGCTTATTTCTATGCATAGTGGTCTTTCTTCATCTCAAATGACTCACCATCTTAAACAGGAAGTTGATATCCCCTGAATGCCTGACTGTCACAGTGTTGCCCGTGAGGTATGCAGTGTAGAAGAACCACTGGTCAGCGCCAACGGATTCATGGGTAATGCTTTCAATGGGGACTGGGAAAGGGGATTCCTTGGTGCAGAATACTCTCTTCTTCCGTCGAGGAGCAACCAGTCTGGCCATCATACAAATCTCAGTAACCTGGCTGAAAACAAATCATGTGTGCATGTTCAGAAAGATTGAAAATGTTAATCATGGTAACAGTGAGTGGGTGAGTGAGTTTAACGCCACTTTTAACAGTATTCCAGTTATATCACGGCATGTCAGCTTAATATGGGAGGAAAGCCCGGAGTGATGCAGGTCTCAGACGTTTACCACTTCGGTGAAACCCACGAGCACGGGTATGGTGCTGACAAACCTAGAAACATAATCGGGACAAACTGGTATTCAAACCCACAATCATAGGTTTCTGGTGTGCCCAAGGGACGCAACTCTGCACAGCAAATCGCGGCACCTTAGATGACTGGGCCACCTGTGCTCCCTCATGGTAACAGAACACGTCGTCTACATGTTCTGACAACTTGTAAAGTGGCAACAACGGCAACAATGCAGTTTACCGGGCGCAGCCCGAGCTCTACCATCCACTCAATTACCGCGCTATAGTGCCACCGCTGTCTCGTTATACCGTTACCGTGCCTCACGCTCTGGTGACTCTCGCTTCACGATCCAACACCCGTTTTCGATCTTAGGGAAACTTACACATCTTTACAATCAAACACCCCTTTTCGGTCTTAGGGAAACTTACACGTCTTTACGATCCAACACCCGTTTATCGGTCTTAGGGAAACTTACACGTCTTTACGATCCAACACCCGTTTTCGGTCATTAGGGTTCGCCTGCTTTGGGCAAGGGTGAGCCATAAATTCTTACCTTTACAAGCGTTAATCCTTTTAATCCCATTGGTCGGTCATGCTGACAAAAACAATTGGTGACTCTCGCTTCACGATCCAACACCCGTTTTCGATCTTAGGGAAACTTACACATCTTTACAATCAAACACCCCTTTTCGGTCTTAGGGAAACTTACACGTCTTTACGATCCAACACCCGTTTATCGGTCTTAGGGAAACTTACACGTCTTTACGATCCAACACCCGTTTTCGGTCATTAGGGTTCGCCTGCTTTGGGCAAGGGTGAGCCATAAATTCTTACCTTTACAAGCGTTAATCCTTTTAATCCCATTGGTCGGTCATGCTGACAAAAACAATTGCGGGTGTGGTTTCAAGAAAAGATGAATGGGAGCGCGGACCGTGACGTCATACGCATGCGCAATTCATTGTTTACTGATTACGCGTGCATGTCAATGGTGATTCTAATGACCCGTTGAACGAGCAATAATTACATGTGATAGCGCCTGTGGTCCAGTGGTAGGGCATCGACTAATTAACGCATTAATTAGCAGAACCGGTGAGCCGGCGAAGCGCGTTCGAGCCCCCACAGCGCTAATTGGATCTGAAAAAGTGCGCCCGGTAAAGTGCACTACTCCCGCAACAACAAATGTTAGAAAATTAATCACGAACAGGAATTCCTTCATTTATAGATCATGAAATGTATTTTAATGAAAACCAAATTCAATTAAATAAATAAATTTCATAGTTCAGATACAACTTCAAATCTATCTCAACATATACTAGCACAGGGCTTGCATCGCAAATATCTATGTGTGTTGTCAAACAATCAAATACAGATTACCAGGATTATATAAAGGAATTATAACACATAAAACCTACTGTCAAATGGTTTAGATCTAAGCTAGGCTCAGTCTCTCCAGCAGTTAATTGCCAGGCGAGCCCGAGCCGAGTTACCGGTACTCCCGGTAGTCTACAGCTGCATACACCTAGTTTCAAAAATCAAGTACATAACAAATTGATGAATAGACCACAGCTGAGGCCAGTCAAATGGCCTGTAAATTCCCTATATGATGTATTGTGACATAATACATCAACCGCATACACAGGATATAAATAAATCACACTAGCATGATCAAATGTGGCGCAAGGAGGCTGCCATCTTGAAAGGGAGAAATCTTTGCGGTGATTAGAGTGACCGGTTATATTTGTAACCTTTGCAAATAGGCCTAATTAAAACATGATATTAAATAATAGATAATGTTAAATATAACATAAGAATACTACATTTTGGATAATATTCAATTCACATGGAACAAATTCAGTTACAACAAAAAGGTAAATAGCAGCTCCCAATCAGAGTTATCGTCCCTGAATCATCGAAACAATTTAGAGAAGCGGACGTACATTGCCTCGGTGTTGCCCCAGGACTCAGAGTAACCAGTGTGTGATTGAAGGTTGTTTAACGCCGCATTGTCGGTAAAATAATCTCTTTTTAAAAAAAAATAAAAGTTGAAAGATTTCACCTCATCTATCATAATATTTTATGGAAAACACTGAATGAAACGATTGTTTCGAAAGATGGAGAGTGTCCCGGAAACATATGCTCCTAACTGTTTGATTGGCATTCTTGATGTATTGAGCTTCTCCGGATGGTAATGTAGACGTAGTATGCCAACAGAGGGTGATTTTGCGGATGTTTCATACACCATTAGTGTTTGTTTTGTGGTTTAACAACAACAACAACAACAACAACAACAACAACAACACAAGCATGGGTTGCTGAAGACCAATTCTGTTCCGGATCTTCGCGGGTCGTTAGTGTCTGTAATATCAGTGAATCTATATACGTTATCTTAGCTCTTTATACGACTCCCTGGCAATACTTATTGAATATATATCACGTTGAAATAAAGGCACATATTTTTTTATGTGCAGTCGTCTTTCAAAATTAGTGTGTTCCTTGTCATTCAATCAAACACCACAGTGACGAAAAGTGGCCAGTTGGTGAATTATTTGTTTCTTAAGTTCTCAAACGCCACACTGAGTAATATTCCAGCAATATGGCGGCGGTCTGTATTTAATTGAGTTTGGAACAGACATCATGAGCATTGATCTGTACAACTGGGTTACGATGACATGCATCAACCTAGTCACCGAGGCAGACCACCCGATCCATCTTATCTCCTCTGATGACAAGTGTAGGTTGCTTGGAACCTATATTCTTACCGGGAATCCCCAAAGGGGAATTGGTGAATTAAGGCTAAAGTCAACTAGTCCATGCAATACTTCAGATATATCCTAACGTTGTTAGTTCGATGTGTGCTGCTCTTACTATGAACCTTTTGACAGATGAATAATTATGTCAAAACTGTCTATCATAATAATATCGACTATCT
Organism: Haliotis cracherodii; assembly: GCF_022045235.1. Classification (NCBI taxonomy): domain Eukaryota; kingdom Metazoa; phylum Mollusca; class Gastropoda; order Lepetellida; family Haliotidae; genus Haliotis; species Haliotis cracherodii. The sequence goes on from NW_027266264.1 coordinate 69,693,167, forward strand.
TATCGAATCTGGAGATATCTAAAACGCAAACAGGACTTAGGAAGAATAAAAAAAATCTTCCAATATTGACTACCCAAGACTTTAGCAGGATTGAATTCGAATGATTTTGCTATAAATTGCTTTGAAGTCATTTGAGAGAGTTTCCAACCCGTACATTACATCGCGTGTATCATGGACTGTGACGAACGTCATAGTACGTCACGATTCCAACCTGGAGAATACCTATGTAGTACACAGTGTATGTAAGACACGGGACCTCTGTTCCACAAACCCATCTGCGCTACTACTGTCATACGTAGATGTCTACTAAGGCGTTTTTCTTATTACTTGGTTCACGGATCCGCCAATTTCAATTTTTCTACACCAAAAATGAGAATAGTATTTTTGTATTACAACACTCTTAATGAAAAACAACTCTAAAGTAGTGAAATAGAGCAGGGGAAGTTTATCCCTTTGATTTCTATTTCCAGCACCGATTTATCTCTCGTTAATATGTTCATTGTTTCCCGCACACTTCATTAGGGGGATCGGGGGGTCGTATATTGTTTGGTCATTGCTGTGAATAACATCACATCTCAATATTTTCTTTCCATTTTTCCTACTTTCTACATTCCACGCACCCGAATATCCGGACTATTCTGTTTGATCTCTATTCTATTCTAATAAAATGGGTATATTTTGCAATGGATAATCAGTTTATAGTGAGTGAGTATGGTTTTACGCCGTGTTTAGCAATATTCCAGCAATATCTCGGCGTGGGACACCAGAAATGGGCTTCACACATTGTACCCATGTCGGGACTCGAACCCGGGTCTTCGGCGTGGCGAGCGAACGCTTTAACCACTAGGCTACCCGACAGCCCCCGTTAACCTATTGAAAAGCAAGTCAGAGGTACAAGTAAGGGAATCCTTATGAGTGCACGAAAACATGTTGTTTAACGCCGTAGTCATCAGGAATACAGCTACATTATGCCGACGACCTCTAAATACTCAAGTCTTGACCAGGCAAACCAAACATGTGGTTGACAGCATGAGGACGACCAACGGAAGCAGCAAGGTGACACATTCGATCCTCATTATTCCACTCTTACCACAATCAAGGGTTGCTGGGGATCTAGTCTGCCCAGAATCCACGCGGGTGTGTAATGCGTAGACAGGCATTTGTTACGGAGACCTTTTAGAGCCATTTGTTTTTATAGTTTGGTCTTGAAATTTCAGGAAACTAATTTGAAATTTCAAGATAATAAGTTGATATTTCAAGTAAGTATCTGAAGATGCTATGTTGAAATTTCAAGATACATATCAAGATAATGATCTTAAAAAATTCGAGATAAGATGAAAGTTTAAGATTTTGACCTGAAATTGACCTGAAATTTAAGATACTAAGTTGAAATTGCTAGATGCTATGTTGAAATTTCGAAATTTCAAATGAGTATTTTGATATTTCAACATAACATATTGAAATTTCAACTCATTATCTTGAAATTTCAATGAAAAAATAAAAAAGCAAATGACCCTGAAAGGCTTCCGTAACTTGTTGTAGGCATCAAATCTTGGATTCTGCATGGAGAGTAGTGTACAGAGCCATCCATACTTTTATTTGACATGAAACATTATATTTATTTTTCTAATGACGCAAATCGTTCCACAAACAGACCACAAATGTACCTTACACATTTATCAGTAACTAAAACCAAACGTGAACTTTATAAATGGTTATCTGAAAACATATGACTAATATTTTCTTTTGTGATCTACTTTCACGAAAACGATCTATAAACCAAGAAGTCTTGTGTAGCTTAAGAAATTGTTAAATGTATTTGCGGGTAGACAATCAACCACAAACATGGGCGACCAGCACAGTATTTTGTATTCCACATGCAGGTATTTCGTAGTGCTTGTGTCTAATATTAAAGATATTTCACTCGCAGCATGTCTGACACATAACCCATGGAAATGTACACGTTCAAGCGAAATTGCTGAAAGATATGGGTCTAGATGCTGTTATTCAATTATAGTCCAAATACTCGAAGTTGAATGAACCGGGGGCGAGTACAGCACGCTGACAGACTGACAATAGAATGTTTCTCCGAGTTGTTGAGGTGTGACAGATTCACCTTAGCGTCTCTCACCATACAGCCGCGCACCTCTCTCCGCTCTAGGCTGGTTCATTGTTGAGAGAGAGGGACGGATTTAGGATGGGTGACCTACATCGGGGGAAGAACTGGCGAAATATGATCCGTCTGCTCCCCTGAATACAAAATGGAGGATGTTCGAACGCGGGGTTGAGAAAGTTTGTTGATGGTGTTTTAGCGGTGTGGACATGGGAGAAGATTGCAGGGTTAAGTCTCTGCAGTTTATCGGAAAGTCCTGTTAGGGAGAAAACTGGTAGACAGTGCACTGCATCAGCGATGGAGGGAAGCAGTGATTGAAGGAAGATCATACCTGGATTGCTGTGAGTGAATTGATGGAGTGGTGCCTAGTAACACCCCGGTGCGAACGTGACCGGGTGGTGGAAGGGAATTCAGTGTTGGAAACTTGCGACCGATGTGTGTACTAATTTGCATGGTCATTCAACAAGTTGCTCATGCATGTTTAACGTGCCTGGTATGCAGAAGGACGAGCTGGTGCCGTGGTTTTCTCCTTATTGGATTAAAGTAACAAAATTATGCAGTTGTAATGACTGATTTGCCACACTGATATAGTGCTATACGGAACTACGTTTTGGGACGGATTATTCATACGGCCTTGTCAAGAAGTGGAACGATTTACTTTACTTCTCTGGTTTTCCTGCTGAGTTTTCTTAATTCATCCCAATATTGACACAGTGGATTAGAGAGCGGCTCTGAATGCTAAACGATTTTGAGTATTTGTTTAGGGTGATCCCTCGTCACCCCTTGTACATACGACATATCATATGACGAACATCCATTAAACTCTGCCGCTCCAACAGTTCTTGATGTTTTCAAGTGGGGTCTTTAAGTTTCCTGAAAGCATTTCGTGAGAAGGGTCAGTTGAGGTGTATACGTCGGAAGTCTGGATTGAGTTAACACAAACACAATCCGTGAATCATATCCACACCCTAGTGTTACTCGCCTGTTTCCAACAATGGCACTACTCTCAGACACAATGGACGGGGCGCACACTCTATTACACTTTACAAAACGTTCAACTTTATTTAACATTGTTGCAATGTTAATATTTCTAGACTTGCTTAAATCGTCCCATAGTGCAAATTGTCACATTAATACAACTAATTGCATACCTTTTGGAATAGTAGGTAAAAAATGTTTAGGAACAACGCTGGACTTCCAGTACACGTCTCTGGAATTTGCCAACGATTCTTCAACTCTGGCCCAGGTGGATGAAAAGCTGGCACTTTGGAGCGGGCTACAAAATGTCCCGCAGTGCTGGTCAGTAGTGCAGCCGTTCCTGTGTTCTGTGTATTTCCCCAAATGTGACAACAACACGGACCTCTTGGAACTACCCAGTAAGGAGCTCTGTGAGAAGATTAGAGAGCCTTGTAAAATAGTGGAGTCTTTCCACAGCTGGCCGTCATTTCTCCAATGTCACCAACCCCACTTCCAGGAAAACTGCAAGGTTTGTATGCAATGAACGTCCCAGCCTGGCGTATATTTGATTGTGCATAAATTGGTGCATATTTTGTTTATGTGATTGCCGTGTGTGATATATTGTTGGAAAGTTATTGTTTGTGGAAGTGTCCCAGTTCATACTCTGGAACTGCACTTTCATTAAAATAATGCTTAAGTCTGATTGGATGATTGACATGTACAGGAATCCGTTCCACAAAGCGATCTTAGTGCTAAGTTGGTCGTAACTCCCCTTCTTCATCATAGGCTTACGATCAACGTAGCACTAAGATCGCTTTGTGGATCGGGCCCCAGGTCTTGAAGCTCTGACTTCGGAAATCTACATTGGTTCCCAAGTAATTAGTTACGGCAAAGAATAAGTCTTCAGCAACCCATGCTTTCCGTAACAGGCGACCGTGCTTGTTGTAAGAGGCGACATACGGGATCGGGTGGTCAGGTCGCTGACTCTGTTGATGCATATCATCGTATCCCAATTGCGTGTATCGATGCTCATGATATCAATCACTGGATTGTCTCGATTATTTACAGACCGCCGTCATATAGCTTGAATATTGCTGAGTGCGGCGTTAAACAACAAACGAACAAACAAACAAAGCATACATCAAGTTGTTATGTCTGTCCCAAATGCCTCCACTGATCCACTCCATCTTGTATATAGGAATTATTAATTGTTGTTGAAAATCAGGCTCCACCAGTGTTACTACCATCCACTCCACCACTACATGTATGCAGTCAGTCAATGATTACAACTAGTTGTTATGCATGGCTATATAATTCAGTGGTGTTAGACACATGGATGATTGACACATTCGTAGAGCACACCTGGTTACAGGTGTACAGGGTTTGGTTATTCAGGCTATGAAGTGAATGGCTTATAAATCTGAATAGACTGTGATGTCCAGGGTGTTACATTGTCATGGTGTTATATGGTCATGGTGTTATATGGTCATGGTGTTACATTGTCATTGTGTTGCATGCCATGGTGTTACATTGTCATGGTGTTACATTGTCATGGTGTTATATGGTCATGATGTTACATTGTCATGGTGTTATATTGTCATGGTTTTGCATTGCCATGGTGTTGCATTGCCATGGTGTTACATTGTCATGGTGTTGCATTGTCACATTGTCAAGATGTTACATTGTCAAGGTGTTGCATTGTCATAGTGTTACATTTTCTTGGTGTTGCATTGTCATAGTGTTACATTGTCATAGTGTTAAATTGCCGTGGTTTTGCATTGTCAAGGTGTTGCATTGTCACATTGTCACGGTGTTACATTGTCATGGTGTTGCATTGTCACATTGTCAAGATATCACATTGTCATGGTGTTGCATTGTCACATTGTCATGGTGTTGCATTGGCACATTGTCATGGCGTTGCATTGTCACATTGTCACGGTGTTGCATTGTCACATTGTCAAGATGTTACATTGTCATGGTGTTGTATTGTCACATTGTCATTGTGTTACCTTGTCATGATGTTACATTGTCATGGTGTTACATTGTAATGTTGTTAAATTGTCACAGTATTACATTGTCATGGTGTTGCATTGTCACATTGTCATGGTGTTACATCGACATGGCATTACATTGTCATGGCATTACATTGTCACATTGTCACGGTGTTAAATTGCCATAGTATTACATCGTCATGGTGTTGCATGGTCATGGTGTTACATTGTCATGGCATTACATTACCATGGTGTTGCATTGTCATGGTGTTACATCGCCATGGTGTTGCATTGTCATGGTGTTACCTACAGAGAAATGCAATTACTCCGGAATGTTGCCAGTCAGCCAAGCGTGACTATAACAAAAGGGCGTCCTGCATGTCAGTGTATCGTTCCATCATTAGGTGCTCACTTTTCTGCTAACGAGATACAAGCGTGGGTCCCTGATTGCTGGGTCCGTGTGGCAGTGTATCGTTCCTTCATTGGGTGCTCACTTTTCTGCTAACAAGATACAAGTGTGTGTCTCTGATTGCTGGGTCCGTGTGGGTTGATTGAAGGTGACAGGCCGCTGTGTGTTCTACTGTGTGGCGACTTTGTATGTGGTGTATGGGCTGTAGGTTATTGTGCCTGGGACTCGATCAAACAGCACTGGGGGCACGGAGTGGCTGAATGGGGGACACTGTTGCCGCCGTGATCTCCATGTACACTATATATGTCTCTACATTATTATGTCTCCATATTGCACGGATTTAGTGGGGTTTTGAACACTGCTTGTTGATATGCTTAGTGGTCACTGAGAAAGATATATTGTTGTAAAGAAAATTATTCAAAGGCTCGACAGATTTATGCATGCTTTACAGATTTTCTCGGTCAATGTGTCCAAATGATGCGGATAGGAAAAATATTGTAAAGAATGAAAATCTAATTATGATCAAACAAAATCCTAATAACAAAATGTTTTTTTTCAATTTGGTGGTTTGGCTTCAGACGACAAAACAGCCAACTTTGCTAAGCCAGAAAAAGTAGGAGACCTATGCCAATGACGGACAATACTGAAACTGAAACAGCAGGTCTGAGTATATCTAAAACAAAAAAATATTTTTTTATATTTATATTTTCGGCACATTTAAAAGATTTTCATTCATGTTTCAAAGAAAGGTAATTCATCTTGTGATTGTTGATAGTGACGTTTTGTCCATGTTACCATGGTAACTATTCCTAATGATTTCCCACATTTGGCGTCAGGATGTAATTTCTTAAAATGTACATATTGAGACATTGGCTGTCCACGCCATTGTCAGACTTGAGAGAAAACATCCCAATGTGTCATATTTGAAAATACATGAAATTAACAACGCGCGTGTGGTCTGACGTTGATTAATGAATAATTTGCATACTCGTATATGCAAGGGGCCGACGTATGGTTCTCAGTAGGAAGTGACAACTTGGAGACGATGGCTTGCGGTATATACAGTTTTACTTTATACATGTAGACATATACAAAGTCATACAAAAGACACTATGTGCCAGGTAAGCACATGGTGGTAGTGGTTGTTGTCTAGGTGCCCCGGAGCACCCAGCCTAACCCTAGCTAGGCTAAGGGTAAGAACCTTTCTTTTTTCCCTTCTTTTCTCAATCTTTCTGGACCAAGGCTTATATACCCAAGGTCACCTGACATTTAGTAAGTAATAAATATAAATGTAAACAGTAATTCATCAGCAGGATGGCAGACGGTCGATGTACACAAAAATGGGGATTAACAACTAGGATTAGCATCTTATAAATAACAGCAATTAAGTGTTTCAAGGCATATAGATGTCATGGCTCCAGGGTAATGAGGCTTTGCAATTAAATGTTCTTCAGACATGGGTGTCGTAAATCAGTCGCTATGACAAAATTGTCAAATTTGAGGTGCATGACATTGTCAGACTTGTGTGAACATGACATTGTTCAGACTCAAGGGTGTACATGACATTGCATGGAGGGCCTGCCCCAGGCTAGTCAGCCATGAGAGTAAATTCCGAGTTGACTTCGGTCCACTATCACATTACCCAGGGGGAATCTACCTGAACTAACGAGCTTGTGTAGTCAGGTGTGAGGGGCAAAAATCATCTGAAACCTAGAAATGCATATCCTGTCTATTGTTATGTTTAAGAGAGTGTTCCAGGGAGGAGCATGTTGAGCCGCTAGTTTTTGTGTGTGTGTTGTTTGTTGTTTACGCCGCACTCAGCAATATTCCAGCTATATGACGTCGGTCTGTAAATAATCAAGTCTGGACCAGACAATCCAGAGATTGACATCATGAGTATCGATCCATGCAATTGGGATACAATGACATGCATCAACCAAGTCAGGAGCCTGACCACCCAGTCCCGTTATTCGACTGTTACAGAGTCCGGTTTCAAATTCATTTGCTGAATTATTTTTCATTAAAAAGTTGCACTTGTTCATGTAACCAATCCTGACAATAAGCCTTAACTGATTTGCAAAACACTCAAACAGCATTCTTTGGGGGTTTAAAATGAGAAACAGGTCTTTTTTTAATTTGGCCTTACCGGCTGCCTTGGTGAAGGTGTTTGTCCAACAGGTAATGTGATCTCAGTGATATGTTTATCTAGCATCAAGGATGTTTTCCCAAACACCTGAGGCTGGTGTCACTGGATGACTTTATCAGGCGAGGGGATGTGATTAGTTGAAATACGATAATGTTGAATAATCAGCAGTGTGACTGAAGCACAAGTGAGTGAGGTTATCCACACACCTATGGATGAATAATTAAGATATCTAAGAAGGTGCATGATAGATTTTCTTTACAGGAATGATATTGTTTTCTATGGCAGGTGTTTCTGGGGGCTTTCTTGTTAGGCCTGAACAGTTTATTGTCTTGAGATTTTTTCACATGTCTACACTAAACTTAGCTTAAAGTAAAACACTTGATAATTAAAAATGCAAAATTTAATTTAAATGTTCTTGTTGTATAATTGGGATACTGCTGAGGGCAGGTTAAACTACATTCACACATTCAAACAATTCAATGGATAATATATTATATTTGAAATGGTTGTAAATGAAGGGGCTACATGATATATTTTCTTTGGAAAAGTGTTGATTTATAAGTGTGAATAAACCAAAAATAAAGGGTGTTGAAATAGGAATATTTTAATCAAATACAAATTTTTGGATTAAGTTGTTTTAAGTTTTGCAAAATTCAGGACAACTTTACAGATTCATCAGTAATTGACATAGAAACAGTAAGGATGCAAGCTGAAATCATATAGGATGCTTTGTTCTAAACATGGCAGTGAAATACTGGTGTTTTCTGATTGAAAAAACAAATGCAACTAATTTGTTTATTATAAAAAGATCTGTGACTTGGGACCATTTGAAAGATGCAAATATGCTCTTAGGTTGGAAGAATTTGTAGAAAAGTTCAATATTTTACAGATGTTTACCTCAAAGCCATGTGGAACATAAGATATACTCCAAGATATCATTGGACAAAATGGGATACTCAATTTGCTAATATCATGAAGTTCTACAGTCTTAACCTTCATGTGATGTGAGGTGGATTAACGAGGTTTCAACAATGTCAGTTTTGTTCAACTTGATCACCATGTCACTCTATTGTTTATAACCTAGGGCCACCAAAACTACTACCCGGGTACCCAACTCCCTACTACCTGACCCTACCAAGGTACCTGACACCCTATTACCTGACCCTACCAAGGTACCTGACTCCCTATTACCTGACTCTACCCAGGTACCAAACTCCCTATTACCTGACTCTACCTACATGTAGGTACCAAACTCCCTATTACCTGACGCTACCCAGGTACCGACTCCCTATTACCTGACCCTTCCCAGGTACCCAACACCCTGTTACCTGACCCGACCCAGGTACCGACTCCCTATTACCTGACTCTTCCCAGGTACCCAACACCCTGTTACCTGACCCGACCCAGGTACCAGACTCCCTATTACCTGACTCTACCCAGGTACCTTACTCCCTATTACATGACCCTCCCCAGGTACCCTACACCCTATTACCTGATCCTACCCAGGTACCTTACTCCCTATTACATGACCCTCCCGAGGTACCCAACACCTATTACCTGATCCTACCCAGGTACCCAACACCCTATTACCTGATCCTACCCAGGTACCTTACTCCCTATTACATGACCCTCCCCAGGTACCAGACTCCCTATTACCTCACCCTACCCAGGTACCCGACACCTTAATACCTGACCCTACCCAGGTACCCAACTCCCTAGCTATTACCTGACCCTACCCGGGAACTCACTTTTAGGACATGAGTTGGGTCCACCTGACCTGAGTACCCAAGTTACCCGTCCTACCTCTAATACAACTTTCCCAATTTTTTTGACAGCCCGAGACGTATGAGAAAGCGTCCTTCAACACAACAGGTCGGTGTGAACCCCCGCTGATCAAGACGTCCTTGAGGGAGAGCTGGTACGAGGATGTTGAGGGGTGTGGCATCCAGTGTCAGAACCCACTCTTCACCAATGAGGAGCACCAGGAAGTTCACGCTTTCGTCGCCGTCTGGGGGGCGCTGTGTCTTGTCTGCACACTCTTCACAGTGGTGGGTCCCAATAACAGATGACCACACCCAGATCAGGGATTTATCTCGATTTCAAACTTAGTGCCCTTGGCATGCAAATTGGGAAAAAAGCTGAATGATTTTGTTTAAACTTGGATTATTCTATGGTTCATATTTTTGAAATTCTGAGGAAATGGGATTTTTTTGTTTCAAATTGTGAATTTTTAATGTCATTTTCTTCAGACCTGGGGCCAAAAATCGACCTCTGAGCAAGTCTAGATAAATTACTGCAGATATATATTCAACAGATACTGGATCATGGTCTTTCTTGGTGGCTAAACTTGGGTTGCTGGCTACCTGTAGCCATGGGGTCACATCCTATATATATAGGATAATGATACTTAATACATCGAGCTAATAATATCTACACATTTTTTATCCAAAAGATTCATTCAACTGCAATTGTGATTGAATGTTAGGGTGTTTTTGAAAGTTACCAAAGTAAACTTTTGACCATAGATGAGATGACATTATGAAAGTGACACTGATGATTTTGATTTGTAGCTGACGTTCGTGATAGACTGGAAGAATGCCAACAAATACCCTGCCCTCATTCTGTTCTACATCAACGCCTGCTTCTTCGTGGGGAGCATCGGTTGGCTGGCCCAGTTTGCTGGAAATGCTCGTGAGGACATCGTGTGTCGCTCTGACCGGACGGCACGTATGGGAGAGCCACAGCTTGGGTAGGTTCACTTTACAGCCAGTGAGGACATAGTGTGCCCTCAGAACAAGCAGTCTGTATGGGAGAGCCACAGTTTGGGTAGGTTCACTTTACAGCCAGTCAGGACATAGTGTGCCCTCGGACCAAGCAGTCTGTATGGAAGAGCCGAAGCTTGGGTAGGTTCACTTTACAGCCAGTGAGGACATAGTGTGGCCTCAGAACAAGCAGTCTGTATGGGAGAGCCACAGTTTGGGTAGGTTCACTTTACAGCCAGTGAGGACATCGTGTGCCCTCGGACCAAGCAGTCTGTATGGGAGAGCCACAGCTTGGGTAGGTTCACTTTACAGCTAGTGAGGATATAGTGTGCCCTCGGACCAAGCAGTCTGTATGGGAGAGCCGAAGCTTGGGTAGGTTCACTTTACAGTCAGTGAGGACATAGTGTGCCCTCAGAAAAAGCAGTCTGTATGGGAGAGCCACAGCTTGGGTAGGTTCACTTTACAGCCAGTCAGGACATCGTGTGCCCTCGGACCAAGCAGTCTGTATGGGAGAGTCGAAGCTTGGGTAGGTTCACTTTACAGCCAGTGAGGACATAGTGTGCCTTCGGACCAAGCAGTCTGTATGGAAGAGCCGAAGCTTGGGTGGGTTCACTTTACAGCCAGTGAGGACATAGTGTGCCCTCGGACCAAGCAGTCTGTATGGAAGAGCCGAAGCTTGGGTGGGTTCACTTTACAGCCAGTGAGGACATAGTGTGCCCTCGGACCAAGCAGTCTGTATGGGAGAGCCGAAGTTTGGGTGGGTTCATTTTACTGTCAGTGAGGACATAGTGTGTTGCTCTGTCCAAACAGTGCCCAGGACCACCCACTGGAGACACAGTGACACCCTGTTAATCAGAAAAGTACTGTCCCCAGTACTGACCAGATTACCAAATTTGAAATCAACAGTTCGTGCAGCATTGCCATTTGTATAGACATTCCTAGTATCAACTGTATGGGAAAAGGGTTTCTTGACTAGCAGGGTCTTACTGTAGATCAAAGTTCAAGAGCCGGTATCCACAAAGCAGTCTTAGCACTAAGATGATCATAACTCCTATACTTTAACCTAGACTCACATCAGTCTTAGCATTAGATAATCATAACTTGTAACACTTTAACATAGACCTATGATGATTGTAGTGCTAAGATCTCTTCATGGAAGGGGGCTCTGGTCAAGTGTCCGATCACTGTAAGATCTCTTCATGGAAGGGGGCTCTGGTCAAGTGTCCCATCACTGTAAGATCTCTTCATGGAAAGGGGGTCTGGTCAAGTGTCCCATCGGTGTAAGATCTCTTCATGGAAGGGGGCTCTGGTCAAGTGTCCCATCACTGTAAGATCTCTTCATGGAAGGGGGCTCTGGTCAAGTGTCCCAACACTGTAAGATCTCTTCATGGAAGGGGCTCTGGTCAAGTGTCCCATCACTGTAAGATCTCTTCATGGAAGGGGGCTCTGGTCAAGTGTCCCATCACTGTAAGATCTCTTCATGGAAGGGGGCTCTGGTCAAGTGTCCCATCACTGTAAGATCTCTTCATGGAAAGGGGGTCTGGTCAAGTGTCCAATCACTGTAAGATCTCTTCATGGAAGGGGGCTCTGATCAAGTGTCCCATCACTGTAAGATTGTTCATGGAATGGGGCCTTGGTCAAGTGTCCCTCATCATTGCAGTATCTACAAAACTGCCGATGCAGCTAAAAGCCAACTTAACCCAAGTGTTTGATGTGTTCCAGGTCTGGTGAGTCGGCGTCCTGCACGGTGGTGTTCCTGCTGGTGTACTACTCCATGATGGCTGGGGTCACCTGGTTCGTCATGCTGGCCTATGCATGGCACATCACCTTCAAGGCCCTGGGCACGCCCCGAGACAACCTCAGCAGCAAGACAGCCTACTTCCATCTCGTCAGCTGGTTCCTGCCCCTCGTCTTGTCCATAATCTGTCTGGCAATCTCAGAGGTATCATACCATTCCAGTGACTGGTTGTATGGATAGCAGTGTCAAACCTTTGTTGTAACTAGTTGTTTAGATAGAAGTAGCAATTAACCATCGTTGTAACTAGTTGTACAGATAGCAGTGTCAAACCTTTGTTGTAACTAGTTGTTTAGATAGAAGTAGCAATTAACCATCGTTGTAACTAGTTGTACAGATAGCAGTGTCAAACCTTTGTTGTAACTAGTTGTTTAGATAGAAGTAGCAATTAACCATCGTTGTAACTAGTTGTACAGATAGCAGTGTCAAACCTTTGTCGTAACTAGTTGTCTTGAAAGAAGTAGCAATTTAACCATCGGTATGAATAGAAGAATGAATACATTTCTTGTGACGAGTTGCATTAATAGAGGTTTCAAGCCAATATTGTGGCTTGCAACACCCAAGAATATTATTAGAAACACTCCTTGATATGTGATGACGGGTAAAATTGCCAACATTCACCAGCCACTGAAAGAATGGTGTAAATCCTGCTAGGGAACTGGGCAGGTAGTAGATGTACTATAAGTCCCAACAGTACCTAGTATGGTCGCCTAACTGTCGATCTTTAACCAGTTTTTAGATTGTATGTTGAGTGATAGTTTCAGCAGCCTTTCTATGTTCTGGGGGAATGGGTGGCCCAGTCATCTAAGGTGTTGCGATTCGCCGTGCAGAGTTGCGTCCTTTGGGCACGCCAGAAACCTATGATTGTTGGTTCGAATCCCTGATTATGTTTCTAGGTTTGTCAGCACCATACCCGTGCTCGTTGGTTTCACCGAAGTGGTAAACATCTGAGACCAACATGACTTTGGGCTTTCCTCCCACATTAAGCTGACATGCGGTGATATAATTGGAATACTGTTAAAAGCAGCTTTAAACCCAACTCACTCAAATATTGCTGATGTGACTCAAAATGTTAGTTCACTCACCTTTATGAGTCATGACTTATTGTAAGTATGATCATTTCCAGATTGATGGAGATTCGCTAAGCGGAATCTGTTTTGTTGGGTACATGAAGCATGGCATCCGAGCTGGATTTGTCCTTGGTCCTATAGCAGTGGTGCTTGTATGTGGACTTGTCTTCCTGGTCAGAGGTAAGTAAGGACACCCTGTATCAGGACCTAACACTTGGCCAGCATCCATCTTAGAACTGCCCACAAAGCCATGAAAATATCAAGTACCATATATACAGACTATCTTTATGTGGCATTTTAGAAGCGGTAAGGTCTGTGGGGTAGCGTAGTGGTTAAAGCTTTAGATCATTATGCTGAAGACCTGGGTTTGATTCCCCACATTGGTACAATGTGTGAATCCCATATCTGGTGTCCTTGCCGTGATATTGCTTGAATATTGCCAAAAGTGCCGTATAAACCATACCAAAAGCTGGAGGAATGAATTCTACTTCTTCTATACTGTCAATTAAATGTGATGTTTTCATACAGATGCTAATGCTGTTATCACGCAAGTGATAACCTAGGACTACAGATACTCCAGTTTTCTACAGAGTGGTCTCCCTTGATAAGGTGACAAATGGGGATGACCTTTTTGATGGCCTATTGCTTTGTCAGCTCATGCTTTGTACTTCCAGGTCTTATTACACTGATCAAGATCAGAAAGAATGCCCCAACCTTCATCAGTGAAAAAGCTACATCCAAAATCAGAGAGACAATTCTCCGTTTAGGTAATAACTATATAGAGTGCATGATCTTTACCAGTACTACATAGACAAAAAAAGCATGTTGAGAGTGCTGGAGCATACAGATCCAAGTTATGTTTCTTTGTTATATACTTTGCAGTCAGATATATATATCCCTGTTGAATGACGATAAACTGCCACCCTACAGAATTAATGATGCAATGAGAAGGAGGATGTTTGCTTGTGTGCGTGTGCCACCCTACAGAATTAATGATGCAATGAGAAGGAGGATGTTTGCTTGTGTGAGTGTGCTTCTCGTGAAGATTTAAACACTTCGACATAATGCGATAAATATGTGACATAATACGATGAACATGGTAATTGTCAAGATTATTTGAATATTTAGACAGTATTTATTGAAAGTGCTGCAGTGTCGAGTTGCTTGTTTAGATGAACACTGTGAACTGTGCACCTGGGAACAATGGTTACTTGTGGAGGGTTTAATCTTTTAGAAATTCTCCGTTTGGTTCAAATGTCCAGTCATTGCTCCATGACACAATAAGGATGAATCTGATGACACCAATGACAAAATTGATGACATTGATGACAAGTCGGAAGACATATCTAGTGACAAGACTGATGACATGGCTAGTGACAAGACTGATGACATGTCTAGTCACAAATCTGATGATGTCTCTAGTGACAAGACTGATGACATTTCTTGTGACAAAACTGATGACATGTCTAGTGACAAAACTGATGACATGTCTAGTCAAAAATCTAATGATGTCTCTAGTGACAAGACTGATGACATTTCTTGTGACAAAACTGATGACATGTCTAGTGACAAAACTGATGACATGTCTAATGACAAAACTTATGATCCACCAGTCAAAACAGATCACACAAATGACAAACCAATGACCCCAACATTGACAAGACTGATTCTTTCAATGACAGACTGATGGCGTCAGTGAAAAAACTGATGACAGCAATAACTGAACTGATGATGACAACAGTGTTCATCTCATTAGATAATTGTTTCCTATAGCACTTAAAAACTGATCGATATGTTTTTATCGGATGCAATAATTGATCTGTTAGATTTACATGGTAACTCACCTCGACACCACAGTTCCCACACAGAAATGCAACTGTATGAAATATGAATAAGACATTGTGAAATAATGCATTTCATTTTGTTGTGTTATGTTTGTTTACATATGGTGAGCGCCAATGTGCACGCGCTACTACGTCATAAGTCACATGCCCCAGCATTGGGAGTGACGTCATGACTATGTACCTGCAGTTAGTTACGAATAAATCATTGTTCGGTTGAGACGTCTTGTTGCTTGATGTTCCTCCCAGCCTAGGTGCGGGTCGTACAAGTACCTGAGCATGATGTGCAGTTTTACTAATACATTACACATTTCTTTTTCAGGTATATTTGCAACGCTTGCATTTGTGTTTGTGTTGATCACATTCTCTGTCCATGTGTACACATTTGCCAACGAAAACAAGTGGAGAGAGAGCTTTAAAGAGTACATGTAGTAAGTGCCTTATTCAGTCTTTCTTCCAGACCCTGCAGAATATTGTAAAAAAGTTTAGAGGAAACTCAAGTTTAGAATGATTTAGCAAGTTGATGATTGCCTAACGAGGTCAGCTGGGCCACACTGGGGAGTGGAGGGATGGGGGGGGAGGGGAGGGAGCGAGGTGACAGGGATTGCTCAGAAATATGCAGTCTGAGTAGCAGGTAGCATGTACAGAAATGAAGGTTGACATTGCAGGATTACAACAAATTAGAGCCTTGCAGATTTGGCTAGTCCCTGACATTAAACATTGTTCTGCGCACATTTTGAAATTTTACTTTTTTTTTGTGGATATATATATTTAGATGAGATACCTTTATTTCTGGGACTACATGTTAGTCTAGTGTCTCCCTGTCTACTGCTGTGTGGCATCTATAAAGGATCATTAAAAGTGGATCAAAAGTCTGGCGTCGGGTGGTCACCTCTGCATCGCCTCTGATGGAAGCATACTAGTTATGTTGACATATTAAAAGCATATAACTAAATCATTTGAAATTATTTGACAGATTGGTGACAAGTGTAAATTGTTTCCCGAGCATTTTGTTAATTTAGGTGTACCCCTCTTTTCCAAAATGCTGTATCTGTCCTGGAGGATTCCTAGAAGTAAAGGAGATGCTGAGGCAGTGTTATATATGTGCACAATGATATATAGAGAATCTCACCCGAGTGTCTTTTGATATCAAATATATCAACACAAGTTGATAAAAACGGAACAATTCCGAGGCTTGCCGAAGATTTTTGCCACTTTTATCAACGAGTGTTGATATATTTGATATCAAAAGACATGAGGGTGAGATTTTATTTATCATCCAACATCATTCTTTGAACTTTTTCAATTTGTAGACAGTAATTAGCAGTGTCTTCAGTGCAAAAAGTACTGCAAACAGCTTCAGTAGCAGAGCCATTAGTGATGTCATTTGAGTGTGACGTCATGGTAACCAGTGACATCACAATGGTCTGCAAAGCATTGTGATGTAATTTCATTGCAGTGATATCTACAGTATAGATATCGCTTGATCTCATCCAAGCGATATCTCCTGTGGGAGCCAGTTTTGGATGATAAATGATAGTGCTGAACCTTCATAACTGTTGATGAAGTCACAAGGAAATGTATTATACATATCTGTAAGTCCTGAAGGCAGAGCACAAAGAATCTCATACTCCGGCCCACATACACAAAGCGATGGCAGTGCTACAATGATTGTGAATCTGTGTTAGAGTATGCGGATTTCAATAGTCTTGTTATTGCTGGAATGTCTAATGCAAGTCAATCATGGATGCAGGAAAAGGAGGGGTGCATTGTGTTGTCACAATCAAAACAGTGTTGGATACAAATAATGCACAAATAAATGTTTGTTTGTCATGTATTTTTGAAAACATATTACAAAATAGAGTTTTCATACTTTTATACCAAGTGTAACCAATTGGCGAGAAAATGTATAAATGTTTTAGCTATGAAAAAAGGGAGTGTGTGCACCTCTGCATATGTGTGTGGACAGAGCGTCCCTGATG
The DNA here is from genome assembly GCF_022045235.1 of Haliotis cracherodii. Classification (NCBI taxonomy): domain Eukaryota; kingdom Metazoa; phylum Mollusca; class Gastropoda; order Lepetellida; family Haliotidae; genus Haliotis; species Haliotis cracherodii. The sequence continues at coordinate 69,710,233 of NW_027266264.1, forward strand.
CACTGTGTAGTGTACCGGTATTCATGTATGTGTTTCAGTTGTGAGGCCAACGTGACAATAACCCGTACCGTGACCAACACCACCGGCAGGACATGTGAGGTTGCACACAAACCGAGTGTGGTGGCGCTAGAGATCCACATCTTCGCCTTCTTCGGGGCGGGCATCGCCATGAGTTCCTGGTCCTGGAACAAGGCCTCCTTCAACGCCTGGGAGAGATTCCTCAGGAAGTAGGCAGATACTATATTTTTCTTTAACATTCTGTATTCCACAAATACAAATTAAAAGTTTCTGAGTGCATTTGACAATTTGGTTATATTAGAATGTACCCTGCTTGAACCATTTACAGTTGTTTATGATATTGTAAAACGTGGATTTATAAATTGCAAATGTGGCAATCAGCAATATTCACTCACTCGCTTGTATACATAGAAACAAAACATTTCCCAGGTTCACGCTTCATCAACCTAAGTCAGTTTACCAGATGAATTACTTCCCCTTACTAGAGGAGCACTGATGAGAATAATGAGATACAATGTCAAATGCAGGACATATGGCACGTCTAAACCTTGGTTTAGGCAGATTCTATTTTGTGAGCCGTGTATAAACTGGAGGTATGTTATGTGTGTGTGCCAGGCACATGTGTCGCCCGGTGGTTCAAGGTAGATGCACCAAGCACATGAACTGCATACAGGGGTGTATCAGAGTACCTATGTCGAGATGAGAGGTAATTGTAGGTACAGGATAGGTGCACAGATAGGTTTGTTTCTAAGACTAGCAGCTACAACATAGCCTGTACATTACCAGGGTGTTCCGCAAGCCGTCCAACAAGCCAGTCAAACTGAAGAAACACAAGATGATTGCCCAGGCCTTCGAGAAGAGAAAGAACATCAACAATGGCCGCATGTCCATCAGCTTCCACAGCACGCATGACGACCCACTAGGTACGTCACAGAAAATGGGTATAATGAACACACAATGCCATTTAGAAAGTGGTCAAATGTAACAAATGTTATATTGGGATAACACTTCCTTAGCAAAGTACAGATTCTCATACTTTATTAAGAAAGTGTTATCCCAAATATAACATTTGTTACATTTGACTACTTTTTAAATGGCATTTGTGTGTTCATGGCTTTCGTACATGGGAGCCATGCCAATTTACTCTTGTCAGATGGGTACACAAAGTATGTGATTTAGATATAGAGTGTCTCTTGATATCAAATATATCAACATGAGTTGATAAAAGTGGAAAAATTCTGAGGCTTGCTGAGGATTTTTGACACTTTTATCAACGAGTGTTGATATATTTGATATCAAAAGACACGAGGGTGAGATTTTATTTATCATCCAACATCATTCTTTGAACTTTTTCAATTTGTAGACAGTAATTAGCAGTGTCTTCAGTGCAAAAAGTACTGCTAACAGCTTCAGTAGCAGAGCCATTAGTGATGTCATTTGATTGTGACGTCATGGTAACCAGTGATGTCACAATTGTCTGCAAAGCATTGTGATGTAATTTCATTGCAGCAGTATCTACAGTGTAGAAACATCTGTTACATGTGATGTTATGCCTCTAGACGTTCCTCTTGATGTTATAACCACTAGGAACATCTGTTACATGTGATGTTATGCCTCTAGGTGTTCCTCATGATGGTGTCTCATCTGAAACATCTGTTACATGTGATATTATGCCTCTAGATGTTCCTCATGATGGTGTCCCACCTGAAACATCTGTTACATTTGTAGTTATGCCTCTAGATGTTCTTTATGTTATTGTACCATCTGAAACATCTGTTACATGTGATGTTATGCCTCTAGATGTTCTTCATGATGTTGTACCATCTGAAACATCTGTTACATGTGATATTATGCCTCTAGATGTTCCTAGTGATGTTGTACCATCTGAAACATCTGTTACATGTGATGTTAGGCCTCTAGATGTTCCTAGTGATGTTGTACCATCTGAAACATCTGTTACATGTGATGTTAGGCCTCTAGATGTTCCTCGTGATGTTGGTAAGAGTAATAACTGTTACTTATGGTGTACAGACTGACCCATCAGGATATTCCAAATGTGTTGTTTATGGATATTGTTGCTGACAGTCAGTGTGGCACACATTTTTGTACTGTTGTTCTTTATTTTCAGGGATGAAGTTTGATCTCAACAGTGTCAGTTCCCATGACATGTCATCCAACTTTGCTGCTGCCATGCCGAAGCTTGTTCGACGACGAGGTGGTCTCATTCAGCCTGTGGCTGGCACACTTCGCAGATACTCTGACTCAGGTGGGTAGAGGTTGGTTTGTTGTCAAACGTCAAGCTCAGCAATATTCCAGCTATATGACGGAGGTCTGTAAATAATCGAGTCTGCCCCAGAGAATCCAGCGATTGAAATCATGAGCATCCATCTATGCAAATGGGATACAATGACATGCATCAACCAAGTCCCCGATTACATTAGTCGCCCCTTACGACAAGCATGGGTTGCTGAAGAGTAATTCTAACCCTGATTTTCATTGGTGGAGGTGAGGTGTGAGGGCAGACACTTCAACTGAGGTGGGTGGAGTTGGTTGGTGATGAGTGTTTGGGCATATACCCCTGAGTTACATCAGAACAAGAAGGTTTTCCCTAAACTACTATTGTGTTTCTTCCCAGATATTGGCTCCGTGATCTCAAGGAGAATGTCCCAGGATTCCCAGCTAGGACAAGCCATTGGACAACCTCAGCTATCCATAGATCCTGATTCCAAGGCAGAAAAGAAAAAGCGAAAGAAGAAGAAAAAGAAAAGGCGAAGAGCTCACAAGATTCAGCCAATCATAGCCCCTGTTTTAAATGCCCTCCATGCTGTTGGTGGTCGGCGAGGTCTACGTCGAGGCAGCGACACATCCGTGATCAGCAGAGCCTCAGCTCACAGTGTGCGAGTGTCCATCGAGAGGAACAGCATGGAGGCCATCTCTATAGCATCGGTGCCTATGTCTCATCACGGTGATATTGACACTGTTGACCTGAGTCAGATACCGTCCACCAGGGCAGGATCTCAGCCAGCAAAGCCACACACAAACTTCTCTCTGTTCACAGCCAGTGGCTTGTTGCAGCCCAGAGGCAGACCAAGTGTGCAGGAGTTTGCTGCGGTGAAGAGGTCGAGGAGAAGTCGCCGATCGGAAGTCACTGTGGAAATGTCGGAATCTAACTTTCAAAGTAGTCGGCCCCGACCTGGACAATTAAAACCCATAGAAACAATTATAACCCTGGAATCAGAGGATGGGTCCCAATCAGCTTAGGCAGAAAGTCCCTCCGAGCTCGTATATTTTATGACACCAAGTCTACTAGTCTATTCCACAAGGAGGTGATGGTGTTTATATGTAAATTGTAAGTCATACACTCAGCCGACTTGATAAAAATATGCTCTATCCCTTCTGAAGAGTTGGACTTATGCCAGATGCTGTAATAGATGTTAGTATCGACAGTCCCATGTGGTATGCATATGTAACAAATTAAAAAAGTTTGACATTTTACGAAACATACAATTGACTTACCACCAATGTGTTGTGACATTGTCACAGGTTAGGTTCACCTCCAGAACTTGTCAGGATGTTGCAGCTCCTGAGCAGAGGAGATGCATCCACAGTGCTACCTGATGAGTATAGTACTAAATTATAGTACAACTTCAGATCCCAACAAGGATGGGGTGGTTTCATTCCAAGGACAGATATACGATCTTTGTGTTCCCTGCTTGATGGCAGTAGTGTTCTGGACATGAAGATGGTGTTGTTAATATTAACAGGATACCTGGACCTGTTCCTCAAAGCCATCGACTGCCATGAGTCTATGTTAAAGTGTAGGAGACAAGGAGTTATGATTATCTTAGCGCTATGACTGTCATAAGTTAATGTTAAAGTATGGCAGTTATGATCGTCTTAGCACTATGATCGCTTTACAGTAGAACGGTCCCCAGATGCGTTAGACATTCATTCAGTGTTCATATGGATGTTTGTGTATGCTGTCACTAAATATTAGTCACCTACGAAACACGATTTATTGTTAGGTTCACTGATTTATGAATACAGAAGTTATAATCCTGTTTGGTTAATTAGGTTGAAGTAAAATAATATTGTGAACCATATTTTATTCTTAATTTGAAATAACTTTATAGTTGGTAAAAAATGAATGTTTGAAGTAAAAGATGTTTACTGTTTATAAAGTAAACCTTATGTAATTCTGGCACAGAAATTTAAACTTGCTCTCTTAAAGGGATGTTTGCATGGCCAGAGACAAAAAAATATCTTTTTATTTGTGTTGTTGCACACTTTTCTAATCCAGGAAAAAAGTGTCACATCACTTCAATAGTTTCAGAGCACCAAAGACATCTGCCCATATCTGCTATACGTGTTTCTGTGCCAGTTTGCCATACAGCATTACATACAAAACAATCCTTTCTATCATCATATACCTTTTCAGAGAAATCCAACGGAATACTGTCTCCTGTTTACCTTCATAACACATGTAGTGTATCTATAATGAGTAAGGTCTGTTGTACTTTGTTAGATCCAAGGCAAGAAAAAGAACTACGGTACTTCATTTACATGTGATCCTTCAGCAACCCATGCTTGCCGTAAACGGCGACTATGCTTGTAAGAGGCGACTAATGGGATTAGGTGATCAGGCTCGCTGACATGGTTGATGCATGTCATCGTATCCCAATTGCAAGGATCGATGCTCATGATGTCAATCACTGGATTGTCTGGTCCAAATTCGATTATTTACAGACTACAAATTGCTGGAATATTGCAGAGTGCGGCGTTAAAGACTGAAACATGTGCTCCTAATTTCTTATGACACCAGTTGTCAAGAGAACTGAAACCTTATACAGACAAATAGTATATTTTAACCTACCAATGGACCCATAGTGGTTAGGGAAGTTTTTTTCCTATTGGTCATAGCTTCTGTAGTGCAAGCACTGCTTTGTGGAATGGGCTGCATAGTTGGCTATTAACTGGCAGGGCCAGAGGAGGAGGAGGTGCAGGGAGTGGTCCCCCTTTATGTCAGACCTTACGTGTCAGACTGTGTCTGTCTGTCCTCACGGTTTTATTCACATCAAGTCTTAGGTAGAGTACGACCCCTTTCAAATCAAGTCTTGGGTAGTGTGCACCCCCTTTCTCAAAATTCTGGGTCTGCCACAGCCTTTTTCAGTACTTCGATTTGAGCAAGTCGTAATTGGTCAGCGGACATATAATGGCTATGTTCTACTCCAGGAAGACCAGGCAAGTGTGGACTGCTGATTGTTATTGAGGCACATGTGGGATTCTATAGTGTAGAATATCACACATAGCAAGGTTGTGACCACTCTACAGTTTAGACACTGGGGACCCCTTCTGCTCTGTATTCTTCAAGCAGGTCATCCCAAGTCCACCATGCACTTCAGTTTTTTTACCTACTGGAATAGTTTTTTTCAGGGGATGTTTCCATTTTTTTTAGCGACCCATGTATATTACTGAAAGTAACTTTGTCATATCAAATCCATTAATTATTGGAATTTCTTTCTTTTTGAATATTTACCTCAAGACGTTTTATCCCGGGTGGGTTTTCATTGTTGAATGTTACGGAACCATTTTATACAAGCAAAGGTTGTTGACATTTTTTTGATGTTTTATAAAATGCATAATCATGGTAAGGTTTTATCACAAAGCAGACATCATGATACCATTTCTCATGTGTCTTGTGATGTTGTATTGTATGTTTGTGATGAGATATCATGTCAGGGTTTCATAGCATGTAATGGACATCGATGGCAGCTGAGTTCTGATATATCATGTTTTTAGTATACCTTGATACCAGGAAATGGGATCTGTACGTACGCCACATCAATCAGACAGCATCCTCGATAACCATGTGTCCCAGATCTCCATTCTGTTGTGATAAGTACCCTTGATCTATAACCATTGCTTCATTTGAGGATGAAACAACATATGCGAAAGCTAAAATTAGCCGTCCAATCAAATATATCTCATGTGCGGGATAATAAGCAGACGCAACCCTGAAAATGTTTTGTATCCCACCTTAGACGGGCCATGCAGTAGTCCAGAGAAGGTCAAACATCATAAACCATTCCTTGTGTCACGTCACATCAAGTATATCGTCAAATGTGCCTGTCGTCACGTCACATCAAGTATATCATCAAATGTGCCTGGTGTCACGTCACATCAAGTATATCATCAAATGTGCCTGGTGTCACGTCACATCAAGTATATCATCAAATGTGCCTGGTGTCATGTCACATCAAGTATATCATCAAATGTGCCTGGTGTCACGTCACATCAAGTATATCATCAAATGTGCCTTGTGACTTCATATCACATCATATATACTAGTATATCATCAAATGTGTCTTGTCATTTTATATCACATCATATATACTAGTATATCATTAAATGTGCCTGGTGATTTTATATCACGTCATGTCATGTCAAATGTGCCTGGTGATTTTATATCACATCATATATACTAGTATATATCATCCAAAGTGCCTTGTGGTTTCATATCACTTCATATATATACATATATCATCCAATGTGCTATGTGATATGATATCACGTCATGTATATCATTGCATGTGCTTTGTGATGTCATATCACACGTGTATTATCAAATGTGTCTCATCAAGTCCAAACCCTTTCTGTGATACCGTATCACATGATTGCTGGTTGGTATCATAATATGTGCCTTGGATCGATACACAAAGCATCAACGTGCAGTTTCATGTAGTGCTTGTACATACTGATGTCTATATGGGCACTGCAGCGTGCTTGCCCTCATAATAATGTTTAGAGTTTTATACTTCCAACTTCCAGTATATCTTCTAGGTACATTTTCTCCAAAGATCTGATATAAAAACTGAAGATAAAGACCTACAGGAGATGCCTGCTGTGTTGTTGTTATTTAGGAGCAGGGTCTCCTCAAGTGGGAAAGTACCCTAAGGACATCTTCCCGAGTCAGGGGAGTTAACTGACTATAAAAGACCAGATTCCACCCTTGCTGAACTGAGCTGGAATTTCTTGGCTTGATTGTAACGCCACCAGTGGCTATTATGAGTTAGGTCTCTTCTATGTCCCTCCTATTGACCAATCAGATTCCACCTCTCTGATCAACGGTCGAGCATCGAAATTCCATCTTAGTTCGGAAAGGATGGAAACTGGACTGTTGTTGTCAGTTAACTCCCATGCCTTGGGAAGATGGTGTTCTTGTGTGATGAATCCAACTAAAAACAAGACAATAAACACAAGGGTAACACATAACAGCAGCAGGATGTAATTCCTCTTTTTAATGGCGAGACTACAGTGACTTCCGGACCAGCACCCAGGGCAGTCGTCGCAGATGCAGCCAGTGCTGGAGAACCTCTTCCTGGCCCACCAGGATCTTCTCCATGACAAACTGCAACACCAGCAATAGCTTTAGCAGCAACACAACAGGACGATTTCAATCCCCAAATCAGTAATTATTGCATCTGCACTACCAGCACTATCTCCCAGACATATGAAACAGAAGAATTAGGTTCTCTGCAACACCAACAATGACTCATATATCAACAGCACCAATCAGTGTGATCCTGCAGTGTGATCCCGTCTGATGTCCACTTCCTGCAGTGTGATCTGGTCTGATGTCCACCTCCTGCAGTGTAATTCCGTCTGATGTCCACCTCCTGCAGTGTGATCCCGTCTGATGTCCACCTCCTGCAGTGTGATCCCGTCTGATGTCCACTTCCTGCAGTGTGATCTCGTCTGATTTCCACCTCCTGCAGTGTGATCACGTCTGATGTCCACCTCCTGCAGTGTGATCCCGTCTGATGTCCACCTCCTGCAGTTTGATCCCGTCTGATGTCCACTTCCTGCAGTGTGATCTCGTCTGATGTCCAGCTCCTGCAGTGTGATCTGGTCTGATGTCCACTTCCTGCAGTGTGATCTCGTCTGATGTCCAGCTGCTGCAGTGTGATCCCGTCTGATGTCCACCTCCTGCAGTGTGATCCCGTCTGATGTCCACCTCCTGCAGTGTGATCCCGTCTGATGTCCACCTCCTGCAGTGTGATCCCGTCTGATGTCCACTTCCTGCAGTGTGATCCCGTCTGAAGTCCACTTCCTGCAGTGTGATCCCGTCTGATGTCCACCTCCTGCAGTGTGATCCCGTCTGATGTCCACCTCCTGCAGTGTGATCCCGTCTGATGTCCACCTCCTGCAGTGTGATCCCGTCTGATGTCCACCTCCTGCAGTGTGATCCCGTCTGATGTCCACCTCCTGCAGTGTGATCCCGTCTGAAGTCCACCTCCTGCAGTGTGATCACGTCTGATGTCCACCTCCTGCAGTGTGATCCCGTCTGATGTCCACCTCCTGCAGTTTGATCCCGTCTGATGTCCACTTCCTGCAGTGTGATCTGGTCTGATGTCCAGCTCCTGCAGTGTGATCCCGTCTGATGTCCACCTCCTGCAGTGTGATCCCCTCTGATGTCTACCTCCTGCAGTGTGTTTCTGTCTGATGTCCACCTCCTGCAGTTTGATCCCGTCTGATGTCCACTTCCTGCAGTGTGATCTGGTCTGATGTCCACCTCCTGCAGTGTGATCCCGTCTGATGTCCACTTCCTGCAGTGTGATCCCGTCTGATGTCCAGCTGCTGCAGTGTGATCCCGTCTGAAGTCCACTTCCTGCAGTGTGATCCCGTCTGATGTCCACTTCCTGCAGTGTGATCTGGTCTGATGTCCACCTCCTGCAGTGTGATCCCGTCTGATGTCCACTTCCTGCAGTGTGATCCCGTCTGATGTCCACTTCCTGCAGTGTGATCCCGTCTGATGTCCACCTCCAGCAGTGTGATCCCGTCTGATGTCCAGCTGCTGCAGTGTGATCCCGTCTGAAGTCCACCTCCTGCAGTGTGATCCCGTCTGATGTCCACCTCCTGCAGTGTGATCTCGTCTGATGTCCACCTCCTGCAGTGTGATCCCGTCTGAAGTCCACTTCCTGCAGTGTGATCCCGTCTGATTTCCACCTCCTGCAGTGTGATCCCGTCTGATGTCCACCTCCTGCAGTGTGATCTGGTCTGATGTCCACCTCCTGCAGTTTGATCCCGTCTGATGTCCACTTCCTGCAGTGTGATCTGGTCTGATGTCCACCTCCTGCAGTGTGATCCCGTCTGATGTCCACCTCCTGCAGTGTGATCTCGTCTGATGTCCACCTCCTGCAGTTTGATCCTGTCTGATGTCCACTTCCTGCAGTGTGATCTGGTCTGATGTCCACCTCCTGAAGTGTGATCCCGTCTGATGTCCACTTCCTGCAGTGTGATCCCGTCTGATGTCCAGCTGCTGCAGTGTGATCCCGTCTAAAGTCCACTTCCTGCAGTGTGATCCCGTCTGATGTCCACCTCCTGCAGTGTGATCCCGTCTGATGTCCACCTCCTGCAGTGTGATCCCGTCTGAAGTCCACTTCCTGCAGTGTGATCCCGTCTGATTTCCACCTCCTGCAGTGTGATCCCGTCTGATGTCCACCTCCTGCAGTGTGATCCCGTCTGATGTCCACCTCCTGCAGTTTGATCCCGTCTGATGTCCACTTCCTGCAGTGTGATCTCGTCTGATGTCCACCTCCTGCAGTGTGATCCCCTCTGATGTCTACCTCCTGCAGTGTGTTTCTGTCTGATGTCCACCTCCTGCAGTTTGATCCCGTCTGATGTCCACTTCCTGCAGTGTGATCTGGTCTGATGTCCACCTCCTGCAGTGTGATCCCGTCTGATGTCCACTTCCTGCAGTGTGATCCCGTCTGATGTCCAGCTGCTGCAGTGTGATCCCGTCTGATGTCCACTTCCTGCAATGTGATCCCGTCTGATGTCCACCTCCTGCAGTGTGATCCCGTCTGATGTCCACCTCCTGCAGTGTGATCCCGTCTGATGTCCACCTCCTGCAGTGTGATCCCGTCTGATGTCCACTTCCTGCAGTGTGATCCCGTCTGATGTCCACCTCCTGCAGTGTGATCCCGTCTGATGTCCAGCTCCTGCAGTGTGATCCCGTCTGATGTCCACCTCCTGCAGTTTGATCCCGTCTGATGTCCACTTCCTGCAGTGTGATCTGGTCTGATGTCCACCTCCTGCAGTGTGATCCCGTCTGATGTCCACTTCCTGCAGTGTGATCCCGTCTGATGTCCAGCTGCTGCAGTGTGATCCCGTCTGAAGTCCACTTCCTGCAGTGTGATCCCGTCTGATGTCCACTTATTGCAGTGTGATCTCGTCTGATGTCCACCTCCTGCAGTGTGATCCCGTCTGATGTCCACCTCCTGCAGTGTGATCTTGTCTGATGTCCACCTCCTGCAGTGTGATCCCGTCTGATGTCCACCTCCAGCAGTGTGATCCCGTCTGATGTCCACCTCCTGCAGTGTGATCCCGTCTGATGTCCACTTCCTGCAGTGTGATCCCGTCTGATGTCCACTTCCTGAAGTGTGATCCCGTCTGATGTCCACCTCCTGCAGTGTGATCCCGTCTGATGTCCACCTCCTGCAGTGTGATCCCGTCTGATGTCCACCTCCTGCAGTGTGATCCCGTCTGATGTCCACTTCCTGCAGTGTGATCCCGTCTGATGTCCACCTCCTGCAGTGTGATCCCGTCTGATTTCCAGCTCCTGCAGTGTGATCCCGTCTGATGTCCACCTCCTGCAGTGTGATCCCATCTGATGTCCACCTCCTGCAGTTTGATCCCGTCTGATGTCCACTTCCTGCAGTGTGATCCCGTCTGATGTCCACCTCCTGCAGTGTGATCCCGTCTGATGTCCACTTCCTGCAGTGTGATCCCGTCTGATGTCCAGCTGCTGCAGTGTGATCCCGTCTGAAGTCCACTTCCTGCAGTGTGATCCCGTCTGATGTCCACTTATTGCAGTGTGATCTCGTCTGATGTCCACCTCCAGCAGTGTGATCCCGTCTGATGTCCACCTCCTGCAGTGTGATCTTGTCTGATGTCCACCTCCTGCAGTGTGATCTCGTCTGATGTCCACCTCCTGCAGTGTGATCCCTTCTGATGTCCACCTCCTGCAGTGTGATCCCGTCTGATGTCCACCTCCTGCAGTGTGATCCCGTCTGATGTCCACCTCCTGCAGTGTGATCTCGTCTGATGTCCACCTCCTGCAGTGTGATCCCGTCTGATGTCCAACTCCTGCAGTGTGATCCCGTCTGACGTCCACCTCCTGCAGTGTGATCCCATCTGATGTCCACCTCCTGCAGTGTGATCTCGTCTGATGTCCAACTCCTGCAGTGTGATCCCGTCTGATGTCCACCTCCAGCAGTGTGATCCCGTCTGATGTCCACCTCCTGCAGTGTGATTCCGTCTGAAGTCCACCTCCTGCAGTGTGATCCTGTCTGATGTCCACCTCCTGCAGTGTGATCCCGTCTGATGTCCACCTCCTGCAGTGTGATCCCGTCTGATGTCCACCTCCTGCAGTGTGATCCCGTCTGAAGTCCACTTCCTGCAGTGTGATCCCGTCTGATGTCCACCTCCTGCAGTGTGATTCCGTCTGAAGTCCACCTCCTGCAGTGTGATCCTGTCTGATGTCCACCTCCTGCAGTGTGATCCCGTCTGATGTCCACCTCCTGCAGTGTGATCCCGTCTGATGTCCACCTCCTGCAGTGTGATCCCGTCTGAAGTCCACTTCCTGCAGTGTGATCCCGTCTGATGTCCACTTCCTGCAGTGTGATCCCGTCTGATGTCCACTTCCTGCAGTGTGATCTGGTCTGATGTCCACCTCCTGCAGTGTGATCTCGTCTGATGTCCACCTCCTGCAGTGTGATCCCGTCTGATGTCCAACTCCTGCAGTGTGATCCCGTCTGACGTCCACCTCCTGCAGTGTGATCCCATCTGATGTCCACCTCCTGCAGTGTGATCTCGTCTGATGTCCAACTCCTGCAGTGTGATCCCGTCTGATGTCCACCTCCAGCAGTGTGATCCCGTCTGATGTCCACCTCCTGCAGTGTGATTCCGTCTGAAGTCCACCTCCTGCAGTGTGATCCCGTCTGATGTCCACCTCCTGCAGTGTGATCCCGTCTGATGTCCACCTCCTGCAGTGTGATCCCGTCTGAAGTCCACCTCCTGCATTGTGATCCCGTCTGATGTCCACCTCCTGCAGTGTGATCTCGTCTGATGTCCACTTCCTGCAGTGTGATCCCGTCTGATGTCCACTTCCTGCAGTGGGATCTCGTCTGATTTCCACCTCCTGCAGTGTGATCCCGTCTGATGTCCACCTCCTGCAGTTTGATCCCGTCTGATGTCCACCTCCTGCAGTTTGATCCCGTCTGATGTCCACTTCCTGCAGTGTGATCTCGTCTGATGTCCACCTCCTGCAGTGTGATCCCGTCTGATGTCCACCTCCTGCAGTGTGATCCCGTCTGATGTTCAACTCCTGCAGTGTGATCCTGTCTGATGTCCACCTCCTGCAGTGTGATCCCGTCTGATGTCCACCTCCTGCAGTGTGATCCAGTCTGATGTCCACCTCCTGCAGTGTGATCCTGTCTGAGGTTCAACTCCTGCAGTGTGATCCTGTCTGATGTCCACCTCCTGCAGTGTGATCCTGTCTGATGTCCACCTCCTGCAGTGTGTTCCCGTCTGATGTCCACCTCCTGCAGTGTGTTCCTGTCTGAGGTTCAACTCCTGCAGTGTGATCCTGTCTGATGTCTTTCTTAACTCTTGCAGAACCTACCACAGAAGAGCTAAGGGAATCTAGACAACACTCACCTTCAATGCTGCTTGCATGGAGATTGTGCAGACTTGATATGCAGGCAGTGACATGACTAGGAGACACAGCTTGGCCTGAAAAGTATAGCTCAATGTACTGGGGTGACATTGACAGAAACCATGGCCGGGAATGAAACCCATGACCATAGGTTTCTGGCATGCCCAATTATGCAACTGCACAGCGATTTGGGGTGCCTTAGATGTTCCCAACATACAGAAAAAAATATTACGAACATCTATCAAAAACTTGAATTCTACATACCTAATGGTGTGCCACAAAGGCCATATCAAAGCTAATGTTTGCTGCCTTTTTCATGTTTTGGCTCATGAAGGCTATATCAAAACTGATCTTTTAATACTATGAAAACATTACTTTGCTGTAAGCGAAGGAGAAGTCGTTGGACTATGATAATGTACACAGCAGTGATTTGAAGTGGAAAGTGTAGACAAATGACTGACAAAGATCCCTGATGAAACTTCACATTAAGAAACTACTACATTCATTCACCAAATAAACTCATGGGCATAAGTATACATAATTCAACAAACATGACAGCATGTGGCTATATTGAGGGGTTCCCATATTGTAATTACTTTTGAATACAGGATAGTCTTCATTCCAAACTGAGAGAATCGGCCGATCTTAGACAAGGCTTCATCGATATCTGGATCATTGGACGCTATCTTCATGTGGGTTCTCTCTCTTAGCTCATCGTACCTGCACCAACAAGGACAGCTACAGTAAACCCATCTGCAGCCTCAGGACTAGCAGAAACCATAATTCACTAGTCCTCAAGTTTGTAAATAGTGCTGCTTGAACAAGACAAATGTTTACTATGTTTATATTTCTGTGCCAATCTGTGGCTAAATTGTAGCACTGAGCATTGAAAACTACCATCATTGTATTTTTAATTAATCTAACAACAATTAATGAAGCTGTAAGCGGACGAGCATAAATTTCAAAGGCTGAATAGGGTTGGTACTACAGATATACACACTTACCACACAGAATGCTGGGCCTCCACACCAGGGTTGGCATTATAGATATACACACTTACCACTCAGAATGTGGGACCTCCACACCAGTGTTGGCATTATAGATATACACTTACCACTCAGGATGTGGGACCTCTACACCAGGGTTGGCATTATAGATATACACTTACCACTCAGAATGCTGGACCTCCACACCAGTGTTGGCATTATAGATATACACACTTACCACTCAGGATGTGGGACCTCCACACCAGTGTTGGCATTATAGATATACACACTTACCACTCAGAATGCTGGACCTCCACACCAGGGTTGGCATTATAGATATACACTTACCACTCAGAATGTGGGACCTCTACACCAGGGTTGGCATTATAGATATACACTTACCACTCAGGATGTGGGACCTCCACACCAGGGTTGGCATTATAGATATACACACTTACCACTCAGAATGTGGGACCTCCACACCAGGGTTGGCATTATAGATATACACTTACCACTCAGGATGTGGGACCTCTACACCAGGGTTGGCATTATAGATATACACTTACCACTCAGAATGCTGGACCTCCACACCAGTGTTGGCATTATAGATATACACACTTACCACTCAGGATGTGGGACCTCCACACCAGGGTTGGCATTATAGATATACACACTTACCACTCAGAATGCTGGACCTCCACACCAGGGTTGGCATTATAGATATACACACTTACCACTCAGAATGCTGGACCTCCACACAAGTGTTGGCATTATAGATATACACACTTACCACTCAGGATGCTGGACCTCCACACCAGGGTTGGCATTATAGATATATACACTTACCACTCAGGATGCTGGACCTCCACACCAGGGTTGGCATTATAGATATACACACTAACCACTCAGAATGTGGGACCTCCACACCAGTGTTGACATTATAGATATACACACTAACCACTCAGAATGTGGGACCTCCACACCAGGGTTGGCATTATAGATATACACACTTACCACTCAGGATGCTGCACCTCCACACCAGGGTTGGCATTATAGATATACACTTACCACTCAGGATGTGGGACCTCCACACCAGTGTTGACATTATAGACATACACACTTACCACTCAGGATGTGGGACCTCCACACCAGTGTTGGCATTATAGATATACACTTACCACTCAGGCTGTGGGACCTCTACACCAGGGTTGGCATGATAGACATACACACTTACCACTCAGGATGTGGGACCTCTACACCAGGGTTGGCATTATAGATATACACTTACCACTCAGAATGTGGGACCTCCACACCAGGGTTGGCATTATAGATATACACACTTACCACTCAGAATGCTGGACCTCCACACCAGGGTTGGCATTATAGATATACACACTTACCACTCAGAATGCTGGACCTCCACACAAGTGTTGGCATTATAGATATACACACTTACCACTCAGGATGCTGGACCTCCACACCAGGGTTGGCATTATAGATATATACACTTACCACTCAGGATGCTGGACCTCCACACCAGGGTTGGCATTATAGATATACACACTAACCACTCAGAATGTGGGACCTCCACACCAGTGTTGACATTATAGATATACACACTAACCACTCAGAATGTGGGACCTCCACACCAGGGTTGGCATTATAGATATACACACTTACCACTCAGGATGCTGCACCTCCACACCAGGGTTGGCATTATAGATATACACTTACCACTCAGGATGTGGGACCTCCACACCAGTGTTGACATTATAGACATACACACTTACCACTCAGGATGTGGGACCTCCACACCAGTGTTGGCATTATAGATATACACTTACCACTCAGGCTGTGGGACCTCTACACCAGGGTTGGCATGATAGACATACACACTTACCACTCAGGATGTGGGACCTCTACACCAGGGTTGGCATTATAGATATACACACTAACCACTCAGAATGTGGGACCTCCACACCAGGGTTGGCATTATAGATACACACTTACCACTCAGGATGTGGGACCTCCACACCAGGGTTGACATTATAGATATACACTTACCACTCAGGATGTGGGACCTCTACACCAGGGTTGGCATGATAGATATACACACTTACCACTCAGGATGTGGGACCTCTACACCAGGGTTGACATTATAGATATACACTTACCACTCAGGATGTGGGACCTCTACACCAGGGTTGGCATTATAGATATACACACTTACCACTCAGGATGTGGGACCTCCACACCAGGGTTGGCATTATAGATATACACTTACCACTCAGAATGTGGGACCTCCACACCAGGGTTGGCATTATAGATATACACTTACCACTCAGGATGTGGGACCTCTACACCAGGGTTGACATTATAGATATACACTTACCACTCAGGATGTGGGACCTCCACACCAGGGTTGGCATTATAGATATACACACTTACCACTCAGAATGCTGGGCCTCCACACCAGGGTTGGCATTTTAGATATACACTTACCACTCAGGATGTGGGACCTCTACACCAGGGTTGGTACTACAGATATACACACTTACCACACAGAATGCTGGGCCTCCACACCAGGGTTGGCATTATAGATATAAACACTTACCACTCAGGATGTGGGACCTCCACACCAGTGTTGGCATTATAGATATACACACTTACCACTCAGAATGCTGGACCTCCACACCAGGGTTGGCATTATAGATATACACACTGACCACTCAGGATGTGGGACCTCTACACCAGGGTTGGCATGATAGATATACACACTTACCACTCAGGATGTGGGACCTCTACACCAGGGTTGACATTATAGATATACACTTACCACTCAGGATGTGGGACCTCTACACCAGGGTTGGCATTATAGATATACACACTTACCACTCAGGATGTGGGACCTCCACACCAGGGTTGGCATTATAGATATACACTTACCACTCAGAATGTGGGACCTCCACACCAGGGTTGGCATTATAGATATACACTTACCACTCAGGATGTGGGACCTCTACACCAGGGTTGACATTATAGATATACACTTACCACTCAGGATGTGGGACCTCCACACCAGGGTTGGCATTATAGATATACACACTTACCACTCAGAATGCTGGGCCTCCACACCAGGGTTGGCATTTTAGATATACACTTACCACTCAGGATGTGGGACCTCTACACCAGGGTTGGTACTACAGATATACACACTTACCACACAGAATGCTGGGCCTCCACACCAGGGTTGGCATTATAGATATACACACTTACCACTCAGGATGTGGGACCTCCACACCAGTGTTGGCATTATAGATATACACACTTACCACTCAGAATGCTGGACCTCCACACCAGGGTTGGCATTATAGATATACACACTTACCACTCAGGATGTGGGACCTCTACACCAGGGTTGGCATTATAGATATACACACTTACCACTCAGAATGTGGGACCTCCACACCAGGGTTGGCATTATAGATATACACACTTACCACTCAGAATGTGGGACCTCCACACCAGGGTTGGCATTATAGATATACACACTTACCACTCAGAATGTGGGACCTCCACACCAGTGTTGGCATTATAGATATACACTTACCACTCAGAATGTGGGACCTCCACACCAGTGTTGGCATTATAGATATACACACTTACCACTCAGAATGTGGGACCTCCACACCAGTGTTGGCATGATAGATATACACACTTACCACTCAGAATGCTGGACCTCCACACCAGGGTTGGCATTATAGATATACACTTACCACTCAGAATGTGGGACCTCCACACCAGTGTTGGCATTATAGATATACACACTTACCACTCAGAATGTGGGACCTCCACAACAGGGTTGGCATTATAGATATACACACTTACCACTCAGAATGCTGGACCTCCACACCAGTGTTGGCATTATAGATATACACACTTACCACTCAGAATGTGGGACCTCTACACCAGGGTTGGCATTATAGATATACACACTTACCACTCAGGATGTGGGACCTCTACACCAGGGTTGGCATTATAGATATACACTTACCACTCAGGATGTGGGACCTCTACACCAGGGTTGGCATTATAGATATACACTTACCACTCAGAATGCTGGACCTCCACACCAGGGTTGGCATTATAGATATACACACTTACCACTCAGGATGTGGGACCTCTACACCAGGGTTGGCATTATAGATATACACACTTACCACTCAGGATGTGGGACCTCTACACCAGGGTTGGCATTATAGATATACACTTACCACTCAGGATGTGGGACCTCTACACCAGGGTTGGCATTATAGATACACACTTACCACTCAGGCTGTGGGACCTCTACACCAGGGTTGGCATTATAGATATACACACTTACCACTCAGAATGCTGGACCTCCACACCAGGGTTGGCATTTTTGATATACACTTACCACTCAGGATGTGGGACCTCTACACCAGGGTTGGCATGATAGATATACACACTTACCACTCAGGATGTGGGACCTCTACACCAGTGTTGGCATTATAGATATACACACTTACCACTTTGACGGCTGGATTTCCACATCAGGGTTGGCACAGATCAGATCTACAGCATCTTGCATGCGCTCACAGTGATTCTCTAACAGAGAGCCCGGCTGCATGTCATCAAAACACTGCATCTTGAACCTGAATGTCACCATCTTTGTCCTGCAGGGGAAAAATGATAAAAGCCTCATCTGAGCTGAGGGGCAATACAGATTGTGCTGTGAGAGTTGATTCAGAGTCAGGGCATACATGTAGAACAACATCGTGACCAGATATACATCCTACACTCAGTACTGAGGAGTTTGGTCAGTGTCTATACTAGTATCCAAGGTACAATTTCACCTTAAATTATAGGTGTTAATTGGTGTTAATTAACCGGAGTGTAACAGTAGTTACCTCCTCACCTGTACCACGGTAATCCCCTCGTTCTTGGTGCTGACAGACTGGGATGTTACGAGAGGTACAAGGTCAGTACCCGAGGGCCTTGGATGAATTACCGTAGTTCTCCCAATGAGCACAAAGAGTTTTCTTTCGTTGATGGCTGTTTATTCAATCACCACAAGATTGATCACCAACTTCTGGTCACGATGGTTTATGGACTTTAGCCGCGAAGCTTCAGCCCTGGCCGAAATACTGGAGGTGTAAACTGGTGTTTTTCAGAGTAAGGTCGAGATCGTGGTGCTCAATTGGGATCCTCCAGTCTCCCCGAACCTTGGGTCTCCCTGTCTTTTTACCCCCCAGCCTACGTCAAGGTTTTACCCATTTTTTCCTATTTCATTGGTCAAACACCTTTCCCCCCTTACCTTAGGTCGTTCTTCCCCACTCTTCTCTAATAACCAGAACCTTATTCGGACTTGCTATCATGTAACTCCTCACCCTTTGGAATTCGGACTATTTCCCCCCCTCAGACCATATATGTCCAAAGTCCCTGACGTTCCCGTACCTCCCAACTCTATTTTACCCCTCTATCTATTTTTCATCTGTTAATCATTTTTCGTTAATGTATATCCCTCGACCTACTGCCCTCATCCCTGGATGCTGTAGCCCTCGACCTACTGCCCTCATCCCTGGATGCTCGTGGCCAGGCATGCTCCCGTAGTCTTCAACTAACCAGAGCTGCCGGTATTATACATATACATATTCCCGACTTACCGACCCCAACTCTCCCTCTTGATCTTTTATAGAATCAGAATGTATCTTAATGCTTATTAATTACTTTAATTACTTGTTAATTATCTAAATATATATTACCCTTTTATGCCTATAATACTAGGGCTGTTACGATTCACTCGTGTATTCGGTCGAGTCGAACCGTATCCATTCATGAATTGAATTCGTTATTCGTGGCCACTAGAATCGAATATTTATGAATATGAAAGCATGTGCATTTACATAAAAATACCAATAAGAACATTATATGCATAGACTTCTTCAAAAGACAACACTCTTATACTATTTACTTTGACAGTATTGTGGTAACTGGTCATTGTCACATTTGAGCACTGTACTACCAAGACTTACTACTGACTCGTCCCACCACTGACTGATCAGGACACTACATCCCACACCCATCCCACCACTGACTGATCAGGACACTACATCCCACACACCCATCAGGACACTACATCCCACACACCCATCCCACCACTGACCCATCAGGACACTACATCCCACACACCCATCAGGACACTACATCCCACACACCCATCAGGACACTACATCCCACACCCATCCCACCACTGACCCATCAGGACACTACATCCCACACACCCATCCCACCACTGACCCATCAGGACACTACATCCCACACACCCATCCCACCACTGACCCATCAGGACACTACATCCCACACACCCATCCCACCACTGACCCATCAGGACACTACATCCCACACACCCATCAGGACACTACATCCCACACCCATCCCACCACTGACCCATCAGGACACTACATCCCACACACCCATCAGGACACTACATCCCACACACCCATCCCACCACTGACCCATCAGGACACTACATCCCACACCCATCCCACCACTGACCCATCAGGACACTACATCCCACACATCCATCCCACCACTGACCCATCAGGACACTACATCCCACACACCCATCCCACCACTGACCCATCATGACACTACATCCCACACACCCATCCCACCACTGACCCATCAGGACACTACATCCCACACACCCATCCCACCACTGACCCATTTCCTATTTCATTGGTCAAACACCTTTCCCCCCTTACCTTAGGTCGTTCTTCCCCACTCTTCTCTAATAACCAGAACCTTATTCGGACTTGCTATCATGTAACTCCTCACCCTTTGGAATTCGGACTATTTCCCCCCCTCAGACCATATATGTCCAAAGTCCCTGACGTTCCCGTACCTCCCAACTCTATTTTACCCCTCTATCTATTTTTCATCTGTTAATCATTTTTCGTTAATGTATATCCCTCGACCTACTGCCCTCATCCCTGGATGCTGTAGCCCTCGACCTACTGCCCTCATCCCTGGATGCTCGTGGCCAGGCATGCTCCCGTAGTCTTCAACTAACCAGAGCTGCCGGTATTATACATATACATATTCCCGACTTACCGACCCCAACTCTCCCTCTTGATCTTTTATAGAATCAGAATGTATCTTAATGCTTATTAATTACTTTAATTACTTGTTAATTATCTAAATATATATTACCCTTTTATGCCTATAATACTAGGGCTGTTACGATTCACTCGTGTATTCGGTCGAGTCGAACCGTATCCATTCATGAATTGAATTCGTTATTCGTGGCCACTAGAATCGAATATTCACACACCCATCCCACCACTGACCCATCAGGACACTACATCCCACCACTGACCCATCAGGACACTACATCCCACACACCCATCCCACCACTGACCCATCAGGACACTACATCCCACACACCCATCAGGACACTACATCCCACCACTGACCCATCAGGACACTACATCCCACACATCCATCCCACCACTGACCCATCAGGACACTATCAGGACACTACACCCCACACCCATCCCACCACTGACCCATCAGGACACTACATCCCACACACCCATCCCACCACTGACCCATCAGGACACTACATCCCACACACCCATCCCACCACTGACCCATCAGGACACTACATCCCACACACCCATCCCACCACTGACCCATCAGGACACTACATCCCACACACCCATCAGGACACTACATCCCACACACCCATCAGGACACTACATCCCACACACCAATCCCACCACTGACCCATCAGGACACTACATCCCACACACCCATCCCACCACTGACCCATCAGGACACTACATCCCACCACTGACCCATCAGGACACTACATCCCACACCCATCCCACCACTGACCCATCAGGACACTACATCCCACACCCATCCCACCATTGACCCATCAGGACACTACATCCCACACACCCATCCCACCATTGACCCATCAGGACACTACATCCCACACACCCATCCCACCACTGACCCATCAGGACACTACATCCCACCACTGACCCATCAGGACACTACATCCCACACACCCATCCCACCACTGACCCATCAGGACACTACATCCCACACACCCATCAGGACACTACATCCCACCACTGACCCATCAGGACACTACATCCCACACATCCATCCCACCACTGACCCATCAGGACACTATCAGGACACTACACCCCACACCCATCCCACCACTGACCCATCAGGACACTACATCCCACACACCCATCCCACCACTGACCCATCAGGACACTACATCCCACACACCTATCCCACCACTGACCCATCAGGACACTACATCCCACACACCCATCCCACCACTGACCCATCAGGACACTACATCCCACACACCCATCAGGACACTACATCCCACACCCATCCCACCACTGACCCATCAGGACACTACATCCCACACACCCATCAGGACACTACATCCCACACACCCATCCCACCACTGACCCATCAGGACACTACATCCCACACCCATCCCACCACTGACCCATCAGGACACTACATCCCACACATCCATCCCACCACTGACCCATCAGGACACTACATCCCACACACCCATCCCACCACTGACCCATCATGACACTACATCCCACACACCCATCCCACCACTGACCCATCAGGACACTACATCCCACACACCCATCCCACCACTGACCCATCAGGACACTACATCCCACACACCCATCCCACCACTGACCCATCAGGACACTACATCACACACATCCATCCCACCACTGACCCATCAGGACACTACATCCCACACACCCATCCCACCACTGACCCATCAGGACACTACATCCCACACACCCATCCCACCACTGACCCATCAGGACACTACATCCCACACACCCATCCCACCATTGACCCATCATGACACTACATCCCACACACCCATCCCACCACTGACCCATCATGACACTGCATCCCACACACCCATCCCACCACTGACCCATCAGGACACTACATCCCACACACCCATCCTCAAGGTCATGGTGTTACAGTGTGTACCTCTCCAGCCTCTGCAGGTCAGCAGCCACCTCAATCTGCAGGTTGCGCTTCAGCTTGCCCATGTTGTGTTTCACCCTCTCTACCATCAAGGCATTGTCCTCCAGCTTGCTGTGTTTCCTCCTGGCCAGCACAATACACAGCATCAGTCTAACAGACCACCACAATACATACATCAGTCTCACAGGCCTCCACAATACATACATCAGTCTCACAGGCCTCCACAATACATAGACAGTCTAAAAGGCCACCACAATACATACATCAGTCTCACAGGCCACCACAACACACACATCAGTCTCCCAGGCCACCATAATATATTCATCAGTCTCACAGGCCTCCACAATACATACATCAGTATCAAAGGCCTCCACAATACATAGAAATTCTCACAGGCCTCCCAAATACATACATCAGTATCAAAGGCCTCCAAAATACATACATCAGTATCAAAGGCCTCCACAATACATACATCAGTATCAAAGGCCTCCACAATACATAGAAAGTCTCACAGGCCACCCCAATACATACATCAGTATCAAAGGCCTCCACAATACATAGACAGTCTCACAGGCCTCCACAATACATACATCAGTATCAAAGGCCTCCACAATACATAGACACTCTCACAGGCCACCACAATACACACATCAGTAACACAGGCCTCCACAATACATACATCAGTATCACAGGCCTCCACAATACATAGACAGTCTCACAGGCCACCACAATACATACATTAGTCTCACAGGCCTTCACAATACATACATCAGTATCACAGGCCTCCACAATACATACATCAGTATCACAGGCCTCCACAATACATACATCAGTCTCACAGGCCACACAGTACATAGACAGTCTCACAGGCCTCCACAATACATACATCAGCATCACAGGCCTCCATAATACATACATCAGTCTCACAGGCCACCACAATACATACATTAGTCTCACAGGCCTCCACAATACATACATCAGTATCACAGGCCTCCACAATACATACATCAGCATCACAGGCCTCCATAATACATACATCAGTCTCACAGGCCACACAGTACATAGACAGTCTCACAGGCCTCCACAATACATACATCAGCATCACAGGCCACACAGTACATAGACAGTCTCACAGGCCTCCACAATACATACATCAGTCTCACAGGCCACACAGTACATAGACAGTCTCACAGGCCTCCACAATACATACATCAGTATCACAGGCCTCCACAATACATACATCAATCTCACAGGCCTCCACAATACATAGACAGTCTCACAGGCCACCACAATACATACATCAGCATCACAGGCCTCCATAATACATACATCAGTATCACAGGCCACCACAATACATACATCAGCATCACAGGCCACACAGTACATAGACAGTCTCACAGGCCTCCACAATACATACATCAGCATCACAGGCCTCCATAATACATACATCAGTCTCACAGGCCACACAGTACATAGACAGTTTCACAGGCCTCCACAATACATACATCAGCATCACAGGCCTCCATAATACATACATCAGTATCACAGGCCACCACAATACATACATCAGCATCACAGGCCTCCACAATACATACATCAGCATCACAGGCCACACAGTACATACATCAATCTCACAGGCCTCCACAATACATAGACAGTCTCACAGGCCACCACAATACATACATCAGCATCACAGGCCTCCATAATACATACATCAGTATCACAGGCCACCACAATACATACATCAGCATCACAGGCCACACAGTACATAGACAGTCTCACAGGCCTCCACAATACATACATCAGTATCACAGGCCACCACAATACATACATCAGCATCACAGGCCACACAGTACATAGACAGTCTCACAGGCCTCCACAATACATACATCAGCATCACAGGCCTCCATAATACATAGACAGTCTCACAGGCCTCCACAATACATACATCAGTATCACAGGCCACCACAATACATAGACAGTCTCACAGGCCTCCACAATACATAGACAGTCTCACAAAGCTTGACCTCTGGATAATGACTCATCCGTTTGGGGATGAACGACTCCAAGATGCCTTGTAGCTTTCTGAGGGTCAAGTCTTGACTAACTTTTAATATTTTACATTTAACCCAAAGGTGTCACCGTCAGACTGCCATGTTGGGATACCTGGGATACTTGTAGGGTCAGCCTGCAGTATCCCACACCTCAACCAACCCTCAACCACAGTATACAACTTCAGTTTATAAAACTTAATATATTAAAAGACAGTGGTGGTCTCTGGGACTTACTTGCTCTTGGTAAAGATACCAGTGGTCTTCTCCAGTGCCATCTGCTGCCAGATGGGTTGTCTCTTTGCTTCCCGATCATCGACACTGTCACCTTGCACAAAGCTCGTTTTCCTGCAGAAAACTTCTGTAACTATACATCCATACCCAACTCAGAAAGTCACTGCTTCACACAAGTGTCCAGCACATGCCCAACTCAGTCACTGATACAAACAACAGCTTACCGTGACAGTTAGGATGTTATGGTTTACATGTGGAGTGGGTTCCTCAAAACACCATGGCACTCTAAAACCTTTATGCATACATCCTCTGGTCAACTTCATTATGACCTGTACTGAAAACTGACCCTCCTCCAGTGAAGGCCTGTCATATTGTGGAGTGACCAATCTCAGATTGAGTATTTTTCATTCGTGCCCATTTTCCAAATAATTCAGAATACACTCAGTATCATTATTAGGTGACTGTTTTTGCGAATGATAGTCATGTTATATTATAACTGTATAAATGACTGCCTGTAAAGGAGGCGGTACATTGCAACTGCTTTTTTCATACCGTGACCATTTCAGAGTCCTAAGGATTATGTTCGGTGTCATGGCTGCTGGAGTGCTACCATTGCTTGTCTTTTCATCCAAGCTGATCAGGTCGTCCCAAGTCTCAACCCGACAATAGTCATGCTCCCACGTCCGAGTCTTGCGTCTAGATTACACAGAGGTCCAACATTATTGTAGGGAAAACAACATTTCAATTGGATCAAAGCATACCTCTAACATTGGGTAGATTTCTTGGTGTGACTGGGCACAAGGTTACATCTTTATAGAATAACCCACTCGGTAGGAGCGATTAGGGAAAATATGTCTATTTATTACCCATAATTATATTAAAGACATATTTTAAGGGGAAAAAAAAATTTGCCGGTCAAGAATCAGCTGTTTTGTTATCAATCTGCATGTGAAAAAACACTGTCCACTCACTGCAATCGCATTACTCAGTGAACCCGTTGTAACAGGTGAAAAATATAGTTCTGTTTAAAAAACTATAAAGATCACATTATTGAAGTTACATTTCTGTCTGATTTACACAGCGTACACTCTCTAGCATTGATAAAGAAGACAAGTTTCCAAAAAGGTTCATCAGGTTTTTTAATCAAGGCCTGTTTTGACAAGATCTCGTCAATGACAGACGGAAACAGAAAGAGGAAACACGGAAAACCTGTCAACTTTTTCATGCCATTCGAAATAAATGCCAAAACCTTTAACAACAACATTGATGGAATGCACAGAAGTCATGTTTGTTCGAGAAAAGTTACGAAAAGTAGGTAAACTTTGAAAAGTATGATTGCTGTCACAGTGACCCAACTTGACCCAGATATGAGACAGCCGAAACCAAGAATGACAAAAGAAGGCGTTTAATCCAGACAAAAAGTTTAATGAACATTGTGTGTGATTTGAGACAAGTGTGACTGATGGGAAGTACGTGCACGTGGGATTTTAGGAGGACTTGTCAAACACGCTTAGTAGATGACAGAAGTTTGTTGATATTTTGATGTGATTCATTAGGTATCAGGAAACTTAGTGCCAAGCTGTCCACATTCATAGAGTTCATTTAGTTCAATATCAGATACAGGATCAGCTCCCAGGGGTAAGTTTCCTTTCCCTTGTATTTTTAATTATTTTGTTTTGATTTCTAAACCTCTTCGAGTTCAGCAAAGTGCATTGATTTTGCGAGCAGATGTTAGTAATCATGTTGTTAAGGTAAACTCTGTGCTACCCTTGATCTCCTTCAAAGTAGACATTGCGAATTCTGAACCGTCAATTATAAACGATGTTTAGTTCCAGCTTTCCCGTGTCATTGAACCGTCATGGTCCCTGCCATGGACGTTGGTCAGCTTGCATACCACTCAGTGCCACACTGTCCTGACATTCACGGTTACAAAAACATATACATTGTATAAAAAAGTGTCACAACGTTCTCATTTCTTCACACGTTACAAAATTCTACGAAATAATGGATCTTTTTTATTTTATTTTGGAAAGTCTAAAAGTTGTTGCAAAAAGAGTTTGTTTTTATTCTGATGCCATCGTTGAAAGTGAGAGTAGTCTTAATTTTCGTGTTTTTCTTACCTGTAAAAATTTGTGAACTAAGTTCTAGTCAACTTGTCAGTTTAGTATTTTACATTGTGTTTTCATTTTCATTGGCAGTTATCGATGTCATCATCGTTCACAAAGACAAAACCGTCAGTACTAAGTCCGTTTTTTTTTATTCGGGTGGTCGAAAGATTCACCAAACAGCAAGTCTTCTAAAAACAGACGCAAACATGGACTTGGTGGTGTTGATCTTAGTGCACTAAAAACACTCTGACAACACTATGAATCTTGGAACTTCAATCTGGCCACATGCAGTTTTGGCAACAAAGACATTAAAAGTGTTCTGAGGTTGAATACGAATATATACCAATAACTCTTCAGCCAACGCAGACATAGTTTTGGTTTCTACTGTTTAACGAAAATCATGTGAAACAAATGGAAAAATAATAATGTGAAATCATGCTGTTGATATGAAAAAATGTTCCTTGTCTTAAAAATCTCGAATCGGTGAGATTGTAGAATGTTAAACATTTGAATGAATGGCGTTGATTTGTGAATGAATGGAATGAGAGAAAAACAGTCCTGTTGTCCAATGAAAATTGATCTTTGTTTAACTGACCAATCAGCTTCAAGAATCACTAATTGCACACTGTGCAAATATCAAAAAGATATACTTGCCCATTATGATTTCTTAAACCCATAGTATCTTGTACAGTTCGTTTGACTCCAAATGAGAAAGATGAATTGCAAAATAACTCGAAATCCAGAAAAGTGTATGAAACATCAATACGGTACTTGACCATGAATACCCTGTACCCAACAAAATCTGAATTTTGTTTATTTTAAGACCCATGACGGATGAAGTTCTTTAAGAAACTATCATGTAATTTTGTACATGACACGTAGGGGGGACAAACCGTGGAAGGCACAGCGCAAGCACGCATGCACTGCACGTTCTGTGGTAGGGGAAATGACAGAGTGTTAGAGGGGCCGTCTCATGATAATTTCAGTCGCAATCTGACTCGCTCATGCCATAGATCTCGTCGTCGGAACTGCTGGTGCCTGAACCGACTGCCACTATCATAGGTTGGACTGTTGCTGGCCGTAGTCCATCTCGTGACCAATAATGTGGCTCTATCTCGTCAACGACTGTGGCCACATGTTTCTACTCTTACCCGACCAATGGATTCCTTAACGAATTGTTCAACGTCTCGTAATTTGAACGTTGTGTTCGATCGTCCAATGTCACCCATGACGTTGCCCCATACCAACTCGATTGGATTCAGGTCGCAGTGATAAGGTGGCAGTCGTAAGACAGCGTGACCCTGACCCTTGATGTAACTGTCAACTTTATACACGGGGTCAGGTTTCATAGTTTTGATGATTTCATAGAGCTGTGGTTTCGTCGCTCGAGAATGAAAGGTAATGTTCCTCCGTTGCAGCCAAGTAACCATGTCTCCTTTACGGTTATTAGAAGTTGGAGTCTTTCTTTCTGGATCCTGCACACTATGATACGGTGCATTGTCCATGACAATGAGAACCTTGGTAGGCAAAGCAGGGACTAATTTATCTTTCACCCACTCCAGAAATACACTGCCGTTCATTTCTGTGTGGTAGTCCCTGTTGTCTTTGGCCTTGGCTCTAAAGACGAGGTCACAGTCTGGGAGAAAACCCTGACTAGCAGAACCAGCATCGAGAACTATGACTCTTTCACCCTTTCCCATTTGTAACTTTCTACCAGACTCCTTACAGTCACCACTGGGTACCCACTGACTGCTGGCTGTGTGTGACGCATTTACCCATGTCTCATCTAAGAAGATGGGCTCATATCCTTCTTCACGTTTCTGCTTGATGGTACGAAGGTAATGATTTTGGAGACGAACAATGTCAGACCGTTCACACAACACAGCCCTATTTTCTCCAGTTATCTTTTTGTATTTGTAACCAAATGTATGCAACAGCTGCCATAGTTTGTACTTTGTAACACATAAATCATGGTCAGTTTCAAGGTGTTTCTTCAAAATTCTTAGGGACAGGTACTTATTTTCTGAGTGCAGTTTAACTATTGCACGTCTGACTTGATCCCTCTGAAAACTGTCTAATTTATCAACCTTGGGTGGTTTTAACATGTTCCCTACCTCCTTGGCCTGACTATTTCAGTATTTGTATCTCGTCGACTAACAACATTTTTAAGTTTCTGAGGGGACATACCAAGAGCTTTTGAAGCTCGTTTCAAGAATTTATTAATTGCATAAAAAGGCTTTGCTCTTTCTGCTTCACTTCTAAAGAAATCATACACATTCAACATCAACTGTTTAACATCTGCTGAGTAGTGCATCTTGTCATTGAATGAACACGGTCACTGTGTACCACGTGCAGACCGTGCTTGCGCTGTTCCTTCCACGGTTTGTCCCCCCTACGTGTCATGTACACATTTCTATACAAAATTACATGAGAGTTTCTTAAAGAACTTCATCCGTCATGGGTCTTAAAATAAACAAAATTCAGATTTTGTTGGGTACAGGGTATTCATGGTCAAGTAATGTATTGATGTTTCATACACTTTTCTGGATTTCGAGTTTTTTTGCAATTCATCTTTCTCATTTGGAGTCAAACGGACGGTACTTGCTGACTTAATCCAGTTTCATGTAATACATGATGTGTTGGTGTCTACACGATCAGTTCCTCGTGTTCCAGGTCCAGTCAACACATCACATGACTCTGCAGTCACTCCTCACACATCACATGACCCTGCAGTCACTCCTCACACATCACATGACCCTTCAGTCACTCCACACACCACATGACCCTGCAGTCACTCCACACACATCACATGACCCTTCAGTTACTCCTCACACATCACATGATCCTGCAGTCACTCCTCACACATCACATGATCCTGCAGTCACTCCTCACACATCACATGACCCTGCAGTCACTCCACACACATCACATGACCCTTCAGTCACTCCACACACATTACATGACCCTGCAGTCACTGAACACACATCACATGACCCTGCAGTCACTCCACACACATCACATGACCCTGCAGTCACTCAACACACATCACATGACCCTGCAGTCACTCCACACACATCACATGACCCTGCAGTCACTCCTCACACATCACATGACCCTGCAGTCACTCCTCACACATCACATGACCCTGCAACCACTCCTCACACAACATCACATGACCCTGCAGTCACTCCTCACACAATATCACATGACCCTGCAGTCACTCCTCACACAACATCACATGACCCTGCAGTCACTCCTCACACAACATCACATGACCCTGCAGTCACTCCACACACAACATCACATGACCCTGCAGTCACTCCTCACACATCACATGACCCTGCAGTCACTCCACACACATCACATGACCCTGCAGTCACTCCTCACACATCACATGACCCTGCAGTCACTCCTCACACATCACATGACCCTGCAGTCACTCCACACACATCACATGATCCTGCAGTCACTCCACACAAAACATCACATCCAACTATTGAACAGGTGTCTCCGTACCTTGAAGATGGTGTTGTTAGTGGACCAAAAATGGACCCCATTCGACTACGACGCCGTGTCGTAGGTGTGTGCCCCATGATGGATGATCGTCCACCCTCCTGGCTCAAGGAAGAGGTGTCTCCCGACATACTTGTGTCCATGGACATACGGCGATTATAGTTGCGGGAAAACCGTCTGAAACAAATGATGTCATTGCCAACAATAGTTACCGTTTTATTTGACATATAGATTTTAATAATTTCTTAAAAGTATATTCCATGCAATACTTTTCAACCTGTAATCAATTAATCATACAAGTAATCATGCTTTTAACATTTCCTTTTTTTCAATATTTTGTCAAAAGGGATAAGGATCCAGCAAGTCTGGGGAACAGCACATTGATGTGTTTCTGGGTGTTCAGTTAAAAGTAAGGTTGGGATGTACCTACACTTGTGTAAGTCGACTATCCCTCTCAGTCCCAGTATAGGCTTTCATCAGCTCTCGAAGGCTCTCGCGTGACAGAGGAGTCTGTGGAAGAATCACAAGTATGTTACCCACAGGGGCACAGATATAGTTGAAACTGTTTGCGAAGAGGCCCACAGCAACATAATGTCATGTGAGTGTAATGACACAAAAACTGAATATGCTTCAGTAACTGATCTTTCGTCTCTGCTCGAGAAAAAGAACCCACATTTTTCTCCATTTTCTTACCTATTGCTCAAAATAAAATCTCTCAGGACAGATAATCTGTAATTTCTCAAAGCTTGTAGATGATTGTCTGAATCTACACCACACCTGTCTTGGGTTATACGTTGAGTTATATGACCTCTGACATATTTCATATTAAATAATTAAAATAAATTAAACAAGAGTTTGCCACTAACGTGGCTGTATCCCCCGCCCCTGTTGTAGAATTTATGACAAAAATTAAATCTAAACAAACCCTAACCTTTTTCAACCGAGGTGGAACTTGTCATGGAAATTGTAAAAAAAAGAAGAGTTTTGGAACCAAAGTCCATCTTGTTACCATGGAAACGTAAAAAATGAAAATTTCAAAAATTTCTAAATAGCAAAAGGCAACAGTTCAGCATGTACTTGACAGACCTGCAAAGTTTAATGAAAAAATATTGAACGGTTTCTGAGTTATGCTCCGGAAACGAAACGTGACGGACGGATCTACGTACGGACGGACGGAGCCCGTTTCTATATCCCCCGCCCAACAAAGTAGAATGGCAACAATATAGAGCCACAAGAGCTGGAGCACACCTGACTTATAAAGAAATAATCATTGCAATGTCTAAAATAGGATCGGAATTTGTGTGACCACTTTTAATTCAGTAACACAAGAAAATCAGAATATGTAAAAAAAACCCAGAAAATTTCATATATATATGCTCCATATGGAAGCTCATAAAGTAATGACCCAAAATGACATTTTCAATATGGTTGCTGTGGCATAGGCTCATTCACACAGTTTCAGCCTTGGAGTTTCAGTGGAGATGTCAAAAGTTATATGCACACACCTGAATGGACATCTGGACAATGGATGACACACCACGATATAAGCTGACATGAAATTCAGTCAGTTGTGGTAAAATGAACATGCCAAACTGCTATACCCATATGGCTTACTTGGTTGAAATGATTTAATTCAGATAATGAGCATGCTGGGAGACATTGGGAGACATGTGAGCACAGGAGAGACTGTGTAGAGGTAGTGTGGCTACCCCAGGCCTACCTTGCTGCGGAGGTCACGTGTTTGCATCCGCCTGAGTGACAAGATGACACTGTGAATGTCATTCAGATACTGTATGTGGTCTCTGCATCTTCGTTCCTGCATTTCTCGGCTATAGCATAGGTTAGGGACGAAGAGAAATGATGTGAAAGAGAAATGATAGCAACATCAGAAGAGATAAGTACAGCATATCTGGATATCTCATATTAGTGAGTGAGTGAGTGAGTGAGTATGGTTTTACGCCGCTTTTAGCAATATTCCAGCAATATGACGGCGGGGGACACCAGAAATGGGCTTCACACATTGTACCCATGTCGGGAATCGAACCCGGGTCTTCTGCGTGACGAGCGAACTCTTTAACCACTAGGCTACCTGACCGCCCCATATCTCACATTAATATGAATCCAATATTAACACCATTAAGGTCACCCGAGGGGTAAATTTGTATATGCAAAATAGAGGACCAAAATTGAAAATATTGCAATAAATTGTACATCAATATAATTATCCTATCTCACACTATGCATTTCATACTTCTTCTTCTATCGTAGTGTGGAAATGACGCTAGAAAACTTTCCAGCTTAAAAAAAACCCACTTCCCCAAAACACATCCCTTCCATCACCATGGTGACTCAGTCAAAAGGAACATGTAGGATAATTCAGAGTTTGCAGCCATTGATGAAGGGATCAATTGTTGTTTGCATAAACATTGCAGGGCTGCAGATACCTTTATATACATGTGTAATACCCAGATAAGAATAACTAAGATGCTACACAAGCATCAGTTGGTCGGCATGATATCGATACAATCGTTTATGTAAGCCTCAAATGTTATCCCTTGGCGATGTAGAAACTGCATGACTGGTGTGAAAAGCCACTGATTATGAAACGGAGGTACCTTCGACATGAAGATACGCATCCTGAAGGTCGAGACTGACCATGAAGTGTCCCATCTTCACAAGGCAAGGGAGGTAACTGACTTTAGAAGTCTAGTTTCCATCCTTGCCGAACTAGGCTGAAATTCTGGAGTTACATTTTGGCTGGACTAATGAGTCCAATCAAAATCGCACAACGAACAAGACATTCGATTCGGAAACATGGATTTCAATGTGCAGATTTTGATTGACTGCAGGATTTGCAAAGCATGTGTACTGTCAACTGGGCGTCGACAAATATTTTCCAAATCTTATCCTGTTTTTAATCAAGGTGCTCAAATGATAGATACAATATAGATTTTGATTATCGATCAGATTTTCTTGACTGGCCGCTGCTATTTTGTTTGAAGCAAATGCATGTGATGTGAGAAGTGGAATCTGATTGGTCAATAGAAGGGAGATAGAAAGGATATAACTCGTAATAGCCACTGGTGCCGCTACGATCGAGCCTGAAAATTCCAGCGTAGTTCAGCAAGGGTGGAAACTGGACTTTTAAAGTCAGTTAACTCCCTTTCCTCGAGATGATGAAGTCTCCTGGTCGAATAATGGTGTGCAACAGCGCAATGGACACCATGCAGAAGTGAGGAAGTCTCTCCAGATGGGTGTTTGAAAAGCTTCATGTTGAAGGTCATGCTCATTTTCCCGCTTAGGACCTAGACATTGTTTTGTCTTTGGACAGGTTGGAGGCAGAACATGTTGTTCATGGGAGTTATTCGGATGATCGTTAGAAGGATGTCGACCGGAAGTTGAAGAGAGTTGAGGTCGTCTAGTTGTAAGTACAGGTTAACGGTGATCCTTTGAGGCAGGAGTCCTAGAGCTACAACGATGTTGATACCTCGAATAATGTTGATCTGCCGAAGGTTGTCAACCTCTTGAGTGAAGTCGATCTGGTGATGATTCGATCTGTCAATCACTCAAGTGATGTCTCTTGTTGATCCATTAATATCTGCCAATCCTCTGAGTGAATTCGATTAGGCGATGCACGTTGATCTATTGATCTGTCAACCTATCGATCCTCCCAGTGATGTTGATCTGTTGATGTTTAATGATCTGATATTGAGTTTTGATCCTTTGAATAGTGTTGGTGTCGAATCCAGTTGATCCTTCGAGGTAAGTCGATCCGTTATGACAGTGCATGGGGTAGAAATCTCAGAAACCAGTTCTGTGGCAATCTCCGGGGTAATTCACAGGGGCGACTTTCTGCTGATGGTCTGTGTGTATCCCTAGGAGACAACAGGGGCGTGTCAGTTGAATGTACAGTCCGATGGTCAACCAAATTCGGGATAAAGGTAGACGTGTAACCTCACGAGCAGAAGGCGTGGTAGTCATATAGGTGGCAAGATCGACTGTAAGGAACGAGTCAGAAAGTGTGTTCTCTCACAAAAGTGAAGTGATGGTTGCTGACTTGGTGATGAAGGAGTTAGCGAGTGAGTTTGATTTTACTTCGCTTTTAGCAGTATTCCAGCAATATCACGGCAGGGGACACCAGAAAAGGGCTTCACACATTGTACCCATGTCGGGAATCGAATACGGGTCTTCGGCGTGACAAGCAAACACTTTAACCACAAGGCTACCCGACCGCCCCTGGTGATGAAGGACAAAGAGGGAGGTACGACAACCCAAGAGTGCATTGTACGCTTTGAGTTCTTGGCAGATGTCAGTGCTCCAAATCTTTCACTGAAGAGTTGGAATGCCAATGTACTGATCACTTCTAACATTAAATTTCGTGTCAGCATGATGGGGGCATTGCTGACATTGTTTCTTGATTGAGCATGTGCCCCGACAGTCGCAACACTTGGAGTGTGGATCAAGTGGAGAGAATAAGCTTTTGCAGTTCTTGCAAAGAGAACAACAAAACTCCATGATTCTTATCGTAATCTTACTAAGAAACACAGATGATCCCTAACCTCCCCAAAAAGCCAAAATGTATTCTGTTCCAATACTTCCTAACCTCCAGGTGATTAGAAAGAGCATGAGGGCGCACGGAATGTCAGGTGATTAGACTGCACAGGGTCAGATCGCATGGAATTTGGCGGTGCGTGACGGTGACTTACTGTTTAACCCCCTGGATGCCAGAGGGACATATATGTCCTTCCTCTACAACCCTCGCTTGGAGGTCGAATAAAATTCAAAATACATCACCCACTCAACTACACTTTACTGTTTTGAATAAGGTGGGAAATTCCCTGTTCTGTGATATCATCCACTGCCATTTTAGGCCAAGCAAAAGTACTGAACATGACCTCTGAAAATTAGGTACATCGTAAATGTCGCCATTTTTTACACATTACTAAATCACCATTCACGGCGTTATTTACAGCATGTTTTGAAATCTAAATTTCGGATATTTACTCGGAGAAATGATTTTGAAAAATAGCATATTAGTGATCACGGGTATCTGTCTTTTATGAAATCACCAATGATCATTCCAAAACGTCTCTGATAACCCTAGAATCGTTTAGAATGTTTTGGGAAAAACGAAAACACAAACGCCGAAGTGAACTTTCCGCCATATTGGAAAGTGTTTACAAAATCGCTTTTCAGGTACATCGGTTATGAGACGCCTGTAACATCACGTATATTTCAAACTTATCTGCGATACCTACATCATTGAATTCCTCATACATTTTAGAATCAAATGACCAGTGGTCTTTGTCACCAATACGAAGTGGCTAGATGAAATCAAGCAAAATAAGTAAGGTGTGAAAACGAACGCTGTGCTCGAAAAACTGGACATGGTTGAAATGTAAACAAAGCAAAATACAGATTTTACACAGTGTAGCATATTCTCCTATTTTGAGCTATCCATTCGTCTATTCGTTCAAGATATTGACTCAACATTTTCAGAATATGCATGGGAAGAGAATCGTAGGAAGAATTAGGGAATTTTAAATAGATACATTGCAATGATTTGATATTTTCAACAGAAGTTGTCAAAGTTACCGTCCTGGTTGACGCCATGACTGACGCAAAATCACGCACAACGACAACGGTATTTATCGGAATTTCTGACTATTTCCGTTTGATTCAATGAAAATTATGACAACAAATAACAGTACATAGATTATCAGAATGTTTCTGATTACTTACATGTCACATTTATGTTTATACGATCCACGAATCAATGAAAGTCCCCTCGTACAATCCCGCGGACTGTTGAAAGTGTACACGCCATTTTGTAAAAGTGGGTCACAGGTAGTGATGTCATACGTCAACATTGTTGTACATATTTGGTAATTTCTTTGAGGTGAAGGTCCTTGAATGAGAGTGCACACGATCACTGTATCATGCTGTTTACAGTTTCAGTAATGGTGTATATTTTGCATGTCTTTTATACATTTTTTCACACAATTTATTTCACTTTGGATATTTGTCAATGTTCAAAATGAAATCATACGTACATATAGGCCACAATATGTATGAACGAACCTTTGATAATCTCCTGTTTGTTTGAACATTGTTTACATAACAATGTGATGGGTTTATAGTGTCGACTACGATATTTCTTTCCTTTGGACAAGTGTTACAAGATGAAGTGTAAATGTAACTGCAGCATGTATACGTATGTCTTGGGATGTGTAATAAGTCAATATTATAAGTTCATATAACCAATGTCCATGAATAGCCGTTTCATTTTATTTTATAACTAAAACTGAATATATTACTTTAACAAAATGGATAATATTTTTCGGTAAAATATATGCACACATTTCTGAAATGTCTTGGGTCATGGATTTGTCTTTTATGTCGTTGGATACAGAGAACAGTGGTATCTAACGATTCGCCAGGTGCGCGTTAGTCCCAAACAATTTACGAATTATTCCTCTCGTTTTGCATTATATAATCAATGGTTTCATTCTGTTTTCAATATTGTGATCACAGTATAGTAAACAGTTTACTTTATTTCTCCAGGAATTGTTAAATGTATAAAAATAAAACCCATGCCAGGTACCCCGTTGGTTCAAACGTATATGATTATCCTGATAATTCTATACCATTAGAGTTTTCTTTGCATTTTTTATTGTGTAAGAAAAAATAACATAATCATGAACAAATATATGTCCAATATTGAATATAATTTTGGTTGTTTTGAAATATTTTTTTGTCAATTTCATTACGTAAATTGATGCCAAACAGGTGCGTGTCTTGTCCAATTAAGATATACGATAAAATTGTTTACATATTTAAGACATTATTTACTTGGTGAGAGCAGTCATTTTATGTTGTGTAGAAAAAGCGTCAAATTCCGTTCCACACATCGAGATTTTCCATAACATGAACGAAAATTAGGGGAGATATATATTAATCAAAATACCAGTATCATATTTTTCCGACGTTATCAAAGACATAAAACCAGCCATGACGTCAAAAGGAATGGTGTTATTTTTCGGGTATTTCATTACATTGATGATAAGGCTATTGCTCCATTAATAATGATGCAACATTAGTCAAATTACACTTACATAATCAGGAGAATGTTGGAATCTAAGGACTAAGTTATAGGTTAGATAAGGCCATCCATTTCACTATTACCTCCTATTTATGAAGTACGATTTCATCATTTCTTATGGGTATATTTTATAACTAAACGTGTACAGTTTCAATATCGATATTTGTGTTGGAATATTTTGGTTCCTCCAGAACAAAACACCACAAAAATATATTGTCCTTACCCACAGCTAATTTTTACCAAGTGACCTGAGTTACAACAAACTAGAGCTAAGCATAGCGGAGTTATGCCCCCTTTTCTCTGTACGCGTGTAACCTCTCTGACCTGAGGTCATGATCATGGCATAGCCAATCACGGACATGGAATTTGATCTCATATATGTGTGATATATCAGTTGTCTAAAATGGGTCTCTCACCCAATAGACTATGAGAAAAAGGAGATCCCGAGAAAGATGAAAAATCTACTGATGTTTGTTCAGAAACGGTTGAAAGTGTGACTGTTTGTGTAGATCATGTATCCTTTGGTCAATGGTCAACTTACCTCAGAAGACTGGCAACACGAATCATCTTGTTGTCATGACTACCTGACTCCAGCTCAGATGAGCAGATGGAAGGGGAAATACCAATGTCTTCTCCATCTTCATCTCCCAATTGGACACTAGCAGGGCTCTTGTTATCCTAAAAGTCATAATATCAAGTTAGTAATACTAAGTCATAATATCAAGTTGGTACCGTAATACTAAGT
Organism: Haliotis cracherodii; assembly: GCF_022045235.1. Taxonomy (NCBI): domain Eukaryota; kingdom Metazoa; phylum Mollusca; class Gastropoda; order Lepetellida; family Haliotidae; genus Haliotis; species Haliotis cracherodii. The sequence goes on from NW_027266264.1 coordinate 69,748,792, forward strand.
CATAATATCAAGTTAGTAATACTAAGTCATAATATCAAGTTAGTAATACTAAGTCATAATATCAAGTTAGTAATACTAAGTAAAAAAAACGCAAAAATAAGTATAAATAATACAAACATACTTTATTCATTGCAACATGTCATCAAATGTTGAAAAAAATGTTTTTCAAAATAAAAGGTAGGGGTGTGTACTCCCACACCCCCCCTCTGTATCCACCCATGAATCCTGCCTTCTTCAAACCTCGCTTGATTGCCTGTGTCCTTTGCAATTTTGTCCACACAGGAAATAAGCCATCTTGCGTGAATCGGTTTCTGGTCAACTTTCCGGCCAACTCAGATTAACTAGCTTCGGAAAGAAGCTGTCTATTGTTTGGTAATCGAGGGGTCATCTCAACACGACAACTCGCAAAAATATCTCGTCACAGTATTGTCTTTGTTGTGGTATTCGCAATATTTTAACGGTGCAGAAATAAAGCTGTTTACAGTATCAAGTTAGTAATACTTAGTCACAATATCAAGTTAGTAATACTAAGTCATAATATCAAGTTAGTAATACTAAGTCATAATATCAAGTTAGCAATTCATATACCACAGAAAGCCAATGTTCCCAAGGCAAGAGAGTTAACTGACTAAAACTAAAAGTCCTGTTTCCTCCCTTCCTGAAAAAGGCAGAAATTTCAGAGTTATAGTTGGGATGGACTAACGAATCTATGCATAATCAAAATCGAGTAATGAATTCAACACCCGGTTTGTAAACAATACAGTGGGATCCAAGCAGATGTTGGTTGGTTGCAGGATTTGCAAAGCATGTGTACCATCAACTGGGTGTTGAATCTGCTTTATTACAATATAGATCTTCTTTAACGATCAGATCGTCTTGACTGGGCACCACCATTTTGTCCAAAGCAAATGCAACTGAATGAGAGGTGGAATCTGATTGGTCAATAGGAGAGACAAAAAAGGGACATAACACATAATAGTCACTGGTCACTGTGGCAGGCGCTTGATCAAGCCACGAGGTTTCAGCCTTGTTCGGCAAGGAAGGAAACTGGTCTTTTATAGTCAGTTAACACCCTTGCCTCAAGAAGCTGCAGAAAGACATGATCAGCGTTTGCATGTACAAGAAGTCCCAAGCTACTGGGAAACTCCAAATAATTCATTTTAAGGGTCCTTGTTTGCATTATGAGGGTCCTGTAAAGTAATGAGGTGGTGTTGTGCAGCCTGGATGGAATGGAGCAGTGATTGTGTGGACAGTGGTCATGATTGATGGATGAAATAACAGACACCCATAACTGATCCTGATGTGCTTGATCTACAATGAATATTATTGTGCGTCCCTCGGGATACAGTTTATTTTTTTCTGCATCCATTCTCTACATTTGTGCATACTGGATGCACATTTGTGCATACTGGATGCACATTTGTGCGTACTAGATGCACATTTGTGCGTACTGGATGCACATTTGTGCGTACTGGATGCACATTTGTGTGTACTGGATTCACAATCGTGTGTACTGGATGCACATTCGTGTGTACTAGATGCACATTCGTGTGTACTAGATGCACATTCGTGTGTACTGGATGCACATTCGTGTGTACTGGATGCACATTCGTGTGTACTGGATGCACATTCGTGTGTACTAGATGCACATTGGTGTGTACTAGATGCACATTGGTGTGTACTAGATGCACATTGGTGTGTACTAGATGCACATTTGTGTGTACTAGATGCACATTCGTGTGTACTAGATGCACATTCGTGTGTACTAGATGCACATTCGTGTGTACTAGATGCACATTCGTGTGTACTGGATGCACATTTGTGTGTACTGGATGCACATTTGTGTGTACTGGATGCACATTATTATTGTGCGTCCCTCGGGATACAGTTTATTTTTTTCTGCATCCATTCTCTACATTTGTGCATACTGGATGCACATTTGTGCATACTGGATGCACATTTGTGCGTACTAGATGCACATTTGTGCGTACTGGATGCACATTTGTGCGTACTGGATGCACATTTGTGTGTACTGGATTCACAATCGTGTGTACTGGATGCACATTCGTGTGTACTAGATGCACATTCGTGTGTACTAGATGCACATTCGTGTGTACTGGATGCACATTCGTGTGTACTGGATGCACATTCGTGTGTACTGGATGCACATTCGTGTGTACTAGATGCACATTGGTGTGTACTAGATGCACATTGGTGTGTACTAGATGCACATTGGTGTGTACTAGATGCACATTTGTGTGTACTAGATGCACATTTGTGTGTACTAGATGCACATTCGTGTGTACTAGATGCACATTCGTGTGTACTAGATGCACATTCGTGTGTACTGGATGCACATTTGTGTGTACTGGATGCACATTTGTGTGTACTGGATGCACATTTGTGTGTACTAGATGCACATTTGTGTGTACTGGATGCACATTTGTGTGTACTGGATGCACATTCGTGTGTACTGGATGCACATTTGTGTGTCACGTAAAACCCTGCACATCATGTTGATGTATAACAAAACCTTTTCCAACAAAACAATCATTTCTTTTACTAACATTATGCCCACTAAATACCTTTGAAATTCATGCAAGTCTACAAGCCCCAGACAACTAAAAAGATCATAGTCCTCATTGACTACAGCAGTAGAAACTAACATTTTTAGTCCACTAGTCCTTATAATAATAACATATAGCAAACCCCTTAAAAATGGCAACTTTCTACTAGTCCTTATTATACCTTAACTATTGGGAAGTTTGACAAGGGCTACAGGACCAGTGCCAATTTCTAACGCTAGACTATTAGACTAGTAGCATTTGAGGGCTATATTCTTAACCATTTTTAATACTTCAATATTGCCACATATTGGAACTGAATAAATTAAAAGCCTATAAAAACTGTAAACATTTTTGTCTCATTCAAGGACTAACCATACAATCTCTGTAGACCAAGGTTTACACAAGTCCTCTCCATAAAGTCAAATTTCCAAGGCTGACAAAGTGGACAGAGACACACTATAGACTGATACGGAGGGGACGCAGAAGGTGGAGGGGTGGACACCAACTCACACTGTCGATAGGGCTGGAGGAGAGGAGTGGCTTGCCTGGGGAAGACCGGCCACCTGACTCTAGGTCTGTCTCCTGGTCCGACTCCCGTGTCTGGCGAGACTGCATGGCGAGCAGGCCCAGGTCCGTGACAGACAGCAGCTCCATGTCATTCTCTGGCTGATCTTCACCATACCTAGACATGTTCTGAAGGCAAGCAACAGTTCATAGACATTGGGCAGCAATACTCCAGCACCTCCACTACTTTTAAGGATGACTATCATAAGATTTCTAGCAAACCCACCCAAATTTCAACAGATTTCAAACAGACATGCACCACAGAGTATACATAGTATGAGAGTGAAGAAATTGGCACTTGCTAAGGCCATTTTGTCTATTGTTAAAACATTATGGTGAGAGCTATTTCAGAATTCCATAAATGAAACAACTGGAGATACTGTAAGCAAGGATTATATGCTACCTAAATATTATCCCGGGAAAAGTTTTATTCTAGAGTATAGTATCCTACCTTAGTGCCACACTGGTATGGGTTCAAATTCACTAGGGAGAATCATCTTGACACTAGAGAATTTCATCCCCGGGATAAAAAATAGGATAGGATAATATTCACTCTTACAATAGCAGACCTTCCAGCTTTGGCTTCCATTGACAAACTGGCTACCATTTATATTTTCAACGTTATATTTGGCTTTACTCACCTCAATGAAACGGACATGTTCCTCATAGGGAAGTCCTGCTCTTACTGCTGCTATGCGAGCCCGGGTTATCTGAAGAGCATCCATGATATCTTCAAAACCTGCACGAGAAAACTTGTTGGCTTCAACACTCCCTGATGCTTTGCTCTGGAACAATAACAATTTCATCTCTGAAAACAGTGATTTTCAGTGAATTAGTGACTGGATGTTGTGTTACAGTACAGTGAGCAACAGGACAGCAATATCCCTTCAGTCTGAACCTGACAAGCCTGAGGACACAGGTCATCGCTGTCATGGTACAGTTAGAAGAAAAACCTGTGTTTTTAGATTTGAGGTAGTGTCACTGTAATTAAGATACCTAAAATTGTCATTGTCATAAGAGGCGACTGACAGGATTGGGTGGTCAGGCTCGCTGACTTGGTTGATGCATGTCATCGTATCCCAATTGAGTGGATCGAAGCTCATGATGTCAATCACTGTATTGTCAGGTCCAGACTTGATTATTTACAGACCGCCACCATACAGCTGGAATATTGCTCAGTGCGGTGTTAAACAAACAAACAAACAAACATTTGTAACCAGGCATTTTAATTTCAAAACAGATTAGGTTCATCTCCATCCTACCATGACAACAGTAAATGCAGACTCTTTGGTGTTAAACTTAAAGTGTGCAACGCTTCATAAGCCAACATGAAGTTGGCAGCCCAAAGTTAACAAAACAGTTCCACAACGCATGTCACTATTGTGACATCATACCTCTCATTGTGGCACCAAAGATATGTCACAGTCACCTACAGGAAATCTTAAGCTCTCTGTTGTCCCTAAAACTTGAAATACACTCTGTTAGTCAGGTCACACACAGTAACTACCAAATTATCATGAGGGACACTGAGGTCATCATTCTGGTTCTGGAATCCCAACAGTGGTTCTTCCTAGTTAGACAAAGTCATCTATATCCCCTGCCCATTGTCCAACCTTATAGACAATGATCTGTACAATCAAACGAGACTTTGTAAATTATCAGTTTGTCCACCTGCTTGTGGAAGAGGTTGAATACAAGAGCTCTATACAATCTCTATAAAACTTTATACAAATATCTGCTTTACCTAGTAAGACTGAAAGCTAAGAATATTTTGTATCCTTGAGCACTGTACAAGTCACTCATTTAGATATCTCTAATTGCTGGGGGCGGTCGGGTAGCCTAGTGGTTAAAGTGTTCGCTCATCACGCAGAAGACCCGGGTTCGATTCCCAACATGGGTACAATGTGTGAAGCCCATTTCTGGTGTCCCCCGCCGTGATATTGCTGGAATAATGCTAAAAGCGGCGTAAAATCAAACTCACTCACTCACTCTAATTGTACTGTAGAGCTATTGTTATACAGGCAGGCATTGTTGCAGCCCTACCATCTACAGGTAGTTACAAGAGTAAGGTACACAGCACAGATAAGTTGTGAGCATGCTGACCTCTCAAAACCTGGTGACTTTCTAATACATCTACTATGAATCCCTTTATAGCCTTGTTTGTTGCTACTGGTGTCCCATTTAATTGAAATATGAAAATATAACATACTATTTAAATCTTTAAAGGACAAAGACTCTAAAACAGCCTTAGACTGATATTGTACAAAGTTTCATGGAGAAGTATGTAACAGATTGTGAGATAGATTCCATACAATTCAAGTCTAAATGTATAAAATTAACATAAAAACAAAATAATTGGAGGAATCATAAATAGCAAATGGCACATCTACACCATATGGTTAATGTGTTTACCAAGTTTCTTAAAGATGTCTAAAATAATTTTCTAGTTCTGTTCCGGAAATGTAAACCATTGCTTTCATTCAGTTCAGGGATGAAGTCCAAATTTCAAAAGTTTCTAAAATATATTAAAAATGCAGGGGGACACAAACAGCAAAAGGCACATCTACACCATATGGTGAATGTGTGTACCAAGTTTTGTAAATCCCCTCTTATGGTTTCTGAGTTCTGCTCTGGAAACGGAACATGGCGGACGGACGGACTTCACTTGGGCAGGGGAATAAAAATGTTTAGGTTTTTGTAAGGACACTATGTCTTGAGAAATGCTGTTCTCAGATCCCCAGATCTAATTTGAACCATGAACTCACCTCAAACGGTGGGTTTTCTACTGGTGGAAGGGTATCCTGGTTGTCCATATATTGGTGTGAGTGCTTCCTGAGCTCCTGCAAATAGACTTCCATTTTTGTGTGTTTTGCTTTAAAGACATTTTATTCAAAATGGTGACATGCACTGGGTGGAATTTGTCCAACTTAGAAGACTGTCTCCATAATATTTACAACATCCAACTACAATATGTACAATAGGCAGAAACAAGAGTCATCAGAAGATGACAAATCCCCCGGCCACTACAAAATTTGAAGAGCAAATCATGTGACTGTTACTTTAAGTCCAACTTGATGAGAGAGTTTCTATCTAATCTGTCTGTCCGTATACATCAGTAGTACCTGTTAGTTTTAGAGATATGGTCAAAGTCAAACTTGTTGCCATGGAAATGAAAAAATATTAATTCTAATAATCCCTAAATAGCAAAAGGTGCCAGTTGACAACCTGGTCTTTGTGTGTGCAAAATGTGATGAAAGAATATCTATTACTTCTAGAGATATGGCCGGACAAACATAGTGAACATAGTCAACATCAAACTTGTTGCCATGGAAAACAGGAAAAAATACACACGTAACATTTCCTGAATAGAAAAAGGCACCACTTCAGCCCTTGATTAATACATGTACCAGGTTTGGATGAAACATGTTGAATACTTTTTTACTTCTGCTCCGGAAACGACACCTATCTCAGTTGATAGTCTAACTTGTTTCCATGGAAACAGGAACAGGGAAAACTCAAATTTTGAAAACTTCCTAAATAGCAAAAGGCAGCACTTCAGCCCTTGGTTAATACATGTACCAGGTTTGATTGTAAAAAAAGGCTTTCACAGTTTTCAAGTTGTGCTCTGGAAACAACACCTACTTCTCCTTTGAGACTAAAAAAAATAAAATAAAAATACTTAAACTCTGCAAATAGCCAAAGGCACCCCCTCAGGATCTGTTTGATATATCTGCCAAGTTTTGTTGAAAGATATTGAGAGTTTTTTTAGTTACGCCTTGGAAACCAAATCCGACCCCTTATGAGAGATCTGATACCAAATTGTTTCCATGGAAATCAGGAAAAATATAAATGCCAAAAATCTGCAAATAGCAAAAGGCACCACTTCAGTATCTGTTTGATATATCTGCCAATTTTTGTTGAATGATATTGAAAGTTCTTTTAGTTACGCCTCGGAAACGAAATCCGACCCCTATTGAGACTATTGTTTCCATGAAATTGTGAAAAACAAAAAAGCAGAAATATGTAAATAACAAAAAGCAACACTTCAGGATCTGTTTGATATATCTGACAAGTTTTGTTGAAAAATATTGAACAGTTTCTGAGTTACACTCTGGAAACGAAATGATAATGACTGATGGGGAGACAGACGAGGCTTCAGTATCCCCCCTACATTTAATGCTATGCCCCTACATTTAATGCTATGCAGATTCATACAGTTTGCACATCGGTTTTTATCGATTCATACCTCAATGTTTCAGAATGATTGGTTTCTGTGTTCTAAAACTTAATACTTATGCTTAATCTAAGTCTTCTATGTTGTCAACATTGTAAAGGCAGTAACATATGCCAAGTATTTGGTAATGACAGCAATATATTACTACTCTGAAATCAGGGAACGTTAACAATCATACCAGATTATAAAATATTATAGGAAATTCTCCATTCAAACAGTGATGGATGATTTCACTAACCTTATTGCCCAGTACATGTGAGAGTGTTTGCATGAGGAGCTGGCTTGTATCAATGACAAGCTCACCTCCCATTGCTTGGAAGGGCTCCCATGGCAGAGTATGGTATCCCCGGGACAGATTGTTTTGTCTGCGGTAGTAGTGTTTCCTCCACAAGTGGTTCCTCCTCTCTTCCACCAGATGATTGCTGTTCCGCATCCATACCTTCTTGCACGTAAATGGTTGGACTGAAACCAGAGCAGATTAGCTGATATGTCCTTCTATTCCATTACCACTGGTACCATAATGATTAATATGACTCAGGCTATTACAGATGAAAAAGAAGCAGGCTACCTGGTTTGTGTCTTTTTGTCATACTTTTCATAATATTTCTATTTCTATGTAATCTTAAACATGATGTGCAAAGAAAACAGCTCACAAGTCATAGTCTTACAAGTGATTGGTGTGCTGAACACAATAAGTGAATGGGTTTTACCCTGTATTCAGCAATTTTTGTCATAAATTTATGTTTTATTTGAGGTCATGCATTAGGAAGTACCTTCTGGTTCTTGTATGTTGAGTTTGACAAATTTGACCAGGTCATTGATGTAGGGTGTGCACTGCCCCTTGGTGCTTGTGGAGTAGACTGACATGTCTGAAACAGTAATTAAGTCTTACAAATAGATGCTGACAGTGGCAACAACGTGTATACAAACTATGAAAATTATAAACACAATTTTTAAGAATATTATCAGGATTATGACCTAGAACAACTCAAATATTACATCAGGGCTCGAACATTAGTTGCTGACAGCCAGTTGACGGTAGGGCTTCATTTTGGCTAAAATTATATATTAATTCTGTTATTTTGCAGTTGATAATGTATTTGTTTGAAGACAAGGATGTTTAAACGAATTGTTTTCTGTAGGATTCCAACGATAGTTATCAATTGTAGAAGCTACCAATCTAAATGTGTTTTAGGGACCGTATCAGTGTATGCAAAACTGGACAATGACGCCATCTACAAGTCATAATGTCATGAAATAATAATACAAAACCTATATATAAGATGATGCTTAGGCCCCGAATTGTTATAGTAACACCTCGAGTGGGATAATTAGATCATATGACATAGTGTGTCCGACTGTCCGAATATTCCTCATTATGATTACACGATCTCACATAATAAAATACTTAACAGCTGACAGATAAAATATTTCGAAATTAGATTGATGACTTATGATCATGATGAAGAACAAAACGACGTTAACTCTCTTCCGTCTTCCAATGTTCAACGATACTGTCGGACTTACTCTTTCCTGCTCAGCAAAATTTGAATGAACCTCGCCTGGCAAGTTTTCCCCACTCTCAAACTTTTTTTTACTGTTGTGACCTCATATCAACTGGTTCGGATTCTCTTTAGCTATGACGCCTTCATTTTGTTTGTAGTCAGGGTACCAGTGACGTCACAACGATGGCACGAGTTACTGTTCTTCATAAATATCATGCACACCGCTATAAAATAAATATATCGGAAGGGACTAGAACACAAACATTAACGTGTGCACCACAAGGAGCGTATGTATGTATCTATGAGGCCCCATCATTGACACAAACACACAAATTTAGAAAAATATATTAGTAAGTAGATTCTAAATGCAAAACGTAATTTATTTATTTTCATTTTATATTTGTCTATTCTAAAATAATTTCTTAAGTCCGAAACTATATTGGAGAGAAAAGTCGTCTGACAGGACTTCGTTCTAGAGTGAACCATTTTTCGCAACATGAGGACATGTACGATAAGCCTGAAAATGTTTTACACTTGTCACCTTGACATTGAAATGTGGTGGATACTTTTATTGTAACAATTATATATAAAAAAGGTGGATTAATAGAACAACGACAAGCAAGCCGTTCCACCGGCAGATCAAGAGGTGGGCTGGGTTTTGTTGGGGCAGTCTGTTTTTAGACACCTTGTACGAGTATACATATGTTACTGTGTCTACATGAATCTTTTGGTACGCGGGATTCGGGGGTCTATCTAGAGGGTATTCGGTAAATAGTAAATAAACACAAAGAAAGAAAGATTTTGCGACAGAACAATATGTTGATGTCCGTGAAACATGACAGTGTGAACACATGTACTCTGTAAACGTCATCTCGTGGCATTGGGTCAATTGTCAGGTCACAGCTAGGTCAGTATCGGGTATGACCATCATTATCAGTGACACAAGCTGGACAACGGCGCATCATTCACGACACAAGATTAATGAGGAAGTCTTGATGGATTTCATTCCTGATCTGGACCAACGTCACCTATTGCTGTAATAACGGTGTAATAACGACGTTTCATTTTATTCCACGCTTGCTCGATGGCCGCCAGAGCTGGCGAAACAGCGGGCCAAGGGAGTTAGGGGGGAGTGAGTGACTATGGTTTTACGCCGCTTTTAGCAATATTCCAGCAATATCACGGCGGGGGAAACCTAGAAATGGGCTTCCCCCATTGTACCCATATCGGGAATCGAACCCGGGACTTCGGCGTGACGAGCGAACGCTTTAACCACTAGGCTACCCGACCGCCCCGAGAATGGGGATGTTCTATTGTCCAATGAAGTCTGTTGCCACACATGCATCGTGAGGCGTGCATTGTCTTGTTGTAAAGTGATGTGACGACTATTGGTCTGAAGGAACGGGAGGGCGTGAGGACGGATAATGGACGTTAGCGCACACCTGTCAAATTGCTATCGATGACCACTAGACGTCCCCTGAAGTGCAGTGATGTCTCCCCACACCGTTATGTTCCCACCACCGAACGCGGCACGTTGAACAACATACCCGCCGCCAAAATGTTCCATCCAACGTCGATAAACACGCTGACGGCCTACACTACTGCCAAGATGAAACATGGATTCATTGAAGAGGACTCCAGGCCTGAAACCTGAACCTCGGATGCTGTCTTGGACATAGCAGCTCGATGACGTGGCACCTGGGCCCTAAAAAGGATTGGTCGAGGCATGATTGTCACAGGTTCTGCGTCTGCATCTGAACAGCGCCAGTCTGGTGCATGGGGTGATGGACCAGAGTTCGTGGTATGAGACGCATGTTGGGTTAATTTTGTTTAGGCTCGTGTTGACCAACAAGTAAAGAAAAAGGGGTACAGATGCATTATACCCTATCCGCCATGTTTGTTTGACGCTACTAATAGAGCCGCGCGCGACAGCATTACTATTTGAAAAACACGGCGATCAAGCTCAATATAACCAGAAAAAAATTACCCCGCTTCCGTTTTTTATGCTCTTATATGATTAAACCTTGAAATTGAATATCAAAGCAATGCATAAACGAAAGAAAATTGGATATCAACATTGAAAAAGTATTCGAAAATAGGAATCATATAATGGCGTGGGACAACCTCATTAATGACACCCGTCAGAACCACATTTCAGCGAACACGTATTTTGTATCTAATTTGGTAATTAAACATTTCATTTACTTCCGACAGCGTTTAATTACAGCCGTTGAGTGGGCGGCAAGACCCCCAAACCCCCTGTTATTTTAGCGAGACGACAAAAGTGTCGTCTGAAAAACTTAGAAACCCGTTACTAAGGAATGAGCTCGTGCACATCCCTTACCAAAATGGCGGAAGGTGTCCGGTATACTGCATTCTTGCCGAAAAAGGTATTACAAGTCTTGCACAGTTTCACTATTAATAACGACATTTAACTCATGTTATAACATGAATGATTGTTGTTGACCATTCAGGTGTGTTTACATAGATATGATGGTGTTTTTTTATATTTTCAGGAGATAATATTCCAGTTACTTCTTCTGGCCTTGATACAATCAAGAGCCACAGTCGGTAGGGGTAGATTCGCTTCAGAAAATTGACAATTAACCTTCTGTTTGTTTGTTTGTTGTTTAACGTCGCACTCAGCAATATTCCAGCTATATGACGGCGGTCTGTAAATAATCGAGTCTGGACCAGACAATCCAGTGATTGACATCATCAACGGAATTGTGATACGATGACATGCATGAACCAAATCAGGGAGCCTAACCACCCGGTCCCGTCAGTGTTTTATGTGACTTTAGTAATCAGTGTTAAGCATATATCATTATTACCCGAAATACTAAAAAGGGATAGTTTTTTTAACGCTCATTTTCCCACCTCACGAAATAACACACACACAAAAAAACAATATTGACGATGTTTCGTACATATTCTAGTGAATAACTACTTATCGTATTTTCTGATAAATAACTAGCATGCCAAGTGAGGACCGGAGTATAGAACTTAAATGTGTTTGTCATATTTCAAATTATATGACTGTATAGCTGATTGTGAGGTCTTTTATATCCCCAGGACAGTCTGGGTGCACTGGTATTTAACAACACTGGTATTTTACCATAATATGTCCACAGAGTCGAAATTTCTTGAAATGAGAGTCTAATTTCGTAAAGTTGCCTTGCGCAAACCTATTGTACATATTCGTATGTCAGAACACACCTTGGTGTATTTAATGACCTCCATGAGATCAGGGTTACCACTCAACAATGTTGGCCGTTGTAGCTAATATAATTATTCGTGCCGTATACACTGACAGACAAAGTACGAATGCACTGGACAATTGGATAAGACCAAAACATTACAAACGTTATTAAAAACCCGTTTACGAGACTGAAAACAGTCGCCGAAACACTGCAAACTTCAGGTCCAAAACACAACTATCATACACGTACTTGTTACTTTTTTTAGTCACATCAAACGTGGGAGTATACTTTCCTTTTGGGGCAGTATTAGTCGCCTCGTAGCCCTTTAAATCGTTGTTGGCAGCAGCAAGCAGTTACCATTCACCATCACTGGTCGGATAAGCCAATCTACGTTGGTGCAAACCCGTGAACACACGTGATAGAATTATAATCACTAGAAGATATGCATCTCACTTCAACGTATATATATCCTATATATATATTGGATTCAGGTGTCGGGTAAATATGTTATCGTGAAGTAGGGTGCATGTGTCTTGTGTGCAGGGTAAAATTAGTTATAGTGTCTTTAGTCTTTAGTTGCCATATTAGGTTAGCAGAAATATATTACCCATTATTTTTCTGCTACCTAATATGACGCCATAACAAATTTATTTTGTCGAAAACTTTCCACTATCTGGTTTCTTTCTTGCATATGTCAAAATTAAAATTTTGACACTTACAACCGGAATAAATGACAGGACCAGGACATATGTTTCCGCTACAACGCTTAATGCATATGTAAATGACTAACGTAAGCAAGGGAGTGTATAAAGCACTAAATGTGAACGTTTAAACAAGTAAGAAATCTGCGGGCATAACTTGAGCACAGTCCGCTGTTCCCTAACGGCGGGCTGCTATCTAGTCTATTGCTGTGTGACATCATCGGCGTTACGTTTCTCGTTTGTGACGTTTTCCTATAGTATGTTATCTGACGTTGCTATTTTTAAGAAATAAACGACGACCACGAGTCAACATTATTTACAGCCTCTCTAAGGATGCTGATAAAATGTACAAGCCTTAAAAATATTTACCCCTATCTTAATAATGATGACTCCCTCAATAGAATCCGACCTCGGCAATGTAGGACAGGTCCATTTTATGCACAGGTGGTATTCCCCGAATAATCTCACAGTGTGTCGATTACCTGCACCTTTTCTCCCAATACCGATTGTCATACCTCTCCCGCTCTCCAAACCCATAATGAAATACAGAAACCTGAATCGAATCTTATGGCAATAGTTTCACGTGCTTCTAGTGCTTCTCTCCGTCACGTGATGGGAACTATAGTCAAACATAACAGTATTCCTTTACTATGCTTGTCGTAAGAGGCAACTAACTAGATCGGGCGGCCGGGCTCGATGACTTGGTTGATTCATGTCATCGATCCCAATTGCGTGGATCGATGCTCATGATATTAATCACTGGATTGTCTGTTCCAGACTTGATTATTTACAGACCGCCGTCATATAGCTGGAATATTATGATAACCTTCGAATTTGCGTAAAATACACAAACTAACTCACCATAATCCAATCAGTTTTGATTGACTTGCGGAAAAATACGCATGAAAATTTTCAAAACCCCAATAGAAAAACAACACTTTGTGTAATTATGCAGTGAAATCTTTTCATGTTAATATAACGTACATGTTTCTAGATGTTACAGTCAAGCTCGGGAAATATAAAAACAAGGGGGTGGGGATTATTTTACCCCGGTGTATACCGATGTTACAAGCAAGTATTTGGGACAGAAGACAATGTTTTAAATAAGATGCCCAGAAACTATAGATCGGCACTAGCCAAGTTTAGGTGTGGCGTGGCTCCTATTCAAGTGGAAGCCGTTCGGTGTGAAGATGTACCTGGCCACAATAGAAAACGTTTTCACTGTAATGGCAGCGTAGAAGACGAGGTCCACGTTTTGTTTCACTGCGTATTATATGACGATATCAGATCAACTGTTTTTAATGAATGCATTGCTAAATTTCAGATTTGTTTAGATAAATGTAATATAGACAAACTTTGTTTTATATTCAGCGATGCCAGTGTGTGTTTTATACTTGCCAAAACCTGATTTTTAATTCCTAATCGTAGAAAGCGTCTTTTATATGGATAACGTTTTACCATATCATCTTTACAGCATATGTGTATGAATTTTATGATAATTTGTCTCTCATAATTCTATTGAATGGTTCTGTACATTCTGTCAATGTCAATTTGTACAAAGTTGTTTTATGTACGTACAAATGTGAGACACTAATAAACTGTTGTCTGTCTGTATATACCTGTACTGGTATAGTGAATGTCTCGGTATATACTATAGACACTGCAGACACTGTATAATGTATGCGCGCTAAACGCTTGTATACTATAACATATACGGCAATGAATATACGGCTCACAATAGATTTGACTTGACACAACTCATTGACTTTGGTATTGACTATATGCAAAATATAAATACATTTCACTTACACATTCTGTATACACATATACAATACTCTGAGTCAGAATAATACATGACAGTACATGGAATGCGATCATAAAAGTCGTATACAAAAATAAACCATTCAATGTCTACGCTGTGATACGAGGGCGTAATTCCCAACTGCCACACTTATGGCAACACCAAATATTTTGGGGGGGAACCCACTTTTCCGGTCGCTATTGTTCCGACATAGAAATCACTCAGCCGTGATACTTCCCTGTTCAAGCGGGGGTTGGGTTACAGTCTGTTTCCCTCTATAGCCTATATAGTCTAAATAGCCAGCCAAAACATTAAAGTAAATATCGAGTGATTATATTTATTCACGTCGCACAATTCTGGTGATGCATTTATATTTCATTATAAATTCGTGCAATTATCTTATATTTTATTGTAAACTGACATTGATATCATTCGTAATTCATATTTTATTCACAAATACAGTAGCCAGCTAATCAATATGTACATCACAAAATTCATATACTTTTCGTATCAGCTTAGCCTTTACAGACATATTTGACACTGGTCCACCAACAAGATGGCAAATATCATCTCTATATTCAGTGGCAGGAAATGTTCCCTGCAGCAGACGGGACGGGGACAAACCAAATATTCATCGACATGAATGAATAATACAAAGACTAAACACACTATTAACATTTAATATATTGAACACAGAATAGACACATTCTATTTACAATGATTCGCGTGTATCACATCTGAATCCATGCATAACAACCACTATTTATAAAAAAACTTATAAAACATTCTAGAAGTAGAATAACGCTTTCACACATTCTTTCATTTATTAGTGTTATATATGGAGACGTGGGAGGTGTCGGGTATATATGCTCATAAACGTCTTTCTTATCATACCAACTCTCGTCTGTATTATTGAGAGTAAAATTCTCTGGAATAAGACATTATTCATCTATGTGATAGCGACCATCGGCTGAATGAAACGAAACTCGCGATGATGACGTGCGCGGTCAAACGAGGAAACAAATAGCTCAGCTACCCACTCGTGTCTTTCCGTAACCTTGAAAAAGGCTCGACCCGGAAGGAGCCGAGTTGGTCACGAATGCATGACGAGAATACAGGTGTATACATATACACCGAAAGCACCCACCTCTCTAACGGACGACCTGCTTGAAGTGTGTTCCTCGTTGGATTTCCACGTGTCTTCTTCGCACAGGTGAGCTAATCAGTTTGCATCACGCTTTTTAATAGTAACATTGTGTTATGGGACGTCGTGTACATTGGTCAAGTTAAGAAACTTTACGCCCCGATCTCGCCTTCCATTCATTCCCAGTCATGACATGAATGTAGCGTAGCTACTGAAGCATGGCAAACACCAATCGTGTTTCTGACGGGCACTCGAATGTAATGAACGTATGAAATTGTCAACGTAATTCAAAGGCCAAAGGCGAGCACGGATATTACAACATGTAGATATATAACAGGTTAGAAAGTTTCCGCGGTGACGACGCACTGATCCAAGCCACAAAACGGGATATACACGTGTTTATACTCCCGGCACAATACACAATGGCCTCTCTCTCTCTCTCTCTCTCTCTCCGGTTAGGCTGTCTCACAGTCATATTATTTTTCTATCCGGTCTAAATGAATCGTCTACATTTTCCACGGGTTCTCAATCTTCCTTCTCACTGGGGCTTCATTTAAATTTAAATTTAGCTGTTTATTTCTATCTAAATTATATATTTTCAGAGTCTAAGCGTTAGTGTTTTGTCTGGTATACATTCCAGTGTTCTCCTTTCACGGTGCAAATATTCTAAACAGTAAGGGCTATACAGATCCTCATAAGATAGGAAAGCGGCATTCACGCAGACACTTCATATCTGTAACACACAAGTTCTGTATATCACCTGTTATGGACTATGAATATTATACTGAGGGCTTCATGTATACGTAATGGCACGTATTGTCCACCTGTAGTGCCGGGGGCTCCTTTCTTGTCCGGGTATCTTGCTACTTAACGCCAGGTGAGCATCCACGAAATATTTATTTACATAGCTACTCGTATATACATCAACCAAGTCAGCGATCCAGACTACTCCATCCCGTTAGTCGCCTCTTGCGACAAGCATAAGTTGCTGAAGATCAATTCAACCCGGATCTTCACGGATGACCTCAGGTGTTCATCCCTGCAGCATATATAGTATTTTCACATATCTGCCTGTGGACCTCAGGCGTAGGTACATCCGGGCTGGTTTATTCACATCCTAAGGCTCTTGTTACATGTCAAACGTCAAGCTTTGAATACGCTCTTATTTTGTCCCATGAGTTCGACGGCCCGTCCGTCCCTCCGGTTCTCAAATGGGACAAATTTTCTAAAAAACAATTTAAATCAGAGAAATGAAATGTTGCACACGGGTGTTACCCGTCATGATCTCAAATGAGTTCGAACATTGATGTAAATTTAATTTGTATTAGAGTTATGGCTCGGTGATTTTCAACTTAGTGCGTACAACGTGAAATGGGGACAAGTTTTCTCAGAAACCATTGGTCCCGTCAATTAATTTTTTACAGAGTTATGGCCATTGCTCCGCGATTTTCAAATTAGTGCATACTTCCTGAATTGGGGACAAAGTTTTCTCAGAAACAAGAGTTATGGCCCTTGTCCCGTGTTTTTCAACTTTGTGCATAGTGTGTGCAAATGGGACACGTTTTCTCAGAAACTACTGAAGCTACAAGAATAAAAGTTTGCATGCTTATCTAAGAGATTTTTGTCAAGGCTGAGTTCGAAAATTGGTCCAGTTAATTATTTGTAAACAGAGTTCATATGGTCCTTGCCCCGTGTTTTAAAACTTAGCCCATAGTGTGTGCAAGGGGGACAAGTTTTCCAGACTCAATTATTTACAGACCGCCGTCATATCTACACAGTATTAATCTAAATAGCAACTTTTTATCACCATGTATGTTCTTCCAAAAACATAATACTTCAGAACGCTTTTGCAGAAAGTATATATTTGGTGAAAAAAACCGATTAGGATGCGTTTACCAGCTCAGTCTGTTCTTAGGAAAACACAATTTGAGTACTTCACCTTTCCTATCACCAATATTCAAAGAGACAATCAAATCTAAATTCAACTCCCTCTTCAAGGAATCTCTTCGAGATGTAAATGCAAAAAGAAGCACAGGAAACAAACTTAGGACAAAAATAAATTTAGAACCCTATCTCAATCACTGTAAAGTAAAAAAAATATCGAGTTCACTTTTCTAAACTAAGATTAAGTAACCATAAATTAAATATTGAACTTGGAAGACATACAAAGCCACCAACCCCACTACATCAGAGGCTATGCTCTACATGTTCAACCATTGATGACGAAAAACACTACTTACTTCACTGTATTAAACACACTCAAGAAAGAAATATACTCTTTGAAAAATTATCCAGCCAAAATGTCCACAGTCATGAAGATAAATTATTTCACTACATCCTGTCAACTAATGAAGCAGTCAACATCAGCTGCATTTGTTTCCATATCTATAATTTCAAACAATAATACCCCTTCATAATCAACCGTTGACTTTTTATGTATAAAAATATCATCAAATATGTAATATTGATTATTTTGTTTTTGTATGCGTCTACAGGAATGTAAATTATGTATGTCTATATATATGTATTTATGAATCATAATGTCTTGTCTTTTAAAATTGCATCTGTCCCGTAATGGAACGTTTCTGCAATAAATATTATCTTATCTTATCTTATCTTATATCTTTATAGCTGGAATATTGCTGAGTGCGGCGTTAAACAATAAAGAACAACAATTACTACACTGTTCATCAATGAATGTAAACCAATAACTGCGATGGCTGTTACCGTATTTCGTCGATTAAACGCTCAGGCGTATATTTCTGTCATACACTGACCCCACAAAGATAATAATGGGGAGTATTCTGTGACTTCTTTCAGTGGCATTTAGAATATTGTGCATAAAATATTACCCGGCGTTCAATTGAGACCCCCGCATTTATTCGAGAACGGGCGTTTTATCAAGTAGCCTTAAGCCACGCCATAACGAGAATCATTTATGTGACGTTCAATAAATATTGTAATTTCCCAAATGTAATAGTTAGGACGAACGGAAGCAATGCTCCGCGGCAGACTCCAACACAATATAATGATTTAGGGAGTTTTAGTGACCTATTCAACCCCCAACAAATACTTCTGGGCAGTGCTGTGATTGGATTTAATGGACTGCAGGAGCGCGACCCTCGGTCACTGAAATGTTGGGAAAGTCAATGTAGAGGTGAAGCAGAGGTGGAGTGAATTGGGGTTCAACGTCGCGTTCACTTATATTACGATGTGCGTGTGTGTTTGTGTGGCTGCTTGTACTCGTCCGGACGGATGCTGGTTTTGTAGTGCTAGCCCACTGAGATGCCATGCCGCAGTTAAACATGAGACTCCAAATCGGCCATGTTTAGTTTCTGAACTCCAGCAAGTAAGGGACGCAACTCTGCACAGCCAATTTGAGTGAGTGAATGTTTTCGCTGAACGCGTCAGCAATATTCCGACATAATGGCGGACTGGAGGTTGCACTGAAAATCACGAGCAACAATCCACGTCATTGAGGCACGATATGGCATGCAATCAGCCAGGTGAAAGTAAGCCTGATCACGTGATACATTCACAGGGATCTGTTGTTTAACTTAAATGTCAAAATAAAAAAAATTGCCTGTCTTTTTTTTAGCATCCAATGCCCCCCTCACCACACACATACACATATACAGAGATGCATGTTTCATAGTTAAAGGACTTAAAAACTTCATTATTCAAATCAGAGCTTCAAAATTCCAGAGATAAGTTTTAGTCGACTCGCACAGATTAATGGGGACCAATTCTTCTCGTGAATCGAATAAGGGTATAGAGCAAATAATCTGATCTCATTAGCAACATCAATACTTTCACTAAAAACCTCTTTCAAATCAGTGGGAGTGAGTGAGTATGGTTTTACGCGGCTTTTTGCAATATTCCAGCAATATCACGGCGGGGGACACCAGAAATGGACGTTGTACCCATCGGGGGAATAGAACCCGGGTCTTCGGCGTGACGAGCGAACGCTTTTCCCACTAGGCTACAAAACCTGTTACTAAATAGGACAACACCTGTTTTGTCGGTAGATGTATTGACATTAATAAAAATTAGGTTTAGCCATGTTACCTAGAATTAGCATTTCGCATTCGCTAAAAGATCAAAGGTGCCGTCAGTACTGCGATAAAGTTACGTCATAAAGTGACGTCTTGACGCTGTTCGGTGGCACGGGTGGCCCAGTCGTCTAAGGCGCCGCGATTCGCTGTGCAGGGTTGCGTCCCTTGGGCACGCCAGAAACCTATGATTGTTGGTTCGAATCCCGGTTCGCCCCGATTATGTTTCTAGGTTTGTCAGCACCATACCCGTGCTCGTGGGTTTCACCGAAGTGGTTAACGTCTGAGACCTGCATCACTTCGGGCTTTCCTCCCACATTAAGCTGACACGCCGCGATATATCTGGAATACTGTTAAAAGCGGCGTTAAACCCAACTCACTCGCTCCCTTGACGCTGTTCATGCAAATGCCGCCCCCACACACACCGAGATCTGACGTATCCTTGGCACTGTCCTCTCAATCGTGCCATTCACGTTCACCATGTTACTTAGCATTTGGGGCCATATTTGTTCAAGGTTGACATTCTAATGTTACAGCCATGACTATGCTGGAGGAATTGCGGAAGGTGTATTCTATGGCCATAATTGAAACACTTGTGACCCCTGTTCTGGGAAGCGCGGATAACATCGACGAGCTTAGAGTCATAGTATTGTCCGGATTAGTTGATTTTGAAGACCGAGTCAAGCAGTGTGGGCAGACTGATGACGTCGACATGGAAACTGGCGATCTTGAATTATCTCCCTTTGAATCTTTCAAACACAGACTCAGAGATATGGAAGATTACTTGAAGCACAAGTTTAAGGAGCGTACAACGTCGAGGCAGACTTCCCTTTTTAACGGAAGTTCAAAAAGTAACGACTCAGGTTAGTAAGCTCAATCTCATTTATCAAATTTTCGAGGGCTTGGTCGATTGGCTTATCAGCGTTTATGCCTATCTAAAATTGTATAAATACTATGTATATTTTATCATATTAATAATTATCTTCATTGCATATAGACACGAAACAGTTCCTTGCCGTTTATACCCGTTTTAGGAACACTATGATTTGTCTTTTTCACATTTAAAACACGAACTGATATTTTTGTTCATGTACACATATTAACAACTAGATTAACGTCTAGTATCTGAAATGTACTTATCTCACAGAAAAATAAAATAATACAAAAATATAATAAAAAGGAGTCCAGAGACTCTTCATTTTCAAATCTAGACTTGCCCACTATTATATTTATTTGATATATTTGTTTCAGGTTCTGTATGACATCTATATCTATATGTTCTTGTGTATAAACCAACGTAGGTCATTTTAACTGATAATCGACGAACACTGAATTAAAGTACTATATTTTACTTGTAATGGTGAAATGATATTTTTGTTAAAGGGCGGGGGGGGGGGGGGGGGGGGGGGGGTGGGGGGGGGGGTGGGGGGGGGGGTGGTGCGGTGGATAGATAGTAGTCGCAGCAAATATGAAAACCCATTTGTTATTGGCAAACTCAAATTGTGAATGATTCCAGTGGTTAATACGAACATCCTAAAGCAGTAGAGAATACTTCACTTACAATATACGTGGGGCGGTGGGTTAGCCTAGGAAAGCGTGCGCACATCATTCCGAAGACCCGGGTTCGATTTCCCACATGGGTACAATGTGTGAAGTCTGTATAGGATGTCCCCCGCCATGATTTTGCTGGAATAGCGTAAAAGCGGCGTAAAATAATACTCACTCACACTATGTCCTTTCCAGCAGACGGTAATGCTGTGAAGCAGGCACTAAGACAGAGTTACCCCCGTCTGTTGGAGGGCCTGTGTCTCAATGGAACCACGCTACTCAATCAGCTGATACAGGACAACTGCCTCGACGACGACGACGTTGACAGCATCCGCACCAAACCAACGGACAGGCGTAAAAATGAGCAGCTGCTGAGACTCATCTCTACACAACTATCATCTGACAAGATCGTCGATGTGTTTATTCCAGCGTTACGTGCGGAACATGCCCACTTAGCTGATGCGTTTTGCGAGGCTCTCAGACAGATCCAATTCCCTGCTGTCAAACAGTGCCCGTATTGCAGGCTCACTGGAACGGTTGACCCCAGAGGCGTTGCAGAAGCCTTGTATAGTAAGAGCCTTATTATGGAAAATTGTTTGAGGGATTTTGTTAACCCTTCCTTGCCTACAATTAAAAGATGGAAACGAATTTTGGATTTAATCCAGGACGCCACTTTGATCATTGACACTTTACAGAATAATTATAGCGAGTTATATGAAGAGCTGAAGGCCCTTAGTGGAGCTGTGCAGATACACTGGTGCACGTGCAGCCTTTATGATGTTTCTACCAACAGCTCTCCTGGTTACAACGACACCATTAGCGTGTTTAGTGGGGAGACAACTCTTACGCCAAGTATCCCTGGTAAGTGAGTGAAGGAAAGTTGTTTTATGCTTCAGTCAATACGATAACCAAACTCATAAAAAGTAGATATACTTTTTCAGGTACGATACCTCACTGCGCGAAGATCTGATAACCCCAAGGGAGGTCAGGTCAAGTGAACGCTCCAATCAACCAATCTGCGTCGAAGGTTTCTGTATAAGCATACAAACTAGTATTTTGGTCCCGGCCATTTGCTATGTGTTTGATCATATAAAGTTAATGGATATAACGAACACACTTACAACGAAATAACGGATATAGCGAACTCATCTTGTGGTCCCGAGTCAACCATAATGTTTAAGTGTATAACGAACTGTTAATCCTTGAGCTAAGCTCCTCACATATAACCAACCTGCCTATAAAAACATCCGCAGTCAGGCGCGGCTGTTCGAAGCGGCAATAAGCGGCAATAAACAATTGAGGTGAGGTGAAATGGCGTTTAACGTCGCGTTCAAGATTATTGCACTTATATAGCGACGTGCATGCACGTGTGTGTGTGTGTGGCTGCTTGTACTAGTCCGGACTGATGCCGATTTATAGTGCTAGCACATTGAGATACCATGCCGCAGTTTAATATGAATACCCCACTCAGACACAGTATACTGACTCCGAGCCGACCAGTCCTTGTTTAAGCCCCTTAATGCTGAGCGCAAGACAGGGTAACTACAAGTACCATCTTTTAACGTCTTTTGGTATGACGCGGCTGGGGATCGAACCCCGGACCTTCCTCTCTCCGGGCGGACGCTCTACCATTAGACCACGGAGGCGGTCCTATAAACAATTGAAGGCAACTGATTTCAGATACAGATCTAAGATGATCGCCATACTTTGTGAAACCATGGGGAAAGTAGTATGTGTTTGGTGTTGGACGAAGTGTTTATGTGGCCAAGTCTTTATTCAAATTGAAAATAATGTTAATCATGACTAGTGTGCTATTCCTCTGTTAACAGCGTACCAAATGAAGTCATCCACCCGTGGCATATGCGCCATCATCAACAACACCGATACCCACGCCGCTGATACCCAAAAGGTGGACGACCTTTTTACAAGACTGGGATTCACTGTTGAAAGGATCACGAATTTGACGAAGCGACATATGCTCTTTAGACTTGAGGAGATCGCCAGTAGAGACCACACGTCTCATGACGCGTTTGTGTGCGCCATTCTTCTCGGCGGGACAGACAAAGACCATGTATGTGACATCAGCATGGAGTCCGTCCATATCGGATATCTTGTCCAGCCATTTCGCGCTCTCAGTTGTAGGACCCTTGCAGGGAAGCCGAAGGTGTTTTTGATACCCTATGGTTCCGGACTTCGACGACAGCCAGGCCTGGTGATCAGAGAGGCAGTGCCTCACTCGCTTCTCGAGACCCGGAGGACTGTTGTGCCCGAGGACGCAGACATCTTGTATGCACGTGGCACTCCACCAGGGTACCATACCTCACACTGCAAGACCACCGGCTCCTGGTACCTCAATAACCTCGTGGAAGTCATGGACAGACATTGTGACACGATGGACTTTGTCACGTGCTTGGGGATGGTTAATGAAGGTGTGGGCAAAGTGGATTACACAAAACATGACATCACTTACACACAAACTACACACATCATGAGTACACTCAGGAAAGTTCTCTATTTCACGAAACGACCAAGGTCGAGGTCAATGCAAGAGGAATCTGATCTTGAGCGAGAACACAGTCCTCGCTCTAACGTGCAGGACGCTAGGCTGTGAGGTCAATTGCCAAATCCAGTATGGAGGATGAATAGAGTCCGTGTGATATTTCGGCGATTAACCTTGAATACCCCAGTTTACTATCTGGGTTAACACTAAATCTGTGTTATTTAGGGGCGGCTGGGTAGCCTAATGGTCAAAGCGTTCGCTTTTCACGCCGACGACCCGGGCTCGATTCCCAAAACCAGTACAATGTATGAAGCCCATTTCTGGTGTCCTCCGTCGTGATATTGCTGGAACATTGCTAAAAGCGGCGTAAAACAATACTCACTCACTCACTTTGTATGATTTGTGTTAAATCAGCATGAATGACTCTGTATAGTCGTCGTGTGATTCATGTGTGCCCTGTTTGATTTCTCCAGAACGAGGCTCATTTCGACTGTGCCATCACACTGTCAATGCTTTTCGGAGGGTGGACAAATCAGTTAACAAGAGACTATTTGTGGAGTGGTTACAAGATCATGTGCCCGGATTTTATTCCGTACACGAGCCCTATCCTGGTGACTCTTCGAAGAGGTTATTGCCAAATGATATTAACACGTATTTAACCATTGCACATGTGAATTCCTGTTTTCTGAAAACAGGTCGATTTGGTTGACAATAACGTTCAGACATGTCAATATAAATTGTATATGTGCAATACGCGAGTGTCACTGCTTGCATGGTCATAATGTTCTATGATGTTTTTTTTTTGTTTTTTTTTAAATGTTGAAATTTCAGTCAGTTGACGGAAAACACCAACAACACACCGTACCTCGAACACGCAGTAACACCTATACCACGTAAAATGGAATCCCATTAACTCGATATGTCGTTTAGACGATGTGTGATCTCATTAAAATCAAATCTTAGTTCTCGCTGTCGCTAAACAAAGATCTGAGGACATCCCATTACGGGTCACGTCAGAACGACCTTTTATCCGACCAATCAGAGCGTCGCTTACCAGATCGTGAAAGTGACAGTCGCAATGTGTTTTCTGATCATGCAACATCGAAAACATTAACAAGGGGTATTACCAACGACAGTTACGGCCCGTACGACTGATTCCGTCAAAATTATCGTCTATCTCTCGCTTGCGTGGGATAAACATTTGAATGGAGGAGGCGTTGCACAGTACGTGGAAAGCACTGCCATACAATCTCAACCATATATAAGACATTCCGGAATGTTCGTTTGTTCAGTGAACATATTGTTCAAGCGTAGTCTGAAATGGAAGTCGCCAGGTTGAAACGAGTGCCGTAAAGCTCGAGAAAGGTGCTTTCATATTGGCTGATGTCGACTTCTTGTTAGTCATTTCAGCGGTCGTTCTGACGTGCCCCGTAATGGGATGTCATCAGATCTTTGTTTAGCGACAGCGAGAACTTAGATCTGATGTTAATGAGATTGGATGATGTGACGTATCATTATTATAGGTTCCCAATATCGACATTCAGCTTATCTGGAAATATGGATAGCTTAACGCAGTTGGTTAATGGTGTTTCACTGTAAGTATGATGTCGACAGCTTGGTCGTGTGTCATATAATACAGGCACGAATTCAGTCAATAAAAACACTTGGACTTAAAACTTGTTAAAGTATTATATATACAATGACACTGGTGTGAGGATGACGGTGTCGGGGTGTCTGTTGTGAGTCTGTCTACTAGACTGGGAAGGTGGTCAGTGATGTGAGGATGACGGTGTCGGGGTGTCTGTTGTGTGTCGGAGTGTCTGTTGTGAGTCTGTCTACTAGACTGGGAAGGTGGTCAGTGATGTGAGGATGATGGTGTCGGGGTGTCTGTTGTGAGTCTGTCTACTAGACTGGGGAGGTGGTCAGTGATGTGCGGATAACGGTGTCGGGGTGTCTGTTGTGTGTCGGAGTGTCTGTTGTATGTCGGAGTGTCTGTTGTGAGTCTGTCTACTAGACTGGGAAGATGGTCAGTGATGTGAGGATGACGGTGTCGGGGTGTCTGTTGTGTGTCGGGGTGTCTGTTGTGTGTCTGTCTACTAGACTGAGAAGGTGGTCAGTGATGTGAGGATGACGGTGTCGGGGTGTCTGTTGTGTGTCGGAGTGTTTGTTGTGAGTCTGTCTACTAGACTGGGAAGGTGGTCAGTGATGTGAGGATGACGGTGTCGGGGTGTTTGTTGTGTGTCTGTTGTGAGTCTGTCTACTAGACTGGGAAGGTGGTCAGTGATGTGAGGATGACGGTGTCGGGGTGTCTGTTGTGTGTCGGAGTGTTTGTTGTGAGTCTGTCTACTAGACTGGGAATATGGTCAGTGATGTGATGATGACGGTGTCGGGGTGTTTGTTGTGTGTCGGGGTGTCTGTTGTGTGTCTGTCTACTAGACTGGGAAGGTGGTCAGTGATGTGAGGATGACGGTGTCGGGGTGTCTGTTGTGTGTCTGTCTACTAGACTGGGAAGGTGGTCAGTGATGTGAGGATGACGGTGTCGGGGTGTCTGTTGTGAGTCTGTTGTGTGTCTGTTGTGAGTCTGTCTGCTAGACTGGGAAGGTGGTCAGTGATTTGAGGATGACGATTGTACACGTGCTCCGGAACAGTGTGTATCGATTACCGATCAGATTGAGGACTTTTGAGTGAAACATACACGATGTTTACGGATAATGAATACTTGATCATTTCACACAACCCGACATCAATTTACTGTTAATTGGGTGCGAGAGAGTGCTGCCTGGCAGTGACAGTGTCACAAGTTGAACTTCCGTAAAGCTGTTTTCAAATTAGAAGAATACAATAGTCAAATATTGATATAGTTGCCAGGCTGACGGTATTGACAACACTGCACTCCCTTTAATTGTTGCACAGTCATCGGTGTAGTGTGCAGCTGAAGGGCTTTGATGTGTTGCACAAAATTTAAAAAATATTCGCGAATTCGATCGCTGCTTTAAAAGCAAAACGAGCCATAGACAGTAAACATGATATAGAGGAGGTTTTAAATATCACGATGGGCAATGCAACGTATTTACCAGCTGCGGTCTGTAGTGTGAGGTCGAGTGAGTGGTAATGCACTATAGCTTGAGGATGATCTGTGAATGTTGTGTGAGGTTATTGAGTGAGTGAATGTTGCTCTACGCCGCAGTGATAACACGTCCAACTACGGGCGACCTGTGATGATCCAGGTTAAGGACCACGGCATCGGGTCACGATGACACAGGACCAGGTCAAACATTGTCACCATCAGAACTTCCATATTGTGTCTGTTGTCTGTTTACTAAACTGGGAAGATGGTCAACACGGGCGGCTCACACGTGTGTGTGTGTGTGTGTGTGTGTGTGGTGTGGTGTGGTGTGGTGTGTGTGTGTGGGGGGGGGGGGGGGGGGGGGGGGGGGCATGACTGTGAAGACAGAGCCAGGTCACACATTGTATTTATCATATCTTTAATAATGGGCGGCTCTCAGGCAGCCTTAACATAGTTATGGCCTACTCCGGTATCCCTTTAGTGTGGGGGATGTGTGTTTTGCTGGGATAATGTATCGAGATTAGATACTTTTTCAGCTACAGCTACAAAACCAGACATTTCTTCATTTAAAACAATGAGCCTGATTTAAAAAAGAAAGAAAAGGAAAGCACCTTGAAACACTGTCATTTTGTGGCAATATTATTTTTTTTCAACAGTCTGAAGCAAAATTATATTATTCAAGGATTTTCGGGGACAGTTCCCCCAGAAACAAGCTTCGTGCTCTGCTAAACACTGACACTCCGTCGGGATACTTCGGAAGAACAGGACCCCAGTGCATGGTGCTTTTCAACTAATAAAGGATCGGCTTATTAGGATGTGGGAGCTCGCTGATTGTGTGTCATGGTGCCCTTGGCGTGGATCGTTGGGCAGGCCTGGACCAGATTCGATTACCTACCTGCCGCCGCTCAGTTGGACTATTGACTACTGTAAATAAAACCAGAGCTGCCGCGAGTCCAATACTTACAGCCGTCGTGGTATACCTGCAATAGTTCTGGCTGCGTAAAACAACATTCACTCACCCTCCGTTATACAGGATCCGGATAGTCCTCGGTGTAATATCATGTCACGCTTTACCGCGTTGGGTACATGATACGTTGATCACTCGTTCAGTAATAGTTATACAAGGCGTAGCACATGGAGACCGCACACATGGCTGTAAGGTCACGCTTATTTAAAGATAACGGTGCCTACACACGGCGCTGTAAATATTTGAAATATGAATTGTAAGGAATAAATAATTGTAATTAAGTAAGTATAAACGGGTGCTCACCTTTGCAGCTTATACATACAGCTTTTACAGTGTGGATTTAATACTGGGTACTGACACGAGGTTGATCATTCTGAATCGATACAAATGCTCGTTCAAAGATGTCTGTATACTCGATACGTCATTTAGACGAGGCAGCTTGGTCCCGGTAGAAATACACTTTATTCGTCACTATAAGTAATTTCATTTTTTAGATAATTACATCATCTGTCAAGATTGAGTGTGAGTTTTGTTTAACGCCGCTTTGAACAGTATTGCAGTTATTTCACGGCGTGTGAGCTTCATGTAGGAGGACAGGCCGAAGTGAAGCAGGTCTCAGGCAAAACCAGAAAAATAATCGGGTCGAACCGGGATTCGACGCCACAGTCATAGGTTTCTGGCGTGCCCAAGGGACGTAACTCTGCACAGCGAATTGCGGCGCCTAAGACAATTGTGCCACCCGTGCCCCCGGTTCGATTGAACAAATCGAAATATATACAGCTTTTTCAGAATAACTAAAAACTCAAAGTTTGGACATAATTATGGCCCTGTCACACTACAATCATAGTAGTAACGTAAGGCAACATATAAAAAAAATTCCAAAACGCCGGCAACGCTGAAACACGCTATGGATAAGTTAGGTGTAAGCTGTATACGTTAAAAGCACGCTGGTATACGCCGTTGCTTAAAAAACATGTATGCATGCACAAAATTGTCGGCGTATGGGAACGTATGAAGGTATGAATTATACGTTAGGCATACGTTAGAGGTACGTTCTACCTACGTTTACATAAGCCAGATATACGTTACCCATACGGCCCGTTTTAGGCACCTTTCCCCTACGCCTACTACACTAAAACACTGACATATCATAAATATATAATTATTTTGATTCCGCACGTTGCACAACATCTACCCTGTTGATATGACAGTCAATCTCAATGACTCCTCTACATGTGTAAGGAGGGGCGGTCGGGTAGCCTAGTGAAAGCGTTCGCTCGTCACGCCGAAAACCCGGGTTCGATTCCCGACATGGGTACAATGTGTTAAGCTCATTTCTGGTGTCCCCCGCCGTGATATTGCTGGAACATTGCTAAAAGCGGCGTAAAACCATACTCACTCACTCACATGTGTAAGGTAGCGAGAACTCACCCCTAAAGGAACACGGCACATGTTTTGTTTGTTGTTTAACGTCGCAATGAGCAATTTACCAGCCATATTACGGCGGCCTGGAAATGACAGTGTCTGGACCACACAATCCAATGACTGATATTGTGAACAGCGTTATCCCCGCCATCGGGGTACAATGAAAAGCAAGTCACTGAACATGACCGTCCGACCCTATTGGAGCACCGGTTGCAAGGGACCTATTCTAATCCCGAATCCCTGAATATGAATATATATCATCTATGCATATTGCACCTGCTAGTACCAACAAGCCGGTTGCCAGGCTGCACAGGACGCCAGATGGTAGACGACAAACATCACAAATCTCACAATAAGAACTTTGAAGTCTAAACGTGTATTTTGGCGCCCATGGAAATAAAGAATCACAGGGCAATTATTATTGATGCACCACGTTAACAAACCTGTATGGCGACGGAGTGTATTGACTGTAGGAGGCATATACACACAGGCAAGGATGTCGGTGTCATTGTAACCATTGATCCCAGTATTGACTGAAGCCTTGAATAAAAGTGCAGTTCTTGCAATAGAAAAACTGTTATTACAATTTGTTTGTTAATATAGCCCTAAAAGTCAGACCTAGGACCAGTTAGAAGATTTTAACAGTGGAATCAGGTTCCGAACACTAGCCTGGTGGGACTTGAGGGTGGGAACAGGTCCCGAATACTCCAGGACTGTCCTAAAACAAACTGAAATGAGGATCGGTTGGATATATTGTGTGGCAAATCTGAGCTACGAAGATCCTCGCTCATGCTATCAATGGGTGAGTGAGTTGGGTTTAACGTCGCTTTTAACATTATTGCAGTTATATCACGGCGTGTCAGTTTAATGTGGAAGGAACGCCCGATGTAATTGATGTCTCAGACGTTTACCACTTCGGTGAAAACCCACGAGCACGGGTTTGGTGCTGACAAACCTAGAAACATAAACTTGACGAACCGGGATTCGAACCTACAATCATAGCTTTCTGGCGTGCCCAAGAGACGCAACTCTGCACAGCAAATCGCGGCGCTTTAGACGACTGGGCCACCCGTGCCCCCTCATGTTACCAACCATGCATGTTTTGTTTGTTTGTTTGTTGTTTACGCCGCATTCAGCAATATTCCAGTTATATGACGGCGGTTTGTAAATAATCGAGTCTGGACCAGACAATTCAGTGATTGACATCATGAGCATCGATCCAAGCAATTGGGATCGATGACATGTATCAACCAAGTCAGCGAGCCTGACCACCCGATCCCGTTAGTCGCCTTTTACGACAAGCTTGTCGCCTTTTACGGCAAGTATGGGTTGCTGAAGATCTATTCTACCCCGGAATCTGCACGGATCCAACCATGCATGTACTGGTTGGCCTCGACAACACCTGGATTATTTACAGGTCGCTGTTGTACCTTGCACATACCTGAGTGGCTGTGAAAGCCCCTCATTCACTTCACGGGGCGGTGAGGTAGCCCAGTGGTTAAAGTGTTTGCTCGTCACGCCGAAGGTTCGGGTTCGTTCCCCACATGTGTTCAGTGGGTGGAGCTCATTTATGGTGTCCCCCGCCGTGATGTTGCTGGAATATTGCTAAACCATACCCCCTCACTCCTCACTTCTCACAGCCACACGACGCTGTTCACCTGTTGTTTTGTTGGTTATTGTTCACGTTGGATAAATCACAGACGTGTCAGAGCAGAAGAAAATCCAGCCGATGTCACAGAAGAAAGCCCATTGGCAATACTGAATAAATTTCAAAAGAAGGCTGTTTCAAACTCATTTGAACTATTTACTATTTATTCACCTTACCGGTTTAGTTCGATTAAGCATATGCATGTACTTAAGAAAGCCTCGTGTAAAGTTTTTACCTGTGCAAATGAAATTAAGGATAGATATTTGATTACAATAGACCTGCTGACTCTTTTTGAGTGAGTGAGTGAGTTTGGTTTTACACCGCTTTTAGCAATATTCCAGCAATATCACGGCGGGGGACACCAGAAATGGGCTTCACACATTGTACCCATGTCGGGATTCGAAAACGGGTCTTCGGCGTGACGAGCGAACGCTTTAACCACTAGGCTACCCGACCGCCCCGACTCTTTATGACAGACATAGGTGATGCATTTTATAGGGCTGCATTACATCTCTCGGTCTTCGTGTCGTTTACAACTGTAACATACCTAGAAGGGATGGTGGCACCTGAACAATGGGTCATTTTCTATTGTTTAGAATACCAAAGTATCATTTGTATGTTTTGTCTTTTATTTCCACTTTAGGCTTTGCAATGGCCAATCCTGTTTGCCTCATATTCGAATGGATAGCAAGCGCACACACATTGACAGGTTTATCATTTACCGAGACAAAGAAAGCATATACGTTAACCGACCTACCTAGATGGTGTTTACTGCTTTAGTTCAGTCATACTGAGACCTTAGGCCTTCGCGTCACGTAAAACTGTAACATGCCTAGGATGGATGACGGCACCAGAAGATTTGATAGTTTTCTTTTGTGACCAATAACGAAGTATTTTTTGTCAATTATTTGTGTTTAGGGGCTTTCAATTCTCATTCCAGATTTCCTCAAACATTTCGTTGTTTTGCAAAAATATTTTTCTTTCCCTGGACGAGAAGCTTTGATCAAATCAAATCGTCAGGTCAACGACGAGTCAAGTTTGTTATAGAAAATAACAATACCATGGAGATGTGTAAACTTTGAAGTAAACTTGTCAACTCACGTTCGTTAAAGCGTGGTACAATTTGGTCTTCAAGATGTTTCATCAAAGGGATACTGAAGGTAATAGATTATTGGCAATTTCCTAAATGTATTGTAAATAACGCCCCGAGGACTGCACTTCTGGAAAAGTATAAAATAATATGTCTTGAAATAAAAGACAACTGGAACTTTCATCACAATCATTGAAGCGGAACCGACTATAGCGATATAATGAAACAGATCGATTGTCATCACTTCCACAAGACATAACTTACAACTTGGTAACTGACAATATTTAAATAGATCCAACTTTAATAGAACGCTGGTACTGCTCTTTACAAAGCTCTAGTTTATTTGCAAAAGGGAATATTGACTGGTTGTTGGTAGCAACGTAACGTCGAAAGCGTGTGATTGAAACCATGTACACGACAAGTTTAGATGTCCGGGGAACATGCGTATATAACTGCATCGATATTCCACAGACAGTGATCAACAAATATACATGTTCCACTTGCATCGCGGGGATGACGAGCCCTCACCGTGGAGGGTTATTGTGTATCCCATCTGTTGCCGGGATGCACAGCTTGTCAACATGACGACAAGTTTATAAGTATCGGAGACAGGCAGACCCAGCCACTGTGGCTCACGTTCAGACAACTTTAAGGTTCGAGTGAGACGCTGGTTCTGTTGTATTCCGATCACCCTTGGTATCAGCTATGGTGAGTAAACCTGTATGATGATCGAACTCGGAACAAGTCAGTAAATATACATGTATACACAATCATGCTCACCTTTTTAATTGTACTTTAACAAATGATGTGTACAATCAGGGATACTATAGTTGCATTATCTTCGCGTGGTCACTCTGGTATAATCAATCAAATGTTTAACTGAAATTCGTTACTTGTCAGCATCAGTAGTGTCTATTAAGTTTCATTGTGTGCGTCCCAAGGCCAGATGGGTCACATCAAGTAAAATGACGGAGGCTGGACATTTTCAAATATCATCATCAGCTGATTTAATATGTAAATTTGTTTATGAGAATGTTTGCACGTTATTTCCCTCTAAAGGGATTTTCCGAAAACCACTTTAACCTTTCCTGCTGGCGTAATTACTGTGCTAGTTTCCGAATATCAGTCTCGCTTTTTTTTGGAGTGAAGGTATATGTAATTTAAAAATGTTTTTGGACAATGTTTAACTCATATTGTTTAATAAATTTACTCCTGTTGAGTTAAGATTGTTATTAGATTCATCTTCAAGCCGATAATTATACTGTGCGTATTCGGTGTGGTCATTAAGAAGTGTATTCGGTGTGGATATTAAGAAGCGTATTCGGTGTGGTCATTTAGAAGCGTATTCGGTGTGGTAATTAAGAAGCGTATTCGGTGTGGTCAATTAGAGGCGTATTCGTTGTGGTCATTAAGAAGCGTATTCTGTGTGGTCATTAAGAAGCGTATTTAGTGCGGTCATTAAGAAACGTTTTCAGTGTGGTCTTTAAGACGCGTTTTCAGAGTGGTCATTAAGAAGTGTATTTGGTGCGGTCATTTAGAAGCGTATTTGGTGTGGTCATTAAGAAGTGTATTTGGTGCGGTCATTAAGACATGTTTTCAGTGTGGTCATTAAGAAGCGTATTCGGTGTGGTCATTAAGAAGCGTATTCGGTGTGGTCATTAAGAAGCGTATTCGGTGTTGTTATTAAGAAGCGTATTCGGTGTGGTCATTAAGAAGCGTATTCGGTGTGATCATTAAGAAGCGTATTCGGTGTGGTCATTAAGAAGCGTATTTGGTGTGGTCATTAAGAACGACAATGAAAACACTTGTTGCGCATGACCGACGAGACACGTCACCTGTGTACGGCCCAAGTTCCTGGTAATTCTCTGACTGCCACATCTGTGAGAACATTGATTTACAAAATGACTCATGTTTGGGATATCACATACGCCTGTCAGCAATAGCCATAATATTTGATACGAAATTGTAGTTTGAAAGAAGAGATACATTATGTACCGACTGACCGAATTGTATGACTGATCCAATACAATGGGATGTTTGATCTCAAACCGAGACAATCGGTGTGTATGTTTATTTGATGTTTAAAGCCTCACTCAGCAATATTCCAGCTATATGACGACGGCCTGTAAATAATCCAGTGATCGACACCATGAGCATAAATCAACGAAATTGGGATACGATGACCTGCATCAACCAAGTCAGCGAGCCTGACCACCCGATCCCGTTAGTAGCCTCTTACGACGAGCATAATCGCCTTTTATGAGTACGAAGATAAATTCAGGATGTATCTGGTATTCTAACCAACGACAATGCGAATGTCCAGGTATTGGTATTGTGTGTATTGTTGAATGGTGTTGTTCTCCGTCAGAGGGAAGTCCTATCAGTCCACGTGGGACAAGCCGGATGCCAGATGGGCAATGCATGCTGGGAGCTGTACTGTTTGGAGCACGGCATCCAGCCCGACGGTCAGATGCCTTCTGACAAGACTCTCGGGCACGGGGACGACTCCTTCAACACCTTCTTCAGCGAGACCGGCGCTGGGAAGCATGTTCCGAGGGCCGTGTTCGTGGACCTTGAGCCAACTGTTGTAGGTTAGTCATTCTCGTAAAAAATATCAGTGACAGAATTATGCCATGAACAAGTGTCGTTATTTACCTTTACATTGCGCAGGTGGTTTATTGATGTCTTGTAATTTCAGACGAGATCCGTACTGGCACCTACCGACAGCTGTTCCATCCCCAGCAGCTGATCACCGGCAAGGAGGACGCCGCCAACAACTACGCCCGTGGCCACTACACCATCGGAAAAGAAATGATTGACCTGACCATCGACCGGATCCGGAAGCTGGCAGATCAGTGTTCCGGTCTCCAGGGGTTCCTTGTGTTCCACAGCTTTGGGGGTGGCACCGGGTCTGGATTCACCTCCCTGCTCTTCGAGCGGCTTAGTATAGAGTATGGGAAAAAGTCCAAGCTTGGGTTCTGTATATACCCAGCCCCACAGATATCAACAGCTGTGGTCGAGCCCTATAACTCTATCTTGACCACTCATACGAGTCTAGAACACACAGACGTGTCTTTCATGGTCGACAACGAAGCCATCTATGACATCTGTCGCCGTAACCTTGACATTGGAAGGCCAACCTACACCAACCTGAACCGTCTGATTGGTCAGATTGTCAGCTCCATCACCGCCTCGCTCCGGTTCGATGGCGCCCTGAACGTGGATCTGACGGAGTTCCAAACCAACCTGGTGCCTTACCCAAGAGTGCATTTCCCTCTGGCGAACCTTGCCCCCGTTATCTCCGCTGAGAAGGCCTACCATGAGCAACTCACCGTGGCTGAAATCACCAATGCTTGTTTCGAGCCCGCTAACCAGATGGTCAAGTGTGACCCCCGTCACGGCAAGTACATGGCTTGCTGTCTCCTATACCGAGGTGATGTTGTCCCTAAAGACATCAACGCCGCTATCGCTGCCATCAAGACCAAGAGAACCATCATGTTCGTCGACTGGTGCCCGACTGGGTTCAAGGTCGGCATCAACTACCAACCACCCACTGTTGTCCCCGGCGGTGACCTGGCGAAGGTCCAGAGAGCTGTCTGCATGTTGGCAAACACCACGGCCATCGCTGAGGCCTGGGCTCGTCTTGACCACAAGTTCGACCTGATGTACGCCAAGCGTGCCTTCGTCCACTGGTACGTGGGTGAGGGTATGGAGGAGGGAGAGTTCTCCGAGGCCCGTGAGGACTTGGCTGCCCTGGAGAAGGACTACGAGGAGGTTGGGACCAGCACCACGGACGATGATCTGGAGGAAGGAGAAGAGTACTAACGCCAGATTGCCCAGCCCCGCGCTTTTGCATTGCTTGTTACCATGGTTACTAACTACGTCACTTTGAGCTTTATCGAAACCTTATCACGGTGATATTGTGATTGCGAGAAGATGTTAATAAACTCACAGGAGAGTTTTTGAAAATAGAAAATTCATCATAACGAAAAGTAGTGTTCATGGTGCGTTCTGAAAGACCGTGATCCCTTGAAATTTTCAAAATATCATTCTTTAAGAATAAGAGGTAAGGACCAAATCACATATTCGTTGTAATTTGTGAGTCACATAATCGTTATAGTTTGTAAGTCACATATACGTTGTAGTTTGTGGCAGTATAGTTCTTCAAGTGCGGTGGTAGAGGTAGCCTGTGCGGGAGTATGGGTGGTCTGTGCGGGGGTAGGGGTGGTCTGTGCGGGGGTAGGGGTGGTCTGTGCGGGGGTAGGGGTGGTCTGTGCAGAGTGTCAGAATCTGATGGTCATGAATTCGAATTCAGGATTCACCCTGACCATTATCCTTGGTTTGTATGCACCAAAGTGTTTAAGGCGGTGTTAAACCCAACTTACTCCCATATTGAGACAATCACAGGCACAGCCAAACAAATGTTGTTGATAACTTGGCAGGGTCTGGTCAGGTATCTCCTCCCCAAGTAGAAAATCGGAACCCATAACGTTATTATATGTAAATGACTAGCTACTTTGAAACAGGTCTTAACACAATCTGACAGGATTGAGTGGCAACTAGGCCTACCGGTGCTGTATCGTCAGTAAATGACGTAGAACAACGAAAGGGACCCTTTTATAACAACGAAGGGTATCACGAATGAAACAATAAAAAGAACTCTCTTAAAGCTCGAGAAATAATCCAATCTAAATAAAAAAACAGATCTTAGCTACCGCTCGTTTGTTAAGTTTTCACATTTTTAATCGAGAATTTGTCAAACTAAATGTTTTGAAGCGTAGTCGCCAGTTTGAAACTAGTGCCGTAAAGCACGAGAAAGCTGCCTTCTGATTGGCTAATGTCGACTTCTTGTCAGTCATTCCATTGGTCGGTCAAACTTTGCGAAAGGTCGTTCTGACGTGACCAGTAATGGGATGTCCTCATATCTTTGTTCAGCGGCAGCGAGAACTAAGATCTGATTATAATGAGATTGGAAAATATCAAGAGGTCGCGGTTGCGAAAACGTGATACAGCACATAAACTACACATCCTTACTGTATATTCAGGATGAGTTTTATTTGGCGAAATGTAAAATATCTAAACCACACCAGGATATATAAAGAAAAAGCACATTCGGATGTTTCCCCAAGCCCTTTTTCCAAGAAGAAAGAAAAGAATCATTCAGGGGTATATCCGTGATATGTTGTTGTTCTCGGAGAGGCAAGTCACGTGATGTGATTAGCCTCGTTTTCGAACAGGTCTGCCATGTCTGCTGTTTTCCCCTACGTGACGACCGCCCTGCTGTGTTTATGTATGGTGTACTGTATACAAAATTGATGTCAACTTTCAAAAATTAATAATAATATTAAGCTGATAATAAAGTGATCGTTTATTAAGATGGAGATCAGGGGTCATACACGGGAGTGAAGGGCGGAAGTTTTGATGAGGAAACAAAGGACGGTGTACGGCAAGAACACAGGAACTCGTTATTGGTCAGTAAATAAAAATATAACCCCCTATACGCTCTCTACTTACATATAGGGGGTATATATTTTTATTTACTGACCAATAACGAGTTCTTGTGGACAAGGTCCTGTCTAGATCTGTGAAAATTCAAGAAATCGGGTACACTTTTAGGAATCATTACGAAGGTATGGAGAATTGAATTTAACACTTGCACCTTTCGGACTTATGACCACACAAAGATTTACGCTCATGTGTCATACAGTCTGACTTCAGAGATTCCCAGCAATACGTATTTCTAATATTTGAGTATGATCAAGTCTTTGTAACCTACGCTGATTTACATCGATGCTAGCAAATTGTGAAAAATATTTGGCCATGGACTTACTTCGTAGATTTCTCTTGAAGTTCGGAAACAATGCCTTATTTCATTTATGCCCTACATCAGTACTTGTCCATGTCATAAGTCTATAGCAAAAGGCTACTTGTTATCATTAACATGGTCAATGAATTTCCGATCAATATTAAGCTGTCCGCAACTTTATAAGTTGTGTTTTTGTTGTTATGTGGGCCAAGGCGTATATAGGTTACACTCATTGTTTCCTGTCACTTGTATACCGGCTTATATTCTCAACCATCACACCCATGTAGTTAATTAACTCAGATGTCAGTACAGATTGGCTGAGAGCCTGTGGGACTGACTGAATGAGCAATATAACAAGGTATTGGTGAACCCTTTTGCCTTGTACCCGCTTAAAGGGGCCCTATAACTCCCCGACCACTTTGAGGGTCTTCTTGCAAGTTCAAATATGACTGTCGAATAGGGGACAAAACCTTGGTCCAACCTGGGCAATGATTCGTGCTCAGATCGGTCCAGTATAAGACAGCAGGTGCTATCAGTACCTAGGCCAGGAGGCACTCGACCATGGTGTTTGTGAAGGTCTACTCTAAGCAATGGTACCGTGCAAGGAACTGTTAGCTCTAAACATGAGACACCCGGCGGCCTCAATCTCTAGTTCAGGGGCACTTGACCTGGTGTTTCTGGTACTCAACCTGGTGTTCTGAGACACTCGACCTGGTGTTCTGAGATACTCGACCTGGTGTTCTGAGATACTCAACCTGGTGTTCTGAGATACTCGACCTGGTGTTCTGAGATACTCAACCTGGTGTTCTGAGATACTCAACCTGGTGTTCTGAGATACTCGACCTGGTGTTCTGAGACACTCGACCAAGTGTTCTGAGATTCTACCTGGTTTTCTGAGACACTCGACCTGGTGTTCTGAGATACTCGACCTGGTGTTCTGAGATACTCGACCTGGTGTTCTGAGATACTCGACCTGGTGTTCTGAGACACTCGACCAAGTGTTGTGAGATTCTACCTGGTTTTCTGAGACACTCGACCAGGTGTTCTGAGATTCTACCTGCACGTTGAAGGTGATGGTGGACAAGATCTAGCTTAGATCCGGCACCAGTT
This sequence comes from Haliotis cracherodii, assembly GCF_022045235.1. Lineage (NCBI taxonomy): Eukaryota > Metazoa > Mollusca > Gastropoda > Lepetellida > Haliotidae > Haliotis > Haliotis cracherodii. The sequence goes on from NW_027266264.1 coordinate 69,787,724, forward strand.
GTAGGAGAAACTAGTCCTTAAACGTTGTTGAGAAATAATAAAGAAGTTCGCCTCCGTGCACTAGCCTTTACATCTGTACGTGTACATCACGCTAACAGCTGCAAGTGGAAAGATGAAGGCCTGGGTCTCTTTCCGCAGGGCGTTACAAGCAATACGGCTCACGCCTATATAGCGTTAGGTCCGACACTCGAGATCAAAGATAACTTTATCAACTGGCTTCTGGATTTCTCTTACCAGGTGTACTCAATACTGCTCTGATGTTCAAACGCGACTAAGCGCCTTTGAAATAAATATTTCACACAAACATTTTGTTGGAAGTGTTATTTATGTCACAAGTAGCTGGGACAATGGGATACTGTATTGCCGAACCTCCTTACGGATTCAATTCTCAACATGGGGACAAAATGTTTTCTCAGAAAACACTCCTTATTCGTGACTAATGGTGGGCGTATAAACAGTGAACGATGTTGGCATGCATGGATGCCTCTACATTGCTGGTAAAATACATAAAACCCTGTGGCGTTGTGGTAAACAGTATGGGATATAGCAGATAAATGACAGTCAATGTAGGTTTTCTTTTTGAAAAACATACCATTCTACCAAATATACCTCCAACTTCTCTCTCCAACTCTCCTGTGTGTGTGTGTGTGTGTGTGTGTGTGTGTGTGCGCGCGCGCGCGCGTGTGTTTGTGACAACAAGTTGCATCTTTCTTTTAACATGTTTTGGTATGATGCGGATCGGGATCAACCCAGCACCCTTCGACTCCCAAGGCAGATGCTCTATCCACTGGACCACCACACGCACGCACGCGCGCACGCGCGCACGAGTGCAAACACGTGATTTCATAAAAAAACCACAAAAATGCCAAAATATCAATTTAAAAATCAATAGCGTGTGTGTCCACCTCTGGTTGCGATGAAAGCAACACATCTTCATCTCATGAAATGGACCAGGCGTCGCACAAAGTCCTGTGGGATATCTGTCCATATCTGCTGGAGCATGTTTCGAAGTTCCTGGAGTGTCTGTGGAACACGTGGTTGACGTCGAAGGCGCCGATCCATCTCATCCCACATGTGCTCGATTGGTGAGAGATCAGGGGAGCGAGCCGGCCAGTGGGGTGACATTCACGTTGTTTTGTTGAAGAGAATCCTGAACAAGTCGAGCAATATGAGGCCGGGCGTTGTCATGTTGAAAGGTAATGCCTGGGCCATGACGACGCAAAACGGTAGAACAACAGGGTCGATGATCTCGTCGCGGTAGCGCTGTCCATTGAAATTTCACTCTACCACTATCAAACTATCCTCTGTCTTGCTGTAATCCCACCCCATACCATAACGCTGCCGCCACCGAACCGATCTTCTTCCATGACACAATGATTAACGTAACGTTCACCTCGACGTCGGTACACTTGAATCCGTCCATCGCTGTGGCTGAGGTGAAAACGAGACTCGTCAGTGAATAGAACTTGTCCCCACTGCATGGCCAGCCAGCGTGGACGCTGTCTGCACCACTGTAGACGTGCTTGACGGTGGTTTCCTGTCAAAATGGGACGCCTGGCGGGTCTTCTGGCGACAATCCCTGCACATCTGAGGCGAAGACGTACGGTTTGTGGAGATATTCGTCGAAGGCCAGGGATGCTTCTTGCAGTCACTGTTGTTGGCTGGAATCGATTTCGTAGGTGTGTTGTTCGAATCCAGTTGTCTTGTGGATTATTGGTTACGCGTGGCCTGCCACTCCGAGGATGGCCTCTGACTGCATTCGTCTGTTGCCAACATTGTACTGTGGACGTTAAATTGTCTGGTAACATCGCGTTGACTCGATCCTGCTTCAAGCATACCAATGGCTCACAGACGCTCATTTTCAGACTGGTGTGGCACTTCGTAAAGTTGAATAATTGCGTAATTTTGTTGTTTTTCTGAGTGGTTGTTGTCAGCACGATGCTAAACCATGCATATGGAATCCCGTTAACGCACTTTTTTATACCCATTCTTGGGTAGTGAAATGCATGGGGCTTGCATAAAAGTAAACTTTTGTATGAAATGCATGCTTTTCTGTAGCAGTTGCGTTTTTGTGACTTCATTCCATACATGTACCACAATATTGAAAACCAAACTTTCCTTGTTTGAAAAATACACTGAAATATTGGTGTCACAGGAACTTTTGTTGTTGAGTATAGATAGAGTATTGATGACAATATGCAATCATTCACTACTGATCAAACATGACACTCCTCCACCCTTGGTAGAAAAGTACCATTGTGGTCAGTAGTCCTTTCAACATATAGGAAGTTGAGTAAGCCAATCCACCAATCTTGGTTAATAAAAGATAATGTGCAGCGACCTGTTCACCATCTTCCCAAGGCAAGTCTTGTTTCCACCCTTGCCGAACTAGGCTGGGGTTTCTGGGCTTAGTAGGGCCACCAGTGGCTGATACAAGTTACGTCCTTCCTACTGACCAATCAGATTCCACCTCTCATATCACTTGCATTTACGAACAAAATGGCGGTGCACATTGCAAAAATGAAGATCCCTGTTATAAAACGGGTCTTGCTTTGCGAAGTGCATCAATTCCCGTTAGCACCTTGATTAAAAACATGAAAAGATTTGGAATAAATATATGTTCACGCTAAATTGACAGCACACGTTTGGCAAATCCTGCAAATCTGCAAAGTAGTTTATTAACCGGATGTCGATTGTAACGCAGTTTTGATTGGACTATATAACTCCAAAATTCCAGCCGAGTTCGGCAAGGGTGGAAACTGGACTTTTATAGTCAGTTAACTCCCTTGCCTTGGGAAGATGCCTGTTCACTGAAGTTATGCACCTGTGGAGACCCAGGTTAAAGTTGCTCCTCAGTAACCTGTTATTGTCTAAAGAGGTGAACCAATGGAGCCTGATTTCCAGATTACAGGAGAGTCAGTCACTCCGGCATGTTACCCTATCAGGCATTGAGACCATCAGATAGTGGGGACTTATCTAACTCCAAGGCACAAAGTTTAAGATATGTAGAGCATCAGAACATCAGGGAAAAATAAACTGAACAAATTGTTGGAAGTACGTCGTCTAAGGAGCAGCTCATTGCCAAAGTGACAAGTATCCAAGACGACAATACAGAAAACAAGACCTCTCACGACACTTCCCATCCAGACCCGTGAAGATCTGGGGTAGAGTCTTCAACAACCCATGCTTGCCATCAAAGGCGACTAATGGGATCGGCTGGTCAGGCTTGCTGATTTGGTTGATGCATGTCATCGATCCAAATTGTGTAGATCGATGCTCATGATATTAATCACTTGATTGTCTGGTCCAGACTCGATTATTTACAGACAGCCGTCATATAGCTGGAATATTGCTGAGTGCGGCGTTAAACAGCAAACCAACCAACCAACTTCCCATCCACCATCAATTCTTTCCATGTCATACATAAAAATAAATACATGACACAAAATCAACATTTATTGTACATAATTACATTCCCAACCCCTCTACTGTCCATATCACATTAATCAAACTCCATGTCTGCCCGACCAGGGGCGTCCTCTGCATCGCGGCATTTGGAGTGGATTAGTTCGCGGCGTATCTCGCCAGTTAAGGTGGGGTGCGTCTGTACCCGGAGCAGCTCCATCAGAGCTTCTTTCTGTTCCGTGGAGACGTCCTCCTTGTAGCGCTGGATGAAGGTCAGCAGACTCTGGTGCCATAACACGGGCAGCTCTCGCTTGTCTGTCACAAACCTGCACCACAAACAGGGAGATGGGTTAGACACACAGTCGTATGTTGATGATACCTGTATCTGATCACCCTCTGTATCTGATCACCCTCTGTATCTGATCTCCCTCTGTATCTGATCACTCTGTGTATCTGATCAGCCTCTGAATCTGATCAGCCTCTGCTCTGATCCCCCTCTGATCTGATCCCCCTCTGCTCTGATCACTCTCTGTATCTGATCCCCATCTGTATCTGATCACCCTCTGCTCTGATCACTCTGTATATCTGATCAGCCTCTGAATCTGATCACCCACTGCTCTGATCACCCTCTGTATCTGATCACCCTCTGTATCTGATCACCCTCTGCTCTGATCACCCTCTGGCTCTTATCACCCTCTGTTTCTGATCACCCTCTGAATCTGATCACTCTGTATCTGATCAGCCTCTTAATCTGATCAGCCTCTATATCTGATCACTCTCTGTATCTGACCACCCTCTGAATCTGATCACCTTCTGTTTCTGATCACCCTCTGTATCTGATAACCCTCTGTATCTGATCACCCTCTGTATCTGATAACCCTCTGAATCTGATCACCTTCTGTTTCTGATCACCCTCTGTTTCTGATCACCCTCTGTATCTGATCACCCTCTGTATCTGATCACCCTCTGTATGTGATCACCTTCTGTATCTGATCACCCTCTGTATCTGATCACCCTCTGTATCTGATCACCCTCTGTATGTGATCACCCTCTGTATGTGATCACCTTCTGTTTCTGAACACCCTCTGTATCTGATCACCCTCTGTATCTGATCACCCTCTGTATGTGATGACCCTCTATATCTGATCACCCTCTGTTTCTGAACACCCTCTGTATGTGATAACCCTCTGTATCTGATCACCCTCTGTACCTGATAACCCTCTGTATCTGATCACCCTCTGTTTCTGAACACCCTCTGTATGTGATCACCTTCTGTTTCTGAACACCCTCTGTATGTGATCACCCTCTGTATGTGATCACCTTCTGTTTCTGAACACCCTCTGTATGTGATCACCCTCTGTTTCTGAACACCCTCTGTATCTGATCACCTTCTGTTTCTGAACACCCTCTGTATCTGATCACCTTCTGTTTCTGAACACCCTCTGTATCTGATCACCCTCTGTATGTGATCACCTTCTGTTTCTGAACACCCTCTGTATGTGATCACCTTCTGTTTCTGAACACCCTCTGTATGTGATCACCCTCTGCTCTGATCACCCTCTGTATCTGATCACCCTCTGTATGTGATCACCCTCTGCTCTGATCACCCTCTGTATCTGAACACCCTCTGCTCTGATCACCCTCTGCTCTGATCACCCTCTGTATGTGATCACTTTCTGTTTCTGAACACCCTCTGTATGTGATCACCTTCTGTTTCTGAACACCCTCTGTATGTGATCACCCTCTGTTTCTGAACACCCTCTGTATCTGAACACCCTCTGTATGTGATCACCCTCTGTATCTGATCACCCTCTGTATCTGAACACCCTCTGTATCTGAACACCCTCTGTATGTGATCACCCTCTGTATGTTATCACCTTCTGTTTCTGAACACCCTCTGTATCTGATCACCTTCTGTTACTGAACACCCTCTGTATGTGATCACCTTCTGTATCTGATCACCTTCTGTTTCTGAACACCCTCTGTATCTGATCACCCTCTGTTTCTGAACACCCTCTGTATGTGATCACCTTCTGTTTCTGAACACCCTCTGTATCTGATCACCCTCTGTATGTGATCACCCTCTGTATCTGATCACCCTCTGTATCTGATCACCTTCTGTTTCTGAACACCCTCTGTATGTGATCACCTTCTGTATGTGATCACCCTCTGTATCTGATCACCCTCTGTATCTGATGACTCTCTGTATCTGATCACCCTCTGTATCTGAACACCCTCTGTATCTGATCACCTTCTGTATCTGATCACCCTCTGTATCTGAACACCCTCTGTATCTGATCACTCTCTGTATCTGATCACCCTCTGTATCTGATCACCCTCTTTATCTGATCACCTTCTGTTTCTGATCACCCTCTGTATCTGATCACCTTCTGTATCTGATCACCCTCTGTATCTGAACACCCTCTGTATCTGATCACCCTCTGTATCTGATCACCCTCTGTATCTGATCACCCTCTTTATCTGATCACCTTCTGTTTCTGATCACCCTCTGTATCTGATCACCTTCTGTATCTGAACACCCTCTGTATCTGATCACCCTCTGTATCTGATCACCCTCTGTATCTGATCACTCTCTGTATCTGATCAGCTCTCTGGCGTTCATGACCCCCTGTATCTATCATACCTCTGTTCTGCTACTGACCTTGTGAAGTGGTGGACTACGGAATCAATGACTCTGTACGGCAAGGCATACTTCTTGTCAAGGAGGGTCTTCAGGAAGATGCTGTTTGCCCCGTTGTAGTCCAATTCCGCTATTTTCAAAATGGCCGCTGCAGAGTGCAACATGGGTATGGTGTTCTTGGCCAGGATACTGGCAATAATAACAGCCTCTCTCAGGGTGCAGTTGCCGGACTGAACAGAAACCAACAGGAACATTTTATTGATAAACTGGCGTGACTAAATAGAAATTTAGATTATCTACCTGATAACATTAAGCATCTACATAGGTATACAAAACACATCACCAAACGAGAATTAGTTTTTGATAGTTGTATGTTTGCATGTCACTGGTCTTCACACGTCTCAATGTGGAGCTATAGTCTTTGCCAAATGCTATTGTGTCTACTACTCTGAACTTGGCACTTAGCACAATTTTCAGCATTTTTAGTGTTATCACTAGACAAAACAGAATTTTACTAGACTAGGGCTTCGGACTAGTGGCTAAAGTCGCAGAGTAAAGCTATGTATCTCAGTTAATATAAACAGACATGCTCAGCTGACCAGGAACAAAGACCTCCATCATATCCCCATGTCAGAATGATGAGATCTGATGGTCCACGTGATCTTGATAATATACTGTGTAAAACATTTCTCAGTGGGGGAATAAATCTCTTATACCCCACCCCGAGCAATGCAGGCTGCATGTGGATTTCTGAGAGGCAGAATAAATCCCTTATAGCCCGCTTTAATGCAAACAGCTGCACGCTTTTCCCTGAGTCAGTGGAAGTCACGTGACATGGCACAAATTAACCTCGGCTCAATCAAACAGTTACTTTCTATCAATTTTGAATTTGTGTTATATCTTTTACCATGTTTACATGTAACATTAAAACATGTCTGTAAGATAAAGTCACAAGGCCCTGCATTTCTCATACTTTATTAAATAAACATAATAAAATTGACAAACTAAATGAGGGTAACTTTACAACTGACATCCTGTGGCATGTACACTGAATCCTGCTGAATTGCAAATATTAATTAATTTAGAAGGCTGAACTTTCATTTTCAGCATGGCAGCCTCATGAAGGTCAAAGTTCAGGTAAACACAACAATACACAACAAACAGGAGACATGTTTTAGTCAGGGCACCCTCCTGTACTTCCTCTAAAGCAGAAATGGCAGAGTAATTTTTATATTTATTCAAAGATGGTAGCTGTCATTGCCATGATTGGATCAGATGTCTGTGAAGGAGACATTACTTGAATCCTCTACACAAAATTTCAGCTTCACAGTATTTGGCTTTATAGTTCAGGTGAGCTGACAACTGACATTGCAGATATAGTCATACTATTACTAATCATTCAATTCACTAACCTCGCACAGAGGAAGGAGAATTCCCTTGAAGAATGCAGCTGGCTTGAAGAGGGACTTCTGAACAGCCTGGAAGAAAAATTCAACCATGAATTTGGAATTTACTCGATTCTGACTGGTCAATCAGAGGCTATTGAATCACAATAAACCCCCTCTGCTTGAAACTGCTGGATTGACTGCCCCATCACTGCAGAAGCTAATATTCATAGAATAGTAATTTTTTCAGTCACTGTCGGTAGGCATATTTCGCGCAGCATTCTGTTCCAAATTCAATTCAGCCTGGTTAAATCTACAGGTAACATAGCTCTATGTTGAAAACACAGTATGTTTATCTCCTAATTACATCAGTTAATACTGAATGCAGGTTTCACGGAGAGTGCTTGATGCAGGTTTTGTGGAGGGTGCTTGATGCAGGTGTTGTGGAGAGTGCTTGATGCAGGTGTTGTGGAGAGTGCTTGATACAGGTGTTGTGGAGAGTGCTTGATGCAGGTGTTGTGGAGAGTGCTTGATACAGGTGTTGTGGAGAGTGCTTGATACAGGTGAGGTGGAGAGTGCTTAAAGCAGGTGTTGTGGAGAGCTCTTGGTGCAGGTGTTTTTTATAAGCTAAGTAAGAAATTTTCAAAAAGTATATGTCTGCTTATATTGCCAAAATTTCTGCTTTGACACACAACACTGTTGCCATATGTACAAGAAGTAAGCCTTAGTGTCTCACCATGTACAGATGGAAGTTGAGTCTCTTGTACTCCGCGATGTCATCTCTCACCCGGGGATACAGGACAAGGTTAAAGAACCTGTGCATGGAGAAAACAAAAGCCACATTTGCAGGAGAATGGCCATTAGCATGATAAGTATATTCAATGTTCAGTCTGGTTAAAAAAAACAGAAAACTGAAGGCTTTGCTTAATATCATAATACATATCTAGTTGTAAAATTGACTAAAATAAAGATACCAACTTAGGAAATTAAAGTTACCATAGGGCAGGTGTATGAGCGACCTCTTCTTGGTCTTTGTTATTCGAAAACAGAATATCAACAACTTATCAGACCTAGTCCTGTTACCTTTGAGCCATCTTGACATTCAGATTTGATACAAATATTCTGGTGGCCTGACACATGGTGGCTGCAGACCAGGTCTCAGGCTCCGTAAGGTACAGGATCTACAACATGGCAGTGACAGGGATCTATTACATATACTGACTCGGGCTGTCAGGTACAGGATCTACAACATGGCAGGGAGAGGGATCCATTACATATACTGACTCGGGCTGTCAGGTACAGGAGCTACAACATGGCAGACAGAGGGATCCATTACATATACTGACTCGGGCTGTTAGGTACAGGATCTACAACATGGCAGACAGAGGGATCCATTACATATACTGACTCGGGCTGTCAGGTACAGGAGCTACAACATGGCAGACAGAGGGATCCATTACATATACTGACTCGGGCTGTCAGGTACAGGATCTACAACATGGCAGGGAGAGGGATCCATTACATATACTGACTCGGGCTGTCAGGTACAGGAGCTACAACATGGCAGGGAGAGGGATCCATTACATATACTGACTCGGGCTGTCAGGTACAGGAGCTACAACATGGCAGACAGAGGGATCCATTACATATACTGACTCGGGCTGTCAGGTACAGGATCTACAACATGGCAGGGAGAGGGATCCATTACATATACTGACTCGGGCTGTCAGGTACAGGAGCTACAACATGGCAGACAGAGGGATCCATTACATATACTGACTCGGGCTGTCAGGTACAGGAGCTACAACATGTCAGTGACAGGGATCCATTCCATATACTGACTCAGGTTCTGTCAGGTACAGGAGCTACAACATGTCAGAGAGAGGGATCCATTACATATACTGACTCGGGCTGTCAGGTACAGGATCTACAACATGTCAGAGAGAGGGATCCATTACATATACTGACTCGGGCTGTTAGGTACAGGATCTACAACATGGCAGACAGAGGGATCCATTACATATACTGACTCAGGCTCCGTCAGGTACAGGATCTACAACATGGCAGACAGAGGGATCCATTACATATACTGACTCGGGCTGTCAGGTACAGGAGCTACAACATGTCAGTTCCAGAAAGAGAATGAGGGTGTAAGGAATATCAGGTGATCAGACTGATAAGGTTTGCATTGCACAGGATTGCAGTGGTGCGTGACCACAGTGGTGATAGTAGTGATGCATGGCATGTATTGGGGTGAGTTGTTTTTTGAAGCTGGAAACTTGGTTATTGGACGTTTCCATGCTAGGATCAAAGAGTACAGCGAAATGCAAAGTGTGAGAAAGGGGCAAAGTTTTAAACTTATCCTTTCCACAGTTCATACCTGCTCCCAGTTGCGTAATGTTGGGATGATCTTGAAGGCTTTAGGTAGCTTCCCACTCCGGTATTTCTGCAGGATCTGTCGGACACTCCTGTACACGTTGACCACTCTCTCATCCAGCTGCTGCATCTGAACACTAGCGTTGTCTGCAACACACAACACACACACATACGAGGGGCGTTCAATAAGTTTTGCAATTTCAATTTTAGACCAAGTCGCAGAATATCTTTTGCACTTTTATTTTTTAATATAATCTCCATTCACCTCAATATACTCAATACAGGAAATAGTCACTGGGGGTTAAGTCTGGGCTGTAGGGTGGGTGATTTAACTGTTCGAACCCAGACTTAGCCCCCGGTGACTATTTCCAGTTCCGGCAAATGAAATCTGCCCTATGTGGAAGACGCTTCCAGGATGACGAGGACATAAAGGCTGCCAGAGGCATGATTAGAGGGCCAATCTGTGGTATTAAAAGCTTGAAGGACAAATGGAATAAGTGTATTGAGGTGAATGGAGATTATATTGAAAAATAAAAGTGCAAAAGATATTCTGCGACTTGGTCTTATATTGAAGTTGCAAAACTTATTGAATGCCCCTCGTATATAACACACATAACACATTCACACAACAAATACATTTGTCATAACCTTTATTAAGAATCTTGCAGTTCCATTGGTTAATCCGTACCTTGTGACGAAACGTATGCTGCAATAGAGACCCAAAACCCATGGTCTCTGATTACAGTGAGTGAGTGAGTGAGTTTGATTTTACGCCGCTTTTAGCAATATTCCAGCAATATCACGGCAGCGGACACCAGAAATGGGCTTCACACATTGTACCCATGTCGGGAATCGAACCCGGGTCTTCGGCGTGACGAGCGAACGCATTAACCACTAGGCTACCCGACCGCCCCCCATGAGAGCTGAACACATGACAGGTAAACAATAGTAATATGAAAGAAACAAGTTGTCCTTAACTTACATAGTAGTATAGAGCAGAGTAATGAGAGTTTGATCTCCCGGAACTAACATGACACTTCATGGGGTTGGCAACTCTATTAATCACATGTACAACGTATATGCAGATATGTCATTTTCTTAATGCGAGGTAGGATCGATCTCCTGATTTTTTCATATCAATTTTATGATTAACTGTTTCATCTACTTGTTACTTCTGTTACCATGGTTACCTGATAATTGTGTTTTAATCTCAGTTTGTTTTTCGGTGATCTTCTCCATGATGATGTCGGCAAGTGTGCGGCGGACGGGCGGGTTATGTGACATGAACATCTCCAGCGCCTTCTCATCATCTGCATCAACATCCTGGAACACAACATGCATCGTAATTACCCATAGTGCCAGGAATCTCAGGGAAGGCTCATCCTCTAACACAAGATAGGAGTGATTGGGTAGGATCATATATCGCTGGGGGTATCTAACATAGTGGTGAGATAGTGGAGTTAACATTGCATTCAAAATTAAAGCACTTATATAGCTATATCATGTGCATGCCTGTGTGTAGCAAACAACTAAATCTTAAACATGTTAAAAATATAAAATACCCTCTCATTTTTCACAATTTAGTGCTTCAGTTTTGTTTTTAGTGCTCTGTTTCGGCAAGCAATATTCCAGCAATCTTGATACTATATTATGGCAGCCTGCAAATAAATATATCTTAGCATGCTTAGTCAGCCAAATGAGTCATTGATCTTGAAAACAATGCCCACTAGGGTACAAACACATACAAGCAACCCAGTAGAAGAGTCTGACAAACTGATCCATTGAGTCAAGTCTTACCATGCATAAACAAGCAATGAAGGGCTGGGGACTTAACAGACTAACTGTAACCTGGCTCCTACAGGTGCATAGCTTAAGTGAACAGCCACAGTCAGGTAACATTGATGGATTGGCTTTTCTCACATGTTCTCCATGTGAGTGTGAGGAGTGAACATGGTGAATGGTTTGTCTGCAGCAGTGATTGTGAGGAGTGAATAGTTTGTCTGCAGCAGTGATTGTGAGGAGTGAATAGTTTGTCTGCAGCAGCGATTGTGAGGAGTGAATGGTTTGTCTGCAGCAGTGATTGTGAGGAGTGAATAGTTTGTCTGCAGCAGCGATTGTGAGGAGTGAATAGTTTGTCTGCAGCAGTGATTGTGAGGAGTGAATAGTTTGTCTGCAGCAATGCTCTATATGAGTGTGATTGTGAGGAGTGACAGATAAACTTACAATCTGTTCATAATGCTCTTCATCCTCTGATCCAAGGTCGTCTTCCGAGTCTGATGCATCATGGGAAGGACCAGGACCAAGACTCACGGTTTTGGGACTGATTTTTTTTCTGGAAAATATATATTGTATATCATGAAACAAACTTGAGCTTGAAATTACCAGGGAAAAAATTGAGTGCCCCTTACTTCCCTTATCTCCTTTTATCTGGACACAATGGAGTATATTGTCCCATCACGCTGGAAACAAACATCTCAATAAACAGTGTAAATCAGCAGTAGACTGTCTCTGACTGGGTGCTGTGTCAAGTCTGGTCACGGTTGGTTTACAAATGTGGATCAAGCAGTATGTCATCAATTGCGACTGCCAGTGTCTTCGTCTTGGTGAGTAAGTGAGTTTTACACCACTTTTAGCAATATTCAAGCAAAATATCAAAGCAGGGGAATCTAGAAATGGGCTTCACACATTGTACCCATGTGGGGAATCAAACCCGGGTCTTCGATGTGATGAGCAAACGCTGTAACCACTGGGCTACACCATCGCCAATTTTTGTTTTGGTAAACATGTCAAAAAATCTTTTCATAATAAGTAAAACACTGTTTATCCATGACATGAATATATCCAGTACAAAAACAGATATTCGTGATTTACAATATTACGGTAGTCAACATGGTTGGTCAATGCCAGAACCTGTAAAACACTAAATTAACTCCATCAACAGTGATCATGGTGATCAAGAAAGCATTAAATCCTGTGTTTTCCAAAGTGCTATATATTAAAACTGTAGCAATAGGTAACCAAGTTGTCCACAGTTAACTTACATTCTCCGAATAACATATTTACAGCTTTATAACAATTAACATACCGCATTCGACGTAATAAGCGCCCCGCTCTAATAAGCGCCCACTGCGATATTTGCTAATAATAATATATTGGCTAGTGAACAATCCCAATTGGCACCCCTTCTGATTTATCAATGTACACAAGACTTATTTTTTCGCGCATAATACGCACTTGTGTGTTATATGCACCCTTAACCATGGGCAATTAAATTCTGGAAAAATATATCTGTCGTACATAAACATTTCAGGCTGTCAGCATAAACCACGAAATTTATCTTTCAACTCTGTATTTTTTTCACCAAAGTAATATTCTAATAAGAGCCCCCAATTTCCAATTTTGAGAGCGCCCTGGGCGCTTTTATACATCGAATATGGTATATATTAATAAATTATTACTAACAAGCCAAGTATTTGGCATTTCCAGCATGTACACAAATCTACTTTATGTCAAAATACACAGAAAATATGTATGGGTATGAAAATCTCTTCACAAACTTTTGGTCTAGTTGTCATCACTTTTTTATAAAGCAGTGAACTGTGCAAACCATCTAAAAAGATACAGACAAAAATATAAATTATAAAATAAAATGTACACAAATCTCCTGAACATGTGATTCACAGGAGGAATCTTCTGTTTGTTACAGAATGTAAACAAAAACATTTCCCTACTTCTGAGGTCCAAATTCCTCCTCAAGTTCCTCTTGCTGTGCTCGGGCTTGTGCCAAAATCTTTTTGGATAGTTTCTCATCAACAAACTGCAACAGAAGAAAACACCTAAAACAAGACCACATATGAGATGGAAGAAACTGACATCATGCATGGTTAAACCATAAAAAGACTAAAACAAATTAAGCTATGAACTAGCTGGATACTAGTCATGTATACTATGGTATGGCTTGACACGAGTACAAAATCGTTTTAGATGCAAATTAAGTCTATCCTCATGCAGTAAGTCATATGAACATGATCAAAGGTTTGATGACTGTCTGATTCTAGTTGTTCTCTTGAAGATCCGGGGGAAGAATAGGTCTTCAGCATCCAATGCTTGCCGTAAAAGGCGACCAACGGGATCGGGTGGTCAAGCACTCGCTGACTTCGTTGATGCATGTAATCTTATCCCAATTTCTTGGATCGATGCTCATGATGTCAATCACTGGATTGTCTGTTCCAGACTCGATGATTAACAGACCGCCGTCATATAGCTGGAATATTGCTGAGTGCGGCGTTAAACAACAAACAAACAAAGTTGTTCTCAGTTCACCAACAGCTAGCCTAGGTACAAATGGCATGTGATTCAGGCCTTTCACAGTTGACCATGCTAATTTATCCTGACCAATCACTTGGTTGCTGCAAATAAACATGATTATGATGATAAACATTGATAAAAGTCAAAACATGTTAACTGTATACTTACTAATCCTATCAAACAACTATTTCCAAATGTTTTCGGGTTCAAGTGCTTTCCATATCTACTGCCAAGATGGAATTGGAGGCTAGTAATATATAGAATACAATGACAGGGGTAGGAGTACAAGTGACATTATGTATATAGAAGTGGGACGTGAATCTATGTTGTTATCACAAATTTTAAACTGCCAAGATGGAATTGGAGGCCGGTAATATATAGAATACAATGACAGGGGTAGGAGTACAAGCGACATTATGTATATGGAAGGGGGACTTGCACAACAACTTGAACTGAACAACCACCACGATGAATTGGGTTCGACGCTATTACCTCTTCGTCTTCTTCTTTCCTCAGTCGAACTTTTGCTCTGCTTTTCTGTTTCATGCTCGTGTCCTCCATGTACTGCTGTGCTAGGTCGCCGTCTCCTCCCTGTGATCGACGCATTTTCTTGACTTTACCCATATTATTTCCCTTATTTGTAACAGAGATGTCGTCCACACGTGTTGTGGACACGGAAGCGGATATATGTACTCAAACTCCTTACAATATTTTTTCGAAGAAGTAGTGTCAAGGAGTTTATGCGCATTGCGCTTGAAAACTCCACTTCAGCATTCTGGCCTTCGCTTTCTATCAACCTTCCTTAAAAAAGACACTGTTCGGAGCTGGACTCGGTTTTGTCTACAGTATACGCAACTCAACAGTGGTACCAGTCAAAAGTGTAGCCTTTGAACCCCAAACATGAAAGCTTCTGTTGGAGAAACAATTTCACTGTTGTTGAAAATTATCTATTTCTATTTTGAATCTTTTTATCGACTGATCGTGCCACCTGCCAGACAAGATGTCCGCGGAAAGAAAGTGCTGATCACCGGCGCAGGACACGGTATCGGCCGGGAACTGTCACTGGAGTTTGCCCGCCTTGGAGCGTCGCTTATACTCTGGGATATAAACAAGGTCACCAGCTGTTCATCTGATTTGCACTGTTCTAATGATCGAACGTATAGAATAACGGTTTTTTGCACACAGAATTGACTGACCTCATTGCGATTGACGCAATTACATAAGGCCAGGATAATTTCAAACAATATCCAAATCGAGCACAATTCTTTTCCAAATTCATGACAACGTCTTGAATTTGTACATTGAAATTAAGAGGGCACTGGTAAAACTACCAATTGAAGTACACTGTGCCTATTGTGGTAGGGTAGCCTAGTGGTTAAAGCGTTAGTTCGTCACACCGAAGACAAGGGTTAGATTCCCCACATGCATGGGTACAATGTGTGAAGGCCATTTCTGGTGTCCCCTGCCATGATATTGCTGCAATATTGCTGAAAGTGGCGTAAAACCATACTCACTCACATTGTGGCAAATCTTGTGCCGGCCTGTGCCAAGTGAATTGGAGTAACCTCTCTTCTAGGGCTGGGACGGGTAACTCGGGTATCCGGCTCGGGTGGGTACTGAGTAGAACCTGGGTACCCACAGGACTTCCCGCACCCGTGGTTAGTCACAGTATATGTTGTTTAATGACAAAAATTATCTGGAACTCTATGGTTACACTACAAGTCACTAATGTTTGCATTTCTTTTTAACTATGCACCAATTTCTTCTGATTTTTCATATGGTTGAATAAAGATATTTTAATTCAACTTCAGTGTATCGATCACTATGAATGACCAGATTGTTTAATACATGTATCTAAATACATTTTGCCACTGTTATGCTAAAAATGTTCCCAATCGGACATTCTGAGACATCTCCTGAGACCTACAGCGGGTACCGGAGTAGGGTCTGGTAATAGGGGGGTACCCGGGTAGTAAATTTGTACTCGTCCCAGCCCTACTCTCTTCACTCAAACAATAATCACGCTCCTTCTCAGCACATGACATCTTCATTAACTCTCGGTATTGAGAGCTCCACGAACAGACTATGGCTGTAAGGAGCTTGAGACAAAAATATGTATACCATAGTTCATCATATGACCGGCAGATGTTTGGGCACAGAGAGTCTTAGTAATGTTTGTCATGAATTGTTTGAAAGACCAAAGACATATATATTGTATATATAGGCATTACTTAGAAGTTGACGGATGTCAAAGTAGACACAATTTATGGATAACAACTTCTTCTGTGTTCATCATGTTTATATCGGATTGCTAGTTTAAATAATCCTTGCAAACATATATCAGCTGATATATAGAACTTCTTTACGTTGCTACAAGAAGATCTTGTTTTTCTTGTAAACATTGATGAAAATAATTAATAGAGGGTTCTTGTTAAGGAAAAAATTGTTTTGGTGCCATATGCTATCAACTTATGCCTGTGATAAAAAAAGTGCAAATTCAGAGTATTTCTTTTTCAATTCAACAAAATTTACAGGCAGCAATAAGTAAAGCGGATTAAGATTATGTTTTTGAATGTATCACTTGGGCTATTACGACGTCCAGAAGACAACAGTGAGAATGATGAAATGACTGGGTTCCTGCCACCTTCCCTACCAGCTGTGGACACTGACATTTACGCAGGCTTTGAAATCGAGTGTTGCCTGTGGGCCTGGTAATAATCTCTTATTACATGATGTTTTGTTTTAACAGAATTCACTTTCTCGGTTGTCTTGAACCCAGGAACCCAAACCTTTTACCAGGTCCCCACAAGTTCAACAAAATGAGGTTCAAGTTCAACTCTATTTTATATTTTATATCTGTCTGGAGAGAAGCTTCTGTTCCAGGCTGACTCCTGTAGTGGCAAGTTGTGTTAAATCAATAGAAGCACCTCTCTCATTAATATGAAATTATATTACTTATAACATCATACTTCATAAAATCTACCTTTTGATATCAAGAATGGTACAAATCCCTGATGTTATATCTTATAGGAGAACAATGAAGACACAGCAGATGAAGTCCGTCGTGTTGGTGCCACAGTCCATTCATATGTCTGTGATGTCACCTCCACCGATGACGTCCACAACACCGCCGACCGTGTGAGGAGAGAGGTGGGCAACGTGGACATCTTGGTCAACAACGCCGGCATCCTGTATGGTGGGCCGGTACTTGACATGCAGGAGAAGCACATCCGTCGCACGTTTGAAGTGAACACCTTGGCTCATTTCTGGGTAAGCATTGAACTTGTACGAATAATAGGTTCCTGTCTTAGATGGCCACAGTATCATCCGATGATCTGTAGAGATCACAGAAACATATCACTTAGAAATAATGAATATCTCTTAGGAATACTAAATATCACCCCATTTTGAGTTTATCTTTTACTCTTTGGTGTACTGAATATCAGCCATGATAGAGCTTTTCTCTTACTTGAGTCTCACATTCTCTTTCGTCACAAGCCGCATATCAATTAAATGTGGATTAATTTTAATTGTTGTTTTCTGTCTGTTTGACTTTACCCTTGCACTGCTTGATATAGGCATTGACTAGGTGAACATTTGAAATGGTGCAGTAGGGATCTTTGATGCAAGATTTATTTTCCCAAAATAATGAAAATACCTTCAGTCTTTGACCTTCACCTTAATAATGTAATTGTGGTGTATGATACCATTCTGTCGTACACATATGAATTTGAGTCTCTTTCATACATCAGAGCAATCTACTTGCTGTTGTGTATCATTTGGGCAAGATGAAATTTCCTCTTATTGATAGAGACAGGCTACTTTCTTTGCCTCCCATGTGAGGCGCAGTGCTGGGTATGAGTTGTCTCCCCTGTGTAGAGCATCCGTCACTGTGACTGTTTTGTTGCACTGTTCGTGAGTTTCTGCCTCCCATGTGAGGAGTAGTGCTTGGTATGAGTTGTCTCCCCTGTGTAGAGCATCCGTCACTGTGACTGGTTTGTTGCAGACTGTTCATGAGTTTCTGCCTCCCATGTGAGGAGTAGTGCTTGGTATGAGTTGTCTCCCCTGTGTAGAGCATCTGTCACTGTGACTGTTTTGTTGCAGACTGTTCGTGAGTTTCTGCCTCCCATGTGAGGAGTAGTGTTGGGTATGAGTTGTCTCCCCTGTGTAGAGCATCCGTCACTGTGACTGTTTTGTTGCAGACTGTTCGTGAGTTTCTGCCTCCCATGTGAGGAGTAGTGCTTGGTATGAGTTGTCTCCCCTGTGTAGAGCATCCGTCACTGTGACTGTTTTGTTGCAGACTGTTTGTGAGTTTCTGCCTCCCATGCCGTAGTGCTTGGTATGGGTTGTCTCCCCTGTGTAGAGCATCCGTCACTGTGACTGTTTTGTTGCAGACTGTTCGTGAGTTTCTGCCTCCCATGCTAGAGGCCAACAAGGGAGTCATCATGAACATTGCTTCAGCATCAGCTAAATCTGGAACAGCATTCCTTGTTGATTACAGGTGAGATTGTTTAATATTTCTTGTTCAGGTTCAGATTTGTTTGATTTTAAAGTTTCTCAGCAGTTGTGACACATTTTCTATTATCCATGATCATGATTATTTTATTTTATTTTTCAGCATCTTTTTGTTTCCTTAATTAACATGAAGTTAGTCTACCCCAATGCGTAAAAATACAGTGTAGTAGACAATCAAGTGGTTGATATTGTCAGCAGCGATTCTTAGATTTGTGTCCATTATTATCCCCCCTGGGATTGGAAGGGGGATATAGGAATGGGTGGTGTCCATCCGTCTTTTCATCCGTCCATCATGTTTCGTTTCCTGGATTGAACTAAAAAACAATGAGAGATTTTGAAAACGGTACAATATTTCTTCACCAAACTTGGCACATAGATAGGTCTAGTGAAATACTGGTGCCTTTTGATAGTTTGGGATTTATAATAAATAAAATTTTCAAGTTCCCATAGCAATGACTTGGACTTTGACTGAAAATGAAAATGGCGGTTGTGCTTGTTTCTGGAGCAGATCTTGAAATCGTACAATATTTTT
The DNA here is from genome assembly GCF_022045235.1 of Haliotis cracherodii. NCBI lineage: Eukaryota > Metazoa > Mollusca > Gastropoda > Lepetellida > Haliotidae > Haliotis > Haliotis cracherodii. Next base: position 69,806,886 of record NW_027266264.1, read on the forward strand.
TCACCAAACTTGTCTGATAGATAGGTTGAGTGGTTTGATAGTTGTTTTTTTTCCAATATTATTTTTCGAGATTCCATAGCAACAGCTTTGACTTACAAGTTAGGGGCTAATGCCTTGCACACAACAGTAATTGAATATTGGCAGGGAATATGAGTATTTCATGCTTGTTTTCTTTAATGTGAATGATGTTTGTGTTGTTCACCTTGTTCACGAAGGCGTTAAGTGCCAATGACCTGTGTAATTGTTGACCTTCCTTCCACATTGTTCTGACATGCAGAGAAATAAGTTGTGAAAAGGATTAAAAGTGTGTTGATCCCGAGTGTCTCTCCTTCTGTCACCCGCTCACTCTCACTGCACATAGCTGGCAGATTGCTGATGGGGTGCCATGCAATAATCACTCACCAACTGGTTCTCCTACTTTCTCTTCTTTCTATGACGTTTCCAGCTCGTCCAAGTATGCAGTGTTCGGCTTCACGGAGGCCCTGAGGGAGGAGATCGACAGACTGGGGAAGCCGGGGGTCCAAGCCACCGTGGTCTGTCCTTTCTTCGTGGACACAGGACTTTGTAAATACCCAAAGAGCAGGTTGGGAGAAGTCTTTCTGTTCCTGCTGTCTAATTTTCTGTGACTATGTTGGCGTACAACGATGTGGAAGGTCGCGATATGATACATATCTTGATAGGCTGGTCACTGTATGATACGTATCTCGATACTCTGACCATGATACGATATGTATCTCGATACGCTGGTCACTGTATGACACATATTTTGATACACTGGTCCTTATATGATATGTATCTCAATACGCTGGTCATGATATGATACAGAGCTTGATACATGTGTCATGTTATGCTACGATGCTCATTACGTCAATCACAGGATTGTCTGGTCCTGACGCGATTATTTACAGACCGCCGTCAAATAGCTGAAATATTGCCGAGTGCGGCGTTAAAACAACAAACAAACAAACAAAACAAAACGTATCTGGTCATATTACGATACAGAGCTCGATACCCAGTATAAGAACACAAAGGCCAAGAATTGAATTTATTTTTTGAATTTAAAGAAAAATTATAGCAACTTACATGACAGTCACATCAGTCATCACTGGTACTAGCAACTAAAGAAGCCTTTTCAATCCACTCCTGCCCTCAATTTTATGACCAATTTGGTCGCAATAGCGATCTATTTTTTTATTCTGCGATCAGTATTTTCATGTCAGTCACAAGCTTGCACCTGGTCTTAGCTTGAGTAGTACGACTAAAATAGTTTTACCTTAAAATTGACAATGTGATGGAAGCAACAGTACGAAAAATGTCTCTCTATATATTGTAACATACATTGATCGAAGCTGTAGAAGAAAAATATGTTTGCACATAAAATTTTCAAGTTCCCATAGAAATGACTTGGACGTTGACTGAAAAGGAAAATGGCGGTTGTGCTCGTTTCCAGGGCAGATCTTGAAATCGTAATACAGTAATAACTGATGTTGTATATACAAGATGGCTACGTAATAAATCACAAAGAACAATGAAGGAAGAAGCATGGTTTATTTCACAATAAAACTTTGTTCTGGACATTTAAACATGCCCTTGCAATTTGATCATGTTGATGGCGATATTTTTGAGAGGGAAGTGTCTAAAGTGGGTTGTTCCCAATGTAGCTGCACAATGCCGATGAACACAGTGGCTGAACTGTCGCACTAAACATGCTAAAATTGGGAGAGATATGACAATCAGTGTTGGGAGAAAATGTGCAGATAATCAGGGAGTCATCATTATTTCAATACGGGTAAATGTTTTTGAAGCTTGAACAATTTTTTAACATCCTTACAAAGGCTGTACAAAATGTTGTGCCCCTCATTTGCAGTGTTTTATTGTTCGATAAACAACTCCCACTCATTGTTTATTTCTTAAGTTTGTTTGTTGTTTAACGCCATACTCAGCAATATTCCAGCTATATGACGGCGGTCTGTAAATAATCGAGTCTGGACCAGACAATCCAGTGATTGATATCATGAGCATCGATCCAAGAAATTGGGATACGATGACATGCATCAACCAAATCAGAGAGCCTGTTAGTCGCCTCTTACAACAAGCATAGTCGCCTTTTCTGGCAAGTATGGGTTGCTGAAGTCCTATTCTACCCCGGATCTTCACAGGTCTTATTTCTTAAGAAGAGGTCAATAAACATGATATGGAGGAAGAGACTGTATGCCTTAGTATCAGATTATTGCAATGAAGGCAAAGCAGTGAATACTATGTTAACATGCCATTATTAGAAAAATAGAACTATACGTTGACATGGTCTTAAAACAGTAATAGCACTAAGGTCATTTCATGGAATGTCCTGAAAATGATAACCTATATTGCTGTTTGTAGATCACATGTTCTCATTGAATATATTTTTCAACTTTGGTACGTTTGACTGTTTTCCCATGGCTCAGGTTTGACCCAATCTTGACCCCGAAGGAGACGGCCGTGACGGCCATTGATGGGATGTTGCGAGGGGAGCAGGAGGTGTATGTGCCGAGACGACTGTGGCTGCAGCTGAGGATAGGGGCGTATGTACACTGTAGACTCTGTTGTGTTACTGTTGATTATTGGCTGTGATATTGCTGAAATATTGCTGATAAAACACACAATCTCATCAAAATCAGATCTAAGTTCTCGCTATCGCTAAACAAAGAACTGAGGACATCCCATTATGGGTCACATCAGAATGACCTTTCATCTGACGAATCAAAGTGTCGCTTACCAGATCATGAAAATGACAGTCGGAATGTGTTTTCTAATCATGCAACCTTGAAAACGTTCGCACAGTGTATTCCGAACGACTGTTACAGCCCGTACAACTGATTTGTCAAAATTATCGTCTATCTCTCGCTTCCATGGGATAATCATTTGAATGGTGGAGGCGTTGCACAGTACGTGGGATTCACTCCCATTAGACATATCGGAATGTTCGTTTGTTCAGTTTTCAAAATTTTAATCGAGAACTGTGACATATTTTTCAAGCGTAGTCTGAAAGTCACCAGGTTGAAACGAGTGCCGTAAAGCTTGAGATAGCTGCTTTCTAATTGGCTGATGTGAACTTCTTGTTAGTCATTTCAGTAGTCGGTCAAAGTTCACAAAAGGTCGTTCTGATGTGACCCGTAAGGGATGTCCTCAGATCTTTGTTTAGCGGCAGCGAGATCTAAGATCTGATTTTAATGAGATTGATAAAACACGTAATATATCTTACAAAAAGTGAATTAGGCCCCATTTACAACAGGTTTGCATATTTCATTGACATCACTGCATTGTAGCTATATTGCATGGTGTCATAATATGTCATATGACGTCATCAATGGAATGTCATTGCACATTACTCATTGAGGGCAATATGTAAATGTGCTTGTTTTTATAGATTTGCACAAAAGATTAAAATGGGCTCTTCAGCTCGCATTGTTTAGATTCTAAAAAATTCTATCTTAGAAAATACATCCTTTCAACAACAGTTGCTCACTCCCTCATTAGACGAGACTTTAGCTTGTATCAGCTGTAGCGGTGATGTAGCCTACTGGTTGAAGCAGTCACTCGTCCCCACAAAACCCTGGGTTCGATTCCCGACATGGGTACAATGTGTGAAGCCCATTTCTGGTGTCCCCCGCCGTGATATTACTGGAATATTGGTAAAAGCGGCGTAAAACCAAACTCGCTCACTCACATGTATATAAAACATGCACCACTGCAACCTGTTACTGAAAATTTCAACCTAATACTTATGTCTACATGCACACATACCCCACAACATTGATCTTTGAACACATTCAATACCTTTAAGCTTTATTTACCATACAACTTCAATATTCCCCTTGCTATGTGTAATTTGTCATCATTTGGGGGGCTTGATGTCATCAAACTGTGGGTACTTCAAGATTATGTGCACGTTTCATCTTTGATAAATTTATGGAACCAGCTAGGTGCAACCTGGTTTTGTCTGGTGCAACTTTTTATATGTCGAGCGAACGCTTTAACCACTAGGCTACCCGACCGCCCCTTATATACATGTAGTTAAATTGAGCCTGAAAACTATTTCTTTACTTTAATAAAATGTTAAGATAGAGGTTGCTCATGTATAAGTGCTTAACTAAAAACACACAAACTGAAGTCAATTGCCACTATAATATAGATATGGAGGTATTGGATTTGTATTGAATCTCTAAAATTATTTTGCAATTAAAAAAAATAAGTTTTAAAAGTCAATTATGTTAAAATGATAGCTTATAATAAGGAATCTATTACCATTGTGTTTCACAATGTTATTGACCTCCCATGTTTCTGTTTCACCAGTCTGCTTCCTGAGAAAGTCATCACTCATCTGAAGAAGTTCCAGCGGCTTGGCATCGACCCTCAGTACAACTCCAAGAGTGACTGATACAACAGGCTTATGTTGTTTGTTTGTGTACATATACTGTTTCTACTTGTTCCAAAGAGCTTGCTGTAAATTGTGTATTGATTTTGATACCAATATGTTTTTTATAAGTTTACAAGTATATCTGATGTTTTACAATGATGACATGAAAATAAAGTGACTTTAAAAACATAGCTTCTGCTGCTATTTCACTGCCAGAACCTCCAACAGCTTACACTTTACACTCAGGGGAATTCCAGGTCAGAATAGGTGCCGACCACCCAGTGCCTGATTACCTGTGCAGGGGTAGAATAGGTCCTCAATCCTATACCACGTCCCTGTGCAGATTCTGGGATAGAGTAGGTCCCAAATTCTATACCCTGTCCCTGTGCAGATTCCGGGGTAGAACAGGTCTCAAATCCTATACCCTGTGCAGATTTTTGGGTAAAATAGGTCCCAAATCCTATACCCCATCCCTGTGCAGATTCCAGGGTTATGGGGCGTGGGGTAGCCCAGTGGTTAAAGCGTTCGCTCGTCACGAGGAAGGCCCAGGTACGATTCCCCACATGGGTACAATGTGTGAAGCTTATTTGTGGTGTCCCCCACGTGATATTGCTGGAATAGTGCTAAAAAATGCGGTGTGAAACCATACTCGCTCGCTCTCTCTAAGTTCTTGTGCGAGTAAGGGAAGCATTCAGGCAAGCATATCTGATATCTTTGTCTCGAAAACGAATATAATTGGTGAGTTCCGAATGCAAAAATGATTCAGCGCTATTTTATTGTGGATAGTTTATGCATTCTGTCGTGTCTGAGCGCTATGGTTTCTACATCCAAAAGGGTGTACTATTTTAAGTATTTTTGTGCTCTGTGGCGCTTTTCTTGTGCTAAGATAGAAATTGCCGAATCATGGTGGTAATAATGCCGAATCATCATAGAAAGATGACATCGGGATTGGACCAGTCAAATTTCACCTGACGGCGGAGTTATTCTCAGATCTTCACGCAGAGTGAGATACATCAGAGATAAAATCTGATTTTAACAGGTAGAACAACGATATAACAACAGACCGCAGCAACATCTATTTATTTTGATGTGTAACATCAATAGTCAACAATACAGATGACGAACGGGAGTCCCAATGGGGATTCGGGGATGGAATAAGGTCTGTAGCAACCTATGCTGGTCCCAAGAGGCGACCAAATGGATCGGAGGTCAGGCTCGGTGATTTGGTTGATATGGTGTCATCGTACCCTGACGATGCGAATCGTTGCTCACAATATCAATCTCTGGATTGTTTGGTGTAGACTCCGCCTTTAAATAGCTGGAAGTTGTATATGGTAAAAGTCATGGCTGGCTGAGTAGGGTTGACCATACGCACACGCGCGCGCACACACAGGGAGTCCTGTGATCTTATTTATTGTGATAAACAGGTATAGTCAAAAGCATATAGCATGAACCAACTGCTAAGCTGTCAGTTGACAATACCCATGACAGTTCTGCCTTATCTGTATGCTGCAATAGAGACCCAAAACCCATGGTCTCTGGTTACAGTGAGTGAGTGAGTGAGTTTGGTTTTAAGCCGCTTTTAGCAATATTCCAGCAATATCACGGCGGGGGACACCAGAAATGGGCTTCACATATTGTACCCATGTCGGAAATCGAACCCGGGTCTTCGGCGTGACGAGCGAACGCTTTAACCACCAGGCTACCCGACCGCCCCGGTCTCTGGTTACAGTTAGCACACGCATTTCGGGGCAATGGGCTAGAGTGCAGAGGCAATTTGCCAGAAACCTATGCTTTTGGGCTCGAATCCGGTTCGCCCCGATTATGTTTCTAGGTTAAAGGCCTGAATGGCGTCTCGTTTGAGCTGTTCTCTGTTATAAAGCTGACACGCGATTAGTGTTAAACAAAAACACTTATGGCGACCTTCATTATGTTATTGGTCCAAACCTGACAAATCAGTTGTCACAGATCAGGTGACACCAAAGTGGTAAACGTCTGAGGGCTGCATCACTTCGTGCTTTCCTCCCACATTAAGCTGGCACGCTGTGATACAAATGGAATACTCTTCAAAGCGGCGTTAAACTTAACTCACACCCTCACTCATTTCGGGGCAGGGTATGTCCTGAATACCCCATGTTTGTCGCACAGAAACTGAAATGGGGATCGGATGGTTGCAATGTGTGACCCAGATTATTGTGACATCATGCGTATTCCATTTCCTTATCGCAAACTCGTTTACTGGCCACCGTGATAGATACGTAATATGGCTGACAGGGCGCAATGTAGCAGTCACCGGCTCGTGAGCTCACTTCAGATTGTGCTCATACATGACACATACCCTTGAGACGTGGAGTGTGTGATTAAATGGCTGATATAGACAGTATACAGCGTGTCGTCTCGTTCCGACTTATCAGTGTCTAGTACACGCGCACTTATCATCGTCGTAACAGAAAGTGCATGGGATCTTAGCCTTGGTTGAATGATGGGATAAATAAACCACCATACGTTAGTGTTCTCCATCTCTATCCTTCCATGTGCGTCACACCCTACTCCCTCGCAACCAACGTGTCGTACACAGTAATCCCTCGCCACGTGTCGTACATCCTACTCCCTCGCCACGTGTCATACATCCTACTCCCTCGCAACCAAAGTGTCGTACACCCAACTCCCTCCCCACGTGTCTCACACCCTACTCCCTCGCCACGTGTCATACATCCTACTCCCTCGCAACGTGTCTTACACCCTACTCCCTCGTCACGTGTCATACATCCTACTCCCTCGCAACGTGTCTTACACCCTACTCCCTCGCCACGTGTCTTACACCCTACTCCCTCGCCACGTGTCTCACACCCTACTCCCTCGCCGCGTGTCATACATCCTACTCCCTCACAACCAAAGTGTCGTACACCCAACTCCCTCGCCACGTGTTTCACACCCTACTCCCTCGCCACGTGTCATACACCCTACTCCCTCGCCATGTGTCTTACACCCTACTCCCTCGTCACGTGTCATACATCCTACTCCCTGCAACGTGTCTCACACCCTAGTCCCACGTCACGTGAACACCCGTGAAGAGCCGGGTTAGAATAGGTCTACGGCAACCCATACTTGCCGTAATAGGCGACTATACTTGTCGTAATAGGCGACTAACGGGATCGGGTGGTCAGGCTCGCTGACTTGGTTGATGCATGTCATCGTATCCCAATTGCGTGGATCGATGCTCATAATGTCAATCACTGGAATGTCTGGTCCAGACCGTATTTACAGACCGCCGACATATAGCTGGAATATTGCTGAGTGCGGCGTTAAACAACAAAACAACCAACCAACGTGTACACCCTACTCTTCTGCCACGTGTACACCCTTCTCCCTCGCCACGTGTCGTTCACCCTACTCCCTCGCCACGTGTCTCACACCCTACTTCCTCGCCACGTGTCGTACACCCTACTCCCTCGCCACGTGTCTCACACCCTACTCCCACGTCACGTGTCATGCATCCTACTCCCTCGCAACGTGTCTCACACGCTATTCCCTCGCCACGTGTACACCCTACTCCCTCGCCACGTGTCTCACACCCTACTCCCTCGTCATGTGTCATACACCCTACTCCCTCGCTACGTGTCTCACACCCTACTCCCTCGCCACGTGTCTCACACCCAACTACCTCGCCACGTGTCATACACCCTACTCCCTCGCCACGTGTCTCACACCCAACTACCTCGCTGCGTGTCATACATCCTACTCCCTCGCCACGTGTCTCACACCCAACTACCTCGCCACGTGTCTCACACCCAACTACCTCGCCGCGTGTCATACATCCTACTCCCTCGCCACGTGTCATACATCCTACTCCCTCGTCACGTGTCTCACATCCTACTCCCTCGCCACGTGTCTCACACCCAACTACCTCGCCACGTGTCTCACACCCAACTACCTCGCCGCGTGTCATACACCCTACTCCCTCGCCGCGTGTCATACACCCTACTCCCTCGCCGCGTGTCATACACCCTACTCCCTCGCCACGTGGCTCACACCCCGTTCACTTTTCATACTTGCATACCCTGCTCTCTCTGATCCGCTGTCTCGCTGTGCCACGCCCCCCTGACCTCACCAACTGACACACATAGCCCACGAAGCATTTTGTTTAACCTGTATTGCATGTTCCTTTAATTAAAATAATATTGTGTTGTTTCAATTTAGAAGAACCCCCAATGACATATGATATTGATTGTTTTAATTATAATTATATGTTGCTGACCTGATATTTAAGGAGCGTTTCCCGTCAAGTCATATGAGATTGTAATAGTCTGACCCATGCGTGTGCAACCAAATCAGATATTTCGAAAAAATGCAATAACTGTAGACTCAGTTGGAACACTTCAGACATAGCTTGATGAACACGGAGAGATAATACAGGGAGATACGCCCGTTCATCAGTTGAGTCAGCATAGGCTTCAGAGACAAATCAGCCCGCATCGTTCTACCATTGAACCTTGCAAAACAGCGATTGCCAGCAGAATGAAAGTGTCAGTGGCTGAAGTTTTGTCTCTATTGCTGAAAGTAATCATCTGTTACCTGGATTCTCTGTATCGCGTGGCTGTCCCGCATCCCAGACAAGATGTCCGCGGAAAGAAAGTGCTGATCACCGGCGCAGGACACGGAATAGGCCGGGAACTGTCACTGGAGTTTGCCCGGCTCGGGGCGTCGCTTATACTCTGGGATATAAACAAGGTAAGATCACGGCTGTGACACTGAGATAGCGTTTACTACATGACGTACAATATGCAAAGGAATAACAAGATAACCTTAGCGGAGCGAAGACATTTTGTAGCATACCTACCTATTGATGCGAATTCCAAAACAGAGGGGCGTCGGGTAGTCAAGTGGTTAAAGCGTTCGCTCGTCACGCCGAAGACCCTGGTTCGAATCCCGACATGGGTACAATGTGTGAAGCCCATTTCTGGTGTCCCCCGACGTGATATTGTTGGAATATTGCTAAAAGCGGCGTAAAACCAAACTCACTCACTCACTCACTTGTCGCAAGAGGCGACTAACGGGATGCTCGCCGACTTGGTTGATACATGTCAAGGTATCCCAATTGCGTGGATCGATGCTCATGATGTTAATCACTGGATTGTCTGGTCCAGACTCGAATATTTACAGACCGCCGACATATAGCTGGAATATTGCTGAGTACGGCGTTAAACAACAAACAACAACAATCACATATCGCCTCACTCTAACCTTACTTATTTCTTGCACTCTTTTTTCATACCTCATTTGTTAATTCTGATCAGATAGTAGCAGCACATTCACTGGCATTAACACATGCTGAATTGGGCCGTCGGGTAGCCTAGTGGTTAAAGCGTTCGCTCGTCACGCCGAAGACCCGGGTTCGATTCCCGACATGGGTACATTGTGTGAAGCCCATTTCTGGTGTCCCCCGCCGTGATTTTGCTGGAATATTGCTAAAAGCGGCGTAAAACAATACTCACTCACTCACTCGTTAATGAATTACTGCATACAGTGTTCACCTCCAAAACAAATTATATCGCTTCACAGGATGTTTTAAAAATAGTTTACTTTGAGGTTTCGCTCACAGAATTGTTTTAATTGGCACTTTTCATTAATTGGCTAGTTTTGTCAATGCATATGCTTCCGAAATTATAGGCAGATGAAACATTTTCGTACTCAGGTGTTTCATGATTGATACTGAACACGTTTCGTTGCCCCGTCTTTGGTGACATTCTAGACTAGTGAGTGAGTGAGTGAGTATTGCTTTACGCCGCTTTTAGCAATATTCCAGCAATATCACGGCGGGGGACACCCGAAATGGGCTTCACACATTGTACCCATGTCGGGAATCGAACCCGGGTCTTCGGCGTGACGAGCGAACGCTTTAACCACTAGGCTACCCGACCGCCCCCATTCTAGACTAAATACTCACGTACTCATCTGTTAGAAGGTATACATTTCCTGATATAATGCGCAGTGACTAATTACTTTAAACAAATGAAGCTGTATAATATAGAGAATCTCACCCGAGTGTCTTTTGATATCAAATATATCAACACGAGTTGATAAAAGTGGAAAAATCCGAGGCTTGCCGAGTATTTTTGCCACTTTTATCAACGAGTGTTGATATATTTGATATCAAAAGACACGAGGGTGAGATTTTATTTATCATCCAACATCAATCTTTCAACTTTTTCAATTTGTAAACAGTAATTAGCAGTGTCTTCAGTGTAAAAAGTACTGCAAACAGCTTCAGTAGCAGAGCCATTAGTGATGTCATTTGATTGTGACGTCATGGTAACCAGTGATGTCACAATGGTCTGCAAAGCATTGTGATGTAATTTCATTGCAGCGATATCTACAGTGTAGATATCGCTTGATCTCATCCAAGCGATATCTCCTGTGGGAGCCAGTTTTGGATGATAAATATAGAATACTAAACGAGCTCCCGTGTAATACCAATTTTATGAAACGAGTGAATAGTTGTGGTATCTGACGAGCGAAAGCGAGTCAGATACCATAACTATTCACGAGTTTCATAAAATTGGTTTTACACTGGAGCGAGTTTAGTATTTTATTTATTACTGGCCATTTATAACGTTTTTAGAATTATACTGTTGAGTGTGAATAGGCTGACACATACACGATCCACGGCATAATCCAACTGAGTTTAACACAGTAATACTTCAAATACGTCAAAAGTTGAAACGTATGAATTTAATACCACCCAACGGTCCACCTTTAGAATTCAGGCGTCCGTTCCACAAACATATCGTAGCGTTAAGGTTATCGCAACTCATATACTTTAACTTAGACCAACGACTGTCGTCGCGCTACCGCACGATCGCCTTGTGGAACGGGGCCTTGCACCTCAAAGTTTACAATCACGTCACAATACCCGATGACGTAATTTGTGGAATTTTGTTGCAAGATCCTTCGGCGAAACAATGCCATGTGACGTCAACCTAGCAACAAGGTTGCTGGGGTCATCGAGTGTGCATAAGCTCCTATCAGTGATCTATCATCTCCACACGCAATGTTGTTGAATAAGCCAAGGGATGTTGAGAGCTTTCAATATTTGTTCGTGAAACGTGTTCCGAGAGTACATAAGCACGCATTTTGGTATTACACAATGTGTAATACAGCTGGATGTTTATTAAACGGGTGATCTCTTCACGGGCAAGTAATAAATCATTTTCTTCTACTAATATTCCATTTGTATATGTATATGTAGAACATATGGTATCTCGAAAGTCTCGACTTGCCTTTGCATGTGTTTGTGACGGGTGCCACCGGTGGGGCAGGATACGCCCACCTTTTCGCGAACACCTGGTATCTTTACTATTTGATAGTAATTCATAAACATATTCTCATGATAGTATCGGAATCTTTCTATTGGATTAGAAAGGGTTTTGTCGCTTTATTTAAAAAAACATGTGAACTGCACACGATTATTGTTTACCTATTTGTGCTAAAATACACACTTTGGTTTAAAACGGAAATAATATCTATGTAAATAATGTATAGAAACAATAAAGAAGAGTGTGCAATAAAACACCGGGTGGACGATGTGGTAGATGCGTGCACTGGCCTTCTTTAAGTGACGGGGGCGGTCGGGTAGCCTAGTGGTTAAAGCGTTAGCTCGTCACGCCGAAGACCCGGGTTCGATTCCCGACATGGGTACAATGTGTGAAGCCCATTTCTGGTGTCCCCCGCCGTGATATTGCTGGAATATTGCTAAAAGCGGCGTTAAACCATACTCACTCACTCTTTAAGTGACGCGGCAAACGCCAAGTACAGCATGGGCTAAACATGTGCCATCTTAGCGCTAAGGTGATCGTAGCTACCATACCTTAACAGAAACTTACGACATTCATAGTGCTAGGGTTATTTTGTACAACGGCACCCAGGGAACCATCTGATGTTTTTACTTCAAGGAGAACAATGAAGACACAGCAGATGAAGTCCGTCGTGTTGGTGCCACAGTCTATTCATATGTCTGTGATGTCACCTCCACCGATGACGTCCACAACACCGCCGACCGTGTGAGAAAAGAGGTGGGCAACGTGGACATCTTGGTCAACAACGCCGGCATCCTGTATGGTGGGCCGGTACTTGATATGCAGGAGAAGCACATCCGTCGCACGTTTGAAGTGAACACCTTGGCTCATTTCTGGGTAAGCATTTAACTTGTACCAATATAAGGTTCCTGTCTTAGATTATTGCACTTATTAACTTATATAGCGACGTGCATGCACGTGTGTATGTGTGTGTGTGGCTGCTAGTACTGGTCCGGACTGATGCCGATTTATAGTACTAGCCCACTGAGATACCATGCCGCCGTTTAATTTAATTTGATTTCATACAATTACATTTCAAACAGTTCATACTGTTTATTATGAAATCTTGCACCTACAAAGATGGTACTTGTTGTTACCTTACCTGGCGCTTGGCATTATGGGAATGAAGCAAGGACTGACTGGATCGTGTACTGTGTCTGAGTGGGGTATCCATGTTAAACTATAGAAGGTATCTCAGTAGGGAATCCATGTCAAACTGCGGCATGGTATCTCATTGGGCTAGCACTATAAAACAGGCATCAGTACTGACTAGTGTCAAACACGCACACACACACGCACACGCACGCACACACACACACGCACACGCACACGCACACACACACACGCACTCATGCACATCTCTATAGAAGTGCACTGATCTTGAACGCGACCTTTTACTCCACCTCACCTCACCTCCATTCCCGTATCGGCGTTAGAGAAACCAGCGTATGCTGCTGTGTTTCTCCCGAGATGACATGAGAGTGTTTGTGTTGGTAGACAGTTCGCGAGTTCCTCCCCGCCATGCTGGAGGCTGACAGCGGCATCATCGTCAACATCTCGTCCGGCACCGCCAAGTCGGGGACAGCCTTCCTCGTTGACTACAGGTTAGAAGAGTAACTTAAAATAATAAAGAAGCGTTTGAAAAGACCAGGTGGGGTAACACTAACAGCCATTATATGGCCAATCGATTTAAAACTATTGAAAAATTGTCTGACATGTTCCCTCTTCCCGAGGCAAGGGAGTTAACTAACTTCAAAAGTCCAGTTTCCATGGCTAGGGCGTTAACTAACTTTAAGAGTCCATTTTTCACCCTTACCCAACTAGGCTGGAATTTTTGGGTTCGATCGTAGCGCCGCCAGTGGCGATTACGAGTTATGCCCTTCTATGTCCCTAGACCAATCAGATTCCATCTCTCATATGACACTTGTGTTTGCTTCAAACAAAATGGCGGCACCGGTCAAGACGATCTGATCAATAATTAAGACCTTTATTGTAATAAAATGGGTCTTACCTCGTGAAGTGCATCAAATCACTTAAGAACCTACGTTAAAAACATAAAAAGATTTGGAAAATATCTTTCGACGCCCATTTGACGGCACACATGTTCGGCAAATTGTGCAATCCACCGAAATCTGCACGGAAGTTGCCATGTTGTTTATGAACCGAATGTCAATTTCGTTTCGCGATTTGATTGGACTATGAATAAACTTGTTAGTCCCGCCAAAATATAACTCCATAACTGACGCCTAGTTCGGCACGGGTGGAAACTGGACTTTTGCAGTCAGTTAACTCCCTTGGTGGAAACTGGACTTTTATAGTCAGTTAACTCCCTTGCTTCGGGAAGATGAACATAGATTGCAGACACGATAAAATACACAAGTACTGCAAAAATGAGTAAAAAAAACCCTGATTTTCTATAACATATAACTGTCTTTACCGACACCAGCTTGTGTCAACGACTTGCTCTGGTTTAAATATCAGAATAATGATTAAGTTAAGCCTCAAGGTTTGCTTACGCTGTCCCTAGCTGTGCCTGTACATGTAGTCCAAAACATACAAGTGTTTAAACGAACAAATTCGAATACTGATTGTTATGTACACGTCATGACTTAAAATTTATAAGGCTTTTGCGGATTTCTCAAAGCTTACGAATCCAGTGTGCCAAAAATGACCCCTTTTCATGTCACATAACTCGTTTTCTATCGTTTTGATGTTCGTATCGTAAATACATCTACTTTTTTGTGTCCGAATAGAATTTTTGCTCTGAATATTTGTGTGTGCAGAAAAGTAGACGCCTCCTTGACTCCTCACCCCATCTCGCGTACCCTCCCCCCCCCACTACCACCACCACACCACCGCCACCACACACAGAGAGAATTCTTAGTTTATGTGGTTATAAAGAAAAGATTCCACATGGCTTGTTTTGGAAACAGCTCCTTCTAGTCCGGGTAGAATAGGTTAAGACAAATTGTGTGTAACCATCACATTCATGAACTGTTCATTAATTCTTACCAAACCATTAAATGTTGTTTCTCCACTAAGCTCTGGACGCTTCATTCCAGCGCGTCCAAGTTTGCAGTGTTCGGCTTCACGGAGGCCCTGGGGGAGGAGATCGACAGACTGGGGAAGCCGGGGGTCCAAGCCACCGTGGTCTGTCCCGGCTTCGTGGACACAGGACTTTGTAAATACCCAAAGGACAGGTGCGTGTAATCCCTGCTAGATACATATACAATAAACACATGTAGATCCGGGTTAGAATTGGTCAGCAACCCAGGCGCCTATGCTTTTTGTAAGAGACGACCAATGGGATCGGGTGGTCAGGCTCGCTGACTTGGTCGATGCTCATGATGCCAAACACTGGATTGTCTCGTCCAGAATATTTACAGACCCCCGTCGTATAGCTGGAATATTGCTGAGTGCGGCGTTAGACAACAAACAAACAAAACAAACAAAACGTATATAATATTTTCTTCCAAGACGTGGTACAGCCCATATAAACTAAAGCGCCGCAATTGACTTTGCAGAGTTGTGTCAATGTAACCCAGGATCCACTGGTGGTGAGTTCGAATCCTGAATCCTTAAGTTTCGTCCTGATTATAATCCTTGGCCAGTCACTACCATACATGTGCAAGTAGGTTTGAGCAAAGTGGTAAATGATTTCAATCTGTATCTTCTGAAGTATTGTTCATCACCTATTCCCCGTGTGTATGAGGACCACTAGGTCTTGCATGGAAACCTATATTGAAAGTATGTTCAGTTTCAATAGATGAAAACAATGCCCCGCATTTATACAGCGTTTTGTGTTGCTCGCCCGCATAGAAGCTACTTTTTTTGTACTCTCACAGTTTAATGTTATGACAGTTGATTCGTTGTTTGAAATGATAGAAGCGAACGTAAAATATATTTTGACTCTGAACTACACTGGTTGATTGAATTATATTGGCTGAGGGAGTGAGTGAGTTGGGTTTAACGCCGCTTTTAACAGTATATTCCCGTTATATCACGACGTGTCAGCTTAATGTCGGAGGAAAGCCCGAAGTGATGCGGGTCTCAGACGTTTACCACCTCGGTGAAACCCACGAGCACGGGTATGGTGCTGACAAACCTAGAAACATAATTGGGGCGAACCGGTCTTCCAACCAATCATAGGTTTCTGGCGTGCCCAAGAGACGCAACTCTGCACAGCGAATCGCAGCACCTTAGAGGACTGGGCCACTCGTTCCCCTCGCATTAAATTAAAACTTCAACTCCTTTATACATTCTGAAAAAATCCAAACTAACTTCTACTGTGAAAAACCCTCCTCTTTTTCTAATCTTTGACAACTGATTTGTCAGATTTTTGTTTTTGTTTAACACTGTTTATGACTCTATAATTGCTTAAAGTGAGAGAACAGCTCAGACGTGATGCAGTTCAGACCTTTACAACCACGAACGAGAATTGGTTCTGACTTATAAAGGATTTAACGTGCCGATAGATCCTGGCGCGTCTAAGGGGAGCAACTCGGCAAAGCCGAATGTAGGCATCACTGAGCCTTCCGTGCCCCCTCTCCGTGACCTACCCACAACCCTGCTGACTGATTACTCCCCTCCAGGTTCAACCCTCTCCTGACCCCGAAGGAAACTGCCCTGGCGACTATTGACGGGGCGCTTCGCGGGCAGAAAGTCGTGTACGTGCCCCGGAGAATCGGATTCCTGGTCAGACTGGGGGCGTGAGTATTGATTCGGATAAAGACGACTCTCGCCTATGCAATCACCCACTACATAGGAAAACTTATGAATGGAGGATAAATAAGTTTAATAAGAAGTAGATAAGAAACAATTATATTGATGTCTTTATTGGGTGGAGATTCAAATGATTTTATTGTTCATAATACGTATCTACTTGTAAAACTGGGTTCTCCGAACTATAATGATATAACGCAAGTGGAGTCGTCAATACAATGGGCAGTGTTGAAAGACAATCCCACTTAGCATATCATAAGAGGCTTTAGTATATTTGCATAGTCTGTGATGGGTGTATTCGGTCACGTTGTGTTCGGACTAGTGACTTTGGAGTTTCCTTGATTCCACAGCAGACGAGGAAGGGTTCTTTTGAAGAAAGAAAAGTACTACTATTTTAAAGAAATGTTTTCATAGACAAAGTGTTAATCTATCCTCTGATCTGTCTGTGACGTTTCATTGTCAACTGCTGTGAGTTGTGTCATCTGTCTGTGACGTTTATATTGTCTATTGATCGGTCTGTGACGTTATTTTGTCTATTGATCTGTCCGTGACTTGTATATAGTCTACTGATATGAGTAGTATCATCTGTCTGTGACGTGTATATCGTCTATTGATCTGTCTGTGACGTTTTATTGTTTACTGCTGTGAGTGGGGTCATCTGTCTGTTACGTCTATATTGTCTATTGAGCTGTCTGTGACGTGTAAATAGTCTACTGATATGAGTAGTATCACCTGTCTGTGACGTGTTTATCGTCTATTGATCTGTCTGTGACGTTTTATTGTCCAATGCTGTGAGCGGTGTCATATATCTGTGACGTTATATTGTCTATTGATCTGTCTGTGACTTGTATATATTCTACTGATATGAGTAGTATCATCTGTCTATGACGTGTTATTGTCTACTGCTGTGAGTGGTGACATCTATCTGTGACGTGTATATCGTCTATTGACCTGGCTGTGACGTTTTATTGCCTACTGCTGTGAGCGATGTCATCTGTCAGTGACGTGAATATCGTCTATTGATCTGTCTGTGACGTGTATATTGTCTATTGATCTGTCTATGACCTGTTATTGTCTACTGCTGTGAGTGGTGCCCTCTATATGTGACGTGTTTATCGTCTATTGATCTGTCTCTGACGTTATATTGCCTACTGCTGTGAGCGGTGTCATCTGTCTGTGACGTGTATATCGTCTATTGATCTGTCTGTGACGTTTTATTGCCTACTGCTGTGAGCGGTGTCATCTGTCTGTGACGTGTATATCGTCTATTGATCTGTCTGTGACGTGTATATCGTCTATTGATCTGTCTGTGACGTTTAATTGTCTACTGCTGTGAGCGGTGTCATCTGTCTATGATGTGTTATTGTCTGTTGATCTGTCTGTGACGTTTTATTGTCTACCGATGTGAGTGGTATAATCTGTCTGTGACGTGTTTATTGTCTATTGATCTGTCTGTGCCGTTTAATTGTCTACTGCTGTGAGCGGTGTTATCTGTCTGTGACGTGTGTAATGTCTATTGATATATCTGTGACGTGTTCTTGTCTACTGCTGTGAGCGGTGACATCTGTCTGTTACGTGTATATTGTCTATTGACCTGTCCGTGACGTGTATAATGTCTATTAACCTGTCTGTGATGTGTATATTGTCTATTGATCTGTCTGTGACGTGTTATTGTCTACTGCTGTGAGTGGTGTCATCTGTCTGTGACGTTTTATTGTCTATTGATATGTCTGTGACGTGTATATTGTCTACTTATATGAGTGGTATCATGTCTGTGACTAGCATATTGTCTACAGACTTGTGTGCTGTCATCTGTCTGTGACGTGTATATAGACTACTGATACGTGTGTCGTCATCTGTTTGTGACGTGTATATTGCCTACTGATATGTGTGTCGTCATGTGTCTGTGACGTGTATATTGTCTACTGATATGTCTGCTGTCATGTGTCTGTGACGTGTATATTGCCTACTGATATGTGTGTCGTCATCTGTCTGTGACGTGTATATTGCCTACTGATATGTGTGCTGTCATCTGTCTGTGACGTGTATATAGACTACTGATATGTGTGCTGTCATGTGTCTGTGACGTGTATATTGCCTACTGATATGTGTGCTGTCATGTGTCTGTGACGTGTATATTGCCTAGTGATATATGTGTCGTCATCTGTCTGTGACGTGTATATTGCCTACTGATATGTGTGCTGTCATCTGTCTGTGATGTGTATATAGACTACTGATATGTGTGCTGTCATCTGTCTGTAACGTGTATATAGACTACTGATATGTGTGCTGTCATCTGTCTGTAACGTGTATATAGACTACTGATATGTGTGCTGTCATCTGTCTGTGACGTGTATATTGCCTACTGATGTGTGTGTCGTCATCTGTCTGTGACGTGTATTTTGCCTACTGATATGTGTGCTCTCATGTGTCTGTGACGTGTATTTTGCCTACTGATATGTGTGCTGTCATCTGTCTGTGACGTGTATATAGACTACTGATATGTGTGTCGTCATCTGTCTGTGACGTGTATTTTGCCTACTGATATGTGTGTCGTCATCTATCTGTGACGTGTAAATAGACTACTGATATGTGTGCTGTCATCTGTCTGTGACGTGTATATAGACTACTGATATGTGTGCTGTCATCTGTCTGTGACGTGTATATTGCCTACTGATATGTGACACGTCATCTGTCTGTGACGTGTATATAGACTACTGATATGTGTGTCGTCATGTGTCTGTGACGTGTATATAGACTACTGATATGTGTGTCGTCATCTATCTGTGACGTGTATATAGACTACTGATATGTGTGTCGTCATCTGTCTGTGACGTGTATATAGACTACTGATATGTGTGCTGTCATCTGTCTGTGACGTGTATATAGACTACTGATGTGTGTGTCGTCATCTGTCTGTGACGTGTATATAGACTACTGATGTGTGTGTCGTCATCTGTCTGTGACGTGTATTTTGCCTTCTGATATGTGTGTCGTCATCTGTCTGTTACGTGCAAGTTGTATTACGTCTACTCATCTGTTTGAACATGTCCAAGATGCTCGCTGCTGTGTTGTTGTAGGCTCATGCCGGAGACGTTGAAGCCGCTGCTGAAGCAGTTCTCCCACATCGGAATTGATCCCCAGTATGACGTCAAACAAGACTGAATACGCTGGTGGGGCGGACCAGTGACCAGTGCTAGGCTGTGGCTTGCAGAAGCCTTATCAGTGAACTCACCTTCAGACTGATTGACCCACAGGTCTACTGTGCCTAGTGTCTCGGATAAAATTATTACTTATTTGTATTATTTTGTTAATGGATTAAAAATGTTTATCTTTGTGAAGAAAGCTTTCTTGTGATGTCAACAAAGTCCGACTTCACCATCCACGTAGATCTCCAGTAGGTCAGACATGACATTAATGACGTCCAGTTCCTGTGAGGAGGGAGCAAATATTATATCTTTAGTATCTATATATTATATCTATAGTAGGGCAGCCTGTACCATGTCAACTCTACCCCAATAAACCGTTGTGGACCACAGACAGGCTTGTGTCGAAGAAGTCAAGAAGCATGCACACTCTACGCCGGATACTAGCCTGTCCCTGTAGATCTTGTCTGTCCCATAATTTATCTGGGTGAATGCCAACCAGTTGACTGTGCAGGTCGTAATAAAGGGAGATAACTGGGTGTGACCTAACACGAGTTCAGTTTTTCCGTACCGTACATGCACTGAGAAACCTATTCACCTTGTTGCTATCGGAAGTTGTTGGTTTTCTTGTATATTAATAAGCATCTCTTTAAACCTCTCTTCAACCTGTTGAAACTGCCACAAGCTGTTCAGTTGATCAAGATAAAGTAAAACAAGTTCAACAAGTTGAACAATATTCCAGCTACATCACGCGAAGTAAGAGGGAAGCCGAAGTTAACGTAGGTCTTTGTAAGATGATAATCAGAACGAGTCTGATTTTCTCATCAAGCGGTGAATCGAGTGTGGGTGTGGCTGCCTGTGCTAGTCCGGACTAATGGCGGTTTTAAAGTGCTGATATCATGCCGGTGTTTAAACATGAATACCGGGCTCAGACATATAGTCCGAGCGTACCAGTCCTTGTTTTATCCCCTAATGACCAGACCCAGGCACGGATGTGACTGTTCGGTTTGTTGTGGCGCCATGGACCAATCTCCCATCACTGTTACAATTAAATGTCGCATCGGCAATATGTCAGCTCTGTATAACCCCTGCATCGTCTGGAAGGGTGGTTGTGGAGGGGGGGGGGGGGGGGGGGGGGGAGAGGAGGGGATGGGGGGAACCTGAATGACCTTTGGTTTTTCCCGAAAACGCACAAATTGTGAGAATTATGTTATAATGTCAAACGAATCTCGTTAGTTTGAGTTGATCTGTGTTACGCTTAGACAAATCACATGAAAATGAAATGTTAGTTATTTCACAAATTTACTTGTTCTTTAGGAATATGTATTATTTTCATACAAGTAGGCATGTCATCGTATCCCAACTGCGTGGATCGATGCTCATGATATCAATCACTGGGTTGTCTGGTCCAGATTCGATTATTTACAGATCGCCGACATGTAGCTAGAATATTGCTGAGTGCGGCGTTAAACAACGAACCAACCAACCACATCATACAAGTAGATACGCTTTGGAACCTGTTCTCGTAATGTGAAAGGGCGGACTCAGCATTTTTAAAAAGAGGGACTCAAAATATCAAAATCTTCTCAGATAGTTTTTACTGCCTACAACATAGTACAATATAGTACATTTGGTTTTCAAAAGGGGCGGTCCAGACCCCTGGACGCCCCCTCCCCCTCTCGATGCGTCTATGATATGGGATTTTCCCATAGTAAGATGTAGCTGAACGACTGGGTCACCTGTCCGGTCCATCGTGGGGTGACCATGATGACCACGGTGTAACCTCAGGTAGCACCTGCCAGCGTGACGTCACACACGCGCGCTCTCGCGGGTTATCTCAATACGGAATAATACTCACGTTTGATAAGTCGCCAGTGTATCCCACAGGAAGATACAGGTAGAAGGGGGGTTAATCGGGAAACGTTCACATATTTCTCGAGATAGGGATGTTATATAGATAGAGGAGATTCGAGAAGTATCTCGTGAGTATCATAAATGCTCTCGGCTATTACGGGATTCAAGATAAGTGGGGTTTTCCTGCGATCGTCAACCTTTAGTAGATCACGTGGCAAAATGACATATTTATATTATATCTCGACCCTCATGTATACCGTCCACTGTATATCATACCTATATCGAAACCTATCCAAGCTGGAAATATAGCTGTTAAACTGTTGCCTCGTCACAGGGGAGGTGGGGAAATATAGCTGTTAAACTGTTGCCTCGTCACAGGGGAGGTGCGGAAATATAGCTGTTAAACTGTTGCCTCGTCACAGGGGAGGTGGGGAAATATAGCTGTTAAACTGTTGCCTCGTCACAGGGGAGGTGGGGAAATATAGCTGTTAAACTGTTGCCTCGTCACAGGAGTGGTGGGGAAATATAGCTGTTAAACTGTTGCCTCGTCACAGGGGAGGTGGGGAAATATAGCTGTTAAACTGTTGCCTCGTCACAGGGGAGGTGGGGAAATATAGCTGTTAAACTGTTGGCTCGTCACAGGGGAGGTGGGGAAATATAGCTGTTAAACTGTTGCCTCGTCACAGGGGAGGTGGGGAAATATAGCTGTTAAACTGTTGGCGGGTCAGAGGGGAGGCATCTTTCCGAGGCAAGGGCGTTAACTGACTATAAATGTCCAGTTTCCACCCTTGCCGAACTAGGCTGGAGTTCCAGAGTTACATTTTGGCTGGACTAACGAGTCTATGCAATCAAAATCCCGTGACGAACTAGACCTCCGGTTCGCAAACAACATGGACTTCAAAGTGCAAAGTTCCGTCGACTCCAGGATTTGCAAAACATGTTTACCGCCAAATGGGTGTCAACAGATATTTTGCAAATCTTTTAATCAAGTTCCTCGAGTGATCTGATGCACTTCGCGAGATAAGACCCGTTGTATAGTTGTTATAACGTTGTATGGGTTTAAACAACAATATATAAAACGTTATACAACGTTATAACAACTATATTTCCCCACCACTCCTGTGACGAGCCAACGGTTTAACATCAATATAACCCCACCTCACCTGTGACTATAAAACATTATAACAGTTATATTTCCCCACCACTCCTGTGACGAGCCAACGGTTTAACATCAATATAACCCCACCTCATCTGTGACTATACAACGTTATAACAACTAAATTTCCCCACCACCCCTGTGACGAGCCAACGGTTTAACATCAATATAACCCCACCTCACCTGTGACTATACAACGTTATAACAACTATATTTCTCCACCATCCCTGTGACGAGCCAACGGTTCAACATTGATATTACCCCACCTCACCCGTGACTATACAACGTTATAACAACTATATTTCCCCACCACCCCTGTGACGAGCCAAAGGTTTAACATCAATATAACCCCAGCTCACCTGTGACTATACAATGTTATAACAATATAACAACTAAATCTTAAAACGTTGGCTCGTCACAGGTGAGGTGGGGTATTACAGATGTTAAACCGTTGGCTTGTCACAGGGGCATTGGTCCCTCGTGATATGACTGGAACATTGCTAAAGCAGGTTTAAAGGCATACATACTCGCTCACTCAACACGGTCTATACGTATAACAAACCTGGGAGGTAATAATAGATCAGCGAGGCATGTAAACATCTCTGTCAGAGGGCAAGCCCCGGACACATTCCGTTGACCCTGTTATGCCAGGGCCAAAACAAACCAGATATATATATGCCAGAACTAATTGTGGAAACACTGACCACCCACGCTGCATCCTCGTGGACCAATGACGGCTGCTTCGAAGATGTATTCGTGCTCCCTTTTTCTGTGAAAACCTAGACTTTCACAAGTCTCTAAGACAATAAATATTTAGTTTAAATCATAGTTTCTACTTCATGTCAATAATAAGAACAATTTGTCCCTGTAAGAGACTGGAGTCCGTAGATTGTCCACATATCTTGACATGCCTATTGAGAGGATAGGGTTACAACACATCCATAGACTTATCACAGCCTCAGGGCAGGGTTAGTAAGAATCTCGCCCCGCTTGGAAACAGTCTTCTTCCAGTCCCCGATAGATACAAATCGCGAAGGTCTAACTCTGAACAGATTTTAGGAGTGACCGTTTTCCTTCGGTTCATCAAGTAATGAGCGGAATACGTATATAACGTTGTCCGCGTCTCTCATATGGTTGAAGGCTCTGTCGGGCAATAAATAAAACGGAGTATTCTAGATAAGCAAAGTTTAAATTCATTACTTTGAGTGCACAATCGGTAGAACACATCCAGTAAGAAAGTTTAGTTTTTAGATCCATAACTCAACGAAGAATAGAAGCTGATGGATTATTCAGCAGAACTGCAACACAAGATAGAAGTGGGAACAGAACGGTTGATAATAACCGTTTGGCAAACGATGAGATGATTTTTCTCAATGACCCTTGTATGTCTCCATTGTGTTATATTTAAGGTAAACATACACTTGTGAGTCAGTGAGTATAGTTTTAATAAGAGGGGTAATATCACGGCGCAGATGCATTAGAGACCGACATATCAACATATATTGATCAATATCAATATATATTACCCAAAAGAAGTTAAGGATTACATATCGCTATTAATCATCTGTTGTGCTATGGTTTTCTACTTGTTTTGAGTAGTATAGGATGTTCTGAATGGTACATGGGGTTCAGTCAGGTTCAGACTAATATACAGCTAACACTACGCCGAAATAATTCACCAGGCAGGAACCGTGAAAGCACTACAGAGAACATTCCCCATGGCAGTCGGCAGTTATTACCCACGATATATAGATGCATCCAAGGACAGAAAACACAAAAACATACAAAGACATAAAAATGATGAGACATTTATTGTAAGACACCTTGTGCTACCACGAATGATAAATGCAGTTGCAAGCACACATGGAACAGTAAATAATACATTCTCCATCATATATAAATTAACATGATAAATAGCACATTCTGTACAATACGTCGATGGTTAAATACCTAACAACAGGTTCTTGGTTTCTATACAGTGAGTGAGGTAGTTAGTGGGGTAGGGGGTACGTTGCATAACTGTTCAAATGGAATTTTACTGAGCAGAACATGTTCAGATCTAGTTAGGTGAGAGGAATACAGCCACTACGAAAAATCACAGAGACATGATCACAAGTGTTGGCTACATTGCCATTCATATCATCATAGTTGATCCGTTTGCCAAGTAACGCTACGTCTGAGATCCACAGGCACACAGTCACATTGAAAAGTCTCTGTGACAAGAACAGAAATATCTGTCAGAGATTCTATCACAACCTTGTCGTGAGTCACTTTTCTCAAAACACTAACACTATAAAGGTCCTCACACCAGCAGCGACGTCGACGGTTTGACGACGTTATAGCGGCAGACACTGCGACGTAATGTAGTACAGATGCACGGTGTTGGACGCAAGGCCAACCAAGGTCAACACGCCGCTCATTCCGTGACACCTTCTGAACGTGCGGTAGGCGGTAAAGTACGCCGGATTCTTCTTCATTTCCTTCATATCGGCGTAACCTATGACGTCACCGACACCTGCCTCCACCTCCATTTCAAATGTCACCAACATGGAGCGAACAATGAGTGGCGCCAAAATCAGGGAATTCAGAGCCGCTGCTACGAAGCCTGCGATCAGCATTGAAATCTGCAAAAAGAAGATGTGAAGGTTTGGTGACTTGGTTCCTTCTTGTAAAACTGGAGGTTTCTCTAAGATGCGCATGGTACACAATGGACACGTAATTTACAGCGTATGTTCATATAATTCCGTTTAAGTGTTAAGTTTACACTTGAAAAACGCCCAGTTAAATTGCAAATATATGTCCATTTTTCATCAACGTATTCACGAGCACAATATTATTTGAGTGAATTTACTCCCCACCAAATCATGCGGATTGTACTTTACCAAGTCGAAACCAGTTTGTCCATAAAGTCTAGGTGCGATAGTAATACACTCAAAGGAAAATACTGTTAACACCCAGTCTACACAAAGGGTACGCTCATTGAAGCACCCAATAGTTTGTTGTTGTTTACCGCCGCACTCAGCAATATTCCAGCTATATGACGGCGGTTTGTAAATAATCAAGTCTGGACCAGACAATCCAGTGACTGACATTATGATTGACGCAATTGGGATCGATGACATGCATCAACCAAGTCAGCGAGCCTGACCAACCGATCCCGTTAGTCGCCTCTTACGACAAGCACAGTCGCCTTAAACGGCAAGCATGGGTTTCTGAAGGCCTATTGTACCCCGGATCTTCACGGGTCCAATGTCAAGGATATAGTGTGTAATATATGATTGTACTGATGCCCGGGGTGACATACCAGGAGGAGGTGGGATAAGGGCTCTCTTGGCCCACAATAAATGACCATTCATGAAGCTTTGTAATATTGGTATGAAAATTATCCAGCATTTTCTTTCTTAAACTAGCAAGGTATGGACTTCTGGCATGATCGAATACAGTTAGTTGGAGCGGTGGGTAGCCAAGTGGTTAGAGTGTCCGCTCGCCACAGTTCTCGGTTCTCTCCATAGGTAATATGTGTGAAGCCCAATGCCTGTGTCCCCGCTATTGCTAAAAACCGCGTAAAACCATACTGCAGGTATAAATATGAGTAAGTCCGTGATCCAAGATGAACTTTTTACCCTTTTACCATATTTCTGTACTGTTTTTAACACTTCCGTGGTCTAGTGGATAGAGCGTCTATCCGGTATTTCGATCCCCGGCCACCTCATACCAAAAGACGTTTTAAAATGGCACTTGTTGTTACCCTGTCTGGAGCTAGGGATTAAGGTGATAATACAAAGACTGGTACGATTGGATCGGTATTCAGTATCTAAGCTGGGTATTTATCCTCAGCTATGTTTTTAGCTATGTCTGACAACATCGGATAACTTTCATTACAATTTCTAAACATTTTTCTCCATTCTTAAAGCACCATATCTTGTGCGCCAAAAAGGGCCGTTATCCCACTTCATCCTTTGTAACCAATTGCAGTTGTTTTGTTCAGTGACACTTACCTGTATCACGTGACTTCTCTGCATGGAGTCCAGGGGATGCTGCAGCACGAACGTGCCTAACATGATGGATGACGTCACGAGGCTCCACAGGAAGAACATAGGGAAGAGGCGTGTCTGAACCCGGCCGAACATGTGCCGGGGGAGATTGTAGAACATCGTCAGACCTGGTGACAAGGGCATACATCAATGACGGGGGCACGCTTCACATTTCCTTTACATAAACATGTCAAATACCGCCATTGCTTCATTCGTCCATATCAGAATGGGATTAAGGTTAATCAGACCAAACAAAATGATTGTAGGTTTCACGTTTGTGACGTTTCGTCCAGCAGCAAATCATTCAATATACGCCGAAGGTTTAGGGCGGAGAGTCCTCTGGCGGGCGTTATTTTTTCCACGGATCTAGAGTTTAATTAATTTATTTTTTAAATGGTCTC
Organism: Haliotis cracherodii; assembly: GCF_022045235.1. Classification (NCBI taxonomy): domain Eukaryota; kingdom Metazoa; phylum Mollusca; class Gastropoda; order Lepetellida; family Haliotidae; genus Haliotis; species Haliotis cracherodii. The sequence continues at coordinate 69,833,950 of NW_027266264.1, forward strand.
TTCTCGGTATTTCACAAGTTTTAAAGGAACCGATCTGACGATTTAAAAAAAGCAGTGACATTGCTATCAAAGGTAAAATCAGTTAGGTATGGCGATATCCATTCTATTCAGTAACCATGTCAGTTAGTAAAAGTATGTTTTGTTATTTACATCGGCAGTATGGAAAAAGGAGCATTCTATAATCATATTTCCAACGTTTGACTAAGCGTTTACTGAAGAGTGAGTGAGCGATTTGGGTTTAACGCCGCTTTTAACAGTATTCTAGTTATATCACGGCGTGTCAGCTTGATATGTGAGGAAAGCCCGAAGTGATGCAGGTCTCAGACGTTTACCACTTAGGTGAGCCGGGATTTCAACCCACGATCACATGTTTCTGGGGTGCCCAAGGGACGCAACTCTGCACAGCTAATTGCGGTGCCTTATACGACTAGCCACTCATGGCCCCCTGTATATTATATAATGGAATCCACAAACATAGCAAAACAAATCAAGACGAGAAAAGGGAAATCTCATTATCACGAAATCTAAGGAAGCACGAAAACACTTCAAGTTATCCGATGTTCGCGATAAGCAGAAGATATTAATTCATAGTGTCAATATGGGTTCTGTAAAGTTATGCTTCATGTTAAACTGCGGCATCACCAACGATATATCGAGTTGACGAAGTTTCCCTGTATCATTAACCCGTATTAACACACAAGTTGACCCACCTGCTACAAGAGTCACCCACAACTGTGCGCCATATTGCGCTGCCCAACTCCCAAGATGCATCATTCCTACGACTGCAGTCTGTGTGTCCATCCGGCGGCGCACAGGAAAGAGGAGGAAACTGATGAAGATGACGATTACACTCACGGAGAAGTACTGGAACTGAGTAATCCTGCCGACATAAAATAATAATGATAATTCTGATAGGCTCTAACACTAACCAACAGATATTGAATAAAAACTAGATTTAGCAAAAAGCAGAAATGAAAATATTTCAAGATGTGTTTTGTCGTTTGATGTATAATGATGAGCACAGGGAATATCTTCATACCAAAAACATTTAAATTTACCAAAGTATTCTAGTCTTGTATGGTATGTTTTTTTGATATTTTTGTTTCAAGAGTCTGTATGAGAGACGACAAGAAAAAAGGGTTAAGTTTTCTTTTGGTATAAAATAGAATTCATCCAAGCGAATCGTTTTCAACCATAACTCCGAGCTCCATGGGCAAGGTTGGGATACTTTTCTTTCTGTGTGTTTATGACAGACTATGATACACGGTGTATCTAAGTATATGAGATAGCTACGCAAAGAACAGTGAAAATGGTTTGTTCTCGATAAGGCATTGTCCGATCGTGACGTCATTTCTGGACATTTGAACATGTCCTAGAAACTTGATGACGTCGTAAATTGGACGATCATATCTTTGGGAGGGAATTGTCTAGTAAGTTGGTCCCCATGGATGTAGCTGGGCAACGAGATAAACACAATGGCTGAACGATCGCCCCCAAAAGTGATAGAGGTGTGACAGTCGGTATGATAAAAGGTACAGATATTGAGGATAGTGAGAATATTCGAGAAATACCAAACTAACCCAAACCCCCTGTTCTTAAAATGGACTCGTCCGACATTGCCCATGTCGGATTGTATTCATGGAGTCATTATTTAAATACGGGTAAATATTTTAAATATTTTACTGATACCCTTAAAGAGGTTGTACATAATTTTGATATCTCCTATAGAAAATAAGGGACTCGTTGTCGTTGCTTCTCCTACAAAAATAAAACACTACAGGGGAATATACCACTCGGAGCTGCGCCCCACATGGTTTATTCTTCCTACAGCGTTTTATTGTGCGATAAAACAACTCCAGCTCCTCGTTTGTTTAACTAAATGAACATATGATCACAATCGTTGTCCTCATCAAACTGTTAAGTCCATTTAAGAAAAAAATTTATTTTTGGTATGAAATAATTATTTGCTATTAAAATACATTTGTAATAAACGGTTTGAAATTGAAGTAAGGATATACATGTATGTTATACTATGTAAACACTAATGTCTAATCATGTCAATGATCAGTTGTCAGTTTTGTCGTCCAAACGAGAGTAGTTTTGATATACATTCACTTGCTTGTTTAAACAGTGAGCGAAGCTATCTCTTCTTAAACCAGATGTATGTTAACAGCGATACACTCTTGTAAATAAGATTTGGACTGATTCGGGATAGATACACACAAAGACTTCGTAATAATGTTTTTTTCATTGCGACATAAGGTTTACATCAAACAACCACATCATTCAAATAATATTATGACAATTTTGTTTCATTTTATGCAATCGGTGATCAACTATCTCCTATTCCGCGTAGGTTTCCGATGCAGAGAAATAATAATGATAATACTGTTATACGAATGCCAGCATACAGACAGTGAATAAAAAATTAGGAAAAGACAGGTAAGAATTTTGAAATAGTTTAAGAATACAGATATATATATATATATATATATATATATATATATATATTCAAATACTTTCAAGTCAATTTTATTTAATTTTAAGCAATCGGTGATCAACTATCTCATACTCCGTGCAGGTTCCGTTGCAGCGACCTGCTACATTACAGTGCAGCCGTGAAATGAATTAAAAAGAAATCTGTGAAATATATTTACAATAACATACTGGAATTCGATTATGGAAATAAATCAAGTTTTGCACTTCCAACTACTGCAATCGTGTTTTGGGGGTGAAAAAACCGTTTGGCAAGTGCATCAGTTCGGCCAATATGTATCAATAATTGATCGATAATTTCAATGAAATATGGATGTCTTCAGTTCACACGGCTAACCCGACCTACAGATATATCCACAGTTTCATATACAAATTAAAATTACAAGCACTAAGATATATACACAGTTTTAAACAGATAACACACTTTGTTTAAGAGCATATAAATTCAGGGTTTATAACATACCTGACTTTCTCGAACTTGACCATACTGGGAAAGCTTGATGCGTATTGGAACTACCGTCCTTTCTGTAGTCTGTCAGAGTACACCGACGTTCCCACGTGCTGGTGTATATATAACACACCAGCCAGGTCCGGACTTCTGATTGGCTGACGGGATAACTGGCGTAGCATCTAACTGCATTCCCGTAGACTCTGAACGTGTTGCGGGGCAAGTAGACAGCATTCAACCTCTTCACCAGTTACCTCCCTTCTAAGCTTTACACTATTGCGTCCAGAGAAAATAAGGCGACAAACAAGACTGTGTTACCTAGACTGTGCCTTTCCCCTCCCCTGGGGAGTGTAAGAGCGTTGTACGTGCAGTGTATCACGTGGTCGCGGCAGAAATACAGGTAGCCAACACGACAGTTTGTACTGTGTGTGTCCATGATGCAATACCTACCTGAACCAACACCCTTAATTACACATTGACGCATATTTGACAAAAGGGGTTGCCCAGTGTGAAGCAAAGTAATATTATTAACAGGGTGGCTGGAAAAGAACCACTAACATCATATTTGGCAGAAAGTGTTTTAATATTTAAAGCATTTTTTTCAGCAAAGCCTGTTTTTCAATTTGATAGCTATCGTAATTATTTGTTTGTTTGCACAGGATAGGATGACTCCTGTATATTTCCGTCGCGTCGTAGTACTACCGGCGCTCTTCGTGTCATCGTGGTCTTGGCTGCCTGTGACGTCAACATCGACATCAGAGTAGCGTTTACTACCGCACCATTTTCCGAACAGCATTCATGCATTCAATGAAATATCCTGAAGTCAGACGCAGATGTACGGAGTGAACTTTTGTCGTCGAAGTTTGATTGCGTAATACGCGACAGCTTTGTTGCAGTATGACGTCCTGGGGCTGTTTAGTTGAAGTACTGTTTGCGTGAATATTGCGCAAGTATGCAAGTATTGATTACTGTGCTACCGCCAATGTTAACTTTGTAATTCGATTGCTGTTGGAGCGATAGATCTGTTGATATCTGGATGTCGCACCCGTTTCAGTTTGAGAAAATTGTGACTACTAACAGTGTAAAAAGATCTAAAAGTCTCTCCCAATTCCCGAATCCCGTGTATAATGCAAATAGTAAAATTAACTAGTATCTACTTATTCTATTTTCACTATTCTTGTTAAGTAATGCCATTTTGTACATATTGCAAATTATAAGTAGTTGTATCATGTGTTCCAACGTGGGTGTTTTTTCGAGAAATGAATGAGTTTAGAATTAAGGTGTCTCAACATTATTATTATTATTATTTATTTTTTTTATTCCCATCACACATGAGGACTGTATGGTGTGGGTGCAGGGTGTGAAGACCAGGTGTGGTGTACAGAGTGTGATGTTGCTGGAATAATACTCATTACCCCCCTCACACACACAAAAAAAACCACCCCACCCCTCCACCCCTCCACCCCACCTCCCACTCATACACTCCCCTGAATCCCGAATACTACCTAATTATTCATTCTGAGTTTCATCAGCTTAACTCTGAATCCCGAATACTACTTAAAATATATACCAAAAGCACATGTGAGAAATCAACCTGGAAAGGCAGAATGTTAACCATAAGCAAAAACCTGCAGAAAAATTCCATGGCCATAAAAGGGTTTCATTTGAAGTTGAATCACTGAAAATTTATAGAAATAAAAAACAATATATAAAGTTGTTTTTTACACAATTATGTTTTTTATATGTTGAATATGAATACCAAATATAGTTCTTTGTGATACACTGACATGTCCCAAGTCATGGAGTGACATACTCAGGCAATAGCTTGGTGGGGACCAATTCCGACCCAGAACCCCCAAAGTGCTTATTTACTGTAGTACTGAGTGACAGCGGTACAGCGCAGAGGCGGCAATAACAGTTGAACATTTTCGATAAATTAATGCTTGACAACAACGGTATGTGCCACCGGTATAACGGTATGTGCCACCGGTATAACGGTATGTGCCACCCCGTGTAGGTTAAGGGAGATCAGACTCTGTCGTCTTAGGCCCATAACTAGACTAACATTTAGTCTATAAAATCTTATATTACACAATATCCTTCTTGACTCGTAAAGCATTGTCTACACATGTGACTCACCCAGACAGTTTGTACACACAGTATGTGTTGAATATTCTCGATGTACTGACACTTTCAAAACTATTTCAATTAAAAGAAATGACTCGGAGTATATACTTACCCTTCATCAACACCTGATGAAGGATTAAGTATATACTCCGAAACCTTGTGTTCCTCAAAATAAAGAAGTTGACATCCATAAATTCTCTTCCTTATATATATCACTTCTAAATGCCTTTCAAAGACTCTGTTTCGGCATTATATGGTCTCTGGTCTCAGTACTTAAAAAACAGGTTTCTCATGTTTGATGCAACATCAATCAACCTGCGACATGTACAATACAAACACACCCTTTGGGTTTGGAGAAAAAATAAGTAACTTTGAATACTTTGTAGGAGTATTCGAGTGAGTGAGAGTGAGTGAGTTTGATTTAACGCCGCTTTCAACAGTATTACAGTTATATCACGGCGTGTCAGCTTAATGTGGGAGGAAAGCCCGAAGTGATGCAGGTCTCAGACGTTTACCACTTCGGTGAAACCTACGAGCACGGGTATGGTGCTGATAAACCTAGAAACATAATCGGGGCGAACCGGGATTCGAACCCACAATCATAGGTTTCTGGCGTGCCCAAGGGACGCAACTTAGACGACTGGGCAACCCGTGCCCTCAGTAGGAGTATTCGAGGCATCAAGTAGGGTATCCATAGGAACAAACTTAATGCTGCCCCTAAACTTGCTCTCCAAATAAAACTAGATTTCTGGACATTTGACACTTACTTCCCCCTGAAATGACCACTGCTGGGAGGGGCGTGTCTGGGGAGAGGGTGTGTGTTTGAGGGGAGGTGGTGGGGGCAATACATATTCCTGTCTCACAAACTTTTAGTAGCAATATCAGTGATGGGTAATATGATTCTTTACACGTGTTGTGATATTCCATGCATTTAAGATTTGTCTAGTTTCTCAAAATGAAGAGCGTCTGGACTCCTTTTCTTATTATATTGTATTATGCTAAGGTAACAACGTTTTTTCTGTAAAATATTTTCTTTTCAGAGATGATAGCCCATGTTTCTCAGACCTCGTTGCGTTCCCTGCCATGATGAAATTGTAAACGACCCTCGTAGCTTCGTTCGTAGACTTGCACAAGTCTCTAAGAAAACGATTATTAGTTTCAATCACTAAACTATCTAAAAAATAACAAGTCCCTATAAACGACTGGCGTACTGTCAGTTTGTCTAGCTATGCCGATTATAAGGAAAGAATTACTTTCAGTAGAGCCTTGGAGCAAGGCTACTTAATTCTGTCCTACCCCCTCTAAGCAGCAGCTGACAATCTGTTCAAAGCGGCGTATTTATATAAACCCAACTCACCCAATGAATCTAAGCGTGTGGAGTTGCTACAAATATTAACCATTCTCGAAGAGATTCTAAAACTAAGTTGAGAAGGATGACATCTAGCCGTTTCTACTTGAAAAACGTATAGAACTGTGGACTGACTTGAGTGTTACCCCATCTGTGGTGGGCCGTGGTGGGAGGTAGGCAATGTAGGTAAGGTTGGAGATTATATTGCGTTATGTAACCGTGCAAGAGGCCGAGTTATGAAACGGTTTCATCGCAGAACGTGCAGTTCTCGGAGGAGCTGACAAACTGACATTAGCGAGCGGATTCCTGGCGGTCCACGACCCCCACACACGCACCGATCAGCGTCAGCGACATTGGAACGCCAACATCGTAGTTGCCGCTCACCCAGTAAGGAGAATACAGGGGTAGTCAACTCTAGCAGCGCTTGCATGACCTACACATGTAGGAATCAGGAAGTAAACATTCATATCGTTTTCTTGCTTCTTTTGCGCTCCAACATGTTAACTGTTAACACCGTTTACAGAACGTAGAAATGTGATGTCGTCTTCTACTGAAAGAACAAGGTTTGATGTGGGTGAGTGAGCATTTTAGCAATATGCCACAATGTGCCGCAAATGTCACGGCGGGGGACACCAGAAAAGGGCTTCATACATTGTGCCCATGTGGTTAATTAAACCCGGGGCTTCGGTGTGACGAGCGAAGCAATTTAACCGTTAGGTTACCCCACCTCCCCCGGTATGAAAGGCCCTCTTTGGCCATTGGTCTTCGCAAAATTCTAACATGAGCAAAATCTTTTCAAATCATTATTAAACATTTGCGATTCGTTCGTTTGACTGAGCATGAAACCTTTTTATTTTAACAACTGACGTGTTTGACATGTTCGATAACCCTTTCCCCCCATTTTAGCTATACATGTGTATTTGATCAGTCCAAAATTTGCAAGCATAAAAAAGCAAAATGGCTTGTTTTCAGCCATTCGAACAAGATAATTTTCTTCCAAAGTATTTAAACGTTTTCCGAAACTTTGAAATTTGACATTCCCAGTGGTCCAAGAGATTCCCTACCCCACGCCTTCCTTTCTTGATCAGGATAACCGCGCAACAATGTGGGTTTTTTTATGACAAGGAAAGAGATATCTCCTTATCACCCGCCACGAGATGAGAGAAACATTCATATTTCACTTGACACATAGAAAATGCTATTTGTTATAAACGTTTTGAGTAGTTGTCTACCGGAAAATTAAATTATTTCATTACAAATGTAAAACATTGAAACGTAAGTTCTCCCTACCTAACACACAGGGACCGTTTACCGCCCCTTGTATTTGAGACTTAAAAAGTAGTATCGTGTTTGCAAAATCTGAAAAAATATTAAAAAAAGTATAAAAATGTATTTAGGTTCACGAAAATTCTTTATCATAAATTTAGATATTGTTATATTCATAATCAACTTTAACAAAACAAAAATTCTTAAAAACTACGAGACCGCTGTTGGAAGCGAAAGATTACACGCTGGTCAAGTCACAAAAATGGCGCTTTGCGAAACGAACAGTCTTGATCGACGAGTTAAATGAGAAATATACAGTTTATAACGCAACATTTTCGAGAGAATAACGAACCAAATGACGTGATATTAACTCCAGAAATTACCATCTCTCATTACATTGCCTTGTCAAAGTGGAACCAACGTAAAATGGAATCAGTTTGTGTAGGGGCGGGACACTTACGAAAAAGGGAGACAATTTGAGGGGAGGTAATTCCTGTATGACAATAATTCCGTCAAAGTGTTATATTCATTGCAGTGAAATATAAGGTGTTATGTTCACTACAGTGAAGTATCAAGTGTTATGTTTACTGCAACTTCAGAAAACTCACACGGAAGTATAATATAAATCTTCATACATAACCGTAACCATGTCACTTGCTCTCCGTAGCTTTTCGACCACGTGGTACCGTACAATCAATGTAAACAAAGGATAAGATAAACACGCAAATGGAAATAATTTTTCACGTTTTGGGGAATGTTCTCAATGAAGATAACCATTCTATGACATATGTTTATCTATGAAATGAAACAGATGAAAAGCGTATACACTATCTTCAATGGTCTGTGTAAGATGTGACGAATCGTCGCATGTCGCTGGCCAGTGGCAGAGGGACCAACCCTGGGTTAATGGCAATGACCGCTAACATGGGGAGAAAGGAACACAGCGGCTACCGAATATGGCTTGATATCGAGCTTCGATGACGTCGTCACTGACTGCCTCTCGTGTTCATGCACGAGGCTTTGTCATGTATCTAGTTTTTTTCTGATATATACCCCTATGTGTGAAGATTGATCGTATCGGCGGTATGTAAATAACCTAATCTTGACCGCACAAACCAGTGTTTGGTGTTATGAACAACGATCCATGGAGATCCATAACTCGCAATCAACTAAGTCAACAAATCGGACCACCTCATGCATTTATCGCCTTGAAAGACTGGGGACTTATTCTAACCAGGAATCCATACGCTGGTGTACAGCCCGTCGACTATAGCCGCTACTCGTGCACCCACTGACTCCAGTCTTCTACTGGTGTGTATGTACAGCATGTTGCTGCATTGATCAGTTGGACAGAAGGAGTAGCAGCTGAGATGTGATTCCGTGCAGGTAGCACACCTGTCATTCACTACGGTTGCCATGGCAGCATAAGGTGACCGCCTTTAATGTGGTTACCACATGTGAGAAATATGATAACATTTAATCCAGGATTGACATTGACGATAACACGAATAGTAGGTGATTGTATCGTGAATGGTAGGTGATTGTATCGTGAATGGTAGGTGATTGTATCGTGAATGGTAGGTGATTGTATCGTGAATGGTAGGTGATTGTATCGTGAATGGTAGGTGATTGTATCGTGAATGGTAGGTGATTGTATCGTGAATGGTAGGTGATTGTATCGTGAATGGTAGGGGATTGTATCGTGAATGGTAGGGGATTGTATCGTGAATGGTAGGTGATTGTATCGTGAATGGTAGGTGATTGTATCGTGAATGGTGGGTGATTGTATCGTGAATGGTAGGGGATTGTATCGTGAATGGTAGGTGATTGTATCGCGAATGGTAGGTGATTGTATCGTGAATGGTAGGTGATTGTATCGTGAATGGTAGGTGATTGTATCGTGAATGGTAGGTGATTTTATCGTGAATGGTAGGTGATTGTATCGCGAATGGTAGGTGATTGTATCGCGAATGGTAGGTGATTGTATCGCGAATGGTGGCTGATTGTATTGCGAATGGTGGCTGATTGTATCGCGAATGGTAGGTGATTGTATCGCGAATGGTAGGTGATTGTATCGCGAATGGTAGGTGATTGTATCGTGAATGGTAGGTGATTGTATCGCGAATGGTAGGTGATTGTATCGCGAATGGTAGGTGATTGTATCGCGAATGGTAGGTGATTGTATCGTGAATGGTGGCTGATTGTATTGCGAATGGTGGCTGATTGTATCGCGAATGGTAGGTGATTGTATCGCGAATGGTAGGTGATTGTATCGCGAATGGTAGGTGATTGTATCGTGAATGGTAGGTGATTGTATCGTGAATGGTAGGTGATTGTATCGTGAATGGTAGATGATTGTATCACCCCCCCCCCCCCCCCCCCCCCACACACACACACACCATGACACTAACGCCACCGAATTTGTCGAATTCACGTACACAATGTGGGGCAAAACGCTCATTTCGACGACGATAAACACGTTGTCTTCCATCTCGCCGGTGATGAAGAAATCGTGGTTCATCGCTAAACCACACTCGTCTCCAGTGTCTCAAATTCCAAGGCCTCGTCTCCAGTGTCTCAAATTCCAAGGCTGTAAGGTATGGCACCAACGCAAGCGTCGCTGTCGATGAATCTGTTGCAAAACAGGGACGATAAACTGGGTCTTCTGGGTCTGATTCCAGCTTCGCGAGGGTGGTTCCTGACACTCAGGTCCGATATCCTCCTCAAACAAGGGATGCGTCCTGCAGTCTCCGTAGCTGTGGCATTGCGATGACGTAGGAGGAACAGTCGAAGTTAGCGATCCTGTGCAGGGGTGGTAACTCTTGGTCGGTCGGTTGTCGGACGGTCTGCAGTGGAACTGAACTGTGTGTATCGGTCAAAAAGACAGTAAATGGTGCTGTGGTGGACGTTGAAGTGGCGTGCAACAGAAGACTGTGATTCCCCCCTTTGGATACCTCCTATGGCGATGTTCCGATCGGCAGCGCTGAGTCTCGGCATTTTCGAACTTGAAAAATGTTGACAATTGAATGACGAACTATTGGCTTTTGCTTGCCTTTTTATAGCCACTACCACGAGTTACGAATGCCATAACTTGCACGTGCATTTTGCTTAACTGTTTTCTTCCATGACATTTTTGAACAAGTGTGAAAACAATGCCGTTTAAGTCATTGCAAATCGACAATGGCTGCGTTTTGACGCTCTGTTTGTCGAATATCAGGCCAAAACATTTCCCAATAACATATATCCAATTTATATACCGGATTTTTTTGTGGAATCAGGTTCAATAAACTACATACTACCCGTGCGTTTCTTTTTTTGAAGAGTGTATGTATATTGTGACGCCGCGAATAAATCTCTCTGTTCGTGAAACTTCTTGCCAGGCTCGATCACATCGTCCAGTTCCCATGTCATTTGTTCAAGCGACCGAAAACCACCGGAAGCTACGTCACCTACTGACGCCTTCGAAACATTCAGCGCTCTTTTAAATTAAAATAGGTTAGTGGAAGCGCGACAGATCCGCTGGCCAGATAGTTGTCTCTTACACATCGGTGGCTCGTGATGTAACTACCGTATTTAATGTTTTAGGACCTGCCACTGTACTATATATTTTTAGTATACAGCGTGCGTAATTTGGGTTCTACACCTCTTTAAGTGAGTGAGTTGAGTTTCACGTCTCCTTGAGTGAGTAACTTTAATTTTTACGTTTCTTTGAATAAGGCTGCATAAAATGTTTCTTGGGCAATTTTTCTCAAAAGCCGTGAGGTGAGGTGAAATGGGGTTTAACGTCGCGTCCAAGATCATTGCACTTATATAGCGACGTGCATGTACGTGTGTGTGTTTGTGTGGCTGCTTGTACTAGTCCGGACTGATGCCGATTTATAGTGCTAGCCTCACTGAGATACCATGCCGCAGTTTAACATGAATACCCAACTCAGACACAGTATACTGACTCCGAGCCTACCAGTCCTTGTTTTAGCCCCTTAATGCCGAGCGCCAGACAGGGTCACAACAAGTATCATCTTTTAAAGTCTTTGGTATGACGCGGCTGGGGATCGAATCCCGGACCTTCCGCTCCCCGGGCGGACTCTCTACCACTAGACCACGGAGGCGGTCTCCCAAAAGTGAAGAGATATTTGTTTAATTATTTTAATTATCGAAAACAAAAATGGTGACAGAGGAACACTTTAGTGAGTTGGGTTTAATGCCGCTTTTAACAGTATTACAGTTTTATCACGGCGTGTCAGCTTAATGTGGGAGGAAAGCCCGAAGTAATGCAGGTCTCAGACGTTTACCACTCCGGTGAACACCGCGAGCAAGGGTATGGTGCTGACAAACCTAGAAACATAATCGGGGCGAACCGGGATTCGAACCTACAATCATAGGTTTCTGGCGTGCCCAAGGGACGCAACTCTGCACAGCGAATCGCGGCGCCTTAGACGACTGGGCCACCCGTGCCCCCGAGGAACGGGTATTTTTTTCCCACAAAGAAAGAAAACAAACAAACAAACAAAGACATGTGGGGCACACAGTGGACAAAAGGTCGTAGATGTTTACCACTTTGGATAAATCAGATTCTACTTATGTTTAGAATGTGTTGACGAGCTGTCACATACACTGTGTGCAGATGATTGACAGTTCCATCTGCTGTGACCCTTTAACCCTGGGCTCACCATATACAACTCTGGTCGCCTGTCGTCATCTCTGTACCGACACTTGTTTATATATCAGTGTAATAGGTCGTCGTAATCTCAAGAACCTCTGCTGTTTAAGCGTGGCCTACACTTCCCCCAGGGGTATGGGGAGGCAGCCATGACAGTGGCCTCGAATCCCTGTGTAGAGTTCTTTCCGGTTTATGCACACGAAGTCGAGTTTCCAATGACTGGTTGGTTGGTTTGTTGTTTTACGCCGCACTCGGCAATATTCCAGCTATATGAGGGCGGTATGTAAATAATCGAGTCTGGACCAGACAATCCAGAGATTGATATCATTAGCATCGATCCACGCAATTGGGATACGATGACATGCTTCAACCAAGTCAGCGAGCCTGACTACCGTTAGTCGCCTCTTACGACAAGCATAGTCGCCTTTTTCGGCAAGCATGGGTTGTTGAAGACCCATTCTTTCCCGCTTTAACGATGCCAGGCGGGTGTCGACCTCACTGTATTTTCTTCTCCTCTTTATTATTTTCTGGAGTGCTTCGAACTGAATGAGTTTCGTCTCTGTGGAGTTCTGGATGCTGGCGACCTTCTATCCCTTAGCCGTGTCAGGATCCGCGTGGCCTGTCTGCCTCAGTCGTGCATTTCCAATCCCTTGACATTGTTACAATGTAGTGGTCTTTGTATGCCATATGGTAATGATTATGAAGAAATGCTTCATCACATGTAATATCACAGGACAAGGTATGGATGTTATGGACTCTTTCCCGCCAACAGGATCTGCTTAATTTTAGAAATTACCAAAAATTGTCAAAGTCGTATTGGGTCACGAGCTTGCTCATAGATCCACTTTCTCTCGAAGTTTGTAAACATAGCTCATTTTAGTCGTTTTAGTCATTCTAAAATATACCAGAAGTAAAATAAATTGCAAGTGCAAGAAAGACAGAAAGGTTGACCGTCATCCATTTGAACAAGCCTTATAGTGCTCATTCCATCATACGACTCGTGAAGATTCCTGGTTAGAATTGGTCTTCATCAACCCATGCTTGTCGTAAGAGGCGACGATGGTTGATGCATGTCATCGTATCCCAACTGCGTGGATCGATGCTAGTGATGTCAATCACTGGATTGTCTGGTCCAGACTTGATTATTTACAGACCGCCGAATATTGCTGAGTGCGTCGTTAAGCAACAAACAAACAAACATTCCATTATACAAGAGTTTCCCGCAAATTTATAAGGCGACATTTTTCAAACAACCCTCATTTCCTACTCCGTGTTTTTGCGGAATTTGTGATCGACTGCATGTTGTTTAACGCCGCTGTCGGCAATATACCAGGTGTAAATAATCGAGTGTGGTCCAGGAAAACCTGTGACTGATATTATCACCAACTCCAACGTCATCCTGTGTATTTGAACCTGACTGTACCTTCAGAGTGAGTGAGTGAGTGAGTGAGTGAGTATGGTTTAACGCCGCTTTTAGCAATATTCCAGCAATATCACGGCGGGGGACACCAGAAATGGGCTTCACACATTCTACTCATGTCGGGAATCGAACCCGGGTCTTCGGCGTGACGAGCGAACGCTTTAATCACTAGGCTACCCGACCGCCCCGTACCGTCAAGCAGTTTACTATCAGTCGTATTGTATGTACAGTAGAGGTGACAACTGATATATTGTTGGTTTGTTGTTTAACGCACCACTCAGCAATATTCCAGCTGTATGACGGCGGTCTGTAGATAATCGAGTCTGGACCAGACAATCCAGTGACTGATATCATGAGCATCGATCTACGCAATTTGGATATGATGACATGCATCAACCAACTCAGCGAGCCTGACCGCCCGATCCCGTTAGTTGCCTCTTACGACAAGCATAGTCGCCTTTTACGGCAAGAATGGGTTGCCGAAGACCTATTCTACCCCGTATCTCCACAGGACTCGCGTTGATAAAACCGATTATGAAGTGAATAGTAGGAACAGTGAATCAAGTGAATAGTAGGTGATGGTATGGATAATTCAGAACAAACAAATACAATTACATAAGAAACCAGAGAGCACTAGCGAAGTGATGAGGGGAGTGAGTGGTTACAGCGCATGCATGTACCCATTATGATGGTTGTAGCAGAGAAGCGCCGGAAAATCACACATGTATACATAATGGCGAGGTGAGGTGAAATTGGGTTTAACGTCGCGTCCAAGATTATTGCACTTATATAGCGACGTGCATGTACGTGTGTGTGTGTGTGTGGCTGCTGGTACCAGTCCGGACTGATGCCGATTTATAGTGCTAGCTCACTGAGATACCATGCCGCAGTTTAACATGAATACCCCACTCAGACACAGTATACTGACTCCGAGCCGACCAGGCCTTGTTTTAGCCCCTTAATGCCGAGCGCCAGACAAGGTAACAACAAGTACTATCTTTTAACGTCGTTTGGAATGACACGGCCGGGGATCGAACCCCGGACCTTCCGCTCTCCGGGCGGACACTCTACCACTAGACCACGGAGGCGGTCGAATACATAATGGAAACAGTACAGAACACACACATATTGATATTAAAGCCCGTCACAGAACAAAGGATTTGAAAGGAAACGCACCTAGAGACAACATTAGTGGTCTTGATTGTTAGTACAACAATCGAATCAGAGGTTGGTAAGGCGAAGGAAGAATGTAAGAAAGACTTTGACAGGGTACAGGACAGAATATATAACACAGAGAAATCCTTAGTAGATATAGAGATGACACATGCACTAGCAAAAGAAGACAAAAAATGTTATTATCATAAAAGGACTTAAGCCCCAGACAGAAAATGAAACCCAAGACTTGCTTCCCAACGTGGAAAGATCCACAACACACTAAAAGTCTTGACATGAAAGATGGTAAAGTTATGAAATACAGCAGTATCAAGCTAGGGGCGATAACACAAGTCACTTAGTTTATAAAGTTTGAAAAACAAAAAGTGAAAGTTTTGAAATCAAAACCCTCACTCAAAACCGCCATAAATATGGGCAGGGTTTATGTAGACAGTTCTAAAACCAGAGAAAAACTAAAAGAAGAAGGTAACATGAGAATGATGTTGAAACCCTGGACAAAGAAACTTATCTTAGTCTGTCGAACAATCGAAGGCTTATTAAAGCAAATGAATCCACACAGATGAAACGCATATAGCGCCTCCAGCTTGGTATATGGAAAATATAATAAACTCACAGAGATAATTGTAACTTTTAATGTGATGTAGTTGATCTTCCCCAATTTTCCAAGAGTTAAGATGGCATTGCTGATATTTCGAAGGATGAGTGAATGAAAAACTCAAATTCTGCTTTTTGCCAGTAGGTGATGTCTTCAACAATAGAATATGTGTATCAGCAGTTGGAATTAAAAAGAATCACCATAAAATCGCTCACGTACTCAAAACCTGAACGTTTTGTAAAACACGTTGTTACAAATATCCCCGCAGACTTCATGATCGGTAACGTACACACTGGATTGGTAAGAGACTGGAATTTAAATATAGATCAGGGACAGATACAACAGATTGACTTGGATGGAATATCTGACAGTTTTGTTTCAACACTATCAGATGACATGGGTAACGGACTACCACAAAGAACTTTCAGAAGAAAACCACATTGGTGAGAAGAACTGCAAAATCTGTGGAACATTGTCTGTGCAAAAGAGAAAATATGGACTACAACTAAAACAGTTCCAATTTAGAAATGAAGAAATAAAGAGAGATTTATTGTGATGTAAGAAATGAGTTTGACAGATAACGTAAAAGACACAAGAGAGTTTTTTTCAAAACAAGAAACAGGATGAACCTACAAGTTCATCAACAACCCCATCTATATTCAGGAAGGACAAAGGCAAATTGGGTATAAGCAGAATAAAAGAAAGTTTATATTCCAGATGAAGTGATCCTTGATAATAATGATATCCATACAGAACATTCACTTGTAATGAAGAGGTGGAAAATGATTTTTATAAATTTGATAATCCTATCCATGAAAAGAACAGGCCAGAGTATCCTCCATAAATGTAAAAGACTCAAGTAAAAGTCAAGTCAGCTCTAATATCTTGAATCAATCCTTTAGCAAGTCAGAAGTATTAAATTCTATTTATTCACAGAACCTGAACCAAACACCAGGTGTCGACTGCATTAACTCTGAAGTAATAAAAAACACTCCATGTAGTTATTTTATGTAGAATGTTCACTGTCATGTTCAAACCAAGATTAGTCGAAGGGAAGAAGGGAGTTATAAACCCGATACCAAAGTCTTGTGGAGATGTAACTAGAATCCATTCAAATTATATAGGTATTATTCTTCTCTGTGTGTCATACACAGCATATGCTAAAGTTCTCAATAAAAGGATACCCAGACTCGATTATTTACAGACCGCCGTCATATAGCCGGAATATTGCTGAGTGCGGCGTTAAACAAAATCGAAACAAAACAAACAAACAATACAAGGATACATAGCTGTCAGGGAGCAAGGAACTACCTGACTCTGAAAATTACATATAATCGCAAGATGGCATATTTATCTACCTGTACATGTTTTGTGGACATTAGTAAAGCCTTCGACTCTATGGTAGAAACTGTTTCGATTACATGGAAATACCTTGACAACGATTCAGTCTTCATGTCAGTTTGTTAAATGTCGCGTTAAGGTGAATACAGAGAAATCAGAGTGGTTTGATGTCACTGTAGGCGTCAAGCAGGGATGCTGTTTATCGCCAACCCTGTTTTCTATGTACATTAATGACTTGGCTGATAACTTAAGTGACCTTCAATGTGGTATAGGTATTGATTCATTCAATATCTCACTCCTTTACGCCGAGGTGATTTTTCTCATTGCACCGGGCGAAGAGAATCGACGAAAACTACTTGGCAGTCTCCATGAATGGTCTGATAAGTGGATGTTAACAGTGAACAAAGATAAAACCAAAGTACAGCATTGTAGACCAGTATCCATTCCTGGAGGACATTTCCAGTTTCAATGTGGCAGCATAAGTATTGATTTGTACAGAACATAAATATCTTGGCATGTTGTTGAACGAACACTGTGCCTTTAAGAAACCCGTTAAAGAAATACCTAAAGCAGCTGATAGAGCGCTAGGAGTCAATATGAGGATGTTCAACAACCTCGGCGGCATAAGGCATTCAATTTTTACTCAAAACTATGTACAACCTGTTCTCAGTTACAGTGCTTGTGTGTCGGGCATCACTATGTACAAAAAAGCTATATACAGAACACAGCACCCAGATTCTCTTTGGGGGTACGTCTAACATCACTGTAAGAGGCTGGATGGGCTGGCGATGTCAAGATACAAAGATAAAGATTGAAGTTTTGAGAAGTTTTCAGAAAATCATAGCTACAGATGACAACTCACTATGTGCTGTAGTCCAGAAATGGTCATATATTATTAGACAATCTTCGTGGGATTACAAAGTGTGTGAATTTGTGAAAAGTGTAATATTCAAGATAATTGTGATCCTTTAGAGTATTGTGTAAGCGTGAACCGTGTCTTGAAGTATTGGATACTAAGAACAAGGAACAGTGATACTCTGAACTCTTCAACGCCAAAGACGACCAAACAGGAAATGCATAAAGAACTTATAGGACTTATGAACAGGATAATCAAACGTCTCACAATTTAAAATGTCTCTCCCCAGACAACACAGAAGCATCAGTATTATGCTTAGCTTCACTATACTGTGGAGGAAACCTTCCCTAAGTAAAGGAAGGAGCAGATATACAAGTATGTGGCCACCTTCGAATACAAGCTTTGTAACTTCTGTACCAGTCCTGCTATCAAAGATGAGAGTCACTTTGTTGTCGTTTGTGTCGTTGCAAATGTAGCAATTTTTATGACTTGTCATCGTCAGAGATGTATAAATGGTTAATAAGCACTGATTTCATTCAATTTGAATGGGCTACTACTGGGCTAATATGTATGTATGTATGTATGTATGTATGTATGTATGTATGTATGTGTGTATGTGTGTGTGTGTGTGTGTGTGTGTGTGTGTGTGTATGTGTGTGTGTGTGTGTGTGTGTGGTCGCAGAGCGGTATGCTATACTTATGATAAAGAGTTACTCAAACCTATTAGTCGACAGTATATATTTTTGAACGCTGTGGTGACTTTTAGCTAGAGATTCATCACCGTAGACACTATTTTGTATTGTACATGTACATCCAGCAGTTATAATGTTAGCGAACATGATATTTCTGGGAATAGTGTAATTGGGACAATCAAGAAAGAAGTGTATATTGTTTTCCCATTGATTTCCACAAGAGCAGGCCAAAGTATCCGACAAATGTACTTTGAAAATATCTGCATTTAGGAACTTTAAGAGTGTCTTTTACGCGTATATAAAATCTTCGGAGGTGGAGCTGCAGTTGTTGTTTTAATCATCTGTTTAAAATTTGACAATGGTGTTGCACTTGTGTATTCAGGGAGTAACTCATTCCATAGTTTGATTGAAGAAGGTATAAATGAATGCTGGTATGTAGCATGCGGCATATTGATATTGTTCTTATTTCGTAACTCATATCTACTAATGGTTGATATTTTGGGTGTAAATGTAAAATACGATGGACAGAAAGTATTAACAATATTGTAATCTGATAAAAGAAAGCATATATGTTTCTATGGAACTGATCTAGAATTTGCTGTCGAGTATAAGTATTTGGGGTTTCATTTCCAGAAAAAAAACAAGATCACAAAGTCATTACAAGGCCTATATGATCAAGCTACCAAAGCCATGTTTATACATTAATCAAGCATACATAACCTTTCACTTCAACGTCAACTTTATTTATGATACAACTCTTGTGGTTGTGAAGTTTGGAGTTTTGAAAATACAAAAGATGATTGGAAAAAAGTCCATATATACATATTCTAAAAAAACCTGATCCCAGTTAAAAAATACACCACTCTTAATGTTTTATGGTGAGCTTGGTAGAACTTCCCTTCTTATAGATATTAAAACTTTAGTCGAATATTTTGTCTGCGAAATGCAGTACACTGTCTCATATTTTATAAATGTTCATGTATAAAGATACAATTACCAAAAGGAGAATGTACAAAGGCTCATTTATTCAGAATATCTTAGATCAAACTGGCCTGAGCTATGTTTGGTTGACACAGAGTTTCGTATCACCCTCCTGGTTCAAAGTAACCCTTTAACAACATAATATAAATTGGCAAACTTGGAACGCGGGTATTGCAAATTCATCTAAATGTTCAACATATCGAATCTTAAAAATAAACAATAAGTATGAATCATATTTTATAAATATTCCTTTTCTTTTAGCCCAAAAATTAATTACTCTTCTATCGACATCAGTCACCCCTTGCCATCTGAACCAGAACAGTAACGTTTGTCATGGCATCAACTTCATCTGGAACAAATGAGTTGTTTTGTTTGATGTGTAAAGCCGCACTCCGAAAAGTTCCCATTATAAGGTTAGAAGGTTAGACAGTGAACGTCAGGGAGCTGTGCGTTATGGCTTCCTGATTTTGCCGCTTAAGTTTGTCCCCTTTACGACGCCATTGGTGATCTACAGGGTATCAGTGAGTTTAGTGTCAGTGTGGCAGTGTTGGTTAGGAATAGGTAAAGAGTGAGGGGATGTTGTTCTCACCGCAGTCAGTAATACTCCAGCTACATCACCGCGGCTTGTACATACTGGAGATTGAGCAAAACAATGGATGACAGAAGAAGCAATGAACGTACCTGAGGGAAGTGTGTGAAAGTGTTTCAATGACGTCTTTGGCGTGTGAATGTGTTTCATGTGAAGTCGTTGGTGTGTGTCTGTGTGAAAGTGTTCCATATGAAGAGGTTGATGTGTGTCTGTGTGAAAGTGTTTCATATGAAGTCGTTGGTATGTGTCTGTGTGAAAGTGTTTTATATGAAGAGGTTGATGTGTGTCTGTGTAAAAGTGTTTCATATGAAGTCGTTGGCGTGTGTCTGTGTGAAAGTGTTTCATATGAAGAGGTTGGTGTGTGTCTATGTGAAAGTGTTTCGTATGAAGTCGTTGACGTGTGTCTGTGTGAATGTGTTTCATATGAAGAGGTTGGTGTTTGTCTGTGTGAATGTGTTTTATATGAAGAGGTTGGTGTGTGTATGTGTGTATGTGTTTCATATGAAGAGGTTGATGTGTGTCTGTGTGAAGTGTTTCATATGAAGTGGTTGGCGTGTGTCTGTGTAAAAGTGTTTCATATGAAGAGGTTGACGTGAGTCTATGTGAAAGTGTTTCGTATAAAGTCGTTGGCGTGTGTCTGTGTGAATGTGTTTCATATGAAGAGGTTGATGTGTGTCTATGTGAATGTGTTTCATATGAAGAGGTTGATGTGTGTCTGCGTAAAAGTGTTTCGTATCGAGTCGTTGATGTGAGTCTATGTGAAAGTGTTTCATATGAAGTCGTTGGCGTGTGTCTGTGTGAATGTGTTTCATATGAAGAGGTTGGTGTGTGTCTGTGTGGATGTGTTTCATAGGAAGAGGTTGATGTGTGTCTGTGTGGATGTGTTTCATATGGAGAGGTTGATGTGTGTCTATGTGACTGTGTTTCATATGAAGTGGTTGGCGTGTGTCTGTGTAAAAGTGTTTCATATGAAGAGGTTGGTGTGAGTCTATGTGAAAGTGTGTCTTATGAAGTCGTTGGTGTGTGTCTGTGTGGATGTGTTTCATATGAAGAGGTTGATGTTTGTCTGTGTGAATGTGTTTCATATGAAGAGGTTGGTGTGTGTCTACGTGACTGTGTTTCATATGAAGAGGTTGATGTGTGTCTGTGTGAATGTGTTTCATATGAAGAGGTTGATGTGTGTCTGTGTGAATGTGTTTCATATGAAGAGGTTGGCGTGTGTCTGTGTGAATGTGTTTCATATGAAGAGGTTGGTGGGTGTCTGTGTAAAAGTGTTTCGTATTGAGTCGTTGGCGTGTGAATGTGTTTCATATGAAGAGGTTGATGTGTGTCTGTGTGAATGTGTTTCATATGAAGTCGTTGGCGTGTGTCTGTGTGAGTGTGTTTCATATGAAGAGGTTGGTGTGTGTCTATGTGAAAGTGTTTCATATGAAGTCGTTGGCGTGTGTCTGTGTGAATGTGTTTCATATGACGAGGTTGGTGTGTGTCTATGTGAATGTGTTTCATATGAAGTCGTTGGCGTGTGTCTGTGTGAATGTGTGTCTGTGTGAATGTGTTTCATATGAAGAGGTTGGTGTTTGTCTGTGTAATTGTGTTTCATATGAAGAGGATGTTGTGTGTCTGTGTGAATGTGTTTCATATGAAGTCGTTGGTGTGTGTCTGTGTGAAAGTGTTTCATATGAAGAGGTTGATGTGTGTCTGTGTGAATGTGTTTCATATGAAGAGGTTGATGTGTGTCTGTGTGATAGTGTTTCATATGAAGTCGTTGGCGTGCGTCTGTGTGAATGTGTTTCATGTGAAGAGGTTGGTGTGTGTCTATGTGAAAGTGTTTCATATGAAGTCGTTTGCATGTGTCTGTGTGAATGTGTTTCATATGTAGTCGTTGGTGTGTGTCTGTGTAAAAGTGTTTCATATAAAGGACCCGAGAAGGTCCGGGGTAGAATAGGTCTACAGTAAAAACGACTATGCTTGTCGTAAGAGGAGACTAACGGGATGGGGTGGTCAGGCTCGCTGACTTGGTTCATGCATGTCATCGATCCTAATTGCTTGGATCGATGCTCATGGTATTAATGACTGGATTGTTCGGTCCAGACTCGATTATTTACAGACCGCCGTCATATAGCTGGAATATTGCTGAGTGCGGCGTTAAACAAAAAACCAACCAACCAAATCATATGAACAGGTTAATGTATGTCTGTGTGAATGTGTTTCATATGAAGAGGTTGATGTGTGTCTGTGTGAAAGTGTTTCATAGGAAGAGGTTGATGTGTGTCTGTGTGAAAGTGTTTCATATGAAGAGCCCAGTCGTCTAAGGCGCCGCGATTCGCTGTGCAGAGTTGCGTCCCTTGGGCACGCCAGAAACCTATGATTGTGAGTTCGAATCCCGGTTCGCCCCAATTATGTTTCTAGGTTTGTCAGCACCATACCCGTGCTCGTGGGTTTCACCGAAGTGGTAAACGTCTGAGACCTGCATCACTTCGGGCTTTCCTCCCACATTAAGCTGACACGCCGCGATATAACTGGAATACTGTTAAAAGCGGCGTTAAAACCCAACTCACTCACTCACTCATATGAAGAGGTTGATGTGTGCCTGTGTGAAAGTGTTTCATACAGAGAGGTTGGTGTGTGTGTGTGTAAAAGTATGACGTATGAACAGGGTGGTGTGTGTAAAAGTGTGTCATGAACATGGTGGTGTGTTCGTGGGTGTAAAAGTGTGTCGTATGAAGAGGATGGTGTGTGTCTGTGAAGGAGGGTCACAAATAGAGACAACTTCATGTCAGCGTGACAGTGTATGTATGTAGCAAATATATGGAAGTGTGTGCCAGCATATAAACCAGTGCTTAAAATGCCAGTAACATATTAAATTTATGTTAACAGTGAAATTAACGTGTTATCTGATATATGTGGGTTGGAGAATGTCTTTGTTCCCTGTGCACCATACGTTACAGTCTGACAGATATCTTGACCCCACTTTCTGATCCCCACACAAATTAGATGTAACAGGCTGTCCGACGCATTTCACTGTGCCAGTTTTTAAACACCGGCTGCCGTCATTCAGATGTGTCTGTCAAGTGATGCCGGAGTGACGTCTGCTTCAAGGAACCCGACCTCCATCTTTACTTAAACTCCTCCAGGTGAGTGCGTATCTCATATCTCGCATTTTGAGCGTCAAATACTGTTAATTCATCATCGAAAGATTTTGTCTGTGATGTACACTGTAAACATTATTTTTCAAGACATATCATTCAACACATATCAATGCATATCCGTGGTCTAGTGGTAGAGCGTCCGCCCGGAGAGCGGAAGGTCCGGGGTTCGATCCCCAGCCGCGTCATACCAAAAGACGTTAAAAATGGTTCTTGTTGCTACCATCGGCTCGGCATGAAGGGGCTAAAACAAGGACTGGTCGGCTCGGAGTCGTATACTGTGTATGAGTGGGGTATTCATGTTAAAGTGCGGCATGGTATCTCAGTGGGCTAGCACTATAAATCGGCATCAGTCCGGACTAGTACAAGCAGCCACACACACACGTACGCACATGTGCATGCACGTCGCTATATAAGTGCTATATAATCTTGGACGCGACGTTAAACCCCATTTCGCCTCCACTCAGTGCATATAACTGATATTGGTACCTGAAGTATACAATATGATGGGTATCAGCACATATATCTGGGGGTTTGAACCATGGTTATAAACTGTATTTGATGAAATAATAGAGATAATGGTTACATGTAACTCGTGTACAATCAGGTTCTAATACTCGTAGAACGTCCAATGGCTTACGAAAAACCTTCATTTCCATGTTATGAATTATCACTATACATATTAATATACGTTGTGCCGTTTGTTGCTTTTTGCAATTGTCCTAGATTGTGCCCTGTTCTTGAAAGCAGGATCTATCCATTAAAGAAAGATATTATCTTAAGAAATATTTTTCTAAAATATTTACGTATCCTCTTTGATGTGTTGACGCCAGACTGCTGTAAACTGTAGGACAGCATGCTGTAAGCTGTAGGGCAACACTCCAAGCCACTGAAGTGATATTCAAAATGTTACTAAAAAATCCAAGTGTGCTTCCAAGTGAAATATCCTTGCAACGAATATTCAGAAATACTTGCGAAAACATAAACCGACAGGCAAAATAAGTATACATTTGAAAATTTGATTTGACAAAAACTAACGGAGGTCTTTGAAAGGTATTTAGAAGTGATACCCATGAGGAAGAGAATATATGGATGTCAACTTCTTTATTATGAGGAACACAACGTTTCCGAAACGTTGTGTTCCTCATTATAAAGAAGTTGACATTCATATATTCTCTTCCTTACTACTAAAGCAATCAAAGTGTTGCAAGGATGAAAACAGTCGCCGAAACATTGAAAACTAAAAGAAACACAACCATGGCTCCAGCTTATGGCGTCTACATTTCCCAGTTAATTCTAGAGCATGTACATATTATTTAATTTCAAGGAAAGACACGTTTTGCTTACAAAACAATTGTCAATCAAGTTTCACCTTTAATGGCCGGGTTGAGTACTTCCAGAAATGTTATGGCAGACATTGATGGGTATTTCCCTTATTTAGCACGTCAGGGATTACCCTTTCAGTGCTACCGGTTGAGCAGGAATACTAAGTTAAACCCTTTTCGCGAACACCTCGTGTCATCATTTGCCATTTTTTGCCAATATTTATATAAAATTGGATATGTTGATTCTCCTATGTGTACTTTCTGTACAAATCAACCTGAAACTATAAACAATATGTTGTATGATTGTCAACATATAGGAAAGATTTGGGAG
Organism: Haliotis cracherodii; assembly: GCF_022045235.1. NCBI lineage: Eukaryota > Metazoa > Mollusca > Gastropoda > Lepetellida > Haliotidae > Haliotis > Haliotis cracherodii. The sequence goes on from NW_027266264.1 coordinate 69,858,744, forward strand.
AGACTGTATATCTGGTTAAAATCTTTTGTGGAAGGAACCACTGATTTAAACAGAGAAAATGTTTTGTTTGGATTTCAAGGCAAACACAACAAGCCATTGAATAGTGTACTTTTAATAACAAAACAAGTAATATACAGACAGGAAAGGATTAAGGCCACATTTTGAACACATACAGCGTGAGATAAAAAGTTATTACAATGCTACAAAGGTAATTTCATTCACAAATTGTAACTATGCAAACTTTTTTAGTTTTTGGTCTTTCTTCCACACTTTGTTAAAAACTGAATAATGATGCACTGATACAGTACGTGGACTTTACAGGAAAGAATTTATTGTATGGAAAGATGTACATTTTTTGAAACCATGTACCACATCTGTATTGGCATGATATGTATATATAAATGATGTACCTGCTGAGATGAATAAAAAGGGAAAATAAAAAAAATAAAAAAAATCATTTGCCATTTTCGTCCAATATCTGCAGATAGTCGAGACCGAGACTTGATTCTCTGGCTTTGACGTTTTGAATTTGCAGAATGTAGATACAAACGAAATTGTTCAGACAAAGTATTAGACATGTCGTCATACCGAGTGTTGCTTTTTTCAAATTTGGAATTGAAAACAATAAAAAGTATTCATGCACAGTGTAGTAGGATGGAAACATGTTTCATGAGATTGCTCGGGGTACAGATGTTTACAATATGCTTTGCAGGCGCTATGTCCGACAGCAGAGAAACGACCAGTCTCGACCACAGTGGCGAGACCTACTGCGGTGTGGGGAGCTTCAGGCTACGTATTCTGCAGCCATGCAAGCATATCCTGTCGTTCTCTTTGGTGTACGGCTTCGCCGGACTTATCTCCCAGAGTCTCAATTTCTACATCAACTCTCAGATCACAGCCCTTGAGAAGCAGTTCCAACTTGACAGCACCACCACCGGCATCATCCTCAGCTGCAACGACATCGGCTTTCTCTGCACGGTCCTACTAGTCAGCCATTTTGGAAGCAGTCGCCACATTCCCAGAATTCTGTCAGCGGCCTGCTTCCTGTTTGGTATTTCCGGTATTCTTGTGAGTCTGTGTCAGTTTGTCGACCCGTTCTACTTACCCCAGCTATCAGATGCTGCTGTTGACAATTCTTCTACGAAAGTGTTCACTGCTCCGTTGTGTCGGCATGGCAACGTGTCCGAGATGGAAGAATGCGGAGCCGATGTGATCCAGTCATCGTTGGGTCCTCGCTGGGTGGTGTGGATGCTGGGGGCGGGGATGGTGCTTCAGGGGATCGGAAAGTCACCCCGGACGTCCCTCTCTACAGCCTACATCGACAACAACAACCCTATCAAGACCAAAACAGGACTGTATCTAGGTATGTTCTATATCTTGAGTGAGTGGATGGTTGCGGAGATGTTATTTTACGCCGCAGTCAGAATTGTCTAGGTGGTTGCATGAGGAACGACATCCTTGGGACACGATGGCAAACAATCAGCCAGGTCATAGTATGTGGCTTCCCGATTCTCAGTGGTAGTAGCCGAAATCCCCATGGAAATTCAGACGTAGAGACATAATCACATTGTCGTCACCATTATATGTAACTATGGAAATATCAGATACAACTCGGGTACATGCAGCCTCGTAGAATTATATCAAAACACCTGGTGTCATCACTATTTAATTATGATTCATAGACACATGCTCATCATACAGTCGGAATCTTAGAATCGCAGAGATTTCTTATGAATAAGAAATGAGTTTTGTCGCTTCTATTTTTCTATTAATGATGCACATTAAACTGGTTGTGAGCAAGTTATCACAACCTATATCCCATATATTGCATGCATGCTTATTTACATGTGATAAATAAGAGAAAGAAGAGAAAGAAGAAAACATGAGAAACGTATGGGCATTAACGTTGCTCACTGAACCTTTTTTTGTATCATTCCTGAATATGTTTTGTTTGTGTTTTTACCTAGGTATCAGCACAACGATGACTGTGTTCGGACCGGCGCTTGCAACAGCACTAGGAGGTGTATTCCGACAGATTCCCGTGGATCTACAAGGTAAAGTATCAGTCATCAGTACAGCTCGACTAGAGCTCTGCCTACGAACAGGTTTCATTCATCGCAAAGGTTATCGGGTGTGGTTAGCACCACGCTTAGGTTCTTTTCCCGAAGATAGCACATAACATGAAGCGTATTTAACCATCGCATTATATGCTCCCAAATTTATGAAAGAAGCATAAAAACTCACTCGCCACACCATGCCTTATTCTAGAGACCTCTATGGCCCCAACACACCCGAAATGGATAGGTGCTTGGTGGATAGGGTTCCTGCTGTTTGGATGTCTTGGAGTTATTCTTGGACTTCCTCTGCTGTTATTTCCTAAACGCCTACAACCATCGTCAAGCACGGCTACTGCCAAGGACGTAGACAACTTAGTCATCCACAGCATCAAAGGTATGTCATATGCGCATATTGACTATTTTGACCAGTGCACTATGTACACACATTGTAAGACTAAATAGCAACATATTGGTATTGCTTGCAAAGAAATGCAATATTCATGTGACATATACATAGAAGTTATCACGCGAGTGTGTTTGGGGATGGTAAATATCCTGCATTAGGAATAAACATTGTATTTAGCGAGCCTTGGCGAGCTAAATACATAGTGTTTATTCCTAATTCAGGATATTTACCATCCCCAAACACACAAGCGTGATAACCTCTTTATCATATAATGTCATTCTTTAATTCTGTGCTTCAAAATCTCTCTCACAAACATTACCGAAACATTGCGAGTTTTCCTGGAATTTGCGCATTAATATTTATTACGTCACAGGGTTAGTGATGTGTCAGTCGGACAGTGACCGTAGCCTTATACAGTGGTGAAGCAACACATACGCAAAACAACAGTTGTTTTTAATTGCCTTTCGCGGCAATCCATCGGTCTGTCCGCAAGAGTAACTGCCCTTTGTCAAAGAGGAGCTACTCTTACCCTAGTCTATGAAACGTCACGGCCACGGTCAGACGTTGTTGACAGTCGGCATGTCCTGTCATAACGTTAAGAAGTGTAGTCAGATGTACACAAAGTGACAAACGAAACAAGGTAACAATTCAAACATATTTCGGCCAAATCCAACTATTTTAATTTGTGGACGTTTCCAGACGCAGAGGACTACAAGCACAGATATGGCTGTTGATTCTGCTTGGCTAGGCTTCGTGCCCTCGCAATTTGTTTCTCCAAACTTGCCAAATTTTATAAAATGCCTTAGCCACGTCACAGCTAGACACTGATTTTAAGTATTTTAGACTGTTCATTTGATAATGATAGCAGTTATCTCTGTAGTTTATCCAGATTCCCGATGGTTAATTCTGACTCGATTGCCGAATGACGAGGGCGACGCCATGTTTGTTTATAAACAGTGAAAGTAGTCCTACTTGACCTTTGATATTTACATCTCTATCCGCATATGACCCCAACGGATATCGTTTTTATCCGTTGGCTTTATCCTGCCGAGAAACCTACCTAAACCACAGCGATCATTTAGACGATAGTGAGTGAGTGAGTGAGTGAGTGGGTGAGTTTAACGCCTTTTAACGGTATTCCAGAAAGTGTCAACTTAATGTGGGGGAAAACCCGAAGTGGTGCAAGTCTCAGACGTTTATCACTTCACACACATACAGCACGGGTATGCTGCTGACAAACCGGGATTCAAACCCACAGCCATAGGTTTCTGACGTGCCCAAGGGACGCAACTTCGCACAGCGAATTGCGGCACCTTAGACTACTGGGCCACCCGTTGCCCCTACAACGGTAGTACTTTAGGATTACTGTAGTGGCAATGCTATGATCGTTTTGTTAAACGGCCCTAAGAGCTATCCCATTATGTATATTGACGTAATGCTTTTTCTACTACATCCCTGTGACCGTTGTGCAGATCTGCCCCGGTCTGTGTTGCGGGTGGTGCGGAGGCCCGTGTACACGCTGTGCGTCACTGGGCTCATGTTCCTCATCTTCGTTGTGGCCGGAACAGAGTCCTTCAGCTCCAAGTACGTGGAGAAGCAGTTCATGGTGCCGGGATACAAGACCAACATAATACTGGGTAGGCCAACATCATTCCAGGTAGGTCAACATCATACTGGGTAGGTCAACATCATATTGGTCAGGCGAACATCATAGTCGGTAGATTAACATCTTATGGGATAGATCAACATCACACTGGGTAGGTTAACATCATACTGGGTTGTCAAGATAATACTGGGTAGGTCAACATCATACTGGATACGTTTACACCATACTTGGTAGGTCAACATTATAATGGTTAGGTCAACATATCATCATACTGGGTAGGCCAACACCATAGTGGCTAGGCTAACATCACACTGTGTAGGTCAACATTATACTGGGTAGATCAACATTATACTGGGTAGGTACACGTCATACTGAGTAGGTCAATATCATACTGGGTAGATCAACGTCAAGGTGGGTATACAACGTTACACGGCCACCCACATGAATGGTTACATTAGCATCCGCCACGAGTTATCAACACTACAGCTATATGGCGGCGGCCATGGGATAGTCGGGCAAGGACCAAGCAAACGATCCATGCGATACGCTGACACGCACTCAGTTGGCCAGGCTACTAGGTCTGTGTCGGCATGTCAAAAGTACGTTCATGTAACACCATTCACCTTCGTGAATTATCCTACACAATTGACATTTACATTAAAACCTACTAATACTGTGTTTGAACGTCACACTTGCTTCCCGTTGAATATACGTCATCATCTATTCTAGGTGTGCAGAAGTTGGTGGCGGTGACAATAGGGACGTTTACAGGGGGATTCCTGACATCACGGCTCAAGCTGACCCGGCTTGGGTGCAGCAGGATGATCCTGACATCGGTGTGTCTTTCGTGTTTCTTCAACTGTCTGGACTTCTTCCTTGGATGTGAAACTCCCCACATACGTGGCTTCAGTTCTGGAGAAGAGTAAGACTGATGTTTATGTCCTCATCACCTTCATTCAGACTTCACGATTGGAATAGGTCTTCACCAACCCATGCTTGCCGTAAAGGGCGACTATGCGTGCCGTAAAAGGCGAGTATGCTTGCCGTAAAAAGCGACTATGCTTGTCGTAAAAGGCGACTAACGAGATCGGATGGTCAGGCTCGCTGACTTGGTTGATGCGTGTCATCGTAACCCGATCACCTAGATCGATGCTCATGATGTCAATCACTGGATTGTCTGGCCCAGAATCGATTATTTACAAACCGCCGTCATACAGCTGCAATATTGCTGAGTGCGGCGTTAAACAAAAAAAAAGAGGAAAAGTTTATTGAGAAGGATGAGAAACTGATGTTAATGTCTTCTTTCCTACGATGTTGTTTATACTGTTCAGGGACGTTGTGTTTGAAGACGGCATCACTGCATGCACGTGCGACACCACCAACTACTTCCCAGTGTGTGGAGACAACATCACCTACTTCTCCCCCTGCTTTGCCGGTTGCACCAACCAGTCCCAGTCGGTGAGATAGATCATAGCCGTGTTCCATGCATTAGATTCACTGTAATAAACCCTTCTACTATGACACTCAAGAGCCATGTTATGTCCTTCTAAGTAGTGCCCGTGAAGATTCCGGGGTAGAATAGGTCGAATAGGTCTTCTTGCCGTAAAAAGCGACTATGCTTGTCGTAAAAGGCGACTAACGGGATCGGGTGGTCAGGCTCGCTGACGTGGTTGAAGCATGTCATCGATCTCTTGGATCGATGCTCATGATGTCAATCACTGGATTGTCTGGTCCAGACTCGATTATTTACAGACCGCCATCATATAGCTGGAATATTGCTGAGTGCGGCGTTAAACAACCAACCAACCAACCAACCAACCCTTCAAGTATACCAGTGGAAACACTAGGAATGCGGGTTACTCAAAGCTTACATACGACTCTTCTTTCCTTTCGTTTCACTTACAGATACAAATTTTTACGATATGCCTTATTAGGCGAGGTGCGATAGAGTTTAACGTCGCTTTCAAGATTATTGCACTTATATAGCGATGTGCATGCATGTGTGTGACGCTGCCTGTACCTGTCCTGACCCCACTCAGACACATTATGCTCCGAGCCGACTATTCCTTGTATTATCCGCTTGATATCGAACGCCAGGCATGATAACAACAAGTACCTTCGTCATTGGTGTGACGCGGTCGAGTATCGAACCACAGACCTTCAGCTCTCCGGGTAAACGCTCTATCCACTACACCACGAAGGCCTCCCTGAGGCACTGACGTTGGTAATTGGACGTCCATGATTTGTAGGTTTATACAAACTGGCATCCAACCTGCATTATTTTCGGCTTTCCTCCACCGTTAGGTCGATACGCTGTGGTATTCCTGTTCAGGGTGGCGTTAGCCTCTACTCCTTCAATCATGTGAAGTTACTTTTAGATAAAAGATATCAAGTAAGGTTCGCGTAAAGGTAATTCATTATAGCTAAATTTAGAATGTAACTACTGTGATAATCTAATTTCTTCTGCACCAGCTTTATGGTGGCTGTAGCAAGGTGACCAGTGGTCAGACGACAGCTGGGATGTGTGCTACCGACTGCCCCTACCTCTACTACTACATCGCCGTCGACATGGCCATGAGACTGTGCGGCACGCTGTCTATTATGCCAATGTATATGCTGCAGATCAGGTAATCTACATCAATGATGCGCCGGAGTCTTCACGTTTCCATGGGAGCGGGGGGATAGCCTAGTGGTTAAAGCGTTCGCTCGTCAAGCCGAAGACCCGGGTTCGAGTCCCGACATGTGTACAATGTGTGAAGCCCATTTTGGTGTTCCCCGCCATGATATTGCTGGAAGATTGCTAAAAGCGGCGTAAAACCATACTCACTCACACACGTTTCCACGATTTCTTAACTGACAATATTGTCTCCTGTCTGTCATTTCAAGACGAGTATCAGACATCATGCTGAACGGCAGTTACAGCATGACAAGTATTATCATGCTTTTTGTCACGACTGATGGCCAAACGCCATACTGCTTGCACTAAGTCTGGACGCCAGGACTGGGTTCCTGGCACTTGTGTGTGATTATCAATATCAGAAGAGTAACTATGTCTGGTTAGTATGCCTGTCCAGTCAAGATGACGTCATTTATGGCTAAATGAGTATGTAATAATGCAATATTTGTTCTTTTCTCTAGGAGTGTTGACGAGCGAGACAAAGCTATGGCAGTTGGCCTGCTGTCCTTCCTGGCGTCACTCTTAGGTTGGTAATGAACACACCTGTTGCAGCTCCTGTCGATCACGTACATTGTTTTAGAAGGCGCCCGAGCATGCAGGGGTACTGGATAATGGAAACCCTTTCAAAATTGTTTGAATCCGTATCAGAGGTTAAAATTTAAAAATGACGAAACACCAATCATCCCTTACATTACATGCATACGCGGATCCTGAGGGGTGAGCAGATGTGTAGTGAGTGAGTGAGTGGGTGAGTATGGTTTTACGCCGCGTTTAACAATATTCCAGCAATGTCACTGCCGGGGACACCAGAATTGGGCTTTACACCTTGTACCAATATCGGGAATTGAACCCGGGTCTTCGGCGTGACGAGCGAACGCTTGAACCACTAGGCTACACGACCGCCCCTAGAGGTTTAGAGACAGGCAGGGTTACGCATCCCCGGTTTTCTGTAGTATGATCATGTAAGGGTATAACATATGTAATATATACAATGTAATAAACCGAATCTACCATTTAAGTAACCCCTCTATTTTTAAGGGGGCGGTCGGGTAGCCTAGTGGTAAAAGCGTTCGCTCGTCACGCCGAAGACCCGGGTTCGATTCCCGACATAGGTACCATGTGTGAAGCCCATTCCTGGTGTCCCCCGCCGTGATATTGCTGGAATATTGCTAAAAGCGGCGTAAAACAATACTCACTCACTCACTCACTCTATTTTAAGAAAACTGCATGTTTCCGCAGTGGACAACTGCATCATTTTTTAATTTTGAAATTATGTATTTGTTACCCACTTCAAATTATGAAGGTATGTACTTGTTGCAGGGTTCTTGCCTGCACCCATCATCGCTGGCAATGTGATCGATAGCACCTGCCTCATCTGGGATGTCACGTGCGGCGTGAGGGGATCATGTGCTCAGTATGACCTGACATCACTGAGGTTAAGGCTCAAGGCTCTAGAGGTCAGCGGTAAGGTCATGGCGATCACCTTCTTCCTGGTCACCCTGATTGTACTGAGACGCGAGGAAAGAAACGCTGAAACATATGGTACAAAAGAAGAGAAACCACAGAACTCGAACAACACGATACAAGCAACCAAACTTTGACATAGACTGTGTACATTAAGTTCTAGTGTAAGAATGACTGTGGTGTAAAGTTACATATCATTATCTCATTGAGCACTTGCCTTTTATGGATTCGGTTTCAAATTGTCTGCACCGGAAGACATTGTCTCCCCCAGAGAATTCTGAAAGCAATGCGCGGAATGAGATAGCATATCTTCCAGATGTTAGTTTTGGCATGTATCAATAAAAATCTGAGTTACAGTGAAGTGATTTGCTATGGGAAATTGCTTGTACTAGCAAGTTGGATTAAATCCGTTAAACACCACTTTGACTGCTAACTCTTACAGTTTATCATGTAGAGCAATGCAGAAGTTAATAAGTTCCCTAATAATATACACACAGTATCTCAGTTTTAGACATGGCACTAACCATAACGTTATGTACAAATACATTACAGTTAAGGAAGAGAATATAAGGATGTCAACTTCTTTATCATGAGGAACACAACGTTTCGGAGTATATGCTTACTCCTTCATCAGGTGAATGAATGCCGTGAGGTAGAGAGCATATAGATGCACATGTAAGGAGAAGAAAATTAATAAGATAACAAAATGTGAAAAATAACAAAGGGTAGAAACTAACAAGGGAAGCCAACAGATGATTGGCGCTGATAGGTGATTAGCAATAGACAATGGAAGCCAGCACTTTACAGTAATCAGCGCTGATGGTATGGAAGCCAGTACTTAAGTTTCCATAGATAAGTAAAAGGTAAATGACACTAGGCATTACAGATGATGTCATTGTGTTCATTTGTTTGAAGATCAATGTTAACTATCACTGGTGAGCTTCATATTTATTCGACGGTATACATTAATATTGGAAATGGAACTTGGACATTAGAAATCATTCTACACACATTCGTGTTTCTTTTCTTTAATGTATTATTTCATTATCACCTTTAAATGCGTCCTCTTTGGAAAACTGTTGCAAGCATATTTCTTCTATTGTTGGTTACTGCCGTGGATCGACATCTACAGGTGGCAAACTCAGAGCTATAAAACCATTTTTATATAGGAAAAAAATCATTTCTTGAACCACAACAGTAATTATTGGCTTGAGACGAGGTTAGTTTCGTAGTAATTGATCGTTATGTACGAGATGACAATGGAAACCCTTTCAAAATTGTTTGAATCCGTATCAGAGGTTAAAATTTAAAAATGACGAAACACCAATCATCCCTTACATTACATGCATACGCGGATCCTGAGGGGTGAGCAGATGTGTAGTGAGTGAGTGAGTGGGTGAGTATGGTTTTACGCCGCGTTTAACAATATTCCAGCAATGTCACTGCCGGGGACACCAGAATTGGGCTTTACACCTTGTACCAATATCGGGAATTGAACCCGGGTCTTCGGCGTGACGAGCGAACGCTTGAACCACTAGGCTACACGACCGCCCCTAGAGGTTTAGAGACAGGCAGGGTTACGCATCCCCGGTTTTCTGTAGTATGATCATGTAAGGGTATAACATATGTAATATATACAATGTAATAAACCGAATCTACCATTTAAGTAACCCCTCTATTTTTAAGGGGGCGGTCGGGTAGCCTAGTGGTAAAAGCGTTCGCTCGTCACGCCGAAGACCCGGGTTCGATTCCCGACATAGGTACCATGTGTGAAGCCCATTCCTGGTGTCCCCCGCCGTGATATTGCTGGAATATTGCTAAAAGCGGCGTAAAACAATACTCACTCACTCACTCACTCTATTTTAAGAAAACTGCATGTTTCCGCAGTGGACAACTGCATCATTTTTTAATTTTGAAATTATGTATTTGTTACCCACTTCAAATTATGAAGGTATGTACTTGTTGCAGGGTTCTTGCCTGCACCCATCATCGCTGGCAATGTGATCGATAGCACCTGCCTCATCTGGGATGTCACGTGCGGCGTGAGGGGATCATGTGCTCAGTATGACCTGACATCACTGAGGTTAAGGCTCAAGGCTCTAGAGGTCAGCGGTAAGGTCATGGCGATCACCTTCTTCCTGGTCACCCTGATTGTACTGAGACGCGAGGAAAGAAACGCTGAAACATATGGTACAAAAGAAGAGAAACCACAGAACTCGAACAACACGATACAAGCAACCAAACTTTGACATAGACTGTGTACATTAAGTTCTAGTGTAAGAATGACTGTGGTGTAAAGTTACATATCATTATCTCATTGAGCACTTGCCTTTTATGGATTCGGTTTCAAATTGTCTGCACCGGAAGACATTGTCTCCCCCAGAGAATTCTGAAAGCAATGCGCGGAATGAGATAGCATATCTTCCAGATGTTAGTTTTGGCATGTATCAATAAAAATCTGAGTTACAGTGAAGTGATTTGCTATGGGAAATTGCTTGTACTAGCAAGTTGGATTAAATCCGTTAAACACCACTTTGACTGCTAACTCTTACAGTTTATCATGTAGAGCAATGCAGAAGTTAATAAGTTCCCTAATAATATACACACAGTATCTCAGTTTTAGACATGGCACTAACCATAACGTTATGTACAAATACATTACAGTTAAGGAAGAGAATATAAGGATGTCAACTTCTTTATCATGAGGAACACAACGTTTCGGAGTATATGCTTACTCCTTCATCAGGTGAATGAATGCCGTGAGGTAGAGAGCATATAGATGCACATGTAAGGAGAAGAAAATTAATAAGATAACAAAATGTGAAAAATAACAAAGGGTAGAAACTAACAAGGGAAGCCAACAGATGATTGGCGCTGATAGGTGATTAGCAATAGACAATGGAAGCCAGCACTTTACAGTAATCAGCGCTGATGGTATGGAAGCCAGTACTTAAGTTTCCATAGATAAGTAAAAGGTAAATGACACTAGGCATTACAGATGATGTCATTGTGTTCATTTGTTTGAAGATCAATGTTAACTATCACTGGTGAGCTTCATATTTATTCGACGGTATACATTAATATTGGAAATGGAACTTGGACATTAGAAATCATTCTACACACATTCGTGTTTCTTTTCTTTAATGTATTATTTCATTATCACCTTTAAATGCGTCCTCTTTGGAAAACTGTTGCAAGCATATTTCTTCTATTGTTGGTTACTGCCGTGGATCGACATCTACAGGTGGCAAACTCAGAGCTATAAAACCATTTTTATATAGGAAAAAAATCATTTCTTGAACCACAACAGTAATTATTGGCTTGAGACGAGGTTAGTTTCGTAGTAATTGATCGTTATGTACGAGATGACAATTATCCAATATCCGGTACGCAAGGAGCTACAGTGTTTAAAGTAAGGTATATATCTAGTATATGATCACAGGTTGGCGGAGACTTTCCTTGTTAAGTTGATGACTACATCTCTCTGATGGCGACAAGGTTGGTTGGTTGGTTTGTTGTTTAACGCCGCACTCAGCAATATTACAGCTTTATGACGGCAGTCTGTAAATAATCGAGTCTGGACCAGAAAATCCAGTGATTGACATCATGAGCATCGACCCACGCAATTTGGATCGATGACATGCATGAACCAAGTCAGCGAGCCTGACCACCAGATCCCGTTAGTCGCCGTTTACGACAAGCATAGTCACCTTTTACGGCAAGCATGGGTTGCTGAAGACCTATGCTACCCCGGAATCTTCAGGGGTCCTGATGGCGACTAGGAAGAAGCCGAGGCCACAGGCAGACACAGCGACCATAGCACTGAACATCCCCCCATCTTAAGTGTCGGGGACATCCTTTGCTGTACCTGGCCCATAGGGAAAAACTAACGTAACATGAACACCAACTCGTACACTGAACACAGGTATCACAATATTGAAATTTTTAGAATTAAGATAAGATACAAGTTCAAGATAAGATACAAATGATGAGACGGGATGTATCCCGGGTGGGTGATTTGGCGAAAGCATTCGACTCATCATCTTTAAAACATGACATCATCGTTAAAACAAAACGATTAAATAAGAAATGTCTATTGATATTAATGGATTTTGAAAAACCCCTTTTGACACAGTTTCTAAACCAATCATTTTCAAGATTCTGGATGAATTTGGTTTTGGAACTTATATACAAAAATGGACAAATATCTTGATCTCAAACGCTACTTCTTGTGTTATACAAAATGGCCACTTGTCATCATTTTCCAACAACGAGAGGACCGCCTCCGTGGTCGAGTGGTAGATCGTCTGCCCGGAGTTCGATCCGCGGCCGCGTCATACCAATAGACGTTTAAAGATGGTAAGCGCTATAAAATCGGCATCAGTTTGTACCTGTAGAAGCAACCTCACACACACACACACACACACACACACACACACACACACACGGGCCTGCAGGTCGCTGTAAGTGTAATAATCTTGAGCGCGACGTTAAACCCCATTTCACCTCGCTTCATCAACGAGAGAGGATTTCGACAAGGAGATCCAATTTCCCCATATTTGTTTCTTTTGAAGGCTGAAATACTAGGGATAATGGTAAGAAATAAAACAAATATAAAAGGTATTGGAGAAAGTAAGCACGTAGTAGGTTAATATGCAGATGACACAGAACTATTTCTAGATCCCCCCCCCCCCACCATGTCCAAAGTAAAATCAGAAAGTCCCTGACATAAGAGGCATCCCTGTCGCCGCTAGTGTACGTCGTGTGTATTTGTTGCCCCATTTGGGTGTACATGGACGTAATTCATTTTCAACACACAGATGCTAAAATGAACTTTTAATGAGAATATACAAGTAATGTGGAATATAAAGGCGGAACTTACCTACCTGTGGTAGGTATTTCAGCCACAAATTGTTTTACAGGATTAAATTCGAACGAATACATCAAGTTCAGATATATTCCATAAGTTCAGATATAAGTCCATTGCGGGAATTCTGAAACGGATTATGGAAACATGAGCATGCGACTCGGTTTAAGTAATAATAATGTCTTCATAAAACATCCAATACACAAATAACAAATCAATTGGAAAATAATTCTTAGTTAATAATGACGCTGAATCTGATTTGTCAAGACTGTTCCCATGATTCATGTTACATTACACTTGTATAGCCAAAGCCATGGTACACGACATCGAGTCCGCAGTGAGTGAGTTTGGTTTAGCGCCGCTTTCAAAACTCTTTCAGTTATATAACGTCTTGGACGTTTATTACTTGGGTGAAACCCACGAGCACAGGTATGGTGCTGAAAAACCTAATCGGGATTCGAACCAGGATTCGAACCTACAATCATAGGTTTCTGGCGTAGACAAGTAATGCAACTCTGCACAGCGAATTGCGGCGCCTTAGACGACTGAGCAACCCGTGCCCACTGGAGAACGTAGTAGTGAATGTGTACAAGTTCTTTACACTTGAAAGAGAAAGTGGGAAACCATTTATTAGTTTAGATGGGGTGTATTACCAAACTGCACAATCTCTGGGGGCTTTCATACCAACAGGTCTACGGTATTATAAATAAAAGAAGAAGGTATAGGGTGGTCTCAAAAGAAATACCAGGACGTAAAAAAATACTAGACAGCTTTGATACAGGGGTGGTTAGGCGTACAGTGTGAGCATTTATGAGCAGAAGGTATCCCCGACATGTAGTAGAATTTTGGAGGAAAATAAGGACACAATTTATGTTTCCCTGACTACATTAATGTTTGCTGTTTGCGAAATACACTGCTCCTGGCCATGACCGAGCATTTGTCAGGGGAAAATAATCCACCCTGTCTATGAGGTCACATTATCTCTGCACTCTTCATGACTATCGCAGTCAGGGCTTCCAGATAATTTACCTTGATGAAACCTGGGTGAATAAGAATCATTCCACTGACTACATGTGGCTACCGTTAAATGGGCGAAATGCACCCATGGTTCCATCGGGTGAAGGTTAATGTGTCATTGTTGTGTACGCCGGAACCTGTGATCTGGGTCTTGTTAGTGGATGTGAGCTAGTTTTCGAGGGGAAATAAGAAAACTGGTGATTATCATTAGGAAATGAATGGTGATAATAATAATAGGCCATTTATTTTGCGCATCTTTCCACACCACTCCCTGGAGAGTATACAAATCAATCTGCCTGTGAGGCGCGAGAATGTAAACAACCACAATCTCATCCTACCGGGTACCCATTCACTGCTGGATGAATAGAGGCACATTTCGAAAAAAGTCACTTGCCCAAGGAGAGTGCTTCAGTGTGGGGCAGGACCGAAGCCCTAGAAACTCTCCGGAGCCGGGCTGCCGAAACGCGGTCACCCATGCAAGGACTGTCCTAGACCGACGTTGCTTAACTTCACCTGGGGCGGTCGGGTAGCCTAGTGGTTAAAGCGTTCGCTCGTCACGCCGAAGACCCGTGTTCGATTCCCGACATGGGTACAATGTGTGAAGCCCATTTCTGGTGTCCCCCGCTGTGATATTGCTGGAATATTGCTAAAAGCGGCGTAAAACCATACTCACTCACTTCACCTGATTTGTGACCTATGCCCTGTGCACATGACCACTTGCCTCCATGTGTTTATAGACAAGCGGTCACACATGCAAGGACTCTCCGAGACCGACGTTGCTTAACTTTACCTGATTTGTGACCTATGCCCTGTGCACAGGACCACGTGCCACCATGTGTTTATGGACACGCGGTCACCCATGCAAGGACTGTCCGCGATCGACGTTGTTTTACTTCAAATTTACTATGCCCTGTGCACATGACCACTTGCCTCCATGTGGTTCTAGACACGCGGTCACACATGCAAGGACTCTCCGAGACCGACATTGCTTAACTTCACAGGACCACGTGCCACCATGTGACCGCACTTGTATAGATCGCGCACATGCAATGGTCACGTGGATGCGTTTTGGTGAATTTGCACGTTTATGATCGGATGCGTGTGTAAGACGCAAGGAATATAAATGAATTTAACATACACACGGACGCACCCGCACACAGATTTACAAACATACATTCCTGAAATTCAAATGTCAGGTCGTATACAAAGAATAAAACCTTTGAGTAAAAGGAATCCATTTACTGGCAAGCACCTTCAGCTCAGTTCAGTTGTTAAGACTTCCGCCCGTAACTCGAATTAAAAAGTAAAACAACCCTAAATAGAAGTATTAATAACCCATCTAAGTTGGGTTAGTGCTTGGGTTGGGTTGCTCTAACCCGCGCCAACTTCCCGAGGCAAGGGATTTAACTGTCATCGAAAGTCAAGTTTCCACCCTTACAGAACTGGACTGGGGGCTCTACAACACCAAATCAGAATCAATCGTTTGACAAGCACTGAGTCTTCAGTGCAGATTGAATCATCGGGAAGCTGTGATTGGATGATTTTGTGTAAGATTTTAATGTTTTTGAATGTACATAAATCCAGTGATAAAAACTGACCATGTTTTTCAATATATATAGTGCTGTCGTTTTTAACGAGATGACTTGTGCTGAATGTGACCTCAGATGTTTTCAAGCAAGTGACATTTGGTGCGAAACTGGGGGTGATGTGTTTAGCTTCCTGTACTCGGAAAGGAGGTGGCTAAGCGAAGTCAACATTTTTGTTTTATTGCTGCTTTAAGGCCAGACTGAGCGCACATGTACATGTAATAGCTGTTGAATGCTTTACAATTTTAAATATATATAACATTACTATAGAGGCGCATGGGAAAATATTTGATTGTGTGGAACCTGGAATTTCTGGGTTCGATTGTAGCGCCACCAGTGGCTATTTCTAGTTATGTCTCTTCTGTGTCCCCGCTACTGACCAATCAGATTCCACCTCTCATATCTCTTGTAATTTCTTCAAACTAAATGTCGGCGATAATAAAGATCGTTATTGTTTTCATGAAGTTCATCAAATTACTTGAGCACATTGATTAAAAACATGAACAGATTTGGAAAATATCTGTCGACAACCAGTTATTGGTATTCATGCTCTGCAAATCCTGCAATCGAACGAATTCATCACGGCGGTTGTAATGTTGTTTATGAACCGGATGTCGATTTCGTTACGGGGTTTTCATTGGACTATTGGACTATATCGTTAGTCCTCGCTCGGGAAGACGACCTAGACAAAAATTTGGAGCAGGAAATATGTCCGGTCAGTTCTTGTTTTTTTTCCCACAATTTTGTACCTCTATCTGTTACCCGCCTTTAGTAAGGTAGGGAGTGGAGCGATTTGCGAAGACTTTCCCCGTTTGAAGGACTGTGTTCATGGTATTTCAACTTTAGAAAGTTATTTGAAAAGTAATCATAAACAATCTTTTCTAAGATACTGATTGTTTTATGCATGCTCCGAAATGCTCTTTAATCCATTCAATGACTTATCAATGTACTCCTTTCCAATTAATCCAAGGTTTCAATTCGTAATAACATACCTGTAACATGGCAAATTTAACACGTAGAAATTCGTGTAAAACAGCATCAGTGTTGTTTTACACTGTTCCAAATGCTATAATATTTCTGGTTCCCGCTGGTGCAGGAGAGTGAGTGAGTGACTATGGTTTTACGCCGCTTTTAGCAATATTCCAGCAATATCACAGCGGGGGACACCAGAAATGCGCTTCACACATTGTACCCATGTCGGGAATCGAACCCGGGTCTTCGGTATGACGAGCTAACGCTTTAACCACTAGGCTACCCGACCGCCCCTGGTGCAGGAGAAATGATTTAGACTGTTGATTGTGTGGGAGGGAGACTAAACAAAGGCTAATATTAGCATAGACTGCCTGATAATATAATCATT
Organism: Haliotis cracherodii; assembly: GCF_022045235.1. Classification (NCBI taxonomy): domain Eukaryota; kingdom Metazoa; phylum Mollusca; class Gastropoda; order Lepetellida; family Haliotidae; genus Haliotis; species Haliotis cracherodii. Next base: position 69,875,784 of record NW_027266264.1, read on the forward strand.
GTTTAAGGGAGCAGATAGTGAGGCAGTATATCTAAACATATACATGTGCACGGGTGACCGACGCAATCGCCACAATTTGCTGAACAGATTTGTCTCCCTTACACGTGCCAGGATCTTTCCCGACCAAGGTCCTTGGTCTAGCAATACAACGCACCTGCTCATGGCTCAAGTCTACTTACTTCTTTACATTTGACTTTCCTCCTACACTTGGGTCTCGTGACGTGATAGACTTGACATAATGTTCAAAAAGGTGGGAAAAGGGAATCGCATTAAGTGAATGAAAAATCAGTCGTCAGGTTTTGTATTTGTAACAGCTATTGATGTGCCATGGGGTGTGAAGTTGAAAAACGTTTTGGGACGCCCCTGAAATCTACCCGACATCGGCATGGCATCCTCTGAATCAAGGTTTTGACGGTAGCTCTCGTGATCCGGAGAGTTAAACCTCTAGCAAGCTGTAAATAGCTGGTCCACATTGGCCTGCAGTCCGATATCACCCACAAGTCCTTCCCACAGATATTTAATGGCTTTGTGTCAGCACTTGAGGCTGCCTAGGCAGAACCCTTTCGAAATTAATAATATCAATCTTTTGTCTGAAGAGTACCACGACTAGCCTCAAACCCTGTTCACCCGACCATCCTGACGTCTGTCCTGTGCTGGTCATATCAGCCAACACTACCACTGTATCACAGCCATATCCGACCCGTGAAGATTCCGGGGTATAATAGGTTTTCAACAACCCATGCCTGCCGTAAAAGGCGACCAACGGGATCGGGTGGTCAAGCTCGCTGATTTGGTTGATGAATGTCATCCATCCCAATTGCGTGGATCGATGCTCATGATGTCAATCACTGGATTGTCTGGTCCAGACTCGATTATTTACAGACCGCCGTCATAAAGCTGGAATATATTGCTGAGTCCGGCGTTAAACAAAACAAACAAACAAACAAACAAACAAACAAACAACCATATCAGTCGGGCTGTGCGATGGTATGCTGCTGAAGACACAAAAACGACTCCGACTATCTGTCGTGAAGCAATCTTAATTCGTCACTTAACATGCAGTGACGCCAATGACGCCGTGGGCATTTTGGGATAATATACGTCTTCACAAACCTATGTCTGTCACAAGATACACCATGGATCAGGTAGTCACGGTTCGGTGACTTAGTTGATTGCTTGTCTTCTCCTGGGGACAACTGTCAAATGTAAGCTAGATTATACACAGGCCGCCATCATATAACTGGAGTATTGCATCATTGAATGTGACCACCATATGAACTGTTGCTTTTCCATAAGTATGTATCCATCTTTAAGAGGTGATTTTAGTAGTATTAATTTGTGGTCTATGCTTGTGCGAATAATCATTAAAATGGTATCTGTACCACACCTCTCATTTTGATAATTAGCAGTTCTGTACTGTAGATGGAGTGAGTATGGTTTTACGCCGCCCTTATCAATATTCCAGCAATATCAAGGCGGGGGAGGCCATAAATGGACTTCCCACATTGTACCTATCTGGGGAGTCGAACCCGGGCCTTCGTCGTGACTAGCCAACACATTAACCACTAGGCTACCCTACCACCCCTGGGAAAATATAAAAAAACCCCACATCTGTACAGATATTATCATATTACTTATCTAGGCATAATTTCTCTTCCATGTTCTAATGTAAAGTTGAAAGTAAACGTCTTTTCAATTGTTTCTTATGAACCATGGAATACGAAAAGTCCTGAGGAAATATTTTCCCCGAAAGGTGAATGGCGTCTGAGCGGCTCAAAACGTGCATAAAATGATCCTGACTAAGTTTGACCAAACCATATTTCTCTGTGCTGATCCCCGGTGAAAATTTTGTAAAGCAATCTAGCCGAGGAAGGCAGTGGTGACGCCATAAGTCACGTCATAGTCAATCTTTAAAAAGATAACAATGGATATATGTAGAATATATACGTATGTGGTTATACTGTCATATATGTACATGGCATTATAAAAAACAGATCAGGAATAGTTAAATAGTCTTACAAAAACACCTTTGATGCTCTGAATACAAGATATATTTTCATTTCGCTGGTGGCCCTTATTTAATGAAACTGTGGTCCAGTTTAATGCATACATGCAGTCAGACGTATTATTAGTGAGATATTTGCACAGTAGTATATTGTCACAGGTAGGTAGAGATTGTTTCCTTGTTGAGGTTCCGTGAATGTCTCTGTCTGATGGCGAGTGCGCAGAAAGCGAGGCCACATGACGCCATAGCGGCCATAGTACTGACCACAACCCCATCGTATGTGTTGGTGATATCCTTCACAGTACCTGGAACATGGAGGAAACTGTTTTAGGCATTTAGGTTTGTTTGTTTGTTTGTTGTTTTACGCCGCACTCAGCAATATTCCAGCTATATGACGGCGGTCTGTAAATAATCGAGTCTGGACCAGACAATCCAGTGATTGACATCATGAGCATCGATCCACGCCATTGGGATCGATGACATGCATCAACCAAGTCAGACAGTCTGACCACTCGATCCCGTTTGTCGCCTTTTACGACAAGCAAAGTCGCCTTTTACAGCAAGCATGGGTTGTTGGAGACCTATTCCACCCCGGATCTTCACGGGTCTAGGCATTTAGGCTTTACAACAGATAGATTCTCTAGGTTTAGGGAATTTGAAGATATCCCAAGTTTGTGGTAAGTGACATAATGAATGCTTAATACTGCTTAAGCACTTTAAATGGCTTCTAGAAAGGATAAAGCTAATATCTATGATGAAACTTTAACATTTTCATAGTGTCAAAACCAAGACACAAGCGTTGACGGATATCCTTCAAATTTGAGAATTTCAATTTCATGAAGAGCATATACTATAACTTCATTACAATTCCACAAATCAATTCTTAAACCACAGCATGACAACATCCCACATGCCTTACCTGCTATAGGGCCTCCCAAGAACGCCCCCAAACCGCATATCGTCTCACCATAGCCTACAGCTGATGCGTAGCGTTTGGGTCCTGCTATTTCGAACATGAGGGAAGGGTAGGCCACTGAGCAACACCCAAGGGGGATGCCATAGCACACGACAGCGGCGACCAGGCTGGGGTAGGTGTTCGCCCATACTAGGGGTAGCAGGCTTATGGCGAGTACTATGCACATAGTGGCAAACACAGTCACTTGTGATACCTTCACCAAGGGTCTGACGAAGAGGTAGAGGAATCGCCCTCCCAAACTGCTCAGCCCAATAAGGGAGAGCAGATAAGACCCGGTTTTGGCGTCAAATCCTTTAGACATAGTCATATCAACAAAGAAAAAGTTTATTGACGGCAGGAGACTCATTAGAATAAACAGGGATATTCCTAACACAATGAACCCAAAGTCTTTAAATAACCCTAAGTTAAGGGTTTCTATGAAAGGCTGTTTCTTCGGTTTTATGTCTTTCATTTCAGAAGCGGTGGGGATTTTCCGCTGGCATTCTTCAGTATTGGTCATCTGTAAACTACTCATTATTTCTCCATTGTGGTCTTGTTGGCTGTTGCTATTGTTCTCATGGTCATCAACGTATGTCACATTGTCATAGGCTAGCGAATTGTTCTCTGTCTGTGGTGGTTCTCGTGCATCAGTGACAACGGTTTTCCCGTCCCTTATGTCACTAATGTTGCTATTTTCAATCTTGAGTTCCTTGTCCTGTTGGATGTCTCTGCTTAGCATGGTCAGGACCATTCCAATAGGACATGCTTGGAGCATGATGCCGCCCAGGATGAGGAAGCTGCCTCTCCATCCAAACATATCCATCAGAGCTGAGTTGAGGAAGGGGAAGATGAGAGAGCCAAAGCCTGGACCTATACTGACAACAGTGAGCACCTGGTACCGTCTTTTGTCAAACATCAGTCCTGTCACTGTGTAGGGTACCACAGTGAACGTACAAAGACCACATCCTGCAAAAGGTGAGAGGGCGAGTGAGTGAGTATTCCATTTATATTATCAAGTGTCAGCTTAATATGGGAGTAAAGCCCGAACTGAGGCAGGTCCAAGACGCTTACCACTTTGATGAATCATACGAACACGGGTATGGTGCTGACAAACATATAGTCCGTCAACCATCATTTTGGCTCCCGTTTTTTTTTACCATTTTCCCCATTAAACACAAAATCATGGTCGGTTATTATCGAATAATAACCACTGACCTAACTTGACATTCTAATTTTTATAGAAACATCATCAATCTAAACGGGATTCGAACACCCGATCATCGGGTTCTGGCGTGATCAAGGGGCGCAACTCTGCACAGCGAATTGCGGCACCTGAGACGACGGGGCCACACGTGTCACCGGTAGGGCGAGTGGAATGAAAGAGGTAGTATTAAAGCTATGACACAGTGACTGAACAAACTACGGCTTAATAAAGCAAAGCATCAGCCAAGAGACTATTAATTGACCTCAAAATTACAAAAAAAGGAACAATTGTTTTAATCAACCCTTCAGTTGAATCAGTTATGTTCTTAAATGTTATTGTAAAGTAATTGTTTGAGATACGGGCATTCCAAGTTGCTGTGAAAATATTCGAATTTGTATAACACGATGTTTTCTTTGTTTGTTGTTACGCCGCACACAACAGTATTTCAGATATATGACGGCGATCTATAAATAATCGAGTCTGGACAAGAGAAGCGAGTGATTGGCATCAAAGAGCATCGATCAACGCAATTGGGACACGATGGCATGCATCAACTACGTCAGCGAGCCTGACCGCCCGATCCCGTCAGTCGCCTCTGAATTTCACTATCCACTCAGACACTAACATGTAAGGAGATTTTACTAACCAGTTAGTAAATATTTGCTAAGTAGACTAGTATAAGTGGCCTATCATAGTACAATTTACTAATAAGTTAGTTGAGATCACTATCCATCTTTCAAAGTATCTTCTTCTCATAATTTACGAAATGCAATTATAGTATATTTACTAAGCTTGTAGTCAGTTTCACTACACTTTAATAAATACTCGCTTCTTGGTTATTTTACGCTTCTTGGAAACAGCAGCTGAATACAATTTGCAAAACAAAAAGTAAATTACAAATGACTTAAACAATACGGATGAAAGATGACATATAATGATTTGCAGTTGCATATAAGGCTCAGACCGCTCGGATCCGATGTTTAATCGTTGAAATGGTCAGTTAATCAACTAGGCTGGGAGGTCTAACCTATTTAAACCATGGCTAACATTCATTCAAAGAACCCTAGCACCTACAATATTTAAACAACCTTGCTTTGATAACCGTATTCAAAAACATAAAACATACTCAAGAACGATTATCCCGCTCCGTTTAAGATATCAGCATGTACACATAACAACATGGTAGTTTCTTAAACAAATTTTAACAGCGATGGGAATAAAGATAACAAACAGCAGATATTGTTGGATACAGCGTATCCATTGCCGTGTATGACATTTGATAATAGACTATTCCCGATTTTGAGTTATTTTGCAATTCATCGTTCTCATTTGGAGCCAAACGGACTGTTGCTGCGAGAACACTGTGTGAGTCTGCCCTGCGTGATGCACGTGATATATGTACCGGAGCAAGGGCCTCGGTGTGAGTGAGTGAGTTTGGTTTAACGCCGCTTTTAACAGTATTCCAGTTATATCGCGGCGTGTCAGCTTAATGTGGGAGGAAAGTCTGAAGTGATGCAGGTCTAAGACGTTTACCACTTCGGTGAAACCCACGAACACGGGTATGGTGCTGACAAACCTAGAAACATAATCGGGGCGAACCGGGATTCGAACCCACTATCAAAGGTTCCTGGCGTGCCCAAGGGACGCAACTCTGCACAGCGAATCGCGGCGCCTTAGACGACTGGGCCACCCATGCCCCCCGCCTCGGTGTGAACTTCGCAGGTTCCCGAATCCCCTTGGCGAAATTGTTCCATCATCAAGCCATGGTTTAATTTTGGTTACGCAATACTACAAAAAGTAATTGACAGGTTAATAAAATAGACAAGTCTGGTTTTACACTGACAAACTAAACTCGACTCCCTTATCATTGGGAGCATGCATTGAAGTTCGTAACTGTGTCAGTCATGAAAAAATAACATTAACAACGTTATTAAGCCAGTATATTGCTAACACCAGAGACCATATATGGCCTGCTAACACTCTTTATCATCTCCTTGTTTCCTCAAAATGGCGAGCGCGACACTGACCAAAGCGGAAGCGATGAATGACACGTGGTCTTGACGCCGAAACTGAAATATGATACCCCGTCGTAGCGTACAGTCTACCAGGCAGGATAGTAAATTCGATGTTACACCCCCACACCCACCAACCCGACCACGCCATCCCCCTCCCTTAATTCACTGGACTCTTTCCTCAGTGCACAGGCAAGGGTGAAAAGTAGACTTTGACAAAGGCTAGTGGTCCCTCTTACGCCGTAAAGATGCCCATGCAGAAACTCGTCAATCTCTTTTTTATAACGCGAAAGCTGAAGTACTCAACCTGTTATTACTCCGACGGTGAAGACAAGGATCGGCAGAGAAGGGGCGAAGGCGCTGCCAACACACCCAATTCCCGCTAAGAGACCGCCGATAGTGGTCACATGACCTGCTCCAACTTTCTGGATCACTATCGTGGCCACCACACCTGAAACACAGATTTGTAAATGTATCATAATTAACCAAATGTCAGACAGATGGGGTGAATTATGTTTTCGGTGATTTTTTAGTTTTGAAAATATCACTTTCCAGCAATGCCATTGGTCTATAAATGAATGACGACGGAACTACTTTATTCACATATCCATTCCCAATTAGACGATGCAATCTGACCGTGCAATCTTTTCACAGGGAAGTGCTACCATCAGAGACCATATCATAGTCTATTATATGGTCTCTGCTATTACACATCAACATTTTTATACATATTTGGTACTTTCTTATAGGTGGTCTGGCGAACAAGTGCAAACATTATTTTCTATTCTGCTGTTTTAAATAAATGCAAATTCAAAAACATGATGTTGATCATGATGTTGAACTTGCATTTATTTAAAACTTTCATCAAATTAGATTACTCTATGAATACACCTACAACTATTCAATATAATATCATTGGCCACAAAATACTTGATACTTTGATAATCTACTCTGTAGAAATGTCTTTTGAACCCATACACAAACCTAAACACGGTCCTTGTCCCCAAACATGACATGTTTAGGCCTAAACATATTGAGAATTGTGTTTTACACCTTTACGGGTTTAGGGTCTAAATGTGGGAAGGACCCTCACCCGTTCGTTTTAAGTTGGTGATATATGCGGTATACAAGTGCCTGTGAATCTGATTTCAATATATATTATACATCGTATCCATATTTGACTTATTACCAAATTATATGTACTTTTTTTAAACATAATTATGTTTAAACATGTTCAAATTCAAGACATGTTCAAACGTTTAAGATGTCTCAGTTCTAAAATGTTTAAACGTGTCTTAATTCTAAACATTTTTAAACGGATTAAAATTCTAAACATGTTTAGATAATGGGGATGTTGTGTTTAGGTGGTGTTTGGGCTGTGATAGCCCATTTCCTATGTTTAGATCCTTAAACGTGTTTAGATATAACACACCAAATATGTACGCCGTTAAGGATGCAAACAAATCCCTAAACATGTTCAAACTTCTCTTGTATGTGCTTACTTTCTAAAAACATTTTTTGAGCAACTTCAACGTTGTTGACAAGAAATTGACAAACATGGAATTGTGTGCTCTATGTCTTACTTTAGGATAATGAAATGTAAATGTTTAAATCTGCATAATGTACGTAGTTCCTTTGGAGTGTAACGTCAAACACACATGTTTATGATTTGCCACTTTCATTTTATCTTTTAATTATACATGAGTACTTTACTTGAACAATATGGAATATATTTGCATTGATAATGACGCCTAACGTGCGCGCGTCCTGTCATATTAAAATCTACGAATAACCTAGCTACTTTTATATCGAATCAAGACGTTATTTACATGGTTAAACAGTTTCTTATGATACAACTTGAAATTATGTTGAACAAAATATTTCATGTCACTAACGAAAATAAGTTGAGATTTAATATTAATCACTACTCATGTCGTCTTTCCTCGACGTCGTGAAAGACAAATACAAGCCCTAACGTCAAACCAAACACTGTCACATTTTCTTTAATTAATTTCAGGATAAGAATGATGGTGCAACATGAGGCAAATCACAGGGGAATTTGGGAATCTAAATTTACATGTTCGTAAGGCCATCCATTTCTCTATTATACGATTTCATAATTTATTATGATTTGTGATGATACCTAAAAGTATATGGCTGAATATCAATATCATCTTCCCGAGGCAAAAGAGTTAACTGACTTTAAAAGTCCAGTTTCCACCCTTGCCGAACTTTGCTGGAATTTTCCTGGGCTCGATCGTAGCACCACCAGTGGCTATTACCAGTTATATTCCTTTTAAGCCTGTCCTGTGGAGCAATCAGATTCCATTTCTCGTATCACTTGTGTTTGCTTCACACAAAATGGTGGCACCCAGTCAGGGCTATCTGATCGATAATCAAGATCTATATTGTGATAAAACGGGTCTTACATCGCGATATGCATCAAATCATGTGAGCACCTTGATTAAAAACATGAAAAGATTTGGAAAATATCTGCTGACAACGAGTTGGCGGTGCACATGCTTTGCAAATCCTGCAATCGACCGAAATCTGCACCACAGTTTACGAAACGGATTTCGATTTCATTGCGCGATTTTGATTGGACTATGCATAGACTGGTTAGCCCAGCCAAAATTTAACTCCATAATTCCAGCCTAGTTTGGCCAGGGTGGAAACTGGACTTTTAAAGTCAGTTAACTCTCTTGCCTCGGGAAGCTGGGCACTGCAGGCAGGGTGGGTGAACATTCCCCAGGCCACAATTCGGGATCTGATTGCTTCCACGGGACGACGATGCAAGTCATTTTGGACTCTAATGGTGGCCACACATGATATTGAAAACAGATTACCTTGTTCTACTGTTCTTTGTGTGCCATATGGATCCTGGGTCAATGAAAATGATGTGCGCCAATTTTGAACAATCGATTATCATCTGCTGATTATTTATATGTTATATGATATATAAAAATACGAGGGGTGTTCATTAAAGATTTCCCCTGACCCACTTCCGATGGACCTAGTGGAATGAAACTTGGCATATGTATTAGTCTTTGTCCACATAGGAACCACCAAGAGTTACACACTTCTCCCTACGTTTTATGCAACTATGGAGACCTCGCTTGTAAAAGCCCTCATTTTGCGTCTCAAACCAGGACTTGACTTCAGAAATCAGTGTTTCATCATCTGTGAAACGGTTTCCCTTCAAAAATGACTTCATGGTTGGAAAGTGGTGGAAGTCAGATGGTGCAAGGTCAGGAGAGTAAGGAGGATGTGGAAGGATTTCATTGCCACAAGACAGCGCCTCTGTCTGGGCAACATGAGAGTTGTGTACTGGAGCATTGTTTTGCAGGAGACGGACACCCTTGGTCAGCATGCCACGCCTCTTAAGCTTGATAGCGTCCCGCAATTTCCGAAGCAGTGAAGCATAATAAGCTCCTGTAATTGTGGTACCCTTTGCCAAGAAATCCATCATCATTACTCCGTGCTGGTCCCAAAACACCGTGAGCATGACCTTGCCTGCAGAGGGTTGGACACGTGCATTCTTTGGGGGTGGTGACTCCACATGCTTCCATTGCATCGACTGAACTTTAGTCTGAGGATCATAGTGATGGACCCATGTTTCGTAAGTCTGTCAAAAAGGTTTGCCTGTTTTTTTTGGCACATGTCCAAAAGATCCTTTGAACAATTAACTTGTTCCTGCTTTTGGAAAGGTGTGAGCAACCTTAGAATCCATCGTGCAGACACCTTATGCATGTTCAAATTGTCATGGATGATTTTTTCCACAGACCCTACACTGATCTTGACATCTTGTGCTAACTGGCGAACAGTTATACGTCGGTCTGCCAAAATGGCGGTCTCCACTTGATGGATTGTGTCCTCATCAATGGCTGAATGGGGGCGACCAGGAATGGCAGCTGTTTCCACAGATGTCCGACCACACTTGAACTGGCGATGCCAGTGTTTAACAACGTCATATGATGGGGCATCTTCCCCATAAGTTGCTTTCATTTCATCGAAAGTTTCTTTTGGTGTGCGACCTTTCAAATATTAAAACCTAATCACTGCTCGGTATTCTACTGGCTCCATTGTCACACCCTACTCGATCATAACACCTGTAAAAGTGGTAAGATTAATAGTTCGGTGCTGCAAATTCAGACATAACCCATAGATACATGTGTCATTACACATGTGAAATTTCAACCAAATATGATAACCCTAAATGGTTAAGGGGAAATCTTTAATGAACACCCCTCGTACATCTGAATTCATTTTGCGTGTCTTTTTTTTGCAGAGTATCCGCAATTTCTCGTAGTGAATTTATTATTACGCATTATATAACGTTGAACAAAATCTTTCTCATGTCATTAACGAGTTAAGTTAATCCCTACAGCCATGCCGTCTTTCTCCGACGCGAATTTTTTATCGTTACACATGATAAAATTTATCTTACTGGCCAGTCCCGTGTTGTGAAAAAACCTATACCGTCGGTCGACCAGCCTGTACGAACATGACGTCTTTTTTGACGTCTTCTGCTTGTCACGTCATACTGGATCTTGTTCAATGTTCAAGCCCAACCCCATGGTCAAAGCGACTCCGTCAATTTGGACTTGTTATATTTGCTGTGTTTCTCGGGGTAAATGTGCCACTTCTAATTTGTTACTAAATTTGCTTTCAGAATTACGCACCACGGGTATGATTGAATACCAAGGCTCAAAATTAACTGTTCTCGAATAATCACTATTTATCCCACCGTGCAAACTTTTGTAATGTTCTAACTTAGCGCTATTGGAGTGACTGCATCCGTTGAATAATCTCCCACCTGTTCCAAACACAAGTCCGGTGCACACAGACTGGAGGAGGGATGCCATGGCTCGTGAGGACTGGAAGGTGTCCAGGATCTCCACAAACAGAACACCCAGACCCACTAGGAATCCAAAAACTAGGAACATCATGAAGACGAGACATCCCGCCACCACACACTTCTTGACATCGACGGTCGTGAGGCTTCTTTTCCTGGATCTGTAATCAACACCAGTATAACTATTTACATAATATCATCAGTGGGTCCAAAGGTTTTAAGAAGTGAGTGAGTGAGTCTGGTTTTACGCCGCATTTAGCAATATCCAGCAATGTCACGGCGGGGGACACCAGAAATGGGCTTCACATATGGTACCCATGTCGGGAATCGGACCCGGGTTTTCGGCGTGGCGAGCGAACGCTTTAACCACTAGGCCAGTTAAGTAAGTGAAACTATGCGAGTCATGCTTTGGTCATAACGACGTTATCCTTCGCCATGTGGACCATCTCCGTGTCTTGTTATCTACACTGTAGATATCGCTGCAATGAAATTACATCACAATGCTTTGCAGACCATTGTGACGCCATTGGTTACCATGACGTCACAATCAAATGACATCACTAATTGCTCTGCTACTGAAGCTGTTAGCAGTACTTTTTTACACGGAAGACACTGCTAATTACTGTCAACAAACTGAAAAAGCTGGAAGAATGATGTTGGATGATAAATAAAATCTCACCCTTGTGTCTTTTGATATCAAATATATCAAGCCTCGGAATTTTTCCACTTTTATCAACTCGTGTTGACATACTGGATATCAAAAGACACTCGGGTGAGATTCTCTATATATTACTCAAAAGAAGTTAAAGAAAACCCTATTTTGCATATCCCTAAAGTTATTCTGCCATGGCTGATTGGTATTACAACACAGCCTTCCAATTGTGGTTGTTCTTCAACTTAAGCTTGTTTTGAGAGGTAGACTTTGCTCCAGGATTTGACTCTCAATCACTTACCCTTCTTGAGACCTTGTTGTCATTTCGTCGGGTGGTTTCGGTGTATAATCTGCTCCGGTTACCGAAGTGGTAACATTCAAGTTGCTGGTGTGTCGTGGGCCTCCTCCGGAATCGTCTCTATGCGACATACTCGACAGCAACTACGCCCTCCGCCACTTGTATTATATACTTTCCGTACAAATCGTTGCACAAGACGTAGTAACGTTGACTCAGTGCTCATTAAAGAGAATACATTCATGGCGGTATGCGGGGGACACTAGCGCGTGTGCGACAATACCACCATCCACGTTTAAGTGAAGCAGGTGTGTTACAGCACATCCTAGCACATGCCCCCGTGTGTATGTCAACATTACACACGAGGCGTTAAGGTTCTAAAGTGAATACAAATTCCAGTCTACTTTATAAAACTGAAACTACAAATATCGAACTTGAAGCAAGTATTACGTGACATTCTATTACACCCATATATACTCATCACCAAAAAAACACAAACCATAGAGTGAGTGAGTGAGTGAGTTGGGTTTAACGCCGCTTTTAACAGTATTCCAGTTATATCACGGCGTGTCAGCTTAATGTGGGAGGAAAGCCCGAAGTGATGCAGGTCTCAGACGTTTACCACTTCGGTGAAACCCACGAACACGGGTATGGTGCTGACAAACCTAGAAACATAATCGAGACGAACCGGGATTCGAACCCACAATTATAGGTTTCTGGCATGCCCAAGGGACGCAACTCTGTACAGCGAATCGCGGCGCCTTAGACGACTTGGCCATCCGTGCCCCCAAGAACCATAGAAACATATAGAGAAGTACGTTAAGAAGTGATGTTTCCAATGTGTTCCAATTACAGTAAACTACGGTTATAACGAACTCAAAGGGACTACTAATTTTAGTTCGTTATAACCGTAGTTCGTTAAAAGCATATATACATCATAACTACAGCAGATAGTCGGGACAAAAAAAAAGTAAGTTCGTTATACCCGTCAGTTCGTTATAAGCGTGTTCGTTATAACCGTGGTTTACTGTAATGACAAAACTAAAATTCAGTCAAGTGTTACTACAGAGTGTCTTTATTCTTATTACAATATGCCGCATATGATTTCCAAACGTGAGACAAATGGTGCATCTCGAGTCATAGATCTATGACGTCGCATGTGATACATTCATTAGCGTCGGTTCTCGCAACATATCTGTAAGTTCGTTTGTGCATCGAACCAATCTTTTGAATATGTGCACTTATGCATATATTAACCAACATATATGGTATTCGCGTTTCCGTTGTGGGACTCGGACTTACTACATGAGATAGCACAGGTCCTGTTGGTCTGATAGAGGGCTCGTGTATCCTCAGTAGGTATACACAGACCTCGGACTTACTACATGAGAGAGCACAGGTCCTGTTGGTCTGATAGAGGGCTCGTGTATCCTCAGTAGGTATACACAGACCTCGGACTTACTACATGAGAGAGCACAGGTCCTGTTGGCCTGATAGAGGGCTCGTGTATCCTCAGTAGGTATACACAGACCTCGGACTTACTACATGAGAGAGCACAGGTCCTGTTGGTCTGATAGAGGGCTCGTATATCCTCAGTAGGTATACACAGACCTCGGACTTACTACATGAGATAGCACAGGTCCTGTTGGTCTGATAGAGGGCTCGTATATCCTCAGTAGGTATACACAGACCTCGGACTTACTACATGAGAGTGCACAGGTCCTGTTGGTCTGATAGAGGGCTCGTGTATCCTCAGTAGGTATACACAGACCTCGGACTTACTACATGAGAGAGCACAGGTCCTGTTGGTCTGATAGAGGGCTCGTGTATCCTCAGTAGGTATACACAGACCTCGGACTTACTACATGAGAGAGCACAGGTCCTGTTGGTCTGATAGAGGGCTCGTGTATCCTCAGTAGGTATACACAGACCTCGGACTTACTACATGAGAGAGCACAGGTCCTGTTGGTCTGATAGAGGGCTCGTATATCCTCAGTAGGTATACACAGACCTCGGACTTACTACATGAGATAGCACAGGTCCTGTTGGTCTGATAGAGGGCTCGTATATCCTCAGTAGGTATACACAGACCTCGGACTTACTACATGAGATAGCACAGGTCCTGTTGGTCTGATAGAGGGCTCGTGTATCCTCAGTAGGTATACACAGACCTCGGACTTACTATATGAGAGAGCACAGGTCCTGTTGGTCTGATAGAGGGCACGTGTATCCTCAGTAGGTATACACAGACCTCGGACTTACTACATGAGAGAGCACAGTTCCTGTTGGTCTGTTAGACGGCTCGTGTATCCTCAGTAGGTTCGTACAGACGTTAGACGATTACTACATGAGTCCCTTTTGGTCAGGCAGATGATTAGTGTCTGCACATCTGACTTCAGAATCCGTACACTTTTGGCACATCTGATATATTATGTTTTTAGGTTTTTCCAGGTCTATACCTGTAACAATCCGAAAACACGTCTTACATGATTATTTAATCGTTAAATGCAAAATCTGTCATGCATGCGGCTGGCTTGATGTATCCTGCAGCCTGCAAATGAATTGAAGTTAACTAGAAAAAATATTTCATATACGTAGATCGAAGGTCAATATGTGTTCTGTTTATTTGTTTAACTCCGCTCTCAGCTGTATACCCACTATTTGACACAGCTGTAAATAATCAAGTCTGGGCGGAACAATCCTATGGTTGACATGGGCAACGCGACACGCCGTCCGGGTACAATGACACGCTGTCAACCATGTCCCCGATCCATTCTTACGACTAGGAAAAGTAGCTGACGACTTGTTGTAACAAGGAATCCCTGGTGAATGTCATTAAACTTACCCCAGATTCGCGATGTGAATAATGACACGAAGTATTGAAACTCCAAGGCAACACTTCCCAAGTCAAGTTCATCTCATTTAAGGGTTTTTCAAAAATTGCAGTCCGTATGTTATTTTTTAAATTGAAAATGGATTATATATTGAGAATGGTCATATCAAAATAACACATACAGAAACATTAGATATGACAGTATCCAAAATGTTGGATATATTCATAAGAGACACTTACACAAATCAATGGCAATAGTTTATCATCAAGTTGGATGGACAATGTATACGTGAAACAATGAATGTGATCGAGTTCAAGGTGCCCTATATTCATATAGGTTAACGACGAGTATATATATATATATATAAATATATATATATATATATATATATATATATAAATATATATATAGTAAGTTATTATAGTGAGGGTGTGTGTTTTTTCGCCGCATTTTTCCAGCATAATCACGGCGGGTGTCACGAGAAATGGGTTTACCGCATTGTATGAAATTGAAAAAAAGCAGCGTCTGACACAATGTCTTAAGGGCCAGCATATTTCAAAAACTGTAGGCCCCGTGAAAAAATATCTGTCGGCCCAAACATCTTGGCTGAACCAGGGAGACATACTCTTGCAATATAAATTACGAAACACAACTAGTCAACCAGAAGCTTTTACTGTTTTACTATCACACCGAGTACCCAAACACTCTGTGGTGAGACATGAAGCCCGCAATTATCAAGGACATTATCAGCTTGTAAAACATCTTTGCTACCACATGTTATGCACCATTTGTAAGGTCTAATCCTCCCACTGTTTATAAATATGAAAGTTATGTTTATCACATTACTTGAAAAATGTTTAATCAATAATTACATAATAAACTTCAAGCCGTAAGGGCTTGCTGGAATTTAAAACTATCGGTCCGAGAATAAATGTGTCGGTGTCGGGCCTACGGGCCGATGTCTATTTCGAACACTGAAAAAATTACAGAATCTTCAGCGCTGATATATCTACATGATTAAAATGACCTATATGGTATATAGGTTTGGTATATAAACTGAACAATCCATCGATCATGGTTTTGATAATGATTGCTCTGTATTGCCTTCCCAGCGCAAGAGGTTTCTCCTCAAATCACATATTTACAATATCCCGGGTAATGAACAGGTCACAAGCAGAAATCACTCTCTACAAGAAGTCATCTTTCTGTACAAGGTGGTATTTCCGTCCTCCTAGGTGGATGTAGGATGCACACGGAAGTCTTATCACTGTAAGCGAGTATGGTTTTACGCTGTTTTTTGGCAAATATTCCAGCAATATCACTGTATTATATGTGAGTTTCCTCCTTCCCAGTGTTCACACAGAACTAAGCACCATCACAGTTCAGTCGTAGGTCTGTTGGGATCGTCGGCAAAGCGGACAGTCAGATCGACTGTCCTTGACTTTGACCTCGTCACGGCTGCTGATAAGAAGAGTGGCACACTGGCGAGGACGAGCGCACCCACCGCTCCACACTCCAGGAAGAAGGCCCACCCCAGGGACGTGGAAACACTCCACTGCTTCACTGCATAGATGAGGGCTCCGACGCCGATCTGGATAGCTAGGAACACAACAGTTGTATGGGATAACCCTTCTCTAAGTTGAGGGAATGTAGCGAATGTTTTACACCAGTCAGCAATATTTCAGCTATATCACATTTTCCCGAGGCAAGGGAGTTAACTAACTAAAAAAGTCCAGTTTCCACCATTGCCGAACTCGACTGGAATTATGGAGTTATATTTTGGTTGGACTAACGAGTCTATGCATAGTCCAATCAAAATCGCGTAACGAATTCGACATACGGTTCGTTAACTGCCGTGCAGATTTTGGTCGATTGCCGGATTTGCAAAGCATGTGTACCGCCCATTCAGCGTCGACAGATATTTAACAAGTCTTTTCATTTGTTTTATCAAGGTGCTCACGTGATTTGATGTACTTCGCGAAGTGAGACACGTTTTATCACAATATAGATTTTGATTATCGATCAGATCGGCTTGACAGGGCGCCGCCATTTTGTTTGAAGCAAAATGCAAGTGATATTAGAGGTGGAAGCTGATTGGTCAACAGGAGGGCCAGAGAAGGGACACAGGCCCTGGCGCTACGATTGAGCCCAGAAACTTTATCCTAGTTCGGCAGGAGTGGGAACTGGACTTTTACAGTTAGTTAACTCCCTTGCCTCAGGAAGATGGCTATATCACGGCGATATTTTAATAGTCGAGTCTGGGCCTGGCAAACCTTATGTCGACAGCTTGAGCACCGTGAGAACGTAACCGGCTCATCCTCATTCGTCGACTCTTAAGACAAGCATTGGGTACTTCGGGCCATTTCGCCAAAGACTGAAAATCTATTTAATTAACTTCAGCGCTGCTTCAGGGACCCAGATATCTGAGCACATCCAACACACATGTGTCGGTGAACGAACTTACAGGTGACACAACACATATGTGTCAGTGAACGAACTTACAGCTGACACAACACACATGTGTCGGTGAACGAACTTACAGCTGACACAACACACATGTGTCAGCGAACGAACTTACAGCTGACAAAACACACATGTGTCGGTGAACGAACTTACAGCTGACACAACATACATGTGTCGGTGAACGAACTTACAGCTGACACAACATACACGTGTCGGTGAACGAACTTACAGCTGACACAACACACATACGTGACGGTAAACGTGCCAACAGCTGATGACAAACCAATTCGTCAGTGTCCATCTACACTTCTTAGTATTTCTCAAACTGAGTAAAAAAGGTATGCAACACAAAGTAATATCTGGCTTAGCTGAAGGGCCTCGACAATAACTGTTTAACAGAGTAAACGTTGCTACAGGTGGATAGCCCAATTGATACCGTCCAGGAAAACGATCCTGCCTCTCAACGGCCAGCTCCGCTAACGAAGCCTGTGACAAAACGTAAGGTAAATGTTGGGTACCTGCTATGAGGACTAAGGTTCCAGGAACGAGGCTGAGCCTGGGACGAGGGGCCCTGGCGTTGATGACGGACGTCACAAAGGCCACAATGGTGAACAGAAGCCCGGAGGCGGTAGTGGCCTGGACGGCGTGGAACCAGCCTAGCAAAACAATCCAAGAAAAACAGGGGAGGTGAAATGAGGTTAACGTCGCGGCCAATATCATTGCATTTCTATAGCGACGTGCATGAACGTGTGTGAGCGTGCGTGTGTGTCTGTGTGTGTTTGTTTGTGTGTGTGTGCATACGTGCGTGCGTGTGCGTGCATACGTGCGTACGTGACAGTGTGTGTGTGTCTGGGGGGGGGGGGGGGGGGGGTAGTCGGGGTGTGTGGGGGTGTGCGTGCGTGCATGCGTGCGTACGTGCGTGTGTATGCGTGCGCGTGTGTGTGCGTGCGTGCGTGCGTGTGTGTGTGTGTGTGTGTGTGTGTGTGTGTGTGTGTGGCTACTTGTACCAGTCCGGAACAAAGAGCAGCGTGCATAAGGACACTGTGCTGAACAATCTAACGCAAGCCTACTTATTTTCTAACAAACTATGTGTGTAATATTTTTTTTATCGCAATACCACTAACCTACTGTCCCAGGTTTATCTTTATTTGTACCACTTCCAAACCTACTTCGTTTACTTCTACCACCACTACTTTGATGGTTGGTGGGTTGGGGAACATGGACATCGACAAATCACGGAACAATCTAGACACACGCATGTACATCGGTATAAGTGTTGAAAAAGTTTTTTCTCATACTAACCGAATAATTTTTGTTTCTGCTTTTGGCAGTGGTGGACAATTCAACGTCATACCCAATGTCAGCCGTTTTTATCCAATTAAAAAAGTGTATATATGTACGTACAGTAAACTACGGTTATAACGAACCAAAAGGGACCATTAATTTTAGTGTTCCTTATAACCGTAGTTCGTTATAGGCACATACATGTATACTTCCTATATACAGGAAATGGACGGGACCCAAAAAACAGTTCCTAATATCCTTCAGTTCGGTATAAGCGTCTTTGTTATAAACGTAGTTTACTGCATTTGTTATAGCGAATCGTCAAACAGTTTCTTTTGACATTACGATGGTCGACTTTATACATAACTCGTTTATCTCTTTGTCGTGTTTTTCTCCGACTTGAACAAATCTGCAATCCAAATCTCTAATCCTCCATAACGACACTGTGGTAAGTTACCCTTTTGATGCCACAAAGGGGCGTTTTGTATGTTTTCTTGAACCTTATGTTTTTTATCGCGTCTTTCTCGTACTCTACAATTTCGTGAAAATAGGAATCTTGCATGTCAACATTTATAGGTGTTGCTTCTTTCTCTCTGCAACTACGGCGCGATGGAGTCTTGTACGTCAACAGTTTATATGTCGTCTGCCACCTGACCTCACAACTCAACACACGCATAACGGACACTAGTTTATATAATCCATGTTTACTCTCGAGCATACACTTCCTTTACAGTAATGAGGAGTCATGCACTTTACAACCAGACCATTATTATTATTATTATTATCATTATTACGATGATGATGATGATGATGATATTATTATAATATGTCAATCCAACCAATAAAATGTGCCAATTTTACGGGAAAGATACTTTCCAGATTAACGAGGGTAAACTCTGATTGAAACTGTAGATGATGAAGACCTTTGAAAACTTACCAGTGAGCTGCACCTCGCCCACCAGGAAGGACACACACGACCTCCCAACACAGACCTGCCACAACCCGAAGTCCACTCCACTGACCACCAGCCAGTATGGGCTGCAGAAGCTGACGATGTGCGCCAGCAGGCCAGCAAGCAGCATCACACTCCCCACCGCAGACAATTTGGCCACCATCGTGTAATGTCCGTCAATGTGTGTGAGAGTTCAATATTCAGATATCGATACCAGCGACTCTAGGGAGTTACATTACTCAGGTATGTGGGACGCTGGGTGTAGGTCCACTCGGGATAATGTTTCTGTTTGTTCTTCATCTTGATGTAAGGAGATATACACAGGTATGCCGCCATCTGCATGTGCGTGACTGTCTCCGTGACATGCCACGCCTAGTACGTGTGTTAAGTAGGTACATGTTCCCTTATGTCACTGGAATAGCTAAAATAAACGTGACGTGTCTTGTAAATAGACATTTCACTGAGGGCAGTCGTCTAAGGTGCCGCAGAGTTGCGTCCCTTGGGCATGTCAGGAACCTATGATGGTGGGTTCGAATCTTGGTTCGCCCCTATTATGTTTCTAGGTTTGTCAGCAACATACCCGAGCTTGAGGTTTTCACCAAAGTGGTAAACGTCGCACACTTCGGGCTTTCCTCCCACATTAAGCTGACACGCCGTGATATAGCTGGAATACTATTCAAAGCGGCGGTAAGCCCAACTTACTCAGTCACTCACTCCAGCAGTATATTTATATTGCGTTGTGTCTCCGATATATCGACGGAGTAGTACATACTGTAGGTCAAATTAGCAGTCGAAGCAAATGTGATTAAAGTTGTTCAGATTGGTAGTCTGCTTACTTCAAATAAAAGATGTTTCCAATTCAATTTGTTAATGTTTACCCTAATCACAGAGAAACAGTTTCTTTTTCACTCGTTACCTTATTACAAGGATGGGCCCAGCACTGGAGACACAGGATCAGTCAGCTAAGTCCCTCTGAAAAAGCACAGAGGGTGAAAAATCACGTTGACGTCTTATTTTGAGTCATTAAGGCTACAGTAATAAATCATAAAAGATTGTAACTGGAGGTAAATTCAACTATGTTCTCAATAATATTTGACAAGTCATCAATTAGAAATAAGTATATTTAATGTTACATTTTATCATGGAAATAGTTGAAACGGGATAATTACTCTGAAACGTCAAAGATTAATCCTTTTTTTCGTTTTAATTATTGAACAAGATTATTGACATACTATGCATCTGTTTTAATACAGGGTCAAGGCTCTGGAATTATAGCTTCATCGGTATGTTCACTGAATCATTGGAACCGTTCAGATCCGGGGTAGAATAGGTCTTCAGCAACCCATGCTTGCCATAAAAGGCGACTGTACTTGTGGTAAGAGGCGACTAACGGGATCGGGTGGTCAGGCTCGCTGACTTGGTTGATGCATGTCATCGTATCCCAATTACGTGGATGATGCTCATGACGTCAATCACTGGATTATCTGGTCCAGACTGGATTTTTTACAGACCGCCGTCATATAGCTGGAATGTTGTTGAGAGCGGCGTTAAACAACAAACCCAAACTAAAAATCAAACACTGAATGATTGCACG
Organism: Haliotis cracherodii; assembly: GCF_022045235.1. Lineage (NCBI taxonomy): Eukaryota > Metazoa > Mollusca > Gastropoda > Lepetellida > Haliotidae > Haliotis > Haliotis cracherodii. The sequence goes on from NW_027266264.1 coordinate 69,896,889, forward strand.
CCACAGTCATGCGTCTGGATTGACACAACTCATCATTTGCTTGAATCATTACAGTGTTAGTCGCAAAGTGTTTGATTTCATGTTTGACAAACGAGGGACACAGTGTTGCTTGTATCAATGTCTTTGTAGATGTGAAGATGGTGACATACGCCGCCATCCCTCTCCTGCTGTTTGTCAGCCGAGTGACGTCGCTCGGTGTTGAACAGACAACGCTCATTCTGTTGTTTCGTTACATATGCATACGCTTCACGTACCATGCAAATAAATGTATTGCCAACTGTAACACCCTATTCGTCAGAATGCCGGCAGTTTTCAATGTATTACGGTCCGAAGCCATTCGTGACCAACTCGAGTTATTCCGGGACAAGCCGAATAGCGAGTTACGGAAAGGGGCGAGTGGTGACGAATGGGTCCGAAGCGGGTCGCCATTGTTGCTGGGATAGCGCTACTACTATATATCCTGTCAAGGCGCTGCAGTGTTTGTGTCGTGGTTGTAACGGGCAGGATTATACGGGAAGACAGTGTCACGTTTCAAAGCGCCCGGGTCATCCGTCACCTGATAACGAGGCTAGATGTGAACAATCGACCTGGTGTGATGGGACAACTGTACTGCAGCAAGCAGTTCTGCTGTATTCATGCAGACAATACAGGTTTCCTTCTCCGTTGGTGCGAGGTTTGCTTGGTACTTTTGTGTTCAACAAGATACTCCATCCAAGCTGCTTGCTGTTTAACGCCGCACTCAGCAATATTCCATCTACATGACGGCGGTCTTTAAATAATCGAGTCTGGTGAGACGATCCAGTGATTGACGTCATGAGCATCGATCAACGCAATTGGGATACGATTACATGCATGAACCATGTCAGCTAGCCTGGCCCCTCGATCCCGTCAGTCGCCTGTTAAGACACGGATTGTCACCGTTTACGATAAGCATGGGTTTGCGGTGAGTGTTTGCGGTGTGTGTTTGCGGTGTGCGTCTGCGGTATGTGTTTGCGGTGTGTGTTTGCGGTGTGCGTCTGCGGTATGTGTTTGCGGTGTGTGTCTGCGGAATGTGTTTGCGGTGTATGTATTGGACGAGTATATTACTATGACGTCACACTGTATGCCGGGCACATGAAGTACGTGAGTGGTTTACTCCACAGGCAGCAATATTACTAATATTACCAAAGGTCAATACCCGACACTGGATCGCTTTGTACAAGAGACATCGTGCTTACTATTAAGGATGAAACGATATCCCGGGACACCGATGTATCGCGATTCACTCCATACGATACGGTGCACGATTTGTGAGGTGCTGTATCTCGATTTATCACGATACGTTCTTTTAATAAACTTTCATCACAGATACGTTTTAAATTTGTTTTAACTCTTTCAACACCGTAGGTCGGTAAACTAATCAAGATGTACCGAGTCCCCAGACACTGTAGGCCGGTTAACCGGCCAAGCCGTGGTCACGTCAAAATAGTATTATATATAATTTTAAGAACCTACCTGTCATACCATTCATTTATTAAATCTATCACATTTCACAATGTCTGAAATACGTTTTCCATTTCAATTTATCCTTTTTTTATGGATAGATTAAAAAATTATTCACTATTTCCCGCAATGTTATTGAAAATAAAATTCTCGGACACACTTCGACAACGGGTGCACATCGAACATGTCAAAGAGCAAAATTAAGACGTTTCAAGCAAATCTTTGAACATATTATACAAAGTGATAAATATAATCAACAAAAATATATCAAAAGGTTGTCCAACTTACAGCTAAGTTATTATTTCCATCTTTTCGTGCGATCGCGTGTAATGTTAGTCAAATGACATCTCGGCTCTCGTTGCCTCGAATTCTCGGCTCGGACACGATGTTCGATGCCAAAATATATGCATGAAAAACCTTTGTCACACCTTGTAACCCATCACGATACATCCACGAAGCTCCATATTTTCAACATAGATCGCGATTTCCTGCTTAATACGTTCAGAATAACACGATTTAACCAAAATATTTCGTCAAAATCTGAAATTCACCATACACGAGAACGGTACCATAGCTGTAATTTGATTTTATGCCTGAGGTCACGTGCTCAAGTTTGACCAATCACGAACCTTGTTGCAGATTTCGGCAAGAAATTAATTTTTATCCAATGAAATCATATGTCTATTATATGGTCTCTGGTTATAGCTACGAAAAGACTCCAGGCGATGTTACGAACGTGTAGATGAAAAAAACCCAAGCTTTCTGGCGATGTGTCATACGTCAGTCTTCGATGAACGTGTTATTCATACGAAGCTTCGAAAACGGAGATATTTCTTCATGTTACTGAGCGGGTAGCCGCTGTTATCGGGAAATGGGTGAAAACAGATACTATTTACAATTCTTTTTAAAATAATTTTCCAACTACGTAAACAATGAAAATAAAAAAAGAAATTGATTCAGGTAAGTGGATCTTATGAAATCTTATATTTGCCGATCATATAATCTTATCGTGTCCTTGGTCCTTAATCTGGACGTTATGAATGTGTTTGCTTACATTTTTGTATTTACAACGAACTTAATTAAGTTGTAAATGCATTATTTAAATAATGTGATAACCATAACTTTCATATTTATAAACAATGGGATTAGACCTTTCAAATGGTGTATAACATGACTGTTCTGTTTTTTGCAATAATTGTTTTTAATTGTTTTTGTTTTTTGCCTCTATACATGAAAATGTCAAATCATTAGTTAATGGACACTGGTCCATTTGTATTTACTCCTACTATCTAGTCCTACAATATGGAGGACTGTTACTTTTGTGTTTGCTAGCCATTACATGGAAATGGCAGATGATTCATTAAGTTAAAATACTCATTACAGTATATATTTTATGACTCGTGAACATTCATTCACTTTCATTTAATTTTTCATTTTAATGAACTAAGTTTTATTTATTTATCTCTTGTCTTCTCTTGTCAGTATGTGTATCGTAGCGTATCGAGATACGTATCGAATCGTGTTGTAAGTATCGAGATACGTATCGAATCGTGTTGTAAGTATCGAAATACGTATCGAATCGTGTTGTAAGTATCGAAATACGTATCGAATCGTGTTGCAAGTATCGAGATACGTATCGAATCGTGTTGTAAGTATCGAGATACGTATCGAATCGTGTTGTAAGTATCGAGATACGTATCGAATCGTGTTGTAAGTATCGAAATACGTATCGTATCGTGACCTAGCTGTATATAGCGACAGAACACAGGGTTTCTTAACTGTAAATTGTAATTGAAAAGAGACGTAGTCCACACAATACACGTTAAGTGATTCACAAAGTCAATGAGCAAATTTAGAACTAAATTGGATCGATCCACTGGTGGTTATCGATATTAGCAAAGGGTCGGCTGCAACACAATGTGGCACAAAATCGACTATACCCTGTTAAAGGTAAGCATACTAGCGCCCTCAATTACCAATGAAAGTAAGCATGTAGCTATGTCTACACCTCGAAGGTTTTAGACACATTCCGATGGATCCATATCTTCTTTTGTTACACAATGTCCAAAGTATAGGTCACAATACATCCAATATATAATCGAACCCCATTGATTTGAACCTCGTTGATTCGGAAATGCGCCTTCCCGACCATTGCTGGAACGTCTACACATAAACAATGGACATTATCCGATGCCAATGATCTGCTAATCCGAACACTTTTCTTTGAAACAATACAATCCGGATGAACGGTCCACACAGATTGCAACATTGCAGTGAACTAAGGTACCAAGACCGCAATACTTTAAACCTAATTTGATCTATGCTTCGGTTTCAGTCTTGTGGCTGAGATCCTTAGAAAGCTCCATTGTCTCAACATCCCCGGACGGGTCATACACAGGTGAGACCATGTCCTGGGTGGGCCTGAACCATGTGACCCACCACGCCCTTCCGATTGACCCTCGACACGCCGAGATGATGACGAAGTACGACACTGTGACGAACATGAGGGAGGCGAGGATCACGGCGACGATGTTGTCGGTGTGTGAGTCGTGGGCCTTCACACTCACACCCGGCCTTAAGCTGCCTGGAAAAGCCGCCAATAAAGGTAGGTAAATGTGCTTCAACAAAGGGGGATCACCCTGTAATATAATGACAACGCTAAGGTCGCTTTGGGGAATTTGGAACCTGAGATGACTTTCTTGGAGGAACTGTGGTGTATTCTTTTTATTCTGATACTTACCTTTGCCGGGTTTGGATGAATGAGTTTGGGTTTAACGTAACGTAAAACACAATTTCAGTAAATTCATTGACTATAACGTATGGTCTATGAAGTATATTTTATATCGCAATACATTTGTCTCTATTTTCTTCCCTAGGTAATGATGAAATGTGGAATAGAGCTTGCCAGAATTGCTTTGATTTTGGATTCATAAGATACATATATTTCACAGTCATTGTTCAGGACTGGTTAATCAGGCTAACGAGGGTCAAGAAAAAGTAGTGATGAACGGTGCCGAACGGGGCGGTCGGATATCATGGTAGTTAAAGCGTTCGCTCGACACGCCGGAGACCCGGGTTCGATTCCCGACATGGGTACAATAATGTGTGGAGCCCATTTCTGGTGTCCCTCGCCGTTATATTGCTGGAATATTGCTAAAAAACGGCGTACAACCATAGTGACCCACTCACTCACTCCAGCATATTGAAAAGGGGATGACACTTACACCAGTATTTTATCTTGAATCCGGCGTAGTTGCGGGTGTCGTCAGTGATGAAGTTGATGGTCATGTTCTCGCCAGAGGAGGTGAAGATAGGTCGCGAGTAGCCACAGAACCTCCCAAGTGGCGGACTGTTCGTTGAGGGGCCTGGTTATGAGGCAAACAGTGTATAGATGGACTCATATCGACTCACAAGACGTGAAGATTGATCAGACTATGGATGCACAGCAATTTTGCAATTTGTTTAACCACAACAATCATAATTTGTAAAACCCATCATCCGCATCTGTACAGCTGAACTTTCATATATGACAAGGTTGATCAAATTAACTGATTGTACCCACAAGCTATACTTATGTATCACAAAAAACAACAACAATTGCGTACAATCACACGTTGTTTGAGCGGCCAGTCACCTCCACGCACCCCCTTGCAACTCGATCTGTCGTCATTCACCTTCACTGGCTATATCACAGCCGAGCGGTCAGTTACCTCCTCCACGTACCGTCAGACACTGTCATGCACCTGTACGTACCGTCATTCACCTTCGCATACCGTCAGACACCGACACGTACCGTCATGCACCTGTACGTACCGTCATGCACCTGCACACACCGTCAGACACCTCCACATACCGTCATGTACCTGCACATACCGTCATGTACCTGCACATACCATCATGTACCTGCACATACCGTCATGTACCTGTACGTAGCGTCATGCACCTGCACATACCGTCATGTACCTGTACGTAGCGTCATGCACCTGCACATACCGTCATGTACCTGTACGTACAGTCATGCACCTGCACATACCGTCATGTACCTGTACGTAGCGTCATGCACCTGCACATACCGTCATGTACCTGTACGTACCGTCATGCACCTGCACGTACCTTCGTGCACCTGTACGTACCGTCATGCACCTGCAAGTACCGTCATGCACCTGCAAGTACCCTCATGCACCTGAACGTACCGTCAGACACCGCCACGTACGTCCATACACCTCCACGTACTGTCATGCACTTGTATATACCGTCATGCACCTGTACGTACCGTCATGCAGCTGTACGTACTGTCAGTCATCTCTATGTGCTGTCATGCACCTGTACATACCGTCAGTCACCTCCTCGTGTCATCAGATACCTCCACGTGCTGTCCGTCACATCCACATGCCGTCATGCCCCTGTTCGTACCGACATGCACCTATACATACTGTCAGACACCTCCACATACTGTCATGCACATGCACGTACCGCCCTGCATCTGCACATACCGTCATGCACCTGTACGTACCGCCCTGCACCTGCACATACCGTCATGCACCTGTCGTGTACGAACTGTCAGGCACCTGTCCTGTACGTACTGTCAGACACCTCCACATACCGTCATGCACCTGTACGTACCGTCATGCACCTGTATGTACCGTCATGCACCTGCACATACCGTCATGTACCTGTACGTACCGTCATGCCCCTGTACGTACCGTCATGCCCCTGTACGTACCGCCCTGCACCTGTACGTACCGTCATGCACCTGTACGTATCGCCATGCACCTCCACATACCGCCCTGCACATCCACATACCGTCATGCCCCTGTACGTACCGCCCTGCACCTGTACGTACCGTCATGCCCCTGTACGTACCGCCCTGCACCTGTACGTACCGTCATACACCTGCACGTACTGTCAGACACCTCCACATACCGGCATGCACCTGTACGTACCGTCATGCACCTGCACGTAATCCCATCTGCACTCCGCGTCCTGCTCGATGTGTGTAGCCACAGCCTGAACTACGATGACGTAGATGGAGTCAATCGACCTAAACGTCCACGTCTCCTGGTGGTTGCTGGTATACAAATACATGTATGTTACAAACCAGGGCTTGTTTACTGCTGTGTCTGTACGCTGGAGATACGTTTTGCTCACGTACAGTATAATATATTCCAAATCAAGGAAATCTGATTTGACCTTTTGTGTATCGTACCAGAAAGATGACATTTCATGGATTGCGATTTGGCTTAATTCTTATTGAAACATCCAACATCAGGCGTAATGCGAGCAGTAGAGTGAGATAGAATAGGTTGACCTACTGTGGGTAGTTGACTGGCCAGGAGGGAGAGGTAATGTACCCAGGGGCGGGCCCCGCCACCAGAGACGTGTGTTTGTTGACCCCTGCTGCTGCCACGCCTATACCTAGAATAGAGCCTATTACTAATGAGAGAGAGAGAGAGGGAGAGAGGCAGAGAGACAGAGAAGGGGATAGAAAGAGAGAGAAAGGAGGTAGGGAGAGATAGAGTGAGATAGAGAGAAAGAGAAAGAAAGAGAGAGAGAGGGGAGAGAGAGAGAAGGGGAGAGGAAGAAAAATGTCATAACATATAATATATATATATATATATTTATATACATATATACACACACATATATATATATATATATATATATATATATATATATATATATATATATATATATATATATACACACACACACACACACACATATATATATATATATACATGGAACATTCATCAATCACGCACATGTTCTGCAATTATTTTTATTAATGTGAAATTACAAATCAGAGATAGGTTATCAGAAAAATACATGTAGTTAGCTTCAAGATTATAATGATATATACAATTAAGTTGCTGTACATGGTAGAAGCAACCGTATATCACCATACATAATAGTAGTTACCAAATATAATTGTATTTAAGGATCAGTGTGATTTGCATCAACTATTGTTTGTTTGTTTGTTGTTTAACGCCGCACTCACCATTGTACCCATAGCAAATAATAGGCTAATAATATCACATGCCCCACATCACACAGGGGCATGCGTAAAGCGCTATCATTACCCCGGTCACTGGATCAGTGTGCACTTAACAATCATTCTCAGCTCCCTGGGAAGTATACAAACCAAGCTGCCTGTTAGGCGCTAGACGGTTAACAACCACGTTGCCATCTCATCCTACCGGGTACCCATTCACTGCTGAATGAACACAGGCACATTTAGAACAGAGTCACTTGCCCAAGGAGACGCCACATGTGTTACATGTGCTTCAGTGTGGGCAACTTTTACTAGCCAAGCTGCCGAAACACGGTCATCCGTCCAAGGACTCCCCGCGACCGACGTGTATTGGTTTGTGACCTGTGCGTTGTGTATAATATATAACATAAATCTACACACAGGTTAGCTCCGGCGTCGAAACCTGATAAATATAGAATCTTCACTGGATGTTATTACACCGCATGAAGAATACTAATTTTCCGACTGAGGATAGTTTCCTAAAGTCATTAACAATTGAGAGAGATGGCTGTATCAAAGTTACCACAGACTTCATGACATATCGATGTGTAGAATGAGGTATGGCGTCATGGCGTCACCATTTTTCACAAGGGAGTCGTAAGGCAGTCTGACCCATTGCTCCATCTCACTCACTCCCCTCTCGTTCATTCTCTGAACTTACCTAAGAGAGCCAAGGTGTAAGCGAGTAAGGCCCGGAAGCCCATCACTGCCGTGAGTCAGTCAGGTGATCTGTACGCGGGAATTCACTGAAATACATTAATTTTTATATAGTTAGAAGAACAGCTTACCCACTTAATGAATCATCAAAGCCTTGTATGGTAGAACACTAGGTGAACATCCACAGTTTCCTCACCTCGAAACTGTTTGATTTAGTACATTAGAGAATACATGGTGATTGTCTCCTAGTCAGAGTGCACAGTACCTTGAGTGTTCCCTGCCATGATATTACAAGACAGTCGTCACAGGCGCCATGTACTGCAGAGTCCTGACAGAGCATGCCAAGGTTGTACATATCTTACATCTATTCACCTGGATTGCTCAGGGCGATCAAGTCGTAGAGACCCACAAGAGGGATCGATACGCGTTGATGGAGTAGCTATTCTGGAACATTGATTCTTCCGTACAAAAGTCGGGATGGAAACAGCACTGGAATACAAACTTAGACGGAGGGGTATTGTTGACGCCGTCCTGTCCAGACCGGCAAGGCATGGTTTATGGGGCAACCGTTGCCGTCAGGTTTCACGTCGATGTACTCACGTTCTCGGTGGCAATATCGTCAATGCTGGCACTCAGAAAACATGCTTGGTACTGTGTTTCAATAACAATTAATCACCATGTCACTGATGATGTGACGTAACCGTCATCTTGTGTTGATACCATACATGGCGCGGTGAACGCTGTGTTTGTTTCCCAACCAAGGCAGTGCGAGGTCAGCCGGGACACCAAGACGGCCCTTTGCATTCATCATTTCCTTTATGTCTAGGTGTGGTTAGCAATTTTGACTTCAAGGCTTCGTGTTAATTAGTACCCATACACACAAATAATAGTTCAATGGCAGGTGAATAATTACGTCCTTGGTGTGGATCGATATACCAGGAGTTTTAATGACACCTTTCTTTCTTTTTCTTCTTCTTTTTCTTCTGTAGTCGCCCACAGCGCATCCATATTAAAACAACTCGGCGAGACAGGACTATGAGGGCAACTAAAAAACTGCACAGTTGGATCACTCGTACATGCATGTTGACTCGAAGTTGGCAGTGTGGAACGAATAGGGACAAGGCTTTATATACTGAGAGTAAATCAGAGCTGCCAAACCACTGACTGATAGTGTGAGCACTACAATGATATACTACACTATAAAGTGTATACAATGCATACACCGATGCACATCGACACCGTTCGAAGTTAGTAATGGGTTTTTCACACCTTCCATCCAAAACCTTTTCAACAGTTCGATCAATTCTAGTTGACCCTCATCAATACATGTATATTAAAAAAAACTAGCATGAATGTAAATATTTCAGTTTTATCGATTTTGGCTACCAGTTGCAGGAATTAGAGATGTCTAGCATCGTGTCAGGTGAACATATCTATTTTCTTATTGATTAAATGAACAAACACAGACTTGTTTGATTCAATAACACATCATCCCCGGTTCCCGGGACGTTTACAAACTATAGCTGCCTACTCAGTGACTTTGCATTCATATTGCCATTTCGCTTCAATGTGTATTATGGGTGGATACATATTGTCCGGATGTTAAGCTGGAGAATTAGTTTTGTTTGTCTCAACTATTCCACAACAGTTAGTAGTTGTTTGAAGTGTGTTTCTGATAAAGAAGAAACTATAAGATCGATGACCTTGTGATTTTGAAAAATCTGAGTTAAAATATTTTATTTTTGTTGACGTCTGAAGTTCAGGTAGGATGTCTGATTCAGACTATTCCCATTATTTAGTTATAAAGGCAAGGTCAGTGTCTCCCTGTCATGTTCAACATGGATACACAGTAAGAAGTGTGTAGGATACAGGCCGAATAAGGAATAAATCCCCCCCCCCCCCGCTCCCCCTTCCCTGATATATAGCGTGAAGAAATAAAACGTTTTTTTCTGAGACTGCAAAAATCAGGCAAATGTTTGAGAATCCGCATGGTACTAATCCTACTTGTCTCAAATACTTTCTACTTGTCTCAAATACTTTCTTTGAATTTAGAGAAAGCCACTTCTGGATTGTATCATGATTCTGATTATAGTTTATCTCTGAAAGAGGGATTTGTTGGATGTCTCGTTGTACGGATTTGCAAGGAACCTTGGAATAGGCGTGTTTCATGTTTCCGAGTCGAACCAAACCTCGATAGTACTGATGCGTGTTGTTTGATCTAAAATTTTGTCCCGTCAACATTTTGGACACCGGAATCACATATTAGCCCAAGGTTGGATCTCGTTGCAGTAGGATCCTACGTTTGTCTCCATCGTTGGCTGAGAGGCACTCCTCACCAATGTAGGTCCGGCAGCTGTGCTCTCCCAGCTGTACACCAACTCTGTTCACCAGCTTCGGGATTCTCTTGTGTCTTGTCCTGTACATAGTTGTGTCAAAAATAGGGTTGGTTGGTTTGTTGTTTAACGCCGCACTCAGCAATATTCCAGCTATATGACGGCGGTCTGTAAATAATCGAGTCTGGACCAGACAATCCAGTGATTAATATCATGAGCATCGATACACGCAATTGGGATCGATGACATGCATCAACCAAGTCAGCGAGTTTGACCACCAGATCCCGTTGGTCGCCTTTTACAGCAAGCATGGGTTGCTGAAGACCTATTCTACCCCGAATCTTCACGGGTCCAAATATAGGGTCTGTGGGTGGTGAGGTAGCCTAGTGGTTAAAGTGTTCGCTCATCACGCCGAAGAACCAGGTCGATTCCCAACATGAGTACAATGTGTAAAGCTCATTTCTGGGTCCTCGGTCCTGATATTCCTGGAATCCCTCTTAAAGTCAAACTCGTTCACTCAGAGCCTGACCACTTAGAAGAAATACAGTCTGTCCATGTGGCTTGGGTGCACCTTATTCTCATATCCTGCTCGAGTGTTAATAAAAGCTTGTCTTTGGCCTTTCACACATGCATATGGCTGGTGCCCCTGGAGTGAGCGCTGTTGACATCTGGTATAAGTCCATTCATATTAATATAGACAACCCCGTGGGGACCCGGAGGGGCATGTGTCTCCAGCACCCTATTGCTGGTCGTAAGAGTTGACAAAATTAGCAACCCGTGGTGATTCCGGGTTAGAATGCCTCCCTAACAAACCTATGCTGGTTGGTAGGGGCGACAATCGGGTGGTCAATCAATGACTTTGTTGATAGACAGATGGAAACTGTTTTTGACTTTGCGTGGGTGAGTGTCGCGTAAATAAATAAATACCCACACACAGATGGAAACTGCATATGACTTCGCGTGTGTGAGAGTTACGTAAATAGATAACTACACACACCCATACACACACACACACATATAGACACATACACACACACAGATATGGAAACAGCGTAAATATACCCCCCCCCCCCCCCCCCCCCACACACACACACACAGATGGAAACTGTACACGACTGCTGCCAATGCTACGGATTGCATATTGAGTAACGTATTTAGTGACCTTCCTGTGTGGAGCGAGGGACACATATAATCCGCCTTAGAGATTAACGCTGATCTTAAATCTGTTAACACCTGTACCTGTTACATGCACGTGTCCGTGTTTGACTGTGGACCAAGACGGATGTGGTGAATAGCATTCAATGACTGTGTTCTACCATGGCTTACCTCACAACGAACAGGTAATACCATATTCCTGAAATTACTTGAAGACACTTGTCAGTTTAAGCCAATACTATGTCACTCTATCACCCGCACTGTATACCTTGTCATCTGCTACCCCTATTCAATCCTACAACTGTATACCATTACTCATGTCTCTGCCATAGCAGTCATACACCAAGCATTTTAGCTATGTCGGACTATATACCTGTATAATTACGATGTCAAACGCTGTGGCAATCACCACTCTTCCATTTACATATTCCGCCGATAAACACCACAATATTACATCGCTACCAATACCGCGTCACTGCGTCTTCCCTGCCTACATGGTATTACTGTATCTACATTATCTATATCATATCACGATGTCGTTGCTACCTTATCAATATTCCGTCCCTACCTATGTCATATGAATATTCTACCCCTACCTATGTCATATGAATATTCTACCCCTACCAATGTCATATGAATATTCTACCCCTACCTATGTCATATGAATATTCTACCCTACCTGTGTCATATCAATATTCCATACCAATCTATATTATATGACTAACATAACTACATGTACATCATATCACTATACCAACCCTGCTTAGAGCATAGATATCACTCTGCCACTGCTATGTATATGATACCACTATGTCATCGGTACATCTCTATTTATATGACATCGCTGTCATCCCTACCTATGTCACACGAGAGTGTCATCCTTACCTATGTTATACCACTGTGTCATCCCTACCTATGTTGCACCACTGTGTCATCCCTACCTATGTCATACCACTGTGTCATCCCTGCCTATGTTATACCACTGTGCCATCCCAACCTATGTCATACCACTGTGTCATCCTTACCTAAATCATACCACTGTGTCATCCCTACCTATGTTATACCACTGTGTTATCCCTACCGATGTCATCCCCACCTATGTGATACCACTGTGTCATCCCTACCTATGACATCCCTAACAATGTCATACCACTGTGTCATCCCTACCTATGTCATCCCTACCTATGTCATCCCTACCTATGTCATCCCTACCTGTGCCATACCACTCTGTCATCCCTACTTAAATCATACTACTGTGTCATCCCTGTCTATGTTATACCACTGTCATCTCTACCTATGTCATACCACTGTGTCATCCGTACCTATGTTATACCACTGTTTCATCCTTGCCTATGTTATACCACTGTGTCATCCGTACCTACATCATACCACTGTGTCATCCCTACCTATGTTATACCACTGTGTCATCCCTTCCTATGTTATACCACTGTGTCATCCCTACCTACATCATACCACTGTGTCATCCCTACCTATGTTATACCACTGTGTCATCCCTACCTATGTTATACCAATGTGTCATCCCTACCTACATCATACCACTGTGTCATCCCTACCTATGTTATACCACTGTGTCATCCCTACCTATGTCATACCCTTGTGTCATCCCTACCTATGTTACACCACTGTGTCATCCCTTCATATGTTATACCACTATGTCATCCGTACCTAAATCCTACCACTGTGTCATCCCTACCTATGTCATACCACTGTGTCATCCTTACCATAATCTATACCACTGTGTCATCCCCACCTATGTCATACCACTGTGTTATCCCTACCGATGTCATCCCCACCTAAATCATACCACTGTGTCATCCCTACCTATGTCATCCCAGATATGTCATTCCAACCTATGTCATCTCTACCTGTGCCATACCACTCTGTCATCCCTACTTAAATCATACCACTGTGTCATCCCTGTCTATGTTATACCACTGTCATCTCTACCTATGTCATACCACTGTGTCATCCCTGCCTATGTTATACCACTGTGTCATCCCTACCTACATCATACCACTGTGTCATCCCTCCTTATGTTATACCACTGTGCCATCCGTACCTAAATCCTACCACTGTGTCATCCCTACCTATGTTACACCACTGTGTCATCCGTACCTATGTCATACCACTGTGTCATCCCTACCTAAATCATACCACTGTGTCATCCCTGCCTACGTCATACCACTGTGCCATCCCTACCTATGTCATACCACTGTGTCATCCTTAACTAAATCATACCACTGTGTCATCCCTACCTATGTCATACCACTGTGTCATCCTTACCTAAATCATACCACTGTGTCATCCCCACCTATGTCATACCACTGTGTTATCCCTACCGATGTCATCCCCACCTATGTCATCCCTACCTATGTCATCCCTATATATGTCATTCCAACCTATGTCATCCCTACCTGTGTCGTACCACTGTGTCATCCCTACCTACATGTATGTCATGACACTGTAAAAACACTACCTATAAAAACGTGGTAAAGCCATACTCACCAATGATGTTTGGGTAGTGACACATTGTTTGATCGACGTTTTGGTGTTCTTTGCCTGCCTGCATGTGGCATGACATTTTGTTTGTCTGTATTTCAGAGTACTTGGGAGTTTGCTGATGCTGTTATGGACAGGTAGATCTTGCTATTCTGGAGTCCTAACATAAAGAATCATATCAACAACTACATCTTATACTTCTGAAATACCTCAGTTCCTACAGGACTATCACTACTCACAACGTTCAATTATTCTATTCTCCTATATCTTTTTACTCTTTGTTAGACTTGGGTTGGTACTACGAGATGTGCTTATTAAATGTGATAAAAGGGGCCGTGTGAACCCCAGGAGACCATGTGCTTTAGCGAACGAAGTTTTTGATGAGGATGGTGTTACCGTGAGTCTTTGTTAGTGAAATATGAAGTTTCTGATGCAGATGGTGTTGTCGTGAGTCTTTGTTAGTGAAATATGATGTTTCTGATGCAGATGTTGTTGCCGTGAGTCTTTGTTAGTGAAATATGATGTTTCTGATGCAGATGGTGTTGCCGTGAGTCTTTGTTAGTGAAATATGATGTTTCTGATGCAGATGGTGTTGTCGTGAGTCTTTGTTAGTGAAATATGATGTTTCTGATGCAGATGGTGTTGTCGTGAGTCTTTGTTAGTGAAATATGATGTTTCGGATACAGATGGTGTTGCCGTGAGTCCTTTTTTAGTGAAATATGATGTTTCTGATGCAGATGGTGTTGTCGTGAGTCTTTATTAGTGAAATATGATGTTTCTGATGCAGATGGTGATGCCGTGAGTCTTTGTTAGTGAAATATGATGTTTCTGATGCAGATGGGGTTGCAGCGAGAAACAGGTACAGCGAGGGGAGGACTACAACTGGCATAGTTGTGGGGTGCTGCATCCTGGCAGTGTTCCTGCTGGTCGTGGCTGTCTGCAGCTTGTACTGTAAGTTTTGCACCAAGCGGAAGCGGGAAGAATGGAAGTGGCGCAACAAAGTCATCCCATCAGAGATACTCTGCAAACCGGAAGCGGAAGTGGTGGAAGAAAGAGTTCCTACAATTGACGTCATTCCGCCACTGATGGCGAGCGGTGAAAAGACCGACAAAGATCCCAATAAGGGTGCACCTGATCAGAAGGAGACACACTGTGGCGATAACATTAGCGACACATCGAACATATCTTTGTCGACTGATCGGAAAGTGTTGAGTCCAATTGAAGTAGCATGAATGAATCAAATGGTACATGTTTTTATGTAATACGTGTCTTCACTAACTTTCAGTGATCGATTCATATACTTGTCATCGCTATTTTGCCTTTTATGCAGAAGGGAATCTGTTTCGGACGATAATCGAGACTGTTTTTCTCTGGTGTTGACGTTATATATTAACTAAACCCACCTATTTCCATTTTTCAACAAGTGCTGAAATAAAATTAATAGTTAAAAAGGCTGTGACTAATTATCTGTGTAGCCTCATATCATATTGGGGGCACAGACCCGGGGTTTATTCACCACATGGTTTAAAAGTGTGAAGCCCATTTTTCGGTGTCCCCTGCCGTGATAATGCTGAAATATTGGTAAAAGGGGCGTTAAACCATACTCACTCACTCACTCACTCACTCACTCACTCACTCACTCACTCATCTCATATTGCAATTGCTCCTTGTCTCTCATATCTCCTGCAGGAAGTGCTTGCACCTGTTCCATCTTTGTTTTGTCTATATGTTGTATAGATATGCTCAATGTGAAACATAAATAAACTATCAACTTGTCTGTCTTTTTTGTTGCCCTGTGTGCAACCTGTCATTGTCGACCGACCTCAAACAAAACAGAGGAGCAAAACAAAGTACACCGAGTGTGTTTTATATTTAATTGAAAATTGAAAGGACTGTTGCTAAAATGGATTATGACATTAAATCACCACTCATTCCTGCAACTGTTTGTAAATTAATCTGTGGCTGGGAAAATTGGTATGAAAATAATGGTTTAATGAAAACTGGGGTAAGAAATGAATTTGCAATCACTTGACCCCTACCATGTTAAGATGTGAATGTATGCCAAGAGCGGCTAATGTGTTGCTTTTCAAAGATAACTGTCTAGGATATCCTTCAGCAGTTGTGTACTATGCGAAAAATGTCTTTTCAAGTTTCTTAAGCGTTCAAAATCAAATTATATTCTAAAAAATACATCCATGTAGAAGTATTCTTCGAGTGTTGACCAAGGGCTAGTACAGTTGATTGTTTGGATAAAATATCGCTGACTTAAAATGTTTCGGAAACTCAACCATATGATACAATCAACTGAGAGGTATAGTTTCTTTTGCCCTACAGTTTAATTGTGCATTTGGTTTGCATGAACTAATTTAAAGTTGTCAGCAACACAATCTCATTAAAATCACATAACCACCGCCATAGGAAATCACGGCAGGTAAATCCAGAGCGAACTTTGACCGCCGGCTCAAGGTGAAGGGTGCGAGAGCCTATCAGATAACATACACTACAAATTCTTATTTTGTTACCACGATCCGTTGCCAGTCGCAGTTTCTGCCAGGTAAATCTCTTTAACACCTCAATCCCCGATTCCCATAAGACACAAATGTGGCCTTTGTAGGTGTGTAAATGAATCAATCGACAGGGTTTTGTTTATCCACAACATAGTGGAATCAGTATAGTTCTCAATTTGGAACTGCCCGTTTACGTTCGTTTTCACATATCACTTATGCTTCAACGAGTGCTCATGACGCTGTCTGAATACATGTGAGCTCTCCTTGAGGAAGACATTAAGATCACTTTTCCGTTAACCTACATTGAAAACATTTTTATACAACCTGATATTACATGGAACCCAAGTGAAAAATTATGCCCGAAACATTGTTCACCTTTGTTTTCAAAGGCCCATACAGAGATTTCACACGGCTTTTCACTTTACACTAATCATCATAATGTAACTTAAGTGAGTTAGATTCAAAAGACAGATCGACAGTTTTTTTCAGCCACATCGTATGGAATCGAAGAAGGGACATTGTCCCGTTGTCGCCATTTAAAAAAAACAAGTAAAAAATGTCAAATCAACCAAAGCCCGACACAGCCACATTATCGTTATGTCGCGTTATCGTACATTTTACAACCATTTTTTTACATTTTAGATTGGGCGAAGGTCAGTGTACGAGCAAAAATAGAAAAATATATAGTATTTACAATTCCATATATTTAAAAAAAACCCCTTTCTTCTTGAGAATCGCCATAATTGTTTGTGGTTCGATTTCTTCAGAAACGTTTTCAACAGTGTTAATTATTGTATTTTAAATACTCTATTTATATTGATAGCGACAGTAAATATAAGTCGGTTTTATTAATATTTTACTTATTTCTGGCAATAAATAACAACTGAGTCGACGGATTCGTAAACCATGGGGCCTAAAACATCTTATGTACATCTCACGTCTGCTTATTCAGCATAATCTGCGTACATCTGCATACATCTGCATTATTAGTTGTACGTATGTGACACATGTCGCATGTGGTATCGTTGCCCCGGGGTAATACATTGCTCTGCTGTCTTTCCTAACTGACATAGAAATCCTGGTACTTGTTCTCGTTCCTGACCTGGAGCATCTTCCCGAGGCAAGAGAGTTGAAAGTCCAGTTTCCACCCTTGCCGAACTAGGCTGGTATTATGGACTTAGATTTTGACTGGACTAACGAGTCTATGCATAGTCCAATCAAAATGGTGCACCGAAATCGATAACCGGTTTTTAAACTGTCAGGTGTTGTTGTCCCCTCTCCCTCTTTTGTGTTGTTGTTCCCCTCCCTCTTGTGTGTTGTTGTCCCTTCCCCTCCCTCTTGTGTGTTGTTGTCCCTTCCCTCTTGTGTGTTGTTGTCCCCTCCCTCTTGTGTGTTGTTGTCCCCTCCCTCTTGTGTGTTGTTGTTCCCTCCCTCTTGTGTGTTGTTGTCCCTTCCCTCTTGTGTGTTGTTGTCCCCTCCCTCTTGTGTGTTGTTGTTCCCTCCCTCTTGTGTGTTGTTGTCCCCTCCCTCTTGTGTATTGTTGTCCCCTCCCTCTTGTGTGTTGTTGTCCCCTCCCTCTTGTGTATTGTTCTCCCCTCCCTCTTGTGTGTTGTTGTCCCCTCCCTCTTGTGTATTGTTGTCCCCTCTCCCTCTTGTGTGTTGTTGTCCCCTCCCTCTTGTGTGTTGTTGTCCCCTCTCCCTCTTGTGTGTTGTTGTCCCCTCCCTCTTGTGAATTGTTGTCCCTTCCCCTCCCTCTTGTGTGTTGTTGTCCCTTCCCTCTTGTGTGTTGTTGTCCCCTCCCTCTTGTGTGTTGTTGTCCCCTCCCTCTTGTGTGTTGTTGTTCCCTCCCTCTTGTGTGTTGTTGTCCCTTCCCTCTTGTGTGTTGTTGTCCCCTCCCTCTTGTGTGTTGTTGTTCCCTCCCTCTTGTGTGTTGTTGTCCCCTCCCTCTTGTGTATTGTTGTCCCCTCCCTCTTGTGTGTTGTTGTCCCCTCCCTCTTGTGTATTGTTCTCCCCTCCCTCTTGTGTGTTGTTGTCCCCTCCCTCTTGTGTATTGTTGTTCCCTCCCTCTTGTGTGTTGTTGTCCCCTCCCTCTTGTGTATTGTTGTCCCCTCTCCCTCTTGTGTGTTGTTGTCCCCTCTCCCTCTTGTGTGTTGTTGTTCCCCTCTCTCTTGTGTGTTGTTGTCCCCTCCCTCTTGTGTGTTGTTGTCCCCTCTCCCTCTTGTGTGTTGTTGTCCCCTCCCTCTTGTGTATTGTTCTCCCCTCCCTCTTGTGTGTTGTTGTCCCCTCCCTCTTGTGTATTGTTGTTCCCTCCCTCTTGTGTGTTGTTGTCCCCTCCCTCTTGTGTATTGTTGTCCCCTCCCTCTTGTGTGTTGTTGTCCCCTCCCTCTTGTGTGTTGTTGTCCCCTCCCTCTTGTGTATTGTTGTTCCCTCCCTCTTGTGTGTTGTTGTCCCCTCCCTCTTGTGTATTGTTGTTCCCTCCCTCTTGTGTGTTGTTGTCCCTTCCCCTCCCTCTTGTGTGTTGTTGTCCCTTCCCTCTTGTGTATTGTTGTTCCCTCCCTCTTGTGTGTTGTTGTTCCCCTCTCTCTTGTGTGTTGTTGTCCCCTCCCTCTTGTGTGTTGTTGTCCCCTCCCTCTTGTGTGTTGTTGTCCCCTCCCTCTTGTGTGATGTTGTCCCCTCCCTCTTGTGTATTGTTGTCCCCTCCCTCTTGTGTATTGTTGTCCTCTCCCTCTTGTGTGATGTTGTCCCCTCCCTCTTGTGTATTGTTGTCCCTTCCCTCTTGTGTATTGTTGTCCCCTCCCTCTTGTGTGATGTTGTCCCCTCCCTCTTGTGTATTGTTGTCCCCTCCCTCTTGTGTATTGTTGTCCCCTCCCTCTTGTGTATTGTTGTCCCTTCCCTCTTGTGTATTGTTGTTCCCTCCCTCTTGTGTGATGTTGTCCCCTCCCTCTTGTGTGTTGTTGTCCCCTCCCTCTTGTGTATTGTTGTCCCCTCCCTCTTGTGTGATGTTGTCCCCTCCCTCTTGTGTATTGTTGTCCCCTCCCTCTTGTGTGTTGTTGTCCCCTCCCTCTTGTGTATTGTTGTCCCCTCCCTCTTGTGTATTGTTGTCCCCTCCCTCTTGTGTATTGTTGTCCCTTCCCTCTTGTGTGTTGTTGTTCCCTCCCTCTTGTGTATTGTTGTCCCTTCCCCTCCCTCTTGTGTATTGTTGTTCCCTCCCTCTTGTGTGATGTTGTCCCCTCCCTCTTGTGTGATGTTGTCCCCTCCCTCTTGTGTGATGTTGTCCCATCCCTCTTGTGTATTGTTGTCCCCTCCCTCTTGTGTGATGTTGTCCCCTCCCTCTTGTGTGATGTTGTCCCCTCCCTCTTGTGTATTGTTGTTCCCTCCCTCTTGTGTGATGTTGTCCCCTCCCTCTTGTGTGATGTTGTCCCCTCCCTCTTGTGTATTGTTGTCCCCTCCCTCTTGTGTGTTGTTGTCCCCTCCCTCTTGTGTATTGTTGTCCCCTCCCTCTTGTGTGATGTTCCCCCCTCCCTCTTGTGTATTGTTGTTCCCTCCCTCTTGTGTATTGTTATTCCCTCCCTCTTGTGTATTGTTGTCCCCTCCCTCTTGTGTGTTGTTGCCCCCCTCCCTCTTGTGTATTGTTGTCCCCTCCCTCTTGTGTATTGTTGTCCCTTCCCTCTTGTGTATTGTTGTTCCCTCCCTCTTGTGTGATGTTGTCCCCTCCCTCTTGTGTGATGTTGTCCCCTCCCTCTTGTGTGTTGTTGTCCCCTCCCTCTTGTGTATTGTTGTCCCCTCCCTCTTGTGTATTGTTGTCCCTTCCCTCTTGTGTGTTGTTGTCCCCTCCCCTCCCTCTTGTGTGTTGTTGTCCCCTCCCCTCTCTCTTGTGTGTTGTTGTCCTCTCTCTCTTGTGTGTTGTTGTCCCCTCCCCTCCCTCTTGTGTGTTGTTGTCCCCTCCCTCTTGTGTGTTGTTGTCCCCTCCCTCTTGTGTATTGTTGTCCCCTCCCTCTTGTGTATTGTTGTCCCTTCCCTCTTGTGTGTTGTTGTCCCCTCCCCTCCCTCTTGTGTGTTGTTGTCCCCTCTCCTCCCTCTTGTGTGTTGTTGTCCCCTCCCCTCCCTCTTGTGTGTTGTTGTCCTCTCCCTCTTGTGTGTTGTTGTCCCCTTCCTCTTGTGTGTTGTTGCCCCCCT
Organism: Haliotis cracherodii; assembly: GCF_022045235.1. NCBI lineage: Eukaryota > Metazoa > Mollusca > Gastropoda > Lepetellida > Haliotidae > Haliotis > Haliotis cracherodii. Next base: position 69,917,750 of record NW_027266264.1, read on the forward strand.
CCCTCTTGTGTATTGTTGTCCCCTCCCTCTTGTGTATTGTTGTCCCCTCCCTCTTGTGTGATGTTGTCCCCTCCCTCTTGTGTGTTGTTGTCCCCTCCCTCTTGTGTATTGTTGTTCCCGTCCTCTTGTGTATTGTTGTCCCCTCCCTCTTGTGTGATGTTGTCCCCTCCCTCTTGTGTGATGTTGTCCCCTCCCTCTTGTGTGATGTTGTCCCCTCCCTCTTGTGTGTTGTTGTCCCCTCCCTCTTGTGTATTGTTGTTCCCGCCCTCTTGTGTGTTGTTGTCCCTTCCCCTCCCTCTTGTGTGTTGTTGTCCCTTCCCTCTTGTGTATTGTTGTTCCCTCCCTCTTGTGTGTTGTTGTCCCCTCTCTCTTGTGTGATGTTGTCCCCTCCCTCTTGTGTGATGTTGTCCCCTCCCTCTTGTGTGTTGTTGTCCCCTCTCTCTTGTGTGTTGTTGTTCCCTCCCTCTTGTGTGATGTTGTCCCCTCCCTCTTGTGTATTGTTGTCCCTTCCCTCTTGTGTATTGTTGTTCCCTCCCTCTTGTGTGATGTTGTCCCCTCCCTCTTGTGTGTTGTTGTCCCCTCCCTCTTGTGTGTTGTTGTCCCCTCCCTCTTGTGTGATGTTGTCCCCTCCCTCTTGTGTGTTGTTGTCCCCTCTCTCTTGTGTGTTGTTGTCCCATCCCTCTTGTGTATTGTTGTCCCCTCCCCTCCCTCTTGTGTGTTGTTGTCCCCTCCCCTCCCTCTTGTGTGTTGTTGTCCCCTCCCTCTTGTGTATTGTTGTCCCCTCCCTCTTGTGTATTGTTGTCCCTTCCCTCTTGTGTGTTGTTGCCCCTTCCCTCTTGTGTGTTGTTGTCCCCTCCCTCTTGTGTATTGTTGTCCCTTCCCTCTTGTGTGTTGTTGCCCCTTCCCTCTTGTGTGTTGTTGTCCCCTCCCTCTTGTGTGTTGTTGCCCCTTCCCTCTTGTGTGTTGTTGTCCCCTCCCTCTTGTGTATTGTTGTCCCTTCCCTCTTGTGTGTTGTTGTCCCTTCCCTCTTGTGTATTGTTGTCCCCTCCCTCTTGTGTGTTGTTGTCCCCTCCCTCTTGTGTATTGTTGTCCCTTCCCTCTTGTGTGTTGTTGTCCCCTCCCTCTTGTGTGATGTTGTCCCCTCCCTCTTGTGTGTTGTTGTCCCCTCTCTCTTGTGTATTGTTGTCCCCTCCCCTCCCTCTTGTGTGTTGTTGTCCCCTCCCCTCCCTCTTGTGTGTTGTTGTCCCCTCCCTTTTGTGTATTGTTGTTCCCTCCCTCTTGTGTATTGTTGTCCCCTCCCCTCCCTCTTGTGTGTTGTTGTCCCCTCCCCTCCCTCTTGTGTGTTGTTGTCCCCTCCCTCTTGTGTATTGTTGTCCCCTCCCTCTTGTGTATTGTTGTCCCTTCCCTCTTGTGTGTTGTTGCTCCTTCCCTCTTGTGTGTTGTTGTCCCCTCCCTCTTGTGTATTGTTGTCCCTTCCCTCTTGTGTGTTGTTGCCCCTTCCCTCTTGTGTGTTGTTGTCCCCTCCCTCTTGTGTGTTGTTGCCCCTTCCCTCTTGTGTGTTGTTGTCCCCTCCCTCTTGTGTGTTGTTGTCCCCTCCCTCTTGTGTATTGTTGTCCCCTCCCTCTTGTGTATTGTTGTCCCCTCCCCTCCCTCTTGTGTGTTGTTGTCCCCTCCCCTCCCTCTTGTGTGTTGTTGTCCCCTCCCTCTTGTGTATTGTTGTCCCCTCCCTCTTGTGTGTTGTTGTCCCCTCCCTCTTGTGTATTGTTGTCCCCTCCCTCTTGTGTATTGTTGTCCCCTCCCTCTTGTGTGTTGTTGCCCCTTCCCTCTTGTGTGTTGTTGTCCCCTCCCTCTTGTGTATTGTTGTCCTCTCCCTCTTGTGTATTGTTGTCCCCTCCCCTCCCTCTTGTGTGTTGTTGTCCCCTCCCCTCCCTCTTGTGTGTTGTTGTCCCCTCCCTCTTGTGTATTGTTGTCCCCTCCCTCTTGTGTATTGTTGTCCCTTCCCTCTTGTGTGTTGTTGCCCCTTCCCTCTTGTGTGTTGTTGTCCCCTCCCTCTTGTGTATTGTTGTCCCTTCCCTCTTGTGTGTTGTTGCCCCTTCCCTCTTGTGTGTTGTTGTCCCCTCCCTCTTGTGTGTTGTTGCCCCTTCCCTCTTGTGTGTTGTTGTTCCCTCCCTCTTGTGTATTGTTGTCCCTTCCCTCTTGTGTGTTGTTGTCCCTTCCCTCTTGTGTATTGTTGTCCCCTCCCTCTTGTGTGTTGTTGTCCCCTCCCTCTTGTGTATTGTTGTCCCTTCCCTCTTGTGTGATGTTGTCCCCTCCCTCTTGTGTGTTGTTGTCCCCTCTCTCTTGTGTATTGTTGTCCCCTCCCCTCCCTCTTGTGTGTTGTTGTCCCCTCCCCTCCCTCTTGTGTGATGTTGTCCCCTCCCTCTTGTGTATTGTTGTCCCCTCCCTCTTGTGTATTGTTGTCCCTTCCCTCTTGTGTGTTGTTGTCCCATCCCTCTTGTGTATTGTTGTCCCCTCCCTCTTGTGTGTTGTTGTCCCCTCCCTCTTGTGTGTTGTTGTCCCCTCCCTCTTGTGTGATGTTGTCCCCTCCCTCTTGTGTGTTGTTGTCCCCTCTCTCTTGTGTATTGTTGTCCCCTCCCCTCCCTCTTGTGTGTTGTTGTCCCCTCCCCTCCCTCTTGTGTGTTGTTGTCCCCTCCCTCTTGTGTATTGTTGTCCCCTCCCTCTTGTGTATTGTTGTCCCTTCCCTCTTGTGTGTTGTTGTCCCGTCCCTCTTGTGTATTGTTGTCCTCTCCCTCTTGTGTGTTGTTGTCCCCTCCCTCTTGTGTGTTGTTGTCCCCTCCCTCTTGTGCATTGTTGTCCCTTCCCTCTTGTGTGTTGTTGCCCCCCTCCCTCTTGTGTATTGTTGTCCCCTCCCTCTTGTGTGTTGTTGTCCCCTCCCTCTTGTGTGTTGTTGTCCCCTCCCTCTTGTGTGTTGTTGTCCCCTCCCTCTTGTGTGTTGTTGTCCCCTCCCCTCCCTCTTGTGTGTTGTTGTCCCCTCCCTCTTGTGTATTGTTGTCCCCTCCCTCTTGTGTGTTGTTGTCCCCTCTCTCTTGTGTGTTGTTGTCCCCTCCCTCTTGTGTATTGTTGTCCCCTCCCCTCCCTCTTGTGTGTTGTTGTCCCCTCCCCTCCCTCTTGTGTGTTGTTGTCCCCTCCCTCTTGTGTATTGTTGTCCCCTCCCTCTTGTGTATTGTTGTCCCTTCCCTCTTGTGTGTTGTTGCCCCCCTCCCTCTTGTGTATTGTTGTCCCCTCCCTCTTGTGTGTTGTTGTCCCCTCCCTCTTGTGTATTGTTGTCCTCTCCCTCTTGTGTGTTGTTGTCCCCTCCCTCTTGTGTGTTGTTGCCCCCCTCCCTCTTGTGTATTGTTGTCCCCTCCCTCTTGTGTGTTGTTGTCCCCTCCCTCTTGTGTATTGTTGTCCTCTCCCTCTTGTGTGTTGTTGTCCCCTCCCTCTTGTGTATTGTTGTCCCCTCGCTCTTGTGTATTGTTGTCCTCTCCCTCTTGTGTGTTGTTGTCCCCTCCCTCTTGTGTGTTGTTGTCCCCTCCCTCTTGTGTGTTGTTGTCCCCTCCCCTCCCTCTTGTGTGTTGTTGTCCCCTCTCTCTTGTGTGTTGTTGTCCCCTCCCTCTTGTGTGTTGTTGTCCCCTCCCCTCCCTCTTGTGTGTTGTTGTCCCCTCTCTCTTGTGTGTTGTTGTCCCCTCCCCTCCCTCTTGTGTGTTGTTGTCCCCTCCCTCTTGTGTGTTGTTGTCCCCTCCCCTCCCTCTTGTGTGTTGTTGTCCCCTCTCTCTTGTGTGTTGTTGTCCCCTCCCCTCCCTCTTGTGTGTTGTTGTCCCCTCCCCTCCCTCTTGTGTGTTGTTGTCCCCTCCCTCTTGTGTGTTGTTGTCCCCTCCCTCTTGTGTGTTGTTGTCCCCTCCCTCTTGTGTGTTGTTGTCCCCTCCCCTCCCTCTTGTGTATTGTTGTCCCCTCCCTCTTGTGTATTGTTGTCCCCTCCCTCTTGTGTGTTGTTGTCCCCTCCCTCTTGTGTGTTGTTGTCCCCTCCCTCTTGTGTGTTGTTGTCCCCTCCCTCTTGTGTGTTGTTGTCCCCTCCCCTCCCTCTTGTGTGATGTTGTCCCCTCCCTCTTGTGTGTTGTTGTCCCCTCCCTCTTGTGTATTGTTGTCCCCTCCCTCTTGTGTGTTGTTGTCCCCTCCCTCTTGTGTGTTGTTGTCCTCTCCCTCTTGTGTGTTGTTGTCCCCTCCCTCTTGTGTGTTGTTGTCCCCTCTCTCTTGTGTGTTGTTGTCCCCTCCCTCTTGTGTGTTGTTGTCCCCTCCCTCTTGTGTGTTGTTGTCCCCTCTCTCTTGTGTATTGTTGTCCCCTCCCTCTTGTGTATTGTTGTCCCCTCCCTCTTGTGTGTTGCCCCCCTCCCTCTTGTGTGTTGTTGTCCCCTCCCTCTTGTGTGTTGTTGTCCCCTCCCTCTTGTGTGTTGTTGTCCCCTCCCTCTTGTGTGTTGTTGTTCCCCTCTCTCTTGTGTGTTGTTGTCCCCTCCCTCTTGTGTGTTGTTGTCCCCTCCCTCTTGTGTGTTGTTGTCCCCTCCCTCTTGTGTGTTGTTGTCCCCTCCCTCTTGTGTGTTGTTGTCCCCTCCCCTCCCTCTTGTGTGATGTTGTCCCCTCCCTCTTGTGTGTTGTTGTCCCCTCCCTCTTGTGTATTGTTGTCCCCTCCCTCTTGTGTGTTGTTGTCCCCTCCCTCTTGTGTGTTGTTGCTCCCCCCCCCCTCCCTCTTGTGTGTTGTTCCCCCCCCCCCCCCCTCTTGTGTGTTGTTGTCCCCTCCCTCTTGTGTGTTGTTGTCCCCTCCCCTCTCTCTTGTGTGTTGTTGTCCCCTCTCTCTTGTGTATTGTTGTCCCCTCCCTATTGTGTATTGTTGTCCCCTCCCTCTTGTGTATTGTTGTCCCCTCCCTCTTGTGTGTTGTTGTCCCTTCCCTCTTGTGTGTTGTTGTCCCCTCTCTCTTGTGTGTTGTTGTCCCCTCCCTCTTGTGTGTTGTTGTCCCTTCCCTCTTGTGTATTGTTGTCCCCTCCCTCTTGTGTGTTGTTGTCCCCTCCCTCTTGTGTGTTGTTGTCCCTTCCCTCTTGTGTATTGTTGTCCCCTCCCTCTTGTGTGTTGTTGTCCCCTCCCTCTTGTGTATTGTTGTCCCCTCCCTCTTGTGTGTTGTTGTCCCTTCCCTCTTGTGTATTGTTGTCCCCTCCCTCTTGTGTGTTGTTGTCCCCTCCCTCTTGTGTGTTGTTGCCCCCCTCCCTCTTGTGTATTGTTGTCCCCTCCCTCTTGTGTGTTGTTGTCCCCTCCCTCTTGTGTGTTGCCCCCCCCCCTTCCCTCTTGCGTATTGTTGTTCCCCCCTCCCCTCCCTCTTGTGTGTTGTTGTTCCCCCCCTCCCTCTTGTGTGTTGTTCCCCCCCCTCCCTCTTGTGTGTTGTTCCCCCCCCCCTCCCTCTTGTGCGTTGTTGTCCCCTCCCTCTTGTGTATTCTTGTCCCCTCCCTCTTGTGTATTGTTGTCCCCTCCCTCTTGTGTGTTGCCCCCCTCCCTCTTGTGTGTTGTTGTCCCCTCCCTCTTGTGTGTTGTTGTCCCCTCCTTCTTGTGTGTTGTTGTCCCCTCCCTCTTGTGTGTTGTTGTCCCCTCCCCTTCCTCTTGTGTGATGTTGTCCCCTCCCTCTTGTGTGTTGTTGTCCCCTCCCTCTTGTGTATTGTTGTCCCCTCCCTCTTGTGTGTTGTTGTCCCCTCCCTCTTGTGTGTTGTTGCCCCCCTCCCTCTTGTGTATTGTTGTCCCCTCCCTCTTGTGTATTGTTGTCCCCTCCCTCTTGTGTGTTGCCCCCCTCCCTCTTGTGTGTTGTTGTCCCCTCCCTCTTGTGTGTTGTTGTCCCCTCCCTCTTGTGTGTTGTTGTTCCCCTCTCTCTTGTGTGTTGTTGTCCCCTCCCTCTTGTGTGTTGTTGTCCCCTCCCTCTTGTGTGTTGTTGTCCCCTCCCTCTTGTGTGTTGTTGTCCCCTCCCTCTTGTGTGTTGTTGTCCCCTCCCTCTTGTGTGTTGTTGTCCCCTCCCCTCCCTCTTGTGTGATGTTGTCCCCTCCCTCTTGTGTGTTGTTGTCCCTTCCCCTCCCTCTTGTGTGTTGTTGTCCCCTCTCTCTTGTGTATTGTTGTCCCCTGCCTCTTGTGTATTGTTGTTCCCTCCCTCTTGTGTGTTGTTGTCCCTTCCCCTCCCTCTTGTGTGTTGTTGTCCCCTCTCTCTTGTGTATTGTTGTCCCCTCCCTCTTGTGTGTTGTTGTTCCCTCCCTCTTGTGTGTTGTTGTCCCCTCTCCCTCTTGTGTGTTGTTGTCCCCTGCCTCTTGTGTGTTGTTGTCCCCTCCCTCTTGTGTGTTGTTGTCCCTCCCTCTTGTGTATTGTTGTCCCCTCCCTCTTGTGTGTTGCCCCCCTCCCTCTTGTGTGTTGTTGTCCCCTCCCTCTTGTGTGTTGTTGTCCCTCCCTCTTGTGTGTTGTTGTTCCCTCCCTCTTGTGTGTTGTTGTCCCCTCCCTCTTGTGTGTTGTTGTCCCCTCCCTCTTGTGTGTTGTTGTCCTCTCCCTCTTGTGTGTTGTTGTCCCCTCCCTCTTGTGTGTTGTTGTCCCCTCCCTCTTGTGTGTTGTTGTTCCCCTCCATGAGTTGCTGAAGACCTATTCCTCCACGGATCTTTGCGGGTCCAATTAAATGTAGTGATGCTTACATATAATGGTTATGTTTATTATTACAACTATAAACTTTCCATGTTGGGCAACCACACTTTGGATGGCTCCTGGGTGGGACAGAAAGAGTTTATTTCAATTCCGTTCCCCCTTTTTAAGTTTTACCGTGACAACATCACGCACTGACTTAACCCACTCTGAAAGACATTGAACAGGTTAATACTAGGCACACTCACTAAATCATAAATATTTAACCTTTTCGCTAATTTATGCACATTTGTTCCCACGGGTGGCCTCTAGGACAAGACCAAGAATGAATACAGTTGGGGAGTCTGTGTCGTGGCACAGTTCTTAAACGTTGGAAACATCTGAAGACTTCGAGTCTTTGTTTTGTCACACTGGATCTAAATTATTAAATGGTTTCCCTCTATCTCTCTAAATTGTAAAGAACTTGTATACATTTCCCATTACAGACTCCATAACGTGTACCATGGTTAAGTGTAATGTAACATGCATCGTGGGAGAAATGTTAACAAAACAAACGCATCGTCATTTTGTCATTTTAGAAGATGCACATCTAGAATTTTCTCAAAATGATTTTTGTGTGTGGATTAGATGTTTTATGAAGACTACATTATTATCATTATAACGGAGTCACGTGCGATACTTCTATAGTCCGTTTCAGACTGCCATCATTGGACTTAAATAAATGTAGACTTCCTGTTTTCTTTCGAATTTGTCTCCTGTAAACTTGTCGATAGGACTCCTTGTGACTGAAATACTTCAAACCACAGGTGGGTCGATCGGTAGTTACTCGATATTTAAATAACAACAGTCTGTGAAAAAATATATCCCTTTTTAACAGGCAAAAAACATTTTTCTAGCATTTCCGACAGTACTTTATTGCTACTATTTTGCACACAAGAGGTAGTCTCAATATCCCCCTTTCCTATTGAACTGTGGTCAGTTTTCAGCTAAATAAATAGGAGAAACACAAGCCATAGCATCTTTGACAGTGCATGTAGCAGAATTTTCAAAACCATCAATCAGCTGTGGCCAGTTGCTTGTATCTGGTTTCCACTCATTGACATTGTGCTAAAAGTCCCTGTCAGATTTAGACACGGGTTACCTCTCTTATTACACAATGTCCATACATGTATTAATACTGATGTCCACAGCACTGGCTCTGCCTGATGGCACACGAACAGTTTGTTGAAGAAACCCTGATTTCAGATCTTTTGTCTGAAACATCTGAAAATACAATGAAGTTGTAAAGAATTACATATGATATATCAATTGTATGAATGCAATTTAAAGTGATCTGCTATTAACCACTTGAAAACATTGTGCCCATGCACTTTGATTTCATTTAAAATAAATACCTTTTATATAATTCACATTAGCAGGATCAACTGCATGGTCAGTTGCCCAGAATTATTGTTGCAGTTTAATGCAACTTTCATGCCCATTGATTTAAATTAATGTGACTAATTTAACATCCATACGAAATGTTTCTTACATAGACTGCCTCCGTGGTCTAGTGGTAGAGCGTCCGCCCGGAGAGCAGAAGGTCCGGGGTTCGATCCCCGGCCGCGTCATACCAAAAGACGTGAAAAGATTATACTTGTTGTTACCCTGTCTGGCGCTCGGCATTAACGGGCTAAAACAAGGACTGGTCGGCTCGGAGTCAGTATACTGTGTCTGAGTGGGGTATTCATGTTTAACTGCGGCATGGTATCTTAGTGAGCTAGCACTATAAATCGGCATCAGTCCGGACTAGTACAAGCAGCCACACAAACACACACACGTACATGCACGTCGCTATATAAGTGCAATAATATTAGACGCAACGTTAAATCCCATTTCACCTCTCCTCACCTCTTTCATAGTCCCAGCCTCTGAGTTATGTGGGGTTTCATTCTTCCCACACAGAAACCTTTCGCACAATGCTGGAAATATAATTATTTCCATATACACATTTAACTGTGATATTAAACTGAATTGGTGTTTCATGAAAGGTTTGCACATGATGATGGTTTATATATATATATAAACAGTCTTTTTGTTTTGCTTATTTAAATATAAATTGTTTATATATATATTTAAATAAGCAAAACAAAAAGACTGAAACCCAAATAATCATATTCAACTTTTGACTTCTGTAATATCCCCCAAAACACTAAAAGTAAAGGAAATAAAACATAGGTCCTTCACATATTTGATAGACTGAATCTCAGTCATTATGTCTGTCTTAGCCAAGTCATGTAAATCGAAATCATTTTGGGTGATGCCCAAACAGCATGACATGAAAGGTGACCTTTCAAACTGGTCATTGTTATTGAGTGTAAAATCACAACATACCTATTTTAAGACTGTTGATGAACCCATGCTGTTGTACTGGAATCCCTTGTTCAACTGGGAACTCTCCGCGCTCTTAGAGTCACTTTGAACAAAATCCTTGACATACAAGACGAGCGATAAATCACTTCCGGGTCTTTCTTTGCCACCATGCGGGTGAGACCTTGTTTGTTGCTTCCTTGTCTCTGCCTAGGTTCCGTCATGAGTGTCTTCAATCGTGGCCACCCGATTATGTTTCTAGGTTTGTCAGCACCATACCCGTGCTCGTGGGTTTCACCAAAGTGATAACGTCAGACACCTGCAGCACTTCGGGCTTACCTCCCACATTAAGCTGCTGACACGCCATGATATAGCTAGAATACTGTTCAAAGCGGCGTTAAACCCCACTCACTCACTCATTCGTAGCCAGCCCGTGTCATTCCTGGATAAGCCGAATAGCAGTTACGGAGTGAGGTCAGTGGTAGCAAAAGGCGTATCTTAAGAAGCGGGGGCGGTCGGGTAGCCTAGTGGTTAAAGCGTTCGCTCGTCACGCCGAAGACCCGGGTTCGATTCCCGACATGGGTACAATGTGTGAAGCCCATTTCTGGTGTCCCCCGCCGTGATATTGCTGGAATATTGCTAAACGCGTCGTAAAACCATACTCACTCAATCACTTAAGAAGCGATAAAATCGGAGCAGGTGGCCAGGCTCGGTGACAACAAAAATAAATATCAGCAGAATGCCTGTCTGGCCAATTTTCCGTTACACTAAGTACCAGTACTTTCGGGATGTACATGCAATTAGTTGTGCAGAGTTGCGTCCCTTTCTCGTGCCAGGATCCACTGGTCTTAGGTTCGAATCACAGATCCGCTCCCCTAATCAAGTTAGTTGGTTAACCCCAGACCCTCGTGATATAACACGCTATGTCAGTACTCTGTGCTGCTGTTAAGAGCAAACCATTGACATTGCTCCATTCTACCAGCATCCATTACTAGCTGCTAATCAATTACACTTTCACTATATATTATTTGGACATAAATAAAACAAATAAAGGTGCAGAACATCAAAAGCCTAGTTGTTATGTTTTTATTCATACAGTTGTAAAAGATTGCCTTTGGTCCACAGCAATTAAAATCAGATAGACAAATATCGACTCCGCCAACAGCTTCCTCTCCGTTAATCTGACTCGGTCCCCCTGCTTTCTCTTGGACTGTTGTACTGCGCATGCGTTGGTGCTGCCTTGAGAGGCGGAAGTGGATGTGGAATGTAGCTATACATATCCTCCACCTGACCGGAAGTAGACAGCGGAGGGTATTCGGGCTCAGTCGGCACCTGCAAGGTGTGTGTGACGGTGTTTAGGTACCTGGGCACTGGGACGGGGACGGCAATGGTGTTGGGATGTCCCGTGACAGTCAGATCAGAAACATTTCCGAGAGTACCACGAGGTTCAACTGCCTCATCTACAACAAACACAGGTGATTCGTCCGTGACCTGTTCAACATGGTCAGAAACATCGTTGTTGTCATTGTTGTTGCCATTGTTGTTTTTGTTGTTGTTTGGGGTCGTTTTTGTTTCACCAAAGGGGTTGAAGTACCGGTGAGAGAAAGCCCGACCTATCATGCGAGAATTCCGTCTTTGCTGTCGTCTGCTTGTGGCCAGCTTGACTTCTGCTTGCGCCTTAGACTGCTGGCATATCACCACTACCATGACGACAGCGAGTACGACGACCGCAACAACAATAACGACTGCAATAGTTGTATTGTCATCCATTTTCTATCTGAAATGAGACACCACCGTGTCATACATGTACAACTCTACAGTCACATCGGTTAAAAATTAAAAAAACGATTACAACTAATTCGTACATAACATCTTAGCAACAACATCGATCTCTCCTGGTATTGAATAATTCATCCATACAATACTCATTCAGACAATGTATTCACAGTAATACGACTGTGAAAACACTGAACCCCTTTGTAAGTACCGGGGGCACGGGTGGCCCAGTCGTAGGCGATGGGTTGTGTCAAGCTACCTTCCGGGACGCATGCCAGTAGATTATGATCGTGGGTTCGAATCACAAAAATCGCCCTGATTACGTTTCAAAGTTCGTCACCGAGGTTTCCCCAATTAGGTGGTCTACGTGTACGAACTGCATCACTTCGGGCGTTCCTCCCACATCTGGATGATACGCCGTGATATAACTTAAATACAGTCAAGTCCCATTAATCCGACACTGTTGGTTGCATATGATTATGTCGGATTAACGAGTATGTCGGATAAACGAAATTAGATATTATCAACGTTCGTGATCGAAAATTGGACAACTACACGATAGATAACGATTAAAAAATGTTGTAATAAAAAAAGGAAAAAGGAAATATTCATATTGTTGTGTTACATTGTTCGCGGAATATGTTTTCTAATCATGCAACCTCTAAAGTTTAACACAAAACACAAAGTTTATCTCTGCAGCCGTTTAAATATGCAGCTACTCGCCGACTGGTCTCGCATCAAAACACGGGGCTGTGTACTCGCGGGCAGATGACCATGGAGTACGCTGATCACCGTGTCGGATTAACGAGACTGATTAATGAGTGATTTCAGCAAATCGTTGCAATTTAGGTGTGTCGGAGTCGGAGTGCGAGACTGTCGGATTAACGGGTCTAAACAGCACTGATTTAATCGGTTCCCATCATTTGTGTCGGATAAAGCCGATTGTCGGATTAACGAGTGTCGGATAAATGAGACTTGACTGTACTGTTCAATCGGCGTTAGACCAGACTCGTTCACTCACTTTGAAATGATCGCCTATCAGTGCTTCGTGCTCGTTGAGGAACTACGCCATTTCATATATACGTAGTCAATGACGAAGGTGGTCTTCAAGGCTTATACTGTGTGCACTGAGAGAACTCGGATCTGACGGATTATCAGTTAACAAGTTTGATACCCGGAAATCAATGAATTATTTACCCCAGTATTTTGTCAGTAGACCTCTCATGAAAGGTTTCTGATCCTTATACCAATTGATTATGCTAATCCCCTAGCTATTTTCATTATAGTAGAATGTGTTTGGCTAAAGAACAATCAATCAATCAAGTTTATTTCGTAATTCGGGCCACATTTTAGGTCACGTGTCCAGAGTATTACATCTCTGTCGATCTTTGAATAATTTACATAAATATAAAGCTATCAAGCGTACTACACTAATATCTCATGATTTAAATAAATTTGCAAAAGTAATATTACCTTTATAATATTTCTGTAATGATGTAAAAAATGTATTTCTCAAGTGAATATATTTCTTACATACAAAAAAAGACACGGTTTTCATTCTCTACTAGATGAAGGTCACATTCTTTACATATAGATTCAACAGTTCGTGTGTGAACAGATATTATGGTTTTGCTACAACATTTATAAAGGTAAGCTCATTGGAACATTCCGCCGTAATTTGTACATGATGTACAATTGGCCTGTATCACACTGTGTCACTCTGGTTAAGATAGTAGTTAATGTTTACCCTAACAAAACAATCACAACGGTTTGATCTAAACTACCTGGCAAAAGAAAGTATAAACTTAAAATTGGATTTTACCAAAACACTGGATTTTACAAACGTTATAAATATGTCACAAGGCTGAAGCCTGTCGCCGAAACACTGCAAACTTGAAGTCAAAAACACAACTTTGATACCCATATCAAATACATCACTATCGAATAACCTTTCCTTGTTTCATTTTTAACAACCATCAAACATGGGCGTATTCCTTATATTGCATGACTGAAAGTTGACTCTTAATGGAACAGGTATCTTCTTAGCACAGACCATCCAGTCTCATTGTCTTGTATTACTGGTATCCTATATACAGAGATGAACAGACAAAAGAAACACTGACTAACAACACTGTGTACCTACCTACCCGTGGTGCAACCTTTACCCGACTGGGCAGTAGACTGACCTTGAGCGGTAGCGACCGTTCGACATCCAGCCACGTAATCCTTCACTGTGGCCAACAGGGTTTATCCTGTTACTACTTAGTTCCTAAGCATTGTTCCTCTACAAAGAGGTATAATCTTTTTTTCCGCTCTGTGTAACTAGGAACTACCAACCTCAGGGCATTGAATCTGTACAGCTAACATGTTTTCTTACTTTCAAGGCGCGGTGGGGTAGCCTAGTGGTAAAAGCGTTCGCTGGTGACGCCGATGGCCCGGGTTTGAATCTCCACATGGGTACAATGTGTGAAGCCCTTATCTGAGTGTCCAACGCCGTGCTATTGATGGGATGTTGCAGGAATATCGCTGGAATATTGCTAAAGGCGGCGTAAAACCATACTCACACTCAACTGACTCACTCACTTGAGACTCACATGATGATGATTCGCGTTTTAATCAACATTCGTCATCATTAATGTGTCGGTTAGGCGGAGGTAAGTCGAAATGAAACAAGAAAAATAGTTCCTTAATGTTTCCGTATTGAAGAAAGAAAGTCCGTCCGTTAATGGTATTTTCAACTCTGAATTTTGAAGATGACACACTACTACTACTACTACTACTACTACTACTACTTCTACTACTACTAGTAGTACTACAAATGCTACTGCTATTGCTGCTACCACTGCTACTACTTCTGCTACTGCTGCTGCTACTGCTACTGCTGCTACTACTACTGCTAATACTGCTACTGCTGCTGCTGCTACTTCTACCGCTTCTACCACTGCTACTATTACTACTTCTACTTCTGCTACTGCTCCTACTACTGCTACTACCACTGCTACTACTACTATTACTACTACTGCTACTGCTGCTACTGCTACTGCAAATGCTACTACTGCTGCTGCTACTGCTACTGCTTCTGCTCCTACTACTACTACTGCTATTACTACCACTACTGCTACTGATAATACTACTGCTACTACTACTGCTACTGCTACTACTACTGCTACTGCTAATACTACGGCTACTACTACTCCTGCTACTACTATTACTACTACTACTACTGCCACTACTACTATTACTACCTCTACTACTACTACAACCACTACTTCTTCCACAACAACAACAACTACTACTACTACTACTACTAGTACTACTACTACTGCTGCTGTCATGTGTGTCATGCTGAGCTCCCTGTGGAAAAGACAACTGAAGCTTCCTTTTAGACTCCGGAAAGTGGCACATGGTATTTCATTAATTATAAGGTTGTTTAAAAAAGAAGAAATGTCGGCAAATCATTTCAAATCAAATCCATTCCTATGTTTACTCTTCACGTTAGTCCATGTCACTGAAGGTCGGTTGAGGAGCATCGACAATGTCTGCAGGCCGAAAACAACTTGGGTGACATGTAAGCAACACGTATTAGTTAAAGCTTTCTAAACCGATTATTTCGTCAATGAAAGCTTTACGTGTCCAGCCATTGCGTACAGACACGACACCATATACCCAACACAGTAAGTACGTTTGACTAAATGAGGGAAGCGGCAGTAAAATGACTATGCAAGTGGGTATTGGTTTCAACAAGGCAGTAACGCGTGTAAGGGGAGATCACCGTAGCTTCGTGGTTTCTTATGTCTGCAGTGAGCGGATTTTGACCTCCGTCTACATTATCCCAGTTCTGCGTTTAATTGTATTCAGTGCCGTAGCCAGGCCCACGCGCGCGCGCGCGCGCGTGTGTGTGTGTGTGTGTGTGTGTGTGTGTGTGCGTGCGTGCGTGCGTGCGTGCGTGCGTGCGTGTTATAGAAAATAGTTTTATTTGAATCAAGTTGGGGACAAGTGATACCTGTACAAAGACTTGGATTCTCAACATGACTACAATATGTTGAATCCCCCATGGCGCCCGTCTACAATGACGACGTTGTATTCCATTTGGTTCCTTATGCTTGTCATGTCTATTTCCTTAATTATATACTATACTGAGGCAAGGAAACTTGACTTTTACAGTCAGTCAACTACCTTGTCTCGGGAAGATCGGCAAAAGAAAGTATACACCCATGTTTAAAGGTGGCTAAAAATTAAACAAACAAGAAATGGCTATTCGATGGTGATGTATTTGATTGTTGAGTTTTGGGCGACTGTTCAGCCTAGTAACGTTTTAATAACTATCGTAATGTTTTGGTCGAATCTTGTTTTCAAGTGTATACTGTCGTTTGCAGTGTATAGGCTTGTTAATGATGCTAACAAATATATAAGTGGTGTTCACACAGCGATTGGCAAGTTTCTTCTTTTATTCTTGTAACGTTTGTTTTTAGAAAACAACCAATACATGTGAGCTTGTGTGTGGGTACACTGCAGTAACTGCAGAAACGTTTCCACAGATTGATTATACAAGATATGTGTGGGAAAAACACTTTCCTCATGTGTTCGTTCAAGATGCTCCCCCTCTACATGTACATGTATATGAAAATATTATAATTTTGTTATGCCTACCTGTTTCCACAGACAATATAAAGTTACATCTGAATTTAGCAATTACATATTTTAAGACAGTGGAATATGTGATGAAAGGTATCTTTCACCATCAATAATGATTTAATTGGTGCATTATTTTAACATTTTGAGACCCGTGAAGATCCGGGGTAGAATAGGTCTTCAGCAAACCATGCTTGCCGTAAAAGGCGATTATGCTTGAAGTGAAAGTGGATTCACGGGATCGGGTGGGCAGGCTCGCTGACTTGGTTGATGCATGTCATCATATCCCAATTGCGTGGATCGATGCTCATGATGTCAATCATTTGATTGTCTGTTCCCGACTCGATTATTTACAGAGCGCCGTCATTCCTAGGTGCGGCTTTAAACAACAAACAAACAAACACACAAACAAACAAAATAACATTTTGAAGATATGAAATGTTACAATGCCAATCCTTGCTGAAGCAGTCATAAAATCACTATTTAATGGGAGAAATGAACACGTCCACATCACCAACGGCCTGACTTATGGTGTGTGAGTGAGTATGGTTTTACGCCGCTTTTAACAATATCCCAGCAATATCACGGCGGGGGACACCAGAAATGGGCTTTACACATTGTACCCATGTGGGGAGTCGAATCCAAAACCTTCGGTGTGACGAGCGAACACTTTAACCACTAGGCTACCCCACCGTCCCTGATGTTACAGAAACAAAGTTAACTCTGACCATCTTAATTACACATCACAGGACACGGCTTGGTGAACACCCTTGTATTCTAGGTCCTAAAGTTCCGAAGTCCCGTAACCAATTTGGTCAAAAGAAGATTAAAAAGGATACTTCCACAAAGTGAAAACATGTATCGTGTTATATGCCCATTTCCCCCGTTTTATCATGTATTGTTACGTATATACTTCAACAAAGTGAAAACATGTAGCGTGTTATATGCCCATTTCCCCCGTTTTATCATGTATTGTTACGTATATACTTCAACAAAGTGAAAACATGTATCGTAATATATACCCATTTCCCCCGTTTTATCATGTATTGTAACGTATATACTTCAACAAAGTAAAAAAAAAACATGTATCGTGTTATATGCCGTTTTCCCCCGTTTTATCATGTATTGTTACGTATATACTTCAACAAAGTGAAAACATGTATCGTGTTATATGCCGTTTTCCCCCATTTTATCATGTATTGTTACGTATATACTTCAACAAAGTGAAAACATGTATCGTGTTTATATTCATATGAATGAAATACTGGAATTTATCAGAGACGATAGATCAAGTTATCAGTCACTAGTGACTGATATAAAAAAATTTGATATAACTGATATAAACAAGGTGACGGAACTACTTTCTCCTGAATCAAAACATTACGTTTACGTCAGATGCCGACTGTCTAAACCGCAGGTGCATAGCTTCTCTTCAACTGACCACAGGAGCTTTTTGATGAGTCTGATGTCTGGAAATAACATCTATGGCAATGTTAATATCACTCTTGCGCCGGCTATGCTTCGCCAGACACTAGGCACAACTGGCAACAGCGAGACGTACCGCCGAGGCGAGAAGCGCCCGCTTGAATTTTCCGAGAATTGAATTTTCCTAATTTAATTCATGACAGCAAGCAACAATGTTTCAGTTAAAATGTTCGGGGTTCTATAAATGTGTTTATGTCAACTTTCATACTTATCTGTGAGAAAATGTGATCAAATTTGGCGGATTTTGTAAGCCTGGAGAGCGCTCAGCTGATCGTTCGACATGGTCACAGTACTAACTGTTTATGTATTCCTACGCCAATAACATAATCGCTGTTTGAAAATGATTTCTGTTTTCATTTTAACAGGAATGTTTAATTATGACAAACAAAAATGTCCACGCAACTTAATACTCGATATGAAATAATATATTTCGCATAACATATATTAACAGCTAGGGCTAGTTTTATTCACGAACTATATTCTTTTCGAAAACCCCCTTTATACGGCGGTGGTTAAGGTGCGACAGGGAGAACTTAGTAATTTATCAGACACTGTTTTCGAAAAAATATAAATTGCAAGTAATAAAAATAAAACATGTATATAATAAATAGAAATTTCGTGAAGTGGGGACAGTCTAATATTTTCACTCGTGACTGCGTCACTCGTGAAAATATTAGACTCTCCTCACTTCACTCGATGAGATAAAAGTGGTATTTGAGAAAACACATTAAATATCCTCTATATATTCCCATTTCCTCCGTTTTATCATGTATTGTTACGTATATTCTTCAACAAAGTGAAAACATGTAGCGTGTTATATGCCAATTTCCCCCGTTTTATAATGTATTGTTACGTATATATTTCAACAAAGTGAAAACATGAAGCTTGTTATATGACCATTTCCCCCGTTTTATCATGTATTGTAACGTATATACTTCAAAAAAGTGAAAACTTGTATCGTGTTATATATGCCCATTTCCCCCGTTTTATCATGTATTGTTACGTATAGTCAAATTATTCACATGCTAGTTTTTCACAGAAATTTGTATTGATTTAGTTTTTTAATTTCCTTTATCAACAGGTAGTGTATAGTTTAAATGTATATATTATAATTTTTTAACTTGTACTAATCACTGTATGACTGAAATACTGTCAGAGTGACTTTAAATGTTAACTCACTGTGATATGTTATGGAAGGATTCGTTCACGATGGACTGTGAAATAGATGATACACATCATTCATGAAAGGCGCATTTGCGTGCGTGCGTGTGCGTGTGTGTTTGTGCGCGCGTGTTAATGTGTGTAGGTTGGGATAGGGACACATGCATGCTAAATGTGTTGCACTGTGTTAAAGTGTTTTTGAATTTTCCACTTCAGGGGGATTGTAAAAAAATGGCCAAAATTAAGACAAACAATTATTAGACGAGTAGTAGGCGAAACAGTACTTGTCTTATAATGATGTGTTAATAACCTTTAGGGGGATAGATAACTAACTGTTCGCCTGCTACATATACTCAAGGAGTTCAGACATACAATGCATCTATGTTTCCTATAGTTCTATAATGATCTGACAAAAGATAAACCGATTACATTGTGTACAATTTCCCGTCGAAACGGAAAGTAGTGAAAAATGTTTCTTGCGTGACCGCGGGTGTGAAAGTATAATGGATGCTTCCGTCCTTGAAGTCTGTCGCTCACGTACATCGCTGTGTCCACAGCGGGATCTCGCCATTCTTGGCGCAGACATATTGCATCGAGTCGAGACGTAGTTAATAATCGAAATACAGACAGTTTAGAAGTTTGGTGAAGACATAGATTGCGAAATTCTACACTCATTATGAATATACATTACAATCGGGGAGCCAAAATTTTATACCCTGGACGAAGGGTGCTGATACTTTGTGCTCGGTGCATATTGCATATAGCCAGGCTAGGATTCTGACAGCATATACTCAAGGAGCATATTGCATATACCCAGGCTAGGATTCTGACAGCATACACTCAAGGTGCATATTGCATATACCCAGGCTAGGATTCTGACAGCATATACTCAAGGAGCATATTGCATATACCCAGGCTAGGATTCTGACAGCATATACTCAAGGTGCATATTGCATATACCCAGGCTAGGATTCTGACAGCATATACTCAAGGTGCATATTGCATATACCCAGGCTAGGATTCTGACAGCATATACTCAAGGTGCATATTGCATATACCCAGGCTAGGATTCTGACAGCATATACTCAAGAGGCATATTGCATATACCCAGGCTAGGATTCTGACAGCATATACTCAAGGAGCATATTGCATATACCCAGGCTAGGATTTTGACAGCATATACCCAAGAGGCATATTGCATATACCCAGGCTACAATGCTGACAGCATATACTCAGGTGCATATTGCATATACCCAGGCTAGGATTCTGACAGCATATACTCAAGAGGCATATTGCATATACCCAGGCTACAATGCTGACAGCATATACTCGTGATGTATATTTTATTTATTCAGGCTAAAATAATGATAGCATATACTCGAGATGTATATTTTATATATCAAGGCGAAGTTATTCATCCAAGTTTAGAAGTATGTTGTTTGTTGTTTAACGCCGCACTCAGCAATATTACAGTTATATGAAGGCAGTCTGGTCCAGACAATCCGGTGATTGACATCATGAGCATCGATTCACGCAACTGGAATACGATGACATGCATCAACCAAGTCAGCGAGCCTGACAAACCGATCCCGTCAGTCGCCTCTTACGACAAGCACAGTCGCCTCTTACGGCAAGCATTGGTTGCTGGAGACCTATTCCGACCCGGATCTTCAGAAGTATATGATCTTGTTAACTTAATATTTGCATCGCCATTTGATGACAGTTCTACTTCTGTCGGAGGCACGACTGTCAGTATAAGTAAAGAGTATGCAAAGTGATATCTGAATAAGATTGAATGGCCTGCCAATAGACAATCATCCGTATGAAGCCCATGCAATGTCTGTACATTATGATAGCATGAGTGAAAGATCAACAAACGTCCATCTGGTCAAGGTTGCTAGTTGCCCCCCTTCCACACCGTCCTGCCTGCTGTTTACGGGTGGTAATTGCCATATTTAAACTTCCCCCACACTCACGAGCCCTTCTCCCCACCCCTCCCACTCGGTTACCCGACGTCCCCATGCCCGTATTACCTGGGCGTCTCCCGGTGACGCGATGTGATGCGGGGTGTTTGTTTACCCGTCATCTAAACAACGGTGTACAGAGTGTCAAGTGAGTGTGAGATCTCCGCCCTGGCTACTAATAGCCGCTAATAACGCCACTTAAACAACCGGACACTCGGACGTGAGGAGACAAGTGGCCAGCTGAGAGGGGATGAATGCATGTTGGTCAGCGTCGATGGCTTTCTGAGTGGGATAACGTGGTTATGCGAGGGGGCATTGTGTGGACCACCAAATCAATGTCTTGGTGCGTTTTCACGGGTAGCGTGCAGTTTCGATATCAAGAGGCACCTGTGTCCACAGTAGGCAGCAAGTGCCCCCTTACACAATGAAACCTCGTTGGTAGGGACCCTGGTATAGTGGAAGCATACTTTCTGACTGATTCCCGTACTAACACCGCCTCCGTGGTCTAGTGGTAGAGCGTCCACCCGGAGTGCGGAAGGTACGGGGTTCGATCCCCGGCCGCGTCATACTAAAAGACGTTAAAAGATGGTACTTGTTGTTGCCCTGTCTAGCGCTCGGCATTAAGGGGCTAAAACAAGGACTGGTCGGCTCGGAGTCAGTATACTGTGTCTGAGTGGGGTATTCATGTTAAACTGTGGCATGGTATCTCAGTGAGCTAGCACTATAAATCGGCATCAGTCCGGACTAGTACAAGCAGCCACACAAACACACACACGTGCATGCACGTCGCTATGTAAGTGCAATAATCTTGGACGCGACGTTAAACCCAATTTCACCTCACCTCACCGTTGGTAACGTGTACATATATACAAAGGGACATTACTCCGTACCAATGATACCGTTTATCCAGACATTTGTTTATCCGGTCGGAATATAAGCAATCGACACCGACCGGATAATCGGGTTTCATTGCGATTGATAAGTTAATGGTTTGGGTCATCATTTGAAAGGCGTTGTGTGTAACCATATATAAAGGGAATATATTTTAAGGTGTAGGCCACAGGATATGTGACTTTCTCATTGAACGAGAGGTCGGTCACGTGACCGTGAAACTGTCGCTGATCGTGTGAAATTCGTATAATCGTGTGACGTTTCTCACGAGACTGTATTTTGGAAATGACTAAACTCTACCGGAGTACTTCCACATTCCTGGTAATCCATAAAAAGTCCCTTGCGCGACAAAATACATTGTCATTGTCAATGGTCGGTTTGACCCTATAATCTTGCATGCATAGGCAACAGTCGTTGATGCGATCAATCGTTGTGATCTAAATGAAAGAATGCGCACTGCAACGACGAATTTGTGCGGGGACGCACACATTCAGTCCACAGTAATTGTGCAGTGATCTATGAATTTAACACAACATTTAACCGAGACAGCTGTATAAGCATCTTAAATTGATTACTGACTAATTAACGATGTAAAATCCGCTTGCAACGCGTAGGAAACCTCTCTTGTGTGCATCATATCCGTCATTTTGACATGTGCACTTACACAAATGGACGACCACACTCTGTAGCCCTCTTGTTAATCCTCACGCAGTCGTGTGATACTAGTTTACAAACTACAAGATGCCAAGGTAGGCTATTGTAAGCACACCTATCTGACATGCACCTCTCTGTGGCTGATATGTTGTATATTTTCTACTGCGACACAGTTGATTGTTTTGTGACTGCCTCCGCGATACAGCTAATTGTTTAGTTCTCTCTCCGCGACACAGCTGAGTGTTTAGTGACTCTCTCCGCGATACAGCTGAGTGTTTAGTGACTCTCTCCGCGATACAGCTGAGTGTTTAGTAATTCTCTCCGCGATACAACTGATTGTTTAGTGACTCTCTCCGTGACACAGCTGATTGTTTAGTTCTCCCTCCGCGATACAGCTGATTGTTTAGTTCTCGCTCCACGATACAGCTGAGTGTTTAGTAATTCTCTCGACGATACCGCTGATGGTTAAGTTCTCTCTCCGCGACACAGCTGATTGTTTGGTGACTCTATCCGCGATACAGCTGATTGTTTAGTTCTCTCTCCACGATACAGCTGAGTGATTAGTAATTCTCTCCACGATACCGCTGATTGTTTAGTGACTCTCTCCGTGACACAGCTGACTGTATAGTTCTCCCTCCGCGATACAGCTGATTGTTTAGTTCTCTCTATACGATACAGCTGATTGTTTAGTGACTCTCTCCGTGACAGCCGATTGTATAGTTCTCCCTCCGTGATACAGCTAATTATTTTGTGATCGCCTCCCCTATACAGCTGATTGTTTAGTTCTCCCTCCGCGATACAGCTGATTGTTTAGTTCTCCCTCCACGA
This sequence comes from Haliotis cracherodii, assembly GCF_022045235.1. Lineage (NCBI taxonomy): Eukaryota > Metazoa > Mollusca > Gastropoda > Lepetellida > Haliotidae > Haliotis > Haliotis cracherodii. Next base: position 69,940,178 of record NW_027266264.1, read on the forward strand.
TACAGCTGATTGTTTAGTTCTCCCTCCACGATACATCTGATTGTTTAGTTCTCTCTCCACGATACAGCTGAGTGTTTAGTTCTCTCCGCGATACCGCTGATTGTTTAGTAATTCTCTCCATGATACCACTGAGTGTTTGGTGACTCTATCCGCGATACAGCTAATTGTTTAGTGACTCTCTCCGCGATACAGCTGATTGTTCAGTTCTCTCTCCACGATACAGCTGATTGTTTAGTGACTCTCTCCATTGTACAGCTGATCGTTTAGTGACTCTCTCCAAGATACAGGTGAATGTTAAGTGACTCTCTCCATGGCACTGTTGATTGTTTAGTGACTCTCTCCGCGATGCAGCTGATTGGTAAGTGACTCTCTCGGCGATACAGCTGATTGTTTAGTGACTCTCTCCGTTGTACAACTGATTGTTTAGTGATTCTCTCTGCGAAACAGCTGATTGTTTAATGATTATCTCCACGATACAGCTGATTGTTAAGTAACTCTCTCCGCAATACAGCTGAATGTTAAGTGACTCTCTCAGCGGTACAGCTGAATGTTAAGTGACTCTCTCCACGACACTGTTGATTGTTTAGTGTCTCTCTCTCCGCGATACAGCAGATTGTTTAGTGATTCTCTCCGCGATACAGCTGATTGTTTAATGATTCCCTCCACGATACCGCTGATCGCTTTTTGATTCTCTCGGCGATACAGCTGATCGTTTAGTGACTCTCAACACGATACAGCTGATTGTTTAGTTCTCTATCCGTGATACCGCTGATTGTATAGGGACTCTCTCCATTGTACAGCTAATTTTGTTTAGTGACTCTCCTCGACACAGCTGAATTGTTTAGTGACTCTCCACATGATACAGCTAATTGTTTAGTTCTCTCTCCGCGATACAGCTGATTGTTTAGGTCTCTCTCCGTTGTACAGCTGATTAATTAGTGATTCTCCCCGCGACACAGCTGATTATTTAGCGATTATCTCCACGATACAGCTGTTTGTTAAGTAACTCTCTCCGTGATACAGCTGATTGTAATGACTCTTCGCGACACAGCTGATTGTTTAGTTGTTCTCCCCGTGGTACATCTGTTTTTGTGATGTGAAAAAGTGACTCTCTCCAGGATGTAACTGATGGTATTATAGCTCTCATCCTACACTCTGAGGTTACATGTATCGACTGAAACAGTGTGAAGATCCAATGACATGGCATGTAGTTCCATGAATAACGTTCCACGTTCACTTTATGAACGTTCAGACAACGAGAGAGGACACAGCTTGGAAAAGTAGTGGCGCATTATAGGATCATATCTTAACAAAGATGTATTTTGGTAAAAGCCAATAGTCCGCGTTTTGCAGGCGTTTTAATTTTGTGAGACAATGAGTATGACCATATGTACAGGACTCCGATAGCTTTCCATCCACTGTAAGGCATCAAGAATAACCATATGTACAGGACTCCGGTAGCTTTCCATCCACTGTAAGGCATCAAGTATGACCATGTGTACAGGACTCAGGGTAGCTTTCCATCCACTGTAAGGCATCAAGTATGACCATATGTACAGGACTCAGGGTAGCTTTCCATCTCCTGTAAGGCATCAAGTATGACCATATGTACAGGACTCAGGGAAGCTTTCCATCTCCTGTAGGGCATCAAGTATGACCATATGCACAGGAATCAGGGTAGCTTTCCATCCACTGTAAGGCATCGTGTATGACCATATGTACAGGACACAGGGTAGCTTTCCATCCACTGTAAGGCATCAAGTATGACCATATGTACAGGACTCAAGGAAGCTTTCCATCCACTGTAAGGCATCGTGTATGACCATATGTACAGGACACAGGGTAGCTTTCCATCTCCTGTAGGGCATCGTGTATGACCATATGTACAGGACTCAAGGTAGCTTTCCATCCACTGTAAGGCATCAAGTATGACCATATGTACAGGACTCAAGGAAGCTTTCCATCTCCTGTAAGGCATCAAGTATGACCATATGTACAGGACTCAAGGTAGCTTTCCATCCACTGTAAGGCATCAAGTATGACCATATGTACAGGACTCAAGGAAGCTTTCCATCTCCTGTAAGGCATCAAGTATGACCATATGTACAGGACTCAATGAAGCTTTCCATCTCCTGTAAGGCATCAAGTAAGACCATATGTACAGGACACAGGGTAGCTTTCCATCCACTGTAAGGCATCGTGTATGACTATATGTACAGGACTCAGGGTAGCTTTCCATCTCCTGTAAGGCATCGTGTATGACCATATGTACAGGACTCAAGGTAGCTTTCTATCTCCTGTAAGGCATCAAGTATGACCATATGTACAGGACTCAATGAAGCTTTCCATCTCCTGTAAGGCGTCAAGTATGACCATATGTACAGGACTCAGGGTAGCTTTCCCTCTCCTGTAAGGCATCAAATATGACCATATGTACAGGACTCAAGGAAGCTTTCCATCTCCTGTAAGGCATCGTGTATGACCATATGTACAGGACACAGGGTAGCTTTCCATCTCCTGTAAGGCATCGTGTATGACCATATGTACAGGACTCAAGGTAGCTTTCCATCTCCTGTAGGGCATCAAGTATGACCATATGTACAGGACTCAGGGTAGCTTTCCATCTCCTGTAAGGTATCGTGTAGGACCATATGTACAGGACTCAGGGTAGCTTTCTATCTCCTGTAAGGCATCAAGAATGACCATATGTACAGGACTCAGGGTAGCCTTCCATCTCCTGTAAGGCATCAAATATGTACAGGACTCAAGGAAGCTTTCCATCTCCTGTAAGGCATCAAGCATGACCATATGCACAGGCATCAGCGTAGCTTTCCATCCACTGTAAGGCATCAAGTATGACCATATGTACAGGACTCCGATAGCTTTCCATCCACTGTAAGGCATCAAGTAAGACCATATGTACAGGACACAGGGTAGCTTTCCATCTCCTGTAAGGCATCAAATATGACCATATGTACAGGACTCAAGGTAGCTTTCCATCCACTGTAAGGCATCGTGTATGACCATATGTACAGGACTCAGGGTAGCTTTCCATCCACTGTAAGGCACCAAGTATGACCATATGTACAGGACTCAAGGAAGCTTTCCATCTCCTGTAGGGCATCAAGTATGACCATATGTACAGGACTCAGGGTAGCTTTCCATCCACTGTAAGGCATCAAGTATGACCATATGTACAGGACTCAAGGAAGCTTTCCATCTCCTGTAGGGCATCAAGTATGACCATATGTACAGGACACAGGGTAGCTTTCCATCTCCTATAAGGCATCAAATATGACCATATGTACAGGACACAGGGTAGCTTTCCATCTCCTATAAGGCATCAAGTACGACAATATGTACAGGACACAGGGTAGCTTTCCATCTCCTGTAAGGCATGAAATATGACCATATGTACAGGACTCAAGGAAGCTTTCCATCTCCTGTAAGGCATCAAGTATGACCATATGAACAGGACACAGGGTAGCTTTCCATCCGCTGTAAGGCATCAAGTAAGACCATATGTACAGGACTCAAGGAAGCTTTCTATCTCCTGTAAGGCATCAAGTATGACCATATGAACAGGACACAGGGTAGCTTTCCATCCACTGTAAGGCATCAAGTAAGACCATATGTACAGGACTCAGGGTAGCTTTCTATCTCCTGTAAGGCATCAAGTATGACCATATGTACAGGACTCAGGGTAGCTTTCCATCTCCTGTAAGGCATCAAGTATGACTATATGTACAGGACTCAGGGTAGCTTTCCATCCACTGTAAGGCATCAAGTAAGACCATATGTACAGGACTCTGGGTAGCTTTCTATCTCCTGTAGGGCATCGTGTAGGACCATGTACATTATGAAAAAGTAATAATCGACATAACTTATTCAGTTATTGGAGATAATTAGATCATTACGTTTTGCCAGTCATTAAAGAGCGAATAAAGAATAATACGGTGCTCGAAGATTCCGTCATATTTTGGTGTGACTAGTTTGGGCATTGTAGTGAGGGGGTGCTGCAATGGCCCCCATCGACGTGGAGAGAGTGTCAGGGCAGAGAGCTGGACATACATTACTTGTAATACGATCTGGAAAATGATACCCAGAATAGTATTACTGGGAACGGCTGTTGATAGATCGGCGTTGCTTCAGCTGATAACAAACGCTACGTTCTCCTCGGTTCCTGAAACTTACTTACATCTGTGGGGACTGTCGAATCGACATCTCTCTCGATCTGCAACTCATTGTAAATTCAACGATGGGATCGTTGTTTGTTTTCAATATTGCCACTGACCTTGACTTGACCCACATTGACCTCTCATTTCCTCGTCACGTGATGTCCACAAGTCATTTTGTAGGAGAGCAGAAGAATAGAGATAGGACACGTTAACCTTCACGAGAGAGTGATTATCACACGATGTCGGCTCCAGCGATGCCCATTACAAGAAATATGCAGTACAAGATAACATGAGAAGTGATGTTTGACGATACTTTTATCAACAGTGAACATAAACTCCGACAAACACGATGCATGTGATTGGGTTCGAACCCCGGGTATAAATTCGACGTGGTGAGCAAACCACTGCGCTACTCAACTGAAGTCAAATGAGATGAGATGAGCCAGGTGAGATGGGGTTTAACGTCGCGTTCAAGATTATTCCATTTAAGCACGTGTGTGTGTTTGTGTGCCACTTGTGTTTGTGTGCGTGAATGTTCATTCGTGTGTGTTAGTTAGTGTGCGTGTGTGTGCATTTACGTGTTTGTGTGCGTGCGTGTGCATTCACGTGTGTGTATGTGTGTGCGTTTGCATGTGCGTGAGATTGCTTTTACTAGTTCGCACTAATGCCGATTTTTATAATGCCAGCTAGCAAACTGAGATACCGTTCCGCAGACTAACATTGATGCCCCAATCAGGTGCAGCTGGTACACCAACTCCGTGTCGACCAGTCCTTGTTTTATCCCCTTAATGCCGAGTGCCAGGAAGGACGCCATCTTTAAACGTATGTTGGTATGACGCAGCAGGGGGATGGAACCACCGACCTTCCGCTCTCCCCATGTGAACAAAATTGATTTGAAAACGGAAGAAAAAATAACAAAACAGCTGTGCTACGAGTAATTACGGATTGTCTGGTGCTCACTACTACATATTTCCCATGTTTAAATAAAGAAACTTATAAACAATGCCGATTAAAAAAGAAGAGCCTAAGGTCCAACTATTGTTGACGTCACATAAAATATTCTATGACGTCATAAACAAGTTTTTCAATTTTTTGCGACAAAGCGCTGAAATAATATCACGTAGCTTGTGGCTTTTCATAAACAATTAAAACAATATGCGTGAACGAGACACTCTTACAGTAACTGATAGCCCCAGTGAAACTAAAACATGATAATAATATGCGTGCCCCCATTGGCAATACAATAGAGAGCCTGTGGGGTACCATGTATATTATTTGTCCAGATTGTAGTAATTAAGTCCCGAACCTGAGTGACCTTTCTTTCAGTGTTATTTCAAGAGGGGCAGATAATCCACAATTCCGAATACATATTCTGTATATTACCAATGATATTACCTGGCCATCTTCAATTATTTGCGACATGGTGTTGACATGATGTCACGTTGCTGTCGACCGCTTCTCGGAAAAATAGCGTCCGCTTACCAATCAGCAAAAATGTAATTCTCTGTGAGAAGTACTCCACAAAAAATCGCCCTTTGCCCTTAATACCAGATTAAATACAACAGATTTACAATTAATAACATGTATAAATAAAACTCTTTGTTTTGTTTCACCAGTTTCTATGAGAATCTTTTTACTCCCATCTGATGTTGGCTTGATAAATTCGCATCAGTTTGACAGCTTAATATTTATTTAAATATCATTACTTTATCGCGAACTTAAACACAAATTGTTCCCAGTTCAGTGAAAGGGGTGTACATAGTCGAGAAATGCGATCCCATATATAGATACAAATAGAAATGTTTAGACGTAAGGGCCACGATAGAATCTCGGCGACCCCAGACAGTGTTAAATGTTTGATGTCTGGTGTATAGTAGGATAATTTGTCAGTCGCTTCATTGCGAATACAAACACACTTTCAGAAGATAAAGCGGTTGTGAAGTCGTGGAATCTGGGGCATGTCGGTGTTCAACACTTCACTAATGTTTTCACAACAGAAAGGATTGAGAAAAAAACCATTTCAAAGTACTTGTGGACTGATGTCAAAGGCATCTACAATGATATTGTCGGAAGATATCACAAGCTATTTTCATACTGGACTTTGATGTGGCGGAGGCTGTATGAATGTATGTCACCGGTTGTACGACGCCGACGTTTTTCATCAGAGAGAGGAAACAGAGCCTCGGGAATAGTTCCTTATACCCAACGAACAGCATCACCACGTACATCCAACACGGGTGGGCGGCTTGTTTGCGAAGGCGTCAAATCTTGCTGAGCAGAGGTTCAAACTTAGAAACGACGGAAGTTGGTTCGAATCCCAGATCCAACATATAATAGTTCTCAGTTAGTGAATATCTACGACCTGTATCATTTCGGGCTTTCATGCCACATCAAGCTGACATCAAGATATGCTAAGATAATATTTATTGCAGGAAACATTCCTTTACGGAATAGATGCAATATTTAGATGACAAAACAGTGAAAGAAGAACTGTTACAACGAAAGACTCATGTTCAAATGTGTCCGGTCAGAGTCCGCAGCATGCCTCTGATTCAAGTCGAGACACAAAAGTAAAATACCATTCATATTATTAAATCTAAACACACACAGACACACACACAGACACACACACAGACACACACACACACACACAGACACACACACACACACACACACACACACACACACACACACACACACACATACAGAGCTTAGTCTCTGGTGAAGTTGGGTGGGTGGCTGTATAATTTTTTCCAGATTCTGTCGTTAATTTATGGTAACTTAGTCTTAGTTATGAAAAGTGCACTCCTTATTCCTTATTTCACAGTGTGTGAGGGTTGTAATTATATTTCATTTTTACCTATCCTGTATGACCTAAGCTTGTTCCCTGTGCCTTTAGCTGCATTACCATCTGGGAGAGATTCCATGACGAGGGAGCCATCCAGATTCTCGGGGATGAATGAGTTGTTCAGCACGATTGATTCTATTCCCCAGATTTCACTGTATGATTTTATGTATGATTACAGACTCGGTTAATGTTTCGAATAATTTGCAAGCAAGAGGTACAGGTAAATCGTGGTTAATGTGGTAGAATGGAGCTTGTGGTGGACCTCTAGTCCCTTTTTCAAGTGCGGTCAATAGTAACTTAGTCATCGGTAAACAACAAAAGACAAATGTTTAAACCATTAACTATTACATTATTACTATCAGATTTGATATAATGTTGAAGACCATTGGGGAATATATTGAATAATGCGGGAGACAAAATGCATCCTTGTCTTACCCCGACGTTGGATTTTGGGGATTGTGAAATTCACTGATTATATTATTTTCACTACATTTCCTGAGATTGTATTTGATTATAGCTTTGTTAGAGTAGTGATCTGTCAACTGAATCGAAAGCCTTTTGAAAGTCTACAAAACAAGCGCATACTTTTTTTCTGATTGGAATGACCGTACTGTTTGTATAACGCGGTCAGGAGAGCAGTACGAAAAAACTCTTCAAATCATTCCACTTATAAATCATTCAAAAGGTAAAAAGAGCCGTCCAATAAAATCCCTGTCATACGAGAGCGATGTTCCGTGGAAAGTTAGAGCCAGGAGAGATGGAGAATTGCGGCATAAGGAAGATGTGCTGGCGTTCCAGGATATTTATCATAATCCAATGGAGAAATAATATACCCTGGATAATGGAACATGACCCCAAAGGATTTCTTCGTGACATTCATCGCTTGGCCATTTGAATCACATGCCTTTTATTGTATCTATATTTTCCTCTCTGTTTTTTTTTTGGTAAGTCTGAACATCGTAATCCTTACCTTGTATCTTTACACTGTCAATATTTGGTTTTGTCCCAGTTTGACTTTTGAAAAGATACCTGCATCTACACTAAAAAGCGTGTTAACACCAAACGCTTTAAGAGATGCTGAGTTCAGCAAGACAAACTTCAGCGTCATATATATTTTGCAAATCATTAATTCTTAAACGACAGTTAACAAATCTATATCAGTTCCTGGTGTAAATAAAAAAAATCGGTTTAAAATCAAGTGGTCAGCTATAAAAGCCATCTGTGTCAAATAAATCAAACATCTGGGTTGTCAGCTTTACAGAGAGACATCCATCCACGCTCTTTGCCAATCTGGCATGTTATCAGATATCGCTGGAACAGATCGTCAGGAATCAGTCCGATTAGCAACATTTATGGATATGTCCACAACCCGTCGATAACCTGACAATTCACAACCATCCATGAGTGTTTATGCCATTACAGTAGATGAGTATCACCTCAAGAAGACTCACGATTTGTTTGAAATGATAACCCGGGCGCTGACCCATGGGAGACCCACGCCCCAGCAACTCATGTTCAGTGACGGGTCCGGCAGGTATAAAAACAACAAACTGTGTTTACATCAACCGATCATATCTTGGGTATGCTTATATTTTTCAAAGGCAAACTTCTCCCCCAAATATAGAGATATAAATCAAACGAACATACATCATGGGCGACTGTGGCCTGCCCGTGTGTGTTACATGGTGGAGGATGACGTTCTCCCTGCAGGTGGTCAACCCATCCAGCGGAGTATTTCAGACTGTTTTTTTTTGCTTGTGTTATAAATCACTGAGGTGTAGGAGAGGAGAAGCAGTGAAAGAAGAGTGAGTGAGTGAGTGAATTTGGTTTTACGCCGCTTTTAGCAATATTCCAGCAATATCACGGCGGGGGACACCAGAAATGGGCTTCACACATTGTACCCATGTCGGGATTCGAACCCGGGTCTTCGGCGTGACGAGCGAACGCTTTAACCACTAGGCTACCCGACCGCCCCAGTGAAAGAAGAACTGTTACAACGAAAGACTCATGTTCAAATGTGTCCGGTCAGAGTCCACAGCTTGCCTCTGATTCAAGTCGAGACACACAAGTAAAATACCATTCATATTATTAAATCTAAACACACACAGACACACACAGATAGACAGACACACACACACACACACACAGAGACAAACACACAGACAGACATACACACACACAAAAAAAACAACAACAAAAAAACCAAACAAACACAAAAACACACAAAAAACAAAACAAAACAAAAACACATCAGATACTCATTTAAGTCAGCTCTCACGACAAGCATGATGTGATGGGTACAATGCTGCCGCGGAATCCCTACAGGGTCGTGCTACAGGAACCTAAAGACTGACATATAGATGGAACATTGCTGAGTGCGGCGTTAAACAACCAACCAACCAACCAACATGCTGCTCATGCATGTCGAGCCATCTAGGTCGGCGTCACCCCGAGCTTGCCCATAAAGTGAATGATGGAGTAAGTGAATCGAGTTTTACGCCGCGTTTAGCACTATCCTATGTTGGTCTGACTGTAAGTATGCGTGTGTGTTCACACTATCGACTATTGCCAAGTTTGGTTCGAATTAACTTTAAAAGCCGACATAGACCGGTGATATTGTTCGATCAAAATTAAGTTTTTATGTTTCATTAATTACGAACAATTTTTTTTCAGCGACCATTAGTGACATACATATGTCATTCATGATCAAAATAAATAAATTATTCAAAATACTAAACTACCGAGCAAAAGAAAGTAAATGTATACACCCATGTTTGATGGTGGCTAAAAACGAAACAAACAATAAACGGTTATTCCATTGTGATGTATTTGATACGGGTATCATTATGATGTTTTGGACCTTAAGTTTGCAGTATTTCGGGAACTGTTTTCAGTCTACTAACGTTTCGGTCAAATCTTTTTTTCAAGTGTATGCTTTCTTTTGTCCGGCATTTTATATTAATTATCACAGCGATGGTGTTCTTGTTACAGGACATGCCGGTGGAATTAAGATAATTCAGCCAAGAAGTGATATTTGAGCTAGCTCACTCCGCTGATAGATGATAACATATTCCAACCAATATAGTGTGTTCCCTCAGTGAATAACAATGACCTTGACCCATGGACTGCGGTGCATCAGTCCACACAGTGACTGTATTACACTGATAAGGAAACCACACTGCCTTGAAATAGCGACATTAAAATACTCCCAGAACAGTCGAATTAACGTCTTTCGCGGAATCAAGTGAACCAAGTTAAAATAAGTGGCAGCGTTCCGACTGAAATCGTTTGCTTATAAATTTTCGGAAACTCATTGTTTACAAGTGTAAGCGTTTCTTACAGACACGACTACTTCAGGACTAGCGGAGTAAACAGGTGCCATGACACATCATAATTAGTCAGTAAAAGAGTTTCCCTGGTATTCCTTTATCTCCGCATCGAATTGGCAAGATCGCAGTTTGTTGGAACACGCGTATGTTCTATTTCGGCGCATGATTGAAGCTGACGAGTGTGTAGGTACTTGAGTCATCCGCCGTAAACAGGAGGCCGTTTTATATGTCCGTCCCGTGACAAATTCACAATTATATCGCTATTCTTTTAAATCTCAAATTTTAATTTACAATTTGGATTATAACTTTAACGTATCAACACATTTCAGATACGTGTAATATAAAACTAGAGTTTACTTTAAGAAAAGACAATACGTAGTAGGTAGGGAAAACTATCAACTTGGGATTACCGAGCATGTATGTACATTATGCAAATGTGGTTTTCCCAAATTCATATGACATACGGGGAAATGACAGGGCTGGTCTGGAGGTTCTAAACTGTTCGCCACACCATGCACCTACTTGGAAAGTCCGTGGTTTGATTACAAGTAAAACCGGAAGCTGTCATTAAATGTCGCGTGTGTGTCCCATGACGAGTCTCATGACAACTATTTCTTCCGTTATTCTCGTCTTACGTGAGATTCCCGCAGCTTGGCGAACAGTGATCCGCGAAGCATACAGGGCCCCACTACTGAATCGCCTCCGTCAGCGTTAGCCTGCGACTGAATGGGACACTTATAAAGGAAGACACACTAACAATGGCAGGTCAAAGGTCGCCATGGGCACCTGTTAAGCAATGGGGTGTCACTGGACTCTAAAGTGGAAGATTTAATGAAAACAACTTGACAACTCTTCCTGAACGGAAATGGCATACTGTCAATAAACCTGATGTTGCACATTTTTCCAAATCGTTTATTTTACTGTATCTCTTTATGATTCACAGCTAGGTCTTCATGACAATGAGCTGCATCAGAAATATACAGATATGGAGACGAAAACATGTTTGCATCACGATAAAAAAGTCTAACATAAACAAATATTTCAGCTGAAGTAAACGGAAAGATAACAGCTATTTCAGTTGGTTGGTTGAGAACGGAGTTGGTTGTATCGTCTTGCTGGATCGTGACCCAAGACAGCAGGATCCGCTAGTTATGGGTTCGATTCCAAGATTCTGATCAGCGCCGGTTTATCAAAGATGTAAACTTCTGTAGACCTCGCAACTTGACATAGAATCACGTAATATTTGGATTAATATTTAAGAAGATCGCTGTCTGTGTGTTGATCTTTATAAAGTGAAAATAAGCAATTTCGGCGATAAGGAATATTGCATACAATAATGACAAAAAATGCAAACCACATTTAGTGGTTACATTTCGAACAAGGTCCAGAAAGCTTCTAATACAACATCTGCACTTTTTGTTTCTTTCAAGATCATTTCGAGTTGGGTACCTAGCTACTGCACACGTTACTTAATATATCTGCTCTCAGTCCTTACCTGGATTGTTACCATGTGATCGACATACAATCATGATGCATTTCCCTAGCAAAATAGACGTCTTGATAAGCGCTCTTTTCAATGTTTGTCATGACTGTATGCAAAATTCCTTATCACCGGAATGCATTGTTTTCACTTTTTACGTACCAGCACCTATCTTCGTTAATAATTAATCATGATACTTCGTGATTCTAGCGAGGACTATACGACCTTACGCCCCTTTGAGTGTTTTACCCACTTGGAAACTGACCCACATGTGGTGAAATTGCGTTGAGGGTGCACGTTTGAAAACATGTGTCAAGAGCACCCCAACCGGCACTGAAACAGAATAGAACCTGGGAAGCCAGCTCGAAGCTGACAAACAAGCTATCACCATTGACCTCATCACGTGATTAGGTCGTCTCCAGCTGCGTGACCGGCCACTGTGCGGTGGCGCATCCGCCTTGCCACAGCGTTCTCGATTGTCTGTTTTTAATAATGACATATATATATATATATATATATATATATATATATATATATAGAGAGAGAGAGAGAGAGAGAGAGAGAGAACTGACTTTTCTTTCGACGTTATGTGTCGATGGATAACTCTAGATAAATAATAAAAATATGAGTTGCCAAAGTATAATGACAGTCCACTATAATTTGAGAGACCGAGGAGGAACGTTGACAGTGAGAGCATATTTACAGTCCAACACTTGATCTCTGAACTTGTTCACTAACAACTCACTCAAGTGATTCGACATTCAGTGGGCGACAAATGCTTCAGTGTTTGGTTGCATGTACCCACTAATGACAGCGAAGCTTTTCAGATGAATTACACGCGAGGCTAACACTTGCTGGGGAAACATTCAGGAAGTATAAAAAGTTTTAAAATTTAATGAGATAAATTATCGATCCTGTTTGATATAGAGCAATAAAACATTATTATAAGGATCACAACTTATATTGTTATATGATAGTCGACCCGTGAGGATCCGGGGTAGAATAGATCTTCAGCAACCCATGTTTGCCGTAAAATGCGACTATGCTTAATTGCTTATCGTAAGAGGCGACTAACGGGATCGGGTTGTCAGGCTCGCTGACTTGGTTGGTGCATGTCATCGTATGCCAAGTGCATAGCTCGATGCTCATGATGTCAATATCTGGATTGTCTGGTCAAGACTCGATGATCTACAGACCGACGTTATACAGCTGGAATACTGATGGTATTATGCAGGTGACGGAACACGCCGAGTGGACCTGTATTATGATCTTACACACCATGTTCAATCAGTAGTGTACCAATATTCGTTCTGTTGTCAACTTGTGTTCATCCGATCCAATGTCTTAACCTGGTGGCTTCGTGGATCCAGGGGCCTATGATATGGTCTCTGGCGGATCATACACACATGAGTCAGTGTCGCCCCCCCCACCCACCCACCCCACCCACACACACATGGGTCAGTGTCGACCCACACACACCCCACACCCCCACCCATCCCCCAGCCCTCTTCCCAGTTTACATGGATATACATTCGTCGTCTATACGCGACTGGCTATCCCGGCAGTATACATCGGGTGAAACACAGGAACACGGAGTCATGAGTTTGTTTGTTTGTTCCGAGATGTCCGTCAGTGGGACATGCTCTAATCCTCAGTGAATCCACTCAAGCCGTGGGTGTCCGCAGCGCTGTGTCCACTGTTCGTGTCACATTCCACGTGGCGGAGACGGTGCCCTGGCAGCACGTGGCCACCGGTTGGCAAGACAATAACGGGGTAGAAGTGGACTGGTCATAGCTGGCCGGGTATACACTGGGAGTAATCACCCCCCATGTCACATCAGACCACCTGTCCATACATCAGGCGATGTTAAGCAACGTTGGTCTCAGTGTGTTGCTGACCGTGTTTGTTAGGGGTACCCTTTAGGATGAGTAGGTTGAATGTAAAACCTTCCAGCGCCTCACAGGTAGTTGTATAATTCCCAGGGAGCTGAGAATGAAAATCGTGTGCACACTGATCCATTGACCGAGGTAATACTGGTTTCGCTAGCACCTAAAAATTCACTTGGTGATGGAATCATATTAAATGAAGGAAGCGCTGCCTCGTCAAAAACATCTAGTACTTTCCGGAGAATGTGAAGACTCCCCAACACTGCAGCCTTCTGCATTACTCAGATTGTAGGAAGGTCTGTATTCCTGGTAGCAAATCCGGGGACTGTCTCATTATCTTATCGCTTATTATTATTAAGAGGTGACTAAAGGGAACGAATTGCGTGGATCGATAATCATGATGTCAGACCGCCATCATAGAGCTGAAATATTGCTGGGTGCGGCGTCAGACAACATGAAACAAAGGGCTAAGCGTCCCACAATACACCTGTGACGTCAGAGAACAGAATACAAATATATACGAATATATATACACGCGACACACTTTCACGGGATATTCTTTAAGCCAGTTTCAATATAACTGGACGAATAACGATTTATAAGGACATGGTGTAGTATGCTATGGGCGGCAGGTATCGCCTGCTCTTCCCCAAACCGGGCTAAAATTGTCCATCCTTGGGTTGTCGATATTGAACACGATAAAACAGAACTGACGAAATAAATCGCCAATCGGTGACTTTGAACTACACCGTATAAAGCTGCCCCTCTCTCCACCCGACAAAATGAAATTCCAACAGGTGACATTTTACATCAATTACCACATCGGTAGATTCCTCATACCTATAAACATAAAAACAAGCTAATATTCCCCCGTGTTATCGGCAACTGTGTCTCCACAAACAGCATGACAAGCATATTGTGTAGTCTGTCCCCAACAAATGCTTTCATCTTACCACCCTCGTCATTACAGATTAGCAAATCTAATTCAAACGCTCTGTAAACTTTGAACAAGGATAAGATATCATAGTTTGAACGTGCCGCTTAAAACTTGATTGCTTTGCCTCCATGAGTTATATCCCTTTGAAAAGCGAAGACGCTACAATAAGAGACGGTGTTTCGACGGAAACATCTTCGGGCCACATTTAGCGCGTTCTATGATACTTCGCTGACGGAGTAACGCATTAGCAATGATCGATGCTTCGCCAACTAATTCTGGTAGCCAATTCGGAAGGGCGGTCAACAGAAATGAAGGAAAATATGAGGTAAAGGGTTAATTTATGTCCCCCAGATGTCATAATGCCCAGTAGGAAGAGACTCTCAAAGATTCGACGCTTGTTGTTTCTTTAACTCACGTTTAACTATCAAAGACATGGCATAGCGCAACAGTATCATCCTACTGACTGGCTTTGATCCTGTGTGTAGATGAAGAAGATTTGAACAGACAAATACCATTAAAACAACCAAATGGTAACTGTGGGGTGAAATATGTTCAAATGTTGAAGGTGGTGTGGTGAGTTGAAATGGGGTTTAACGCCCATTAAAAATTATTGCACTTCTGTAGAGAAACTAAGTCGTTTTCGAGGCCACCCGTATTTTATGCACATCGGAGATATTATCAATAGTGTTTGTTATTCAATTAACTTTATCTGTGTCCGGATGATAGAACATTGGCAGGCTTTTTATTGTAAAAGTTCAAATGTCAGGAAAAGTGTACTCAAAGATCATATTTAATAATTTCACAACTGTGGCAATTAGGTTAAGCAATTTTCGTAATATCTTACTGAAAACATGTCTCAGTAAATTTATAACTAAACATATATTGGTTAAAGGATTTCTTAATCGCGAGCAACATACCTTTGAGATTCACATTCCTCACTCAATGAGTGAGTGAGTGAGTATGGTTTTACGCCGCTTTTAGCAATATTCCAGCAATATCACGGCGGGGGACACCAGAAATGGGCTTCACACATTGTACCCATGTCGGGAATCGAACCCGGGTCTTCGGCGTGACGAGCGAACGCTTGAACCACTAGGCTACCCGACCGCCCCCCTCACTCAATGAAATGACTGGGGACGATCGAGTAACCAAGTGGTTAAAGCGTTCGCTCGTCACGCCGAAGACTCTGGTTCGATTCCCGACATGGGTGCAATGTGTGAAGCCCATTTCTGGTGTCCACCGCCGTGATATTGCTATAATTTTGCTAAAAGCGGCGTAAAACAATACTCACTCACACTGACTCAGGGAAATATATGTCTCATGATTAAGTTCATGTTACAAACATAAATGCACGCTTCAGACAACAATGGCGAATACTCTGTCAAACCTTAGAACATGAGAAATTTTACATACATATTTGATAATGATACTGTCGTAGGTTTCTCCAATGTTATTTCCGAACAAACGTCTCTCGTCATCCTTTAAAGAAAGGCAGGACTGACTTGTGGATTTCTGTCGATGAGATGTCCTCACAAAATATCCTTTAGAAGTTGTTAAATCATTGAAGACATAGTTGGCCTTCGGTGAGACGTTTCAGCCCCTGATCATGCTCGTTGCCTGGTTGAACTGTAAGACCTGCATTACCTTGGACTTTCAACACACGTTGAAATTCTGTATTCAACCCATCTCACTCACTAACTATGAACTAAACGTTGTTAGCGGCCCATGTCTAGTGGCGTAAGGTGCAAACTCTGCCTCTAGGCTAACATTTAGTCCCAGAAATAAAGCTATCTTATTTAAAAATATATGTCCTCAAAATAAAAATTCAAATGGAGCCCGGAACAATGCTTCATTTCTAGACTTGAGTTGGATTCATACTTAATGTATTCTCAAGGGTCTGGGACACAGACTAATTTCCCTCTTAGGTCGTTCTCTAGAAGGATCAGAACAGATCATCGTTGGAATTTTGTTTGAGAAAATACGTATTTGTTCATTTTGAGCCAAACAAGTTTCTTTGACTCCAGAGTACAACAAAGATGATGTTTGTAAAACCTGCGGCAAGGTTACTTATGTTCAGTAGTTTCTGGAACAAGTTATTTCTTTACAAAGCTCCCACGCCCCACACAAATATCAAATGTTCGATCCCCATGTAATCTTTCTCGAACAGACCCCACAGCATATATCTAAAAAAAACCACCATTCTCATTACATTCTCATAATCCCCTTCTCAGCTCTAGCTGCCTATACTCACCCCCTTATCAGCTCTAGCTGCCTATATCCATCCCCTTCTCAGCTCTAGCTGCCTATACCCATCCCATTCTCAGCTCTAGCTGCCTATACCCATCCTATTCTCAGCTCTAGCTGCCTATACCCATCCCATTCTCAGCTCTAGCTGCCTATACCCATCCCATTCTCAGCTCTAGCTGCCTATACCCATCCCATTCTCAGCTCTAACAGTCTATACTCATCCCATTCTCAGCTCTAGCTGCCTATACCCATCCCATTCTCAGCTCTAGCTGCCTATACCCATCCCATTCTCAGCTCTAGCTGCCTATACCCATCCCATTCTCAGCTCTAGCTGCCTATACCCATCCCATTCTCAGCTCTAACAGTCTATACTCATCCCATTCTCAGCTCTAGCTGCCTATACTCACCCCCTTCTCAGCTCTAGCTGCCTATATCCATCCCCTTCTCAGCTCTAGCTGCCTATACCCATCCCATTCTCAGCTCTAGCTGCCTATACCCATCCCATTCTCAGCTCTAGCTGCCTATACCCATCCCATTCTCAGCTCTAGCTGCCTATACCCATCCCATTCTCAGTTCTAGCTGCCTATACCCATCCCATTCTCAGCTCTAGCTGCCTATACCCATCCCATTCTCAGCTCTAGCTGCCTATACCCATCCCATTCTCAGCTCTAACAGTCTATACTCATCCCATTCTCAGCTCTAGATGCCTATACCCATCCCCTTCTCAGCTCTAGCTGCCTATACTCATCCCATTCTCAGCCCTAGCTGCCTATACCAATCCCATTCTCAGCTCTAGCTGCCTATACCCATCCCATTCTCAGCTCTAGCTGCCTATACCCATCCCCTTCTCAGCTCTAACAGTCTATACCCACCCCTTCTCAGCTCTAGCTGCCTATACCAATCCCCTTCTCAGCTCTAACAGTCTATACCCACCCCTTCTCAGCTCTAGCTGCCTATACCCATCCCATTCTAGCTCTAGCTGCCTATACCATCCCATTCTCAGCTCTAGCTGCCTATACCCACCCCCTTCTCAGTTCTAGCAGTCTATACCAATCCCATTCTAGCTCTAGCTGCCTATACTCATCCCATTCTCAGCTCTAACAGTCTATACCAATCCCATTCTCAGCTCTAGCTGCCTATACCATCCCATTCTCAGCTCTAGCTGCCTATACCCACCCCCTTCTCAGTTCTAGCAGTCTATACCCATCCCATTCTCAGCTCTAGCTGCCTATACTCATCCCAGTCTCAGCTCTAACAGTCTATACCCATCCCATTCTCAGCTCTAACAGTCTATACCCATCCCATTCTCAGCTCTAGCTATCTATACCATCCCATTCTCAGCTCTAACAGTCTATACTCATCACAATTCTCAGCTCTAACAGTCTATACTCATCACAATTCTCAGCTCTAACAGCCTATACCCATCCCATTCTCAGCTCTAGCTATCTATACCATCCCATTCTCAGCTCTAACAGTCTATACTCATCACAATTCTCAGCTCTAACAGTCTATACTCATCACAATTCTCAGCTCTTACAGTCTATACTCATCACAATTCTCAGCTCTAACAGCCTATACTCATCACAATTCTCAGCTCTTACAGTCTTTACTCATCACAATTCTCAGCTCTAACAGTCTATACTCATCACAATTCTCAGCTCTTACAGTCTATAACCATTACCTTTGCAGCTTTTGAAATTGGCACACTTGAGGTTACATAATACCCGATGGTTTTCTGAAGGAATTATTTTCATTTAACTTTATAGAAAACTTTATTTCGAGGACTATATGTCAGTCTAGGTCCCTGGGTAGTCATATTGACAGTGACAGTGACAAGACTTTATCACCCGCAAGGGAATTCTGTTTACAAGTAAAAGTGCATAAGTAAATATATATAAGATATATTATATATTAAGATACACCTAAAAACACATGCAGAGGTACATACAATACACACAGAAACAACACTGATAACAACAAAATTATAAAATATTAAATGAAAAAGTATTTCAGCAACCATTTAAAAGCCGAATACTTGTGCGGATACAAAACTTTTTTTTCAAATCTGATTGTTCTGATAAGATGTGGCATGAGATATCGCCTCCCGGAAGATAAAAGAAAATACTATTCACAGCCACTGTAAGCCTTCATTGTCTCTGGGATGATTCTCATGACAGCTGAAAAGATATTTCACATTGAAAAATGGTCAATAATCACAACTACGTTCCCATCACAACATTCGCAAATCATAAATCATTGTGAAGCCTTGTGACCAAAGTGGTCGCCGTCACACCAAAAGCCCGGCTCGATTCCATATGGGTACTCCTCTCTGACATCGTTTGGTTTTTGCCAAAATGGCGTAAAACCCACTCACTCATGGTTCATTGAAGTAAATATTCACCGCATATCCAGTTTGTATTTCTATGGCTAATCCAGCCTAGGACATCTGGTATTCTTTTGCATATAAACAATATTGGATCCCTGCTCATATGCAACCCAACAAAATGTTTTGCCGGGCAAAATGAAGTATACTTTTGCAAATTGAATTTGACCAAACAGTTACAAACGATATCAATTCGTAACTAGGAGGGTAAAAACAGTAGCCGAAACGCTGTATATTTAAGGTCCAAAAACGTAACTATGATACCCGCATGAAATAAATCACCAATCAAATAACCATTTATCTTGTTTTGGCTTGATTTGTTGCCATCATCAAACATGGGTGTACACGTTCTTCTTTCCGGACGTGTATTACGGTAATACTAAATGGCTCTATCTGTATGAACCAGGAACCAAAAAGCATTTTAATTTATTTAGTCATTAACCAGGAATTGTGGTCATGAGGGATATCCTGAATTTGCAATATAAAGAAATAAAAAGAAATAACGAAAATAATTCATCATCCATCACATGTCTACTTCCATAGGAAGCGTGCAGCCGGAACTTTGTCGCATTTGTCTGTGACCAAATGTGCGTGAGGGAAACTGCAGTCTGTGAGTCTGGCAGTATGATGGGATGCGATGACACATCAGCGAGCCTGACAACCAGATCCCGTTAGTCGCCTCTTACCACAAGCATAGTCGCCTTTTACGGCAAGCATAGATTGCAGGAGACCTATTCTACCCCGAAATCTTCACAGGTCCCATCAAGGCAGACAGTGACTGAAGAATGGGTCTGTGAAGGCAGACAGTGACTGAAGAATGGGTCTGTGAAGGCAGACAGTGACTGAAGAATGGGTCTGTGAAGGCAGACAGTGACTGAAGAATGGGTCTGTGAAGGCAGACAGTGACTGAAGAATGGGTCTGTGAAGGCAGACAGTGACTGCAGAATGGGTCTGTGAAGACAGACAGTGACTGAAGAATGGGTCTGTGAAGGCAGACAGTGACTGAAGAATGGGTCCGCGAAGGCAGACAGTGATTGAAGAATGGGTCTGTGAAGGCAGACAGTAACTGAAGAATGGGGGGGGGGGGGGGATGCTATAAATCTGATTATAGAAAAATACTGGAAACTAATGTTAACTGTTCACGACAAGGAACATGGGTCATAGGTCATGTCATAGTCAGCCAGGGATGTGCCCTCGTCGTTAGCTAACGTTTGGCAACCTATCCTCTCAAGTGTCTCCCGAAATACGAAAAGTGGCGAATTCCGTTTTGATTTCAAAGCAATTATGTACGGATTTCAGTAACGGTACTTTAGAATTTTGAAGAAACAAAAGCATGGAACAGGTAATGGAAAATATGTGGAAAGAATGCAATCATCGAGAACTGATAACAAATAGGGAGATTGACAGATTTAATGAAAACAATTAACCCCGTAAACGCTACACCCTTCACACATGGTACACGTGTACAGAAATGGGACATCATGAAAACATCGCCATGGATAAGATTTCTATGACTGTAAACAGGACATGTCGTAGATAGTAATGGGTGGTGAGGACATTTGTAGCCGATCACCAGGCTATCTTGCACTATCATCAAGCCATTATACTGTCGTTTCACACCGACACAGCCCCCGACATGTGGTGACGAAGGAGTGACGCCGAGAGACGCGCAAGTGGTTGGATCGGAGCTGTAGTTGGGAGAGGGGCGCGTGTGGGGGTGGGTGAGGGGGGGGGGGGGGGGGGGGGGGGGGGCGTGGTGGTAGTAAATTACAGCTGTTGATCTATCCCATGTGTTCTCGTTAGTAAGGCGTAAGCCTAAATAACTGACTTTTAACATCAATAATATTTTAATTGATGTGTGTGGAGTTATCATCATGATTATCCTATTTTTCTTTTCGAGATTAACGATTGAACAATGTTTCTATTCTTCGAAAGTCCGGAAGTCCGGAAACAGCACTTACATAAACACACGTTCCATACCAGGATATAAGAGATTTGTTGGGACATGGAACATTACAAACGCAGCCCTTTCACTGAGTAGATTACGTAAATGGTTTCATTTTTTAGTGGATGGGAGGGCGTGCCACCACCGGACCACTTGTTTCCCGGGGCAATTTTAACCCTTTATTCTACTATTTACGCAAAGATAAACCCACTTCTACCTGACGTTACATTCTACCCGTTGCTTATAATATCGATCACTACTTGTCCAGACGTGAGTATACACAGGTCCCCGACATACAGTTGGACCTGGACTGAGCGCGGCGTTATACCAACAAGAAACAAGCGGTGGTCCTACCCGGCGATTACCCCACCACATTACGCTACCCGAAGATAAACGTCACTCTATCCGGTATCCGGGAAAGCCATGTCTTCTACCCGGCGACAAAACCTCCAATCTTCATGACCACGACCACTATCACCTCCACTGACCAATCTATACAAGACTCCAAGAAGCCACTTAGAAGTGCCCTGTGGAGATCACAGGGCGTAATTTGTCTCAAGTGCGTTCTTGTTGTCTCTCTATGTGACGATACATAGCCGTACTATCGATTACCAGTTTGAGTGCAGGGTAAGTGGGATAACTGTATTACCCGTTTGTAGGCAGGGTTAGTGGGATAACTGTATTACCCGTTTGTAGGCAGGGTAAGTGGGATAACTGTATTACCCCTTTGGGTGCAGGGTTAGTGAGATAACTGTATTACTCGTTTGTAGGCAGGGTTAGTGGGATAACTGTATTACCCGTTTGTAGGTAGGGTAAGTGGGATAACTGTATTACCTGTTTGTAGGCAGGGTTAGTGGGATAACTGTATTACCTGTTTGTAGGCAGGGTAAGTGGGATAACTGTATTACCCCTTTGGGTGCAGGGTTAGTGAGATAACTGTATTACTCGTTTGTAGGCAGGGTTAGTGGGATAACTGTATTACCCGTTTGTAGGCAGGGTTAGTGGGATAACTGTATTACCCGTTTGTAGGCAGGGTTAGTGGAATAACTGTATTACCCCTTTGGGTGCAGGGTTAGTGAGATAACTGTATTACTCGTTTGTATGCAGGGTAAGTGGGATAACTGTATTGCCCGTTTGTATGCAGGGTTATTGGGATAACTGTATTACCCGTTTGTATGCAGGGTAAGTGGGATAACTGTATTACTCGTTTGTATGCAGGGTTAGTGGGATAACTGTATTACCTGTTTGTATGCAGGGTTAGTGGGATAACTGTATTACCCGTTTGTATGCAGGGTTAGTGGGATAACTATTACCCGTTTGTATGCAGGGTTAGTGGGATAACTGTATTACTCGTTTGTATGCAGGGTTAGTGGGATAACTGTATTACCCGTTTGTATGCAGGGTTAGTGGGATAACTGTATTACCCGTTTGTATGCAGGGTTAGTGGGATAACTGTATTACTCGTTTGTATGCAGGGTAAGTGGGATAACTCACTCATTCTTCATACGCCACGGTCACGAAATATATTTATAATCCTCTCAGCGTAGGTGTAACATGATTATATTTAAAGTTGCCATACATATACGTCGTAAACACACACAATTTACATGTGGCATCTTATCGTTAAATTTATATTTTCCGCTCAAGAAATTATGTGTACTAAAAGTCAATACCTGTCACTATTTACACGACCTACTATCTTGTTAAGGGATAACCGCATATTTTTAACAAACATTTAATCGGGTCATTGTCTTTACGAGCCGTTCGTGCCAAGTGGCCCAAACTATAAAAATAACTGTCCTACCCATGGATGGTGTTTACAACTTTGATGCGTCGCTGTTTTGACTCGATCAAATCTGGCGACATGTGCGCATGCGCTGGTGTGAGTATATCCCAGACGAAGGCCTGAAGTGTTATCATTATCGAAAGTGATATTTCATTTTGCACGTGTCTTCTCGAGTGACACGCGACATAACAACTCTCGCCGTCAGTATGCCCAGATCTTTCCTAATCCGAAACGCAACCCGCAGTTATTGCAGCGACAATTCTGCTTTGACCCCAATCGGTGAGTACATGATTTATTTGCCCATAGAATACTTTATTGTTTTTAAAAATAATTCATAAACTATTGAGATATTCCACATCAAGACCCGGACGCCGGATTGCGCTGTGCGATATTTATATCAGGGCACAAATAGGTGAATATACTCCTTGATAAATATTTATATACTTATATTTTATTGTGCTTTTTTCTATATTATAAAATATACTGACACGTCCAACGTTATCCATTTTCTTATGTTTGCAGCGATCATTCCTTTGTTGAATTCCGTATTTTAACAGCTTTCTCCAACCAGTATTTAGTCCACGTCAGTTTTAATATTACGAATAACTTGTGTTTCATCTAATTGTAAATTCGTGCGTTTATTAACAGAGGTGAATTAATAGCTAGAGCAAGATTTCAGAGAGTAGGTTTGTCTTGACTAAATATAGCTCACGTGGAGATGGCGTTGTTTGCTAATTATATAGACAGCCTAAAGCATGAGTTGGACGCGAAACCAGGAAGATCCCGATATACAATATAAAGATGATGCATAAGTTGGGTTAATTAATTAGATAATGCTACTGAATTCATCACATTCCTACCCACACTTTTTCTTGAAATGCATGATTGTTCCTTAGAATTAGAACATTATTTCACACGTAAAATCGTGCGTAGGCCTTCCAGCTAAGGGCCTTTATCACAGTGAGTAAAATATAAATGACATATTTAAGTTTGACTCCACAAAAAATTTCGAGTTTTTTTAGTTAGGTTAAAAACTCCCCTAAATAAGACAGATTGATGAAATCACATGATAGAACTATAACCACCGTCATGACAGATACAGGAATAAGTTTATGAATACTTCCTTCCTAAAATACTTCACACATAATGCAGAGAAGCATTATGTGTAAAAATACTGGTTTTCAGAGTTTGACAAAATCTGTCATTTTAGTAATTCTTAGAATGAAACCGGATGCTGCATATACATGAAGATCCACACATTACATACAGCACGCCCCCGGCCTCAACTGATGGACACATCGAGATCACATACACACCCCAACACCCTCCCTCCCGTCCAACACATTTATTTCGCAATGCTGGCCCTCCGATTTCCCAATCTCCTGTTAAATCGTTTCAGTCTCACATGTTCTCCACACTAACTTCCACATGCTATCTACTGATTCAGCCTTGCGTGTTCTACACCATATCGGTGGTAGAGCGTCCGACGGAGAGCGGAAGGTCGGGGTTCGACTCCCGGCCGCGTTTCCAAAAGACGTTAAAAGATGGTACTTGGTATTACCCTGTCTGGCGCTCGTCCGTAACGGGATAAAACGAGGACTGGTCGGCTCGGAGTCTGTATACTGTGTCTGAATAGGGTATTCATGTTAAACTGCGGCGTGGTATCTCAGTGGGCTAGCACTATAAAATCGGCATTAGTCACACACAGACACATACATGCGCGACGTTAATCCCCATTTCACCTCGCCTACTCCCTATCTCCGACATGCTATCTACTTGTTCACGCTCACATGTTCTACACCCTATCTCCGACATGCTGTCTACAGGTTCAGTCTCACATGTTCTACTCCCTATCTCCGACATGCTATCTACAGGTTCAGTCTCACATGTTCTACTCCCTATCTCCGACATGCTGTCTACAGGTTCAGTCTCACATGTTCTACTCCCTATCTCCGACATGCTATCTACAGGTTCACTCTCACATGTTCTACTCCCTATCTCCGACATGCTATCTACAGGTTCAGTCTCACATGTTCTACTCCCTATCTCCGACATTCTATCTACAGGTTCAGTCTCACATGTTCTACACCCTATCTCCGACATGCTATCTACAGGTTCAGTCTCACATGTTCTACTCCCTATCTCCGACATTCTATCTACAGGTTCAGTCTCACATGTTCTACACCCTATTTCCGACATGCTATCTACAGGTTCACTCTCACATGTTCTACTCCCTATCTCCGACATGCTATCTACAGGTTCACTCTCACATGTTCTACACCCTATCTCCGACATGCTATCTACAGGTTTACTCTCACATGTTCTACACCCTATCTCCGACATGCTATCTACAGGTTCACTCTCACGTGTTCTACACCCTATCTCCGACATGCTATCTACAGGTTCAGTCTCACATGTTCTACACCCTATCTCCGACATGCTATCTACTTGTTCACGCTCACGTGTTCTACACCCTGTCTCCGACATGCTATCTACAGGTTCAGTCTCACATGTTCTACTCCCTATCTCCGACATGCTATCTACAGGTTCAGTCTCACATGTTCTACTCCCTATCTCCGACATGCTATCTACTGATTCAGTCTAACATTCACATATTACATCGGCATTCACGTATTGTTTCGGTATTCACAAATATAGGCATTCACGCACTGTATTATCAATTACGTAGTACATCGGTATTGACATTTTGTATATGTATTCACGCCTTGTATCGGTGTTCACATATTTCATCGGCATTCCCTTATCTTATTGGTATTCACATGCAAACAACACATTGGCATTCACGTACTGAATCGTCATCATAAAGATATATACAGCCAAATAAGTAATTGGATCAATGATGGTTTCGAGGAAATCGTATCGCGACTGTAGCCACAGTCTGTGGGTTACGTTGTGGTTAGGGAGAATGATGTAGCGGTATTAGGAGTGGGAAGCAGGTCGTATCGCTTCATCAACTGGTCTTACATCAACTGTTCGTTCATCGGATCTTTCCCCCAAAGTCTGGATACGGGGAGCATACATGTTCCATTACAGAGTACATTGTTCCAGATTATTGTGATTTTGAGATTTATTTTAAATTTGTAGCGCATTAATTCTTGCTTTTCAGTCATGCACGGAGTTAACAGATAGCCGGTTCATTTGAGCAATATTCATAGTTTGAACATGGAGTTTTTGAGAAAACAAAATATGTTAACGATCACAAAAGTTGAACGGGTTTCCGTCTTGTGGTTCGTACAAAGAACGCTTATAATATATAATTGAATATATGTCCTCTATTAGTGCAATGACTGACTCTAAGAGCCTGAAATCGATTGTGTAATTCACTATCTTTCAAACATGATGACCAGTGATCAAGTTTATAATCTCAACCGATTCTGGACACAGACATTGACAATGAAATACATCTAGGACTGAATAGTGAGTGAGTTTGGTTTTACGCCGCTTTTAGCAATATTCCAGCAATATCACGGCGGGGGGCACCAGAAATGGGCTTCACATATTGTACCCATGTCGGGATTCGAACCCGGGTCTTCGGCGTGACGAGCGAACGCTTTAACCACTAGGCTACCCGACCGCCCCTCTAGTGTTATGATAGATAGATCAAGTAAAGAGGAAGTGAAGTGGAGACTCTAAAAATAAAGCGCACTATCCATGCTGCAATATTTGCAATACGCCTTTCAGCTCCATGAGTTTTAAGGTCATTGCATCCACTTATTAAACGAGCTTGAACATTTTGACAATATAGAATGCCGTAAAGTCAAAAGCTATGCAGAAACATCTTTTCCGGTTTGTATTATTCTTACCATTGAGTCATTTATTAACACCAAGTGCAATTGCCCCATGTTTAGGAATGCGACGCAAGTTCTTTCTCGATATGGCGTTGCGAAGGTGTAACAAAGTATTCTTTAAACGTTGCGTATTTCGCTTTTTGTAATTATTAAAGCGGAATCATTTTTGTTCAATTCGCTTTATCCAGTTACTGGAAGGGAATATTTTCTTACTGATGTTTGCGTGCCATATGTTGAATTTATACACGATTAGTACTTCATTCATTAACTAGTTTTAAGTTTTAACCAATCCCGGACGTGAAGGCCTCTTTGGACGCTTATGTAATTATCCATATTATGTTTCAATTAAGGATTACATAGAATTGAGGGGTGGGTTAGTTAGCCTAGTGGTTAACGCGTTCGATCGTCACGCTGAATACCCGGGTTCGGTTCCCCACAAGGGTACAATGTGTGAAATCCATATATGGTGTCCCCCGCTGTGATATTATGGGAATATTGCTCAAAGCGGCGTAAAACCATACTCACTCACATAGAATTCCCTCACAGGGATAGCAATAAATCTCATACAGTCCCATGCATATAATTGATCAAACACTCCATTCCAATCACACACCCTCCTCAGTCCTCTAGAAGTCTGAACTCCCCAGCCCCACCCCCCACCCCCCACCATCACCCCCACCCCACCACCACCATTTCAACTCTAGAAATCAAGAGACATTATGATTCATCAGTACTCGAGGGTCCCGTCATGAAATTATTTTTAATTTCACCTTATACAGAAGTTAATTCGGTGAGTATATGTTAGTCTACACTAACTTGAGCTTTTGGCGAAGGCCGTCTTGAACTCTGCTCGTTTGTACTTGCCAACTCCCCGCTGACTGGCGGAAAGAAGGCGGCCTCTACTGGTACTGGTGCTGGAACGATGAGCGGCACCCAGGGACACTATCAGAGCTAGCACGGACCCCCTGGCCCGAGTACAAGCTAAAGTTTCCAGCTATTAAACGCATGGCTTGCGAGCAAGATAACCCCCTAAACGCTTTCTCATTGTCATTTGTTTCAAATAGATATTATCTCGTGTTGAACATCTGGGAAAAGTTATAGAAAATATATTTATGTCTTGTTTATAATAGTATCATTTAAAATGGACTGTGTGAAAAACATTATGTAATACTAGAACTGAACGCATTTCATTGATTATTAATAAGGGAAATTAAATCTTTTTTCTAAACAAAGATAACCGTCAGTTGTTAAGTGCGGGCTATCTCGCTGACTTCGCGTGTACAAAATACCGAGATATTGTGGAAACTAAGGAGATGGTGTAAGACGCTTAGCATACTCATCAAATACACAGTACTGAAAAATAATAGAATAATACACGAGATCATTTAAGTATATAAGAAACTAGTTACTTTCATAAAAAACTCAGACTGCTAATATTTACCAATTTTCATATTTTGAGTGAGTGTGTTTTAAGTCGTCTATCAAATTCAAAGTCAAACAGGCAAAACGGTATTGAGTACATTTCGGTTACTACATTCAAAACATACACACATTATCACCGGATCCACCATGCACAGTAATTTCAGAAATACGAATTTAAAAATAGAAATTAAGAAGAATGTTGTCATTATAGAAAAAAAACATACACCACTTAAATATATTTAATTTAGCTGTGTCAGTATTATTGTTTATAACTTCATGACACATATTTCGTGATTCGATTCTGTCTCATGCGAATCTTCAGCGGACCATTCCTTTTCAGCTTTACAAACTAAATCAGGGTAAAACATTATCATGATTATTCTTTACTGGACATGGTAAATATAGGTTTCTTTGCATTGTTTATAAAAAAATATGATCCGCCAGACATGGTTAACCGAACCACTGTTTGCAATACACGAATAAAACTTATGTTACGTTTAACCAATTTGCGTTCATTAACAGGTATTTAATAACAGTGATTGCTGGAGATTTAACGCGCGCTTTCGGTGCAACCGATTTCGCTCTCGGTAAATATAAGAAGCAAAATGCAACTTTTTACGCAACAGGTGTCTGCAACATCTAAGACAGCGCTATGGCATCCTGCGCTTGAATGTCAGGAGAATGGTGACAATACACACGATCTATGAGCGAGCGCGCAGAACGAGCCGATGCACTTGCCGCTCGAGCGTGTCACCGTGTCAACACACCCGTACCCGTGTCAAACCCGATGTTTATTGTAACCATCCCCCCATTCAGCATGAATTATTCATAGGTGGTGTGTATATAGCACATAACGTATGTAGTGTGTACTGACACAACATCAATAACCCACGACGAGGTAAGAGAACGGTCATCTGAAATTGCTGAAGTTCTCTTCTGGACAGTTGACAATCCACACCACCTCGGCGTTATTGGAGGTAAGATTCCGTGGTGTAGTTACCGATATATTATGCAAGAAGTTTTTCGAATACTTAGTATTAGATTGATTAGAAAAATAATATTTTCGATTTGAAAATTAATGTAAAAAGTTATGATACATATGTGTCCCATCCGGGTATTCCATGTTTTCCAATAACCCTAAGCCCCAAACTGACCCCAAAACACCGATGCAATAATAAGACGCGGTACAGGATAATAACGTGGGAGAATTCACTTTTTACCTTCCCATTTTGAACCGATTCCATATATGATAACGTATTGTGTTGAAAAGAATGATTAACACAAAGCACCCTTTGCAAGAACCACGAGGGGAATAATGACAGTGTTTTAAAACTGTGATATATTGCTCAAAAGAAGTTGAACACTCGATTCATTCATATTATCATAGCTATTTTGTTAACAATGGGAATATATGAAAGAATTGGATGTTCTTTAACTTCTTTCAAGTAGTATATTTGACAGTCGTTATTCATTTAAGTTGGAATTTTACGCTCTTAAACATGGACGCAACCCTTAAGAGACCTGAATGCGGGATCCCCAGGGATGCAAACATTTAGGAAAGAATTGTCCATAAACATAACCCCTCAAGATTGTGCTGCTGCTAGTACCAACCCAGAAATTAGAGAGAAAAAGGGGGGTCGGTCAGCCAAGTGGTTAAAGCGTTCGCTCGTCACGCCGAAGACCCGGATTCGATTTCCGTCATAAGTGCAATGTGTGAAGCCCATTTCTGGTGTCCGCTGCCGTGATATTGCTGGAATATTGCTAAAAACAGCGTAAAACCACACTCACTCACTAGAGAGAAAAAACGCAGGCTTGCGTGCGCGTTCGCGAATGTTTATGTGTCCAGCGGCATGCTTTTGGATCTACTGGCTTTTCTCTACGTCATTGGTCAGATTTCTCAGATTTAAGGGAGCTAGGCAGAATAATATTTTCTTTTATTATTGATAAGGACTAAAACAACTGCATTCTTCATCCCACTTGTCTCAAGAGCTACCCAAAACCCCGTGCTTCACACTCCCGTGGAGAGATCCACCACTTCACTCGTCGGGAAATGAAATCTCAAAACAGCGTCTACAGTTCTGCAACCCCAGACAAGCACTCAAATGATGAGGAGCACACACTAGACCCATCTTCAAAACCACAGGACAGTTCCTGTCTCACACCTACCTTTCCACACTATTTCGTATATTTGTCACTGACGAATGAGCGAATATTGTTTTTCGTTTATTATTGTTCCAGCAATATCTGGGCTAGCATATCTTTCAAATATACTCTTAACAAGAAAGTATACACTTGAAAACTGGTTTTGATAAATAAAATTACGCTTAAACGTTACTAGGCTGAAAACAGTCGCCTAAACACTGCAAACTTCAGGTCCAAAACACAACTATAATACACGTATCAAATACATCACCATAGAAAAACATTTCGTGTTTGTTTAATTTTTAGCCACCATCAAACATAAGTCACAATGTATACCTTCTATTGACCGGCAGTTTGACCAGTTTTTTTTCATTTTTGATGGGGTGAAAGGTGGGTTGGTTTGAGTTCGGCATCAGTATTGTTTGTTAATATTTAGGTGCTCAATTATTTTTCAAAACATAAGCTGATGCTCAACTATTTTTTTTATAATGGAAACAACCGAGTTTTATGTACAATGGGAGGCATCTGTAAAACATTTCAGTAAATCAGGGTTTCTTTATATTGTTTATTAGAAACAATCCCTGCCTCATCAAATTATTGCTCCTAACTACTATTAACCCTGCCTGAAAGAAATACATCTATGATGTAGTTGTGTACATCAGTTAAACAGTTCATGTATAGTTTGTATACTGTGCATCCCAGGCTCGAGCATAAACCATGGATATTCATATAGTAGTTTACGGCATCTGTGGTAGATTGTGTGTACAGCTCACATAACTAGTTGACTTGTTATTGAGATAAATAGAACATATATTGGTCCAACATGGCTTCGTTTTTGCATCAAGGCTTGAAATATTTATATGCCTGATTAAAAGTTGCTAAAAGACGCGTACATTAGAAACGATTGCTTTCTTGCCATATGAAAGATACTCCACAAGTATAAATATACACGTCTTGGAATTATGTGCGGTATGAAGAATTTATAAACATAGGAAATTATTATGTGGAACCGTTTACAATGGGAAATATATTTTTTATGACCACATTGACCTGCCGTAGCAAGTGTGAACTTGTCGGGTTAAATTGTAAGGTCTCGATAGTGGTGCCAAACTGATACATTGTAGAGGTCTATTATTAACGTGTTCCGTTATTGGATAACATATTTAACTTATTATTAGTCTGTCTTTTTGTAGTTACCAGTGTTCAGTCCTTGTTAATGTCGAGCGGGGAATATATGAAGTTACTTGCATTGTTTATGGTTATGATGATATATATATATATGGCAATATGGACGTTAAACATGTTATAATTACCATTTTTTCAAGTACGCGTTTATAGTTTGCTCTTTCCGATTGAAACGCATTAAATGGTAATATTCAGTATTCATTAACACGACACTATGTAAATTAATAATGCTGCTTCGTGGAACGTGAGAGGAAGAAAGTTTTCGGATGGGTCCGGTGTAGACTAACATACAGTCTGTAAAATATTTTATTTCACAATACATTTCTCTTTTATACATTTTCTACTGCGGTGGAATATAACTGAATTTGCCTATTTCTTAAGCATTTAGAATTATTTTTATTTAATTAAATGCAGATAGTCCGCAGTCATCGAGGTCAGATAAGCTTAGAGTGAACTCGGGGTATTCGGTAGATGTAGTCGCGTCACAGCAGCATGATCATGTGACATATATTTATTTATGTGAACAAACACACAGTGTGCATTCCAATAAACCAATCTGTATAGGAAATTTTATGGTAGAAACATAAAAAGGATTTGCCGAATGGTTTGATGTCAGTTTCGTTTTCAAGTCAAATGTTGAGACATGTTTTCCGTCCGTCTTCTTTATTCCGTAAAAGCTAATGGGGAGAATACGCTATAAACACACATTCGAAACGATGTTGGCTTTGTTCGTAGACAGTCTATTTGTAAATTAAGCCATTTGTGTGAAGCCTTCGGGTCGTATTTCATATTGTAACAGTGTGAAAATTTCAAACAAAAAATACGTCTGAGCAAGGAGGTCACTGACTCTGTAACCATGGTAACTCGATACTCCTTGTGTATATATTTGCGAGACGTAATCAATTCGATTTCTCAGCGATAATTTATCGCCCTAATATCACCAGATTTAATTAGGCTCTCGGATGGAAGATAGACTGAGGGTATTTAATACGTGAGAAAAAAAGGAGAAAACTTTGTCGAGAACAAAAGCGATTTTGTAACTGCAAACGCACGATAGGTTCATAAGCCATCTGGTTGACGCTGGGATGATGTAGGTCGTCATTCGCGGTCACGACCCGACTACGCGCTTCAACCATTACGGAAAAATGTTAAAGTTAAGAAGACGGCCAAAAAGTGCATAATTATCCATTGAATTGTGGATGACCAGTTTAAACAATATCATGGCTTGCCCATGGGATATCGTTACAGGCGCACTAGGTGTCTGCCCATACGTACGGAGCAATAGTTGTAACACGATATGTTTTTTTATTACCAGTGTTAAATGGATAAAATCAACAATTTATTTAGCGATAGACTCGTAGCACACAAGGTTTTCACAAAAGGGTGTAAGTATCACCACGTGCATGTAGTTGAAATTGAATACTCAAAGCATAATTCATTTTTTTTCGTAACCTTAATCACTAACCCAGCTGTTTGTCGTTGTATGAGAAAAGACACATCTGCTATGTCATTGAAGAAAGAGCACTCCATGTAGTACAAAAATAAACTTTGTCAATATACCACCTGTTGCGAATGTGCACATTCTTCGCTGTGCATCATCTATGTACGGTGCACTATTTTATATGTTACATGATATCCATAGTATCTGGTGATGATCAAGTAAGTTGCACGTGCAAACAGTGCTAGTTGTTTTGGTGAGGGTGTTGTCAATTACAGCTGATTTGTATTGTAATTGTATCATTACCCGATTTAATTCAAGGAGACAGCACTATTGTATTTTTTGTTTGGCAAGATGATGGGTTATATGAACAAATAGACAAAGCAAGGGTTCAGATAGTTTCAGGTGTACGAGTACATCTATGGGTATGTCTAGCTATTAACAATATCAACTTAAAGGTAAATTTCCTCTCAAACGGTATAAAAAATCTGTCATTGCCATGGTAATTGGAAGTATTGCAGATTTGTTTGTCTGTGGGTTAATTTTGTTTCATTTTTCAATGTAAACTACAGTAAAAGTACAATGTGAAACATATACAACTTAAAACAGCATTGCAGTGACGCTGACTATTATTGAATAACTACTGAGTATAATACTGAGGACACACGACCTAACAGATGGACACACAAACTAGTTTTAAATAATATAAATAATAGTAGCATGTTTAATAATGAAAAGTTTAATAATAACATTTCCTAGAAATCACTTACGCGATATGAGTGAACTTTGCAGTTAGACTAGAATTACAGACTCTGTCAGATGGTCGACATTTATAAATACACTGGCAGATCTATTTAAAGATTATAAATATAAACTGTTCGTATGTATATAATAAAAAATGTAAATCTTACATCCAGTAAATATAAACCCGATAAAGAAAAAAACTCGACTTTGAGCGCCATATGCCTTGTGTTGTATGTTAATACTGACTGCGCTGGCTTAAGCGCCAAGGGCAGGTAACTCTAATGTATCAAGACTTAGACATATTTATTCGGTAAGCACCCGTCAAGTAGCATAAAGTGTTATAGAAATTGGTTTAATTGTGTCGTTTGCAATGTCGTGACTTGTCAAAAATCAATCTGGTCGACTCAACTTGAGCGGTATATTGATAAGAAGGCCTTTTGCCCCAGGAATTTACAACCCCATTTCGCGTTCTTTTAATAACTATTCATTGTGGCCCGTCACAAGTTTCCAATCGAGCAGCAAAAGTGCTTGTATCCTTAAAAATGCGTATCTAAGCTGTTATTTTCTATAGTAAAAATGCCTAACATTTGCATTATGTCACATCTAATCGGTTTTTGTAATCGGGTTATTAACATCAACGTGAACTTTCACTTTCCTGGGCATAAATTCGCGCTATTTGCAGATGTAGTAACTTGATTTGGTTTTCGAAACAATGACATTTATTCACACCAGGAAAAAGATGTATAAACTGGCTTGGTGTTATCAAGAACACCTTATGAAGATAAGAAGAATAGTTCCAGCTATCTCCCTGCATCAGGGTACGTT
Organism: Haliotis cracherodii; assembly: GCF_022045235.1. Lineage (NCBI taxonomy): Eukaryota > Metazoa > Mollusca > Gastropoda > Lepetellida > Haliotidae > Haliotis > Haliotis cracherodii. Next base: position 69,974,762 of record NW_027266264.1, read on the forward strand.
GTCAAGTTGCGTACACCACTCCATTTCGTCGACACTGTGTTATTTATTGCCAGTTGACGACTTTTGACTTTAGCCTACCTCTACAAATTAATTTTTCCCCTGAATGGACATTTTTAGTGAGAATGTTTATAAGATTAAATATATATGTCACAGTGAAATCAAGATTTAACAGAGCCAAGACCTCCCATGTCCTCAAATCTCTTCCCCATGATGCGTTACGACGCCAGATTTCGGGTTCCCTATCGTATTCTGCAAACCTTTCGTCTTCTATTTATTAATTTATTCTTATTTCTTTTGCAAACACGTATGGCATGATAAATGGAAAAACAACTGCAAATAGATTTTGTTTATGGCTATTTCTTGAACTGTTATTAGGGAAAATGACTTTCTCATGAGACTTTGATCTAACGTCGGCAGAATTATGTCTGAGTTCCCGTTGCCACGTAACATACAAGACAAACAATCGTCCTTGTTGAAATATCACGAAACAGCCACATGTGGTTTGTGTATGCAATTCTGTTTGTTTTACTTTGTCTTAAGCAAGATAAGTCTGACGTTAAACCACTTTCAACCGACTCATGCCGGCCGTAAACCCTAATTTCTTTTTGAAACAAGTCGAGTTTTGCCGGGTTCAAATTCTACGCAAATGTCCAATCATGAAATAATCAAGTTGGAAAAAAAGAACTTTCTCACAAATATTTGGCAAACAAATGTGTTTTCACTTGTCAAACTTCGCGCATTAATCACGTTATCAGATTCTGTTCTTTTTTACAAATACACTAGACATGTTCAAATGAGAGTATTTTTTCATTATTCTACAAAATACACAAATTTTCTGTCGATAACCATGACCTTTGGACTCTTTGAAACATTGAGCTTATATCGTGACTGTTTTTGCAGGATTAGACCTCTGTGTTCCCACGTTCTCTGATTAAAACTAATTTCCCAAGACTCCCACATACCCATATGCTTTTAAATCTGACACTGGGTTCCCTTAAAAACGTTTGAACTTCACCTATAGGATGTATGTTTTCTTTTACTGGCTCACATAAGCTGCAGAAACACTACCTTGAAGTTCTCATATGACTTCTCAAAGCCTGTTTATGGAATATATGTCCCTGATATACATGCGTAACCCCTCCAACCAACCCAAATATTGCGCACTTATACAGATGTGTGAACGACAGTGTACGTCCGGGACATAGGATCTGGTGCCACCCACCTAAAGTAATGCTCTACCGTGTCACGAGACTAATGTATGGGGCATTTTTTAAATTAAAAGTGAAATATAACTTATGAGAAATGAGAAATGTCCCACGTAATACATCGCCGAGTTTAAAACGTCTGCCGGGTAAACTCCACGATGGCATGACCTCGTTCCTGAGCCGTAGTTGGCTGTTCAAGGGCCGCCTTGCGGACAGCGGTACACACGTTCTACACACCCAAACCTCGAACCTCTACCCACTCATTCCTGTCGGGGAACGCACACCGTAACGCATGCTTCTGTGGAAATACAATGGTCTATAACATATGTAATCAAGTATTTAACACTTGCATATTCAATTTCTTTGCAATGCGCTTGGTTCCATGTATAAAATGATAACAACTTTTCGGCTACTGTAACAACGCGAGTCGGGCTATCGGAATGTCTCCCCACGCGTATTCATGCAGGTTGGCCCGTTGCTCGCGGGTAACGTTGCAATATTAAGACATCGTTTGCGCTTGGATTCTACAATGAAAGCGATGCAATCGCTTGTTAACACCTAATTATAAGCACTTCTCAGCCTCGTGGATTGTTCATGAATATTCATTAGGTTGTTGTGTACATGAATATTCATCATGTTATTGTGTGTATGAATATTCATGTCGCAGATAGTTTGGCGACTTCTTGTGAGCTATGTGCGTGAATCATATGTCGACATGTCGTCAGCAATCGTCTCAATGCGACTGCCTCTCTCCGACACCACTTGTCCCTAGATACCTCTTCAGGTAAGAACCTGTAAGTCATCTCTAACTGAAATTGTAGCGCCTACTCCGATAAAGGACCAAGTCGTATTCTCAATGTGGAAGGATAGACATGCCGTTTTTTGATAAACAACATATTTTAGCGTCGTTAAAACAAAGTATAAATTCCATACTGTTTCAAATAAAAAATGACCACGAACCATGTTTAGTATCGCATAAGAATCTTTCATTTTTACTAACTCAATAATTTAACAAATATTGTCATCACAGATATAAGTTGGGTATTTGTGAAAAAAAGTCTGTCATAATTTAGACTCCTTGTTGCTTTCACTTATATACAAAATGTTAATAAGAAAATACTAACTTTCCCGAAATTATTGTGGGAGAAGACGAATTAAGAAGACACTGCTATTGTCCCAAATGCACGTCTGTGTCAGGAAGCCATGTTAGAGAGTAGTGTACCCCACCCCGGCGTTTAGTGTGCAGTTGGAGTAACGTCGGGAGCACCATGTTTTCCCTATGTCGGAGGAGGCCCCAGTTTATGATAGTGGAGATATATCGTGATATATCACAAGACAATTACTGTAGCGCTTATCTCACCGACTGAACACAACCTATCTCGCATGTCGGCATCAACTTTCAGTTATGACCAACCAATAAACTCCTAATAAAATACCATATCAAATTGGTCAGGCAATAGAGGCTTCAAAGCAGAGTTTCATGTCTTATCGGAATTGTTTACGGGAGACAATTATGCAAATTAATCACAAGACAAGGGAATATATCTCTGTATTGAGGCTCGTGGCCGCACGGATGGGGCGACCTGTTGCCAATTAAAAGTCGGAGAAGATTAAAGCAACTCCGTTACATTGATTACAAACAACGGTTTCACCTTCTCGACCCACAATAACAACAGCAGGGGGCGCGAGGCGGGGCTTTTGATGTAATTAGCACCACTGATTGGCTCACAATTGATGACAAAGGCTTGAGTGGGATTAATTAGTCAGGTGTGAGCTTGTTCTAAAGTGTTGCTAAATACACAGCGCGAGACGTATCAAATCACAGTCAATCGATGCCAATCAGTTGTGTATATTCGGCAATACCTGAATCACTCACACTTGAACACGTGCGCTCTCAAGTTTCCTCTCCAACTGTGATTAAACATTTCTATCTCTGGACGCCTCACGCTGTAATCCAAAATAAAATCGTAAAACTAATTCTTCATTTACTATATATTATATAATGTACATATATTATATTGCTATCATATTCTGTACAATTGTGTTTTATATAATGACAAAAGTAACCAATTGCTTCACGAAATTGTTACAGCATTGCTTCTCCGTGTACTTTATCTCAACCAGAACTAATTATACAATTTGCTAAATTTCTAATGTATGTATTCAAAATGAGAGAGTAATTTAAATGTGTACAACTCAATAATAATGTATTGGAGACTTTATGTACTGTCGGTCTTTGACCTTTACTGCAATAATGTTTTTATTGTTATTTCTATTTCGCATATGGAACTTAATTACTTACTAAAGGATGGACCTAATATTTAGGTAGTAACGCGTGGGGGAGTGCATCATACGGTGTACAGACTAACAATATATATTAATTTCCCAACTCCCCTTACAAACTATTTGATATCTTTGAATGTTTAAACTAGTGTGTTTTTCTTTATTTTATGCAGTTGCGTCTTTAATAAAACTTTTTTAAATGTGTATCTAACATGCAAAGTGTTATACACACAATGAAGTGTAATATAGGCATATGCAAAGTGTTATACAGTATATGTCCTTCCTCAAGGCACCACGTGCAGCCTTATGCAAAACTTCAAAGAAAGTCCTTTTCATGACATGAGGATATTTTCTGGGCTACTGAAAAGACAATGGAACAAAACAGAAACTTTCAAAATATTTCATTTCGCAGACTAAATGGTAGCCTTGGCCACGTACTATATATGACCAACAACCTCAGACATACCTAAGCTCTACAAACAGATCATAGTCATTTAATAACGCGAAGCAATTTAAACACAAACACACACAACAATATGACATTAAAGTTCACGGCATGTCACCTCTTAAAGAAGCAGCAGATATCGATCTGCTGTGATAAGTCTTTATGACTTTATCTCCAGTATCTGTTAACATCTTATGTACAGCGGACATACGGACATACGGCAACTCTCCAGCCAGACATTGTCCTAAACACTCAGACATCTCGCTTGACATGTATGTCTAAAGTGGCCTCTTAAAGAAAGGACATCCAGTTGATTTCTTAACTAAAATGAAAATGTTTAAGATAAATAACTTTGTGAGGGGCACTGCCACATGTATTTGTGTTTGGACGTCATATCTTCATCAAAGTCGTGCAATTAGGTATTTTCTCTCGGTTAACAAATTGCATTGTTTAATAGAACATAATACTTAACAGCTCTGCGTTATTTAAAAAAAATTCTTTAAAAAAACAATTGCAGCAGTAAAAACGTCATAGAACTATGTGCGGTTTGACGACAGTAATCTACAGGGAGCGGAATACTGGTACCCCCACCGTTCTATTGCTAAGTGTATGTTAATGAAGTGCTGGGCGGGTCTGCACGGAGGGGAGTCCCCTGTGGATACCCGTAGTGACGTGTGTCAACAACCCGACATCTCCCTGTCTTGTCTAAATGTGGCGCGAAATCTCACGCGGGGTTGTCTATTGCAGGGTAATTTGAAGTAAGATATGATACAGTCGTGTTTATTGCACTCTCTTCTCGGTCGTGTCACGATGACTCTAATTATTCTGTTTGTGTTTATTTAACAAATTAAACGAGATGAGACTGATTGTGCGTTTCGGAACCAATTCTGTCGTGATGAACGCGACTTTAAGTATTTCTGTTTGAGCATCTGACCCACAGTAATTTCTACATGGGAAGAAAATGGGAGCACGAATTACACGATTAACAGCGAATTGATGACATTTTTATCAACCGACTGCTACAGCATTATATCTTCATAACAATGCTATACCCAAATTTAAACTTCTCCATCAATTCCGGTACAAAAGAGTATATGACCATTACATATTCTACTCAAAAGAAGTCTAGGACCACCCGATTCTTTCATAGTACTGTAGGTAATTTGTCATGGCATGACTGATTGTCACAGTAATATGAATGAATCAGGCTGTCCTTAACTTCTTTTTGGGTTGTATACATTTGCAAGTTGATGATGATAGAGGCATGCTATCTATTGAATAAACATGTTATCTGTTGAATATATAAGTTCGTTCTTTCACTCGTACACAAACAGATTAAATGCGTGTATCTTCTAGTTCATTTAGTATATTCTACGGATATACTCATGTCTCACTTGTGATAATGCCTCACATCTGAGGGTTAAGAGTTTTATACATGAGATTTATACACTTGTTGGGGGGAAACACAGTGTTTAAGTCCATTGTTCAAATAATTGAACATATTTGTGAGAAACACGTTTTATATAAGTTCATCTGTAGACAAAATAATGCCAGATCCTCATTAATATACTATTCTGTGATAGAACTTCCAAAACAATCCATAGTTGTCTGTACGCCCGCAGGTTTCAATGGCGTCTCATTATGTTCCCCTAGGACCCGTTCCACATAGCAATTTTAACTCTACGACCGTGTGAGTATGGGAGTAAGATCGTCTTAGCGCTAAGATCGCCTAGACACATGAAGATGACGACCACTTATTATATCTTAGAATGACCAGGCTACGACATCTTACAGGTTTCCATACATATAATTATATCTTGGAACAACATAAATATATTTTACATTACATTGGGTCTTGCTGGAAGAAACGAAATTCGGAAAATCGAACAGTTTCCCGAAAATGATGTAATAGCCGTACTGTCAAGTTGGGTGGAGTTTCACGGATGCACGTAGACATATATTTCCTTACAATTAGAGGGCTGTTCACATAGGCAGCCAGGTGACATATAGAGAGACAGATGTTTATTTAGTATAAGATGTCTAAAGGCCTAATTGATAAACGTAGCTCAGTCACTTGAGGTTAAGACATAGCTAGTTTACTTGTGTGCAGGAGGAACACGGTATTTAGAAACTTCGTTACACGGCGACCATTTTCAGTATATATTGACTGTTTTCATTTAACCACATTGACAATTTGTTCTTAAACCGGAGCGCCTTTCACACACACAATACATGGAACTCATCTTTAATTGCATTAGATATGCAAGGACAGAAGTGGCAATAATAGGGTTAATATCTTTAGGTTTAAGAATATAAACATTGAAAACTATGAAGTGATATCCTGAAATGGTATCCAGATGCCTGTTCATCGATCATATGGAAATAAAAATAATATTGACCCATGCCTTTACGACACATGAAACCTGGCGTTCATGACTAACTAAACGAATATTTAGTCCCTCGAGAACTCCGGTAACTAAGACGGCACAGACATATAATTAAAAAAGAAGATGGCAATCTTTCAGTCCTCTTAGTGTCAGTACATGGTAGACATCAACAGAGAATGTGAGTGATAATTACACGACCCCCTCCCCTAAGTGTACACCCCCCTTCCTCCCGGGAGAGTATACCCCCTCCTCTCCCACGAGTGCAATCCCCTCCGCCGAGAATATCGCAGGCGGATGCCACTCTTATCTCTCGAGGATATGCACTTTACAGAGCATATTATGAGCTATCACATTATGCACGTTTGTAGTGTCATTGCGTATGTCAAATATAGCATGTTTAGACATGTTTACAATACACCTAAACACTGTACTGTAAACGCTATCTTCTTTTAAAACGCTGCCGGTCTTTATTGTATAGACGGACAGATCTCTATTATAATCTGTTATGTTGTGTATTTGTCAACATACTGTATACGCGTACTCAATATTCACCTAGTTAAGTAACTCTGAAACTCTGCAGAGGATAAACTAAGTTGTCATCCATACAAAAATGTCATGTATTCATGTTATTCCAACTTGCAAATGCCTACCAAAGACTTAAGCTTCGTGTTGAATCTTGACTATAGAAAAAAAAATCAAGGCTTATTAGTGATATCCTAAAACCTAAAAAATATAGAAGGGGTTCACACAACTAGTGGTTAACTCCTTACTTTATGATTCTTTTTTTAGAAAACGACCAATACACGTAAGAGTTTATTGTATAATCAAGTATTTATGTAGTTTTAACCATCAAAATATTATAATTCAGAACGATTATGTATATTGTTACCCTTTCTTTATCATAATATTATGAATGTTTTGTGAATTGTGTCCCCCGAATTGGTCTAATTAATTTAAAGTTATATCTGCATTGCCTTTAACGTAACATTGAAACTGAGACAAGAAAATAAGACATAACCCTTTTTCTCTACAAATATTTCAGAAAAATCTTTTGAAGTGGAAAATATGACATTATATACAATATACTTGCCTTTTGTAGTGTCGTGTTAGGAAAATATGGTGGACTTCGGTGTTACTAGGAATCGATAACGGTTATTCCACATTTTCTTAAACAATAGTTTATGTCGCATTCAACAAGTGGATTGTTATTCTGCCTGTAAATAAGAAATAAGGATTTGCATAAAAAAAATTCTCCAGCAATCACAAGTTTCGCGAACCACTGACAATGTCGATTCTGCGTATTAGGATTTTTGTTCCCATTTCCCTGTAAACAAGGCGTTAAACCTCAATGTGTCGGACTTGAAAATGATTCATCTCCCAATCAACAATGTATTTAATTCCCGGTAAGTACGGTCTCGTACTCCTAAAACAATGCAGGTATATTTGTGGGTGCGCGTTGGTTTGCGGGTACATCAAAGAGTGCCTACTTTCTCAGGTCGGTGTTCCGTGTGAGCGGGTCGTGGATAAGCACTACTGTAAACAGATTACGCCAAGTAACGAGCGGTCAGCTTTGTTGTCCTAGTGCTCATACTTCACAGATGGAATTTGTAGCAAATAATCAAATAAATTCTCACATGTCTGTTTGCGGCTGTTCTGGGTTTGTGTTCTTATTGAAGGCGTTGATGCAAGTGTGAACACCACTTAACGAACATCGAAACATCTGTAATGCTTATTACGGCATTTTTCTTGATTTTGTTGGAAATTCTAAATAATTAATTCCCATTTCATTTGAAACTGACAAACTAATATTGAAGACATTATATGCTATAAAAAAAAACCCTGGCGAGCCGTTAAATATTTATAAAATATATTCGTTGACAAACATCATGTCAGGCTGGATACACAATGCACATATACGGAGAAGCAAGACAATGAACTGTTATATATTAATCAAGATTCATCAAAATGTGTTTTCAATATATTCAAGACTGTGTTTTAGTAGTTCGATGTCTTGTATTCATAAAACATCGTTAGTTGTACTACAGTATTTTATCTAGGTTATTCCACAGTAATTATTTTTATATGTTATTCCACAGTAATTATTTTTATATTTTATTCCACAGTATTTTTTAAAATATGTCATTACACAGTAATTATTTTTATATGTTATTACACAGTAATTATTTTTATATGTGCTAAGTTTAGTTCTGATAATTAACATATTTATGAACGGTTTGCAAAACAATATGTTTGATCGGATCCAACACAATGTGCATCATTTATATTCATGTTCCAGAGTGATAACATGTATTAAGAAGAATATACGGCTTATTATAAGAAAGTATATTGACATACGTTTTTCTAAAAATGGTAAAACAGTTATTTATATTTATTGTCCTCTAATTTCTACATAAACACTTTATGACCCTCTACTACCTTTAAGAGTTGCCTCCGTGTGTTCATGTCACCTTGTGTTCAAGTTCCCATTTGGCTTTGATAACTTAAGTCACTAATGTTATATTGGGCTACATATGACCTCCACAGGATTTCACAGTAATATCAGGTTCAAACTTCGTTGTGTTCTGGTGAATTATCTTGTATGTTTGTCTCGCCCATTATGGATTTACATCAATCTTAAACATCAAGAAAGAGAATCGGAGTGTTGCTTTCTTCTTGATCCCAAATCACAACTAGAGGGCATCAAACCTCCCTGTTTTTTTCTAACTGCACAAATGTTTTTTTGTGTGTACACAGCTAAAACATGCATGTGTTAAGCCATAGTCGATATCACCATTTAAATATGCTCAATTTTCAGTTTTCCAAAAAAAAACTATATAAATTGCAGTTAATGCCTTGATATATGTGAACCTCATAAATGACCACTATTGAGTGTATACAAGGATATGTGTATTGACATTTTGTAAACTCTTTAAAAAACAGTTGTTCCACTTAATTTAAATATATTGAATTGCAATTTAAGGAATCGTGTAACATTTGTAATATTGAATTAACAGCAGAGACAACAACCACACACATTTATAAAGTTCTCGGAAATCAGCGTTTGTTTAGCAGTATTACATATGAATGTGATCAGGCACACACAATCCAAATACTCAGGAATACTACATAATACCCTACTACGCTCATCAACACATGACACTTTCAATGTATATTCTGCAATCTCTCTGCGGAACAACACCAGAGATCCCCACTGCTACACCTGCCTTCTACGATCCGTTTGTGTTCCAATCAAAGCTTGTATCAACTGTAATTGTTTGTGAGGACTTACTAATGTGATCCAAACTAGATGTGATAAGAACCCCCTCCCCCATGTTTTCAAACCCCGCCTCGCGGTGAGCAGTGTCTCGACGGGCCGAGTCCTCTCCGCTGTTGTCCTAGCGGTGTCGATCTCGAGCAGTCACCAATCAAAATGTGTCACGTCACAGCGATATAGTCACGTGACCTGGAGGAGCCACATGAGCCTCCGTGATTCTTTATGGAATATGTAAATGTATATATAAGTTTCGAGTAGCACGACCTCTATCACACTGGTGAACAGGGGACTTGACGCGCTGCTGCAGGTAAGACCTTATACCCAAAACGACTTCCTTAAGTTAATGTATATCTTGTAGATTTTAATTAAATGTACATATCATGTGCACATAAAAACATTATAGCAGCGTACGTGACGCCGAATGTAAACAGTGCAAATTCATTGGTTTATATGTACTTATTATGTACACTGGATATGATAAATTTAAAACAAATAATTGTTTGTATGTGGGTGATATTTGTTTGCGATAAGACAATGAGTGAGAAAAAAAGGAATATGGTACAATAACTGATTTGCATAATGGATCATGTGACCGACTCTAAATACTCTACTCTACTTCTGGCACTACAGTTTGCGTCAGCATATTCAAACAATGGTTTACCTAGTTTCATCGCAGTGTAGTGAATTCTTCCTTGTCGACAAGGACTTTCGTGACTTCGGAAATCTGAACTTTCGCTTCATTGAGAATCTTGCACCTAGTTAATAAGCTGCAGCCGTTTGCTGTACCCGACTTTCCTGTTTCAATTATAAAATTATAAAAAAGAAATTCAATGCGATTAACTGAAAAATTAATAACCGAGAACATTATGTCTTTAAAAAAAAAATCATACACGTACACACATAACATGTTAAATGTGTTTCGTTTTACAATACCAATTACCGATTTCTTCATGAGGAATCTTATTTTTCAGATTACTCCAAGACAGGCTCCTTCTATTCTTCACCATCCAACCGGCCTGGTAACAATATGGCGTCCTCCACGGCAATCCAACCTCAGCCCATCTTCAGCTACCCCACCCTGTCTTCACTCGGTAGCCCATCCCTAGGAATGTACCCGCCCGTCCCCCGGGCGTCGCTCAGCGCCCACAGCGGGCTGTCCCTATACCCTCTCCCAGCCTATGTGGCCTTCAACTCTTACCACATGAACTCTTGGACGTGTTCTCCGTACCCAGACTGCCGGTGTGAGGGTGACGGGACTCCCGTCACCCCCGTCATGGGCCTTCCCCTGGAGGCTTACCGTGGAATGACGACACCCAGCACCCCCGAGAAAGACAGCAGTCCAGGATATGACGTCGCCAGGGAACTCGTGTATAGTGACGGTGAGTACTCGAATGTATGACTGCCTAACCTAGGGACAATATTTCTGAGATGGTATATTATTATTGCTGCGTGTAGATTCAGAGAAGTTGTTATATTTTTTTGTTATTAATTAATATTTTTGTGGTCATTTAATGTTAAAAATGTTCGCCTAGTTGGCTTATTAGCATATACATCAAGGAATAATTGTCACATGAATAAAAATCTTTTGTTAAGTTTGACAATGCCATGCTTCATAACTGATATCATTAGACTGTGTAAATACTTATAATTGTGAAATCAGCACATTCTACTTCAACATTGTTTCTCAAAAATACTATTTTCGTAATATTGCATGTGTTATTCTGATAAAGTGACATTCCAATGTGTATAAATCATGCACGTAGTTAGTTGTTACATTGAATGAGGATGCGGTGTATCTCCGCATCTAATTATGGCTAATAGGATATGAAACGGAGGAGCCTTGGAGAAGCGGATCATAATCTCTCTCTCTCTCTCTCTCTCCCCCCCCCCCCCCTCATTGCTAACGGTCACCACTAATAATTTAATGCCATTGGCGCTGACATAGTATCCTATATCAAACACAACAGATACAAACGGTTTGTTTACAGATACAATCTTCAACGAAATCTGTATATTCAACAGCGACTCATGTTTAGATCTGGAGCGGTAGCCCTTGCAAAGACTTGTCTTTTAAAGATATAATAATTCATGTAAAATGCATATTGTCTCAACTGATGAGTGGGTATAGCGGTCGGGTTTGGAGGGTCACGGGAAATAGCCCAACCGATGATAAACGGTACCAAACCTTTTTTCCGCTGGAATGCTATTTTTTCAATTACTTTTGTCACAATAATAAGTAAGGATTACAAACGTTGCTTGTTGATATGTTTTCGCCGACCTTGTGTGAACTGTAGTCGGATATACAGATGCTGCAAAGGAAGTGATAAGGCACAAACTCAGTAGTTCATATTGTTTTAACGAAAGCGGTAGTGTGACAGACATTTTTTTCAGTGTTAGTGATGCTCCTACAAGCATCTAACTTCCGGCGATATCTCTCTGTGCAAAGGGCGAATGACATGACTTCCGGCTAGATGAATGGTAGCCATTTGTTACAATTATATATACGCAATAATTTATGCACTTGCTTATTTTGATCCAATATGTATTTCCAAATTTATTTGAATAAATTTACATATTTCCAAGCTGCTAGGGATCGCTGGATGTCTCTTTTTCTCTCTCTAGAGAATAGAAAAACCCCTGATAATTACAAAGTCACTATTTTCTTCTATCAACTGTATTCATTCTGCGACAATGATTGGTTAATTTTAAAATATTTTCAGCCGATAGCCCTGATGAGAAACCACGGTTAAAGCCTCGCTTCGACTTTTCCCGTCTTGCCGAATCAGCCACGCGAGACTTGAAGAAAAACGATGGGGAGGCGACGCGATCTGGTAGCGCAGATGCGAAAGTCTACAGTCACGCTCTAGCCCTGTTGCAAGACAGTTTGAGGTAAGTTAAAACGAATACGTTTAGTCCTAACTTGACAAATGTACTTCATGCTGAACAATTCACTTGTTGATCTCAACAAACGGTTTCAACTTGTGCGAAAAAGCATATATTAAGTTAAAAACGGATGATATACTTCGCCTTGCCTCTTTTGTAAATCATACAACTTTATGATTATATTCTGTAAATCTACAAGAATACATTCAGCTGGTCCCGAAATGACACGAGTTGTCACGAAAGGGAATAGACCTTTTTTTGCATTGTTCTGATTGGATGATTATTTGCAGGTACAGCCAATTACTGAGCGGCATCAGACTTCCGGTGTTGCAGAGGGCGCCTTCAGACACGGAGAAACCAATTAGCAAAAGACCAAGAAGGTGACTAGAAATACCCGACCTCATAAAAATATATATATGTACACTAAGACACTAACCAAAGAGGTTATAAGTTTACCCGAACCTCGTTCTACATATTAATAGTAGCGTTGCCACAATCGAAGCGCTGATATCCTTTTCTGAAACGGAGCATTGGAACTAAACTAGAAGTTCCAATAAGAGCGTTAGACAGACAATCGTCATTTCAGTTGGTTGGTATTGTACTGATGTAAACACGAACTAAGCGGAGGTTTGGCTTTGAAATACATATATAAAACATTATTTATATAATATAAATACAATATCAGATGGTCTTAATATTAAATATGATGTAATTTAGTTTCCTATAATGGAATATAGATTCTACAATATAGAATTAGTGAATGTAGTTTTACGCCGCTTTAAGCATTATTCCACCAATATCACGACGAGGGACACCAGAAATGTACATAACATTTAGCTTTCAAAGGTAGCAGCTCGTCTTGATATTAAAGGGGCGGCCGGGTAGCCTAGTGGTTAAAGCGTTTGCTCGTCACGCCGAAGACCCGGGTTCGATTCCCGACATGGGTACAATGTGTGAAGCCCATTTCTGGTGTCCCCCGCCGTGATATTGCTGGAATATTGCTAAAAGCGGCGTAAAACCATAGTCAGTCAGTCTTGATATTAAATATAATTATCTGATACAATGCAGTTTTCAATAGTTAACTCTTGTTAGAATTGATATTACATATACAGAGATTTACATACAAATAAGTTATGTGAGGTTGAAGATTACGGTAGGGTCTTAGAGCTTCTACATTCCTCTAATATTTAAAGAAACATACTAGCTACGGCCAGTGGATTGGTGTTGATTGCATACGTCGAAATATTTAGATGTAAACACAGCACCATAAAAGTCATAAGCCATATCAAGAGATACGTTTATAGATCTTACGTTTCGTGCCAATGGTTCACGTACTTACATTGCATATTCACATATTTTTCATTAAGTAATGAGATCTAAAGGTAACGGCCGCGAAAAGTTGCAAGACTGCTGGTGCGTCTTTTAGCAATGCTGCTCTCTCATTCTAATATTATATGCTGGAGTCTAGGTGGTGTATCACATCGCCATGGTCTGTACACGTGATACACGTAATCTGTTGTGACATATATCACTGTGTGACCAGGAAGAATTATATACACACACTTGAAGCAGGAGTAAGTTGCTTCATTTGGCTTCCACTCAGCCTCCGGATCTGATATCGGAAGACCAGTAGTCTAAGCGAAACCCCCGACAGATCGACTTTCCTGAATAAAAATTGTCATCATATTGACTCATCGTGAAACTGACGCATCACGTGAAGTAACGCGCACCCCCGTGGTCTCACGTTCCAAGAAAACGAGATGTTACGAGGTCGTTAATCACCTTGACATGCATGAGTTAGGACATAGGTCAGATATACTCTCTAAACCGGACGTTACTTTCACAAGGGTGAGTAGGCTGGGTTTTGCCGCGCCTTTTCAATACTCCCACCACATCACTGTAATCTAGAATAGAATAAACTGCGATCATTGTATCCACGGGGAAATCCATTCATTAACCACGTATAGACATGTAGTTTGGCTGCTATATGGATGCTCAAATGAAACGATGTTTGTATATATATATATATATATATATATAGGTATTAAAATCACACATGTATTACTTTTTTCCAGAGCTAAGAAAGAGTTCATTTGCAAGTACTGCGGGCGTCACTTCTCCAAGTCCTACAACCTGCTGATCCACGAGAGAACCCACACGGACGAGAGGCCCTTTCCATGCGAGATCTGCGGCAAGGCGTTCAGGCGACAAGACCATCTCCGCGACCACAGGTAAGACCCTTTCTCACTGCCAAAACCTCCAGCCTGTAGTATCACCTGTCTCACTAGTAAAGCGTCAAGCTGATACTTTATCTACTACATCCGCCGATTCTCACAAGTTATACCAGAAGCTATTTGCTTTACCTGTCTCACCAGTGAAATGTGAAGGTCATTGTATACCTGCCTCACCAGTAAAATGTGAAGTTCATTGTATGCATGTCTCACCAGTTAAATGTGAAGTTCATTGTATGCCTATCTCACCGGTAAAATGTGAAGTTCATTGTAAGCCTGTCTCTCCGGTAAAATGTGAAGTTCATTGTATGCCTGTCTCACAAGTAAAATGTGAAGTTCATTGTATGCCTGTCTCACCAGTAAAGCATGAACCTAGACTCATCTGTCTCCTTCAGGTACATACACTCTAAGGAGAAGCCTTTCAAGTGCGAGACATGTGGCAAAGGTTTCTGTCAGAGTCGAACCCTGGCTGTCCACAGGGCAACTCACATTCAGGTAAGTTATCCTAACAGTGCAACAAAACCCGTCTCGGAGACAAATAAAAACCAAGATTGGCATTTACTAGGAGGACGTGACAGGGGAATGTTATTTTACACCACAGACAGTAATATTCCATCCATATCACGACTACCTATGAATACTCGAATCTGGACCAAGCAGACCAGTGACTGAAAACATGGGAAACGATACCTCGCATCACCCTTACAGCTCCCTATCCTAAGGTGGCGGTCGGGTAGCCTAGTGGTTAAAGCCTTCGCTCGTCACATGGAAGACCCGGGTTTGATTCCCCACATAGGTACAATGTGTGAAGCCCATTTCTGGTGTCCCCTCTCCGTGATATTGCTGGAATATTGCTAAAAGCGGCGTAAAACCATACCCACTTACCCTACCCTAAGCATTGACGTAATTGTTGTTACTTGTGCTTTATATTAAGATCTTTGGTAGACGTGGAATATTTTGACAGTTCTTGATGGCCTATATTTTCCCTTCCAGCCTTAACCTCTAACCAGTGAGGTTTGCAGTGATACTGTTACGAAGGCCGGAAAGTGCTATTGATTGACTCATGTCATCACAAGTGGCGAAGAGACACATTTGTGTAGTTTCAGCCGTGCGATACTTCAAGTGGACATCGACGATAGATTCACACAGTGTTCTCCAACAAACTGTCTATGGACCAACTTCGGAAGGCAGTTGTTGCAGAGCCTACATTGCACGTGCTATTCAGCCTACTCATCCTAGTCTTCAGAAGGCAGTTGTTGCAGTGCCTACATTGCACGTGCTTCACAGCCTACATTGTTCTCAGTAAAATGCCAAGTTCTCCTGCTTGACGGGACTCCCTGGCGTCATGTTGCCATTTTGTTATCCTTGTTTGTTTTGTTTATATTTTCATATTTACTTTGTTAGTGATGAGATACTTAATAATATATAAGTATCAGTATCCTAGAACGAGTATGGTGACCTGATGTGTGTAGCTAGTCGGCGCTTCATTTTTCTACTTGATGCCCAACTTACACCTTAGTATATACATGTATGACTAAATGTACATAGGTTTATCATTTTGACAAAGACATCATGTATATACATACCTTACATTACAGAACCAATTGTGCCAAGTATTTCTCATGCAAATTGCGTCCATTAAATCTACCTGAGTGCCAGCGACGGGGCGTCGTGCGCGTCTCGCTAACCCAGTGCCAAACCCAATACAGTATTACATATGTGATAAGTGCGAGGCTGCCCACTGCTAGCGTGTGGGGCAGTGTAGTCGTAGTGGTAGATCTGTAGGTAGGGTCGTAGACTTAGTGACGGTCTCAGCGTGTCTGAGATTCATCGTAACTACTGCCACCATTCCTTCAATGTACATACAAACTAGGCATAGACATGCGAAACCTGCTGATGCAAATAAAATGTTTATGAACGGTAATTATCTGTGTTGTTATTTGTGTTTTTCCAGTCGCCTCTAACTTTGGCGTGTGTGTGCGTGCGTGCGTGCGTGCCTGCGTGCGTGTGTGAGTGCGTATGTGTCTGCGTGCGTGTAGGGTGAAGTATACCTCGGTGCAGGTGTATATGAGCGCGTTGGGTGATGTGTCCCTTGGTGCAGGTGTATCTGGGCGTGTAGGGTGATGTGTCCCTTGGTGCAGGTGTATCTGGGTGTGTAGGGTGATGTGTCCCTTGGTGGAGGTGAATATGGGCGTGTAGGGTGACATATACTTCGGTGCAGGTATATCTGGGCGTGTAGGTTGACGTATACCTCAGTGCAGGTATATCTGGGCGTGTAGGGTGATGTGTCCCTTGGTGCAGGTGTATATGGGCGTGTAGGGTGACATATACTTCGGTGCAGGTATATTTGGGCGTGTAGGGTGACGTATACCTCGGTGCAGGTGTATCTGGGCGTGTAGGGTGATGTGTCCCTTGGTGGAGGTGAATATGGGCGTGTAGGGTGACATATACTTCGGTGCAGGTATATCTGGGCGTGTAGGTTGACGTATACCTCAGTGCAGGTGTATCTGGGCGTGTAGGGTGATGTGTCCCTTGGTGCAGGTGTATTTGGGCGTGTAGGGTGACGTATACTTCGGTGCAGGTGTATCTGGGTGTGTAGGGTGATGTGTTCCTTGGTGCAGGTGTATTTGGGCGTGTAGGGTGACGTATACTTCGGTGCAGGTGTATCTGGGCGTGTAGGGTGATGTGTCCCTTGGTGCAGGTGTATCTGGGTGTGTAGGGTGACGTATACCCCGGTGAAGGTGTATCTGGGTGTGTAGGGTGACGTATACCCCGGTGCAGGTATATTTGGGCGTGTAGGGTGAAGTATACCTCGGTGCAGGTGTATCTGGGCGTGTAGGGTGATGTGTCCCTTGGTGCAGGTGTCTATGGGCGTGTAGGGTGACATATACGTCGGTGCAGGTATATCTGGGCGTGTAGGTTGACGTATACCTCGGTGCAGGTGTATATGGGCGTGTAGGGTGATGTGTCCCTTGGTGCAGGTGTATATGGGCGTGTAGGGTGATGTGTCCCTTGGTGCAGGTGTATCTGGGCGTGTTGGGTGAAGTGTGCCTTGGTGCAGGTATATATGGGTGTGTAGGGTGATGTGTCCCTTGGTGCTGGTGTATTTGGGCGTGTAGGGTGACGTATACTTCGGTGCAGGTGTATCTGGGCGTGTAAATTGACATACCTCGGTGCAGGTGTATCTGGGTGTGTAGGGTGACGTATACCCCGGTGCAGGTGTATCTGGGCGTGTAGGGTGACGTATACTTCGGTGCAGGTGTATCTGGGCGTGTAGGGTGATGTGTCCCTTGGTGCAGGTGTATCTGGGCGTGTAAATTGACATACCTCGGTGCAGGTGTATCTGGGCGTGTAGGGTGACGTATACCCCGGTGCAGGTGTATTTGGGTGTGTAGGGTGATGTTCCCTTGGTGCAGGTGTATATGGGCGTGTAGGGTGATGTGTCCCTCGGTGCAGGTGTATATGGGCGTGTAGGGCGACGTATACCTCAGTGCAGGTGTATCTGGGCGTGTAGGGTGACGTATACCTCGGTGCAGGTGTATCTGGGCGTGTAGGGTGATGTGTCCCTTGGTGCAGGTGTATCTGGGCGTGTAGGGTGATGTGTCCCTTGGTGCAGGTGTATATGGGCGTGTAGGGTGATGTGTCCCTCGGTGCAGGTGTATATGGGCGTGTAGGGCGACGTATACCTCAGTGCAGGTGTATTTGGGCGTGTAGGGTGACGTATACCTCGGTGCAGGTGTATCTGGGCGTGTAGGGTGAAGTATACCTCGGTGCAGTTGAATATGGGCGTGTAGGGTGACATATACCTCGGTGCAGGTGAATATGGGCTCGTAGGGCGATGTGTCCCTTGGTGCAGGTGTATATGGGCGTGTAGGGTGACGTATACCTCCGTGCAGGTATATCTGGGCGTGAAGGGTGACGTGTACCTCGGTGCAGGTGTATCTGGGCGTGTAGGTTGACGTACACCCTGGTGCAGGTGTATCTGGGCGTGTAGGTTGACGTATACCTCGGTGCAGGTGTATCTGGGCGTGTAGGGTGACATATACCTCGGTGCAGGTGTATCTGGGCGTGTAGGGTGACGTATACTTCGGTGCAGGTGTACCTGGGCGTGTAGGTTGACATATACCTCGGTGCAGGTATATCTGGGCGTGTAGGGTGAAGTATACCTCCATGCAGGTGTATCTGGGCGTGTAAGTTGACATACCTCGGTGCAGGTATATCCGGGCGTGTAGGGTGACGAATACCTCGGTGCAGGTGTATCTGGGCGTGAAGGGTAAAGTATGCCTCCGTGCAGGTACATCTGGGCGTGTGAGTTGACATACCTCGGTGAAGGTATATCTGGGCGTGTAGGGTGACGTATACCTTGGTGCAGGTGTATCTGGGCGTGAAGGGTAAAGTATGCCTCCGTGCAGGTACATCTGGGCGTGTAAGGTGACATACCTCGGTGCAGGTATATCTGGGCGTGTAGGATGAAGTATACCTCCGTGCAGGTATATCTGGGCGTGTAGGCTGACGTATACCTTGGGGTGCAGGTGTATCTGGGCGTGTAGGGTAAAGTATGCCTCCGTGCAGGTACATCTGGGCGTGTAAGTTGACATACCCCGGTGCAGGTATATCTGGGCGTGTAGGGTGAAGTATACCTCCGTGCAGGTATATCCGGGTGTGTAGCGTGAAGTATACCTCCGTGCATGTGTACCTGGGCGTGTAGGGTAAAGTATGCCTCCGTGCAGGTACATCTGGGCGTGTAAGTTGACATACCCCGGTGCAGGTATATCTGGGCGTGTAGGGTGAAGTATACCTCCGTGCAGGTATATCCGGGTGTGTAGGGTGAAGTATACCTCCGTGCAGGTGTACCTGGGCGTGTAGGGCGAATTGTACTTAGGTGCAGGTTTATACGGGCGAGTAGGACGAAGCGTACGTTGGTGCAGGTTTATACGGGCGTGTAGGACAAAGGGGTTCGTGGGTGCAGGTGTATCTAGGCATGTTGACGATGAGGGCGAAGTGTACGTAGGTGCAAGTATATCTGTGTTGGTCCGACGAAATGTACCTTGTGCAGGTGTATCCAGGCAGGTAGGACGAAGTGTGCCTGGGTGCAGGTGTATCCGGGTGGGTAGGACGAAGTGTACCTTGTGCAGGTGTATCCTGGCGTGTAGGACGAAATGTACCTTGGTGCAGGTGTATCCGGGCGTGTAGGACGAAATGTACCTTGGTGCATGTGTATCCGGGAGGGTAGGACGAAGTGTACCTTGGTGCAGGTGTATCCGGGAGGGTAGGACGAAGTGTATCTTGGTGCAGGTGTATCCGGGCGTGTAGGACGAAGTGTACCTTGGTGCAGGTGTATCCGGGAGGGTAGGACGAAGTCTATCTTGGTGCAGGTGTATCTGGGCGGGTAGGACGAAAAGTAGTTAGGTGCAGGTGTATCCGGGAGGGTAGGACGAAGTTCACCTTGGTGCAGGTGTATCCGTGAGGGTAGGACGAAGTGTACCTAGGTGCAGGTGTATCCGGGAGGGTAGGACGAAGTGTACCTTGGTGCAGGTGTATCCGGGAGGGTAGGACGAAGTGTATCTAGGTGCAGATGTATCTGGGCGGGTAGGACGAAAAGTACTTAGGTGCAGGTGTATCCGGGAGGGTAGGACGAAGTTCACCTTGGTGCAGGTGTATCCAGGCAGGTAGGACGAAGTGAGCCTGGGTGCAGGTGTATCCGGGTGGGTAGGACGAAGTGTACCTTGTGCAGGTGTATCCTGGCGTGTAGGACGAAATGTACCTTGGTGCAGGTGTATCCGGGAGGGTAGGACGAAGTGTACATTGGTGCAGGTGTATCCGGGAGGGTAGGACGAAGTGTATCTTGGTGCAGGTGTATCCGGGCGTGTAGGACGAAGTGTACCTTGATGCAGGTGTATCCGGGAGGGTAGGACGAAGTGTACCTAGGTGCAGGTGTATCCGGGCGTGTAGGACGAAATGTACCTTGGTGCAGGTGTATCCGGGTGGGTAGGACGAAGTGTACCTAGGTGCAGGTGTATCCGGGCGTGTAGGACGAAATGTACCTTGGTGCAGGTGTATCCGGGCGTGTAGGACGAATTGTACCTAGGTGCAGGTGTATCCGGGCGTGTAGGACGAATTGTACCTAGGTGCATGTTTATCCGGGAGGGTAGGACGAATTGTACCTAGGTGCAGGTGTATCCGGGAGGGTAGGACGAAGTGTATCTAGGTGCAGGTGTATCTGGGCGGGTAGGACGAAAAGTACTTTGGTGCAGGTGTATCCGGGAGGGTAGGACGAAGTGTACCTTATGCATGTGTATCTGGGCATGTTGACGATGTATCTTGGCGTGTAGGGCGATGTGTATACCGATGGAAGTGTTTCCGGGCGTGTTAGGTGAAGTGTACGTAGGTGCAGGTGTATCTGGGGGTTTCGGGTGAAGTGTACCTAGGCACAGGTATATCTCGGCGTGTTGGGTGAAGTGTACCTTGGTGCAGGTGTTTCCGGGCGTGTTGAGTGAAGTGTACCTAGGTACAGGTGTATCTGGACATGTTGACGATGTATCTGGGCGTGTTGGGTGAAGTGTACCTTGGTGCAGGTGTTTCCGGGCGTGTTGGGTGAAGTGTACCGTGGTGCAGGTGTATCTGGATATGTTGACGATGAATCGGGGCGTGTTGGGTGAAGTGTACCTTGTTGCAGGTGTATCTGGGCGTGTTGGGTGAAGTTTACCTTGGTGCAGGTATATCTGGGCGTGTTGGGTGAAGTGTACCTTGGTGCAGGTATATCTGGGCGTGTTGGGTGAAGTGTACCTTGGTGCAGGTGTATCTGGGCGTGTTGGGTGAAGTGTACCTTGGTGCAGGTATATCTGGACGTGTTGGGTGAAGTGAATCTTGGTGCAGGTATATCTGGGCGTGTTGGGTGAAGTGTACCTTGGTGCAGGTATATCTGGGCGTGTTGGGTGAAGTGTACCGTGGTGCAGGTGTATCTGGACTTGTTGACGATGAATCTGGGCGTGTTGGGTGAAGTGTACCTTGTTGCAGGTGTATCTGGGCGTGTTGGGTGAAGTGTACCTTGGTGCAGGTATATCTGGGCGTGTTGGGTGAAGTGTACCTTGGTACATGTATATCTGGGCGTGTTGGGTGAAGTGTACCTTGGTGCAGGTATATCTGGGCGTGTTGGGTGAAGTGTACCTAGGTACAGGTATATCTGGGCGTGTTGGGTGAAGTGTACCTAGGTACAGGTATATCTGGGCGTGTTGGATGAAGTGTACCTAGGTACAGGTATATATGGGCGTGTTGGATGAAGTGTACCTTGGTGCAGGTGTAACGTGTGAAGTAATGACTGGGTGAAGGTGTAATGCACATAGATTCCGGTTTACTAGATTCCCGTTATATCACGGCACTGCAGCCTTATGTGGGATTCAGGTCGTTGACGTTTTCCACTTTGGTGAAATGCATGAGGAGCGGTGTGGTGCAGACAAACCACGTATCATACCACAACAGTACATCTCAGGGATTTGAACCCTCAATCAGCGGAACAGGACAGTACTTAGGGACTTCAGAAATGTTTTAAGACTAAAGTTTGATATCGGACACAATCATACTTCACAACAAAGAACAATCCAAACTGATACCTATTGTATTGCTTATGTCCAGTGACATTTAATTATAAAACGTCAATGCCAGGGGATAGCCCTTCTCGATTATCAGATTCCATTTGGAATAAAAGGCAAAATTGCGGTGAAAATTATATGAATGGATCACTGAAAACCAGAGATGACATCAGGTGTTTGCGAAAAGGGTCAGTGTGTCCTGTTTAAAAAATCACAGATGTAAAATTGTTTTCACAGATATTGACGAATGACAAAATAATCAAAACAAATTTAGCACAACAACTTTTTTATCATACTGTAATAGCATAGATCCTTACACCGTTGTCAAGCAGGAATAAATAATGAACATGGCACAGGACTACATGACGTAGGTGTAGGGTTAACAGTAATAACAATCATCATACGTGAAATGGATTAACATGATTAGGTTAACTGATAATATTTTTTTAATTTGAAGTTTACACGTTAAACGGCTTTTAAATTGGACGGGAAGTCGGTCACTTGACCGCGAAATAGACGTTTATTAAAGAATTGACTCTCACTTTGTGTGAGTTCATTGGAGTATGAACCTTCAAAGAGTGAGGACCAAACACTGTATGAACGTCGGAGCTCAGAGAAAATGAAAGTAAATTCTTAAACACCAGATCCCAATGCCTCGTCACTCGTCCTTCATTAATAAGCGTGATTACAGATGCAAGGGCATGGCCCCGTTCCACAAAGCCATCTTAGCACTAAAGTGTTCGTAACTCCCATACTTTAACACTGGCTTACGATAGTCGTAGCGCTAAGATCACTTTTGTGGAACGGTGTCCAGGACACAGCCAGACAGGAGTCCGCTTTACCGTACTGAATGACCCCCCCTGCCCGGTTGTACAGATAGCCTTGTCCAGTGACACCCACCTCCTTGCTATCTGCATGGTCACGCCTGATGATGGCCGGTCCGTTTCATCATATCTCCACCGCCATACAACTGATGAAGTCCGGCTAATTTGCCACATCCCCGTCTTTGATTAGTGTAGTAATAATCGCTTCGTCTCGGTGTAGACTTCATGCATATCATGTTTACTGTAACATAACCTTGTAAATGCTGTGGGCATCCTGGAACGCCTCAATAGATCACATTACTTAGCTTGTTGGAATTACCCCTAAATATGTCTATGCAACAGTACATAAGATAAGAGACATGACTGGCTTTGATGGAGTTTGTCTGTGTCGAATGGGATTTCAGCTTGCTGGTGTTCAACAAGGATGCTTCTCCCGCCCGCTTAGTCTGTCTTACAGACCCTGATACAAATATATATCTAATACAGCCCATGCAAGTCTATAATGTTTGGCAAGTCTAGATCACTACGGCTCCTTTTTATTATATTTTTATTAAGATAACTGAACAACTGTTTTTTTTATGTACGATATGTTCATTTCAGAGACTAGATTTTAGTCTACCGCCCGCTTTATAACTGGCATTGTCCACACTGGACAGCACTGACATTGGACTCTTGTGATTGTGTACGTGTATATAGTTTCGTTGTTATCAGTACTTCTCTCACATTACTGTAGATGTGGGAGGAACGTGATAGGTCGTTCACGTAAACATTCAACTGGAAAGCAAGGAATGTAGTATCCTGGATGCTTGGAGACTCAACGGGATGTGTCACCTAAGGCAACTGGACTTCCCTCCTCTTCTTCATGAGGATGCACCCCCTTCTCCCCTGAAGTCTTTGTGGCAAGGGATACATCACAAAGTAATACAATCAATCTATGCGTGCTGCTGAACAGTATCTAAATCCTGCGGACAACATGGTGGTGGATGAGGATAACTCAATCTCAATTTCGAAATTCAAATACCCCCCCCACCCCCACCCCCACGCGCACACACACACACACACACACATCACCACCGCAGGCCCAGCAATATTACCCAAGCAAATCTTCCCACAATCCACAATCTCGGCGTGAAAGTTTAAGGTTTTAATGTCATCGCTGGGTGACAACGCTGAGCATTGTACAACCAAAACTGACAGTACAATGTCGCCATATTTACAACCGTCTGGACTACTTCAAAACTGTGATGATCATTCTATCATCACACGTCGATTACGACTTGAGATAAACTCAACTACTGATACTATAAATTGGTGTTGTCAGCAGAGGCGGTGGAGCTGCGCGAACTACTGGCTTCGCTCCCAGGAACAACCCAGTTGTCTCCCTTTACTGTTTTGAACTACTGACACGCATTCGGGAGGCGTAATGGCAACTTGCTGCAACAAATTGTTATGGCCTGTTGACAAGGTGTGAATTATGGCTTAAAGAAACACTCGCTTGTTGATAGGAAGCACCAAGGTAAACGATAATTAAACTGTAAAGTACTACTGTTGTATAAATCACGTCCCAGACGAGGAGGCGAAGTGTCCGATTCTATCATATGGCGTGTCGGTTTGAGACAGATATAAACGACATGTGTGTTAATACACTTTACCTTTGATCTCAGCACCACCAGGCCTGTCTTAAAACCGGATCGAGCACAGAAACACATTACAGGATGTCACAGGAGGAAATGTGTTTCCATCACTGAAAAGGCAACAGCATGGTTAGAGTGTGAGTGCATGTGTGTGTGTGTGTGTGTGTGTGTGAGAGAGAGAGGGAGAGAGAGAGAGTATAAACGTGTGTAAGTATGTGTGTGTGGCATATCGCTAATCCACTACAGACCACCACACACACGTCACATAGATAGACAGATCACTACACACCGACAGATCACTACACACACGTCACAAACAGTGATCACTACAAACACGCCACACAGACAGATCACTACAAACACGTCACACAGATAGACAGATCACTAAACACACGTCACACAGACAGATCACTACACACAAGTCACATCACAGAGACAGACAAATCACTACACACTCATCACTACACACCGACAGACAGATCACTACAAACACGTCACACAGACAGACCACTACACACACGTAGATCACTACAAACACGTCACAAAGACAGATCACTACACACACGTCACATCACAGAGACAGATCACTACAAACACGTCACACAGACAGATCACTACACACACGTCACATCACAGAGACAGATCACTACAAACACGTCACACAGACAGATCACTACACACACGTCACATCACAGAGACAGATCACTTTACACACGTCACACAGACAGATCACTACAAACACGTCACACAGATAGACAGATCCCTTTACACACGTCCCACAGACAGATCACTACAAACACGTCACACAGATAGACAGATCACTATACACACGTCCCACAGACAGATCACTACACACAAGTTACACAGACAGATCACTACACGCACGTGACATCACACAGACAGATCACTTCATACACATCACTCAGACAGATCACTACACACGCGTCACATCACAGAGACAGACAAATCACTACACACACATCACACCACACCGACAGACAGACCACTACAAACACGTCACACAGACAGATCACTACACACGCGTCACAGAGACAGACATGCAGATCACTCCAAACACGTCACACAGACAGATATGCAGATCACTCCACACACGTCACAGACAGATCACTACACACACGTCACACAGGCAGATCACTCCACACACGTCACACAGACAGACATACAGACCACTCCACACAAGTCACACAGACAGATCACTCCAAACACGTCACACAGACAGATCACTCCACACACGTCACACAGACAGACATGCAGACCACTCTTCACACGTCACACAGACAGACATGCAGATCACTCCAAACACGTCACACAGAGAGATCACTCCAAACACGTCACACAGGCAGATCACGCCACACACGTCACACAGACAGACATGCAGACCACTCCACACAAGTCACACAGACAGATCAGTCCAAACACGTCACACAGACACACAGACAGATCGCTCCACACGTCACACAGACAGACGTGCAGATCACTCCACACACGTCACACAGACAGACATGCAGATGACTCCACACACGTCACACAGACAGACCACGCCACAAACGTCACACAGACAGACACACAGACAGATCGCTCCACACGTCACACAGACAGACGTGCAGATCACTCCACACACGTCACACAGACAGATCACTTCACACAAGTCACACAGACAGATCACTCCACACACGTCACACAGACACACAGACAGATCGCTCCACACGTCACACAGACAGACGTGCAGATCACTCCACACACGTCACACAGACAGATCACTCCACACAAGTCACACAGACAGATCACTCCACACACGTCACACAGACAGACATTCAGATCACTCCACGCACGTCACACAGACAGACATGCAGATCACTCCACACACGTCACACAGACAGACATGCAGATCACTCCACACACGTCACACAGACATGCAGATCACTCCACAAACGTCACACAGACAGACGATCTGACATGCTTCTTAGTTCTGAACGGATTTATTTAATACACAAACCAAAAAGGCCGATAAAACACAGGATGACTTCAAAATCAGAAGTATGCATTGGCTCCTTTAAAATCGCAAAACGCTGTAAATGAGGCTGAACGGGCCATGCCCCCAAACATTCCACTTTCTTTCGTATCTCCTCGATGTATCAAGCTGTCATATGTTGGAGAATATCATGTGATATATAAGCGGGGACAATACAACCAGGCTTCCAGTTACCTAGTGCACACATTGTTGATGTAAACCCATGCCCCTTCTGGCTGGGCGTGTCCCCTCACTGATGGGGGAAAGTGTCCTTCTGCGTCTGACGGCTCGCACTGGGTGTACCAGGGTATATTTTGGGGCCCCATATCGATACTAAACAGCGATTGTAACGTATATATCATACAGACGGGACACAGGTCATCGTCCCAGAGACCCCGGCAGGTCAGCGCGTGCCAAGAATGTGCCATTTGTGCGCCACTGTCCGCCGAGGATGATAAAGGGAGACAACTAATGCCACCTGCTGCAGCCAACTTCTGCTAGCTCGGGTCAGGAATTAATTGGCAATTACGCAGATAGGCGAGACTGCTGGCAGGCCAGGAGCCTTCATACTACCATGAAAAGAAATGGTCAGACTCTTTTGCTACCCATAGCAGTATAAACGCACACAACAATAACATTAGTCCTGCACCATAACTATGGAATATATTTATTTTATGAAAACAAAACCAATCTAGAAAAGTATACAAAAGCAAGTTTAGCCAGCTCCATCTAGCTCTATTCTACATATGAAATCAGCATCTGCAAATTTAAAAAAAAAAAAAATTTAGAGTCAAGATCCGTTTTTTTCTTAGGTGGTACATGAAAGAGTGCATGATTTAGCGGGTGTTGGGGTCGGTCGTATCCGGATTTTTCTTTGGGGGTACATAAAAGAGTGCATGATTTAGCGGTGTTGGGGGCGGTCGTATCCGGTAATTCTTACTGGGTACTTGGATGAGTGCATGAGTTATCAGGCTTTGGGGTATGTCTGTCCGGTAATTCTTACGGGTACTTGAATGAGAACATGAGTTAGCCGGTGTTGGGGTCGGTCGTATCCGGTAATTCTTACCGGGTAATTGGATGAGTGTATGAGTTATCAGGTGTTGGGGTATGTCGTATTCGGTGATTCTTACTGGGGACTTGAATGGGAACATGAGTTAACAGGTGTTGGGGTATGTCGTATTCGGTGATTCTTACTGGGGACTTGGATGAGAACATGAGTTAACAGGTGGTGGGGTATGTCATATTCGGTGATTCTTACTGGGTCCTGAATGGGAACATGAGTTAACAGGTGGTGGGGTATGTCGTATTCGGTGATTCTTACTAGGTACTTGAATGGGAACATGAGTTAACAGGTGTTGGGGTATGTCGTATTCGGTGATTCTTACTGGGTACTTGAATGGAACATGAGTTAACAGGTGTTGGG
Source organism: Haliotis cracherodii (assembly GCF_022045235.1). Taxonomy (NCBI): domain Eukaryota; kingdom Metazoa; phylum Mollusca; class Gastropoda; order Lepetellida; family Haliotidae; genus Haliotis; species Haliotis cracherodii. Next base: position 70,002,972 of record NW_027266264.1, read on the forward strand.
GTATGTCGTATTCGTTGATTCTTACTGGCTACTTGAATGGGAACATGAGTTAACAGGTGTTGGGGTATGTCGTATTCGGTAATTCTCACTGGGGACTTGGATGAGAACATGAGTTAACAGGTGTTGGGGTATGTCGTATTCGGTGATTCTTACTGGGTACTTGAATGAGAACATAAGATAGCAAGTGTCGGGTATGTCGTATTCGGTAATTCTTACTGGGTACTTGAATGAGAACATGAGATAGCAGGTGTTTGGGTATGTCGTATTCGGTGATTCTTACTGGGTACTTGAATGAGAACATGAGTTAACGGTGTTGGGGTGTGTCGTATTCGGTTATTCTTACTGGGTACTTGAATGAGAACATGAGTTAACAGGTGTTTGGGTGTGTCGTATTCGGTTATTCTTACTGGGTACTTGAATGAGAACATGAGATAGCAGGTGTTTGGGTATGTCGTATTCGGTGATTCTTACTGGGAACTTGAATGAGAACATGAGATAGCAGGTGTCGGGTATGTCGTATTCGGTAATTCTTACTGGGTACTTGAATGAGAACATGAGATAGCAGGTGTTTGGGTATGTCGTATTCGGTGATTCTTACTGGGAACTTGAATGAGAACATGAGATAGCAGGTGTCGGGTATGTCTTATTCGGTAATTCTTACTGGGTACTTGAATGAGAACATGAGATAGCAGGTGTTTGGGTATGTCGTATTCGGTGATTCTTACTGGGTACTTGAATGAGAACATGAGTTAACAGTGTTGGGGTGTGTCGTATTCGGTTATTCTTACTGGGTACTTGAATGAGAACATGAGTTAACAGGTGTTTGGGTGTGTCGTATTCGGTTATTCTTACTGGGTACTTGAATGAGAACATGAGTTAACAGGTGTTGGGGTATGTCGTATCTGGTTATTCTTACTGGGTACTTGGATGAGAACATGAGATAGCAAGTGTTCGGTATATCGTATTCGGTAATTCTTACTGGGTACTTGGATGAGTGCATGAGTTGGGGTCTGTTGTTCTTTGAATACTCACTGTGTACATGAATGAGTTTGCAATTAAATGATGAGGCCTGAAAACTTTAATATATACTGGCCAGGATATTAAGTAAAATTATAGTGACAGAATTTCAGCACGATTAGATACCGTTTTATGCATTTAAGCACATTCATTTACAAACATTTGATATAGCTATTTGGAAATGTTTGATGAAAATATATGTCAACGTTGAAGACTGAGTCACATATCCAGTTCCGGTAAACTTCGCAAACAGCAAATAATCATCTGTGGGAATATAACTTGCTGAAATGAAGAATTATAATGTAATTAGTGCAAAAACTCCTCCAATGGGAAGAGGGTGAGTTTTTATGAAACTTATATGGACACTGTGTTGTTGATGTGTGTTCTGGTATAACACTCTGGGTAATGGAGCTTGTGATACACTTCAACGTCTACGTTCACCACACGTCAATGGCTCTGGAATATATATTCAAAGGCTGTGACCATGCATGTTCCTACTTTATCACAATGTGATTGTTTTACAAGCACCTAACTCCTCTTTGTCTTGGAGTGAGTGAGTGAGTTTGGTTTAACGCCGCTTTTAACAGTATTCCAGTTATATCACTGGAGGAAAGCCCGAAGTGATGCGGGTCTCAGACGTTTACCACTTCGGTGAAACCCACGAGCATGGATATGGTGCTGACAAACCTAGAAACATAATTCGGGCGAAACGGGATTCGAACTGGCAATCATAGTTTTCTGGCGTGCCCAAGGGTCGCAACTCTGCACAGCGAATCGTGGCGCCTTAGACGACTGGGCCACCCGTGCCCCCTTCTTTTTCTTGGAAGATTTAGTTTTAAGGAAGACCCTCTTAGGCTTTCTAAACATTATTAATTTATTTTCACTAATTAAATTCTGACTCATTTTTGTGTTCTTGTGAAATTCAGTGTGTTATTCAACAAACTATACTTGCCGTATAAGGCGACTATGCTTGTCGTTAAGGCAGCTAAAGGGATCGGGTGGTCAGATTCGCTGACTTGGTTGATGCATGTTATCGATCCCCATTGCGTGGATCGATGCTCATGATATCAATCACTGGGTTGTCTGGTTCAGACTCGATTATTTACAGACCGCCGTCATATAGCTGGGTTATTGCTGAGTGCGGCGTTTAACAACAACCAAACCAAACCAAACCGAATCCCGCGTACCAACAGGGGGTGGCAGCCTTATATATAGTCAGAATCATTTATGATCGCAGATGTTTCCGTGCATATAATTCTAATGAACGAAATACGACAATTTCTCGCTCCAAGTTTCGTAGGGTGTTGCTTTCTTTGAACCAAGATTCATGTTTTGTTTTTTCACCCTGCCTCACGACTGCAGTCGGTCTGACATGTTCCATAGTAGGGTCGTGCGTTACCAGTTGTGGTGTGCATTCCACGTGTGTCTCCTGTCATTGGGTGTATACATTTAAATGTATGTTGTGAGCGTTAAAACGACATCCTGGAACAGATAGCATCTCATTCGTGACCAACTCGTGATATTCCGGGGAAAACCGAATAGCGACTCGTGCCCCTCTCATGGCCATTTTTGCGACCGGGTTCCTCTCTTACCTAAAACAATTGAAAACTCGTTGCGTAATGGTTCACATATATTTCCCCATATATTATATATATTTCAAATGAAATTTAAAGCACATCGGGACATGCAGAATTATACAGTATGATTGAACACATTTAACTGTGTCTTGGGAATATTTTTAGATGCAAGACATATGTAAAACAAAAAATTATTTCTGAGGGCTTCTTTGACGAAGAACTTGAAATCATACGCGCATTCTGATTGGTTTGTCGTATTTTCGCGCATAACATTCATCGATAGGGGGACGAGTCTTCTTGCAGGTTACGAAAATGGGGGAGTGGTGACGAATGATATCATCTGCCTCTTTGTCAAACGAGGATGGAACTTTCATCTCACGCACATATCCTTTGACAACCCTGAACTGCGACCATATGTCGTTATTTTATGTCCGTTTCAAGCATCATATCATTCAAGATGCGGAAAAAAACGAAATGAGATTTTCGCAGAACAAATATATGTGCTGTTTTAACATACCCTTCTTCAAATTCGTATGTAAGAAATAAAGCTGATATGATAATTATTTTTAGGTGTTTTTTTTCATTTAAGTAAAAAGATTTCGTTCGATTTAAGCTAGGTTTGTGTTTTGTAAAGTCACATGATCCAAAATGGCTGCGCCCATCGTCTCTGAATGTGTTTAACGAACAAAATCTTGACACTACCTAACGCGTCGAGGCAACATAATAGTGCACAACATTTGGCCCAACATTTTTCACAGGTAAACAGGCTGGTATGATCTGATGAGTAAATGTCAGGTATTTCATACTTGTCTGAACCATAAAAGATGTACATTCCTCATTTTATCACCTATTTTCGTGCTACTGTTGTTGTTTTAACGAGAAGTTTCAGATATGAAAATTGACCTTACAGTCACATTATAGTCCAACAATTCAGATTCCTCTAATTTAGTAGATACATGTTTATCTGATAAATATGTTTACATTTTATCCATAACTAATAAATAATTTAAAAGAAATCCCTGGGAGGAATCAAGGTTGAAAGGCCCCCAGCAGCTTATGATGATCGTGGGAGGTGACCAAATGAATATGAGGGTCAGGTTCCGTGACTTGGTTGATTCCCTGTCATCTTGCTCACAATGTCAACCACTGGTTCGTTAGGTTCAGATTATTGGCAGACTGTTCATATCGTCGTGTTATGAATTTCTCATTACTTGTCTACTTGTCTACGTTACGTTACCTTTGAGAACATTTATTTCTGTTAATACTTGGATGGTCAAATGACCATGTCATGTTAATTTTACAGCGATAATGCCCCACTAAGTGGGACAAGTCGATCAGATGCCATCTTGTTACTGTCTATGATTTAGAACCCCTCCATAACACTAACAGTCAAGTTAAAAATAGATGCACAACATGGTCAGTCACTTGATATAACAGACAGGTAGTTTATAAGCATCAGTTGATATATAATCGGTGCATGTTCTGATTCAAAATTATCATCAGATCAAGTTTGATTAAAATGTGTATCAGTAAAAAAGTAGGTTTTGAGGTATGTTTTTGTTACTTATTGAATATCTTTCCTTGTGTAGCTTAATCTGCAACATAACTTTGTTGACAAGTGGCAAACACTTTGATGTCATAGTGGGCTTTGAAACATCATTAAGCGCATGGTCTCATTTTAGTTAAGAGGATTGACAAAAGGTGGGCTCGAAAACGTGAGATATATCTAGAGTACTGCTGAGTATGGTGTTAAGGAGTTATCAAATAATCATATAAGAAAACAAAACTAATGTTTGTCATGTTTCCACAATTCAGATACATTTGTGAATCTATATTTTTTACATTAAATAATTTCGTAGTTGTACAAAAATAGTAAAATACAATAGAATTTTTAATTACCCCAGATGTGCAGTATCATGTGACCTCTATTGGCCACATACCCAGCGTTCATGTTGTGTGAGCTGACTATTATAAGTATAATGTTGCCACAGTGTTGTGTGGTATCATACTCTATGGTTTGGATATTACGTGGTGCCATATTATAGTTGAAATATTGCTGACCCTGGTATAAACTTTCACTCTCAACAAAGTGGCACTGGCAACACAAGGACTGCCATCTTCCGAAACAAGTCTTTTTCCATGTTTCCTTGTTTAAGATGGAGACGACTGTACAGGTGAAGACGGAGCCACTGGACATTCCAGAGGATAGGGGTCAGCCGTGTGTGGACACCGAGGGGGAGGAGGGGGAGATAGAGGAGACGGGGGTTGATGATGGCCTTCCCCATCAAGAGGCCATGGCCAGAGTTAACAGCACCATAGCTGAACTCATTGAAGTGAGCTTAACCTATATGGTTTAATTTCAGATACAACAAATTGTATGACTGTTTCATTACATTTCACAAAGATGGTAACCACCTTGAGATTACTGTTGTTCCTAGAACCAATAGGTTGTCATGCAAGGCGATTGGGGATTGAGTGGTTACACTGAGTTTACAGTGGGTGTCATCCATCATACCTCAGTCACGGGAATGCCTGGTTTAGGACTTGATTATTTATTGACAACCATGATAAACTACTCAAAAGAAGTTAAAGAAGACCCACTCCTTTCATATTACTATGGTTAATCAGTCATGCCATGACAGATTATCTATACAGTAAACTACGGTTATAACGAACACGCTTATAACGAACTGACGGATATAACGAACTTACTTTTTGGTCCCGACTGCTTGCTGTAGTCATGCTGTATATGTACTTATAACGAACTCAGGTTATAACGAACTAAAATTAGTAGTCCCTTTGAGTTCGTTATAAACATAGTTTACTGTAGTTTGTTGTTTAAGGCAACACGCTAATTGAACATGGAGCTGGCCTCCCAATACAGGTCCACTCAGCTTATTCCATTACCTGCATAATACCATCACTATTCCTGCTATATGACAGTTGTCTATAAATAATTAAGTCTGGACCAGACATTCCAGTGATTGCCATCATGAGCATCAATCTACGATGTTGTGATACAGTGGCATGAATCAAACAAGTCAGTCATGTTAGACCCCTCTTACATGGGTTGCTGAAGACCTATTCTAACTGGGAACTTCATGGTTAGATAGTATAACTATGGTGATCTGAATATGTTTTTCACTTAAAACATCTTTTATCACTCACTGAATAGACCCGTGGAGATCCAGGGTAGAATAGGTCTTCAGAAACCCATGCCTGCCGTAAAAGGGGACAATGCTTGCCGTAAGAGGTGACTAACGGGATTGGGTGGTCAGGCTCGCTGACTTTGTTGATGCATGTCATCGTATCCCAATTGCGTGGATCGATGCTCATGATGACAATCACTGGATTGTCTGGTCCAGACTCGATTATTCACAGACCGCCATCATGTAGCTGGAATATTGCTGAGTGCAATCTGTAATGCAATCTCATTTACATCAGATCTGTTACTCCTATCAAATCAAAGAAAAAGACCTGACCTAATAAAATTGCTCCAAGTGAGCTTGTGGCGCAATGTGTACGTAAATATGGAAAACTTGTTCCCTGCGATGTATGAATGTGTGTCAGCATTGACCATTATGTGTTGCCAGTCAGACCCACTGCTGAAGGACCTTCCTGGTGAGGTGACATTAGAAGAGGTGAACTCGGCCATTGCAGTGGAGTACGGCCAGGCCATGGTGGTAGACGTGATGCGGGCAGATGGGGAAGTACTCAGTAAGTCATGTGACTCTAACTGGATCCTGGCTATGTCTTGCTCCTAAACCATTGTAGTGTTTTCACTGAATCCTTCCAAATGTGTTTCCATTTTAAATTTGGTTTGATAATTTAAAAAGCTTAACTCCTCGTTATTATCCCCCGCCTCGAAGTGGAAGGGTATATAGGAATGGGTGCCGTCTGTCCGACAGATCTTGAAAACCGTACCATATTTCTTCACCAAATTTGGCACATAGATGGGTCTAGTGGTGAACTGGTGCCTTTTGATAGTTTGGGATTTAAAAAAAATAGTTTTTGAGTTTCCATGACAACGACTTTGACTTAGACTGAAAATCGCGGTAGTCCTCGTTTCCGGAGCAGATCTTGAAAACCGTACCATATTTCTTTACCAAACTTGGCACATAGATAGGTCTAGTGGTGAACTGGTGCCTTTTGAAAGTTTGGGATTTTAAAAAAAAGTTATTTTTCGAGTTTTCATGGCAACGACTTTGATTTAAACTGAAAATGGTGGTAGTCCTCGTTTCCGGAGCAGATCTTGAAAACCAGACCATATTTCTTCACCAAACTTGGCACATAAAGTGCAGATGGCAAAACAACACCAGTAATAACTTTTTTTATTGCTGCAATTAGGCCATTTACAAAAAGCTAATGCATTGCACACAACCGGACATGTCATATTGGCGGGGGATATGAGTATTTCATGCTTGCTTGTAAGACGTGACAGCATGCGTTACTGAAATATGTGAAATACTTGGCTATCACAAATATGTGTTGTACATGTATCTAGCATTTGCACACTCTGGGTCATGTTCCCTAGTAACCTTTCAGCTTCTAAATCGTGGGTAATATGTTTTTTTACTTTATCATTACAAAGTCAAACATTATCTGACTGATGAGATGCCAAGGTTATGTCATAATTATGTGCATATTTATAATTCACCAAATCCACACAGTAAAGCGTGCTCATAGCGCTACATTATTACCCCAGTCAATGGATCAGCGTGCACTCGATTTTCATTCTCAGCTCCTTGGGGAGTATACATTGCCAGCTGCCTGCATCTTTCCGAGGCAAGGGAGTTAACTGACTATGAAAGTCCAGTTTCCACCCTTGCCGAATTAGGCTGGTATTATGGAGTTACATTTTAGCTGGACTAACGAGTCTATGCATAGTCAAATCAAAATCGCGCACCGAAATCGAAATCAGGTTCATAAACTGTTGTGCAGATTTCGGTCGATTGCAGAATTTGCAAATCATGTGCACCACCAACTTGCTGTCAGCAGATATTTTCAAAATCTTTTCATGTTTTTAATCAAGGTGCTCACATGATTTGATGCATTTCGCGATGTAAGACCGGATTTATCACAATATAGATCTTGATTATCGATCAGATCGTCCTGACTGGGCGCCACCATTTTGTATGAAGCAAAATCAAGTGATACGAGAGGCGGAATTTGATTGTTCCATAGGAGAGGTATAGGAGGGACATAACTGGTAATAGCAACTGGCGCTACGATCGAGCCCAGTAATTCCTGCCTAGTTCGGCAAGGGTGGAAACTGGACTTTTAATGTCAGTTAACTCTCTTGCCTCGGGAAGATGGCTGCCTGTGAGGCGCTTTAAGGTTAACAGTCACATTACCTTCTCATCCTACCGGGAAGTCACAATATGGCTGAAATACTGTCGATGTGACTTTAGATTTTAACTCATTCACTCATCCTACTGGTTACCCCTGCTTAACACCTCTGGCTAGTCCTGCACCATGACTGTGGAATATTTTTATTTTATGAAAAAAAACACAATCTAGAAACATATACAAAAGCAAGTCTAGCCAGCTCTAGCTAGCTCTATTCCACATATGAAATCAGCATCGGCAAAATTTTTGTATTTAATTTTAGAGTCAAGAAGGGTATTGTGTAATATAAGATTTCATGGACTACATGTTAGTCTAACCTCTGGTGGACAGATGCACATTTCGGACAAAGTCACCTGCCTAAGGAAACACCATATGTGAAACATGTGCTCGAGTCTATTTTCGGTAACCTTTTGACTTAACTTCAAAGAGTTCAAAACTGTGCTGCCAGGCTTGTTACAAAATCCAAAAAGTTTGACCATATCACACCGATTCTACGTAACCTCCACTGGCTTAAAATCAATGAGAGAATCCAGTATAGAGTGATGCTGATTGTGTTCAATGCGAGACACAATCAAAAACCAACTTATATCAGCGAGCTTCTTGAAGAAGAGTACGTGCCTGGGAGATCTCTCAGATCAAGCTGCCAGTCCCTACTCTCTGTGCCTAGGGTTAGAACGGCGTCTTTTGGAGGTCGGAGTTTCGCCAAAGTTGCCCCTGAGCTATGGAATAGGCTGCCATTGGATATCAGGAACATTGACAGTCCAACTTTGTTCCGATCAAGACTCAAAATCTATCTTTTCACCAAATCTTTCTTGGAGTATTGAGGCTTTGTGTTTTCCTAGCTGTGTAATGTCTCTTTTTGTGTAGACTCAAATGAAGCGCTTTTGAGCAGTTCTTCAAACTGGATACCAGCGCTATATAAATCTGTAGTTATTATATTATTATTATTAATTAGGTTTAAAGTGTCATAAAAACATATTTATTACTAAGTTTTTTAAAGAATTTGCATCAAATGATACTGATCCTGCATACAAAATTACACACTGAAAATGAAAATAGTGTTAATTTATGCAACTAGACAATATCCTTAAAATCAGATCATAGTGCTTGCTACTGCTGCACATTGTGTTTAGTTATTTGATAGGCTCGATGCAACACTGTGTAATCCTGCATGTGATGTGGTTTCAGAGATTGTGGTTGTGCAGGATGCCAGTGTTCTTGATCTGAAACATGCTATCAGAAGACATGTCACTCTGCGTCAGTCCAGGAGAGGCGGGACAACCATCATCAGCTGGTATGTTATCACAGGACTTGGTGGAGGGCACACATATACATATTACATATAGCATTATTTTGAGGCTCTTTAGTTTTTCTGATATTTTTCAGGCAGAGAAATATAGGAAATATGTACAGCTTTTACAGTGTTTAGAAAGAATGTGCTGTGAGCTGGTGGCTAAAAATGAAAATAGATGGTGCCATAATATCCATAATTAATGAGCCAAACAGCACAGCCATGCTCACTAAAAGGCTTTTCGATTTTATGTTTATGATCATTGATAAGCTTTGAGAAAATTTATCAATGTTTAGCCATATTTGCCAGAATCCCATCCTCATAGATTATCAATGATTACATTGTGTGGTGGCCTCCCTTGTTTCTAAACTTCTCCTTGGTCTAGCAGGTTCATCCTTCTATTAGCATAGATGTAACACTCCATCTTTATGGGACCGCCTCCGTGTCTAGTGGTAGAGCGTCCGCCCGGAGAGCGGAAGGTCCGGGGTTCAATCCCAGGCTGCGTCATACCAAAGACGTTAAAAGATGTCCTTGTTGTTATCCTGTCTGGCGCTCGGCATGAAGGGGCTAAAACAAGGACTGTTTGGCTCGCAGTCAGTATACTGTGTCTGAGTGGGGTATTCATGTTAAACTGCGGCATGGTATCTCAGTGAGCTAGCACTATAAATCGGCATCGGTCCGGACTAGTACAAGCAGCCACACACACACACACGTACATGCACGTCGCTATATAAGTGCAATAATCTTGCACACGACCTTAAACCCCATTTCACCTCACCTCACCTCACCTCACCTCACCATCGTTACGGTTAGCTGGCAACAGTGTACACATCAGTACGACAAACAGTCTACAGCTAACCAGGAGCTGGATGTGTCTGTCAGATTTATGCATCTGTACATACTGTGCATTGAAGAACTGGAACACTTGGATAACCCTTGCAGTTCATGAGGCCTTCAAACAAGTGACAATGAACACATCAACAGTACATTCATTCATAAAACACTTCCCTGTGTAATACTGATGGCAATCACTGCACACTTCATAGTCTAGCCAAAACTCAAGAAGGGAGAAGAAGAAGTTGGCCAAAAGCTTTAGCTAATGACAGCAACATACTTTGAGCTATTTTGAAGATATGCCAATCTACAGCATGTAAACAAAAGAAATCTGAAATTTGATCACTGTAATATTATATTTGGCCTAAAGTCTTTTGGGCCAGGTCGGATACTTTTTGGTTTTGTTTTGTAATCCGTTAAAAATAGCGCAGACAATAAATGTGAGCCACCAGGAGAATCGGGACCTTATTGGTGCTAGGATCCAATTGTGCTTTGGTGTGCTTAAGACGTTTGATGTCAACTTACTTCAGTGAAGATCGCCATGTGTGATGTCATGTATCTCTGTAATAAATGTGAATTGAAGCTTGTGAATTGTATTTTTCTGTTCTGAATATGGTGTAGTTTTAAAATATAGTGAGAAGTCACAATATGATTTTTCACCCATAAGGTTGGTTGGTTGGTTGGTCACAAATGTTCATTAATACTATTTTTAATAGATCACAGTTTGTGTCTTTTTGCTGTTGTTAGTCAATAGGGGAAGCAACTAAATGCACAATTAAGAATAAGGATTGGTTTATGAAATTGGATCACATGGTTTTCAGGCAGGGCTGTATGTATGCAGTGGTGTTAGGGGCGGTCGGGTAGCATAGTGGTTTAAGCGTTCGCTCGTCACACTGAGGACCCGGGTTCGATTCTCGACAAGGGTACAATGTGTGAAGCCCATTTCTGGTGTCCCCCACCGTGATATTGCTGGAATATTGCTAAAAGTGGCGTAAAACCATACTCACTCACTCAGTGGTGTTAACAGATGAATGAGTCGTACTTGTCGGCTTGTATAGGCTTAAGGACTTAAATTAGGCAGTGGGCTTAAGATTAGATCTGTGTTGAACGGGTTTAAACGTTCAATAAATGCCTTGAAGTTGCTAGCCATAGTTAACTGCCGTTACATAGATATATTACAATATGTTTTTCTCTTCTTGTTAGATATTAATTATAACACCATGTCGCAAAAGACATGTTCAGCACTTCTCAACAACTAATATTGAAACACTGATGTGTGAATTTGCATATTGAAATTGTGTACTGGTTGTGTTGGATACAAATAAGGCCATTGTGACAATGAAATAAAGTAAGAATGTCCAAATGAATCAGAAAAAGGCCTTGAATTTGGTGTTTCGAGTATTGTGAGAACCAGGACTACGTTTCATGAGGCGGTGTGTGTTGTCTGTCACCAGGAGGTACATCTGGAGGAGCTACTGGCTTTATTTCGATGGGCAGAAACTCAGCGACGACAGGAGGACCCTAAAATCGTATGTTATTGGTTCTGTTTTCACTTACTCTCATATTACAAAATTAACAGCATGGATTTAAAGTGCATCATTTTCTCAAAGTACCGGTAAATGTACAAGTGATTTCTAATATCTTCAAAATCTTGTGTGCATGGTGATATATGAGAAATGCAGCTCAATGGTGACAACACTGAAATCCATGTAGTCCAGCTAATGTTGACAAACAGATATGGGTTATCTCCCTTTGACATATAAACGTTGTGACGTTTGTGATAATCTTGTATTTGGTGTTTGTTTATTTGTTGTTTAACGCCGCACTCAGCAATATTCCAGCTATGTGATGGCAGTCTGTAAATAATCGAGTCTGGACCAGACAATCCAGTGATTGACATCATGAGCATCGATCCACGCAATTCGGGTTCGATGACATGTATGAACCATGTCAGCGAGCCTGACCACCAGATCCTGTTTGTCGCCTCTTACGTCAAGTATAGTCGCCTTTTACAGCAAGCATGGGTTGCAGAAAACCTGATCTGCACGGGTCTGTATTTGGCGTAGAAATGTCCTTGGTTGTCAGTCTGAACATATCTTAGCAGCTATGCTACTGACACTGGTTTTAAGAAGTTTATCATCCAGGTTGTATCAGCTCCTTTGGAAATAATGAGGATCAGATGGATGCAGTGTGTGATAGAATTGATTCAGACAATGAACCACTTTCTTTTCTCTTATTCATTGAACACACATTCCACACTTCATATATTGTGGTGTATTATATGTTGATTCAAATGAAGACATTGATAATTTCATTTCAGTTATGGAATTCGAAATCGAGATGAGATCATGTTCATCCACAAACTTAGGAAAACATGAACATAAAGGAGTGACATGTTGGATTTACAAAAAGCAGAGCCATCAATGTGATTTTGGAAAACTTGAATCATCTAGATGGACAGGAAAAGGTGAGTCATTTTTGTGGCTCTGGAAAATGTGAGTCATCTTTGTGGTTCAGAAAAACGTGAGTCATCTAGGTGGACAGGAAAATGTGAATTCTAATGGGATCAAATGACAAAATGTGAATCACCTGAGTGGGACAGGAAAGTGTGAATCATCTTGATGGGACTGAAGACTGGAATCATTGAGGTGGGACGAAAAAGCCGAATTCGAAATCGAGATGAGATCATGTTCATCCACAAACTTAGGAAAACATGAACATAAAGGAGTGACATGTTGGATTTACAAAAAGCAGAGCCATCAATGTGATTTTGGAAAACTTGAATCATCTAGATGGACAGGAAAATGTGAGTCATCTTTGTGGTTCAGGAAAATGTGAGTCATCTAGTTGGTTCAGGAAAAGGTGAGTCATTTTTGTGGCTCTGGAAAATGTGAGTCATCTTTGTGGTTCAGAAAAACGTGAGTCATCTAGGTGGACAGGAAAATGTGAGTCATCTTTGTGGCTCTGGAAAATGTGAGTCATCTAGGTGGACAGCAAACTGAGTCGTCTTTGTGGTTCAGGAACATGTGAGTCATCTAGGTGGACAGGAAACTGTGAGTCATCTTTGTGGCTCTAGAAAATGTGAGTCAACTTCATGTAACAGGAAGATGTGAGCCATCTAGGTGGAACAGGAAAATGTGAATTCTAATGGGATCAAATGACAAAATGTGAATCACCTGAGTGGGACAGGAAAGTGTGAATCATCTTGATGGGACTGAAGACTGGAATCATTGAGGTGGGACGAAAAAGCCGAATTCGAAATCGAGATGAGATCATGTTCATCCACAAACTTAGGAAAACATGAACATAAAGGAGTGACATGTTGGATTTACAAAAAGCAGAGCCATCAATGTGATTTTGGAAAACTTGAATCATCTAGATGGACAGGAAAATGTGAGTCATCTTTGTGGTTCAGGAAAATGTGAGTCATCTAGTTGGTTCAGGAAAAGGTGAGTCATTTTTGTGGCTCTGGAAAATGTGAGTCATCTTTGTGGTTCAGAAAAACGTGAGTCATCTAGGTGGACAGGAAAATGTGAGTCATCTTTGTGGCTCTGGAAAATGTGAGTCATCTAGGTGGACAGCAAACTGAGTCGTCTTTGTGGTTCAGGAACATGTGAGTCATCTAGGTGGACAGGAAACTGTGAGTCATCTTTGTGGCTCTAGAAAATGTGAGTCAACTTCATGTAACAGGAAGATGTGAGCCATTTAGGTGGGACAGGAAAATGTGAATTCTAATGGGATCAAATGACAAAATGTGAATCACCTGAGTGGGACAGGAAAGTGTGAATCATCTTGATGGGACTGAAGACTGGAATCATTGAGGTGGGACGAAAAAGCCAGACATGACACTGAGGAGAAAGAAGGAAACGTGATTCTTCAAGACTGGACTGTGGAAAAAATGAATCGTCTGTGAGTGAATCATTTGACTGACAGTGATGTGAAACAGTTCCTACCCCTGATGTCATATTCTTCTGGAGGACTAGTGATGTGAATGAGTCTCTACCCCTGATTTGCCATTTGTCATTAGTAGGACTAGTGAGTAAAATGAGTTTCTACCACTGATGTGCCCCGATTATGATTCTTGGTTTCTCAGCACTGTCTGTCTGCTTGTGGCTTTCACCAATGTAGTAGGCATATACAAGGGGTGAAACTGCTTTGCTTCCCTCCTAGCTTACTGCTATACAGCTGAAATACTGGTACTGGTACTGTACAGACGTTGAAGTGACAGAGAGTAAGTGTTCTTCTGTGGACAAGTACTGTGTGCCAACCACCCACCCAGACAATCTCTATTTTCATGATGAGATATCTTTACAATCTGCACACACTGACACATGTTTTCTGTTTAAGGTATTTGAACATGGTAATTATCAATCAAACATTGATGTTCACTTAAACTCACTCAGTGAAAAGTATTTGAGGTGAGCACGGTGAGGTGAAATGGGGTTTAACGTTGCGTCCATGATTATTGCGTTTATATAGCGACATGCATGAACGTGTGTGTGTGTGTGTGTGTGTGTGTGGCTACTTGTACTAGTCAGGACTGATGCCGATTTGTTGTGCTAGCTCACTGACATACCATGCCGTAGTTTAACATGAATACCCCATTCAGACCCAGTATACGAACTCCGAGCCGACCAGTCCTTGTTTTAGCCACTTACTGCCGAGCGCCAGACAGGATAACAACAAGTACCATCATTTAACGTCTTTTGGTATGCCGCGGTCGGGGATAGAACCCCGGACCCTCCGCTCTCCGGGCGGATGCTCTAGCTCTAGACCATGGAGGCGGTCTTTTCAGTGATTGACTGCCTCCCCCGACAGACTGTCTTCCAAGGAGAGCGCAAGGTCTGTGGTTCAATCCCCTGCTGGCATCTTACCCAAAGATGTTAAAAGATGGAACCCTTTGTTACACTGCTTGGTGCTTGGCATTAAGTGAAATGCATAGACTGTTTTGGCTCTGAGTGGGTATAATGTGTCTGAGTAGGTTTTCCGTGTTAAAAGTGTGGCATAGTATCTCAGTGGGCTAGCACTATAAAACCTTCACAAGTTCAGACTAATACAAGCAGCCATGCACACTTGTGCATACATGTTGCTCAACCTGTGAAGACCCGGGGTAGAATTGGCCGTCAGCAGCCCATACTTGCTGTAAAAGGCGACTATGCTTGTCATAAGAGGCGACTAACGGGATTGGGTGGTCAGACTCACTGACTTGGTTCATGCATGTCATCGTCTCCCAATTGCATTGATTGATGCTCATGGTGTCAATCACTGGGTTGTCTGGTCCAGACTCGATTATTTACAGACCACCGTCATATAGCTGGAATATTGCTAAGTGCGGCGTTAAACAACAAATAAACAAATAAACAACTTAAACCCAAATTCTCTTCTTGTATGTCTGTGATACTTGATGCAAGTGACACACAAATGAGTTGCTTGAACTACACAGGTTCCCTGTACAGTGATCACCATTTGTAGATCTTGGCTGTTCTTTCCATCAATGGACCCGTGAAGATCCAGGTTAGAATAAGTCTCCAGCAACCCATGCTTGCGATAAAAGGCGACTATGCTTGTCCTTGGGTGGTCAGGCTCGCTAAATTGGTTGATGAATGTCATCAATGCCAATTGTGTGGATCGATGCTCATGATGTCAATCACTGGATCGTCTGGTCCAGATTCGATTATTTACAGGCCGCCGTCCTACAGCTTTAACATTGCTGAGTGCGGCGTTAAACAACAAACACGCAATTAAACAAACAAACAAACAAGCAAACAAAACGTTCCATCAATGCATATTATGGCAAGTTCTTGTTTGTTGTTAAGGCCATACTTAGGAGATAAACGTACTGTGTTTGAAAATTAGATTAATGCTAGGCCGAATTGATAGTCCCAAATTTCATTTGAAACCGAAACTGTACGTTTATCTCCTTCTACCATGACCGCTTTAAAATCGAACTCCTTCGCTCAGCGTAAGATGGTGTGTGATCCGTCATGGCACGAGAGTCGAATTGAACTCGTCTGTGAAAGGGGTGGTAGGTGTCTTTGGTTGTTGTTTTTTTTAACATTGTAACGTAACGATTGACTGTCGAATCTGAACCCTGCTCAATCGAAGAATTGTACTATTTCTGATCGGCCGGCGAGTCAGTGTTGTAGCACAATCAAGGACTGTTGATTATAAAGACCAGTGAGGTTGATGATTTCACGTGCCTCTACACCCGCGGAGAGTGGCTCTAACTCAATGATTTGTGTTAATGTGTTAACTTGGGATTCCTTTGAAATTGTTTTCATCGTTAGGACAGAGGATTATAGCCACGCGGTTTTAAAGTGTACCAACATGGATCGTCGACAGGTTTGCAGGGAAGCTGGTAGAAGGCAGGATTCTGGTGGTTCAATTTTGACATGTATTTTTTTAATGATGCAGCTGGGCACGAGGGAGGATGAATTGCCCAAATTCAGGGTTTTGCCTGACCCTTATCTTGCAAGTCCCTTGGGTGATTTTTGATGGATTCCTAATGGGTCATTGTGATAATCTCTATCCCAACATCGTCGATTCGACGACAAATTATTTGTATATGTGCCCAATGAAGCGGTCATAAAATCAGACGCATGTTTTTCAATCCAAATTGATTATGTCAAATTTTATTGGCTGACAAATCAAATTCGAGTATTTCAAGTAGTCATGGTAGAATGAGCAATATTCCAGCTATTTGATGGCGATCTGTAAACAAATTAGCCGGGACCAGACAATCCAGGGATTGACATCATAAGCATCTATCTACGCAATTGTGATATGATGACATGCATGAACCAAGTTTGAGCCTGACCACCTGATCCCGTTAGTCCATTTCTAACCCTGATCGTCACGGTGATTATACAAAATGTAACACAGAGAAGGTAATGTAGATTGCTGATTTAAAGGCACAAGTAGATCAGAGGAAATACCATATTCGACGCAATAAGCGCCCCGCTCTATTAAGCGCCCACGGCGATATTTGCGAATATATTGGCTAGTGAACACTTTCAATAAGCACCCCTTCCGATTGATTAATGTACACAAGACTTATTTATTCGTGTATAATACGCACTCGTGTGTTATATGCACCCTTAATTATGGGCAACTAAATCCTGGAAAAATATATATGTTGTATATAAACATTTCAGGCTGTAAGCATAAACCACGAAATTTACGATCTTTCAACTCTGTTTTATTTTTCACCAAAATATTATTGTAATAAAAGCCCCCTATTTCTTAATTTGAGAGCGACCTGGGCGCTTATTACGTCAAATACGGTAATCTCAGTTTTTAGCATTAGAAATGTCTCGCATTAAAGCTTAATTTTCCTTTCATCTGTAAATTCGGTATTCTGCTACCGGTCAACTCCCCTGGACAGCCTGGAGGTCTTCGGGTACCAGCCGGTGTCGCAGCCGGTCAAGATGCAGCAATAGGAACAGGTGAAGCATGGGTAGAAATCTTCCACGTTCAGGTTGACACACACCTCTTTGTCTGATGATGACAGCCACCACATGCTCTCACACTCCTCCTCACTGCCACACCTATAGGTACAGACAGACAGTGTCAGAAAGTACTCGGCACTGCCACACCAAGATATAGACAGACAGTGTCAGAAAGTACTCGGCACTGCCACGCCTATAGGCACAGACAGACAGTGTCAGAAAGTACTCGGCACAGCCACACCAAGATACAGACAGACAGTGTCAGAAAGTACTCGGCACTGCCACACCAAGATACAGACAGACAGTGTCAGAAAGTACTCGGCACTGCCACACCTATAGGCACAGACACACAGTGTCAGAAAGTACTCGGCACTGTCACACCTATAGGTACAGACACACAGTGTCAGAAAGTACTCGGCACTGCCACACCTAGGTACAGACAGACCGTGTCAGAAAGTACTCGGCACTGCCACACCTAGGTACGTACAGACAGTGTCAAAAAGTACTCGGCACTGTCACACCAAGGTACAGACAGACACACAGTGTCAGAAAGTACTCGGCACTGCCACACCAAGGTACAGACAGACACAGTGTCAGAAAGTACTCGGCACTGCCACATCAAGGTACAGATAGACACACAGTGTCAGAAAGTACTCGGCACTGTCACATCAAGGTACAGATAGACACACAGTGTCAGAAAGTACTCGGTACTGTCACACCAAGGTACAGACAGACACACAGTGTCAGAAAGTACTCGGCATTGCCACATCAAGGTACAAACAGACACACAGTGTCAGAAAGTGGTCTGCACTGCGACGCCTAGGTTTGTTTGTTTGTTTGCTGTTTAACGCCGCACTCATCAATATTCCAGCTATATGGTGTAAATAATCGAGTCTGAACCAGACAGTCCAGTGATTGACATCATGAGCATCGATCCAGGCAATTGGGATAGGATGACATGCATTAACCCAGTCAGCAAGCCTGACCACCCGATCCCGTTAGTCGCCTCTTACGACAAGCATAGTCGCCTTTTACGGCAGCAAGCATGGGCTGCTGAAGATCTATTCTACCCCGGATCTTCACGGGTGTACAGTAATTGTGGTAAGGTGGGGTATTTCGATTACACTCAGTTAATCCCACCCCTCACTTGAAAATATGACAAACTCCATAATACTAGAGACAAAAAGCTCAGCTACCCCTTCTCGTAAGTAGTCCCTCATATCCCGGACGGGACTCAACCCCCAAAAGTACTAGAATCTGTACTTGATCCCGTTAGTCTCTCTAAGGACAGGCATTGTCGCATTTTACGGCAAGAATGGGTTGCTGAAGACCAATTCTAACATGGATCTTCACGGGCACCTGGGTACAGACAGACACACAGTGTCAGAAAGTACTCGACACTGCCACACCAAGGTACAGACAGACACACAGTGTCAGAAAGTGGTCTGCACTGCGACACCTGGGTACAGACAGACAGTGTCAGAAAGTCCTGATTGTGTCACTGCCGCCTGCAAAGTGTCGGATATAATGTAACAAAATACCACACACAATCGTATCTTGGCATAGAGATTTCATGGATTATTGATGTACATGGCACACAGCACGGTCGATCGGTCCCTACATTGCTGTTGAGTCACACGGAATTGGTGCGGCTGAGGTGTAAATCAGTTACCCTGAGTATCTTATTTCCAAAACTTCCTTTCTTTTATTGCGGAGGTTACAGAAGACGATTTATTCACGATGAGGGCACACGTACAAATCACGTGCCCTCGAGTCGTGCTCTCGATCGGGAAATACCGTAAACATGTATGACATGAACACTCGTATAATATCCTCTATTTATTACCCATAGGGTTAGAAGTAACCGAGTTCATTATTAATCGAATGTGCACTGGTGCTAGTATCACTTCACTCGCCTTAGCGTACATATTTTACGTGTTCCGGACAGCATTGTTGACGTCATTCGAATCTTATTGTGACGTTACGACGTCATTACTGAAGATAGTTGAACAGAGCGATAGCATGATGCAACATTGCTCTGTCTCATCGCAATATCTGAGGGGCGACTAACGGTATCGGGTGGTCAGGCTCGCTGACATGGTTGATGCATGGCATCGTATCCCAACTGCGTGGATCGATACTCATCACTGGATTGTGTGGTCCAGACTCGATTATTTACAGATCGCCGTCATATAGCTGGAATGTTGCTGAGAGCGGCGTTAAACAACAAACAAACATACTCGCACTATCACCGTTTCGTCGCAATATCCGTGTTCCATCGTAATATCATCGCACTATCTTTGTTTCCATCGCAATATCGCCGTCTTATTGCAATATCTCTGTACCATCTCAATATCTCTGTACCATCTGAATATATCTGTACCACCTCAATATCTCTGTGCCATCGCACTATCTTTGTTCCCTCGCACTATCGCCGTCTGGCATCGCAATACTAGTATATCTGTACCATCGCTAGGCACCTCGCACTATCGCATTTTCGCATCGCACTACCAATGTGTCACATGGCACTATCACTCTGATACATCGCATCGCTTTGTCGCATAGATCCAACATTGTGCGGTATTGAGGTTTTGCTCTTTATCGATATTGCTCGGTTAGGTTGGGCAAGAAACAATGGTAGTTCTCGGTCATCATACATGCAGCATTTCGCCCAAGACACAGCAGTAGACGCAGGTGATACTGAAGGGAGGGACACCGACCGTGTTGTGACCAACACACACCTTTCTTCCGGATGAGTGAGTGTGAGTGAGTGAGTTTGGTTTTACGCCGCTTTTAGCGATATTCCAGCAATATCACGGCGGGGGACACCACAAATGGGCTTCCCGTGTCGGGAATCGAACCCGGGTCTTCGGTGTGACGAGCTAAGGCTTTAACCACTAGGCTACCCGTCTCTCTTTATTACAGTTGTAAGAGAGTGCGACGTGTGCCATTTTCCAATAATTTCGACTCAGGACACATTGAAATGAAGATTTACTTTATTTAATGTTTAGATAGTACCTCAATTAATAGAAAGCCAAACAAATCAGTCATTATTAATTGAGGCAGAGATTATATATAACTGACCCGGAACTCATGTCGATTACTCGAATATATATTGTTTTAAAGTCGATATTTCGAGAGTAGATGATACTTTCTTGTACGTAGATTATAATATCATATACGTAGATCAAAGTATCGACTACGTAGATGTGGGTATTACCTACGTAGATGAAAGTATCAACGACGTAGATAACACATCTTTAAACCGTGGCACTTATACGCCCCCATACCAAAATAGCAAAAAGCAAGTAAAAACAAATGAAAAGAAAAACATTTGAAAAGATAGGGGAGATCCAAGAGATCAATTTCTTGTGGCCTCACCTACAGGAACGTGTTACCTTGAGGGGCGTCTGCAGAGGTTCAGTGGTAGCACCCGGCTTTCCCAGTCGGGGTCGTGGAGCAGCGAAGTGGCTGAAGCGCTCATTCAACCCACTGAATCGATTTCTAACCAGTAAAGTTTGTGACCCGAATTTCTGGTGTCCGCCACATGAATATGACTGAAACATTGCCTCTGGCCCACGAATTCTTACTTGAGATGTTGAGACATTCTTTATTTCCTCAACTGTGACATGATTAAAGAAGCGTCCGTAAAAGACTCGGTGTGTTGTAGTATCCTCTTGGTGCTGTTCTCATTGCAATACGACCCGTGAAGATCCGGCTTAGAGTTAGTCTTCAGCAACCCATGCTTGTCGGAAGAGGCGACTATCCTTGTCGCAAGAGGTGACTAACGGGATCGGGTGGTCAACAGGTGACTAACGGGATCGGGTGGTCAGGTTCGCTGACGTAATGATTTTGTGCATGTCATCGTGCCACAATTGCGTGGATTGGTGCTCATGATATCAATCACTGGATTGTCCGGTCTAGATTCGATTGTTTACTGACCTCCGTCATATATTCGGAATGTTGCTGAGTGCGGTGTTAAACAAAAAAAAATTCATTGTTCTACGCAAGGCGTAAAACTCGGGAGTAAAACACACAGAAAAATATTTACTCGCCACCCCATGGATCTGGATGGTGTGGCGGTTTTAGGTGATGTTGTAGGAGTAGATGGCGTTGAATTGGTCGCAGAAGGATGTGAACAGAAGAAACTTCATCAGCGACAGATGAGGGTACAGCTGTTTATACACAGTTCCCACTCTTTTAAAAGCATACAGGGTAAAGAAACCCAGATAATTCCCCCCCCCCCCCCCCCCACGCCTTTAGATCACGACCCATTAAGATAATCTGACACACGTTCGTATGAACACACGTGACACATCTTCACAAAACACAACTTCACATAATCAATATTACATATAATTTGACCCAGTACAACTGACAATGAATTCCTACGAAAATGGCATTGTAGAAGACCCTCTATCGCATGAGTTGGCTAAAATTAGGATAATGTGCTCACAATGTCTGACATGTTTAGTGTCATTGTGACCCAGCGGGAAGACTGTTTGCAGGTCGTGTCATATATATATATATATATATATATATATATATATATATATATATATATATATATATATATATATATTGCTGACTTAGGTCTTAAACAACACTCACTCAACCACCCACCCACCCACTCACTCAGTCTAGTGATGAGAGAGTGACCCACCTCGAGAGCCCTGCAGTCAGCGTTGGCGTCATTCTGCTTCAACCTCTGCAGGAAACACACCTACACACATGGAACCACGATGTGGTGATTACAAGCAGGGCCTGGCGCTGTGTTTCTAACCTGGACGACCGTGGGTATTTAGGGCACAGGGTCAGGTTGAAAAACATGATCAGTGACTGCTGGAGCCTGGGACATCCGTATGAAATCACGCTTGAAATGCCGAACAAAGATAGCATAGCGCAAAGGCAATGGTGGTAAATGTCTACAAAAAAACGCGATGAGAACAAATCACTCATCTGTGAACCTCCAGCACTGAGTTTCTAATTACAAATGCAATTGTTCACCTGCTGACATGTCGGCGTTGTACGGTTGTGGGCCCACTTGCACAAAGCGATCTTAGCGCTACGACTATTTTAAGCCTATGTTAAAGTATGGGAGTTACGATCATCTTAGTGCTAAGATCGCTTTGTGCAAGTGGGCCCTGGAGTGGGTCATTAGAGACAGGTGACCCACCTCGGTGCCGGGTTATCTAGAACGTGTCCGATAATTTCTTCATACTCGTACGTTCATGTGGAGTGGGGAGTTTAACACCGTTTAACACCATTAGTTAAAATGGTAAGCATTACCTAGATAACACCGTATCAGGACATGCCCATTACGAAAACGCGTTGCCCCGTCACTCCTGCATTAAACAGCAGCACCTTCTCATAAGTGAGTGAGTATGGTTTTATGCCGCTTTTAGCAATATTACAGCAATATCACCGCTGGGAAGACCCGAAATTGGCCTAACACGTTGTATCCATGTGGGGAATCGAACCCGGGTCTTCGGCGTGACGAGCGAACTATAGGCTACCCTACCGTCCCACTCCCACACATGACTGAGAGAGACAGGTGGCCGTGCTACTATCACTACTGCTGGTATCCTCCCATTAGTATCGTCCCATGTGTAACCCACCTCAATACAGCAAAGGTCATGGCTGAAGGCACTGACTGGTCTACCGTATGTTACCTGAGTATAATTAGTGAGTGAGTGAGTGAGTTGGGTTTAACGCCGCTTTTAACAGTATTCCAGTTATATCACGGCGTGTCAGCTTAATGTGGGAGGAAAGCCCGAAGTGATGCAGGTCTCAGACGTTTACCACTTCGGTGAAACCCACGAGCACGGGTATGGTGCTGACAAACCTAGAAACATAATCGGGGCGAACCGGGATTCGAACCCACAATCATAGGTTTCTGGCGTGCCCAAGGGACGCAACTCTGCACAGCGAATTGCGACGCCTTAGACGACTGGGCCACACGTGCCCCCTACCTGAGTATAAGAATGGAGTCATACAAGAAAGGTGGGGCGGACGGGTAGCCTGGTGGTTAAAGCGTTCGCTCGTCACGCCGAAGACCCGGGTTCAGTTCTCAACATGGGTACAATTTGAAAAGTCCTTTTCTGGCGTCCCCCGCCATGATATTGCTGGAATATTGCCAAAAGCGGTGTAAAATCAAACTCACTCATTCCAAGAAAAGTAGAAAACTAATCTTGTACTTGATGTTCTTTTTGTACTTATATAAAGATATATATTTATATATGTTTATATATAAGTAGCAGCCCTTCACTTCAACTCCGATTGAACAGCGCGAATTGCAGCTCTTTCAAAGTCGGTCTGGACTCGTTGTTCTCGCTGGACTCTCTTTAGAGTGTCCCGAGTGTCTTTAGCTGTTATGTTATTGTTTCATATATATTGTTGTAAGACAGATTAACCATACATTCAATGCAGATTAGTTGCCTTTTAGTTATATAATAACATTTCACACTAACATTTGTGCTAAAACTCCAGCTTGGCAATCAGTATGTATACGTTGGTCTTTGTGGTAATCGTATGTACTCCAGCTAGGACCGGTCCATTACTCAGTAGGTGTTGTTAGGACTGGTCCATTACTCAGTAGGTGTTGTCTTAATTAATCCCCTCCTGGCCTCCTCCCAGGCTGTGTAACAACTGGGGATATAGAGGTGTGTGACAAATGGGACGTGTGTCTAATTGAAGATAACTCTGGTGTTAGTATCCATAGTAATTACTATTTAGTAGCTGACCGATATTTTGGCACTTGTGGCGCTGTCTGCCTGTGTTATTGCTGTTGATGTTGTTGTTGTTGATACAGACCTCGTCGTCTTTACAGGCATCCACGTCATTGCAGAGAGGCGGCGACTCCGCCATGTTACAGCTGTAGCAGGTCCTGGAGCCCCGGTCGTGTACGGTAGACTGTTGGTGCCACGTAGTGTAGGCAGGAGCCAATGCGAGGATGCACGCGAAAGGAAGTTGGATGAACAACCGTTTTAAAGTTACGAGCATATATTATAAGCTATGAAAGTTATGGGAAGCAATTGAATTTAAATCTATTGCTAGTATTGAACAAAAGTTTGGCTAAAGGTTTGAAGAAGAGTAAACATGCAGATTTCGGTCGATTGCGGGATTGGCACAGCATCTGCACCGCCACCTCGTTGTCAAAAGATATTTTCCAAATCTTTTCAAGTTTTCAATCAAGGTGGTCACGTGATTTGATGCACTTCGCGATGTAAGACCCGTTTTATCACAATATTGATCTTGATTATCGATCAGATCGTCTTGACCGCGCGCCGCCATTTTGTTTGAAACAAATGCAAGTGATACGAGAGGTGGAATTTGATTGGTCCATAGGAGAGGCAGAGAAGGGACATAACTCGTAATAGCCACTGGTGGCGCTACGATCGAGCCCAGGAATTCCAGCCTAGTTCGGCAAGGGTGGAAACTGGACTTTTAAAGTGAGTTAACTCACTTGCCTCGGGAAGAGGGCCATTGAAACACCCTAGCCATGTATGTATTAATGTTTTCTTTAATTTTTACTAACCTGGTAGGTTTAAACGGAACTTTATCAAATGCCTCGTCCTTGGTGTTTGGAGATTTTAGTGGTAATAATTGTCCTGGGTGTTTGTATAATCTGTTGGTAATAATTATACACACAACACTATGCTGCATATATGTATCATATATCGATACATCTTAAACGTGACAGATCAAACAAAGCCACTTGTTAAGGAGACGGCACATGTTTTCTAGACTGTGATTCAGAGTCAGGTGCTTCTACCCGTCCAACTACTCTCCGCCGCCAGCGTCACTTAAGTTCTGTCACATAATGACTATATGAGAACCAGTATTCCAACAGAGTGGCATGTCCTTGGTAATAGGGAATGTTCTGAACCTTTTCAACACTTTTATACGGAGCTGTGGAGTTTCGGGTATTGATGCACATCTTTCGCACGAATAACCATTATCAAATCGCAACAAAAAAGTACTTGAAATCATATGTCGTGTAATTACTTAACTTAACCCCAGTCATTAATAGACACGTTCGAGGGAACCGAAAGTACAGGATGCAATGTTTTCCACGAAACATGATATTTAAAGAGTAGTGTTTCATTTATGTATTAACCTTTGTTTTTTACAGCTTAACAATATCAACACATTTACAATGTCACTCTGAGATTTGAGTGTTGGGGTGTGTGAAGTTAAATCTGGTGATTTTTATCTATCGGGTTGATATATACTCCTAACCATTATAAATGCCTACGTAAACCCAAAATGTCCTCGCATCCTCGCATCCTGACCTGTGTTCAGTGGGTCGTGGACACAACAGTCTCGTCTCCGGACCAACAACCAAATGCATATGTGTTTAGTCCCTTCCCACAGTAATGGCACGGAAGGCAAAACGTCCTGTTAACGAGGTGCCGATGAAAGGCGGGTCACTGTACTCAGAGCTAACATGGCCCGCATTGGGATAATTAGTATGTTTTTTATTTTGATTTGGGAAAATAATGGAAACATACCGGAAATTAGTCACTATACTGTCTTATCAACGCCTTTGATTTATGAAACTTGGTACGTGAATCGATCTTGTTCAACTCACAGTAAATATATTCCAAGCGTCAACATCAGAGCATATCAGTCTCGATTATCTCCCGAAACAGATTTAATTGGGCGTCAAGGGGCTCGGGTGGCCCAGTCGTCTAAGGCGC
This sequence comes from Haliotis cracherodii, assembly GCF_022045235.1. NCBI lineage: Eukaryota > Metazoa > Mollusca > Gastropoda > Lepetellida > Haliotidae > Haliotis > Haliotis cracherodii. The sequence goes on from NW_027266264.1 coordinate 70,029,190, forward strand.
CGCAATTCGCTGTGCAGAGTTGCGTCCCTTGGGCACTCCAGAAACCTATGATTGTGGGTTCGAATCCCGATTATGTTTCTAGGTTTGTCAGCACCATACCCGTGCTCGTGGGTTTCACCGAAGTGGTAAAGCCTGAGACCTGCATTACCTCGGGATTTCCTCCCACATTAAGCTAACACGCCGCGATATAACTGGAATACTGTTAAAAGCGGCGTTAAACACAACTCACTCACTCACTATTGGTCATCAAGGCAAAATAGTGATCATACAGATATGATATGAAATGATCACTGAAACTCATTTGTGACCTCATGTCGTATCAACATGAGCTGTCTGTATCTCGCAAAGCAAAACTACACACGTCTAACGCCATAGCCACGATAAGACCTGGAACAGAAATAGATGATTTATAACACATGTCGATATCTGGCTATAGTGGCCGTGTTAGTTGATGAGTATGACCGGAGAAGCGACTGGCGGCCATGTACCTCCATCGCCTACTGGCATGAAACAACACAACTGATGTAAAACTGACGTCCAACCTGTGGTGGTCAGAATGTCCGATGCCATGACCCCTGGCCGAAATGTTGGCGTGACCGGAAGGAGTGTTCCCTGTCTGGAGGACGCTGATAACGGGTCTGTCAATGAAAAGGTGTAATATTATAATCTGCACCCGAGATGACCAAAGTCGAAAAATGCTTTCCGAGTGCTTGGTCTCTCTTAATAGATGCAGACCTTTTCTACCCCTGATCTTCACGGGGATAATAATAATGATAATAGTCCGCAATGTATGCTCGAAGCGCTGCATGATTATTATTATTATCCCGGTTAATGAAACAATGTGCAATCAAGTTTTCATTCCCAGCTCCCTGGGGAGTGTTCAACCACAGCTGCCTGAAGGTTAACAGTCACATTACCATGTATCTCATTCTACCGGGTACCCATTCACTGTTGGGCGAACCTCTAGAGGCATATTACGAACAAAGTAACCTGCCTCAGGAGACACCAAATATGCAACAGGTGCTTCAGTGTGTTGCAAGACCGAGGCCCTGCTAACTCTCAGGAGCCAAGCTGCCGAAATGTGGTCACCCATTCAAGGGCTTTTTTGTGTGCGAGGTGGTGGTATAATTCATCCAAATGGTTAAAATACAAATCAAGGTTTTAATTGGTCAAACTCGATGAGAATCAGTCACTGTCAGAGAGACATCAAACGGCGTGCATGTATTTATCGCATTATCACCACAATAGACCTACTGATCAGCGATCCAAAATTGCTACGGAACAAATGTCACCAGCCCCAAGAGTTCGTTATCACCATGTTTTACTGTATCTCTGCATTGTACATTGGTAGGCTTCTGATAGGACAGCGAGCACGAGTGATCGATTCAGTTGAAAACAAGCCGTACAAACCAGCAGGTGTCTATGTTAGTACAGCACAGAAAAAAATGAATTCATAATTTTATTATTGAACCAGTATTGATGACAATTGTCATGGAAATAACGTAAACGTCCTGGAAAATATGCATAATTTCCAATATCATGTTGATAGCAATGGTGGAACATTCTAAACAGATGCCACTCGCAAAGCGCTCATACGTCTGTTTTCTTTTTATTATCTCACGGCGAGGTGCACAACTATTTAATTACGCCACAAAAGGTTGCTGTAATTAAAACCAATAACTGAGTCTTATAACAAATCGATAAATACATGAAGCTGATTTAATGCTCTGTGTTGTGGCCACATTTATGCATAGCTATCATCACAGAATGATGTGGGGTGTCGTGGTTAGCTGACACACGGTCAGTACATGGTGATATGTGTTTACAGTATACTAATCAAGAGAACTGTCCAAGCTGTAAAATGTGGGCTGGTTATGGACAGGGTGTTTTGAACGATTCACCGAAGTATTAATGTATCGGTGGAGCCTCCTTTCCACTACAGTCAGTTCCGACTACAGTAATTGTTTGTTTGTTTGTTGTTTTACGCCGCGCTCAGCAATATTCCAGCTATATGACGGCGGTCTGTAAATAATCGAGTCTGGACCAGACATTTCAGTCACTGACATCAAGAACATCGATCTCCTCAATTGGGATACGATGACACGCGTCAACCAAGTCAGCGAGCCTGACCACCCGATCCCGTTAGTTGCCTCTTACGACAAGCATAGTCAGCCTTCTACGGCAAGCATGGGTTGCTGAAGACCTATTCTACTCCGGATCTTCACGGGTGTACAGTACTGTGGTAAGGTGGGGTATTTCGACTACACTCAGTTTATCCCATCCCTCACTTGAACATATGACAAACTCCATAATACTAGAGACAAAAATCTCAGCTACCCCTTCTCGTAAGTAGTCACTCATATCCCGGACGGGACTCAACCCCCAAAGGTACCAGAATCTGTACTTTAACAAGAAAGTGCTATCCCAAATATAACATTTGTTACATTCGACCACTTTCTAAATAACATTGTGTGTTCACAGTCCCTCATATGTCTTTCAGTTATTTCAGTATAAAAAAACAACAACACAAAACATTAAACCGCTGATCATACTGGAAACATGGCTCACTAATAACAGAAATAAGACTATTTATTCACACTCATAGGAGTTCATATCCAAGGATTAACAATTAGTTAATCGCAATACCCTGTGACACGATGTAGGTATTTGGCGCGAGACCATATATCGACATGAACGATATATACTCAGAAACACCTAGAAGTTACTGACATACATATATGAGAGACATTAGCACACATACGATATGTGAAGCAAGGGTCGAGGTGAGGGGTGAATGTGTGTGTGAAACAGAGTATATTTGCCAGAAGAACAATATATTGATGTCCGTGAAACATGAATTCATCATGACAGTGTGAACACATGTCGTCTGTCAACGTCATCTCAGGCTGAATGGGGCGTGGGGTCAAATGTCTGGTCACAAGCCAGTATCGGGTATGGCCATCATTAGCAGTGACACAAGCGTGACAACGGCGCCTCATTGACGCCACAGGGTAGTTGTGGAAAGCTTGAAGGATGTCATCCAAGATCTGGACCAAGTCCTGTCGAAACTGGACTGACGTCACCGGTTGCAGAACGTTGACCAACTCACGCGTCAGTGTAACATTCCATCCGACGACGATAAACAACCTGACGACAATCATTGCTGTGAAGATGAAATCAGGATGTATCTATAACGAGGACAAACCCCCAGTCGTGTATACTGAATGCAGATGTGGTCTTGACCATGCCAGGCGTACATACAGTTCGATGACGTGGCATCCAAATTAGACGCACAGCTGGACGTCGTGGTCGGATGTTATCCTCTCGTAAACGATTTCTTACAGTCCCTGCACTAATCGGTCGTCAGCCAGGGATGTTGCCGGCTGTCAAAGTTGAAGCCTGAAACCGATTTCGTAGGTGAACCAGACGGATATGATTATCTTGCCGCCGTGACGCTACTCGTGGACTTCCAGACCCAGAACGTGGTCGGTCCCTGGAATTGTCGACCACAGAGTGACTATATGGTGTTAGGATGAATACCGAACGCCTAACAACGTTTTCCGCATTCCCGTTTTAAGCATGCCAATTGTCCGCACCCGCTCAATTTCGGATAGGCGCAACGTAACATTTCCGAGGTCTGGCCGTCAAAAATTTGCTTTTCACACCTAAAAGACAAGTTACTCTGTGTATGAATTGACTAGATCCAACGTGTACAGTGAATGTGTTGGTCATGGAATTGTAGGCATGCAATGATATGGATGTGCGTGCAATTTCAGTGTTATTGTAGGTGATAATGTTTGTTTGTTTGTTGTTTGTTTGTTTGATTTTTAACGCCGCACTCAGCAATATTCCAGCTATATGACGGCGGTCTGTAAATATTTGATTCTGGACCAGACAATCCAGTGATTGACATCATGAGCATCGATCCAAGTCAGCGTGCCTGACCATCCAATCCCGTTAGTCGCCTTTTACGACAAGCGTAGTCGCCTTTTACTGAAAGCATGGGTTGCTGAAGACCTATTCTACCCCGGATATCTTCACGGGCTGTTAAGACATGTGATTATCATGCATGATTCTGAAAAATCCATGGTATTTTCTTCTATTTTAATGGTTTATTTTATCATGCACTGGAATGTTTTTTTTCACTTGTGTATATAAAACATTTGTAAACCATTCAGTGACCTTTTTTTCCACAAAATTAAACAATGGACTGTATTTTTTTCCAACAAACGCAAATTGTTTCCCGAATTTATTTCCAGTCATTTTGTGAGTATTTTAAGTACTTATTAACCCCCTTTTACGTAACGCTAGTGTAGTGCATACCCGACGTCGACACCGATAAGAAGGCATAATCCAAATATGGACTTTGTTTAACATTCATTTTCACCAGTGCACTTTACATCTTCAAAGAAAGGAGTTTTGATTTGCGTGTTTTTAGATATACAACAGCGTGATAAATAAGACTTCAGTAACTTTTTTCTTGAATATATAATTGTCATTTTCGCGACCTTATACGTTTGACCTTTATTTCAACCCAGCTTTAAACAACAAACACAACCATGTCTACATACAGCACTGTGTTTGTGTCGTATATGATTCGTCCAATAACTGCCTGGCGAAAGACTGTATTTGATAATAACTGTGTCACTACTGAAAAAAAAACCACTGGATGAGATAAACATGGTATTCGCTAAGGCAGCAAGACTGCCGTGTATTTATGTTGTCGGTATCATTCATGGAGTGATGTTGTATGGCACCGTTGTGGAAGAAGCAGTCAGCAGACAGTAAACGACCACAACCATCTTGACCACAAACAACACAGCCTACCTATGATTACCCCCTTGATGATCCCGGGATAGAATCGGTCTTCAGCAACTCATGGTTGTCGTTAAAGTAACAAACGGGACGGCTGACTTGGTTCATGCATGTCATTCTATTCTAGTTGTGTAGATCGATAGTCGTCCGTTATCCACCTGTAACCATGGTATCATGGGCCTATGGCCTACAATACATCTAAATAAAGTGTGTAAGCACTTCAAAAACCCCAAATAACCCCAAAACCAAGATCGATGCTCATGGTGTCAATCACTGGATTGTCTGGCGCAGAATCGATTATGTACAGACCGACGTCGTAGAGCTGGATTTTTTCTGAGCGTGGCGTTAAACGAAAAAACCCGACAACCCATAGTTGGAGAGGACATTGCCCTATCTGACTGGAATTTTGTGGTGTCAACCCAGTTTGGTTTTACTAGAAGGTAATGATTCAACTGTATGATCCAAACTAATCTTTTTTATTGGTATGGGCAATTGTTTGTTTGTTTGGTGGGTTGGTGCTAGATGTGTAGGGCGACCATATAAAAGGTCTCTTTGCACCTAAAACACATCAACTCTTTTACACAAGAACAACGAGATTCACGTAGACATGATGCTTAACCAACCTGCGTCTCGAATCAGTTAATAATGTATAACCGCAAGTAAACATGATATCATTTCTGGACACTACTCCTTCCATATAATAAAGATTCGACAAAACATGAAACTGTTAAGATGGTTTACAAGTCAGTTGCATACAGGAGAGACCTCTTTATCAATAATTCTGTGATGAGCGTTTTAACAGCATTGTCCAAGATGATTTTTTTTATTATAACTTTCTCGCCTTTTGCTATTTTGTGGTTGAAGAATTTGTTAAAATAAATTCAATATCTTTTGTTCTGGGATCGGAATCGGATGGAGTTAATGGAATATTTCGTGATACAGATTTTGCAAGTTGATCTGGCATTTCATTTTCATATGGTGCAGCACTTCGTGAGTTGTCTCCCTTTACCCAGATCTGGATGAAACGACATTCATGACAGCTGATCAGATTAAGTGACTGTACTTGTACAAGTACGTTCTTACACGCAAAGATCGTATTATCATTCCAGATGGTACTATACTCTTAAGGATATGCATATAATTGAGTTTGGACATGTGTTATGCTTGTATAATATCAGTATTATCAAAGGCAGTTTGAGGTATGGCGCCTAGAAAAGAACTATGAGTGTTAAATGTTGTATCAGATGGTACGCCCAGGACGTGTTATACTTTGTATTAGATGGTACGCCCAGGACGTGTTATACTTTTTATCACATATAACCTCTAATGACGGACCGCCTCCGTGGTCTAGTGGTAGAGCGTCCGCCCGGAGAGCGGAAGGTCCGGGGTTCGATCCCCGACCGCGTCATACCAAAAGACGTTAAAAGATGGTCCTTGTTGTTATCCTGTCTGGCGCTCGGCATAAAGGGGCTAAAACAAGGACAGGTCGGCTTGGAGGCAGTATACTGTGTCTGAGTGGGGTATTCATATTAAACTGTGGCATGGCATCTCAGTGAGCTAGCACTATAAATCGGCATCAGTCCGGACTAGTACCAGCAGCCACACAAACACACACACGTACATGCACGTCGCTATATAAGTGCAATAATCTTGGACGCGACCTTAAACCCCATTTCCCCTCACCTATATTTTTTATCAGATGTAACGCCCAGTTACATGTTCTACTTTGTATCAGATGTAAAGCTGTATGACGTACACTGTAAAATGTGTTTAGAATGTAAACTCATAGGCATGATTAGATCTAAGCATGTTTCAGGATGTGTTTAAATCACACCACCTCATCAAATCATCCCCATAAGCTAAACATGATCAGCATTTAACATGTTTAGTGTTTAAACAGGTTTATATAAAGTGGATGCCATTTTATGTAAAAAATGGATTATGTTGAATAAAACATATTGAATTTGGATGTGCAAATCAGATTCACGGGCACTGGCATAACGCAATTACCACCAGGCCTACTCTGCAAAAGAAAAGAAACGCAAAAGTGATTTTAGATGTATATTTTATACATCATATAAATATTCAACAGATGGTAATCGATTGTTCAAAATTGGCATACGCCATTGTCATTGACCCAGGTTCCATATGGCACACACGGAACATTAGATTCTCAGGTGAAGGTATTATTTTCTCAAAATATTGTATGGCTACCGTTAGAGTCGAAAAAATGACTGTTATCGTCGTCCCATGGAAGGAATAAGATCTAAAACTGTGACCTTGGGAATTTTCACCCACTTCCCCTGCACTGCTTGTGCCAACTGTGGGATGTTCAGACGTCCTCGCAGACGTTGATTCAACGCATCCCATAAATGTACGATTGGATTCAAATCTGGAGACCTGGAGGGCATGTCCTGGATGTTGAGATTCCTGAAAAGGGCAGGTGTCAGTCTTTCTGTGTGAGGTCGGGCGTTGTCTTGTTGGAAAATGACGTTCGCTTGTTGCATTATGGGAAGGGCGTGTGGCAGGGGAATCTCATCGTGTAACGTTGTGCCCTTAAACGTCCCCAGAACTTGCACCAAGTCTCTTCGACCAAAGTAGGAGATAGCCGCCCACATCATTACACCACCACCACCAAATCTGTCCACTTCCTGTATGTAGTTTTGTGCATAACATTCCCCACGACGCCTGTAAACACGACGTCTACTATTCGCACTGGGAATTATAAAACGCAACTCGTCACTAAATCAGACTTGTCTCCATCGCAGTTGTGGTCATACTCTGTGACCCTGACACCATTGAAGTCGCCGTAGTTGTAGAGGTGGCTGTGGTGGTGTTTTCACTTCAGTGACGTTGCCGTATAAATCGGTCCAGTACTTTAGTAATGATACGTGGTTGACTGGATCTGGGAAGGTCACGTATTGCCCCGTGTGTCCGATAACGGTTCCACAGTCTTGTAACGGTGCTTGGTGCTACATGGAAATACCTGGCTACAGCTGAAGATGATTTTCCTGTTTGCAGCCGGACGATGGCGTTGTTACGTTGGCCTTCCGTCAGTCGTGGCATGTTTTCGCTGTTCACTTGCTGTAAGATTGCAATGGCATGCAAATGAAAACCCATCGTTTTTATAGCCCAACAAGTGAAATATCACGTGCATGTCATGTTTGTGTGTTTCGGCGCCAGGCTCTCACGTGGTTGTATTCCTGCCATTTTTCCACCTTTTCGCCAAATTTTTTCAGTACCTCATTCTTTCCACAAACAACAATCTCAATCCATGCAGAATCATCCAATTCATTTTTGGTATTAAGCTGGTATGGATGTTGACAACACGGTAAGACATTTACAATTTTACTACTTTTGCGTTTCTTATATTTTTGCAGAGTATATAAATGTACAAATAAAGCACGCTTAGTCAATGACGACTAGGTTAATTGACATTCGTGACGACAAAAGTCTCCGTAGCACAGGTGGTGGAATGAAGGACAACAAATAAAGAGATTGCAGGTTCGAATCCTGCCGAGTTTTCAGTAGTGATCTGTTCCCATTAAAGGCTGAGAAAAAAACAGTAGAAAAGACCTGTGAATATCCGGGTAGAGAATAGGTCTTCAGCAACCCATGCTTGTCGTAAGAGGCGTCTAACGGGATCGGGTGTTCAGGCTGGTTAATTTGGTTGATGCATGTCATCGTATCCCAATTGCGTGGATCGATGCCCATGATGTCCGTCACTGAGATATCAGGTCCAGACTCGATTATTTAAAGATCTCCGTCATAGAGGTGTAATATTGCTGAGTGCGCCGTTAAACAACAACAACAACAACAATCAAAACCACAATGAATTTCAAGGAGAATATAAAGGTCTTTCCCTCAATTAGAACCTAAACACGTTTAGTTGTCTAACATAGTTCTACACATGTTCAGATATAAACACATACATGTTGATGCAACACAAGTCACATCGTCCTGATTAGAACGTCACATCGTCCTGGTTAGAACGTCACATCGTGCTGGTTAGAACGTCACATCGTGTTGATTAGAACGTCCCATCGTGCTGGTTAGAACGTCACATCGAGCTGTTTAGAACGTCACATCGAGCTGTTTAGAACGTCACATCGTGCTGGTTAGAACGTCACATCGAGCTGTTTAGAACGTCACATCCTGCCGGTTAGAACGTCCCATCGTGCTGGTTGGAAGGCCACATCGTGCTGGTTAGAACGTCCCATCGTGCTGCTTAGAACGTCACATCGTGCTGGTTAGAACGTCACATCGTGCATAGTTCGATCAAAGATTACATAATGGGACTGAGACACAGAGGTAGTAGGTTCAGACTGTGTTATAGTTAACTCACACAGCCGATCTATAGCAGCTATGGCAGTGTTGTGACAAGTATGGCGGCGGATACCGTATCCCACTGCGACCTCCGGAATGAATTTCGCCTTACGTGGCAACTATACTTTTGTTTTATCAATATTTCAGCCTTTGCCTTCCCAGGGGACAATTCCTTTTGAAATATTCCTTCAAGAGGTGATTTCCCCATCCGCTGTTTCCCCATGGTGCCTACCGTGTGCCAGTGGCATTTCCGACCACGTGTTATTGCCTTTGAACTTCACCCCATCACAGATGACTCAGTGATATACCTGCTAATTTGACCCCATAACTCGCGACGAAAATGTCATCCCTTCCTAGTGTTGACTACGATAATCGTAGAATCTTACTTCAGGCAAAATCTGCTCTCTACCTGGTGTCATTATTATCCTTGAACAGTGATTAGTCGCTGGAAGGTCTTCAATAAATATCTCTCTGATTTATGAGATGTATGGCAGTGTCCCATGAACCTATATAGATCAAGCTTTGTTGGGTACGCCACCTTGTTTCATGTGTAAGTCAGTATACGGTCCAGTGCTTTCCTTAAGGTGTACGGTTGTGTCAGATAGTGCCATGTATAAGGTGTAAGGCAGTTTAGGTTTGAGTGCTTTTCATTAGATGTAAGGCAGTGTGAGATAAACTACTTTGTGTGAGGTGTGAGGGAGTATGACTAGGAAGACGATGGGCAGGAACCCTTAGTCTTTAGTCTAATACTACGGAGGCGACGCACAGGAACCCGTAGAGTCTTCAGTCTAATACTAGGGAGACGATGTGCAGGAACCCGTAGAGACTTCAGTCTAATACGAGGGAGACGATACACAGGAACCCACTGAGTCTTCAGTCTAATACGAGGGAGACGATGCACAGGAACCCACTGAGTCTTCAGTCTAATACCAGGGAGACGATGCACAGGAACCCACTGAGTCTTCAGTCTAATACTAGGGAGACAATGCACAGGAACTCACTAAGTCTTCAGTCTAATACCAGGGAGACGATGCACAGGAACCCACTGAGTCTTCAGTCTAATACGAGGGAGACGACGCGAAGGAACACGTAGAGTCTTCAGTCTAATAGTAGGGAGACAATGCACAGGAACCCACTGAGTCTTCAGTCTAATACCAGGGAGACGACGCACAGGAACCCGTGGAGTACTTCAGTCTAATACTAGGGAGACGATGCACAGGAACTCACTAAGTCTTCAGTCTAATACCAGGGAGACGATGCACAGGAACCCACTGAGTCTTCAGTCTAATACGAGGGAGACGACGCGAAGGAACACGTAGAGTCTTCAGTCTAATAGTAGGGAGACAATGCACAGGAACCCACTGAGTCTTCAGTCTAATACGAAGGAGACGATGCACAGGAACCCGTGGAGTCTTCAGTCTAATACCAGGGAGACGATGCACAGGAACCCACTGAGTCTTCAGTCTAATACGAGGGAGACGATGCACAGGAACACGCAGAGTCTTCAGTCTAATACGAGGGAGACAATGCACAGGAACCCGTGGAGTCTTCAGTCTAATACCAGGGAGACGATGCACAGGAACCCACTGAGTCTTCAGTCTAATGCTGGGGAGACAATGCACAGGAACACGTAGAGTCTTCAGTCTAATACTAGGGAGACAATGCACAGGAACCCACTGAGTCTTCAGTCTAATACGAAGGAGACGATGCACAGGAACCCGTGGAGTCTTCAGTCTAATACTAGGGAGACGATGCACAGGCACCCGTGGAGTCTTCAATCTTATACTCGGGAGACGACGCGAAGGAACACGTAGAGTCTTCAGTCTAATACTAGGGAGACGATACACAGGAACCCGTGGAGTCTTCAATCTTATACGAGGGAGACGACGCGAAGGAACACGTAGAGTCTTTAGTCTTATACTGGGGAGACGATGTGCAGCAATCTGTAGAGCCTTCAGCTCAATTCACGTGTCATCTGAATCTGATAGTCACAGGGGTCTTTGCTCGGAACACTTGGCAAATCAACTATATTGCAACGCGTCATTCATTTATAAGCGTTAAATAATGTCTGATAATTTAATATAATTTTAATATATAATTTTAACATAATTTACACATTGACAGTGTCTCAACTTAACATACATACTATTTACGAGGTCTATACCTTGCTATGAAAATAGCTACCAGAATACAGTACATCTTTAACAATAGTCTTAGAATGGGCGCTGTTTACATGCCTGTGCCATTGTCGGAAGGTTCAAGACTCCGAATCGAGGAAAGGCATGCCCTTCAGTCTCCGTCACGATGTGCACGATGGTTTCATCCGAACACGTACGTGACAACAACCGGATATACTCCATGTTGGATTCGTGGATTGGACTTGCATCCGCGGATTAAACGGAATAAATCGGTCGCGTGACCCAAACTGCCACCTGTGAAATGTGATCTTCCTAACTTCGTGTTGACGTGTTAACCTGGAGGACTGCGAGTGATTGTTCATGTCGGAATGGTGAAGTAGTCATATATGTATGTGACAACATTCGATCGAAGCCTGTATCTAAATAGTATCAAGAAAATGATACATACGTTCTCAATCGATGAGAGTAAGCGACATTTTTAGACAAGATCGACAAATGCCTCCCCGCGTCTCATGTCTCTCAGGGGAACCATTGCCCGACTATTGTGTGTAGAAATAGTGTATTATGCAGGGTGCAGTAATTTGATAAAGTCCTCCTATCTCCAGAATGCCACAGCGGATCAATACGTGCTGAACAAGAGTTGAAAGTTGATACAAGAAAACTGGTAATGTATGTGAAGGCTCGGACAAAGTCGGTCTGAGGAGGAGCACATGGCCATTTTGTTTCAATGCATGTCTATTACATGTCGAATTGGAACCATTTACAATTTCATCTTGTCCAAGTTTGAAACAGATCTCCTGTGATGAATTGCCATTGACACGTTGTACAAGGCAGCCTGTGCGCTGGAACTGCTATCATAGAATAAAGTCAGCAGACTTAATGAATAAATTTCCATTTACTGATATGAGATGGCTGGTGCAATTTAATAACGTAAATTGAAATTGTACAGAATTTCATTTGATCCTTATCCTCTTGGCGGTGAGTTGTATGGATGTGTGTGGCGCGAGAACCGATGGCAGTTTGGCAGGGATATCTATATTAACTTGCTTCATACTATGCATACAGCATCTGAACCTCATCAGGTCATACTTGTCACATATATACACTTTCATCTCATCTTCTTACAACTCTCTTGACCCCTCATTCATTATTGTACCCTCTTAACTATTCGTCAGCAAACCTCAACCAGCTCCTCAGGCCATCCATATTTTATGTGTTTCCTATCTCTAACCCCAACCAGCAAGAGAAATATGTGTAACATAGTGCATGAAATTTTAAAGTTTAGAACATTTCGTACCAGTCTTTAAAATAATTTTTGCCGTAGATTGAGTCGCTTTGCTTTGGGAAAGGCCGTGGGTTTTTATGACTGTGCATTGGTGGGAATATCTTTTTTTTATCACATCGGGGCATACATTCCACAGTGGCAAGGAACATTGAGATAAGAAAACTATTTATTATTTCACGTCGGAATGAAAATTCAGTCCGGAGATGGGAACACAGAAAAAAATACAGATAAGCTTATCTTCGTCTTTTATCCACTTTCTTCAGCACACTCGTCGGTTATCCGAATCCTCCGTGAACTCGCCTGCCGCACATTCGTTCAACACGTCATTCCAAATTGAATATAACTCCTAAAATCGTAGGGAATTGATGTAATCGGGCCCCGGGAATAACCATTCTGTACACACCAATCGCCAAATATTTGATTATAAAACAATTACCGAGTGCGATATACATGACCACACACATGAGCAGGACAGTGAGTGAGCTGGGACGTCACTTGGAACAGAGTTCCAGTTTATCCTCGGCGTGTCAGAGTAATGTGGGAGGACAGCCCGAAGAGATGCAGGTCTCAGACGTTTACCACTTCGGTGAAACCCACGAGCACGGGTATGGTGCTGACAAACCTAGAAACATAATCGGGGCCAACCGGAATTCGAACCCACAATCATAGGTTTCTGGCGTGCCCAACGAAGGCAACTCTGCATTAGGAATTGCGGCGCCTTTGACGACTGGGCCACCTTGGCGGAACTCAAATTGACAAATCAAAAATCATAATGAGGGCGAAACTGGAATTCGAACCAACAATCACAGGGTCCTGGCACACCTAAGGGACGCAATTGGTCGGCTTTAGACGACTAGGCCGGACATACCCCTTATGAACTTAACAAGGAAGGACACTGAGCTGTATAAACGTAGCATATAGCTGCCTATCTAGTATTGCTATGAGACGGAGCTCCCCTCCATCCAACCATTGTATGAACAATACACAATTTACTACACTGTCATCCCACTTGCCAAACACTGGTGCTTAGACTCCCTATACCGTGTACCGAATACATCACTGCATGATACATCTCCCCGCCTGCATCCCCCGTGTACCAAAGACATCACTGCATGATACATCTCCCCGCCTGCATCCCCCGTGTACCGAATACATCACTGCATGATACATCTCCCCGCCAGCATCCCCCGTGTACCGAATACATCACTGCATGATACATCTATCCGCCGTGTACCGAATACATCACTGCATGATACATCTCCCCGCCTGCATCCCCCGTGTACCGAATACATCACTGCATGATACATCTCCCCGCCTGCATCCCCCGTGTACCGAATACATCACTGCATGATACATCTCCCCGCCTGCATCCCCCGTGTACCGAATACATCACTGCATGATACATATCCCCGCCTGCATCCCCCGTGTACCGAATACATCACTGCATGATACATCTCCCCGCCTGCATCCCCCGTGTACCGAATACATCACTGCATGATACATCTCTCCGCCTGCATCCCCCGTGTACCGAATACATCACTGCATGATACATCTCCCCGCCTACATCCCCCGTGTACCGAATACATCACTGCATGATACATCTCCCCGCCTGCATCTCCCGTGAGGATAACACATTCTGTCATCACTCATCATTCTGTCATTCTACATCACTTGAGGATAACACATTCTGTCTCATCTACACCATGTCACCCAATGTTTGTCAGAGACAGTCGGTCAATCCTGCGTATGGTCGCCGGCGTTTCGGCCTTGGTCGTGATAGGTATGTATTCTTGATCTAGTTTAATAATATCTTGTGTTCTTTGTTAAATATACGTAATGATGAACATACATCATGCTTGGACTTGTCTGGACCTCTTGCCATGGATCTTGTCTGACAGTCCCTCGAGCCTGAAGCCTGTCTCGACTCCTTTTTGACATGGATCTTGTCTAGATGTCCTCCAGCCTGGGGTCTGTCTCGACTCCTTTTTGACATGGATCTTGTCTAGATGTCCTCCAGCCTGGGGTCTGTCTCGACTCCTTTTTGACATGGATCTTGTCTAGATGTCCCCCAGCCCGGGGTCTGTCTGGGCTCCCTTGGACATGGATCTTGTCTAGATGTCCTCCAGCCTGGAGTCTGTCTGGGCTCCCTAGGACATGGATCTTGTCTAGATGTCCTCCAGCCTGGGGTCTGTCTCGACTCCTTTTTGATATGGATCTTGTCTAGATGTCCTCCAGCCTGGAGTCTGTCTGGGCTCCCTTGGACATGGACCTTGTCTAGATGTCCTCCAGCCTGGGGTCTGTCTGGGCTCCCTAGGACATGGATCTTGTCCAGATGTCCTCCAGCCTGGGGCCTGTCTTGACTCCCTTAACATGAATCTTGTCTGTACTTCCTCGAGCTTGTAGTCTGTCTGCCTGGACTCTCATGGCACAGATCTTGTCTTGACTCCCTCGAGCATGAAGCCTGTCTTTACTCCCTTTAACTTGGATCCTGTCTGGACTTCCTTGAGCATGCAGCTTCTTATCTTACTCATCGCCAACATACCTATGACCGTAGGATCAATATTTTCTCAGACTGAATCAAAGGATTTCGTCGCAAGCAAATTTGACATATGTCAGGGTATGAAAAGGAGACACGAGAATTTATCCATCAATCGTAATCCTTTCCTAGACAGTTGGCAGGTCTTGAGTAACAGTCAGCGTTCTGGAGGCAGAGATAACAACTTACAATAATAACACGACATACACTGATCTGCGCGGATGTCAAAGAAAACCAGTCATCTCTGTTGGGAAATCGCGCGGACGTGAAAGGCGACACCCCTTCTCCTCCAATCAGATCGCTCAGTTTGCTCTGTTGTCCGTTAAGTAGATCAATAGCCCAGATATAGAAGCCGGAAATGATCCTTATCACAACAACGAGGGCGATAGACCAATTTAAAGGTTACGTAGAGGGGCTCGCGTTTCTATGTCAGCGGTTTCTCCTCCTATGTAACACATAACAAACAATAGAAATGTCACTTATAACACCCCTTCCTTGCTGCCGTCATCTTGCGTCTTCAGTTCTGTCAAAGCCTCCTGTGCATACCACACGCAGCATAGATACACTTCATTTGAACTCATCTAAGAGCAAGACATATCCAGCCGGGTGGCTTTTCTCCCAGCAAGGCTGTGCAAGCCATTGAGAGGTGATCATTTAGTTCGAATGATAGACTTGGTATTCAATAACGTTGTAGCTTCAGTAAGTAGCATTTGGTTTATGAATTACTGGTAATCAGCGAAATTACCTTTCACACTTACTAAAGTCAAAGTACCAGTAAAAATATACTCTTCAATGAAAAAGGGCATATTCGAAAAACAGGATGATGATTATAAAATTAGGTATCGAGTGATAGTAATGGATGGATAAGAAAAAAGGACTAGGTGTAGCATTACAATCAACAAAACATGTATTGTAAGGTTGAAAACAACGAAGAAAGACGACAGGGGTGTACTAGCAAAAAATGAACGTTTGCGATGACTTGATCAATAATGGGTAATGCTTTCACGATCGGTCAAACATTCGTTTCTACGGTCCTAATCAATCTTCCATTGGCAATTTGAGGGAGTCTTGTAGCTCATTGTCCAGTTCGGCTAACGAAGCGCATGGCCTTTGACTACAATGTACACGTCCCTCCATCATGTTCTCGATGTACTCTATAGGGGCAAGGACAGGACTTAGGACAGGTCATTGTATTCTGATGAGGTTTTTGTGCAGGAGGTAGTCAGTTACATCGGTGCACGGTAGGCACGAGCGCCGTCGTCTTGAAAGACAAAACTTGGACCAGCATGGCGCGCAAACGGCTCAACTATTGGCGCCAGTAAGTTGTCTCGGTCGTACCGTTCAGTGATCCTGCCATGGACCATATGCAGTGGCGTTCTGGCCGTCATAGTGATCTCACCCCATATCAGTACAGACCCTGCCTAAATCTGTGATGGCTTACGTTCACGTTCGAATGACGGGTGTCACGATGCCTCTAGACACGTCCACGCCTATCCAGAAAGTCAAGAGTGTATATGGACCCATCTGAAAGTTTACCGAGGCCATGTCTTCAGTTTCAACGACCTAAGCACTATTGGCGTCTGGCTAGAAGAAAATGCCGGTGGCACAACACCACTCTGCTCTGGTCGCAGAGCATGCAGATGCTTCCTAATTGCCTGGTCAGTAATTAGAACTCTCTTAAAGCCTGGTTACTGGCTAATCGATCATGGACATGTGTTTTTGACCTTTTGGCCGATCATTGACATTATTTTTCTGCAGAAACCAGTTCCAAAATCTGCAAATAACAGACTGAGATACATTGATCATTATTGGTACCTCTTGATGAGTTCTAGCAGTTTGAAGCATGCCAATAGTCCTTAGGCGTTCATCGCGTCATAGGTGACGCATTCCCATTCTGATCACACATACTTCAGAAATCCAAGAGTAGAGAGCTTACGAGGATAGTGAAAACTAACAATACTAATGACTCAGGACGACTTGACGACCTTTCAATAACCTAGTGTCAAAATCAAGAAAAAACACCTACCCAAATGCACGGAGGAATTGCTTAATCCACGTGCAATGTTTTGTGCAACAGTAGGTTTACGTTCTACGTCTGGCAGTCATTTTTCAAAGCTGACCCTTCTTCTGTTGACTTCTTCTTTTTGTTTGAGGGGCGGGCGGATAGCCTAGTGGTTAAAGCGTTCGCTCGTCACGCCGAAGACCCGGTTTCGATTCCCGACATGGGTACAATGTGTGAAGCCTATTTCAGGCGTCCGCCGCCGTGATATTGCTGGAATATTGCTAAAAGCGGCGTAAAACCATACACACTCACTCTTTGTTTGAAGATTAAAGTACATTTGTGATAATTAAGGATGGACACGGACCCTGTGCATGTTTTGATAAAATGTCTGGTTATATCACCCCCCCCTCCCCCGACTACCCCCCCCCCCCCCCCCCCCACACACACACACATACACACACAGACACAGACACACCCCGTCCCTGCTGTGCTGTTAAAACATGTTTTTTAAGTGTTCCTCTTGACCCGTAAGCAGGTCTCTGCACTTGAACGAAGAAATTGACGTTTTTATTCATTTTCAACAAAATCAGTTAACCTCTATCGAGTCACAGGATTGTCGGGTTCATCACTGGATTATCTGGTTAAGACTCGGATGTTTACCGGCCACTATCACATGGAAGGAATGCTACTGTGGGGCGTTAGGCAACACACAAACACTTGTAATTTTATGCAAATTGTGCGAGTGATTTTCAGCGATCCATTCATATAGTGTTCATCACTATTTTCCCTTTGCCTTTTACGCCCAATGGAATCTGTTTGGGCAGACAATCAAGACTGATTATTCTCTAGCGTTGACGTTTTACATTTAAAGGAGTAAACATTGGTTTATGCATTAAAACGACATCAAGCCTTGACTGCGGTTTGTTGTGAAACGAAATATTCCATTTCAGAATCACACAATATCCACTTATGAATAGATTTACAGTTATTTTTTATCCCAGTTATTGTTGCCTTTGAGTATACAACGTCTATTCTATACAGGAGTCAATCAATCAAAATAAGAGACCTGTAAACACAAGACCAGATTAACGGGTAGAAGTCAGTCTCTCCGTCAGCAGCTGATTGATAATTCAATCACCGATATTCACTTAGCTTTCGTTATCTCAGCGGATCACATCATCATGCATGGAAGTTACATTTGGCCCGCTCTGCAAGCGGAGTTCACTGATAAGTACCTTGGCCTGCACTAGACGGTCATCTCATTGATTAGTTCGCCGTCTGCTTAAAAGCTTATGGACAGTGAGAGGTTTTCATAGCAATTTCCCAGGGGCAACTGTCGGTAATGGTGGCGTGTGTTGCGTGAATATTATCGAAAAACAGAAATATATGAAGGTTGTTCCTGAAACGTGGGGGAAGTTCAAAGCAGGTGCCTTATACCCACAGTACAAACAAGGTATCTATACCCACACACTACAAACCAGGTACCTATACCCACCTAGTACAAACCAGGTACCTATATCCACACAGTACAAACCAGGTACCTATACCCACCCAGTACAAACCAGGTACCTATACCCACCCAGTACAAACCAGGTACCTATATCCACACAGTACAAACCAGGTACCTATATCCACACAGTACAAACCAGGTACCTATATCCATACAGTACAAACCAGGTACCTATACCCACCCAGTACAAACCAGGTACCTATATCCACACAATACAAACCAGGTACCTATATCCATACAAACCAGGTACCTATACCCACACAGTACAAACCAGGTACCTATACCCACCCAGTACAAACCAGGTACCTATACCCACCCAGTACAAACCTATATCCACACAGTACAAACCAGGTACCTTTATCCACCCAGTACAAACCAGGTACCTATATCCATACAGTACAAACAAGGTACCTATATCCACCCAGTACAAACCAGGTACCTATATCCACACAGTACAAACCAGGTACCTATATCCATACAGTACAAACCAGGTACCTATATCCATACAGTACAAACCAGGTACCTATATCCATACAGTACAAACCAGGTACCTATATCCATACAGTACAAACCAGGCACCTATATCCATACAGTACAAACCAGGTACCTATATCCACACAATACAAACCAGGTACCTATATCCACACAGTACAAACCAGGTACCTATATCCATACAGTACAAACCAGGTACCTATACCCACACAGTACAAACCAGGTACCTATATCCATACAGTACAAACCAGGTACCTATATCCACACAGTACAAACCAGGTACCTATATCCATACAGTACAAACCAGGTACCTATATCCATACAGTACAAACCAGGTACCTATATCCATACAGTACAAACCAGGTACCTATATCCACCCAGTACAAACCAGGTACCTATATCCACACACTACAAACCAGGTACCTATATCCATACAGTACAAACCAGGTACCTATATCCACACAGTACAAACCAGGTACCTATATCCATACAGTACAAACCAGGTACCTATATCCACACAGTACAAACCAGGTACCTATACCCCTACAGTACAAACCAGGTACCTATATCCCTACAGTACAAACCAGGTACCTATATCCATACAGTACAAACCAGGTACCTATATCCATACAGTACAAACCAGGTACTTATATCCATACTGTACAAACCAGGTACTTATATCCACACAGTACAAACCAGGTACCTATATCCATACAGTACAAACCAGGTACCTATATCCACCCAGTACAAACCAGGTACCTATACCCACACAGTACAAACCAGGTACCTATACCCTTCCAGTACAAACCAGGTACCTATATCCATACAGTACAAACCAGGTACCTTTATTCACCCAGTACAAACCAGGTACCTATACCCACACAGTACAAACCAGGTACCTATACCCACCCAGTACAAACCAGGTACCTATATCCATACAGTACAAACCAGGTACCTATATCCATACAGTACAAACCAGGTACCTATATCCACACAGTACAAACCAGGTACCTATATCCATACAGTACAAACCAGGTACCTATATCCATACAGTAAAAACCAGGTACCTATATCCATACAGTACAAACCAGGTACCTATATCCATACAGTACAAACCAGGTACCTATATCCATACTGTACAAACCAGGTACCTATATCCATACAGTACAAACCAGGTACCTATATCCATACAGTACAAACCAGGTACCTATATCCATACAGTAAAAACCAGGTACCTATATCCATACAGTACAAACCAGGTACCTATATCCATACAGTACAAACCAGGCACCTATATCCATACAGTACAAACCAGGTACCTATACCCACCCAGTACAAACCAGGTACCTATATCCACACAGTACAAACCAGGTACCTATACCCACCCAGTACAAACCAGGTACCTATATCCATACAGTACAAACCAGGTACCTATATCCACACAGTACAAACCAGGTACCTATACCCACACAGTACAAACCAGGTACCTATACCCACACAGTACAAACAAGGTACCTATATCCCCACAGTAAAAATGGGTACCAACTACCCAACAGTACAAACCAGGTACCTATAACCCCACTATACAAATAAACAACTGCAACAACACAAATGATGATGATGATGATGGTGATTACCTTCTCATCCTACCGGGTACCCATTCGCTGCTTGTGATAAACGTTCAGTCATCCATATTTTGGTGACAAATAGTGAGCTCATTTTCCGTCACCAAAGGCATAGAAGATCCACATATCATAGAAAAAAGCGATGTATCTTTTAAATGGTAACATGACAAAAAGCGATTCATGAACAATAATGCATCCTGACAAACCACTGATCTATGATTTGTAGCTTGCCACTCGCCATCAGCCCAAAGGTCGCCACCAGTAACGCAGGGTTAACTCCAGTCTTTCAATTAACAGATGCTGGGCCCACTGGTTCATCGGAGTGAATGGAACACCCGAAGCGTTAGGGGAGAATTGATTCTGTGCCCAGACGCTCTCACGAAGCGATTCACGAAGCAGAATGTAGCCATTTCCTCGACCTGAGCGGCACAAAACTGCATATTTACATTGATGTGATGTCGTGGGTTTGGGGCTCATTTCGGCGTGCTGCAGTCGATCAGCCTCATCATGTACATCGCAAATAGCTTCCCCGGTGTCGGCGTGGTGGGTGGCGCTCGGTTAAAAGATGAGGTGAGATGAAATGGGGTTAACGTGCGTTCTGATTGTACTAGTCCGGCCTAATGCAGTGTTATAGTGCTAGCCCACTGAGATACCATTCTGCAGTTTAACATGGATACCACTCTCAGACACATAATACAGACTTCGAGCCGACCAGTCACTTGTTATATCCCCTAAAACCCAAGCGGCAGGCAGTACCATATTTTAAAATCTGTTGGTATTATGCAGTCAGGGGTCGAACCACCGAGCTTCCTCTCTCAGGGCTCTAACCACTCGATCAAGAGGCGGTCAGTCACTGAAATACATTTTACTCAGTGATTTTAAGGGACCATCTTAAAGGGCAGACGCTCCACAAGACCAGCTGGGTTTCGAAGGCTGAATGGCCTCTCATCTTGGTGACGCTGGGATGGATGTGTGGGGTGTGATAGGGATGGCAGTGGTGCAGGGTGGCAGTGACGGACAAAGTATTGTTATGTACCATGTATTGTCCGTAGAATTATTGCAATACAAACTACAAAACGAACTCGATAATCGTAAGAAATGTGTTGTACAATTGTGACTAAATCATAGACTTGTGTTTATGAATCACTATAAATAAGAGATGATATCAGGTGTTCGGGGAACTTATCCCACGCCACTCATGACACCCGTCACAAACACACGCAAAGGAAAGTCAATTGTTCACCTTGACAAATATGTCTACCATAAAACGTTTTGACGCTTTACTTAGGCCTTGAATGCTGCAACCATGTTCAAGAAGCGTTTAAGTGAGAACCTTTTTACGCTCTTTCGAAATCGAAAAAATAGAAGGCTCGATTTTACCTCAAATGTTGCGAAATGTAGCCACCAGAGGCTGGAGCTGATTGAATATAACTCGACATAAAAGGAAAGGTGACTGTTGGAAAGTTGAAGTCATCCCACTTATCATGCAGTATTGTGGAGAGTTTGTTTGTCACTCTGAATCTAAATATTAAATAGATGATCCACAGATCTCTTTTATTGCTAGTTCAGGTAGGTAAATCAGGGGAAGGGAATTGGAATTTTTGACCATTATTGAACCATATCAGGTTATCGGTATACCTCAAGCTTAAACTTGGCCAAATTCCCCTGTTTTGATTTCGCCAATCCAACAGAAATTCCGATTCTTATGCATAAGGATCTGATCAGGAAGAAGCACAACTGGTGTCCCCTGAGATGCCTACGTCGTGCCCTCATGGCCTATCCCCGAATTCCCAAAAGCTGGTGTGAATTGGAAATCATTTATGTCGTCGTTAGTTTAATGAGAGGCCACAGACAGAAACACATTATATATGCTCACAGGCCCCGACGAGACACACATATGTCGACAGGCCCCGAGAGGACAGTAATAGAATACAGATACAGCACATACGACGGGCGTTCAATTTGCATCTTCAATAAAGGACAAAGTCGCAGAATATCTTTTGCACTTTTATTTTTCACTATAATCTCCATTCACCTCAATACACTTATTCCATTTGTCCTTCAAGCTTTTAATACCACTTTTATAGAAATCCGCAGATTGATCCTCTAACCACGCCTCTGTGGCAGCCTTTGTGTCCTCGTCATCCTGGAAACGTCATCCACGTAGGCCAGATTTCATTTGCCGGAACAGGAAATGGTCACTGGGGGCTAAGCATTGGCTGTAGGGTGGGTGATTTAACTGTTCGAATCCACATTCACATATGGCGGCCTGTGCTATTCTCAACTTGTGAACCGGAGCGTTGTCATGCAAATGAAGAATACCACGTGTTAACATCCCACGGCGTTTCTGGCGAATAGATTTTCGCAATTCTTTCATTACATTAGCATAATACTGTCCACTGGCTTTAGTTTTTGGTTGCATGTAATCAATCAGTAATATGCCTGTTGCATCCCAAAATATGGTGGCCATTAACTTGCCGGCCGATGGTTGAGTGCGAAACTTCCTCGGAGGCGGAGAATTTGGGTGCTTCCATTGCATGTATTCCAATTAGTTTCTGGGCCCCAGGGGTGGATCCATGTTTCATCACCTGTCACTAGACGAGAAAGAAATCCGGCTTCATCAGCAGTATAGAGATCCAGGGGGTCTCGACAACTTTCAGTTCTCTGATAGCGACCTTGAGCTCTGAGGTTTCTAGGTACCCATCTTGCAGAGACCTTGGACATACCGAGATGCTCATGAGTAATGGTTCCAACAGTTCCAACTGATATTTGGAATTCCCTAGAAAGTTCAGATACTCTCACTCATCGGTCTTCTTTCTATAGAAGCAATGGTTTCCGGTTGGGTGGCATCTGAAGGCCTGCCTGACCTTGGGTCATCGTCTATGGACTCCCTACCCCTTTTAAACTATTGAGACCAACGACAAACTGCGGAACAGTCAGGAGCATCCTTACCCATCACTTTACACATGCGATCATAAATTTCTTTTGCTTTGCATCCATCCAGTGTCACAGCTGCCACAAGTTGACAG
Organism: Haliotis cracherodii; assembly: GCF_022045235.1. Classification (NCBI taxonomy): domain Eukaryota; kingdom Metazoa; phylum Mollusca; class Gastropoda; order Lepetellida; family Haliotidae; genus Haliotis; species Haliotis cracherodii. Next base: position 70,052,948 of record NW_027266264.1, read on the forward strand.
TGTTGTGTCCATCCATCTATCTATCTTAATTCGTTCTGATCTGAATACCTAATATGAAGGAATAATTTAAAAACACTACAAAGTCATCAAACGCCTCGCCCAGTACATTTATTTTCTGAGTCTCGAGTTATTTATTCAGACTGGATAGTAATAAATTAACAATAAATGCATTTTATTGGACATATATTACCGTCTTGCGATATGAATCCTCACTCACTGATTGCCGCGTAACGGCTTCAGCCAATACAGCTTTACAGCGCCCTTGGTGCGTGTCATACTCACATTCCATCCCTGTAAACAGCCCAACGTCTCCGCCCCGGCACACCCAAACCACCCCCATCATCACATACTTCAAGATGGAAATCACGATGCAGCGCTGTCTGGAAGCACCTAGACGTACGTTTCCTAATGACTTTTATAGCGGACCTCCTCGCAACACGCACGGGATCAGAATAGATGGTATTTTGCTGGTCCGACAACAGCAGCCAAGCCGATTCTTGAAGAAAATCAATATGTTTTATAGTATCACAACATTCAACTTGCGTGTCGGCCAGCGTTTTCCATGTATTCTGTGTTTACTCAATGCAAAGTCCATGTCAATCATAGATACTTCAGCATTGAGAAGCCATCATCCGGTTGAGGGTAGTTCATGATAGCCTGATTCTGAAGACCAAGTCCCAGGATACCTACAGTCTTACCAGAGGCAAAGCTAGTCTATCTAAAGCCCATTAAAAGGCTACCGATTAAAACAGTAGCGCTGTCAACAGCATGCCTCGTCGGAAGGGGGCCGTATCATGACCACATTGGTCTATTAAACACGTTGACATGAAACTGACGTCTTTATTAAGTTGGAGTAATGTTTTTTGAAAACTAAAACGTCTGTCTCCAAACGTCTGTGTAACATGAGAATCGTTGCATGTTGTCACGCCATGTCGTAGTATACCCTGTGTTTTACTGGTCCGTCGACGATATGCCACTCTATAAGTGAACATTGTCTCGACCACATAATCATTTACCTTTTGAGGCGAATTAGAAGGAGAAGCCAATAGGTAAACCAATGAATTGTACATCTGCACGTTTTAACAACTATAATATTTGGCAGATAATGCGTGGCGTGTAGTACAGTACCATGATCTATGCCAGTAGTAACTGTATCTGTACCATGGAGCTCTATGCCTGTAGTAACTGTATCTGTACCGTGGAGCTATATGTGTGTAGTAACTGTATCTGTACCATGGTGTTCTATGCCTGTAGTAAGTAACTGTATCTACACCATGGAGCTCTATGCCTGTAGTAACTGTATCTATACCATGGAGCTCTATGCCTGTAGTAACTGTATTTGTACCATGGAGCTCTATGCCTGTAGTAACTGTATCTGTACCATTGTGTTCTATGCCAGTAGTAAGTAACTGCATGTGTACCATGGAGCTCTATGTCTGTAGTAAGTAACTGTATCCGCACAATGAAGCTCTATGCCTGTAGTAACTGTATCTGTACCATGGAGCTCTATACCTGTAGTAAGTAACTGTATCTGTACCATAGAGCTATGTGCCTGTAGTAACTGTATCTGTACCATGGAGCTATGTGCCTGTAGTAACTGTATCTGTACCATGGAGCTCTATGCCTGTAGTAACTGTATCTGTACCATGGAGCCACATGTCTGTAGTAAGTAACTGTATCTGTACCATGGAGCTATGTGTATGTAGTAAATGTATCTGTACCATGGAGCCATATGTTTGTAGTAACTGTATCTGTACCATGGAGCTGTATGCTTGTAGTAACTGTATCTGTACCATGGAGCTCTATGCCTGTAGTATCTGTATCTGTACCATGGAGCTATGTGCCTGTAGTAACTGTATCTGTACCATGGAGCTATGTGCCTGTAGTAACTGTATCTGTACCATGGAGCTATATGTCTGTAGTAAATGTATCCGTACCATGGAGCTGTATGCCTGTAGTAACTGTATCTGTACCATGGAGCTCTATGCCTGTAGTAACTGTATCTGTACCATGGAGCTCTATGCCTGTAGTAACTGTATCTGTACCATGGAGCTCTATGCCTGAAGTAACTGTATCTGTACCATGGAGCCATATGTTTGTAGTAACTGTATCTGTACCATGGAGCTCTATGCCTGTAGTAACTGTATCTGTACCATGGAGCCACATGTCTCTAGTAAGTAACTGTATCTGTACCATGGAGCCACATGTCTGTACTAACTGTATCTGTACCATGGAGCCATATGTTTGTAGTAACTACTTATCTCTGGTTTGTCCAAGTATGTGTGCTCGACAATTCCTGTCAAGTTCCGACAAATCCGACTGGGTTACATAGGTTGTATTTGCCTAACCGCGAGGGATTTTTTAAGACCAAGGATCTAAAAAATCAATACTATGACGCACGAAAAGAAAACTGAGGTTGCTTTTCTACCAGTATGACTGTTCGTGTTGTGTTAATTAAACTCGCTTCATCTACACAGCAAACTCACCGTCCTGTAAGTAGGCAGCTGACTGACGCGAAACATTTGACTGAAGTAATCGATGAAAACTTGAGGGAGCTCCACTGTCAGACCAGGTCAGCACTAGTTATAGCGGTGGGCATCAGCCGAGATCGCTGTGTCGAGATTGCCAGTGGGACATGGTTGGGATCACCATGTTTAACCACAGTAACATTTGGTGGTCCGTTGTTGCTGTCGGATGGCTTGAAAGCCTCTCGTGCTGAAGGGCCACTGCTGTGCTTGTCAGTACTTGTATAGATGTATATACTGGAAAGACTCAAGTGGTTGAATACCGACTTGTATGTTGGGGCGGTGGGGTAGCCTAGTGGTTACATCGTCACGTCGAAGGCCCGGGTTTGATTTCCTACATGGGTAAAATGTGTGAAGCCAATGTCTGGTGTCCGCCGCCGTGATATTGGTGGACTATTGCTTAAAGCGGCGTAAAAAAATACTCACTACCTGTATGCATGACTTGGTTGAATGTATTTGAGTTTGACTGGAGTAGTATAGTGTCTATCGGTATGACTGGAGTGGTATAATGTCTATTGGTATGACTGGAGTGGTATAATGTCTATCGATATGACTGGAGAGGTATTATGTCTATTGGTATGACTGTGGTGGTATAGAGTCTATTTGTATGACTGGAGTGGTATAATATCTATTGGTATGACTGGAGTGGTATAATGTCTATCGGTATGACTGGAGTGGTATAATGTCTATCGATATGACTGGAGAGGTATTATGTCTATTGGTATGACTGTGGTGGTATAATGTCTATTTGTATGACTGGAGTGGTATAATATCTATTGGTATGACTGGAGTGGTATAATGTCTATCGGTATGACTGGAGTGGCATAATGTATATCGATATGACTGGAGTGGTAGAATGTCTATTGGTATGACTGTGGTGGTAAAATGTCTATTTGTATGACTGGAGTGGTATAATATCTATTGGTATGACTGGAGTGGTATAATGTCTATCGGTATGACTGGAGTCACTGTGGTATAATGTCTATTTGTATGACTGGAGTGGTATAATGTCTATCGGTATGACTGGAGTGGTATAATGCATATTGGTATGACTGGAGTGGTATAATGTCTATTGGTATGACTGGAGTGGTATAATGTCTATTGGTATGACTGGAGTGGTATAATGTCTATTGGTATGACTGGAATTGTATAATGTCTATTGGTATGACTGGAGTGGTATAATTTATATTAGTATGACTGGAGTCGTTAAATGTCTACTTGTATGACTGGAGTCGTTAAATGTCTATCATAATGACTGGAGCTGTTGAATCCTACTTGCACGACTGAAGTTGTTGAATATCTACTTGTATTACTGAACTTGTTGAATGCCGACTTGTTTTACTGAAGTTGTTGAATGCCTACTTGTATGACTGGAGTTGTTGAATGCCTACTTGTTTGACTGAAGTTGTTGAATGCCTACTTGTTTTACTGAAGTTGTTGAATGCCTACTTGTTTTACTGAAGTTGTTGAATGCCTACTTTTATGACTGGAGTTGTTGAATGCCTACTTGTATGACTGAAGTTGTTGAATGCCTACCTGTTTTACTGAAGTTGTTGAATGCCTACTTGTTTTACCGAAGTTGTTGATTGCCTACTTGTGTGTCTGTAATGGTCGAATACCTACTCTTATGTCTTTACTTGTCCAGTATGGAGTGCTTGAGTGTCTATAAGGATCAGTTTATTTCCTATAAGTAGGACTGGAGAAGTGATCGAATATAGCTAGTGCAGTAAGTAACAATGGGTCAAATGGCTAATGCTGCCCTCATATGTTTTTCTACCATATTTCCCCCAACAAAACACCTCCTCCTACCCCTGTCTTCCTCTATCACTCCACTAACCCCCTTTGTCACACGGACGCGAGTACGCACGCACCAAGGCAGCCAAAGACATGCATGCACGTCAACTGCACCGCCAAACATGTATTCTTGGGCAGCTCCATAACGTCATCCCGCGAACAGTTCCAGCCAAAGACTTACAAGTCAATGGCAAGCTATATATCTCGCTAACTCTAAGAAGACACCAACCTTCCGACATTCCATCAATGTAACTATGCACGGCTGCACGGGTCAAGGGAAGGACTGTAGCCAGCCTCGACAATCGTTCGTTCAGGGATTCAGAATCAATTCTCTCCCAAAGCTTTGGTTGTTCCATGGACTTGCTACACTCCTGGTCTCGCATCTGTTAATTGAAAGCATTGGGTTAACCTCGTGTATCTGCAGTAACCCTAAAAACTGCCGAGGAGTGATTGATTACCCATCACAGACCGCGGTTTGTGCAACTACAGTTGGCGGGGCGCTGATTTGTCATGATCACGTTTGTCTTCCCCATAAAAGAACTTACAGGATTGTTCTGGTAACTGTGCATGGTCACTGAATTGTCTTGTTAACGTACGGAGCAAGAATCGTTGGTTTGTACTGTTAATTATCAATTAGGCTTTAATAATGTAGTACTTGACGCCAATAGAACGAGATGGTAGCTAAATAACGGGTCAGCTTACTGGTGTTATTTTCACCACAAAGCACGAGGCAACGTCTGCTGGTCAGTACTTCAAATGGTTTCAGTTCGATGACAGAATCTTTCCTGTATGTACAGGTGATCCAAAATAGTTCTCAGAGAAGATCCTTTAATGAGGTGAGGTGAAATGGGGTTTGACATCGCGTCCAAGATTATTGCACTGATATGGCGACGTGCACGTGTGTGTGTGGATGCTTGTACTAGTCCGGACTGATGCCGATTTATAGTGCTAGCTCATTGACATACCATGCCGCAGTTTAACATGGATACCCCATTCAGACACAGTATACTGACTCCGAGCCAACCAGTCTTTGTTTTAGCCCCTTAATGCCGAGGGATGCCGTCTTCCTTAATGAGCAAAGCGACTGCTCTGGTTCTTACTGATCCAGACCGAGGTGGCGGTTAGTTTGGTGATCATATTTCGGCAGTCACTAAGTGACCGTTGAGTGGCAACAATCAGCATATTTTCACATCGACGGAATCTGGATCGGGCGTACATATGGTTGACAGTATGAGCAACGACCTACGTCGTTGAAATACGACGACACATAATTAACAGGTCAAACATGACCGTCCGATCCTCACAAGGGGACACCACTGACACTCGCGAGGACCTCAAAGATGTGTGGAATACTTATTAAATGCGCAAAACAATACCAATTCACCGTATTGTATATATTGAACACAACGAGAACGTGTGGTTAATGGGTTATACGTCACGAACACTAATAAATCTTAGCCTCTATTCCCTTATCTGATCCACCATCTGACATAACGGACAGTTTGCAATCCAGTATCTGACATGACGGACACGCTGTGATCCATCTTCTGACGTGACGGACGCGCTGTGATCCATCATCTGACGTGACGGACACGTTGTGATCCATCTTCTGACGTGACGGACACGCTGTGATCCATCTTCTGACATGACGGACGCGCTGTGATCCATCATCTGACGTGACTGACACGCTGTGATCCATCATCTGACGTGACGGACACGACGTGATCCATCTTCTGACGTGACGGACACGCTGTGATCCATAATCTGACGTGACGGACACGCTGTGATCCATCATCTGACGTGACTGACACGTTGTAATCCATCATCGGACGTGACAGACACGGTGTGATCCATCATCTGACGTGACGGGCACGTTGTGGTCAATCATCTGACGTGACGGGTACGTTATGATCCATTACATGACGTGACGGACACGTTGTCGTCCATCATCTGACGTGACAGACACGTTGTGATCCATCATCTGACGTGACGGGCACGTTATGATCCATTACATGACGTGACAGACACGTTGTAATCCATCTTCTGCCGTGACGGACACGTTGTGGTCAATCATCTGACGTGACGGGTACGTTATGATCCATTACATGACGTGACGGACACGTTGTCGTCCATCATCTGACGTGACAGACACGTTGTGATCCATCATCTGACGTGACGGGCACGTTGTGAGCCATTACATGATGTGACGGACACGTTGTGATCCATCATCTGGCGTCTCGGGCACGTTGTGATCCATTATCTGACGTGATTAATCATTTGATGTTACAAACACGTTGTGGGCCTGAGTTTGACGTGAAATCCTTGATAATATTCCTTTTGGGGCGTGATACATCCCGATGTTGCATCTGACCTGTCAGACAGGATTGGGGCCAATGAACAACCCGAGACCTTTGCAGGCATTTAGAAGTTGACCTAAGCGCTACAACGTTTAATCAACGTGTACCTGCTATGCAATGATGTCTGAAATAACACGGTAACACTGCTCTGCCCATTTTGTCTGATAACGTTTGGTAAAAGGATGAGGCTGTTGAATATGGCCAATTTGTCAAAGAAGAAAGTGGGTCCACACAGCTACTCGCACTTCTTGCTTGCGGTGAGTGAGTGAACTACATAGCGGAACTTGTTTCTGGGTGAGTGAATGTGTTTTTACGCCACCACAATAATTGGACGGAAGAAACCAATACCGAGCTCGATTAGTATCAGGAAGATAATCTAATGTAATATTTTGCTGTAACCAGCTAACGCACAAAAAAACTGCCTAATCGCCCCAACGTACTTAGACTACAAGTCGCAATTGATGCATGGAAAATTTAGGCTACGCCCTCTAACAAACTATTGTTTCTTTATTGGCTGGTAATAGAATGTTGCATTATTGCGCTGAACGGTATCTCTGATTTCGTATATTGTCTACAGTTTTTGTGTGTTAATACTTAAATAAGCAGTCTGTGAAGTTATTATTGTTGACGTATGTATTTATAAGAATTGACTTCAAGGTGTATTCGCGTTTATGGCGTTATAAACGAAAAACAATGTACACAGGTTTTTTTACGTTTATACTCACATAAACGCAAAACAAGTATTGTAGTCAATTTGTAACATTCAGAGGAGACAATCAGACATGGTGAGATTCCTGAGCAAGGCACATACGGTCATTCTTGTAGATTAACACTATGATATTAAAGCCGGTCGCATTCACTGAGCAAATACAGCTATTTACTCACAAAACAAAAGTGATAAGGGCGATATTGTCAAATACAATTTCAAATTGGGTCGATGCAAATCTTGTCCGTGTTCACATACTGGGCTTGGAAATAAACTGTCTCATCGATTGGTTATCTGCAACGATCTTGAGAAATCTATTGCAGCCAGTCCACAGACAGATTGATTTGGGTTTTGTGCGCAAGGTTTGTTAGCTATTACATATGACTGCTTATTGAATATATCCCATCAGTCCTCGGTAAAGTGCCAGTCTCCGTCTTAGCCCCGCCATGACTCTTGGGTATAAAAGGAATTGCTCGTTGCTAGAGACCGTCATCGGTGCTCTTTCTAATCTTACCCGCTTTCGTACAAAACGTCTGTTTGGTGAAGTCAAGCAAAGAAAGCCGCTTAGTTACATCGATATTTCACATTGGTGTGATATGTTTTCGTTGGAATTTGTAAATTAGGATTTGTGAAGCGTGAAGACTCCAATAAGATCCCAGGCTCTGAACATCGCCCTGCATAAAAACCTCCCAACCCCTTAACATGCCTCCACACATCGTGTGTTCATTGTGTCATGCATCCATTACTGCCTCTGTGTTAACATACAATGTCTCCAGTGTTACGTGAGTGACAGATTATATATCACGTGATGTGTGTAATACGTCACCACACACAGCCCTAGTGTCACGTGTATACAACACTCGCTTTCGTTATGTCTCGTATTATCATCCCCTCGAGTATCAAATGGTATCTGCTTATCATGGCAGAAGTGTTTTCATATGGCGAACATCCTTGCTCAGCTCGTGCATGAGATAACCCTTGCACCATCAACTCGTGCATGACATAACCCTTGCACCACCAACTCGTGTACGACATTATCCTTGCACCATCAACTCGTGCATGACATAACCCTTGCACCATCAACTCGTGCATGACATACACCTTGCACCATCAACTCGTGTATGACATTATCCTTGCACCATCAACTCGTCCATGACATACACCTAGGACCATCAGATCGTGCAAAGCATAGGGAACACATCATGCACTATCATGCACTCCCCATACTTGCTGCCTCTCATGCACTCCCCATACTTGCTGCCTCTCATGCACTCCCTATACTTGCAGCCTCTCATATACTCCCCATAATTGCAGCCTCTCATGCACTCCCCATACTTGCTGCCTCTCATGAACTCCCCATACTTGCTGCCTCTCATGCACTCCCCATACTTGCTGCCTCTCATGCACTCCCCATACTTGCTGCCTATCAAGCACTCCCCATACTTGCTGCCTATCAAGCACTCCCCATACTTGCAGCCTCTCATATACTCCCCATACTTGCAGCCTCTCATATACTCCCCATACTTGCAGCCTCTCATGCACTCCCCATACTTGCTGCCTCTCATGAACTCCCCATACTTGCTGCCTCTCATGCACTCCCCATACTTGCTGCCTCTCATGCACTCCCCATACTTGCTGCCTCTCATGCACTCCCCATACTTGCTGCCTCGCATGCACTCCCCATACTTGCAGCCTCTCATGCACTCCCCATACTTGCTGCCTCTCATGAACTCCCCATACTTGCTGCCTCTCATGAACTCCCCATACTTGCTGCCTCTCATATACTCCCCATACTTCAACCTTTCATGCACTCCCACACATGCAGCCTCTCATGCACTCCCATACTTGCTGCCTCTTTTGTTCGTCTCGTCCCATACATGCTGCCTCTTTTGTACGTTCCATACTTGCTGCCTCTTTTGTTCGTCCCATACTTGCAGAATTTCTGTAAGCAATAAAGTGAGGCGAAGGTTGAGAGCTGAGTCGAGGTTGTGTTCCAGATTATTGAACTTTATTGCGACGTGCATAAACGTGTGTGTGTGTGTGTATGCGTGTATGTGTGAGTATGCGCGTTTGTGTATGCATGTGTGTGTATGCGTGTGTGTGCGCGTGTGTGTATGTGTGTCTGCTTGTACTAGCCCCGAGGTTTTGCCGGTTTTTACCATGCCGCAGTATTACATGGGTAGCCTACTCAGACACAGTAAATCGACGCCGAGCCGACTAGTCCTTAAATTAATCCCCTCAAAGAAATGCGTCAAGCAGTGTAACAAGTACCATTTTTTAACGTGTTTTGGTAGAGCACGGCAAGGAGATCGAACCAGCGACGTTCCACCCATTTCACTTACTGTTTTAAGATCCGTGTTCACCCTAAAATGAGGAACAAACTTGAAGTACCAACCTTCATAACACGCACGGAGCCCCGTTCAACACACAGTCCACCGCTACAACTGTCGCTCGGCTACGTAACAGTTTGTGAGTTAAGACGGTATTAGCGCTAAGGTACCTTTGTGACCCTGACGCACAGTGTCGTGTGGAAGAGAACGTTATGCGAGTAAGTCGAGCAAGGGCATTGACTGTAACACAGTGAAGTCACCCCAACATGCCGTGATGAAGAGATTAGTGGAGCCCTGTATGTGTTACGGTATCGTACATGGACTTGGTGCAAAACATTAATGTAACATTATCCTTCCATAGATCTATACGACCCCGGGTCCAGCTGACATGATGTATTGGTGTCTTGTGTTGTTTAATCGTTCACTGCCCACATTAATCTTCTGATACAAACACGTCAGTGTGTTTTTCACTCGTTTTCAATTATTCCACTTTGATGGATCAGTATGACGTCATGTGATGAAGACAGGGGTACGGAATCTAGATTCCAGCCAAGGTGAAAGTTGAACCGAAATATATTCAGCCTTCTCTATGAAACAAAATAGGCTCGTCATCGTTATCCATAAAACGCATATTTTATGTAAATACTCAATGCATGCAAAGCGGGGGAACAAAAGAAGGCAGGATAAGTAGTGACAGTTTCATGTTGTTTGCTTTGTAGTTGGTAGCAAATGATGCCACGTGTTGTATTTAATGAAATATAAAGCGGGGAAGTAATCCCGTCTCGATGAACTGCGATAATGCACATCATCTTTGTCCCCAGCCAATAGGCCCTAGATTTATTGAGTTCTGCGTTGTATTAATTATATCTCGCTGTTACGATGCGTTATTATCGATTGGTATTAGCTAACATCCCGACACCACCAGGTAATACGCTGTGGTGTTTCCAATATTGCCTAGCAGATACAGTTTTACAATCGGGGTAAATTGATTTCAGTGTGGGTGTAGCCTGCCGTCAATCATAACAATGTATAGGAGGTATACACTGATCTCTATACTTATCACCAGTCTTGTTTATGATCGTGTATGCCCTTGATCACGTGATCATGTACGCTCGTCATCTCAATTCGTAAGTCCTGTGACAACGTTCTTATCAATCATATTGTGATTACTGAAAAAGAAGGAACACAGACTCCTTCTTTGAAGATTCAGAGAATGTTGACGCTTAATTGGACTAAATTGATCGACTTGACTTGATGTTTTTTAAATTAAAATTTAAAGAATTCAAAATTCAAATTCAACCGAGCTAATTTAGTGAAGTATCTGGCTATCCTCATGCCCAACGAGAGAAGAAAAGAGCGGTTTGAAGGGAATGCGCTGTGGTATTACTGAAATACTCTTCAAGGCTGCTTTAAACAAAACTCATCCACTCACTCCAAGGAGATGGGAGACATTTTGTTGTTTCATTGTTGTGGATTCCAAGAAGCCTGACAATACAAGCTACTCTCATTAATGATCAATTTGCAAAGTAATCTAATCATTATCATAAATACTTTCCATTTTCAGTAGTCAATGAATCCAAATACTCACAGTAACGTTTGGCTGTATACAACCCAACTAACAAAATTCCGTCTCGGATACTTGCGTGAGTAAAATATCTGCCACTCATCAGTCAAGTAGGATGATAAATAGATCATATGAAATCAGTTGATATGTTTTCACATTATGGTGTACGTCTGAAACCTATATAAGCCAGCATTCATTCCATGCAGTTGGCGTTCAATGCCTAACTTGCCACATCCACGATTCTTGTTTAAATCAGACCCGACATATCAGTCTGTCTCAACGCGTCAAACACGTCGATATTGGGGCTTCCACGGTGTTATAACTATCCCCGGCCGATCCTGAAAGGCAAATTGTCCAGCAATTCTGGTCCAAGTAGTTACAACAAAATTCAATAACTTTAATTGAGAAAAAATATGTTTTTATCCTGTGGTGATCGGTTTCCTGCCAACCCCCGTGCATTAAAGCCTTACTCGATCCGCGGTATGCACCAGGCTTTCTGGTGTGTCGATCAAAGCCCCCTTCTATAACGATCCACGGGAATGTTTAACGATTGTCTCTGTAGCAGGTTAGAGTAAACCTCTGGTCTCGGGTCTCACTGCCTACTCGGGTCTCGCTGCCACTCGGGTCTCACTGCCCTCTAAGATCTCACTGTCCACTCGGGTCTCACTGCCCACTAAGGTCTCACTGCCAACTAAGATATCACTGCCCACTCGGGTCTCACTGCCCACTGAGGTCTCACTGCCCACTAAGATCTCACTGCCCACTAGGATCTAACTGCCCTCTAAGATCTCACTGCCCACTCGGGTCTCACTGCCAACTCGGGTCTCCCTGCCCACTAAGGTCTCCCTGCTCACTAAGATCTCACTGTCCACTAGGGTCTCACTGCCCACTAAGATCTCACTGCCCACTATGATCTCACTGCCCACTAAGATCTCACTGCCCACTAAGATCTCACTGCCCACTAAGATCTCACTGCCCACTAAGATCTCATTGCCTACTTAGATCTCACTGCCCACTAAGATCTCATTGCCTACTCGGGTCTCACTGCCAACTAAGATCTCACTTCCCACTAAGGTCTCACTGCTCACTTAGATCTCACTGCCCACTAAGATCTCATTGCCCAGGAAGATATCACTGCCCACTAAGATCTCTCTGCCTGCTCGGATCTCACTGCCAACTGAGATCCAATCGCCCTCTCGGACACACTGCACACTCGGGTCTCACTGCCAACTAAGATCCCATTGCCAACTCGGACACACTGCACACTCGGGTCTCACTGCCAACTAAGGTCCCATTGCCCACTCGGATACACTGCACACTCGGGTCTCACTGCCAACTAAGGTGCCATTGCCCACTCGGACACACTGCACACTCGGGTCTCACTGCCAACTAAGATCTCATTGCCCACTCGGACACACTGAACACTCGGGTCTCACTGCCAACTAAGGTCCCATTGCCCACTCGGCCACACTGCACACTCGGGTCTCACTGCCAACTTCCGTCTCATTGCCCACTCAGGACTCGCTGTCCAGTCCAATATACAATAGAAGGCGAGTTGCGCCTTATCTGCGTCTCGTCTGTGATATTGCTCAATGGCTGACTGATGTGAAATCAGTGTTGTGGATCTGCTGACCCATTCATGGACAGTGTTTCGCATGAGTTGGGTTTAAGTTAGTTATTCACAAAGTATGTTTGTTGCTTCATGTTGATGAGGAGAATATGTATCCGTGGATATAAACTGAGGGCCAAAAGAAACGTTACCAACATTAACTAATGTGCCAATTTGAAACAAAGATGCCAACCTGTTCAAAAACAGTACAGAACACATCTCACGAATACAGCCTTCATGTTCTCTGTCGTTCTTTGCGCGTGCTTTGCGGATTTTGGGAGATATTGGTGGTTTTCAGCAATTTTTTAAAACATTCTTTCCCAAATTATCGTGCAATTTCCGGGTATAAATTACGCACGGATCTGTTCCCTATCATTGGTTGCGATGATTAACACCAACGAACATGCCAAGACTGACCGCTGTCCAGAGGGAGAGAGCCATAGGTATGCTGCAGATGGGAGCGACACAGAGAGAGGTTGCCATTAACATGAACTGCTCCAATGACCATTACCAGACTGGTTGCACGTCTCCGACAGACTGGCAGAACCGCAGACAGACCACGGAGTGGCAGACCAAAGGTCGCGACCCCGCAGGATGACCGCTTTTTACGGGTACTTCATCTGAGGAACAGATTTCTTACTGTGACGTCATCAGCTGCCAACAGCTTAGGACATCCCGTCAGCAGACAAACAGTGACCAGATGACTACGACATTATGGTCTCCGGGCTTATCGCCCTTTCAAGGGCATGACCTTGACCCGTCAACATCGACGTGCCAGATGGACGTGGTGCAGGCAAACTCAGCGATGGCAACAAAGGGAATGGCGGCGAGTGCTGTTTAGTGACGAGAGCAGGTTCCAACTCTTCAAACCTGATGGGCGGACGCGAGTTTATCGACGACGTGGTGAACGTACGGCTCCTTGTTGTGTCCAGGAGGTGGAACCTTACGGGGGCGGAAGTGTGATGGTCTGGGGTGGCATTTGCAGGGACGAGAAGACTGAACTTGTCATCATCGAAGGCAATCTGACAGCACAACGCTACATTGATAATATCTGACGGCAAGTGGTTCTTCCTTTCATCCAGCTTCAACAACGGACGGTGTTCCAACAAGATAACGCCACATCCCATAAGCCCGTATTACTAGAGACTTCCTCAACGCCAACAACGTGACTGTCCTGCCGTGGCCAGCTCGATCACCAGATCTGTCACCCATAGAACATCTCTGGGACCAGCTGGGGCGTCGTCTTCGGAAACGTCAACATCCTCCCTTCACGAGACAAGCGTTGATCGTTGCCCTCCGTGAGGAATGGAATCGGATACCTGCAGTCGATGTGAGGACGCTGGTCTACTCAGTTCGACGCCGCATTCGAAGAAGCATTGCCGCTCATGGAGGTCATATCCCGTATTGAACGGTCTGGGCCGTCGTCACCTTAAGTTGTAAGCAATGTTGTTGATCGAATACTGGACGAATGACCCCTTGTCAAGAAATGTCCCTGTTGGAGGTCAAGGACTTTGTTGTTGAATTAGTAAATTCGCATTTTACTGTTCTGAATGATGAATTTCTACAATACAATTGTTATTGCTGCTTCAAATTGTGTTGGTCATATTTTATCCTAGAAATATCGTTGGTAACGTTTCTTTTGGCCGTCAGTTTAGTAAACACTTCTGAACGTGGAATGCTGAGTGACTGAGTAAATAGAAAATCAGCAATATTCCAGCTGTATCAACTGTCAATAACCAAATCTGTGCCAGGCAAACCAGAGGTTGACAGAATTGTTTCGTGTCGAGTCCCAAATTGAAACAATATGTTAACCCAGAAATCTGTACGTGAAATAGTTTTGTGTAAAACAAACACACAGACTGCAAATAGAATTCGCTCAACTATTGTATTACAAAATTAACTAGGTTTACAAATCAATATAAATAACGGCACAACAATTACAACGGCAGTACACAATAGAGTGGTAGTACAATATTCAATGGCAGTATAAAATGTGAGGAGTGGAAATGACAATGACAAGAATAATAATCACCTCGCCGCAACAGTGGTCACGCTTCCGAGAGAGGCCAAGGCTGAATATCATGGTGAAGAGTGATCTTCACACGAAAGCTGGTCTTGATGTAATCTCAGATGAAATGTGAGATGTAATGTGAGATAAGACAGGGACGCGCCCGATCCACTTACACAGTCTACGGGCTCAGTCACACATTCAGGATTTTTACCATTCCCGATTACAATTTGTCAAAAGTCTGATCAAGATCCTGTGATTCGTGGCGGGAAATTCACAAACAATCAGACAGTGTTCAAGAAGCGCCCCGATTCAGACGTTTTCAGCCGAATTCGTCCCGATCCACAGGGCACCGTCCAGACAACACAGGACATTGTTACGAATTTTGATCCGATACAGCAGAATCTGTCACGGCATAGTCACGATTGTAAGTTTCCCGAATGTTACGGGATGCACCATACTGTCGGGAGTGCTTTGGCCGACCTCTCTGGACCTTTCCCGACCCGTAGGACTCTGTTACGAACGTATACGGCTGCGTTCAGACAATGATAGGATATCCCAGGTCATTGAGGATAGTAATCTGACTTTTTCACTTTTCGTGTCGTAACGCTGTCTGATCTCAAAAGGGAGCCATTATCGGTACTGTGGGAACCTGGCCTAACCGGGCTCCAGCACTTTCTACACCGTGCCAAACCAGTCCAGTGTCACTTGAACATCACAGAATATTCCACATGTTTCTATAACGATTGACATTCATCCATGCTAGTCCGGAAGTTTACAGATAATTCCGAGTATGTAAATATAATAACTTCCTCACCACTTCTTACATTAAATAGTACTACATTCCTGACAACTAATCATTGTCCAAATCCAGTGACTTCTCTGAATCTCAACAGAAACAATGTACTACAGTCAGTTACAATCATCGTTTAACAATAAATTACTCTGCCATATAACAGCATGAGCACGATGAGAGACAACCATCAAAGTCGCACATTGAAACCACTCCGTAATCCTCGTTAATCCAACTTAGATACTTGGGGTATGTTTCTGCACTATGACAGACAACCATTTAGGTCCACTATTGAAACCACACAGTAATCCTCGTCAGTCAGCAGATCCAGGTACTGGGGCTATTTTGTGCCCTGGGTTCCGTACGGGGGAATTATGAATACAATCGAATTTGTTCTCTATATGGGTTTGTTTGCACAATTAAACACTAACCGATCTGCATATCTCAAACGTACCAAACGTCTATGTGTGTAAAACATTGAACAATCGTGAATCAAATATGTATCAAATGTGTATCGATTATTAATCAAAAGAGATCGTGTTACATGTTACGATTAAGAACTCCCTCATTGTTAAACACAGACTATAATGGCTTTCACTATAATCCCTTTATGCAAGTAGGCCCTAGTCAACACACAGACACTGTTTGGTTCCAAACAGCCAACATTAATGTGTGTATAATATAGCCACGCTTTAATGTCTACCCACGGCGCGAATTTTACAGCAATGTTTTATTCATGGACGGTTACGCGAGTTGTGCACATAACGCATCATTTACAGCTTGGCACTAAAGCGAGTGTAGTCAACGACAGCGGGGACACATAACATTTAGGAAAAACATGCGGGAACATACAGGATATATGGTGAAAATAAAGCTGTTAATTTCACAACAAAAGTCTTATTTCATTGCCCCAGGCGACAAACAATGCAAAATTATACATGATCAAGGAGACGGTTCCAAGACTCTGTATAGACTCTCTGATATCACTTAAGAAACGTGTTAATGCTTGCACAGCTGATCCTTAAAGAGACGCAGTCAGACATGACAAGATCTATGTAACATCAGCGTGGCCTGATTATGACCATGGCTCAATGAGCACATTATTGATTGTTACAACATAACAGGCAAAAAAAACTGGCATTATTTCATCTCGATGAGTCAGAGGTTACATATTACACGATACAACTACACTCGACGTCCACGACAAGATACAACTACACTCGACGTCGACGACTTCATACAACTACTCTCGACGTCCACGACATCATACAACTACACTCGACGTCCACGACATCAGGCAACTACTCTCGACGTCCACGACAAGATACAACTACACTCGACGTCCACGACATCATACAACTACTCTCGACGTCCACGACATCATACAACTACACTTGACGTCCACGACATCATACAACTACTCTCGACGTCCATGACTTCATACAACTACTCTCGACGTCCACGACTTCATACAACTACTCTCGACGTCCACGACATCATACAACTACTCTCGACGTCCACGACAAGATACAACTAAACTCGACGTCCACGACAATTTGCAACTACACTCGACGTCCACGGCAATATACAATATACAAATACTCTCGACGTCGACGTCGACCTATATTCGCTGTGAAATATGCCCCGTACAGTCTCTATATTCTGACATATATGATATATAGGATATCAAAGATATATTATGGTTTGCACTCTGCTGAAGGTATCAACGATATATTATGTTATGCACTCTGCTTCAAAACATAGGTAATGTATAGGCAAACCTCATGTAACTAATTTGGGTCTATGTGTACAAGATTACAATTAATATTTACAATACTAATAACTATTATTGATTTACATTAATCTTTATCAGCGTAAGTTGTAACAAACGTCACATGTAAAGACATTAATATAACTACAATAACTGCCGAAATACATTAGTCTATTTAATTCTGTTTATCTGAGCATTAATTTACATTTTCGTTTAATGGTGGTTAGGTGACACGTGGTTTAACGTCACGTTCAAGATTATTGTAATGGCATAGGGACGTGCATTCACGTGAACGCATGGTTGTCTCTCCGGACTAATGCCGGTTTTATAGTGATAGCCCCCTGAGATACCATGCCGCAGTTTAACAAAGATACCCTACTCAGGCACAGTATACTGACTCCGAGCTGACCAGTCCTTGTTTTATGTCCCTAACGTGTCAGGCAGGGTAATAACAAGTATTATCTTTTAAACGTATTTTGGTATGACGCGACAGGGATAGTTCCTCCATCTTTCAGGTACCTCGCGTCAGTAGCTCGCCCGAAGATGCCGACTGGGAACGTTACGCCGTGGGAATGTTACGCCGGCTCACAAGATAAAACCAAACGGAACGCAGACCCCGTAAGGGCCGTTGTAACACAATACGTGTATGACTTAATGATGCTTTCTCTGACCGGCAACAAGGCCGAGTGAGTGAGTGAGTGAGTGAGTTGGGTTTAATGCAGGTCTCAGACGTTTTCTACTTCGTTGAAACCCACTGCTACGGGTATGGTGCTGACAAACCTAAAAAACATAATCAGGGCGAACCGGCATTCGAACCCACAATAATAAATTAGGTTTCTGGCGTGCCCAACGGACTCAAAGCGAATCGCGGCGCCTTAGACGACTGGGCCACCCGTGCCCCCTCAGCAAGGCCGATAGAGACAGATAGAGTGAGTGATCGAGTGAGTGAGTGAGTGAGTGAGTGAGTGGCGGAGTGTTACCATTACGAAGATGAAGGGTTAAGATAGGAGCAAATTCCAACCAAAGATCAGCGTATCCTGGCATACCTAAGGGACGCAACACAACACAGAGTTTGACAGCTGAGACGCAACAAATAACCATTTTATGATTCGTGAACGTGTAAGTCAGGACAGAACTGCTGGGGCACGAAGAAGAAGGAAGAGAAGTTTATTCTCATGAATCACAAATAGATGCATGGAGCTGATGTTTGATGAGATATTTACAAAATACATGATTAAAAAGTACAGTAATATATACTCACCGCCAAAAGAAACGCGAACCATGGAAACATATAGAGAAAAACGCGAACCATGGAAACATATAGAGAAACGCAAACCATGGAAACATATAGAGAGAAACGCGAACCATAGAAACATATAGAGAGAAACGCGAACCATAGAAACATATAGAGAGAAACGCGAACAATAGAAACATATAGAGAGAAACGCGAACCATGGAAACATATAGAGAGAAACGCGAACCATGGAAACATATAGAGAAACGCGAACCATGGAAACATATAGAGAGAAACGCGAACCATGGAAACATATAGAGAGAAACGCAAACCATGGAAACATATAGAGAAACGCAATCCATGGAAACATATAGAGAGAAACGCGAACCATGGAAACATATAGAGAGAAACGCGAACCATGGAAACATATAGAGAGAAACGCGAACCATGGAAACATATAGAGAGAAACGCGAACCATAGAAACATATAGAGAGAAACGCGAACCATGGAAACATATAGAGAGAAACGCGAACCATGGAAACATATAGAGAGAAACGCGAACCATGGAAACATATAGAGAGAAACGCGAACCATGGAAACATATAGAGAGAAACGCGAACCATGGAAACATATAGGGAGAAACGCGAACCATGGAAACATATAGAGAGAAACGCGAACCATGGAAACATATAGAGAGAAACGCGAACCATGGAAACATACAGAGAGAAACGCGAACCATGGAAACATATAGAGAGAAACGCGAACCATGGAAACATATAGAGAGAAACGCGAACCATGGAAACATATAGAGATGTATGTACGGTGAGAATACATGTTTCCAGTGTTTTCAACTTCATGACAAAGCAAGCAATCAGTCAAGTGTTACCACAGAGTGTCTTTATTCTTATCACGATATCCTGCTCGCGATTTCTAAACTTTACACGCTAACGATGCACGAAACAAATGGCACATCTCGCGTTATGGATCTATGACGTCACATGTGATGGGTTCATGAGTGTCGGTTCACACAACATAACAGTATGTTCGTTTGTGCATCGAACCAATCTAACTAATATCTCTTGGATATCGCGTGTCTTTTGTCCGTGAGTATATCAATATATACATACATACATGTAGGATTGCTTTGTTTGTTTGTTGTTTAACGCCGCACGCTGCACTATCCCAGCTATATGACGGCGGTCTGTAAATAATCGAGTCTGGACCAGACAATCCAGTGATTGATATCATGAGCATCGATCTACGCAATTGGGATACGATGACATGCATCAACCAAGTCCGCGAGCCTGACCACCCGATCACGTTATCCCGCATGGGTTGCTTAAGACCTATTCTACTCCGGGTCGTTACGGGTATACATGCAGGAGATGAAACTTGGAGGTGATACACGAGAGAATTAAACCTACATGACAAGCGATCAGGCTTCAGCGACGTTTTATGCCAGAATGGTATTATTCTAATTTTAACAGCAACACTTAGGGGACATCTGGTGAGGTCACCATATACAAAGTGATCAGGGATAGCAAGTTTAAAATCCAGATATATTTTTTCAAAACTTAATGTACATGGGTTCTGCCAGGTTTATCTATTTAAATCCTCACACGTCCGACCCAAACAGTAACTGTACGTGCTGATCAATAGATGAGGTGAAATGGGGTTTGACGTCGCGTTCAAGAGTTTTGCCCTTATACGGCGACGTGCATGCATGCATGTGTGTGTGTGTGGTGTGTGTGTGTGTGTGTGTGTGGTGTGTGTGTGGTGTGTGTGTGTGTGTGTGAACTGATGCCGATTTTACACTGCTAGCCTACTAACATACTATGCCGCAGTTTTAATATGAATACCCCACTTAGACACAGTATACTGACTCAGAGCCGACCACTCCTTGTTTTAGTCCCTAAATGCTGAGCGCCAGACAGGGTAACAACATGTATCATCCATTAACGTCTTTTAGTATGTCGCGGCCGGGGATCGAACCCTGGACCTTCCGCTCTCCGGGCAGACGCTCTACCACGAGATCACGGAGGGGGTCGCTGATCAAATAGCTCGAACTTCTAACATTCTGACCTTACGTAATACTGCGTGCAATCTACAAACCATTTCTCCAAACTGTATCGAATTCTTTACTATGATCAAAAAGCACAAAACAATTTCTTTTTTTAAATCTTGAAAACTACCAATTAGAGCCAACAAAGTAGATAGTGTCTTGTGTGGAGTGAGACGCACGAACACCAGCTTGGGCTTCCCTACTAAATGAGTATAATTAAAGACTTTCTGCAGATGCTTGGAGACACTTGCAGAAGAGCTTAGCTAAGCAGCTAACAATAGAAATGCCTCTGTTATTGTCAGGATCGGCTTGGCTGCCCTTGTTTTTAAAGATGGCTCTTATATAACCATCAGATCAAGCTTGTGGAAAACCTCCATGATCTTTTAGGTTAAATACATTAACAAAAGCCGGCATCATAATATGAATGAAGGCTTTGGCGTAATTGTTACTTGTATTGCTTTAACCACAAGCATTGTTATTTTGTTTTCTTGGACACACGACATAATCTTCTCTTTAGTAACAAGACAACCCAACTCACCAGCACGATGTTTTGTTTGTTTGTTTGTTGTTCTACGCCGCACTCAGCAATATTCCAGCTATATGACGGTGATCTGTAAATAATCGAGTCTGGACAAGAGAATCCAGTGATTGACATCATGAGCATCAATCAACGCAGTTGGGGTCGATGACCTGCATCAACCAAGTCAGCGAGCCTGATCACCCGATCCCATTAGTCGCCTTTTACGACAAGCATAGTCGCATGTGCACCCATCACATCTACATGTACATTATCATCAGTGGTATCTCTGTCTAAATTACTAAAATAACTTTTGTTTGTTTGCTTGTTGTTTAACGCCGCACTCAGCACTATTCCAGCTATATGACGGCGGTCTGTCAATAATTGAACCTGGACAAGACAATCCAGTGATTGACATCGTGATCATCGATCCACTCAATTGGGATACGATGACATTCATCAACCAAGTCAGCGAGCCTGACCACCAAGTCCCGTTAGTCGCCTCATACGACAAACATTGTCGTAAGCATTACAGCAAGCATGGGTTGCTGAAGACCTATTCTACCCCGACTAAAATGACCAGACAAATTGAATGCACCTGTTTCAAAGGGTAGCTTTTACATTCATTATCACCTGATCATTTAATGATGCTCCAGAACTTTTCGGGCACGAGACTTTTGCTTGAAACGTGATCATCAGAGTACAGACACAGTACGCGGACTAATCCCATGGCCGTGGTTCAGTGAATATGGGCTCCCCAACTATATCATAGTGGCCTGTACATAGTCTGGGACATGAAAATCATTGACCTATTATCTAACCAAATAGGCACACAGCTGGGGCATGGTAGCCACAATCAACCGGGGTGCACATTGTGACCAATGGACCTTCATCAGTTTCGCCTTTCGGATACATCCCTCCATCCCAATTGGAGACATGACCTTGAGGACAAAGATACGGAATCTATTGTTTAGCAATGATTTGAAAGTAACAACGTGAATACCCCTTTCAGAATGCTGATCTCAATTCGGAAAACGACGCGTGAACAAATCTCTATAGTCAAGTGAATACACATACGATGTGTTGAATACACCATTCCTCTCTGTAGCAACAAATGTATACATGAAAGGCTCCTAAACATTAAATGAACGAAGCTCCTGACAATTCCAAAAGGCAGATACATCCTCGTACACACAATATGTAATTAGCAAAGGAAATTAGATTAGAGTCGGTCCCGTGACTGGAGCATTCTGCCATCTTCAGTTCTACAACCGGCAACCCGAGAAACACAGCTAGGCGGAACAATTGGCGAACAATTACCTAGACTTGATTAAATATTCATCCGTAAGACGTGATAGAACGATAAACGCTGTAGTCGTGTTGACAGTGGAAGACGATGGCCAGCTTGCCGCCTCCGACCCCTTACAATTACTACTGCATTACTACAACTGTGAGTACGTTCATGCTAGTCGGAAGAGCTTTTTAATATTTAATGTGACAGCGACCGGTGTTTTGTGATTATACTGAGGAGCTGGCTCCATCCCATATGATAACCGGTTGCTAGCAGACACAGTGTGACATCACCGCATCAGAAGTAATCTGCCGCCCGGCCCGCTCCCCGTCCGACTGTCAGCCTGCCTCGGCGACGGAGTTACGCGTACCTGCGGCAGGAGCATGAATCGGCCGGGTGTCCTGGCTACGACCATCCTTCGTTCATTGATGGTCGCAGCTCTCACGTGCTACCTGGGGCAGTTTGTGAATGAACCAACGGTGATATGAGTGAATGGAGTTGGCTGCTGTGCCACAGTTGGGGTAATGGACGAGAAGGCGGCGGCCCGTGGGCCAGGTGAGAGTGACGGGGGGTTAGAGCATGACGCAGTGATCGAGGACACCGGGGGCGGGATACAGACTACGGAGACTAACACAAAACGAAGGAAGGGAAAATCGAAGGGGCCAGAAGTCGAGTTGATTGATAACACATCGGCAAACCAAAGTTCTAAACAAGAACAATCTTCTGTAAACCTTCCAGGCGTGCTCCCTGGTAGTACATTGAGAAATGTTGTTTACTATCAAAATCGATTCATTGTGTTAGATACAATACCAGCTAAATCTGGCACACAGACAACGAACGGAGATGCTACAACAGATGTCCACAAGAGTGTGCTACATACCGGATGCGGTACACTGCGCATGTCTGAGAGAAATGCTAGTGGATCAGGCGAGAAATCGAATGAAAGAACGGCGCGTGCTGCAGGTGGAGCAGACGACAGTTTGTTGGTGCGCGGGAAAAGAGGTAAAATGGAAATGGACGCTTCATCTGTTACCATGGATGCACGTGCAATTGAAATTGTGGTAAGTGATGAATCTGACTCCCATAGGCTGCATTCCTCGACCAGGCACCCTCTATGGAAGCGTATTACCAGCGTCATGCGAGACAACAGGATGAAGGGCAGACGTGACTGTGATGTGGTGTTGAGGGATCATCCAGAGGAGTACATTGTACTTAAACGAGTTTTAAACATTGTGTTCGTTACAATCGGAGTAGCCCTGCTGCTGTCTGTCTTCATTGTCATCATCTACACAACAATAGGTGAGATCATTCTTTTTGTTTTACAAAAAAAGCTTATTTAAATTAATTAGGGACCGGTCATTTATACCGTGTGCGAAATACGCATCAGTCGGAAAGCGCACGTTAAATCTCCAAAGTAAGTAAGTAAGTAAGGTCATTTATATCGGGAATTGGGGTGTGTGGGTGTGTCAGAGGGTTTTGATGCACTAATGTACAGAAAATATTTTCCCTTCCCTAATGGTTGTGATAATTTGGCTGACCCTCACCATGTCCTTGTACATTTTGCCCCTGAAAAACACTTTTTCATTACAAACTGTCCATTTTTCACGACCCTCCCCGAATATGTGTTATTTTTTTACCCTCACATAGAGAATGTCATTTTTGGGGCGACCTTCCCCCGATTCCCACTGACCCCCACCCCTATCCAACCCACTCTATAATAAATTACCAGTTCCTTAGATTGACTCAAAGTCTTTTTCAAATTAAATATTTGTCATAATTGTTAAAAATTTATTAGAATGTTTTCGTATACACGGTATGTCTATGAAGTGTATTTCATTGAATATTATATCGGCGAAATGAGAACAGCGAAATGTTTTCAGGTGAAATATTAGTACTCCGCAAAAGAGTGAATATCCGTGAGTTCTAAATCTGAGAGGATGGTCGTGCCGATGATGGATGATTATGGACGTGGCTTGGTTACTTTCATATGATAGTTGTTCTTGGACGTGGCAGCCAGACTTGACAGGGAAACTGTTTCACTGCATTCTGTATGGCGCTGTCTGGCGACAGGAGGCACCTAGTCGCTGTGCACCAGTTCGGTATATAGTCCACAGTGTGTGTGTGTGTGCTACATGAGATGGATGTGGAGATGTAACCACTTACAGTGTGTTACAACATGGAGGTGGTTTTTAAATGTGGAAAAAGGACATCGTCGCAAATTGCCAGTGAATGTTTTGTTCAATCGATAGTTTGCTTGAGATGTCGATCTGCGGCAGTAGGCGCTCTTTATCAAGGTTTTGGGTTGGAAATTGAGTTTTAGCAAGAACGATTGAATTTCAAGGATCTCATGTGTGCAGTTTACTGCGTATTTGACATTGATTGTCAAGTTAAGCAGGAGTTGCTTGTTCAAGTGGCCGGCGTATTTAGCACATTGAGTATAGTTTGTATCCTGTTTACTTATACACAGATACGATCGGAGCTTAGGAAAGACATCAATCTTAGCTTTGTTCCGTGTCCTGTAGCAATGATTACTTGCTTAAGTCCCTATAGATGGACCAACAGTTGATAGCGGAGTCGGCGTACTGTCTAATTGTCTTAAGTAGAACGTGTCTGGCACAGATAGAGACACCGGACATTGGTCGTCTACCCAGTGGTGGATGTACGTGTCCTGCAAATATTTTATTGAAGGACATTTTAATTTGTTGAACGTGTCCTGCAAATATTTAGATGATTGACATGGTATTCTATCTAGTCTTGGATGTACGTGTCCTGGACATTTTAGTCTGCCCAGTCACGGCGGACCGTGTCCTGCTAAGATTTAGATGATTGACATGGTATTCTATCTAGTCTTGGATGTACGTTTCCTGGACATTTTAGTCTGCCCAGTCACGGCGGACCGTGCCCTGCTAAGATTTAGATGATTGACATGGTATTCTATCTAGTCTTGGATGTACGTTTCCTGGACATTTTAGTCTGCCCAGTCACGACGGACCGTGTCCTGTCAAGATTTAGATGATTGACATGGTATTCTATCTAATCTTGGATGTACGTTTCCTGGACATTTTAGTCTGCCCAGTCACGGCGGACCGTGTCCTGCTAAGATTTAGATGATTGACATGGTATTCTATCTAGTCTTGGATGTACGTGTCATGGACATTCTAGTCAGCCCAGTCACGGCGGACCGTGCCCTGCTAAGATTTAGATGATTGACATGGTATTCTATCTAGTCTTGGATGTACGTTTCCATGACATTTTAGTCTGTCCAGTCACGGCGGACCGTGCCCTGCTAAGATTTAGATGATTGACATGGTATTCTATCTAGCCTTGGATGTACGTGTCCTGCAAATATTTAGTTGGACATTTTAGTCTGCGGACCGTGTCCTGCAAAGACTTAGATGGTTGAAATCGTTGACATAGCCTTGGTTGTACAGCAAAGAGTTTAATTAAGGACACAGTAGTTACACAGTCTCGGCTGTACCTGACCTGCACACAGTCTTGACGTGGTATTCTGGACATGCTCCATTATAAGGCTGTACGTGTCCTGCACACAGTCTTGACGTGGTATTCTGGACATGCCCCATTGTAAGGCTGTACGTGTCCTGCACACCCTCTTGACGTGGTATTCTTGACATGCCCCATTATTAGACTGTACGTGTCCTGCACACAGTCTTGCCGTGGTATTCTTGACATGCTCCATTATAAGGCTGTACGTGTCCTGCACACAGTCTTGACGTGGTATTCTTGACATGCTCCATTATAAGGCTGTACGTGTCCTGCACACAGTCTTGACGTGGTATTCTGGACATGCTCCATTATTAGGCTGTACGTGTCCTGCACACAGTCTTGACGTGGTATTCTGGACATGCTCCATTATAAGGCTGTACGTGTCCTGCACACAGTCTTGACGTGGTATTCTGGACATGCTCCATTATAAGGCTGTACGTGTCCTGCACACAGTCTTGACGTGGTATTCTGGACATGCCCCATTGTAAGGCTGTACGTGTCCTGCACACAGTCTTGACGTGGTATTCTGGACATGCTCCATTATTAGGCTGTACGTGTCCTGCACACAGTCTTGACGTGGTATTCTGGACATGCTCCATTATTAGGCTGTACGTGTCCTGCACACAGTCTTGACGTGGTATTCTGGACATGCCCCATTATAAGGCTGTACCTGACCTGCACACAGTCTTGACGTGGTATTCTGGACATGCTCCATTATAAGGCTGTACGTGACCTGCACACAGTCTTGACATGGTATTCTGGACATGCCCCATTATAAGGCTGTACCTGACCTGCACACAGTCTTGACGTGGTATTCTGGACATGCTCCATTATAAGGCTGTACGTGTCCTGCACACAGTCTTGACATGGTATTCTTGACATGCTCCATTATTAGGCTGTACGTGTCCTGCACACAGTCTTGACGTGGTATTCTGGACATGCTCCATTATAAGGCTGTACCTGACCTGCACACAGTCTTGACATGGTATTCTGGACATGCTCCATTATAAGGCTGTACGTGTCCTGCACACAGTCTTGACGTGGTATTCTGGACATGCTCCATTATAAGGCTGTACGTGTCCTGCACACAGTCTTGACATGGTATTCTGGACATGCTCCATTATAAGGCTGTACCTGACCTGCAAACAGTCTTGACGTGGTATTCTGGACATGCTCCATTATAAGGCTGTACGTGTCCTGCACACAGTCTTGACGTGGTATTCTGGACATGCTCCATTATAAGGCTGTACCTGACCTGCAAACAGTCTTGACGTGGTATTCTGGACATGCTCCATTATAAGGCTGTACGTGTCCTGCACACAGTCTTGACGTGGTATTCTGGACATGCTCCATTATAAGGCTGTACCTGACCTGCAAACAGTCTTGACGTGGTATTCTGGACATGCTCCATTATAAGGCTGTACCTGACCTGCACACAGTCTTGACGTGGTATTCTGGACATGCTCCATTATAAGGCTGTACGTGTCCTGCACACAGTCTTGACGTGGTATTCTGGACATGCCCCATTATAAGGCTGTACGTGTCCTGCACACCTTTTTGACGTGGTATTCTTGACATGCCCCATTATTAGGCTGTACGTGTCCTGCACACAGTCTTGACGTGGTATTCTGGACATGCTCCATTATAAGGCTGTACGTGTCCTGCACACAGTCTTGACGTGGTATTCTGGACATGCCCCATTATAAGGCTGTACGTGTCCTGCACACCTTCTTGACGTGGTATTCTTGACATGCCCCATTATTAGGCTGTACGTGTCCTGCACACAGTCTTGACGTGGTATTCTGGACATGCTCCATTATAAGGCTGTACGTGTCCTGCACACAGTCTTGACGTGGTATTCTGGACATGCTCCATTATAAGGCTGTACGTGTCCTGCACACAGTCTTGACGTGGTATTCTGGACATGCTCCATTATAAGGCTGTACGTGACCTGCACACAGTCTTGACGTGGTATTCTGGACATGCCCCATTGTAAGGCTGTACGTGTCCTGCACACAGTCTTGACGTGGTATTCTGGACATGCTCCATTATAAGGCTGTACGTGTCCTGCACACAGTCTTGACGTGGTATTCTGGACATGCTCCATTATAAGGCTGTACGTGTCCTGCACACAGTCTTGACGTGGTATTCTGGACATGCTCCATTAAAAGGCTGTACGTGTCCTGCACACAGTCTTGACGTGGTATTCTGGACATGCTCCATTATAAGGCTGTACGTGACCTGCACACAGTCTTGACGTGGTATTCTGGACATGCTCCATTATAAGGCTGTACGTGTCCTGCACACAGTCTTGACGTGGTATTCTGGACATGCTCCATTATAAGGCTGTACGTGTCCTGCACACAGTCTTGACGTGGTATTCTGGACATGCCCCATTGTAAGGCTGTACGTGTCCTGCACACCCTCTTGACGTGGTATTCTTGACATGCCCCATTATTAGACTGTACGTGTCCTGCACACAGTCTTGACGTGGTATTCTTGACATGCTCCATTATTAGGCTGTACGTGTCCTGCACACAGTCTTGACGTGGTATTCTGGACATGCCCCATTATAAGGCTGTACGTGTCCTGCACACAGTCTTGACGTGGTATTCTGGACATGACCCATTATAAGGCTGTACGTGTCCTGCACACAGTCTTGACATGCCCCATTATTAGGCTGTACGTGTCCTGCACACAGTCTTGACATGCTCCATTATAAGGCTGTACGTGTCCTGCACACAGTCTTGACGTGGTATTCTGGACATGACCCATTATAAGGCTGTACGTGTCCTGCACACAGTCTTGACATGCCCCATTATTAGGCTGTACGTGTCCTGCACATAGTCTTGACGTGGTATTCTTGACATGCCCCATTATAAGGCTGTACGTGTCCTGCACACAGTATTGACGTGGTATTCTTGACATGCCCCATTATTAGGCTGTACGTGTCCTGCACACAGTCTTGACGTGGTTTTCTGGACATGCCCCATTATTAGGCTGTACGTGTCCTGCACACAGTCTTGACGTGGTTTTCTGGACATGCCCCATTATTAGGCTGTACGTGTAGGTATTTAAACAGAAAATGTATTAATGCACCTCCAGCCTGGCCCCACAGTGTACATACATATACGTATGCAAGAGGATTGATATCATTACGAGTCAGCCGCGCACGCTGGGCCTGGGTAGGTGGACAGTATTGTAGGAGTTCGTGTTTTGGTTCACGTCCTTGTGAAAAAGGTGAACTGGGGAAATTGTTCTTTTGTTTTAGGAAACAATCAATACAATTACTGGCGCAGACCTCATACGATTAGATGATGTGTTAAGTGAGTGACTGGGTTGGGTTTAGCGTCGCTTTTAACAGTATTCCACTTATATCGCGGCGTGTCAGCTTAATGTGGGAGGAAAGCCCGAAGTGATGCAGGTCTCAGACGTATACCACTTCGGTGAAACCCAGGAGCACGGGTATGGTGATGACAAACCTAGAAACATAATCGGGGCAAACCGGGATTCGAACCCACAACCATAGGTTTCTGGCGTGCTCAATGGACACAACTCTGCGCAGCGAACTGCGGCGCCTTGAACGACTGGTCTCCCGTGCTCCCCCCCCCCCCCCCCCCCCCGATCATCTGAAAGATACATTTTTTTCTTCGACATTACCAGGATGACACCAGAACCAATGACGAGATTCTCTTCTGTACCAACCATCCTCTACCTAGACCTTCCGTCATGTACCGTTACCGGTGAGGTGAAATTGGTTTTAACGCCGCGTCCAACATTATTGCACTTATATAGCGACGTGCATGTGTGTGGCAGCTTGTACTAGTCCGGACTAATGTCGATTTTATAGTGCTAGCCCACTAAGAAACCATGCCGCACTTTAACATGAATACCCCCCTCAGACACAGTGTACTGTCTCCGAGCCGACCAGTCCTGGTTTTAGCCCCTTAATGCCGAGCACCCTTAATGCCAGGATAACATCTTTTCACGTCTTTTGGTATGACGTGGCCGGGGATCGAACCCCGGACCTTCCGCTCTCAAGGCAGACGTTTACGGAGGCCGTGGTACCTCTACTGACACCGGTGTTAACATTCTCAGAACAGCGACTTCTATTCTTCTCCATTCTCGTGGGGACTCAAGGGAAGAATACATCTTCGTTGCGACGTGTGTCGCAGGAGTCGACTGATTAGGTTCAGACGGTCGTGTGTTCTGACTAATTGTGTGTAAACCGTACTCCGATATCACGTATTGTCGTGCGTCGGTCGCTGGTTTACCTGACTGAGACTATTTACAGGCCACACTTGATACAGCTGGATGTACTGCTCACTCACGACATAGACCCCGTATATTTGAAGAGGTTGTTTCAGCCACAATAATATTCTGATGTGACTGATAGTTGTTACGAATAGGTTAATTTAAAATTAAAAATCAGCAGTCAAAGTTAGCTTTGCATACGCTGCATCTTTTTCGATGTCTGTGAATTATCTCAGAATAAATACCCACACTCGTATGGAGCGCCCAGCCTGGGTCGATATTCATATCTTTAAGTAATTGAAGCGTTGACTGACTTAGTGGTTGAGGGTGAGTGAGGGAGTCTGGTTTAATAAACTTTAATTTCAGTTACAAGTTATACAGTTATATCGCGACGCTTTCGAATATTATGGAAGGAATGGCCAATGTGACACTGGCTCAAACACTTTTGTCACCTTTGTGAAGCTGAGCACGGGAATCCTGAGTAGGAGTAAGGATCATAATCAGGGTGAATCTAGAATTCGAACCCACGATCAACGGATCCTGACATTATAGGGTACGTAACTCTGAAAAACAATGGTCGACGTCAGACCACCCGGCCCTCTGTCCCCTCTCGTTGTCATGGTAACATGGTAATGTTTTATCTTTAGGATAGCCTTCGCAAATGTAATGCGCGTAGGGCCACTTTAGGTAGCACTATGTCCCTTGTGTGCAACGACACTTTAGCACGGTAGTTCAGTAAGTCACCGTGTGCCGCCTACAGCGAGCAGAACACAGTGCAAGAGAGCTAACACCATAACACACATCTTCAAGCTTTGCGATTAAGCCTGAATTGTAGGCGAGTTGATCCGAGCTGGTCGGATATAGGGCTTTCTATTGGCGATTTTGCCGGCTTCATCCGCATTACGATTAGTATCACTGATTCGTGCTTGTTTGGCGATGAAGACAATAGATGCTAGCTTTCCAACGAGGATCGCCAACGCGCACGATCAGGTAGCGGCTTGACGTTAGCGTTGCCAGTAGAAACGTATCACAAGTTACACCGTCGACATAATGAGAAGTAGTGGGAAATATTAAGAAACCAACTGGTTCTAGTCCCAGCAGAGTAACAATTAGCGTAGCGTAAGTGTCGTATAGCGAAGCAGATTACGCCTAGGAAGACATTCATCGCCGGGTGACTTTATGTGTAAACCATTAAATATGAACTTTAGGAGCTCATTACGAATGTAAAGATCGCTTTGTCTCTGTTGCCATCAACCACTGGTTGATATGAGGTGAAATATTGCACGGAGGTCGGTGCTAAAAGACATTTCAGGCATAATTGGAATTTATTCTGCTCTCGTCTATCAAGGATGAAGGACTGTCGGAGTCATAAAGTGGAATGTTGATGAAATATACTGGATATTTGATCGACTACCAGCTGGTTTCAGATGATAAAGGCTTCCAGATAGTATTTCCAAAATGGCTTTGTGGAAGACAGTGTGCTTCCTATCTCGCTACTGGTATCTGCGTATATCGTATACCTTACCTCAGTATCTGCGTACGTCTTATCTCTTACCTCAGTATCTGCGTACGTCTTATCCCTTACCTCAGTATCTGCGTATATGTTATCCCTTACCTCAGTATCTGCGTATATCTTATGCCTTACCTTTGTATCTGCGTATATCTTATCCCTTACCTCAGTATCTGCGTATATGTTATCCCTTACCTCAGTATCTGCGTACGTCTTATCTCTTACCTTAGTATCTGCGTACGTCTTATCCCTTACCTCAGTATCTGCGTATATGTTATCCCTTACCTCAGTATCTGCGCATATGTTATCCCTTACCTCAGTATCTGCGTATATCTTATGCCTTACCTCAGTATCTGCGTACGTCTTATCTCTTACCTCAGTATCTGCGTACGTCTGATCCCTTACCTCAGTATCTGCGTATATGTTATCCCTTACCTTAATATCTGCGTATGTCTTATCCCTTGCCTCAGTATCTGCGTATATCTTATCCTTACCTCAGTACTTGCGTATATATTACCCTTACCTCAGTACCTGCGTATATGTTATCCCTTACCTCAGTATCTGCGTATATGTTATCCCTTACCTTAGCATCTGCGTATATCTTATGCCTTACCTCTGTATCTGCGTACGTCTTATCCCTTACCCCAGTATCTGCGTACGTCTTATCCCTAACCTCAGTATCTACGTATATGTTATCCCTTACCTCAGTACCTGCGTATATGTTATCCCTTACCTCAGTATCTGCCTACATCTATCCTTACCTCAGTATCTGCGTACGTCTTATCCCTAACCTCAGTATCTGCGTATATGTTATCCCTAACCTCAGTATCTACGTATATGTTATCCCTTACCTCAGTATCTGCGTACATCTTATTCATAACCTCAGTATCTGCGTACGTCTTATCCCTAACCTCAGTATCTGCGTATGTGTTATCCCTAACCTCAGTACCTGCGTATATGTTATCCCTTAGCTCAGTATCTGCGTATATGTTATCCCTTACCTCAGGATCTGGGAATATGTTATCCCTTACCTCAGTATCAGCGTACGTCTTATCCCTAACCTCAGTATCTACGTATATGTTATCCCTTACCTCAGTATCTGCGTATATGTTATCCCTAACCTCAGTATCTACGTATATGTTATCCCTTACCTCAGTACCTGGGTATATGTTATCCCTTACCTCAGTATCTGCGTATATGTTATCCCTTAGCTCAGTATCTGCGTATATGTTATCCCTTACCTCAGTATCTGCGTATATGTTATCCCTTACCTCAGTATCTGCTTACGTCTTATCCCTAACCTCAGTATCTACGTATATGTTATCCCTTACCTCAGGATCTGCGTATATGTTATCCCTTACCTCAGTATCTGCGTAATATTATCCCTTACCTCAGTATCTACGTACATGTTATCCCTTTCCCCAGTATCTGCGTATATGTTATCCCTTACCTCAGTATCTGTGTTTATCATATAATGGGTAGGTTTCACGGCAGGATAAAGCCAACGGATAAAAACGATATCCGTTGGGGTCATATGCGGATAGAGATGCAAATATCAAAGGTCAAGTAGGGACTACTTTCACTGTTTGTAAACAAACATGCCGTCGCCCTCGTCATTCGGCGATCGAGTCAGAATTAACCATCGGGAATCTGGACAAACTACAGAGATAATAAAATTATTATTGCTTTCATTATCAAAAGAACAGTCTAATATACTGAAAATCAGTGTCTAACTGTGACGTAGCTAAGGCATTTTATATGTTTTGGCAACTTTGGAGATATAAATTTCGACACAATTTTGCGAGGGCACGAGGCCTAGCCAAGTGGGGTCAGTAGCCATATCTGTGCTTGTAGACCTCTGCGGCTTGAACCTTTCTCCACAAATTAAAATAGTTAGATTTGGCCGAAATATGTTTGAATTGTTACCTTGTTTCCTTTTGTCGCTGTGTGTACAACTGACTACACTTCTTAACGTTATGACAGGACAGACCGACTGTCAACAACGTCTGACCGTGGCCGTGACGTCTCATAGACTAGGGTTAGAGTAGCTTCCCTTTGACAAAGGGCAGTTACTCTAGCAAACAGACCGATCGATTGCCGCTAAAGGCAATTAAAAACAATTGTTGTTTTTGCGTATATGTTGCTTCGCCACTGTATAAGAAAGAGATTTCAGTTGGAACTATATTGGCTACTGTCACTGTCTGACTGACACATCACTTACCCTGTAAATATAAATGCTCGCATTCCAGGAAAACTCGCAATGTTTCGGTAATGTTTTTGAGAGAGGGAAAGCGATTTTGAAGCACAAATTAAAGAATGACATTATATGATAAAGAGGTTATCACGCTTGTGTGTTTGGGGATGGTAAGTATCCTGTATTAGGAATAAACACTATGTATTTAGCTCGCCAAGGCTCGCAAAATAAAATGTTTATTCCTAATGCAGGATATTTACCATCCCCAAACACACTCGCGTGATAACCTCTATATATGTTATCCCTTTCCTCAGTATCTGCGTATATATTACCCTTACCTCAGTATCTGCGTACATCTTATCCTTACCTCAGTATCTGCGTATATATGACCCTTACCTCAGTATCTGCGTACATCTTATCCCTACCTCAGTACCTGCGTATATATTACCCTTACCTCAGTATCTGCGTACATCTTATCCTTACCTCAGTACCTGCGTATATATTACCCTTACCTCAGTATCTGCGTACATCTTATCCCTACCTCCGTACCTGCGTATATATTACCCTTACCTCAGTATCTGCGTACACCTTATCCTTACCTCGGTACCTGCGTATATATTACCCTTACCTCAGTATCTGCGTACATCTTATCCTTACCTCAGTACCTGCGTATATATTACCTTTACCTCAGTATCTGCGTACATCTTATCCTTACCCCAGTTCCTGCGTACATATTACCCTTATCTCAGTATCTGCGTACATCTTATCCTTACCTCAGTACCTGCGTATATATTACCCTTACCTCAGTATCTGCGTACATCTTATCCTTACCTCAGTACCTGCGTATATATTACCCTTATCTCAGTATCTGCGTACATCTTAACCTTACCTCAGTACCTGCGTTCATCTTATCCCTTACCTCGTCTCAGCGTTCATCTTATCTCTTTCCTCGTGACTCCCTACTCGTGTTTCCCCTTCGTATGTGGACACCTGCTATTCCAGACGTATACATGTGATGGCATTTCTGTAGTTTGGTTAATTGCTGTTTGATGTGTGTGAAATAAAACAACCATATAGATGCCAATGGTACATAACGGGTATATTGTTTAATGCAAATAAGTAATATTTTGAAAATAAAATATACCTAGTATTATAATGCTAGTGTCTGTATATTCACTTTCGCCTATGCTTGGCTTATATACCGCTCTCTTCTCCTGCCTGTACCTACTACTTTCTATACACATTTATGTTTACATATATCTTTCTATACTCCCTGCTTCTCTTCATGCCTGTATTCATATACCTATACGTCCAATCTATCACGGGGCGGTCGGGTAGCCTAGCGTTAAAGCGTTTGCTCGTCACGCCGAATACCCGGGTTCGATTCCCGACATGGGTACAATGTGTGAAGCCCATTTCTGGCGTTCCCCGCCGTGATATTGCTGGAATATTACTAAAAAAGCGGCGTAAAACTATACTCACTCACTCATTCCAATCTATCACCCTGTTCACCATATCTGTCTTTATAAATGTCTCCGTGGTCAAGAGCTAGGGCGTATGCCCGGAGAGCGTACGGTCTGGGGTTCGATCCCCGGCCGCGTCATGCCAAAAGAAGTTAATGTATGGTACTTGTTGTTACCCAGCCTGGCGCTCGGCATAAAAGGACTAAAACTAGGACTGGTCGGCTCGGAATCAGTATACTGTGTATGATTGGGGTATTCATGTTAAACTGCGGCATGGTATCTCGGTTGGCTAGCACTAAAAATCGTCATCAGTCCGGACTAGTACAACCAGCCACACATTCACACACACACATATGCATGCACGTCGCTATATAAGTGCAATAATCTTGGACGCGACGTTAAACCCCATTTCACCTCACCTCACCCGTTTATGACCTATCTAATGCATGCACTGTCTATATCACGTATTCTTGTTGCATATGTATAGCACATCAGTGAGAATCTCTATATATTCACAACAAATGTATTTAGGCAGCTATCTTTAGAATCGAGATGTGGAGAGAAACACTAAACGCCTCTTAACTCCTTAACAAATTAATATTTTCCCACAATTCATATAAAATATCGCACCATCTCCATCTTCGTTGTGATTGTATCAAACATACACACCGAGCTATACATCTGTTAAAGTACCTTAATCTAACGAATTGGTAGCGTGCACATACTAAACTATAACGCACGTATAAATGAATTTCTATGGCTGTAAGATGTGTCTCACCGTGCTGGGCGCTCTGAGCAGCCTGGAGTGCAGCAGATGAAGATCAATACGACACATGAACACACCCACCGCGTGTAACTGAACACTTGCAATACATCGTTCTCATGTGGTCGGGATCGACGGACCTGCTCACGCGTGAATATTCCTGAAATACTTTCTCGCGATAGTTGCTACACTAGGAAGCACTATAAAACCTAGCTCGGCGTGCCAGGGGATGTCTAGATTCACATTAATCACTACCAGCCCCCGATTCTAAGCCTTCTCTTCTTATTGCAACATCGAATCTACATACTATCGATTGATATCACGGTCCTTCTAATTCAAATTCAACATTTACTTCAATGCACCGTCCACATCTCTTGATGCTTGAATTAAAGATTACTTTTTTCACTTAAAAGATCTATGGTTAATTTGGCCGGCCGTGCAGGAGGTGGTGTGTGTTCACGTGGCTCTACATCTGTATCTACACGGAGATTAGTTTTAAAGCAGTATAGACGGACACGTTGTTTGTTATGTAGCTTTTAATGCGCCATCAAGTTTGTTGAGATTTGAATACAGTGAAACCCTGCTAATCCGACAGCACCGTTCCCATAGACATCGTCTGGATTACAAGACATTTGGACTAATGGATTGGTTTTCCTTTGTATACATGTTCCTTTGCGTTTAAATTGTAAAAAAAATAGTCGTCTGGAAGGATTCTTTGTCTCATTGCACGCACACCCTGCAGTGCGGTATGTTTACGACGGTCGGGCTGGTGAGGTTGGTTGGTTGGTTTGTTGTTCAACGCCGCACTCAGCAAAATTCCAGCTATACGACGGTGGTCTGTAAATAACCGAATTTGGACCATACCATCCGGTGATTGATATCATTAGCATCGGTCCACCCAATTGGGATCAATGACATGCATCAACCAAGTCAGCGAGCCTGACCACCCGATCCCGTTAGTCTCCCCTACGACGAGAATAGTCGCCTTTTAAGGCAAGCATGGGTTGCTGAAGACCTA
The DNA here is from genome assembly GCF_022045235.1 of Haliotis cracherodii. Lineage (NCBI taxonomy): Eukaryota > Metazoa > Mollusca > Gastropoda > Lepetellida > Haliotidae > Haliotis > Haliotis cracherodii. The sequence goes on from NW_027266264.1 coordinate 70,090,215, forward strand.
TTCTACCCCGGATCTTCTTCACGGGTCGGCTGGTGAGTTGGCCTGGCGGTTATACTGTTTATTTGCCACGCCGAATACCCGGATTTGCTTAGCACTACTACTACTACTACCACTACTACTACTACTACTACTACTACTACTACTACTACTACTACTACTGGCGTCAAAACCCGTTCCATATTCATAACAAATTTCTGCTAAAAGCAGAGTCGATTGTACAATTCCGACTTTATCATGAAAATGCATTTGTGAATCATTATCATATAGTGATGATTCTAGCTGTACGCAAAATTAGTGAGCGTATCCCGCCTGAGCGGTGGCGCCCGTCACAAACACATGCAAAGGCATGAAAAACACCTGAAAAACACCGGAACATATAGTACAAGTCAAAATATGAAACTGCATCTGACATCATTTCGCGTCAAATTTTGAAATGTCCTCCACATGTCTACAACTAAACTTTTCAAAGCTTTACTGAGGCCTTGAATGTTGCAACCTTGATCGAACAACTTTTGAGCATGAGCCGAATGACGTTCATTGAAATCATCGCAGAAAGAGCATGCACGATTGTACCTCAAAAGTTGTGAAATGTAAACACCAAGCCTGGAGCTGCAGGAATATTGCTCGACGTAAAGGGAAAGTGGACTATGGAAAGTTGGAAGTCCCCCCTCTTGTCATACTGTCTTTTGTATGTCATACAGTCTTGTGTATGTCATACAGTCTTGTGTATGTCATAAAGTCTTGTGTATGTCATACTGTCTTGTGTATGCCATACTGTCTTGTGTATGTCATACAGTCTTGTGTATGTCATACAGTCTTGTGTATGTCATACTGTCTTGTGTATGTCATACAGTCTCGTGTATGTCATACAGTTCTGTGTATGTCATACTGTCTTGTGTATGTCATACAGTTCTGTGTATGTCATACAGTCTAGTGTATGTCATACTGACTTGTGTATGTCATACAGTCTTGTGTATGTCATACAGTTCTGTGTATGTCATACTGTCTTGTGTATGTCATACGGTCTTGTGTATGTCATACAGTCTTGTGTATGTCATACGGTCTTGTGTATGTCATACACTCTTGTGTTTGTCATACAGTTCTGTGTATGTCATACTGTCTTGTGTATGTCATACTGTCTTGTGTATGTCATACTGTATAGACAGAATTGAACCTTGTTCATTTAGAATCCACATGGTAATAATTCCACTTGTCTCAAATATTTTTTGTGAATATAAAAAATCCCTCTTTGATTGTATTAAGGATTATGATTAACCTTTGAGAAAGAAGGCTAGTGTACATTAGCTGGACCCGGGAATATATTTCTTTGTATTTACGGATTTTCTTGGAATTTTGGAATCAAGTCAAAAGTTGATGGTACCGATGCATGGTACTGGCATCATAAGTGGCATTATTTGCTGTCACTTATACCAAGGTCTTTTTACCAAACAATTAATGAAGTGATGCTTCTATGTCATGATTATGTCATTTGAGTCCTCGTCAGTGGGGAAAAAAACTGTTCATGTAGGTCAACACTACTTTGGATGACAGCTGGCTGGGACAGAATGGGTTCACTCCGTTTCTGTTTCCTCATTTTAGTTTGTGCATTCCACCAATGACAACACCCCACACTGACTTATGCCTCTCTGAAAGCCATTCAACACGTCCCTAATCTCTCTTGGCCCGTTTCTTGGTATATGCTTCGCAGCGTCCTTAATGAGTTTACAGATGTGATCCCAATTAGAAGGAGGTTGCTCACGATATTTAAGATCATAGTTAAACAACTGACCAAGGTTATTTTTGTCGACAACAGAGAACCCCCTCGCCGTCATATGGCTGGACTATTGCTTTTAATGTTTGTCAGCACACATAGTGTTCCAACAATTTGGTGATGCACTCTATAAAATGATCCAATTATTGGAAGTATTTTATAATTATACTGAGAATAATCTGTGATTATTATTTTGAAGATTGCTTTTTATGTGGGATATCTTATTGGTATGTTTACAAATGAAGTATGTGTTTTATATAATCTGTTTACCAGTTTACCTATCACCCAAGACCATGTAACAGTTAATGAATTATGTATGTGGTAGTTTGACTTTTTAGGTGCATTCTTATCATGAGTTTTTACAGACATCGTAAATTTACTGACAGGATTAGTAATCCGTGAGCACAAAAGGTCAAGTTGGAGAGGAAGGTATTTTAGATCATTTCCAATGTTTAGGCGCATACAGCGATATACACTTCGAACACACTTTAGGTAACTGGAGATTTATTCATTTTTACGAAGTCAATCTGGCGTCATTACCTGCATATTGGATGGAATAAAATCCTTACAATACGCATATCGAAATGTCTGTTTACAAACTGTAAAATGACACCTGGAGCACCAGCTGATAAGAAGGTGCTGAAAATCGGTAACAGCAGTGACGTTCATAGATGACGTCACAAATTGAAATGTGACGTCACGTTTTGACGCTACTTGTTATCACAAACAAACGATATCTCCCTTTGGACAATGTATTGGATATTCACATTAAGGGATTTAGTTAGAGAGTATTAATGCTAAGTATACCATACCATTTAGGGCTATTCCTATTCGATGAGCTCCCTCAAGTACACTATTGTCATATTCAGTACGTATTTCAGAGACATTGCATGTTTAATGTAACCATGAATAATCTCCACGCGACCACGCTTTCACACAATAGAACATCTACGTAAATTCAGCGGTTTATAAACGAGAATACTTCTACGTGGGCACGTGTTTCACATCAGTTCTATATCTAAAAAGCAAATCTGATAATCAAACTACATAAATACATTATGATGCACAGAATCTCCTAACTACGTACACCCAGTGCAGAAACCCGAGACTAGTATTAACGTTCACTACCAGTGCTGTTGGCATCCAGAATATGTTGAAATCCATTTAGTTTCAAACCACGCGACAGACTTTCCATTATAGTCCCTGCGTAAATCTGTGGTTAGATTTTAGTCACGGTATGCTAGCCCAACCACCGGCAATGTTTTCATCCGAAAACATGATCCGTTTTAAGTATGGAGCTGTAGAGTTCATACGACGGCTATTTCTGGACTTTGAGTCTCCAGATGACACTGGAGACACTATTTCAAAGGCTGAGAAGCGACTAAACGCCCGGATGACGGCCTCCACCCTGCGTCTCATCACTGCCGAAGAAGCAACTGCTGCCACTCCTGATGCTTCCAATTCACACGGATCCTAAGCAGAAGGATCCAGTGCATGTGTGCGACGCCCAAATTCAGTGTATTAATTACCTTAAGATTTCAGTCAGACGATCTGCCTGGCAACTTTGCAAAGTTACCAGACCAGATAAAATGTCGCCAATCCAGAATTTTGGAGACTAACGAACAAAAGTAAGAAAAGGGTAAACAAGAATAGTACTGTTGAATGGTAGTTCTCAGAAAATAACAATAAACTGGTGTATTGTCAACTTAATAACATTATCTCATTGAAATTTTATTCATCAATAATATGTTTCACGTTTACAGTTTATTGACCTCTTACACTGAATTAAAACTAGAATTGAGGGAATACAATAATACCTCAACCATCGGCACAACGTTTAAAATATGACCGTCTCGGACCTTCCGGCAAGCGGGTATGCTACACACTGCCAAATGTGCTCCAACGGACTGAGATCTGGACTCATGGCGGGCCAACGCAGAGCCGCCACAGCGTTGATCTAGAGTTTGTGCGATCTGGCGTTATCGTTAATAAACTGAGGTCTTTGTGGCGAATGGGTGGTTGTCGACAACTGGTTCCAGGTCATCGCGGATGTACTGTTGACCTGGGAAGTTGGTTATGTGGTGACCAGGTACAGGGTGCAATCGTGTGAAATACACCCTCAAATCATTACCGAGCCTCCGCACTAACGGACAGTTGGTCTGATATTCCTGTGCCGCCAAACTCTCAGTCGTCCATCCGTGGCACGGAGCAGGAACCTGCTTTCGTCCGAAAAATGGATTTTATGCCAAGGTCACAGATTCCCAGTGCGTCGTGCTAAACACCATACCAAACGGAAACTCTAATGGTGATCTGCCAGTAGTGGGCGTTTGATGACACTCCCGGACGCCATACCTGCTGCTTTCAAATGGTTCCTCGGGGTTCTAGTGGGCAGACGTCGACGTGGTAGCCATTGTCGCCCCAGAAACGGTCTCGTTGCAAATGTCTGTGGTCGTACCAATCGAAGCAATAACCTGTCTGCATGCTACGACGTCACATGAGGTCGTCCTGACTTAAATGGCCCTTCACAGCTTTAGATTGACCAAGTTTTCTCACGAATCGGCAGATCACTGCGTTATGGTAGCCCAGTTGGCACCCGATAGCTTTGAAGGACAAACTATGGAATGCGTTCCTTATATTTAGCATATTTGCGGCTCTGATATCCTCCTTCGTGCCATGTCCACATAAATAATTAAGCATTCCAAAGGACTGATACCAAAATAACCAAGTTTGATGCCTGTAGATATGTCTACCTTGAAAATACATGAGTGGTATGCTGCACGTGCCTGCCACGGTAAGCTCTGACGTCACTGTCAAACATGATCACGTGATCACATCCTTATGATGCAGCATCATTCTTGTCAAAATCATAATCATCATTTCCGTTTTTGTTGAAATTAATGGTAATATGTTATATTTCATTATTTCTCATTTTCCAAGTGCAAAAAACCCTTTAAAAACAAGTATTTCAAATATGCACTTCACCACTAACCCACTCGTTCATGAGTTGCATATGGTAATGTGTAATTTCGACATGCAAAATCGATTTTACATTTAAGCACAAATTTTCAAATATACACCCACCTTACCAACTTTCCAGCCCACCTTACAACCAAATTACTTTAACACGACCATACAGTCACGTCTCACAGACATTAATCACAGGGTCTGTATGTATTACAACTGACTTGTGTGTGCAAGCCCTTTGTTTCCATCGCATTCATATAACTTTATATATGTGCCAGGCAGGTTTATCGATATGCGCATTCACCCTATCCTCAAATGGTGCCCAGTTGTATGTGAATTCGCGTTTTCAATAGTGTACACAAATTGTATATGTATCAAGGTATTGGTAATATGCTATTTGTTCTTGTCAATATCGATTTGACATTTAGGCTTTTGTTAGAGAACACTCGTATGTCCTCGTCGTGTTATCAGATGGCGCTAGCGGTCACAGCTGGAACAACGCAGCTTGGCGTGTCTCTAAACACTGTGCAAATATTGGCAAAGTATGGCTTACACAGCGGATAGACCATTGTCCCAGTATTTACCAAAATACGTCTCGATTCAGAACTGAGGATTATGGCACCACTACTACAGATGGTCTGCTACGCAAACTAGTGACCATCTAAATAAAAGTAGTCCACACTGACAGACTGAGTCTTTTTGATCCAACTTATTTTTTGGTATATGACAGCACTATAATTGTATTTGATCTAGCATGTTAAGTGTATAATAGAGCAGAAGAATTTTACTAGATATTATTTAGTGCGTATAATACAACACTAGAATTCTACTAGATCTAGTTTACTTAGTGCGTATAATACAAAGCTAGAATTCCACTAGATCTAGTTTATTTAGTGCCTATAATACAACGCTAGAATTCCACTAGATCTAGTTTATTTAGTGCCTAAAATACATCCCTAGAATTCCACTAGATCTAGTTTATTTAGTGCCTATAATACAACGCTAGAATTCCACTATATCTAGTTTACTTAGTGCGTATAATACAACGCTAGAATTCCACTAGATCTAGTTTATTTAGTGCCTATAATACATCACTAAAATTCCACTATATCTAGTTTACTTAGTGCGTATTTTTCAGCACTAGTATTTTAATTAATAAGTGCGTATTATACAGCACGAGAATTTTATTAGATCTAGCATATTTAGTGTGTATTATAAAGCACCAGAATTATACATGGTATAGTTTATAATACATTAGCATTCCCCGTGGTCTAATTGATCTGGTAAATCTATTGCAGGACTAGAATTCTAAGATGTTTAGTTACTTCTGTGAGTATAATACAACACATAAAATATTACGTGGTTAAGCTTTTCTAAGGCGTATATACATATAATACAGCTCTACAATTGTACTTCTTTGATAAGTTGTGTAACGCACTTGCATTCACCGGGTCTAATTGAACGGGTAACGACTTTACGGCACTATCACACCACTCATTGATCTAGTAATTCTATTCTGTCTGGCTCGCTTAATAGGTATGTTAAGTTGGTACAGAATTAGATTGTGTCTGTCTGACGAAATGAGTATTACGAATCACTTTCATTTTACTTTGTCTCGTTGATCTACTGAGTATAAATAACATCACACTAGCATTCTACTCGGTCTATCTGGTTTGGTAAATATATCAAAGCACTAGAATTCCACTCGGATTGTGCTCGGCCTAGTTGATCTGGTACACATAGTAAAGCACTCGGTCTAGTTCACTTGGCGGTTATTATAAAACACTAGTATTGTACTAGTTGACTTGATGAGCAGTAGCATTGTACTCAGTCTGGATAATCTGCTAGATATTTTACAGCATTCGATCTGGTTCACTTGATGGTTATTATGCAACACTAATATTGCACTAGTTCACTTGATGGGCATTATAAAACAGTAGCATTGTACTCAGTCTGTATAATCTGAAAGATATATACTCAGCCGCAAAAGAAACGTCACTTCATGAAAATAATTCATGAAAAGTTCCCATTGAAATATCAAAGTATATTTTTTAAGTATCTCGTTTTTGACATTCGTCTGTATTCAAATTTAGGGTTAACGGCCAAAAGGTGACACAAATATGGATATAATGGGTCGCCAAAAACGTAGCTTAATAAACCATCATGGTCAACACCCCGAATGCTTTCCATAAAAAAAATAATTCACTTGCGTTTCCGTGTGCCTTTTCTGATAAACGGCACCCCAACACGTGGATCCAACATTTTGGTGTCGTAACTAGCGCCATGCTAAGACTTACACAGAATCAGAGAAACCAGGCTTTATGACGACTGAACTTATTGTACGGTCCAGCTGCTAGGATTCATTAGTTATGCATTATGCAGGTGATAAACTTACTAAATATTATCATTTCACGGAGACAGACCTGTTTAGCAGAGCGCGGACTAGATATGAATAATGTTTTGGTTTTTTTCTAATTGGAAAATTAAGGATGTCAAGGAAATCTATTGATGAAAACGGATTGCGCATTTTCTCTCTTAATATATTATGCGCTTATTATCTGATACAATACTTTCATTGTTATTATGCTGTAGGATGAGAGGGGTCACATAGTTACGTTCTCTTGTGGCATGGAATCAGTCGAGTTTATTCAGTTAATTATGTTCTTGCTGTTTTCTGGACATCTGTCAATATGTGTTTCCATGGCAACCACTGTATGGCCACATGTGGTGAAGACTATATCACAAAACTAAACGAATTCATTATATGTGAAAAACGTGATAGCTGTATCGCCGAAATGCTCAATCAGGGCTTTTCAACCACCTCCCACTCAACCAACGCCGCTGTGCTTCGACTCGCCATACAAACGACATTAAGCCAGGTATTGTGTACATGTAAAGAAATTATTTTGATCAACAACAGTTACTCGTGGCGATGAAACAGACATAAACCTATCCCACCAAACACATGCTCTCCAGCTGCCGCTACACCGTCTCTTAGACTCGCTGCAAAGGATTGATTCCGTAGTTTTATAGTTACCATTAATGGCGGGGACCGGAAGACTGCTACAGGAGGGGCCACCCATTCAATAGTCTAAGTGCTTCGTGTCTTTCCGCTGCATGAAACCTATTCACTTGTGAACACCATCTAATGCTCGCTGCAGATTCAGTCTAGCACACACTAATAGAAATATTTCATTTCCAGAACTAATTTCTTTGCTAAAGGATATCGATGTTGCAACGCGATCTCCAGCCATGCCACACAAATAACATGTTGAACGTAGTTTCAAAATGATTTACGTTTCACTTCCGAATTTTCTATGACTACAAATGAGATGAAGGGTTTTGTTACTCACTTTACCGATAACCTGATGCACGGCTTTGTTTCTCGTGTGCGACATTTGCATTTTGTTGAATATTCTTTTTAGCAAGTTGGAGCACAATACCAGTCTCTACATACATATTCATGTCTATAAGACAGATGTTCTCCACAGATCTAGGGAATCCGTTTGTAGTCTCTGTGACTGTTCAGTTTGCCCCTGACCTTATACGCGTGGGTCTGTATTGAAGATGGTCGGACCGAGTTCAGATGTCATACGAATTGTGATGCGTCCAGCCCATGTGGAGATCCAGATTGTCACTCTCAATACATTAGTACCTCTTGTTACAACGCTGACTGGGTTTTCAGAGATCGAGATTGACACTGGAGGTTTAAAAATGTGCAGGACCTGTATTGGACTCAAATAATGATGCTAATAACATGACGGGCCCTTTGTTAGACCCACTTAGTGATGAAACTGATATGATATGCCCTGTGTTAGACCCAGTTATTGATGAAACTGATATTTCAGGCCCTGTGTTAGACCTAGTTATTGATGAAATTGATACAATATGCTCTGTGTTAGACCCAGTTATTGATGAAACTGATACAATATGCCCTGTGTTAGACCCAGTTATTGACGAAACTGATATTTCAGGCCCTGTGTTAGACCTAGTTATTGATGAAAGTGATATGATAGACCATGTGTTAGATCCAGGTTTTGTAGCTTACATGGTAGGCCGTGTGTTTGACACAGTTATTGATGCTGGCATGACAGTTATTGACGGAACTAATGGCAGGCCCCTTGACAGACCCCGATATTGATGCTTGTTAGACTCCGTGGTTGATGACACTGGCAGGATCAATGTTAGGACAAGTTACTGATGCTCATATAACAGGCCTGCGTTAGACCAAGTTATTGATGACACTGCTATAACAAAACTGGTGTTAGACCCGGCTATTGGTGACACTGTCAGTATCAGCGTTAGACCAGTGTCATGCTCATATGCCAGGCTATATGTTAGACCCAGTTACTACCATGACACTGATAGGAAGTCAAGGCTAACTAGGGAAATGAAAGTTTTCATGTCGCGAATATTGACATGGATTTTTCAAATATATACCAAACGTGTACGGGGGATGGCTACAAAGTTTCCAGCCTAACTGCATTGACGAGTTGGTTGTATTTTACTTAATACATACAAAACAATTGTACAATACATGCATATACTTCATCGTTGGGCTGAGAACCTTTCCGCCACCCCCTGCACATGCTTAATGCAGCGTGGCAGACAATAATTGCACTAAATTCAATGAAATTGAGAAACAACTCGACTTTGACATATTTGTTGAGAGTAGCAAAGAACTGTTTCTCTGTACGTGCGGGAACCAAGAGCTGCTATTATGATACACGCAACAGCCGGTACTAGCCGCCTTTCATATTTAGCAGGATTGTCAGTGATGTATATTTCAGCTTCAAACTATCGACCCGGCAGGCAGAGATAGTCAGAAAGTACGGAGCCACGTCTACTCGTATCCGCAGGCTGTTTGTACTAAATACAATATTTGTGTTATATACCGTAATGGTACAGATCTGTACCACTTGACTTATCATGTTATGTGGGTGTATCTGTTGTATCAAGGTGTATCATCAGGAGGTTATACATGTTTATAACGACGTACAAAGCCGTGTCACCATCACGTTGTGGAGATCAGTGTCTATGCTGTAGTGTAGTCGGGGCGACGAGAGACGCCTTAAGCATATTAAATCATTTCACTTATTTCTTCCACACTGTCAACATTCGGGGATACTTTCAACATCTTCTCAACCACTTTTCCTTTTCGATCGTTTTTTATTGATCGCGAGTACTTACGGGGACAGCTAGAGGCCTTATCAAATTACAGGCCTCATGGTAAACTGCCCATTACCCGCCATTAAGAGCCCTTGTGGCCCGACGGACTGCTTCTCCTCTCAAAGACATGTATATTTTATAAACTGGGGCTGATCCCCGCGGCCTTTGACACCTCGACACTCAGTTCTTATACTTAATAAAACAGCCTACACTCACTAATTGCACAGCTGAAAAATATTTTTAATGAAACACCATGCACTCACTAACTGCACAGCTGAAAAATATTGTCAATAAAACACCATACCATAGTTTCTCTCTGTACTCATTTGACCGGTGTCAATATAGGTACCACTGCCTCCGTGGTCTTGTGGTAGAGCGGAAGCTCGGGGTTAGATCCCCGGTCGCGTCATACCAAAAGACGTTAAAAAATGGTTCTTGTTGTTACCCTGCCTGGCGCTCAGCATCAAGGGGATAAAACAGGGACTGGTCGGCTCAGAGTCAGTATACTGTGTCTGAGTGTGGTATTCACGTTAAACTGTGGCGTGGTACACACACACACACACACACACACACACACACACACACACACACTCACACTCACACACATACACACACACACACACTCACACACACACTCACACTCACACTCACACTCACACTCACACTCACACATATACATGCACGTCGCTATATAAGCGCAATAATCTTGAACGCGAAGTTAAACCCCATTTCGACTCACCTGTACACATTTTCGAGTTGCCCTCGATGTTTGTATACAGGAAGCATGCCACGTTATCAATACTCAGGTCATGAAAAACATAACGAGGTTTCACTTTTTTAAATCAGTCTTGCATATAATGAACGGTCGCCACGAATAGCGGATGTGTGCTGATGCGGCAGGAAACTATACTCGCTCACTTTATCACTTAAGGCAAGGTAGATAGGAGTGCCTTGGAGCGCGTGTCACTCAGTTGTGCAGGGAACGGCTCCACAAGCTGATCGCAGCGCTACGTTGAGTTGAGTTGGGTTAACGCCGCTTTTAACAGTATTCCAGTCATATCACGGCGTGTCAGCTTAATGTGGGAGGAAAGCCCGAAGTGATGCAGGTCTCAGACGTTTACCACTTCGGTGAAACCCACGAGCACGGTATGGTGCTGACAAACCTAGAAACATAATCGGGGCGAACCGGGATTCGAACCCACAATCATAGGTTTCTGGCGTGCCCAAGGGACGCAACTCTGCACAACGAATCGCGGCGCCTTAGACGACTGGGCCCCCCGTGCCCCCTCGCAGGGCTACGGCAGTCGTAAGTCTACGTTACGATCACCTTGGCGTTACGATCACCTTGGCGTTACGATCACTTTAGCGTTACGATCACCTTGGCGTTCAGATCACCTTGGCGTTACGGTCACCTTAGCGTTACGATCACCTTAGCGTTACGATCACCTTAGCGTTACGATCACCTTAGCGTTACGATCACTTTTTGCAACGGCGCCTAGGTCTACAGATATAATTACCTATAAACAACCATAATCATTTCAGGAATACCCTTCTGATCTACTGCTATGTTAAAATGTATGATATTAAAACTATTAGTTACTTATTAATAATATATTAAGGCAAGTAAAATATCAATTCACCTTTTGTTCCCATAAATAGATGTTCATTTTAGATCTTATTGAGATAACTTTCTTTAAAAAAATCAATTGTGTTACGTTAACCCAGCTTATGACAGTTTATATATATACGCACCCAGGGCCCCGGTGCCAGTCTACATGGCCCTTGTTGAGGACCTCTATCGACAGGTGGTGATCTTTCACAGGGTTGTCCCTGGAAGCTAATTAAGTGTCAACCCACGGAGTTGTGGAGCTGACGTGTTTTATAATGGAATAACAGTTCCACAGAAACTCAATATTGCTTCAAACAACCTTTGCCTCGGAAATGTATTATGCAAGAGTGTGTGTTTTAATCAACGCAGTTTCATGTTTGTCCTTCACGGTTTAACTTTTTTGTCCAGTCACTGATCACCCAATTATCTTGATGGTACATCTCATGCGACATCCGTGTGCGTTATATGCATCACCAGATAGCTGCCCCGTTCATCAGACGTGGAGAGAACACCCACGCAGAATTTCAATAGTGGCGAATTCACTGCAGCCATACAATCATTAGTTTAGGGTCTTGCATTTGTTGTATGGTGTTAGAACCTACACCAAAACGTCGCTCCTAATTGTAATATAGAAAATCTTCATCCATATAGGGGGTACGGGTGGCCCAGTCGTCCAAGGCGCCGCGATTCGTTGTGCAGAGTTGCGTCCCTTAGGCGAACCAGAACCCTATGGTTGTGGGTTCGAATCCCGGTTTGCCCCGATTATGTTTCTAGGGTTGTCATCACCATACCCGTGCTCGTGGGTTTCACCGAAGTGGTAAACGTCTGAGACCTGCATCACTTCGGGCTTTACTCCCACATTAAGCTGACACGCCGCGATATAACTGGAATACTGTTAAAAGCGGCGTTAAACACAACTCACTCACTCATCCATATATGTTATCCGTGTAAACGGAGATATAGATTTGTATGTATGAAAGGCCAAACGACCCATTTTATATAGAGAGTTACAATATACATTCGACTCATCTCGTGTCTTAGAGGCATATATGAGATATGTGGCTAGTTTAATACTTGCATCTTGTTGCGATGGTGCTTGCACTCATATAGTACACATAAGCTGATACGTGTAACCGTAATATGAATGTATGTTGATATGTCAGGAATCATTATGATCTATATTTATTCGTGATAAAGATAATATTCCTGATAAATCTACACGCATACACTTGTGATCGGTCCACACGCAGCCCCGATAACAGAATTAGGCGAGGTGTGTAGGTGGATCAGATGCAGACAGACTCACGATACATTTATAAAACCGAAGATTTTTCTGACATATTGACATTTTAATACCACTTACTCAAGTGGCCAGACATGTGTCACGTGGCAGCCTTGTCTCTCACATTCCGTGCTGTCGTTGTAATTGTATTAGGGACGCTTATTCAGGTACATTTATTGTATTTCGTGTTCTTTTTTTAGTCGACCCAAAATAAATGTATAAAACTGATGGAGACTTGAACCGATGTTGCAGGTACTCTTTAGGAAATAAGTGCAAACAAGAATAAAGTAACGTCGCTTAGAATTGATGCCATCTAACATCTCTGTTGTATTTTGTTTGTTTGTTGTTTAACGCCGCAGTCGGCAATAGTCCAGCTATATGACGTCGGTCTGTAAATAATTGAGTCTGTATCAGACAATCCAGTGATTGATATGAGCATCGAAATACGCAACTGGGATACAATGACATTCATCAACCGAGTCAGCGAGTCTGAGCACCCGATCCTGTTAGTCGCCTCTAACGGCAAGTATGGGTTGCAAAAGACTAATTCTAATCCGGATCTTCACGGGAGTGAATCCTGTTTAGTTACTGATTTTATTACTCCAGCGTGTAACAAACACAATAAATACATTGAAATTTCGTTACTCGAAATCTGTCTTATCTGAAACTACGGTCTAAAACCGACACTCCAACTGTCTCGAACTACGGTTTAGTCGATATATTTTCGATGGCCCAAGAACTTCGAGTTAAGTATTAGATGTACATTGCAAAGGGTATACCGTCCCTTGACCAATCGATTGGCAGGCTAATCATGATACAGGAGTATTGCACTAATACTAGTTACACACATAACGCTAATAGCTTTTAATACACGTCGATGCAGTGCTTGTCCTTTGGGAATATCCTTTATACGCCATGCCCTTCAATGGTACTGACATCAACACTCAGTGATACTGAGTAAACAAATCTTGGATATACCGCAAGAGCGACGTTACGACATAGATACGTATACCGTTTTCAAGAAAGACAGCAACAACAATTATCATACTTGAGAGGGATTAATATGAGTATAATGAGAAGTTATCATCCGTCGTCCAACAATTCAGAGTGATACTTCTTTGTTTTCGTTTTTATTTATGACTGTATAGCAGCTGGTTATGTAATACGTGTCTGGACTCGTTATTAATGTGTCACTGCCATAGAAATGTGTGATAGATTTGGGTAACTTCATAACTTGTGTATTCTGTCATCGAAACATGTGTAGTCTCTCATCACAACATGTGTAGTCCGTAATCACAACACGTGTAGTCTGTCACCACAACACGTGCATTCTAGCATCACAACACGTTTAGTCTGTCATCATAACATGTGCATTCTGGCAGCACAATACGTGTAGTCTGTCATCACAACACGTATAGTATGTCATCACAACATATGTAGTCTGTCATCACAGGGGCGGTCGGGTAGCCTAGTTGTTAAAGCATTCGCTCGTCACGTCGAAGACCCGGGTTCGATTCCCGACATGGGTACAATGTGTGAAGCCCATTTCTGGTGTCCCCCGCCGTGATATTGCTGGAATATTGCTAAAAGCGGCGTAAAACCATATTCACTCACTCACTGTCATCACAACACGTGTAGTCTGTCATCACAACATGTGTATAGTCTGTCATCCCAACATATGCATTCTGGCGGCACAACACGTGTAGTCTGTCGCCCGAACATGTGAGCTCACAGTCCAAACTTGCATCCCACATCAAACCGTGACTTTTGACTTGACCCCCACCACCTTCCCCAAGTGTATGCAAAGGCCCGACCCTTCTGGTTGTGTCCCCTAGGATGATATCGATGTGTACATAAATGCACGTCAACAGCATTACCCCGGCGGATGTGAGGAACATACATTATTCCCCGTCTCGAGGGAGACGAAACACGATCTGGCATCGCCATAGACGTGACAGCAGCATGAAGGACAAGGCCGAACAGGCTGTTATACAGAATCTATAACTGTTTTTACGCAATGACAGAAAGTAATTGTAGTGGCAGGATGTTGCCTCGTACACATGCATTATATACATTGTGTTGGTATTGGAATATTGGTGCATATCGTCGGTGCTGTCTACCTGAGACGTATATGTCAAATGATATGTTGTTCAGTAGTCAACCATTGTTGATGAGCGTGTCTAGAACATTGTACTGTCAGCCATTGCTGGTATTAGTTTATGTGGTGCTCCAGTCATCCATTGCCAGTATTGGTGTCTATGGTACATCAGTCAGCCTTTGTTGGTATTAGTGTCTGTGTTACTTCAGTCAGCCATGCTGATATTAGTCTCTGGGATACTTCCGTTAGCCATTGCTGGTATTAGTATCTGTGGTGCTCCAGTCATCCATTGCCACTAGTGGTGTCTATGGTACATCAGTCAGCCTTTGTTGGTATTAGTGTCTGTGTTACTTCAGTCAGCCATGCTGATATTAGTCTCTGGGATACTTCCGTTAGCCATTGCTGGTATTAGTATCTGTGGTGCTCCAGACATCCCTTGCCACTATTGGTGTCTATGGTACATCAGTCAGCCTTTGTTGGTATTAGTGTCTGTGTTACTTCAGTCAGCCATGCTGATATTAGTCTCTGGGATACTTCCGTTAGCCATTGCTGGTATTAGTATCTGTGGTGCTCCAGACATCCCTTGCCACTATTGGTGTCTATGGTACATCAGTCAACCTTTGTTGGTATTAGTGTCTGTGTTACTTCAGTGAGCCATGCTGATACTAGTCTCTGGGATACTTCAGTTAGCCATTGCTGGTATTAGTATCTGTGGTGCTCCAGACATCCATTGCCACTATTGGTGTCTGTGATACATCAGTCAGCCTTTGTTGATGAGCGTGTCTATAACATTGAAAGCCAGCCATTTTTGGTATTAGTATCTGTGGTGCTCCAGTGATTCATTGACGGCATTGGTGTCTGTGATATTCCAGTCAATCATTATTGGTATTAATGTCTGTTATACTCCCGTCATCCATTGTTGGTAATAGTGTCTGTGTTTTATACTCCAGTCCGCCATTGTTTATATCAGTTTCTATTATACTCCAGTTAGTATTTATTGGTATTTGTGTCTGTCGAAAACAGTCAGTGATTATGGGTATTTGTGTCTGGGGCGGTGGGGTAGCCTTGTGGTTAAGCGTTCGCTCTTCACGCTGAAGACCCGGGTTCGATTCCCCTCAATGGGTACAATGTGTGTAACCTATTTCCGGTGTCCCCCGCCGTGATATTGCTGGAATATTGCTAAAAGCGGCGTAAACAAATTTCTATACTATTTGTGTCTGCCGCACGATAGTCAGTATTTATGAGTATTTGTGTCTGCCACACAACAGTCAGCGATTATTGGTATTTGTGTCTGCCGCGCTACAGTCAGTGATTATTGGTATTTGTGTCTGCCGCGCTACAGTCAGTGATTATTGGTATTTGTGTCTGCCGCGCTACAGTCAGTGATTATTGGTATTTGTGTCTGCCACACAACAGTCATTGATTATTGGTATTTGTGTCTGCCACACAACAGTCATTGATTATTGGTATTTGTGTCTGCCACACAACAGTCAGTGATTGTTGGTATTTGTGTCTGCCGTGCTACAGTCAGTGATTATTGGTATTTGTGTCTCCCACACAACAGTCATTGATTATTGGTTTTTGTGTCTGCCGCTCTACAGTCAGTGATTATTGGTATTTGTGTCTGCCACACAACAGTCAGTGATTATTGGTATTTGTGTCTGCCACACAACAGTCATTGATTATTGGTATTTGTGTCTGCCGTGCTACAGTCAGTGATTATTGGCATTTGTGTCTGCCACACAACAGTCAGTGATTATTGGTATTTGTGTCTGCCACACAACAGTCAGTGATTATTTGTATTTGTGTCTGCCACACAACAGTCATTGATTATTGGTATTTGTGTCTGCCGCGCTACAGTCAGTGATTATTGGTATTTGTGTCTGCCACACAACAGTCAGTGATTATTGGTATTTGTGTCTGCCACACAACAGTCAGTGATTATTGGTATTTGTGTCTGCCGTGCTACAGTCAGTGATTATTGGTATTTGTGTCTCCCACACAACAGTCAGTGATTATTGGTATTTGTGTCTGCCGCGCTACAGTCAGTGATTATTGGTATTTGTGTCTGCCACAAAACTGTCAGTGATTATTGGTATTTGTGTCTGCCGCGCTACAGTTGATATTTATCCGTGTTCATGTCTGCTGTACTACAGTTAGTATTAATTGGTGTTGACATCTCCCATACTGCAGTTATTATTTATAGGCAAGGATGTCTGTCGTACAACAGTTATTGATTATTGGTATTGATGTCTGCCGTACTACAGTTAGTATTTACTGGTATTGATATCTGTCGTACTACAGTTAGTATTTACTGGTATTGATATCTGTCGTACAACAGTTAGTATTTACTGGTATTGATGTCTGTCGTACTACAGTTAGTATTTACTGGAATTGATATCCGTCGTACTACAGTTAGTATATACTGATACTGATGTCTGTCGTACTACAGTTAGTATTTACTGGTACTGATGTCTGTCGTACTACAGTTAGTATTTACTGGTATTGATGTCTGTCGTACTACAGTTAGTATTTACTGGTGTTGATGTCTGCCGTACTACAGTTAGTATTTACTGGTACTGATGTCTGTCGGACTACAGTAAGTATTTATTGGTATTGATGTCTGTCGTACTACAGTTAGTATTTACTGGTATTGATGTCTGTCGTACTACAGTTAGTATGTACTGGTATTGATGTCTGTCGTACTGCAGTTAGTATGTACTGGTATTGATGTCTGCCGTACTACAGTTAGTATTTACTGGTATTGATGTCTGCCGTACTACAGTCAGTATTGGTATTTGTGTCTGCTGTGCTACAGCCACTGATTATTGATATTTTTGTTTGCAACACTACTGTCAGTATTTATATGCATTGGTGTCTGCCGTACTACGGTTAGTATTTACTGGTATTGATGTCTGTCGCACTACAGTTAGTATTTATTGGTATTGATATCTGTCGTACTACAGTTAGTATTTACTGGTATTGATGTCTGTCGTACTACAGTTAGTATTTACTGGTTTTGATGTCTGCCGTACTACAGTCAATATTGGTATTTGTGTCTGCTGTGCTACAGCCACTGATTATTGATATTTTTGTTTGTAACACTACTATCAGTATTTATATGCATTGGTATCTGCCGTACTACAGTTAGTATTTCTAGGCGCTTGTGGCTGCCCTACTATGGTATATACTTATTGGCCAAGGCCTCGCGACACCGTTGCTTGCGCATTGTTTTGGTCATGGTGAAAGTGTAATTACAGATTACAGCATAAACCTGTATGTGTTGATGTCACGCTACAACAGACATGCCACATGCAAAACTCAAGTGAGTGTGCAGGGCCTTCCTACACAATACTATTGCTGTGTTCTATACAAGCAGCAACAATTGCTTCTGGAACATTTACCCACGATATACACAATACTATTGCTGTGTTCTATACAAGCAGCAACAATTGCTTCTGGAACATTTACCCACCATATACACACTACTATTGTTGTGTCCTATAGAAGCACCTACAATTGTTTCTGGAACGTTTACCCACTATATACATAATGCTATTGCTGTGGCCTATAGAAGCACCTGCAAGTGTGTCTGGCACATTTACTCATTGAAAATAATATTGCTGTGGCCTATAGAAGCACCTACAAGTGTGTCTGGCACATTTACTCATTCAAAATACTATTGTTGGGGCCTATAGAAGCACCTACAAGTGTGTCTGGCACATTTAATCATTCAAAATAGAATTTTTGTGGCCTATGGAAGCACCTACAAGTGTGTCTGGCACATTTACTCATTCAAAATAGTATTGCTGTGGCCTATAGAAGCACCAACAAGTGTGTCTGGCACATTTACCCATTCAAAATACTATTGCTGTGGCCTATAGAAGCACATACACGTGTGTCTGGCACATTTACTCATTCAAAATACTATTGCTGTGGCCTATAGAAGCACCTACAAGTGTGTCTGGCACATTTACTTATTCAAAATAGTATTGCTGTGGCCTATAGAAGCACCTACAAGTGTGTCTGGCACATTTACTCATTCAAAATACTATTGTTGGGGCCTATAGAAGCACCTACAAGTGTGTCTGGCACATTTACTCATTCAAAATACTATTGCTGTGGCCTATAGAAGCACCTACAAGTGTGTCTGGCACATTTACTCATTCAAAATAGTATTGCTGTGGCCCATCGTAGCACCAACGGATGTGTCAGGCTCACTAGGCCTGACTACGGTTATCTATAGGAGGGTAAGCATCTACAGGCACTACCTCCGTTACCTCTTTTACAGTCAACTTCAGTTGGAACCATCTCAGCATCTCCTATGTTAGGCACGTTACTCTGATGGCTTTTCAAATAGACGCGGGGCCACTTTGCAGAGTAAAGGGTAATTGAGTTTCTAACATTCACCAAGACGCCACTCTACACACGTAATCGTATAGGTGCTCGTGTAGCTGTAATGAAGAGTCCGATGTCCACTCGTCAAGTATCACGATATCACGTCAGCTGATGTTGTCGTTATGGTGTAGTTGTTTACTAGGATGTAGAAGTAGTTGCAGTAGTACTAGGACAGGCACCGCTGTTGCATTTTTCTGATATCTGAAATGCTGTTGATGGCGATACTGAAGATATGTTAGTGAGTGAGTATGGTTTAACGCCATTTTTTTCGCAACAATCCGGCTTGTGGGAAACGAAACAGGACCTTCGGCGTGCCGAGCTAACACATTCACCACGGTAACAGGTGTTTTATGTATCATGTATCATGTATCATGTATCACGGAATGGTCCTCCATCTATGAAGGGCGGATAGAACGAAAATACAGTGACATACACGCTTTATAATCAGGTCGGGTTTTTACCGAGAAACTCATTTGACGTGATGTATTTGGAAAGCTAGTGACTTGTATTATGAACGCAGTGGTAGTGAGGTCTGTAGGATTACAGGGGCGGTCGGGTAGCCTTGTGGTTAAAGCGTTCGCTCGTCACGCTGAAGCCCCGTGTTCGATTCCCGACATGGGTACAATGTGTGAAGCCCATTTCTGGTGTCCCCCGCTGTGATATTGCTGGAATATTGCTAAAAGCGGCGTAAAACCATACTCACTCACTAACTCACTGTAGGATTACAACAGTAGATTAATGTATTGGTCTCTTTCTATGATATAGGGAAACCTCTGTTTATTCATCATCAGTTGTCTCTTTTAAGAGTTTTGGATGAAGAATTGCACATAATTGTCGTTTCACGACCTCCTGGTGTCAGTGATCCAATTATATAATTTTCATCGCTATTTTGCCTTTACGCTCAATGTAATCCGTGTCGTCGGATAATCGAGACTGGTTAGTCTGGTGTTGAATGGTATAAGCATTATATCAGTAAACGTACCACAAGCCTGAGATAAGTATGTTTCCTCTTTTCAGTTGGTGATCCTGAAAACATCGATATGAGAAGGGGTGCCGACATCCTCGCCGAAGGTAACTGATCAAGTCGTTTGATCAAGTGATTGTCTTTCCCCGTCCTAGTCTGTTCCTAAAATGAATTCGAAGAAATGACTATGAGAGAGACATTAGAGATTCCACATCTTTGTCCCTCGATAGCCCCCTATTGAGGATCGGGTGATAACAGTGCGAGACCCGTCTGTGAGTCTTCGTTGCCCCCACGACGTGGGTCTTTGATCACGCCTCTGACTACTCAGTTTGCCTTGTCCAAACGCAAGAAAATATAGAACTCTTACGATTACAGTATAAAATGAATTATGGTTTTTATCACGCATTTCTATGTTGTAATTTTGTCGAGTGACATTGAGGGATAACTGTTTTGAAACTTAAGGCAGATCATTCTAAATTTTGTCGTTTGTTACAGCCAACAATGCATCTGGATCAACAGTGGCTCGACAAAAGCGGTTTGCGGTGGATATGAACTGGTAGGTACACATCATCTGCCTGTTGTCATCTCTCCAACATGCCTCGGACATTATCAGGGGTCGGGTTACCAAGGCGCCTCAATTTGTGTGGGTTTTATCTAATTCTCGGTTCTTCCTGATTATGTTTTTTAGTTTGTCAGCACCATATTCGTGCTGGGGAACAAGGGGAAATTCCTCCACAATCCAATCTATGTGCAAATAGGCCATGTTTTGCACAAACGATT
Source organism: Haliotis cracherodii (assembly GCF_022045235.1). NCBI lineage: Eukaryota > Metazoa > Mollusca > Gastropoda > Lepetellida > Haliotidae > Haliotis > Haliotis cracherodii. The sequence goes on from NW_027266264.1 coordinate 70,111,250, forward strand.
CTCAGTGCAAATTGAATATGTTCTTCACATTCAAATCAAGGTGCAAATAGGGTACTGAATCGAATGTAGGTGCAAACGTGATTAACCCGACTGAACAACTTCAAACTCGTAGTAAGATATTTGACACTGAATGATACCGATAATCTGGTGTCATCATTGCATCTCTTTCAAATATTAACACGCTTAGAATAAAACCAAACCATATTTCAGTATGTTTACTAAGAAGAAGACCTTCATACCAAATGTTAAAATATCAACAGGGGCTCTGATGACTAAGCGTGTCGACTGCAAACAAACGAAAATATTAAAACATGATTTAAAAGTTTAATTTAAATTTAAGTGCTCCCTGTTATGCAGAGGAACTAAACAACTACAATATTGTATGACTACTACAGTCGTTCTTGTTTCAGGGACAACCACTGAGGGCGTGGTCCTGGAGGAGGTGAGTACCCACTTTTTCCTCGTGAGGAGACGGGCTAATGCAACAGTGATGGTTCTATAAGTTTGGTTGTTGGTTTGTTGGTTTGTTGTTTTACGCCGCACTCAGCAATATTGCAGCTATATGACGGCGGTCTGTAAATAATCGAACCTGGACCAGATAATCCAGTGATTAATATCATGAGCATCGATCCACGCAATTAGGATCGATGACATGCATCAACCAAGTCAGCGAGCCTGACCACCCGATCCCGTTATTCGCCTTTTACGAAAAGCATAGTCGCTTTTTACGGCAAGCATGGGTTGCTGAAGACCTATTCTACCACGGATCTTCACGGGTCGATTTTATAAGTAATTGACTGAAAAAACAGGATAAATATTGCGATGATTCGGACTATGTGGTTTGACAGATTGATCAGTATTCTATCAAACGGTGTACAATACAAAACACTTGTCGAGGCAAACCAAGGTAACTCTATGTCAGTTTATGTTAGTTTGTTTTTGTTTAACGCATCACTCAGCAATACTCCAGCCATATCACTCCCGTCTGTAAATAATTGAGACTGGGCCAGACAATCCAATGATTTACATCATGAGCATCTATCTACGCAAATAGGATATGATGACATGCATCAACTAAGTTATCGAGCCTGACCATCCGTTATAGTTGCCTCTTACGACAAACATGAGATGCTGAAGACCAATAAATGTCTAACCGGATCTTCACATATTTGGGAAACGTCATCTATCAAATTTCTCTCACTTTCATACTGCTCCAAAGGGGAATGACAATAGCCAGACATTTGACTATAATATGTGTCTTAAGCAAAACATATTCAGCATCGTTATTGTGGCCTTATTCATATTCATGGTTCAAAAAACATATTACTGGAAACACATTAACTGGAACGAACGAATAAATACAATATATTCAGCATAGTAATTGCGACCTTGTTTGTATTCCATGAGTGTTCTTCCAACAACAAGCAGCTGCAACATGTTATAATGCTATACTTGTTTTGTTTCAGTGTTGCACGGTATATGGACACATTATGCAAATGGATCAAACAGCTGAAGCCTGTGTATTAGTTTGTGATCTGCAAGGTCAAGTATACAGCTGTGCTCAAACACTTAGTCCACCGTGACGGATTTGACGCTGGCGACAACGATCTTCCGCGCCATGGACGTATTTATAAGATAAGGAAAATGTGCGCAACTGAGTTATACTTCATTGCAGCAAAAGCTAACCCGCGTCACTCTACCACGAGGTAGCAGATGGAACGTAGACTATATATACAGGAAACTTCGCACATATTGGACCAGGCCGTGTTTAACATCAACTGCCAAACAAACAGGGTCAAGCCAAACTAGGAAAGACAAACTCAATGGAATTAATTTTGGCCGTTATGCATATCAGGACGTTACTGAAAGACGGAAATTGGTGGTGATACATATATATAAATACGTGAACAAAGCATCATTGTTTTGATGATGATGATGATGATGATGATAATGATGATGATGACCTGTCGGACAGATCGTGCCGCAGTGTATTTGGAAATGACAACGTACCCTGTATTCGTGCTACTCATTGTTGTCAGCTGCCTGACGTCACCAGTGTGATTACTGTGGAGGAATGACACCACCAGAGCCTGAGGAGGTAGCTGAGGTGCTTGCGTTCTGTTTGACGCTGGACTGACCGGGCGTGGGAGTCGGATCAGTCCCATTCTGCTTATATGCGTTTTTGCTCACTCCTTATATGTTTGTGCAAAATGTCGTGGCGTTTGTTTCAGTTGCCACATTTTTGAATTGCATAATTATTTTTATATATATCTGTTGATATCTTCTGTGGTGTGTGTATATTTTATTAATACTCATTTGTTAAACAGTTTCTATCATGCCTGTTCATTTGAATTCACCCTGCTCAAATCGTGCCTATGGCAACATCATGATATCTTCCGTTGACTAGGAGACACGCAGCACAACATTTACCATGAACGCTCTGACCCGTCAAGATCCGGGGTAGAATAGGTCTTCAGCAACCCACGCTTGCCTTAAAAGGCGACTATGCTTGTCGTAAGAGGCGACTTACGGGATCGGGTGGTCAGGCTCGCTGACTTGGTTGATGCATGTCATCGATCCTAATTGCGTGGATCGATGCTCATGATGTCAATCCCTGGATTGTGTGGTCCATACTCGACTATTTACAGACCGCCGTCATATAGCTGGAATATTGTTAAGTGCGGCGTTAAACGAACAAACAAACCATGAACGTTTGCTAAGCGCCATGCTGCCACAGAATACCACTGACTTGGAAAACATTAGCATACGTTACATTTCATTGAGGTTGACATCCTGATCATACTATGAGAACATATCCTTGATCATATCATCAGAACATATCCTTGAGTATGATATTTGGATGATATAATGAGAACGAATCTTAGATTAGGACATTCAGATCATATTATCAGAATGTATCCACGAGTATAATATGTTTATGATATCGTTACAACGTATCCTTCATAAGGATATTCTGGTCATATCATCAGAGTGTATCCTTGATTGGGACATTCTGGTCATATCAGAGTGTATCCTTGATTGGGACATTCTGGTCATATCATCAAAGTGTATCCTTCATTAGGACATTCTGGTCATATCATCAGAGTTTATTCTTCATTGGGACATTCTGCACATATCATCAGAGTTTATTCTTCATTGGGACATTCTGGTCATATCATCAGAGTGTATCCTTGATTGGGACATTCTGATCATATCATCGGAGTGTATCCTCCATTAGGATATTTTGGTCATATCATCAGAGTGTATCCTTGATTGGGACATTCTGATCATGTCATCACAACAGTTCCATGATTAAGACGCACATAGCATAATGGATACTTATTGTTCTACATCATCCCATCTGGGCGTATCCATCACATACTCCACATACACTCGGACCGATGTAAGGCATCATACCACCTGGACGTATCCATCACATGCTTCACATACACTCGGACCGATGTAAGGCATCCTACCATCTGGACGTATCCATCACATGCATCACATACACTCGGACCGATGTAAGGCATCCTACCATCTGGGCGTATCCATCACATGCATCACATACACTCGGACCGATGTAAGGCATCCTACCATCCTACCATCTGGACGTATAAGGGCGTTCTGCTCATCGAAACCTAGTCTTGACAAGGACATGCTTTAGACACACTCGGGCCGTGTACTTATGTAGGATATATCCTAAACTAGGGCATACCATCAGACTCGACTGTGAACAGGGCTGAAGGACTACGGGTAACTATCACAGGGCAGGAGGGTGGGTTATTTGGCACACTATGCATATACACATGGCTGGTAATGTGAGGGGTGGGGAGAGTCGGAGGGTTGAGCGGTTGCACCTGCAGGGAGGATGGGATGATTACGTTGAAGGGAAAGAGAAGTATGGGAAAGAAGGAGAGAGGGGAAAGGAAGGTGACAGGGTGAGAACGAAGAGAGGATGTGAAAGGAAGGAGAGAGGTGGGGACGGAAGGAGAAAGATGGGGACGGAAGGAGAGAGGTGGGAACGGAAGGAGAGAGGTGGGGTCGGAAGGAGAGAGGTGGGGTCGGAAGGAGAGGGGTGGGAACGGAAGGAGAGAGGTGGAGGTGGGGACGGAAGGAGAGAGGTGGGAACGGAAGGAGAGAGGTGGGAACGGAAGGAGAAAGGTGGGGACGGAAGGAGAGAGGTGGGAACGGAAGGAGAGAGGTGGGGACGGAAGGAGAGAGGTGGGGACGGAAGGAGAGAGGTGGGAACGGAAGGAGAGAGGTGGGGAGGGAAGGAGAACGGTGGGGACCGAAGGAGAGAGGTGGGAACGGAAGGAGAAAGGTGGGGACGGAAGGAGAAAGGTGGGGACGGAAGGAGAGAGGTGGGAACGGAAGGAGAGAGGTGGGGACGGAAGGAGAAAGGTGGGGACGGAAGGAGAGAGGTGGGAACGGAAGGAGAGAGGTGGGGACGGAAGGAGAGAGGTGGGGACGGAAGGAGAAAGGTGGGGACGGAAGGAGAAAGGTGGGGACGGAAGGAGAAAGGTGGGAACGGAAGGAGAGAGGTGGGAACGGAAGGAGAAAGGTGGGGACCGAAGGAGAGAGGTGGGAACGGAAGGAGAGAGGTGGGGAGGGAAGGAGAAAGGTGGGGAGGGAAGGAGAGAGGTGGGAACGGAAGGAGAGAGGTGGGGAGGGAAGGAGAAAGGTGGGGACCGAAGGAGAGAGGTGGGAACGGAAGGAGAGAGGTGGGGACCGAAGGAGAAAGGTGGGGACCGAAGGAGATAGGGAAAAGGAAAGTGACAGGGTGGGAACGAAAGAAGGGGAAAGGGCGGGACATGAAAGAGAAAGGTGGGGATGGAAGGAGATAGTGGCAACAGGCGGAGAAAGGGACATATGTCGAGTTGTTCGTGATTGTGATAGCATACGCTGAAAGAATATAAGATGCTAAAGTAACGATATTTAGAAAGTGATACATTTCCAATCAGATTATATTACTCGAATGGTTACGACATACCCAGTATTGGTAGAAATGCCACTGACTGCTACGTTATACAGACCTGCACACAAAAAATATAGGACACTCTAAAATACACGTAGTATTCCAAATAGTGACAGCTAATTTGCTGCATGCATAGTTTTCATTTAGTTAAAAAGAATAGCGCCGATAAAGATAAATGTCTACCACTGATTATTCACATTATAGACGCCTGATCACCGCGAAGAACATGAATTGTACCTGGTATCCGTGTTCTGATGCGCGTGTCTGGGATCCAGAGTCACCTAGTGTTTATTACACGGCGTTCGCTATGCCACCTCTCGCTTCCACTGTAGTTAGCAAACATATATGTGCCAAATTCTGCAAGTGTAATTAAATGTGATTGAAACTAGAAAGTATTATATTTCCTGTACATCACGAACATCAGTGTGTAATGTGCAGTAAGCATCACTACGTAGGTGTGTAGACTGCCAGGCACCGACTAGAACACACAGTTGACATACCAAATCATTTTGCGGTCGCAATTCATTTTATACTTCTCAACATTTGCTAAGGACCAAAATAGTCAGCTTAAGTGAAAGGTGTGGTCCTTAGCAAATGTCGAGCAGTACAGAACTGTGCTGCATGTGTTGTATTCAACAAATGTTACATTACTCACAGCTTGGTAGGTACATTAGACGAGGTATACTCATTGTCATGTCACGTCACGTGATTCTTTGTGTGGTATAGAATTTCTGTGGATTCTTACCTATATTGCCTTCGGCTAGTGTTACAGCGGCCTTTATATTGTATTCATATCGTGCCACCTGTTTTATAACTGATATTATCAATATCATTATGGTCGTGTTACTTTCTGGGGTCGCTATGCAGTAGGCTGTTCTGTACATGTGTTGTAATGACTCATGTAAAATTGATGCACTGCTGAATATCAAACTAATTTAGCAATGTGTAACCTATTCTGTGATAGTATTATAAATGGCAAATGGAACAATGTCGCCGAACCTATACGCAGGCATCACCTGAAATAATACCTTTACACCAGAACCTTTCACTGAAACCTGTTAATACAGATTATTACAGACAGTATCGTCTCAGACAATATCGTCCGGATTAACACGTTTCCGAATTGACAAATCAAGGATTTTGAGAAATGCTCTTTTTGATGTATGGCAATTCCAACAGTAGTCGTTGGGCAGGCAGGTTTTCGGACTAAGGGGTCCGGAGTGTAGGTCTTGCTGTATGTTCATACATCCAGCTATAGTAGTAGACACATTGCTTGCTATCAATATGATTGACAACATTTGTAGACATGTGTGGAATTTTGTTATAGAAATTCTTTGCCAAGTACAAGTGCTTATCATTTACATCACAATGGCCATGTCGGACGTTTATGTTAAAACATGTGCACCACCCTTTCTTGTAATTTGTCTGCTGACGAGCATGTCCTGTTGCGTGATGTCGCGTTGTTGCAGGGTAACGTGGCTGTCGTTACTGCTTGTATTGATTCCAAGACCTAACACACAGGAGCAGCTTGGGCATTGCGATGGTGAAATCTAGAAATAAGAGCGCTATAAAACATGTCCATGCTCATGAGAAATATCCACCGAGTCCTTTGTACGATTCCGACTATGTCATAATCCTGTGTTTATTAATCAGTATCAAATAGTGATGATACTCGTGTTATCGAAAAGGTCAGTGTATCCTGCCCAAAGGTTAACATCCGTCACAAACAGCCAAGGCCCCAGCAAAGCTTTCAGATCGCTTTTGGGAGACATGTAGATGACATTTCCAAATCTGACGCATCAGTGACAAAAATAATGTCCGATGTCAGGTGAACACTTGTCTTGACTTTGCATGTGTTTGTGACCGGTGCCACAGGTGGGGCAGGATACGCTCACCTTCTCGCGAACACCTGGTATCATCACTATTTGATAGTGATTCACAAACACATGCTCATGATATAGTCGGAATCGTGCAATCGACTGTTTTTGGCAGAGTTTCCCTATGAATATGATAAGGGTTTTGTCGCTTTTATTAATAAATATAAAAAGTGTTTCGTCGCTTTTATTTTCAACATGGCCATCAATTGTTAATTTCAGTCGTCTTTAGGTGGTAATGCTGTGTTTCAACATCGCTGCTTCAAAACGTGGAAACATGTTTGTTTTTTATCTGAGAATTCACAAACTGTATGTTCGTGTTTGTCAAACCGTGGTTGGATTACTGACGTATCTGTTGATGTTAATGTTTCCATGAAACTATGCCACTCTTATGCACAGATACAGACAACTCTCTATATAACATCCTTTTGAATGGTTTGTTTATCCGACTGTTCGTCTTTTGCGATTTCGTTATAAGCGGAGTTGACTGTATCTATTTCAACAGCTGAAAATGCATTATATCCTAGCACATGTGTGAGAAAGATTTCTGCTCAACCAGTAGAGGGACCAAGAATACTGTCAGACCAAGCAACGAACGTAGACATTGTGTGCACAAGAAGTAGACGTGTAGAATGTAACGTTTAGCTCATTTGATATAACATAACTCGTTGGGAATTTATTGATGTTTCTGTGGTGTGTCCGTTACAATGTTGTATCTATGTCATCTAGAGCTCCACACAGGGTTGTCCAGAACCTACCGCTTCTCTTCCCCAGGGTGAAGGTCATTGTATTGATGTTTAATTATATACTCATAATCACTGGTCATTTTGGCATGATTTCTAGGCTTAATGACTGTAGGATGTGGATTATCTTTGTATTTTACAAGGTCGTCATTAAACCAAGGAAGCTTTATTTCACTAAGCTATTGAACACTAGAACCGTTGCAAGTCTGTCATAACTTGACATAATCGTCTAGTCCTTCACAAACTGAATTTCGTGTAGGATTTGCAAGACTTTCACAATGTGAACTAACTGACGCAGCTCCTTCAATTGTAAGTCTCTCTCAACGTACACTAGCTGTAGCAAGTTTCTCAACTTAGACTGTCTGAGAACTCGACAACGTAAGCGTAAATTCAAACGTAAATTGACTAACATGACGTTGTAAGGCCTTGAAACGTATATATGTAGTCAATCACAAACTGAAGACCATTTCGTGATCAGTTTGAAGTGAATATTTTAAATCTATGCCCAGTCAACTATGGTTGCTTCTGGTAGTGGTGGGCGCGCAACATGCGAGTTGCATCACATGCTTAGTGCTGTCACTGACTCGGAATGACAACCTGAAGGATGAACAGGAAGTAAACAAACACAGAGATTGGCTCTCCCGTATCAGTCTAAACAGTCATACAGTGGAACCCTGTTAAACCGGACCGTTTCAAATGAAATTGTCCGGATAAACGCCCAGAGTTAGAATTGACAATGAGGGTTTTGGATTAAAATTCCTATGTACATATATAGTCGTCGTTAACAGTAATTGCTCTGAGGTTTCCGGATTGATGGGGTTTCGCTGACTACTCCTCTAGTTACCATGGTGACAAGAGAACCAGGAACTGTGTTTGTTGCATAGGATTAGCCAACACGAGACCTACGTCTTGGCCAGACAGTGTTAACCACAACCTGCCTGCCGGCGGTGTGCGTTGCCTGTATGTTAAGTTTTTGTTTGTGGCAAGGACTGATGTCATTTCTAATCATGATTGTTGCTGTTTCCGGCTGTTGACGTTAACGCTGACATTTCCACTGTTAACTTTGTCGCTGTTACATGACCCATGTTGTGACTCCCGTGATCACTGTTTCCTCGGTCGGCTTCATATATGCAGCATATATCTTTGTAATTTTTGTATATTTTATACACACTATTATGAATAAATTATCCTTTATTTATTATTTGTAAACATGTGTTTGTCATCCATTTATTTCATGAAATGTATGGACAAATGAAGTTGAAGGTGAAAAGAAAGAGGAAACTTGTCCATCTAAAGGTGTGAAACATGTTACAGTTAATTGGGTGAGTGGATGTTGTTTTACGCCGTAATTAGAAGTATGAACCACACAACCCAGCCACGGCGCCTTAGTCAAAGCGCCTAATCAAAGAAATTTATTCGACTTCTATGACAAATATATGGAACACATTAAAATGTACAAGCAGGCGCCGAACATACAATACAACAGTATATTCTATTTTAGCATATCTCCTTCACGATATACCACATCTACATCACCTTTATAGTCAAATATTACTTTTGCCTTGCGCTACATACACGAGCTGACACGAGCTGACCGAACGTGTTTTTTTCCAGTCAAATGCTTTCGTTACGGTTAACACCCCATCCCAAAAGAAAAGCCATGAATTATATACCCGTATGATCCAATCTAGCAGGTTCAGGATCACATTTGGTCTGTGAAACTGGCGTGGTACATGCAATGATGCGGTCTTAACTATTCTCTATTGAATAAGTTATGGAGTGCAACTCAATAATGCTATTGTCCAAGAGTCAATCGCTTGTGTGCAAGAATACAATATTTGTTTCTGTCAGAACGGTGAATAGTTCTGGTAATGTACTCAAATAGCCGTCATTGCTGGCTTTAGTGTTGTTTAATGTGTGGTCCGCGAGTAGCTCTGAATGATATATGTATATAGCATCACCATGGTAAGAAGGTCAGGCCAACTCCTGGTCCTGTTACTTGTTCAATAGACCATTTACAGCTGATCAGGTTTATGGTTAGGTCAGACAATATTATAACTCTTGCTAAGTTAATTAACTTGTCATTTCGCCTATTAACTTGTCATTTAACTTATGGTCTGACCCATCCCCTGTTCGTTGATTAGCCTGCGATCATACTCATATCTAAGAGGTCAACCCATTCTCGAAGTCCTTGGTAACTTTATTAAACTGTGATCACGTTTATGGATAGGAGATCAACCCTTATATCGAGTCCTTGGTTGATTTGTGTGCAACGGCGCCTATGGTTAGGAGGTCAGCCCATTTCACTTACCCATATTTACATTATTAGCCTGTGATCTGAACTGAAGTTAGGAGGTCAGCCTATTCCTGTAGTTCTTATATTAGTTAGCTAATTAGCCTGTGATCTGAACTGATGTTAGGAGGTCAGCCTATTCCTGTGGCTCTTAGCTAATTAGCCTGTGATCTGAACTGAAGCTAGGAGATCAGCCTATTCCCGTGGCTCTTAGCTAAATAGCCTGTCATCTGAACTGAAGTTAGGAGGTCAGCCTATTCCTGCGGTTCTTAATTAGCTATATTAGCCTTGATCTGAACTGAAGTTAGGAGGTCAGCCTATTCCTGTGGTTCTTAGCTAATTAGCCTGCGATCTGAACTGATGTTCCTGTACGAAGGTCAACCCTTTCCTGTGGATATTGGTTAGTTATGATTAGCCTGTGATCTCGACTAAAGTTAGGAGGTCAACCTATTGTCATGCCTCAATGCAGTTTGGCTGTGGTAAGTCAATTACCTGTGATTTCGATTAATATCAGGTAAACCCATTCGCACATCCTACATTTCAATATTGTTAATCAACCTTTGAGGCCAGGTTACAGGTTACCACTGCGTCAATCACTAATGTAGGGTAACATTCTTGTTACAGTTGCGATGGTTACTCTACTCATTTCCAGTGTGGGGCGGTCGGGTAGCCTAGTGGTTAAAGCGTTTGCTCGTCACGACGAAGACCCGGGTTCGATTCCCGACATGGGTACAATGTGTGAAGCCCATTTCTGGTGTCCCCCGCCGTGATATTGCTGGAATATTGCTAAAGGCGGCGTAAAACCATACTCACTCACTCACTCACTCACTCACCTTTCCAGTGTTAAATACATATTAATATACCAAATCACGCGCCAGTGATCCTCTGTCCTACGCCTTCAGCAGATATTTCAAGATAGTACAGCGTAATATTTTCACTACGTTTGCTAGACACATGGCCCAGCGTGGAGCCTGGGTGGATTAGGAAATAGTCCTTTTTCATTACGATGCCTGATAGCAGACGTCCTGTCGTGAGACGATAAGGCTGGCCCAGGCAGCCTCGTATATTCTCGTTATTTTGTTAGGGCTTTACACCATCAAAGGGGCTTTCCCCTTTCCCTGGTCGCCAATAAACTCTTCTGATCGCAGACAATATTGATTCATCTGATTAGTGTGGTGAGAAAATTCGATTTTCTTTGAAAGTAACTGTAATTGTTTCCTCAAACGCGCAAGATTACTGGAAAGCCACCGGAACTATTTTGCTGTAGCAATTTTGTATTGAAGGATCTTTTGATAATACCAAGTCGCTGAAGCCGAGCCCTCGGAATTGTGTTAGGCATAACCCTAACACAAGACAGGGCCCTCAAAACTGTGTGTGGCATAACCCTGACACAAGACAGGGCCCTCGGAACTGTGTATTGCATAACCCTAACACAAGACAGAGCCCTCGAAACTGTGTATGGCATAACCCTAACACAAGACAGAGCCCTCGAAACTGTGTATGGCATAACCCTAACACAAGACAGAGCCCTCGGAACTGTGTATGGCGTAACCCTAACACAAGACAGGGGCCTCGGAACTGTGTATGGCATAACCCTAACACAAGACAGAGCCCTCGGAACTGTGTATGGCATAACCCTAACACAAGACAGAGCCCTCGGAACTGTGTATGGCATAACCCTTACACAAGACAGGGCCCTCGGAACTGTGTATGGCATAACCCTAACACAAGACAGGGGCCTCGGAACTGTGTATGGCGTAGTCCTAACACAAGACAGGGCCCTCGGAACTGTGTATGGCATAACCCTTACACAAGACAGGGCCCTCGGAACTGTGTATGGCGTAACCCTTACACAAGACAGGGCCCTCGGAACTGTGTATGGCATAACCCTAACACAAGACAGAGCCCTCGGAACTGTGTATGGCGTAACCCTAACACAAGACAGGGGCATCGGAACTGTGTATGGCGTAGTCCTAACACAAGACAGGGCCCTCGGAACTGTGAATGGCGTAACCCTTACACAAGACAGGGCCCACGGAACTGTGTTTGGCATAACCCTTACACAAGACAGGGTCCACGGAACAGTGTATGGCATAACCCTAACACAAGACAGGGCCCACGGAACTGTGTTTGGCATAACCCTTACACAAGACAGGGTCCACGGAACTGTGTATGGCGTAACCCTTACACTAGACAGGGTCATCGGAACTGTGTATGGCGTAACCCTAACACAAGACAGGGCCCTCGGAACTGTGTATGGCATAACCCTAACACAAGACAGGGTCCACGGAACTGTGTATGGCATAACCCTAACACAAGACAGGGGCCTCGGAACTGTGTATATATGGCGTAGCCCTAACACAAGACCGGGCCCTCGGAACTGTGTATGGCGTAACCCTAACACAAGACCGGGTCCTCGGAACTGTGTTTGGCATAACCCTAACACAAGACAGGGGCCTCGGAACTGTGTATATATGGCGTAACCCTAACACAAGACCGGGCCCTCGGAACTGTGTATGGCGTAACCCTAACACAAGACCGGGTCCTCGGAACTGTGTATGGCATAACCCTAACACAAGACAGGGTCCACGGAACAGTGTATGGCATAACCCTAACACAAGACAGGGGCCTCGGAACTGTGTATGGCGTAACCCTAACACAAGACCGGGCCCTCGGAACTGTGTATGGCGTAACCCTTACACAAGACAGGGCCCTCGGAACTGTGAATGGCGTAACCCTTACACAAGACAGGGCCCGCGGAACTGTGTATGGTGTAACCCTTACACAAGACAGGGCCCTCGGAAATGTGTATATATGGCGTAACCCTAACACAAGACAGAGCCCTCGGAACTGTGTATAGCGTAACCCTTACACAAGATAGTGCCCGCGGAACTGTGTTTGGCATAACCCTTACACAAGACAGGGTCCACGGAACTGTGTATGGCATAACCCTTACACTAGACAGGGTCCTCGGAACTGTGTATGGCGTAACCCTAACACAAGACCGGGTCCTCGGAACTGTGTATGGCGTAACCCTAACACAAGACAGGGCCCTCGGAACTGTGTATGGCATAACCCTTACACTAGACAGGGCCCGCGGAACTGTGTATGGCGTAGCCCTAACACAAGACCGGGTCCTCGGAACTGTGTATGGCGTAACCCTAACACAAGACAGGGCCCTCGGAACTGTGTATGGCATAACCCTAACACGAGACAGGGGCATCGGAACTGTGTATGGCGTAACCCTAACACAAGACCGGGCCCTCGGAACTGTGTATTGCATAACCCTAACACAAGACAGGGCCCACGGAACTGTGTATGGCGTAACCTTAACACAAGACAGGGCCCACGGAACTGTGTATTGCATAACCCTAACACAAGACAGGGCCCTCGGAACTGTGTATGGCGTAACCCTAACACAAGACAGGGCCCTCGGAACTGTGTATGGCATAACCCTAACACAAGACAGGGCCCACGGAACTGTGTATGGCATAACCCTAACACAAGACAGGGTCCTCGGAACTGTGTATGGCGTAACCCTAACACAAGACAGGGCCCACGGAACTGTGTATGGCGTAACCTTAACACAAGACCGGGCCCACGGAACTGTGTATGGCGTAACCCTAACACAAGACAAGGCCCTCGGAACTGTGTATGGCGTAACCTTAACACAAAACAAGGCCCTCGGAGTTACATGCTGCGAAGCCCTTACACAACAAGTTCTTGGAATTGTAACTTGGGTTACTTCGACACAACAAGAGTACTGAGTATCGTTTGGTTTTACGCCGCTTTGAACAGTATTTTAAGTGTCAACTTAATGTGGGGAGAGAGCCCGGGGCGATGTAAGTCTTGGACGTTTGCAACCCTTGTGTACCCACGGGTACATCACATAACCAGAGCGAATTTGGGATTCGAACCAACGACAGATTTATGACACGATTAAGGGAGAAAATTCCGCCCTCGTGGCCACCAGAACCATAAGAATTCCGGTTGGGATTATGTAGGAAAATCGTAAATCATGCACAAATCTGACATCTTTCCTAACAAGAACTCCCGTTTCAGGTATTCAAGTATTAAAAAGTACGATACGATACAATGTACATATCCAACATTCACTCATCATGTGGGACAAAACATGTAATTAAACATGTACAAAATATCTCTTCTTTTATCATAATGAAGTATGATACTTGGACACTGTATGCAATGACTGCATCCTTGTTAAATGAAACTTTGAAAAAGTCAAGTTTAGACAAAATTTAGAACTTAAGCATTAACACTGCCTGTTTCTAGGTTTGTCAGCACCATACCCGTGCTCGTGGTTTTCCTCGCAGTGGTAAATGTCTGAGACCTGCATCACTTCAGGCTTTTCTCCCACATTAAGGGGACACGCCGTGATATACATGTGATTAGAATACCGTTAAAGCGGCTTTAAACCCAACTCACTCACTCACACCACCGCGACAGCACGAGGAACTGGAGACTTACAAGCAGTTGACCCGTACGAAGGGCACGAAGGCTGTCAAGGAGTTTCAAGAGTGACTGAAGAATATATATCTTGAGCATTGTAGCATGTGAGGGTCAGACAGGGTGCTTGTAACATGACCACAGTGAGTGAGTTTGGTTTAACGCCGCTTTTAACAGTATTCCAGTTATATCGCGGCGTGTCAGCTTAATGTGGGAGGAAAGCCCGAAGTGATGCAGGTCTCAGACGTTTACCACTTCGGTGAAACCCACAAGCACGGGTATGGTGCTGACAAAACCTAGAAACATAATCGGGGCGAACCGGGATTCGAACCCACAATCATAGGTTTCTGGCATGCCCAAGGGACGCAACTCTGCACAACGAATCGCAGGTTTATGTGAAGGAGATGGAGAAGAGTTTCAAGAGTGACTGAAGAATATATATCTTGAGCATTGTAGCATGTGAGGGTCAGACAGGGTGCTTGTAACATGACCACAGAGGGAAGAAACACTTGAATGATGCGTTAACTCAAACTAGTACAACAGATCGATACAGGGAGTGCCGGATTTGACAGCGCCTGAAAGCGGCGAACCAGCTGCCTGGTGAAGATGACGTCGGCATATTCTACATGTCCCACGGAGACAACAGAAATCCGAAAACACAAAAAAAGTGTTCAATGTAAGACAAAAAACTATTATTGTAACATCAACAAAAGCAACATTGAACATCAGACGAAGCCTTGGATCTCTGTCGATCGAAAAATGAAATCCTGGAAGGTTGTGGGATAAATGACATCAGGGCACGAAGGCTGTCATGGGGATTCAACCTTCTTCCTTCCACGAGACATCAACTGCCTGGCCGTCTGACAGCCTCGTGTACGACTGCGTCGAGCGAGCTTGACCCACAGGGATTCACCTGTCAGGCGTGAGAACAGGAGGTGATAGGAAAGTGGCAGACGACATCCATTCCACTAGCTACAGTGGAATCTCTGCAAACAAGGGCGTTACGCAAATATCACTGACGGATTTGTATTCGGTAATTTGCAGTTTTTATGAAGGACGTGTTATATTTAAATTTGGTTTCTTTCTTTTCGTGTGTTTCCAACACTATTTTATGGTCACTTCTCATTCACGACCATATCTCGTGGGATTTTGCGACATCTCGCGACATACTCCACCCACACCGCTCGTATTGAATGGCTTCTTCCTCCAGCTGCTAGTGAATGCCTTGGACGAAGAAAAGAGCAAACAGAAGACATACGGAAATAGACACATAACTCGATAGTGAAGCTCTCTCGGCCTCGTCATAGTGCCTTCTATCTAACGGCAATTTACTCTTCTCAGATAGCTTAGAGACGTGGAAATCTTGAGGATGTTAACATACAGAGGCTCACTGCCGTCGATGTCTCGGCTGTCTTCGGTCGCGTAGTTAGGAAGTCGGACCAATCTTTTATCGTCCTGTCGCACCTGCTCATTCAGTCAATAATACAGAGAATAATGGGGCAGTGGAGTCGGTCTATATACGTAACATCCTGAACTGGTACAAGGTACAATGGAGGTCAGTCCGTCCGTTTTGGTAACATCCTGAACTGGTACACGGTACAATGGAGGTCAGTCCGTCCGTTTTGGTAACACCCTGAACTGGTACACGGTACAATGGAGGTCAGTCCGTCCGTTTTGGTAACATCCTGAACAGGTACACGGTACAATGGAGGTCAGTCCGTCCGTTTTGGTAACATCCTGAACTGGTACACGGTACAGTGGAGATCAGTCCGTCCGTTTTGGTAACATCCTGAACTGGTACACGGTACAATGGAGGTCAGTCCGTCCGTTTTGGTAACATCCTGAACTGGTACACGGTACAATGGAGGTCAGTCCGTCCGTTTTGGTAACATCCTGAACAGGTACAAGGTACAATGGAGGTCAGTCCGTCCGTTTTGGTAACATCCTGAACAGGTACACGGTACAATGGCGGTCAGTCCGTCCGATTTGGTAACATCCTGAACTGGTACACGGTACAGTGGAGATCAGTCCGTCCGTTTTGGTAACATCCTGAACTGGTACAAGGTACAATGGAGGTCAGTCCGTTTTGGTAACGTACTGAACTGGTACAAGGTACAATGGAGGTCAGTCCGTCCGTTTTGGTAACGTACTGAACTGGTACACGGTACAATGGAGGTCAGTCCGTCCGTTATGGTAACGTACTGAACTGGTACACGGTACAGTGGAGATCAGTCCATCCGTTTTGGTAACGTACTGAACTGGTACAAGGTACAATGGAGGTCCGTCCGTTTTGGTAACGTACTGAACTGGTACAAGGTTCAATGGAGGTCAGTCCGTCCGTTTTGGTAACATACGGAACAGGTACACGGTACAATGGAGGTCAGTCCGTCCGTGTTGGTAACGTACTGAACAGGTACACGGTACAATGGAGGTCACTCCGTCAGTTTTGGTAACGTACTGAACAGGTACACGGTACAATGGAGGTCAGTCCGTCCGTTTTGGTAACATCCTGAACTGGTACACGGTACAATGGAGGTCAGTCCGTCCGTTTTGGTAACATCCTGAACTGGTACACGGTACAATGGAGGTCAGTCCGTCCGTTTTGGTAACGTACTGGACTGGTACACGATACAATGGAAGTCAGTCCATCCGTTTTGGTAACGTACTGAACTGGTACAAGGTACAATGGAGGTCCGTCCGTTTTGGTAACGTACTGAACTGGTACAAGGTTCAATGGAGGTCAGTCCGTCCGTTTTGGTAACATACGGAACAGGTACACGGTACAATGGAGGTCAGTCCGTCCGTGTTGGTAACGTACTGAACAGGTACACGGTACAATGGAGGTCACTCCGTCAGTTTTGGTAACGTACTGAACAGGTACACGGTACAATGGAGGTCAGTCCGTCCGTTTTGGTAACATCCTGAACTGGTACACGGTACAATGGAGGTCAGTCCGTCCGTTTTGGTAACATCCTGAACTGGTACACGGTACAATGGAGGTCAGTCCGTCCGTTTTGGTAACGTACTGGACTGGTACACGATACAATGGAAGTCAGTCCATCCGTTTTGGTAACGTACTGAACTGGTACACGGTACAGTGGAGATCAGTCCATCCGTTTTGGTAACGTACTGAACTGGTACAAGGTACAATGGAGGTCAGTCCGTTTTGGTAACGTACTGAACTGGTACAAGGTACAATGGAGGTCAGTCCGTCCGTTTTGGTAACATACGGAACAGGTACATGGTACAATGGAGGTCAGTCCGTCCGTTTTGGTAACGTACTGAACTGGTACACGGTACAGTGGAGATCAGTCCATCCGTTTTGGTAACGTACTGAACTGGTACAAGGTACAATGGAGGTCAGTCCGTTTTGGTAACGTACTGAACTGGTACAAGGTACAATGGAGGTCAGTCCGTCCGTTTTGGTAACGTACTGAACTGGTACACGGTACAATGGAGGTCAGTCCGTCCGTTATGGTAACGTACTGAACTGGTACACGGTACAGTGGAGATCAGTCCATCCGTTTTGGTAACGTACTGAACTGGTACAAGGTACAATGGAGGTCCGTCCGTTTTGGTAACGTACTGAACTGGTACAAGGTTCAATGGAGGTCAGTCCGTCCGTTTTGGTAACATACGGAACAGGTACACGGTACAATGGAGGTCAGTCCGTCCGTGTTGGTAACGTACTGAACAGGTACACGGTACAATGGAGGTCAGTCCGTCCGTTTTGGTAACGTACTGAACAGGTACACGGTACAATGGAGGTCAGTCCGTCCGTTTTGGTAACATCCTGAACTGGTACACGGTACAATGGAGGTCAGTCCGTCCGTTTTGGTAACATCCTGAACTGGTACACGGTACAATGGAGGTCAGTCCGTCAGATTTGGTAACATCCTGAACTGGTACACGGTACAATGGAGGTCAGTCCGTCCGTTTTGGTAACGTACTGGACTGGTACACGATACAATGGAAGTCAGTCCATCCGTTTTGGTAACGTACTGAACTGGTACACGGTACAGTGGAGATCAGTCCATCCGTTTTGGTAACGTACTGAACTGGTACAAGGTACAATGGAGGTCAGTCCGTTTTGGTAACGTACTGAACTGGTACAAGGTACAATGGAGGTCAGTCCGTCCGTTTTGGTAACATACGGAACAGGTACATGGTACAATGGAGGTCAGTCCGTCCGTTTTGGTAACGTACTGAACTGGTACACGGTACAGTGGAGATCAGTCCATCCGTTTTGGTAACGTACTGAACTGGTACAAGGTACAATGGAGGTCAGTCCGTTTTGGTAACGTACTGAACTGGTACAAGGTTCAATGGAGGTCAGTCCGTCCGTTTTGGTAACGTACTGAACAGGTACACGGTACAATGGAGGTCAGTCCGTCCGTTTTGGTAACGTACTGAACTGGTACACGGTACAATGGAGGTCAGTCCGTCCGTTTTGGTAACATACGGTACAGGTACACGGTACAGTGGAGGTCAGTCCGTCCGTTTTGGTAACATCCTGAACTGGTACACGGTACAAAGGAGGTCAGTCCGTCCGTTTTGGTAACATCTTGAACAGGTACACGGTACAATGGAGGTCAGTCAGTCCGTTTTGGTAACGTACTGAACTGGTACACGGTACAAAGGAGGTCAGTCCGTCCGTTTTGGTAACGTACTGGACTGGTACACGATACAATGGAAGTCAGTCCATACCACTAACAGATTGAACAGGTAGACGGTGGTCACCCGATCAATTACATAGTGTTTGAATGTTCGTCAGTTTGGGCAACATTATTGCTATACCAACAGGCAAGAGTTTCCAAGCCTCCAGAGGATGCTCTGCGAGGTTGTTTCCGCCGGTGGGGTGCGTTGCGTGTATGGAAAACCTTCATTCTATAACGGCATACGCTGAAACCTCATTAGTCTCTCACACCGACCTTGAAACAAAAGCATCTTAAAATTCCGAAATAAGTCGCCAATATGTTAGAAAGTCTAGATTTTTTACTAGTTTCAGGGACTGTTCAAATCTGCTATTGTCACATGCGAGGATATAGCTTGTAATTAACAGTTAATCTCTACCTGTCAGACTTCATTCTGTGACCTCCCTACAAGCCATACCAGAGCGATAAGTGGTACATGTGTGCCTGTGGAGGATTAAAAAGGTGCATGTTGACCAAACATTAACGGATAAGTGTCCACATGTGCCAGTTACGTCACTATCTCAAGCACGGCAGTCGTAAAGCCTTGTGCTGTGTCCATAACTGGCCTGCATGACTGTACGACACCTGCACATGGAACCAGGAAGCCTGCGGATGACATTGTGGAATGGCAGCCCATTCTTCCTGATGAACTTGGCGTAATTGCTGCAGATCATATAGTCCTGTGTAACGTTGACGTTGACCTTTGAGTTATCCACAGCCTTAAAAAATCCAGATAAGTTTCCTGCAGGGACAACATCGTATTATTTTCATCAACAATATTTCGAGTTAAATGAATTCGAATCAGCGAGGTTTCACTCTCGACACTTAGAACATCATCTCATTACACGAAAGTAAATCGGCTTCATTCCTCTTAAACGTCCATTCGTCGTGTTTGTGTAACTTGAATGACTTGATCGAAGCCCTCCAGATGCCATTATGTACAGAATAAAGCAATGTTCGCGTCCGCTTTCCGCTGCAGTGTAACTGCCTCTCGAGCACCGTTGTGTAATAGGTTGCGACACGCCATCGAGCGACGCAGGAACACAGTCCTGAGTGGTGGACCCTGTGCCCCTACAATCAATCATGGCAGGGGATTCAAATCGCCGAGGCTGCGTCATTTAATCAAGGAGGGAGTGCGAGGTGACTTGGGTGCTGGGAGACGCGGTACTTTACATTAAGGAAATTGCAGCAGACTTACATAATGACACATTCTGCACCAACTACACGCATTGGCGGCTCAACGGACGGGGAATAATTTCATAAAGTGAACCGAAGGCTGTATGGCGATTGTCTGCCTGGAAGAGACCCTGCACGTACATGTGTCTAGTTCAATTTGCCCATACCAAAAATAGACGCTACGTATTGATATGTCCCACAACACGATTCAAGTATCGCCTTCAGAAGGAACCAAAACGTTTATTGAACCTTTCTGATCAGTGCTTTAATTGACGATGGGACCAGCATTATCTGTACACACCTGTGTTCACATTCAGCTGTTGCCCAATCAATAAATAAAAATAGCATTACCACGAAGGACGTCTGAAAGGTCACCGATACCCAACAGGTAACTAGAAATTATTTTCCTATTTCAGCTTTAATGACAAAAAACGTATAGGGCCTAATGCTCTGCGGGGCCAAATGCCCATGGTGTCGTTATTTCCATTAGCTGTAGAAAACGTATTTAATGGGATTTTAGAAGAGGATATTAAATCATCTTTTATCAAAGAAATTACGTACTCTTTCACAGAGTTGGGCGCATGCCTCGTTCAACAGGCGTTTTAATTGTGTTACCAGGTAAAATCGTATCTACAATGAAGTTAGATGACGTAACTTATGCTGATATTTGGAGACCACTGAAGTGGGGATCGGCTGGTGGAACTTATGCCCCATTATACCCCGACGGCGTGGGACGAGCTATCAACAACTGCTCTGCTTGGACAAGGCTTGCATATTTACAGGTCGTTGTGATATATATAATTCTAAATGCGGCGTAAAACCAATACTCACTGAAAATACCTCCTACAAGTACAGCGAGTTGATATACATGAGTCAGTATTGCAGCAAATACTACACCGACAATAAAACGGCTAGATATAAAATGTTTTACCAAAATAAGGAACAGAACCTGAGACTTTCATGTGTTTAAAGAACCAACAGGAAACCATATAGTAAATACCTCGAAACAAACAACTGTGCCAATGAGAAGCACTTTTGTGGTTGTAAATATGTCACAGTGATACAATGTGCCAGTGACAGGCTGTGGTGGTTACAGTAAATACAGTCATAATAAAACACTGTGCCAATGTGAAGCACTTTTGTGGTTGTAAATACGTCACAGTGATACACTGTGCCAGTGACAGGCTGTGGTGGTTACAGTAAATACAGTCATAATAAAACACTGTGCCAATGTGAAGCAGTTTTGTGGTTGTCAATACGTCACAGTGATACAATGTGCCAGTGACAGGCTGTGGTGGTTACAGTAAATACAGTCATAATAAAACACTGTGCCAATGTGAAGCACTTTTGTGGTTGTAAATACGTCACAGTGATACAATGTGCCAGTGCCAGGCTGTGGTGGTTACAGTAAATACAGTCATAATAAAACACTGTGCCAATGTGTAAAAGGTTTGTGGTTGTAAATGTGTCACAGTGATACAATGTTCCAGTGACAGGCTGTGGTGGTTACAGTAAATACAGTCATAATAAAACACTGTGCCAATGTGTAAAACTTTTGTGGTTGTAAATACGTCACAGTGATACAATGTGCCAGTGCCAGGCTGTGGTGGTTACAGTAAATACAGTCATAATAAAACACTGTGCCAATGTCTAGCTGTTTTGTGGTTGTAAATACGTCACAGTGATACAATGTGCCAGTGACAGACTGTGGTGGTTACAGTAAATACAGTCATAATAAAACACTGTGCCAATGTGAAGCACTTTTGTGGTTGTAAATACGTCACAGTGATACAATGTTCCAGTGACAGGCTGTGGTGGTTACAGTAAATACAGTCATAATAAAACACTGTGCCAATGTGAAGCACTTTTGTGGTTGTAAATACGTCACAGTGATACAATGTGCCAGTGACAGGCTGTGGTGGTTACAGTAAATACAGTCATAATAAAACACTGTGCCAATGTGTAAAAGGTTTGTGGTTGTAAATACGTCACAGTGATACAATGTGCCAGTGACAGGCTGTGGTGGTTACAGTAAATACAGTCACAATAAAACACTGTGCCAATGTCTAGCACTTTTGTGGTTGTAAATGTGACACAATGTGCCAATGATACGACACCATTACGGTATTAGTTGTAAATACAACACCATAGCACGTGCCAAATAAAATAATTATTATGGTGATTGTCCATCAACGCATTTGACACCTACCAATATATACTTATCATTGTGGTGATTGTAAATACGTCACAATGACACTTCCAAATGTATAAATATCATTGTGGTGATTGTAATACGACACAATAACACTTACCAATATTATATAATCACTGTGCTGATTGTAAATACGGCAGAATCGCTCTTACCAATATATAATATAATCATTGTGGTGATTGTAAATACGGCACAATGGCACTTACCAATATATAATATAATCATTGTGGTGATTGTAAATACGGCACAATGGCACTTACCAATATAATATAATCATTGTGGTGATTGTAAATACGGCACAATGGCACTTACCAATATAATATAATCATTGTGGTGATTGTAAATACGGCACAATGGCACTTACCAATATAATAAAATCATTGTGGTGATTGTAAATACGGCACAATGGCACTTACCAATATAATATAATCATTGTGGTGATTGTAAATACGGCACAATGGCACTTACCAATATAATATAACCATTGTGGTGATTGTAAATACGGCACAATGGCACTTACCAATATAATAAAATCATTGTGGTGATTGTAAATACGACACAATGGCACTTACCAATATAATAAAATCATTGTGGTGATTGTAAATACGACACAGTGGTACTTACCAATATAATATAATCATTGTGGTGATTGTAAATACGGAACAATTGCACTTAACATGCCGTGATGCGTTTGGGCGATCAGTTTTTTTGTCATCTTCTTTATTGTTTTATCATCAAATTTCATTTTCCCGAACAAGGTAATGTTAAATTTTAGAAACTTTCACAAAAAGGATCCAGATATATAAATGACAACTTTTCATGCAATGTTACTGTGGGTGACGTTTCTTTTGGGGTTCAGTATCTAATAAAAGTCAAGGCGACACTTTGTGACAACAGACGCACCGTCGTACCGACACACGTGCTCAAACTGTAAACACGTCACCATGACGGAATTTGTAGTAATAACATTTCCATATCAAATTGCCAAACTTAATGCAGAGTCCGATTTTATTTACTCTCTGATATTTCTTCATCTAGAAATGCGTTTTGATAAATCTAAAGGGAGTATTGATTGTGCATGTGTGAAATGATCTTTAATACCATCGGTTGTGAACTGTCTGCTTGCACTGCCATGTTATCTCAGCGTGGGAAGAATCAATGACTTCTATTCCCCTCCCCTACTGTCCTGGCTCTCGTGATTGATCTTTGGAGGCGTTCACAAGAACGGCTGTTGACACGGAGGTGATATGGAGTTTTAGTCGTAAATGACGAGCTGGAGAGAATTTGCTAACTCTTGTATTGAACTGACGTCATTCAAATATCGAACATCTTCATGATCTTGCGCCTTTGAATGTGTGACCAAGCTGTGTGAGGACGCGCAATGGGTCTCGAGTGCTGGTGGTGGGGAGGGGAACATCAGATGATGGTAGGGGATCGGGGGAATGGGGGATGGGCGTTGAGGGGGGTGGGGTGTTTAGGGACTGTTGACATCAAATTATGGTCGGGGATCGAAAAGGGGGGCCTATAAGACTGGTGTGTGTGGGGGTGGGGGTGGGGTGTGTATGTAGTGGGGAGGGAGTGGAGGTGGGGGTCTGTGGGACGTAGTTCTTTTTGGGTCGGCGGGATGGGGCGGTTTGGGGGAGGGGCTGTTGACTTCAAATTATGGTGGGGGTTGGGCGGAAGGGGGATTGTTGATGGTAACACGATGGTAGGGGGTCGAATCGCGGGGGTTGACACACCTGATGTTGTTCACAGCGTATCCGGCAGGTTTCAATAGCTGAGTGCGGCGTTCTGCAACGTCCACTCTCTCTTCCATCAACTTCCATCAAGAAGAATAACTTGTATTATGGCAATGCGCTGTACCGTTAAAACGAAATAAGAAACAATTCCTGTACGACCTCCACCTATGATAATGAGATATATGAAATTATTTATATAAAGAAAATCAAGATTCACTCAAGGGGGCAGTACCAAAACCAAGGCCCGTGGAAACTAGTTTAGGACAGAATTCTTCGGCAAGGACCTCCCTCGGGTTTTCTGATCGTAACAACAATAAATGGAAGAGATGAGCTCCTAATCATTGGCTCGGAACAAGTCACTTTTACTATCCCCTTGTGGCTCCCCGCGCTGTCTATAGCTGTTGGAAGTGTTCCGTTGGTCCATCAGTTTGTCTGGGAAGAATTTCTGAATTTGCAACACGTTATGAATTCAGAGAATGGTAGACAAATACAGGGGACATAAGAAGGAATCCCCGTTTGTTCAGGGTTTTGAACCAAATAAATGATATGCCCGTTGTATTTCCAGTGTATTGTATTATAAATTGAACAGGTTAAAGTGTGGCTAGTGATGCTTACAGCCTGCATATGCTATTACGATTGGTGCACACTTCAACCCTCTACAGCGGTTCTTTGACAGACGGTGCACACTTCAACCCTCCACAGCAGTCCTTTGACAGACGGTGCACACTTCAACCCTCCACAGCGGTTCTTTGACAGACGGTGCACACTTCAACCCTCCACAGCAGTCCTTTGACAGACGGTGCACACTTCAACCCTCCACAGCGGTTCTTTGACAGACGGTGCACACTTCAACCCTCCACAGCAGTTCTTTGACAGACGGTGCAAACTGCAACCCTCCACAGCGGTCCTTTGACAGACGGTATACACATCAACCCTTTGGGTAATGGAGACTGGTTATTCTTTGGCGTTGACGTTTTATATTTATTTGACAGAGGGTAAGAAACATATTTGTGATTGGTGGCGCAACCTTCTACCACTACCAGCAGATATTTGACTGGTGGCGCCCACATGCAAACTGCAGCCCTTATCACCATTACTTTGACAATTGATGACAATAATCGCTACATATGATAGGATTTTGACAGATGATACAAACCCCAATCTTTGACACCAGAGCGTTGATTATGCAGATCCTAACTAACGGTACTTTGGGTGGAAATCTCAACACCATCCCTCAGATGATACGTACAAACTTTAGCATTCAAAGTAAGTTATTATGACCGTTTAATATGAATAGAGACTAACAAGATACTCATTTGAACTCACACCTTCAGCTAGGACCAAACATTTCTGCATACTCACACTATCAACCACTGGTTTGGCCGGGTCGGGGTATTTTGGTCTATTTATGGTGAACAAGTGCCTTTGACTTGCCTTTGCATGTGTTTGTTACGGGTACCACCGGTGGGACAGGATACGCTTACATTTTCGCGGTTTAATCACTATTTGATAGTGATTCATTAACACGTGTTCATGATATAGTCTTATGGTGATTTTTAATTTGGTTGCCGATGATGAAACGTTTGTCTGATGGACACTGAAGTGAGCAGGAATTGGACTTCCGGCCATTCCATCATTCAATATTCACAACGTTTCTGAAAGTGGGCCATAGTTTCCCTGTACTGCATGGTTTTATATAGCCCAGATTTAAGTTTGACGTTTTACAACCCTTTCGACGACCTGTCTGTATTACCATCAAATTGTTGGGTTTGAGCTCTCACGACCATACGGTTGTAGAATTTGAGATTCTAACCTCGCCTCGTCAGTTATTGTATTAGTGACAATGGACGTTCAATACGTCAGAGTTGCCAAAACAGCTTTTTATTAAATGAATTTTATAGTATGAAAACATATATGCGTCAAATGCCTCTCAATAGGATAGAGAAAACGTAAATACATAAAATTTACTCTCTTAGTCGAATTCAAAATATGGGGAGATCACTGGTGCTATCTTTACATCAAGACCGTCTCCCTGTATGTCATTTGTCAGTGTCATCCAACCAACGATAACGGAAACAACGAAGTGATGTAGTGTATCACGTCTCCACGAGTTTATCATTTTCTACATCTGTAAAATGAGCTCAGAGGAGATTGATTACACTTTGAGAAACTACCAGAGAAGGGATTAAAAAGTTGGACCTTGTGTCACTGGTGCTATCTTTACATCAAGACCGTCTCCCTGTATGTAACGGAGGCGACATCGTTCATCTGTCAGTGTCATCCAACCAACGATAACGGAAACAACGAAGTGATGTAGTGTATCACGTCTCCACGAGTTTATCATTTTCTACATCTGTAAAATGAGCTAAAGGAGATTGATTACACTTTGAGAAACTACCAGAGAAGGGATTAAAAAGTTGGACCTTGTGTCCTGTTCTGAAGCTCCGAAGACGCCTGGCTCAAATCAAGGTAATTCCGCCCAGTCCAAGATTAATATACAACCCCGTGGGAGGGTCAAGATACAAACCTTAACTTGTCCAATTATTTATCTTGAAAGCCCACAGCAGGCATAATAAAGACCTAGCACCCCTGGGAACAGTTCCATCTACTGCCCACTTCCTCCGGTATATTGGTTGGTCGGGGTACACGTGATTACCTAGTTTCCTTGATTGTCTATCAAACTGCAATTGATTTGAGCGTCCCCTGGGCAATGTGTCACTAATTCTAGATGAATAATCAGAGCGGTGATCAATGACATGGATTTTCAGGCGTACACCTTCGAATTCCCGCTGCAGCGCATTCGCTAACAAGGTGGTCGATACACGTCATGGCCATTGAGCCGGGGTGCACGATGTCAGTGATGTAATGATGAAACGCGTGATCGTGAAAGTAACACTCATTATCTGGCAAGCAATATTATCTATATATCAGACATGCCTTCGTATATAGCACATGCTTGTAATACCCTTTGATGTACAGCAAAACCCCGTTAATCCGGACTATACAATTTCAAGTTAAATTATCCGGATTAACGAATTTCCCGATTAAGGAATTATTGGTATCAGTAATTTCGCTTTGTATATAACAGTGCTTAAAATAAGCTGCGTATTTGAGTAAAACATGCAAACGAAATCGCCAGTAGTCAAATAACTTTGAATACGCATAACAAAAGAGGAAATACAATTGTACGACACTGTGCTTAATTTCCCAGTGAGTGTTTTTGAACTTGCGTCTCTATATTTCTTTACATATATGTATTTACTGATTGAAGGAAGGCATAACATATTCATGAGCTCGAATCTGCTGCTGTGAGTGATGCATATCGCTGTTGTGAGTTTGTTATACACTTGGGATACGAACATATACAAAAAATAAGTCGACCCAAAAGAGTACATAATGATGTTGAATATCCAAAGAAAATTATCTGTACCCAATGTGGATGCTAAAAAGTGAGTAAATACTAAATGGCTCACACTATTATCAAGAGCCTACAGCTCACATATAATCACATAGGTGTTTCAAAAGAAGTGCTCCGGACTAACGGGGTTTCCAGATTAACGGGGTTTCTGGATTAGCAGGGTTTCCGGATTAGTGGGGTTTCCGGATAAGCGGAGATTCCAGATTAACGTGGTTTCCTAGCAAGCGGGTTTTCCAGAATAATGTGGTTTCCGGACTAGCGGTGTTTCCAGATTAATGGGGTTTCCGGATAAGGGGTGTTTCCAGATTAATGGGGTTTCCAGATTAGCGGGGTTTTCAGATTAAATGGGTTTCCGGATTAGCTGGGTTTCCAGGTTAACATGGTTAGCGGGGATTCCAGATTAACTGTAAGTGGCTGTAGGGTTTCACGTGCATGTGTTATACAAACAGGGCAGTCTGTTATTATGTATTTAGTTTAGAACCAATTGCCATGCGGCACAGAGAGTTGGAGCGGACTGTCCCTGTGTATTTATGATTAACGCGTTAGTTTATTTTGCATACCCAGAGCGGAAGGCGTGACATATTCATATATTTACTTGGATAGATTGCTTACATAGATACTTCGATTGCTTTGTAAGATAGGATGGCGCTGTAAAAAACAAATAAACAAAAAAACTGACAGTGATGAAACGTTATGGATTAAGACCGCCCGAGATAAGTGGACCTGGTTTATTTGCTGGGTCGTTTTCAGACGTCTTATATGCTGGTGCTGTACGGGGAAACAGAGTAGGCCTGACCTCATAAACCCTTGTTAATCAGGACAAATTCGCTAGGATAAGAATGGTACATGTATATAAAAATGGTACATGTGTATAAGAATGGTACATGTGTATAAGAATGGGATATGTATAGAAGAATGGTACATATGTATAAGGATGGTACATGTGTATAAACATGGTACATGTGTATAAGGATGATACATGTGTATAAGGATGGTACATGTATATAAGGATGGTACATGTGTATAAACATGGTACATGTGTATAAGGATGGTACATGTGTATAAGGTTGGTACATGTGTATAAGGATGGTACATGTGTATAAAAATGGTACATATGTATAAGAATGGTACATGTATAGAAGAATAGTACATGTATAGAAAAATGGTACATGTGTATAAGAATGGTACATGTATAGAAGAATGGTACATGTATAGAAAAATGGTACATGTGTATAAGAATGGGCTGGTGCATTGACACCCGCCATCATGTAATTGTTTTTAACGTACACTAAAAATCCAATTAGACATTTCCTTGCCGCATCCAGATTAACCGGTTTTCTCAACTGACATACATTGGCTGTCTCACGGCTCCTCTGAGGGCAATCTAATTCATAGATTGACTTAGTCTGTTGTTCTTCTCCTACCTCAAGTTAACCACATAAAGACGGGCATGCAGTGACTGTTTTATTTCCCCTATCAAGTACCGAAACGGCTTGACTGGCGTCCTACTGGGTACCGTCTGTATACAGCCAGTGCCAGTGTAGTGTTTTGGCAACCGTCACTACAACACAGGTATTACGCCCATGTTTGTAAGATAGCGCCACTGCATATGACGTCTTCGTGTTGACGTAACAGATCACACAACGACTTTGTTGACAATGCACCACGTTGGATAATGGAGTTTCGTAATTTCCCCATGATGCCAAGGGTGTGCTGACAGCGGTTACCAGATCCCGGATGTTGGAACACGTTAACAACAAACACCGCTATACACCGGGAATAAAAGACTTCCTGTACCGTTACACCGCCAGGTAATGCGCCGTGTACGTATCCGGTACGCCGGGTAATCGATACATGTGCAATGGTTGATCTAGACGTTGATCAATCACACAAATCAGGACGATTGATTAATCTGACGGACATGCGTGTTCAATTATTTCACGTTGTCTGCCTGTTAGTCTGGTATACAGAAGTAATTGATTTCTGTCAGTAATGTTACACAAGAATGTGTGAGTGAGTTTAGTTTTATGCTGCTTTGAACAGTATTTTGCATGGAGGTTAGCTATTGTCCCTGCAAAACCAGATATATTTCATGAAACAAACTGTCTTGCAACAATGTATTTGACAATTTCTTTTTTTCAACAATCTAAAGCACAAATATGTTTCCAAGCATTTTCGGGCACAATTTCTTTTTTAAAAAGATTCCTGTACCAAATGTCAATGCCTGACTCCCTATCTAACGTCAGTGCCTGACTCCCTGTCTAACGTCAGTGCTTGTCTCCTATCTAACGTCAATGCCTGACTCCTATCCGACGTCAGTGCCTGACTCCCTATCTGACTCCCTGTCTAACGTCAGTGTCTGACTCCTATCTAACGTCAATGTCTGACTCCTATCTAACGTCAGTGCCTGACTCCCTGTCTAACGTCAGTGTCTGACTCCCTGTCTAGCGTCAATGTCTGACTCCTATCCAACGTCAGTGCCTGACTCCTATCTAACGTCAGTGCCTGACTCCCTGTATAACGTCAGTGTCTGACTCCCTGTATCAAATTTCAGTGTCTGACTCCCTGTCCAACGTCAGTGTCTGACGTGTGACGGTATTTCTCCACCCCCCAGCTTCCTTAACCAGGTTTTTATTACTCACAGTTTCATAAGCTGATCATCGTTTGTTTATGATGTCAGTATCTAAATAGCCTATGTGACATCATTACCAGCATGTCCTCAGTTTTGCCCTACGTGGCAATGGAGTGTTTCCTTTAGTTATGGTTCGCCTCTGTGGTCTGTTGGGGGCAGTATACTGTGTTTGAATTGGGCATCCATATAAAACAGTGAGTAAGTGAGTGAATTTGTTTATGTTCGGGGAAAACCCGAAGTGGAGGATGGAAAAGACGTTTACCACTGGTGAGGGCATACGTATGGTGCTGGCGAACCTTTGGATTTGGACCGTTATAACAGGTTTCTGGAACGCCTAATGGGCTAAATTCTGCACAGCGAATTGCATCGCCTTAGACGTATAGGTTCCCCGTGTGCCTGTACAACATACGTGTGCGTCTACTCTTACCACCAGCCTGATCTCTGATCTCTGAAACTGACCAATCATCTGAGCAATTAAACAAAAATACTAACATAAGTTATCTCAGTCACAAAAACAACCATCTACTGCTACATCGGCATGTTCACATTGGAATTTACTTCCCAGTGAGACAGATCTACTTTGGATGCTATTATTATTTTATGAGGTTGTAACCATTATCTGATTCTACTCCCTGATAATGATCACTGATATAATTAATCACGATTGGCTGTGGAGTAGGTTCATGGCTTGTGGACAGGCATTCTTGTTGTGTATGTTGTAGATCGGTTTTTGAGGGAAGACAGATTCCTGAGGCATGTCAAATACTTGTGGTCAGATATTCCTTTTGCCACTCATGTGGATTCAGTTCTTGAGGGCAGACATTCGTATTGCCAATTTTGTAGATTCCGTTCATATTTCACACATTCATGTTGCCTGTCATGTACATTTGGCCCTTGTGGAAAAGCATTCCTGTTGCCTGTCTCGTACAGTTTGGCTTTATGGACATGCAATCCTGTTGCCTCAGATATCTGGTTGTCCCCTACTTCCCCTAACGAAGGAAAGGTCGAACACCCAAGCGATGGATAAAATAATCCAATGCCTCAACGCTCCGACTTTGGGTATAAAATGTTAGTGAAGCGAACTTGTTCTTTGATGAAACTCATTATATAAACCCAGCATTCATAACTGTAGACTGCTTTTCCCTCCACAATAACATGTGCGCTCTCAAGAGATTTCTATCCGAAAGAGAATAAGCAAAATACAATGATTTCTTCCATTGTGGCGGGCCCATGATTGCGACCTCGTGGTGAGAGAGTGCAGCGGGCCACTTCTTGTTGCCAGCGCTAGAAAGCACTGACGACCAATGCGGAAACTGGTAATTGCCTTTTACCAAGGAGCAATCTAGAAATTGTCATTATTTCCACTTCAACACAGTACTAGCGGAACTAGAAAAGGGATTTTTCTATACAAATCTCTAGAGAATTCCCTGTTTCAAATATGATTGGGAATGATGGTGAACAACGATGTGTTTGGCGTGCATGGTTTGGAAGTTTTCGTTGCGTGGCTTCCTGTTGGTAATTCAGATTGTCACTGTGTCGGGTTGCTCTATACTCAAGAATCTATTCAACCAAATTTAACATGACAGCAACAATACTTAGTCTAGCACTACAATAATGTGCAAATCAGGTTTTACACAACGACCTCGAGTTAGGGCAAGTATCGCGGCTTCACGTTACACCCAACATCGAGACACTATCAGCAACTTTCACGTTACACCCAACATCACGACACTGTCAGCATCCTTCAAATCACACCCAACATCACGACACTGCCAGCAACCTTCACGATACACCCAACACCACGACACTGTCAGCACCTTCACGTTACACCCAATATCATACCATTATCAGCATCCTTCAAATCACACTCAACATCACGACACTGTCAGCACCTTCACGTTACACCCAACATCACGACACTGTCAGCAACCTTCACGTTACACCCAACATCACGACACTGTCAGCACCTTCACGTTACACCCAACATCGCGGCACTGCCAGCAACCTTCACGTTAACCCAACATCACGACACTGTCAGCACCTTCATGTTACACCCAACATCATGACTGTCAGCACCTTCACGTTACATCCAACATCATGACACTGTCAGCACCTTCACGTTACACCCAACAACACGACACTGTCAGAACCTTCACGTTACACCCAACATCGAGACACTATCAGCAACTTTCACGTTACACCCAACATCACGACACTGTCAGCATCCTTCAAATCACACCCAACATCACGACACTGCCAGCAACCTTCACGATACACCCAACACCACGACACTGTCAGCACCTTCACGTTACACCCAATATCATACCATTATCAGCATCCTTCAAATCACACTCAACATCACGACACTGTCAGCACCTTCACGTTACACCCAACATCACGACACTGTCAGCAACCTTCACGTTACACCCAACATCACGACACTGTCAGCACCTTCACGTTACACCCAACATCGCGGCACTGCCAGCAACCTTCACGTTAACCCAACATCACGACACTGTCAGCACCTTCATGTTACACCCAACATCATGACTGTCAGCACCTTCACGTTACATCCAACATCATGACACTGTCAGCACCTTCACGTTACACCCAACAACACGACACTGTCAGCACCTTCACGTTACACCCAACAACACGACACTGTCAGCACCTTCACGTTACATCCAACATCACGACACTGTCAGCACCTTCACGTTACACCCAACAACACGACACTGTCATCACCTTCACTTTACACCCAACATCACGACACTGCCAGCAACCTTCACGTTACACCCAACATCACGACACTGTCAGCACCTTCACGTTACACCCAACAACACGACACTGTCAGCACCATCACGTTACACCAAACATCACGACACTGTCAGCACCTTCACGTTACACCCAACATCACGACACTGTCAGCACCTTCACGTTACACCCAACATCACGACAATGCCAGCAACCTTCACGTTACACCCAACATCACGACACTGTCAGCACCTTCACGTTACACCCAACATCGCGACACTGCCAGCAATCTTCACGTTACACCCAACATCACGACACTGTCAGCACCTTCACGTTACACCCAACACCACGACACTGTCAGCACCTTCACGTTACACCCAACAACTCGACACTGTCAGCACCTTCACGTTACACCCAACAACACGACACTGTCAGCATCCTTCACGTTACACCCAACATCACGACACCGTCAGCATCCTTCACGTTATATTCAACATTACGACACTGTCAGCATCCTTCACGTTACACCCAACATCACGACACCGTCAGCATCCTTCACGTTATATTCAACATCACGACACTGTCAGCAACCTTCACGTTACACCCAACATCACGACACTGTCAGCACCTTCACGTTACACCCAACATCACGACACTGTCAGCACCTTCACGTTATACCAAACAACATGACACTGTCAGCATCCTTAAAATCACACCCAACATCACGACACTGCCAGCAACCTTCACGTTACACCCAACACCACGACACTGTCAGCACCTTCACGTTACACCCAACATCACGACACTGTCAGCACCTTCACGTTACACCCAACAACACGACACTGTCAGCAC
Source organism: Haliotis cracherodii (assembly GCF_022045235.1). Classification (NCBI taxonomy): domain Eukaryota; kingdom Metazoa; phylum Mollusca; class Gastropoda; order Lepetellida; family Haliotidae; genus Haliotis; species Haliotis cracherodii. The sequence continues at coordinate 70,145,079 of NW_027266264.1, forward strand.
CTTCACGTTACACCCAACATCACGACACTGTCAGCACCTTCACGTTACACCCAACATCACGACACTGTCAGCACCTTCACGTTACACCCAACAACACGACACTGTCAGCACCTTCACGTTACACCCAACATCACGACACTGTCAGCACCTTCACGTTACACCCAACATCACGACACTGTCAGCACCTTCACGTTACACCCAACATCATGACACTGTCAGCACCTTCATGTTACACCCAACATCATGACTGCCAGCACCTTCACCTTACACCCAACAACACGACACTGTCAGCACCTTCACGTTACACCCAACAACACGACACTGTCAGCACCTTCACGTTACACCCAACATCACGACACTGTCAGCACCTTCACGTTACACCCAACTTCACGACACTGTCAGCACCTTCACGTTACACCCAACATCGCGACAATGCCAGCAACCTTCACGTTACACCCAACATCACGACACTGTCAGCACCTTCACGTTACACCCAACATCGCGACACTGCCAGCAATCTTCACGTTACACCCAACATCACGACACTGTCAGCACCTTCACGTTACACCCAACACCACGACACTGTCAGCACCTTCACGTTACACCCAACAACACGACACTGTCAGCATCCTTCACGTTACACCCAACACCACGACACTGTCAGCACCTTCACGTTACACCCAACAACACGACACTGTCAGCATCCTTCACGTTACACCCAACATCACGACACCGTCAGCATCCTTCACGTTATATTCAACATTACGACACTGTCAGCAACCTTCACGTTACACCCAACATCACGACACCGTCAGCATCCTTCACGTTATATTCAACATCACGACACTGTCAGCAACCTTCACGTTACACCCAACATCACGACACTGTCAGCACCTTCACGTTACACCCAACATCACGACACTGTCAGCACCTTCACGTTACACCAAACAACATGACACTGTCAGCATCCTTAAAATCACACCCAACATCACGACACTGCCAGCAACCTTCACGTTACACCCAACACCACGACACTGTCAGCACCTTCACGTTACACCCAACATCACGACACTGTCAGCACCTTCACGTTACACCCAACAACACGACACTGTCAGCATCCTTCACGTTACACCCAACAACACGACACTGTCAGCACCTTCACGTTACACCCAACATCACGACACTGTCAGCACCTTCACGTTTCACCCAACAACACGACACTGTCAGCACCTTCACGTTACACCCAACATCACGACACTGTCAGCACCTTCGCGTTACACCCAACATCATGACACTGTCAGCACCTTCATGTTACACCCAACATCATAACTGCCAGCACCTTCACCTTACACCCAACATCACGACACTGTCAGCACCTTCACGTTACACCCAACAACACGACACTGTCAGCATCCTTCACGTTACACCCAACATCACGACACTGTCAGCACCTTCATGTTACACCCAACAACACGACACTGTCAGCATCCTTCACGTTACACCCAACATCACGACACCGTCAGCATCCTTCACGTTATATTCAACATCACGACACTGTCAGCAACCTTCACGTTACACCCAACATCACGACACCGTCAGCATCCTTCACGTTATATTCAACATCACGACACTGTCAGCAACCTTCACGTTACACCCAACATCACGACACTGTCAGCACCTTCACGTTACACCCAACATCACGACACTGTCAGCATCCTTCACGTTACACCCAACATCACGACACCGTCAGCATCCTTCACGTTATATTCAACATCACGACACTGCCAGCAACCTTCACGTTACACCCAACACCACGACACTGTCAGCACCTTCACGTTACACCCAACAACACGACACTGTCAGCATCCTTCACGTTACACACAACAACACGACACTGTCAGCATCCTTCACGTTACCTCCAACATCACGACACTGTCAGCACCTTCACGTTACACCCAACAACACGACACTGTCAGCACCTTCACGTCATATTCAACATCACGACACTGTCAGCACCTTCACGTTACACCCAACAACACGACACTGTCAGCACCTTCACGTTACACCCAACAACACGACACTGTCAGCATCCTTCACGTCATATTCAACAACACGACACTGTCAGCACCTTCACGTTACACCCAACAACACGACACTGTCAGCATCCTTCACGTTACACCCAACATCACGACACTGTCAGCACCTTCACGTTACACCCAACAACACGACACTGTCAGCATCCTTCACGTTACACCCAACATCACGACACTGTCAGCATCCTTCACGTTATATTCAACATCACGACACTGTCAGCAACCTTCACGTTACACCCAACATCACGACACTGTCAGCACCTTCACGTTACACCCAACATCACGACACTGTCAGCATCCTTCACGTTACACCAAACAACATGACACTGTCAGCATCCTTAAAATCACACCCAACATCACGACACTGCCAGCAACCTTCACGTTACACCCAACACCACGACACTGTCAGCACCTTCACGTTACACCCAACATCACGACACTGTCAGCACCTTCACGTTACACCCAACAACACGACACTGTCAGCATCCTTCACGTTACACCCAACAACACGACACTGTCAGCACCTTCACGTTACACCCAACAACACGACACTGTCAGCATCCTTCACGTTACACCCAACAACACGACACTCTCAGCACCTTCACGTTACACCCAACATCACGACACTGTCAGCACCTTCACGTTTTACCCAACAACACGACACTGTCAGCACCTTCACGTTACACCCAACATCACGACACTGTCAGCACCTTCGCGTTACACCCAACATCATGACACTGTCAGCACCTTCATGTTACACCCAACATCATAACTGCCAGCACCTTCACCTTACACCCAACATCACGACACTGTCAGCACCTTCACGTTACACCCAACAACACGACACTGTCAGCACCTTCACGTTACACCCAACATCACGACACTGTCAGCACCTTCACGTTACACCCAACAACACGACACTGTCAGCACCTTCACGTTACACCCAACATCACGACACTGTCAGCACCTTCACGTTACACCCAACAACACGACACTGTCAGCACCTTCACGTTACACCCAACAACACGACACTGTCAGCATCCTTCACGTCATATTCAACAACACGACACTGTCAGCACCTTCACGTTATACCAAACAACATGACACTGTCAGCATCCTTAAAATCACACCCAACATCACGACACTGCCAGCAACCTTCACGTTACACCCAACACCACGACACTGTCAGCACCTTCACGTTACACCCAACATCACGACACTGTCAGCACCTTCACGTTACACCCAACAACACGACACTGTCAGCACCTTCACGTTACACCCAACAACACGACACTGTCAGCATCCTTCACGTCATATTCAACAACACGACACTGTCAGCACCTTCACGTTACACCCAACAACACGACACTGTCAGCATCCTTCACGTTACACCCAACATCACGACACTGTCAGCACCTTCACGTTACACTCAACAACACGACACTGTCAGCATCCTTCACGTTACACCCAACATCACGACACTGTCAGCATCCTTCACGTTATATTCAACATCACGACACTGTCAGCAACCTTCACGTTACACCCAACATCACGACACTGTCAGCACCTTCACGTTACACCCAACATCACGACACTGTCAGCATCCTTCACGTTACACCCAACATCACGACACCGTCAGCATCCTTCATGTTATATTCAACATCACGACACTGTCAGCATCCTTCACGTTACACCCAACACCACGACACTGTCAGCACCTTCACGTTACACCCAACAACACGACACTGTCAGCATCCTTCACGTTACACACAACAACACGACACTGTCAGCATCCTTCACGTTACCTCCAACATCACGACACTGTCAGCACCTTCACGTTACACCCAACAACACGACACTGTCAGCACCTTCACGTCATATTCAACATCACGACACTCTCAGCACCTTCACGTTACACCCAACAACACGACACTGTCAGCACCTTCACGTTACACCCAACAACACGACACTGTCAGCACCTTCACGTTACACCCAACATCACGACACTGTCAGCACCTTCACGTTACACCCAACATCACGACACTGTCAGCACCTTCACGTTACACCCAACATCATGACACTGTCAGCACCTTCATGTTACACCCACCATCACGACACTGTCAGCACCTTCACCTTACACCCAACAACACGACACTCTCAGCACCTTCACGTTACACCCAACATCACGACACTGTCAGCACCTTCACGTTACACCCAACATCACGACACTGTCAGCACCTTCACGTTACACCCAACATCATGACACTGTCAGCACCTTCATGTTACACCCACCATCACGACACTGTCAGCATCCTTCACTGAATACCCAATATCACGACACTGTCAGCAACCTTCACGTTACACTCAACATCATGACACTGTCAGCACCTTCACGTTATATTCAACATCATGACTGTCAGCACCTCATCTAAGATAGTTCTGCTTCACTTGATGTACTTCACATGCACTTTCAGTCACCAGGGAATTGCTTAATTTCATCAGCCGCTGGTCAGGTCGGCCCTCGTCACGCTTTGTTCTCGACTTGGAATGCTCACATGCGCTATGCAGCACGGTACTGTACCCCACGTCGCATGACTGCAGCAGCCAGGTCGCTAAAAACCTGCATCGAAACCTGAAACACAGAATTCCAACCGATCAATAGACAGGAACCGTTCTAGGTGATTGTACAAGTGCTTCACTATATTGCGGCGACACAACGATGGCAGTTGATGCAGAAAGTGGTGAGTGTGTGTCGGTTCTGTTAAACCCATACTTTTAATCATGGAACCCCTGAAGATCCGGGTTAGAATAGGTCTCCAGCAACCCATGGTGTCCCCATAAGATTTATATCCCGTACAATAACGTTCATTTTATATATCCATGTGGTCTCCATATGCTATATATCTATCAGTACTTTTATCATATATAATCAGGACGTCTCCCTATATCTGGGACAGATGAGAGCTAAGAAAACCTCGCTACATAGCTAAAGATGTTAGTCTGATATGTAAGTCCTGTCTCCTTGATAAACAACTTACATTGCTAGAAACGGGATTTGCTGGTGCTTCAGAACCGTAAATCCAACATAATCAACTACATAGGATCTATCTGCGACTTCTGTGATCTTTCTTCCCATTAAATCTATTTGTAATCTGTCTGAAGTTAAACTGGAATCGGTCTGTAATATGCTCGTGGTCTCTCCGTAATTCATCCAAAGTACGAATATGCGTGGACGAACACAATTTGCCACTGCTCTCTAATGTCGTGGAACGGTTGTGTGACTGTGTTGATGTGGATTTTCTTGTATAAACTTTTTAAGACTATTATAGTCTATGCGTGGGTGCGTGCGTGCGTGGGTGCGTGGGTGCGTGCGTGCGCGCGTGCATGCGTGTGTGTGTGTGTGTGTGGGGGGGGGGGAGCGTGTGCATTTGCATCAACATAATTACTCCCGAAATCAAAGCAGGAACGCTGACGTACGACAATTAGCACACCGCATTATATCATTGGATTCACGGATTAGCATTAAATGTCTAAAACGGTCGCAATATGCTTGAAACATATAACCAAAATAAACAAAATAAAACCAAAACAGTTTTGTGCAGACTTAACATTGTTGTTGTGAATGTCTGTGTGTGGTGTTTTGTGTGGGGAAGTTAAGAATAAAAGAAATGGATGGAGCGCCTGACTGGAGAGCGCAAGGCCTGTGGTTCGATCTCTGGCCGGGTCATACCAAAAAACGTTAAAAGAGGTTACTTGTTATTATCCTGTGTTACGCTCGCGCTAGGGGAATAACGCCAGGACTGCTCGGCTCGGACTCAATATACTTTGTCTGAGTGGGGAATACATGTATCAAGCTGTGGGTTGGTCTCTCAGTGTCCAAGCACTATAAAACCGGCCTTCATCGGGACTAGTATTAGCAGGGACAGACACAAATACACTCGCGAACACACACACTCTCTCTTTTGCTGCTATTGCTAGATTAGAAACAAAACAAATCCATATTTGGATATTATTTATGCATGATAGACAACTTTCAAAGTATGAAAAACGGTATGACACCGCTAATTCATTCATTTGATTTAATAATATTAAATATACATGGGTGAAGATCAGCTCTCTCTCTCTCTCTCTCTGTCTCTCTCTGTCTCTCTCTCTCTCTCTCTCTCTCTCCCTCCCTCCCTCTCTCTCTCTCTCTCTCTCTCCCGCCCTCCCTCTCTCTCTCTCTCTCTCTCTCTGTCTCTCTCTGTCTCTCTCTGTCTCTCTCTCTCTCTCTCTCTCTCTCTCTCTCTCGCTCTCTCTCTCTCTCTCTCTCTCTCTCTCTCTCTCAGCTACATGGCGCTTAAGATGGACACGTTCAGAATATGCCACCCTGACAAAAGAAATGCATTTTCATACTGGATTGACATTTATCCACAATCATTTATGCTGGTATTCCTGTTTAAAGAGATTGCTGGTTGTTTTAATGCAAACAGCAAAAATGATTAGTTATTCAAGCCTGTATCCGTTGCATAGTGCCAGTTTTAGTGACGTGTCTAGAGAGTTGCTTATCACTCTCCAGACTGAGCAGGAAAAATGTTCCTATTTTGCAATGGACTGCCCAGAGCTTGTTTGTACATGGTTGTCCTCATCTTCTTGATCTGTTTGGTACTCAAGAAACATTCCTGTGGCCCGAAGGCAGATTTAGTTTGTTCCTGTAGGGACAGGATAACAACAAACCCACATATTCAAACCCCATAGTGGTGGATGCGCAGGTTTTGTCAGGCCTAACAATGACATGTCTGTTTAAGATCACGTCTTCCACACACTGTATTTGAACCTAATGCAGTCAAACATTTTTATGAAGAAAATACATATTCCATTATTGTCAATATTTACAATCTAGGGAACCCGCGGGAGGAATACCATTACAAAGTGATGGATAGCTTAGTGAGTGAGTTGGGCTCATCGCCGCTTTTAACAGTATTCCTTTATATCACGGCGTGTCAGCTTAATGTGGGAGGAAAGCCCGGAGTGATGCAGGTCTCAAACGTTTACCACTTCGGTGAAACCCACGGGCACGGGTATGGTGCTGGCAAACCTAGAAACATAATCAGGGCGAACCGAGATTCGAACCCACAATTATAGGTTTCTGGCGTGCCCAAGGGACGCAACTCTGCACAGCGAATCGCGGCGCCTTAGACGACTGGGCCACCCGTGCCCCGATGGATAGCTTAGAGCCATAAGGGCCAATGACATGTGGAGTCCTTTATAATGAAAACCATAACCATTTGCCTGCTAATGAACATTTTGTATTCACCGATAAATTCCTAAACTTTAACACATTCTGCCAGCAGACAAATAAATGTTGCTATAAAAAAAACATTCAAAAAAGGAAATAAACTTTCGTTTTTAATTTGTGTAACGGTGGAAAGAACCAATGTCTGTATTTTGTCCCTTTTTACCCTTAGGCATTTGCATTGGATTTAACATGTGAGATTGATTAAACTACTACTGAAAGTATAAACACACACTATTGAAGCTCTTTTAAATGATTTAAACTAATGCCAACTTTGTTGAAATGGTTGAAACATAATAATAATGTTTCCAAACTTTCAAAAACTCCAGTTTCAATCACACACGTAAATGAGAGCTAAAAGGGCCAAAATCTAGCAAAGTGACTTTTGCCCTTTGGGAACTTGACTTTGGCCCTATTACAGAATGTTTTAAATAGCTATATTTTCAAAAACTTATCAATGACGACATACAAAAAAATTCTGCAACTAGACAGGAACTCATAGATGTTATTAATGCAATAATATGCCCTTTTGGCTCTAAGTTCTTCAGTTATAGATAGCTGTCACAATCGCACATTTTGTGTGTGGTGACAGTCTTAATGAAAGTGGGAAGTCCGCACAATGAAGATTGTGGTAGTCTAAGAGTAGTGGGATATTTTGTTGATCAGTTTCTGAATTTGTTCATCTCAACACTGTGAAAATGACCGGAGTTGGTCTTGTTGATCTCCTCTTGATCTGCATTCGCATCTTCCACATTAGCAGGCAAGTTTGAATGTAATCATTATCGGAATGTTTCACGACGATCCTTAGGGAAGTGGTCATTACCTTGTTTTTACAGAAATACAAATTAACCATTTCAGAGGCAGTACGAACTATTAGCCTCGTTGGAAATTAAAATGAGCAAAATGCCCTGACTACTCTGAATTATGCAATGAAGGAAATTGATCTGATTTCATTAATGATGATATTCACACTGCTAATGCCAGTGTTTCTTCGGTGATCATTACAACTGCTGATGAATAAGTTCTAAACGATGGTGTAATGAAGAACGCGAAAGGGAAAACATTGCTCGTAAAACCGCAAACAATACAGTCCACTTTATATCCTTGCCAGCAAATCTGTAATTATTCGTAAGAAACGTGCATAATTCCAACAGATGGTTCGCACATGTAGAATTTAGCAGACATTCATATCGAATATTAATCGAGTTTCTCTGCTTTCCCCTGTGTGGTCGAGAGTTAAAAACGTAAGTGGCAACTGTAATTGTAGCCTATACCAGTCGTGGGTGCAAATAATGATATGATCAATTTACTTGTAACACGTCCCATTTTAATTCTGGAAACCCAAAAGTCCAGAAACTCTACGCTCTTTGTCCAGTCTCGGTTAAAGGTATTTACAAAATTAAACATGCCGTTTTCATGGGAACATACCAAGGAAGAAAAAATGTTTAAAAAATTGTTTAAAAACTCAATATTTAGACTATGTCGCCCATGGGCCTGCCCATGGGCGAAGTCTGGCCCATGGGTAGGCCCATGGGCAGGCCCATGGGCGAGAATATGTTCCTTTACTCAAAACTCATGTTTTTCTTTTGCAAATACATTAAATGTATTTATTTAAGTATCATGACACAAAATTTAACTCATTTTAACTTAATTCAACGATTTTATAGCGATATTGAAATATTTCGCCCATGGGCGAGAAAAAGGTTTGGCCCATGGGCGAGAATATTTTCCTTTACTTAAAACTTATGTTTTTGTTTCGCAAATACTTGCAGGTGTTTTTACTATTTTCATGGCACATAATGTAACTCAATTTTACTCAATTCAGCTATTTTACAGATTTATTGAAATATTTCGCCCATGGGCGAGAAAAGGTTGTGCCTTCGAAATCCTTGATTATTATATCATGCCAGAGTTCTGAAATTCAGTGACAATGTTGCTGAACAGTAGAATCTGATGGACGTATTGTGCAGAACCTGTTTGACACTATGGGTTCCAGGACCACTAACACTCTGAGCTGAAAAAGTTTGGTCCTAACCGCACCCATCATCTTTAATGAACCCGGCCTTATCTCTCAAAACGTTTTGGCAGTTTATCATACGAATTCATGTGCGTGTACAACATTAAATTTTAGTTAGTTTCTATTTCATTTCCCATTTCATGACCCGTTGATACATCCCACTGTGCAATTACGTGACAGGTACGCGTGCGCGTATTTTAATGGAAAGAAACTATTCGTCTTTTATTGCATAACGTTTGGCTGAATATCTTACATTCTAACGAAATCTCGAAATAATTATTTAATTACAAGCAGTGTCGAACTGACCAGTAGGAATTATGTTTCAATGCGATTGAGGAAAACGTGAGTGAATATTGTGACACTAAAGCAACTTTTAACTGCATTGTCACTTTTGGTATGAAAATGGTAATAGTTAAGAAAAACGTAACAGCCTTCTTATGATAATTCTCATATTCTCATTAGTACGTTGTGTCTAATTACAGCGTCGGCCTTATTTACAGGTGATTCTACAATACTTGTTGTCGGTCAATTACAATCTGCCACACCACGCGTGAATAAACAGTTATGCAGGTGTTGCTGTGGGCAATTACCTAGCCTGTACATGTATATTTTTGTGGATACATGTATTACATATTTTCGTCGATATGTGGATATATTAAGCACCAAGACACAAAAAGTTTATGAAAGATGAATTTGTGCCTTGATATATATATTCAACGCGAACGAAGCTTGTATTTTCTCCGCGATCGTGATGTGTATCATCGTTTAATTGGTCATTCATTAACAGTATGTTGTGAGGCGATATCAAAGGAGCCGCTCAATATACACAGTGTCGTCCGTTTCGCGTGAACTACCACCCTACCCTGTCAGTAAGAGTTATGTAATCGGTACACAAATATATTTGGTGCGATGTCAGTGTGGAAGAAGTTTGAATTACGTCCGCCAGTGGCCACAGAAAGTATAGTACCAATCAACAAGGCCAATGCCGTACTAATAACCTAGTGACTCGCGTAACAACGGCTGTCAATATGTCTGCTACATCTACCATACCACCATCCCTGTCACAACTGGCGTATTAACGGCTTATTCAAAATATTAATTGTAGAAATGTCGTTACCAGACAAACGTACGTCGTATTCAGTCCTCAACTGGATGTTACATTCCTTATATCAGTTAACAGCCCTGTTTGTGAAAATATTTACTAGACATAAGATTTAAAGACTAATAAAATCAATTGTAAGACCGCATAGACCATAAAACCGAATAAAATATGTCTTGGTATCATCTCTTGTGTATTAGAAGATGGCAATGACCGGAAATGTTATAACGTTAGATTAAGAAGGAGAAACATTAAAGTGTTTTACAATACTTGGAAACATGAGCAATAAGATGTAGCAACATAAACATGCATGGAATAGGGAAAAAGGATGAAAACAAATTGAAAAGGATTTTAATACAAAATTATCGAACTAAATAATTTGCCTGAACAGAAGGGGTACCCAAACTTGTTTGACAGTTATTCGTGTGTTGTAGACTGTCGAATGGGACTCATGTGTGTACGTAGGGTACGCATATCTATTGCAAGTTTTAGTACTCATACACTTTCTCTTTTTGTGTTTTGTTTGTTTGTTAGTTGTATAACGCCACACTTAGCAGTATTTCAGCTGTATGACGGCGGTCTGTAAATAATCGAGTCTGGACCAGACAATCCAGTGATTGACATCATGTGCATCGATCCACGCAATTGGGATACGATGACATGCATCAACCAAGTCAGCGAGCCTGACCACCCGATCCCGGTAGTCGCTTCTTACGACAAGCGCTGTCGCCCTTTTACGCCAAGAATGGTTTGTTGAAGATCTTCACGGGTTTATTGAATGCAGGGATTAGTGTAAAGTCATTCAGACAGCATACAATGCCAACTAAAAAATTATACTCAGTGTCTCCGCAAAGTAATATAGTACGGTACTTAGAGTACATGTGAGATTATACTCAGATTAGGGAGATGTTTAATCCATATAACGTGTTATTATTCTACCTAACAATGTATTTTATGAAATGAATGCAAAACAAACTCAACGGCTAAAAGGTTTCATTGAAAAAACTACCCCTAGTCTTGACTAATAAAACAACTGCAACCCGACACAGATTAAACGCAACTTACAAACACAATCATAATCTGGTTAGTCTGTATCACTCAACGAGGCCGCTTACTCTGCCAACAGTATGACAGTATTGGGCAGTTCAGTAATTAGGAGCCAAAACCAGGCAGGTACGCTGGTCACACTTGACTGGTCTGACTGATGATTAGGTCGTCTGACAATTGGGAGTGAACCATAGCAAGAAGTATCTGCGAAACTATTTGCTCCTTTTATGGGACCGATTAGTTTTATGACCATGGGCCTCGGCACAAGCGTGGTGTTGGAAGACAAGTTATACATGTACATCCGATATGGTGACTGTTTTTCGCTATTCATATTCTAAATACATTCATAATACCACAACATTTTAGTACTCCTTGAAACTTTACAATCACTTCAATATGTACAATAGATTGAACCAGAACACTTGATATATTGCAGATTATTAAATCATTGTCTCTATCATCAGCCGCTACGTTTGTATCGTTTGCATTGTACAAAGAAATATTTTATCTGTCCTTTTGCAGATTTAGCCTCAGAATGTGCTCATTCGAATTAGGAACGAAAATAATTGCTTATCATGAGTATATATGATACAGTTAAAAGTTACTTGTACACTGTAGACGTATTCACTTTAAAGTCGCATACGACCTTCGCGAGCGAGTTGAATGATCCAGGTTAATTGGAACGAAGTCTAGAAAGGGTTATAAAGTTTTGTATTTGGTAATGTGTAGGTTTGTTAAATATAATTTTGTAAATTCCTTTTATTTCAATATGTAAAAACATAACTATGCGCTTAAAAACAGAGCTGACTTGATGGGAGATAGCCACCTCAGATTGTCTGTTGGACACGGTTTAACCTTACTGTGTCCTCACCCTGGTTGTTGTTACCGTTGTTATAAGGGATTAAGAGCTACGGCTCATTGCATTTTTGGTTACAGTCTGTATCACTAAAGTGGACATGTGCAGGTGAACTCCGTTCAATTAGTATATGAAATGCCCCAAAATGTGAACTCCAGACAATAATAACCTGAGGGTAAATCCACGTGCGTCTGCCTTTCCCCTCGTTCACCTTCGAAATCCTTGATTATTATATCATGCCAGAGTTCTGAAATTCAGTGACAATGTTGCTGAACAGTAGAATCTGATGGACGTTTTGTGCAGAACCTGTTTGACACTATGGGTTCCAGGACCACTAACACTCTGAGCTGAAAAAGTTTGGTCCTAACCGCACCCAACATCTACAAGTTTGTAAGCTTGTAGACATCATTAAGAAGTAATTAACAGTCCCATGCTGAAACCTTTCTCAAAATTCAGACCGGTGGCAGGCTGCCAACAAAGAGAAGAAAATATCGCAACCCCGACACGAGTGTGCTCAGTCAAACAATGAACTTACGACCGGCAGAAAACAACTCCAGTGTTGGCCTGAAAATGTGAACATGCTATTTAAATCCAAAATCGTATTATTATTTTTAATAGAAACCGTATCTTAATTTGTTCTTGCACTGCATCATATCGTGTATTTCATCTGTATATGTGTAATGTGTATATGTATTAATGACTACACTTATACCGCATATTCTGCAACAGACTATAATTAATCACCTTATTATTGTCTCTCCATTTACCATGGCTGACTGCACTAATACCCTTTTAAAAGTGGACACCGATATCAGTATACATGTAGGCTTTTTGTTCAAAAAGGAATATGCAGGAAATTATATGTAACAATTAACTGTGTACTAATTACATGTTTGAATGTTATCAGTTTTACGTTCTGAGATACAGTGATGTAAGCATCTTCTAAAATCTTCTAAAAATATAATAAAATACAAAACTCTCTGCCGTAATTTTTTGTGGAAATCATTCGATCAAGTAAAAATGACTGCGTGACAAGACGAATCAACTATTTATACCCGATAAAAGAAACTGCCGTATTTTAGGAACAGTGCTATAACAAGACATTTGAAATTTCTAACAAGCAGATACATTAGAAGAAGAAGAAGAAGAAGAAGAAGAAGAATATTTTATTATAGTGTCACCCGCTGTACATATAAAATGACAAGGCAAGAATGTAAAAATTCAGCGGCCGGCCAAAATGGCCTACGAGACACTAAAAGACTCATAAAAACACTATTTTATATATGTATACACCACATTTAATAGCAGTTATGAAAATAACATTCATAATATTATCCCCCATACAAACATCCTGTATACACACAACCACATCCATTCCCACATCCAGGTCTTCACTCACAGCAGCTTACGCAAACCACGCAAACACACCCGCACATTCAGACACACCCAAACCCTCATTGACATCACTTCAATCACATCCGAACCCTCGCTCGAACCCTCACCGTCACACATCACTCTCACAACATTAGATACAGTGACTAGACTACAGGTACGTAATCCGTATCAATCAAAGGTGTAAAAAAACTGAAAATCATATCTGTCGGAGATCTACCAAATTACCAAGTTTTATCATTACTATATTTATTACAATGCAAATGCTTTAGTGATATATTTTTTAGAGGAGAGGGCATACACACAAGTATATTGCTTCCATGTGTGAATGCAGGTTGTACTTGGTATCTCAGTTCTCAGTTTCATACCGGTTGTATAACTGAATTTGTATATGGAACCATGCGTACAGCATGACAATTACTTGCTGTTCGTCAGTTTACAACACACATAACACGGTCAAACAATTTTAGGCACCGCTTTTGCGAGTTATTTAGTACTATAATGTTTTATTAAAATCTATTTCAATTTGTTTTCACCATTTTCCCTATTGACAGTCGTTGTTACGTGCGTCACTAGGTAATTAGTACGGATTGACCTTGTTTATTGTTTCTATACTTTGAGGATTTCTGTGGCAAGTGGCGGACGTAATTCAAACTCCTTCCGCACTGACACCGCATCAAATATATTTGTGTACCGATTACATAACTCTAATGGACAGGGTGGGGTGGTAGTTCACCGGACGACACTGTGTATATTGGGCGGCTCCTTTGATATCTCCTCCAAACATACGTTTATTGAATGACCCCATTAAACGATGATACACATCTCGATGAATATATCAAGGCACTAATTCATCTTTCATAAACATTTTTTTGTCTTTGTGCTTAATAAATCCACATATCAACGAACATTTGTAAAACATGTATCCTAAAAAAAATAAACATTTTCAGGCTAGGTATTTGCCCACAGCAACACCTGCATAACTGTTTATTCACGCGTGGTGTGGTAGATCGTGATTGACCGAGAGCAGGTATTGTAGAATCACCTGTAAATAAGGCCGACACTGTAATTAGATACAACGTACTAATGAGAATTATCATAAGAAGGCTGTTGTTTTTTCTGAACTGTTACCATTTTCATACCAAAAGTGACAATGCAGTTAAAAGTTGCTTTAGTGTCACAATATTCACTCACGTTTTCCTCAATCGCATTGAAACATAATTCCCACTGGTCAGTTCGAAACCGCATGTAATTAAATAATTATTTCGAGATTTCGTTAGAATGTAAGAATATTCAGCCAAACGTTATGCAATAAAAGACGAATATTTTTTTTCATTAAAATACGCGCACGCGTACCTGTATATTGCATACCTAGTGTCACGTAATTGCCCAGTGTGATGTATCAACGGGACATAAAATGGGAAATGAAATAGAAACTAACTTAAATTTAATGTTGTGGAAAATAACTCCAATGAATTGGAGTACACGCACATGAATTCGTATGATAAACTGGCCGGGTAAGGCCGGGTTCATTAAAGATCGCTACAATATGTAAAACAGGTGAAATTTGTAGAACTAAAGGAAACATCCAACCAAATGCCCTTTTTAAATAGTAATGTAATGATATAATATAAAGTATATTTCAATGATACAATATACTTTGCAAACAGTTAGTTGATGCTTTAAAGGGACTGACGAAAACATGGGCGAAATATTTTAATAACGCCGTAAAATAGTTGAATTAAGTAAAAAATAGTTAAATTTTGTGTCATGATACTTGAATAAATACATTTAATGTATTTGCGAAACAAAAACATGAGTTTTGAGTAAAGGAACATGTTCTCGCCCATGGGCCTGCCCATGGGCCAAACCTTTTTCTCGCCCATGTGCGAAATATTTCAATATCGCTATAAAATCCTTGAATTAAGTTTAAATGAGTTTAATTTTGTGTCATGATACTTCAATAAATACATTTAATGTATTTGCGAAACAAAATCATGAGTTTTAAGTACAGGAACATATTCTCGCCCATGGGCCAAACCTTTTTCTCGCCCATGGGCGAAATATTTCAATATCGCTATAAAATCGTTGAATTAAGTTAAAATGAGTTAAATTTTGTGTCATGATACTTGAATGAATACATTAAATGTATTTGCGAAACAAAAACATGAGTTTTAAGTAAAGGAACATATTCTCGCCCATGGGCCTACCCATGGGCCTACCCATGGGCCAGACTTCGCCCATGGGCAGGCCCATGGGCGACATAGTCTAAATATTGAGTTTTTAAACATTTTTTTAAACATTTTTTCTTCCTTGGTATGTTCCCATGAAAACGGCATGTTTAATTTTGTAAATACCTTTAACCGAGACTGGGCAAAGACCGTAGAGTTTCTGGACTTTTGGGTTTCCAGAATTAAAATGGGACGTGTTTTGTTGATTAATTGAAAAAGTCAGTTGTTCTGACAATTTCAATGATACATTTAGGCAGCCTAGGGTATATTCGAAAAGGCATGTGAACCTGATATCCTATCAACAATGTGCGATGTCAGTTGTGGTTACTATGCACCCATCTCTGCTGATGAACTCTATCAGATCAGGGCCCACTTGCACAAAGCGATCTTAGCACTCAGACTATTGTAAGCCTATGCTAAAGTATGGGAGTTACGACCATCTTAGCGCTAAGATCGCTTTGTGCAAGTGGGCCCTGCTGTTGGATAGGCATTACTTAGAAGTTGACGGATGACAAAGTAGACACAATTTATGGCCAACAACTTCTTTATACTTTCAAGGCGATACTTACTTACTTACTTACTTTGGAGATTTAACGTGCGCTTTCCGACTGATGCGTATTTCGCACACGGGCCCGGCCAGGCCATTTAATGTGTTTCCGAAAGGGGCGAGGGTGGTCTGTGCAACCCAAGAGGGGGCTTTAGGGGTTGCTTATATAGAATTTGGGAATTTTGAGATTTGGAATAGATGCTGATGGGGTTGGGGAGGAGAACTAAGGGAGCTGGGTATGGTGGATGATTGTTTGTTTATGTGATTTTGATTTGGTAGGTTATTATGGTTTTAGATGCGTTTTATTAGTTCCGTTTTTATTAAGAATACGCCTAAGGCCTTGAAGTTTTCTAGTTTATTTTGTGGGTTTAGTATTGCTTCTAGAGTGAGAGCCTTGTTTAGATTGAGGGTGGTTTGTAATGCGGTTCGATGTGTTAGGTAGTGTGTGCAGTGGATGAGTGCGTGTTCTGGGGTTTCTGGTTGTTTGCAGTGTGGGCAGTTACCTGTAGTGTGTTTTTTAATTTTTTTTAGGTGGTTATTTAGGTTGGTGTGTCCTGTTTGGAGTTTAGTGATTACTCTGTCGATTTTTTTTGATGGATGGAGAATTTTTGGTTTGGTTAGTGGTTTGCTGAGCACTCTTTTGATTTTGCTATTTGAGTTTAGATATAGGTTATGCCATTTTTTTGTGATTTTTTGTTTGTTTACACTTTTAATTTCTGATTTTGAGATGGGTAAGTTTAAGCTTATTTCTGGGATTTTAAGGGATAGTTTAGCTGCTTTATCGGCGTTTTCATTACCGTATATTCCTACGTGGGCGGGTATCCACAAGAAGGTTATTTGTTTGCCTGCTTTTGTTAGGTCGTTGGAGCTTTTAAGTATTTGATTTATTAATTTAGGTCGGTTTTTGGTATTTTTGTTTTGGAGGGCTTGTAGTCCACTTAGGGAGTCAGTAAGTATTAGGATTTTTTGGTTGTTTTTGGATTCTTGATTGTGGAGGGCTGAGGCCATGCCCATTAGTTCGGCCGTGAATATTGATTGGTTATTTGGGAGTCGGAAGGATTGTGTGGTTTTAGTTGGTTGTGTGGTATGGACTCCGAAACCCGTGTGTTTGGAGGTCGGATCTGAGGATCCGTCCGTGTAAATGTGACACCAATTTGGCCAATTTTTGTGTATGTATGCTAGTGTGGTAGTTTTAGCTATGTTTGGGTCGGTTTGTTTATTTATTTGGCTAGCTAGTGTTGTGTCTATTTTGGGTATTTTAAGTTTAGGGGTGAAGATATTTGATTGTTTGCAGTTTTGTTTAAGATTTTTAATTTGGTGTTCATTTAGGTAGTTTGTTATTCTTTGGGATATTGGGGTAAGTAAGGGGTGTTTACGAGCTAGAGCTTGGTTTTTAGGGCTGATATTTTGGTTTATTAAGTTTTGGATGAGAGGGTTTGATTGGGACGCGGCCCAGAAATTTAAGCTTAGCTGTTCCCTGCGTAGACTTAGTGGCATTTCTCCTGTTAAGGCCTGAAGTGTGGTGTAGGAGGTGCCATGTTGGGTGCGTGTAATGAGTTTGAGAGCCTGATATTGTATTGAGTCAAGTTTTTTGGATAGAGAGTTGTTTAGGGTGTTGTATATGGCGCAGCCGTAGTCTAGTTTTGATCTAATTAGGGATATGTAGAGAGAGAGGAGAGTATCTTTGGAGGCTCCCCAGTTAGAGCCAGTTAGGCTTCTTAGGGTGTTTAGGTCTTTACTGCATTTAGTTGTTAGGTTTTGGATGTGAGCATCCCAGGTGAGATGTTCATCGAAAATAAGTCCTAAGAATTTGGTTTGTTTTTGAAATTTGATTGTTTGGTTGTTTAGCTGGAGGATTGGGGAGGCGGGTTTCATGTTTTTATGTTTGAATACTATTCCTGTTGTTTTTTCTGAGTTCAGGGAGAAGCCCCATTTGTCAGCCCATTGTTGTATTTTATTAAGAGATTTTTGGAGTAGATTTGTGGCCATTTTCATGCTTTTAGTGCGGATCCAGATGGCTCCATCAT
This sequence comes from Haliotis cracherodii, assembly GCF_022045235.1. Taxonomy (NCBI): domain Eukaryota; kingdom Metazoa; phylum Mollusca; class Gastropoda; order Lepetellida; family Haliotidae; genus Haliotis; species Haliotis cracherodii. The sequence goes on from NW_027266264.1 coordinate 70,163,663, forward strand.
CCGCGAATTTTGATGTGTTTACTTTAGGGGATAGACCCTCGAATAGATCGTTTATCATTATATTGAAGAGGGTGGGGCTGAGGATACTGCCCTGTGGAGTGCCATTTTCTAGGGGACATTGGTCCGATAGAGTTTGGTCTATACACACGGTTATTTTACGATTGTTTAGGAAGTCCTGGATGTAGTTTATTATCTGACCTTTGAGTCCTATTTTTTTAAGTTTTTGTATTAGCCCATCGTGCCATACCATGTCGAAAGCTTTAGAGAAGTCTAAGAAGATGCCTGTGGTATATTGTTTATTTAGTTGTCCTGTCTTAATATCTTGTTCTAGTCGGGCGAGGTTATCTAGGGTTGAGCGGCCAGGAGTGAAACCGCTTTGATCTGGGTTTATGGTGTTATTTTGGGTTAAGTAATGTTGTAATCTATTTTTAGCCATTGATTCCATTACTTTACATAAGTTTGAAGTTAGGGATATTGGTCTATATGAGTTAGCTTGATTAGCTGGTTTATTAGGTTTAGGGATTGGTATGACTAGGGCCTGTTTCCAGGGTGTAGGAACCTGTCCGTTTAGGTAGATGAGATTGTATAGTTTGAGTAGTGCCTGGAGCAGTTTTAGGGGGAGTTTTTTAATTATTTGGTAAGAGGTTAGGTCTAATCCTGGGGCTGTGCCCTTTTTCCTGTTTTGGATTACGTAGAGGAGCTCCTCCATTGTGTAGGGTTGATTTATTTCTAGATTGTTATTGTTTGGTTCTTTTGTGGGTTTGTTTTCTGTTTTAAGTTTATCTTGGAATTTTTGGCTGAAGTTGCTGTTACTGCTAACGGCCGAAAAGTGGTTGGCGAGATTATTTGCTTTTTGGGCTCAAGGCGATATTTCGGTATAGATCCTTATACCGTTGTCAAGCAAGACTGAATGAGGAACATGGTACAGAATATAGATAGTGGTGGAGGATTAACAGACAGGAAATCAGCCATCTCGAACCATATCAGTAACTGTCCTAATCACAACATCAACTGGGACAACGTCCAAATCCTCTGCAACAATCTCCATGATTTCATTAAAAGAAAACTACAGAACCTATCCACATTCGCCGCCACAAGCCATCAATCAACAGAGATCAATGCTATTCCACCCCAGCCATCTACTACGAGCCCATTAAGCAATAATCACCACACCTATGTAAACTTATCCTGTATATTTGCCTTCCGCCTATGTGTTCTCCGTCCATCATGTCGTGACAGTATTATCCTTCTGTTGTCATTGCCTACTCATGTTATCCCACTCATGTATGCAATTGTTGTTACTGTTAATCCTCCATCCACTATATATATTCTGTACAATGTCCCCCATTCAGTCTTGCTTGACAACGGCATAAGGATTTATACCGAAACGTCGCCTTTACAGCATTAAAGAAGTTGTTATCCATAAATTGTGTCTACTTTGAATGTAAGAATACGTCCCCCGGGGATGACAGGGAATGTCATGAATTGTTTAAACATTTGCAATAGATATATGTAGTGACTGTGCGGAATATAACACGTGTGACTGGGCAAATTGTATGCCACCGTTTGGAATGGGCACTCTGAAGCTATCAATACTTCACAAGGTGCATAATGCTGATCTGAACAACTCTATGCCACTTTTACAATCCTTGTCAATAGTGCCTTCTTACACCCGGAGCGTGTGCAGGTCTAAATTCCTTAGTCTCTAAAGGTATGAATACATTTAGAAGTATTTTAACTTCGCACATGCTGAGGACATTTGAAACAACGGAACTCCTTGGGCATACTGGATCGCAGACCTGGTGTTTCGTCTCGATCACCTTTCCGTGTCTGCTGCTGACTTAATTGCTATTTTCCAAACGCTCAACTGGCTTAATGACAACAAACAAGGCAGTGATTATTACCGACTCCGTGGCAGCTGTACATGCTATTGAATCTGGAGCAACTGGATGTGCAATTAGCATTTTGCATTGGACCCTGTTCTCAACTCTCAGTGTGTATCATGCGACCATAGATCTCAGCCCATGTTGGGATAGAACTCAAGGTAACTAAATGGCAGGCAAGGCTTCGACTGGGTCACTGTGGTCACGGTGTTCATCAAAGTAGTTCAGATAATGATGGCTCTCCTCTGAAGTCATTGTAATGATCAGGTAAGCGAGACTGTTAACCACTATATTTCAGAATGTTCTGCTCGCTGCAGAGTTAGACAATACATAAAAAAAATTATCTATATCCTCGACACTGGGCCTTAATCCCGTGCACGGGTCAATTCAACAACAAGCAGCGCGAGGGTTTGTTCAACAATCTGGTAAATATGACGTAATCTGATCAGGCAGTTATTTTAACTGTTTTTATTGTTCTATAATCGGATCTTGTGCTGTTTTATTGATCTCCAAAATGAGTGGCTCTCTCCTGCGGTTTATAAAATCTTCTGCCAGGTGTTATTTATTGTTAATATACTTAAAAATTGATATTCTAACTATTTCATTGCAGGTATTCCTTCTTCTTAAGTAACTTCTGATACCAGAGGTTATGTATCTGAGCCTAGCGTGGCGGCCACTAACACGGGGTGTCTCAGGACCATCAACATCACAGGCAGGTATGGACGTCTCAGGACCATCAACATCACAGGCTGGTATGGACGTCTCAGGACCATCAACATCACAGGCTGGTATGGACGTCTCAGGAACATCAACATCACAGGCTGGTATGAACGTCTCAGGAACGTCAACATCACAGGCTGGTATGGACGTCTCGGGAACATCAACATCGCAGGCTGGTATAGAATGTCTCAGGAAAACCAACATCACAGACTGGCTTAGGATGTCTCAGGAACATCACATCACAGGTTGGTATTGACGTCTCAGTAACACCAACATCACAGTCTGGTATGGACGTCTCAGTAAAACCAACATCACAGTCTGGTACGGACGTCTCAGAAACACCAACATCACAGTCTGGTTTGGACGTCTCAGTAACACCAACATCACAGGCTGGTATGGACGTCTCAGTGAAACCAACATCACAGTCTTGTATGGACGTTTCAGAAACACAAACATCACAGTCTGGTATGGACGTCTCAGTAACACCAACATCACAGTCTGGTATGGACGTCTCAGTAACACCAACATCACAGTCTGGTATGGACGTCTCAGTAACACCAACATCACAGGCTGGTATGGACGTCTCAGTAACATCAACATCAAAGTCTGGTATGAACGTCTCAGTAGCATCAACATCACAGTCTGGTATGGACGTCTCAGTAACACCAACATCAAAGTCTGGTGTGGACGTCTCAGTAACACCAACATCACAGTCTGGTATGGACGTCTCAGTAACACCAACATCACAGGCTGGTATTGTCTCAGGAACATCAACACCACAGTCTGGTATGGACGTCTCAGTAGCATCAACATCACAGTCTGGTATGGACGTCTCTAACACCAACATCAAAGTCTGGTATGGACGTCTCAGTAACACCAACATCACAGTTTGGTATAGGATGTCTCAGGAGCACCAATATACAGAAAAAGACCCGAGAGTCGGAAGCTAACTTGACATCTTTTAACATTGTTTCTTGGTTTAATAATCATGTATTTCTAGGTAAACAAACTGACCAAAAAATGAACAATAAGGTAAATATAAAAAAAATATTTATGATTTACGTAAACGGTAATTTTTTCAGGACTCTCCTCTGTCTGGACCTGTAGGGGACTCGCTGTATGGACATGCTTACATAATTAACGTTACTACGGAACAGCGACATCACAGGCAGGTATGGACGTCCCAGGAACATCAACATCACAAGCTGGTATGGACGTCTCAGGAACACCGACTTCACAGGCTGGTATGGAATGTCTCAGGAACATCAACATCACAGGCTGGTATGGACGTCTCAGGACTTCAACATCACATGTTGGCATTGACGTCTCAGAAACATCCACATCACAGGCTGGTATGGACGTCTCAGGAACATCAACATCACAGTCTGGTATGAACGTCTCAGTAACACCAACATCACAGTTTGGTATGGACGTCTCAGGACTTCAACAGCACATGTTGGCATTGACGTCTCAGGAACATCCACATCACAGGCTGGTATGGACGTCTCAGGAACATCAACATCACATGTTGGCATTGACATCTCAGGGACATCCACATCACAGGCTGGTATGGAATGTCTCGGGAACATCCACATCACTGGCTGGTATGGGATGTCTCCGGAACACCAACATCACTGCCTGGTGTAGGATGTCTCAGGAACACCAACATCACAGTCTGGTATGGACGTCTCAGGAACATCGACATCACAGTTTGGTATGGACGTCTCAGGACTTCAACAGCACATGTTGGCATTGACGTCTCAGGAACATCCACATCACAGGCTGGTATGGAATGTCTCAGGAACATCCACATCACAGGCTGGTATGGACGTCTCAGGAACATCAACATCACATGTTGGCATTGACATCTCAGGCACATCCACATCACAGTCTGGTATGGAATGTCTCAGGAACATCCACATCACAGGCTGGTATGGACGTCTCAGGAACATCAACATCACATGTTGGCACTGACGTCTCAGGAACATCCACATCACAGTCTGGTATGGAATGTCTCAGGAACATCCACATCACAGGCTGGTATGGACGTCTCAGGAACATCAACATCACATGTTGGCATTGACGTCTCAGGAACATCCACATCACAGGCTGGTATGGAATGTCTCAGGAACATCCACATCACAGGCTGGTATGGAATGTCTCCGGAACACCAACATCACGGCATGGTGTAGGATGTCGCAGGAACACCAACATTACAGCCTGGCATGGGTCGTCTCAGGAACACCAACATCACAGCCTGGCATGGGTCGTCTCAGGAACACCAACATCACAAATGGGTATGTGACGTCTCAGGAGTATCTACAATAATAAATTGAAAACAGTATTTGTCTTGATTTCGTCATAATAATTTAGGTAGTCTAGTTGTTAAAGCGTTCATTCGTCACGGCGAGGACCCGTGTTCTATTACAACATGGGTACGTGCAAAGGCCAATCTTGGTGCCCCGATCGTGAAACTGGAACGATAATGTTAAAAAAAGGCGTGATAGTTATTACTATTTTCTCAACCTGATTTGAACTTTACATTTTTAAAATTATAACAGATTCAAATAAGGCATCATCAATGTACGTCCTCGTTGATAACATTATCACCCTGCCATTACCACACACTCCCTCTACCTTTTTCCTTCCTCTGCACTGTGGGGGTGAAGGCATACAGGGCCTCACTTGTTTGCTATTGGTGCTGCTGAATCCAGAGCCACGAATCCAGTGCCCAGTTGTATGTAAGAGTTATTTTGAACAAGGGAAGGCGACCAGAACTGTAGCGAATCATGCTGGCTAATATCTAAGCTTTTTGCTCCCCAGCACAGGAACGAGAGAAATCTGATTCAATGTTGTTACTGAGGCAGTACAGATGTGGTAATGGTGATCAGATTGTGTTAGTGTTTAAACCTACCACAGCTGAATGTTGGATGTATGTGACCCCTGTCCATGGTTGCTATGCTGACCACGTGTCTGCCATTGTTGCCGGGACAGGAGCTGTCGATGAATTTCATCTCCTCGTCCGGCCAGTGCAGTTCTATGAACATGGTGTACACCAGCCAGGCCAACAGAGCACCCACCATCGGGCCAGCCAAGGGAACCCAGAACCAATTGTAGTCCCGGAACCTGGAACAGTTCTAGAGGTTGTCTGCTCACATATCCTTCATGTATATTCAGTGGTATAATACGACACAAATTGCATCCTCTAGCCGCGCCAGGATCCGATAAGTATGGGTTCGAATCTAATTATATTTTTCTCGATTATGACCCAGTCTTTAAGCTGTCAGCCCCATACATGTGGTTTCACCAAAGTGGTAAACGCGCAAGACATGCCTCACTTTGGGTCTTCCTCCCACGTCAAGTTGTCAAGTTGTCAAGCTGTCAAGTTGTCAAGCTGTCAAGTTGTCAAGCTGTCCGTCAATGAGGGGGATGGCCACTCGAGAAAATACAATATATATTTGTTTGCTCTGGATAGCATGCCTTGTTGCTGTCGGACAGACCGCCTAACACACAGAGACCGAGATTTGTTATCATGACATTGAAATAAAAAACACACACATTTTCACATTCACAAAAAACCATATGAGAATCGAAATGTAACAGGTGGGTGATAGCATAAGCATCGTGGACACGTAATCGGTTATAACGAACTCAAAGGGACCACTAATTTTAGTTCGTTACAACCGTAGTTCGTTATAAGTATATATACAGCATAACTACAGCATATATAGTCGGAACCAAAAAGTAAGTTCGTTATACCCGTAAGCTCGTTATAAGCGTGTTTGTTATAAACGTAGCTATAGTTTACTGTATTTCATAAACATTGTAAATATGTTTTTTTTTCTTTTTGAAAACAACCAGAAACCGTTTTGTTGTTGTACTTTGAAATCAGTCCTTAACAATGCACGTGACCCAGGAACAACACAGACATGGCTGTTATACCGACCCGGTGTTTGGTAGTATGCATACTTCAGGTGACTAAAGCACTGTTTATGCTAAATCGCACAGAAATATCAATAGTTGCATTTCAGAGATATCTGGACGGTGTACCATGTCCAGCGTGTAAATTGTTTGAGACATTTAATCCTGAAGGTGTCATACTTTCATGTTTGGCTGGAGTAAGTACAATATGCCGGAAACAGAACCGCCAGTATCAGTCAGGAAGTAACTTACGTGAAAGGATCTGACCCCCATCCCGCTATAGCGGTAAACAATCTCGGACCGAGGTCCCTCGCCGGGTTGATGGCGTAACCACAGTTGAGGGCGAAGCAGGTTCCCATGCCCAGCATGATGGAGCCGAGAGCGACGGGGAGGAAGCCGTCACTAGGCGCCATGTTGCGTCTGTCTGTGATGGCCAACACACAACCCAGAAGGATGAACGTGCCAAATACCTGAAACGTAGAATTCCAGCAATGCGAACGTGGCCATTCAACTCTCACATTCGTTCAAAACTATTCTCACACATTTCTGTCGCAATACTTATATAATTCCCATTCAATGTTCGTACTATTCTCATCCATATATATATACAAGTCTCACAAAGCACTTACACAATTCTCACACAGGAGCCACACAGTACTCATATAATACACACACATATGTGCCTCTAATCTAGGATCACAATAAAGACTGCTTTATTAAATGAGCGATTTTGGGACGTATTACAGCTATATCATGGCGACTTACAGACTAGCTGTGAAGATCCGGGTTAGAATAGGTCTTCTGCAACCCATGCTTGCCATAGAAGGCGACTATGCTTGTCGTAAAAGGCGACAAACGGGATCGGGTGGTCAGCCTCGCTGACTTGGTTGATGCATGTCACCGTATCGATGCGTAGATCGATGCTCATGATGTCAATCACTAGATTGTCTGGTCCAGACTCGATTATTTACCGACCGCCGTCATATAGCTGGAATATTGTTGGGTGCGGCAAAACTTACAGAGCAACCAGGGCCCCTTTCATATTGATGTTCGAGTTGCCCTCTTAGGCTACGACAGACGTAACTTACATAATGTTACACAGGTCCACTGTAGTCTGTAGCACCCTGTTAAACGGGACCGGAACAGTATCCAGGTTGCAGACCGTTAATTTAAATTTAGTATCCATCCACAATCAGCATCCATGCTAGCCACCTAATCCCTTTTATCCCACCTCTTAACACAGTGTATTAGGTGGATTACTCTTCAGAGGATTTCACATAAGGGGAAATAGTGAACAGTGTTTTAGATAAAAAGGCACGTCTTTAGTGCAGACGATGATAATTATAAGTCCATTTATAAAGCGCCAAATTGCATCCACCAACTGTTTGCTTATTAGTAACCTAAACCCATCTTAGCTCACCTGATCGAAGAAGCAGCTTGCAGTAGACACGTACGGCTGCGGATACGTGGCAAATATCCCGGCAGTAGCTGTGGGGCCTGTGGTTGATCTCAGGCCGCCATCGTAGTGGTTCAGGGCATCTGGTTGCAAACAGTACTACAGTGTACAGCATAACTCGGTGGACTTGTACAACACGTCACGTATATCACTCCTTCACTACTAGACGTTGATCACACTCTGCCTGGATTGAGTGAGTTGGATTTAACGCCGCTTTTAACAGTATTCCATATAATACGGCGTGTCATATCACGGCGTGTCAGCTTAATGTGGGAGGAAAGCCCGAAGTGATGCAGGTCTCAGACGTTTGCCACTTCGGTGAAACCCACGAGCACGGGTATGGTGCTGACAAACCTCGAAACATAATCGAGGCGAACCGGGTTTTGAACCCACAATCATAGGTTTCTGGTGTGCCCAAGGGACGCAACTCTGCACAGCGAATCGCGGCGCCTTAGTTAACTGGGCCCCCCGTGCCCCCCACTCTGCCTGGAAGTACCACTTACACAAACCATTGCGTAGATCGATGGTCATGAAGTCAATCACAGGATTGCCAGGTAAAGACTCGAATGTTTATAGACCGGTGGAATATTGCTGAGTGCGGCGTTAAACAACAAACAAACAAATAAGCTTACAGTCTCACCAAAGTAAAGCAGATACTGCACCGCCGCAGCAAGGAAGGACCCTCCTAGGTTGGCCATAGTGTAGAAGGGCCACTTGTACCAGGGGATGACCCCTCGTAGACACAACGCCATGGTGACGGCGGGGTTCAGGCACCCCCCTGAAACACCATATTAGGTACCAAGTGAGAACATGACAGATGCTTTGGACACTGAAATACAGTAAGAATGATGGAAGGGATTGCACTGGTTGCGGGTAGATAATGCTTGATCTTTGAGACCATCTGGACCATCTGGCAATTGAATGATAACGTGTATGCTAGGAGTGCGTTCAATATGATCATTCACACAACCATATTTGTTCCTAGCTTAATTTTTAATATTTTTACTTCAATCTCGAAAATATCCTGCGTACAACTTATGTCAACTTCCTGACACCCCTCCAGACCAGTAGATACCAAGTGTGAGACCCAACTGACTTACCTGAAACCCCTCCAGACCAGTAGATACCAAGTGTGAGACCCAACTGACTTACCTGACACCCCTCCTGACCAGTAGATACCAAGTGTGAGACCCATGTCACCTACCTTACACCCCTCCTGACCAGTAGATACCAAGTGTGAGAACCGTGTCGCCTACCTGACACCCCTCCAGACCAGTAGATACCAAGTGTGAGACCCTTGTCACCTACCTGACACCCCTCCAGACCAGTAGATACCAAGTGTGAGACCCATGCCGCCGGCGAGGCTGACGGACAGGTAACTGGACAGCTCCTGGCGGCTGAGGACATACTGGGCCCCGGATGCTATCGCGAAGGTCTACAGCGCCAAGATGGACAAACAGACACATGTTTATAGACCAGGAATTAAGCCTAACTTCAATTAAACCTTACCGAGTAGTAGAGAAAGGTTTACTTAGTGATATTAGTTCGGTATATATTCCCACCCCTCTAATGTTTTTTTTTTCCATTGTTAATATACTGAGCAAACTAAGACCATGAATATTTCTTCACTACAAAAACATATCCCAAAACATATTCATGATACTTAACTTGATCTGTTCTGAAAATATAGAGAAGTGCATTAAAGTTGTTATTTTGTCATCACCTCGTTTATGCATTGTCAATGATTAAAAGAAATACATCAAATTTGTCATTTAGATTGGCAGGTTTTGAAAATGTTTCGTTCCCTCATGTTTTTGGCGTTGTTGTCGGAATGAGAAATGCATGAAGACCAAGTCTACTTCACAATGGAAACACATTCCGTCTGGGTAGAAGTTCCGGTTGGTACGCATCAAACACGTCAGTGGAATAGTTGTATGACCATGGTGTCTAGAGTGAGTGAGTCAGTATGGTTTTACGCCACTTTTAGCAATATTCCAGCAATATCACGGCGGGGGACAGCAGAAATGGGCTTCACACATTGTACCCATGTCAGGAATCGAACCCGGGTCTTCGGCGTGACGAGCGAACGCTTTAACCACTAGGCTACCCGACTGCCCCTGGTGTTTAGAAATATTAAGTTCGGGAGTGTTGTTCATATTAATCATTTAAAGACGTTGGTCTTTATTTTCTGATGTACTAACAAAAGCTTCAGTTTTACTAATTACATTTGTGGTACTCCCTATGGAATGTCACTTTAATAGCAAAAATCGTGGTCTTTGCAAAAGAGTATTTTCAACAGGAAGCCAGATATCTGAGCCGTTACTGATTTAGGTAACTTTTCTAAGTTTTGTTAAGGTTTTAGTATTGATTAACAATGACAGCAGCTGAGCTGATATTAAAATAATCCCGTCAGCTGAAACATTTTCACATACCACAATGTATTCATATCACAGCACAAATAGAGAGTTAAACTCCAGTAGAACTTTATTCATATTGGAAACAAAGACAGGCAATGCATTCTCATTTTCAGGAATGAATCTGTACAGCATATTGAATTTATTCCATGCTTAAAAAACGCCAAAAATTTACATTAACATTTTTGGATAATCGCAAAGTACTTACCACGAGAATAAATGTCCCCCAAAACTCAGCAAGTATCTGTCTTGCAAGTTCATTTTTTATTTGCAGCTTTTTCTTTAAAGTCATCATATATTACGGTCGTTATCCAGTATGAAAGTAAACAGTGCAAACCGCTGTCACGTACGTCCTCGACCCGTGGTTGCTGCTGTGTGTAGGGCCGGCTGCTATATCCTTGCTGTGATGTAATTGAGATGAGCCTTGGTAACATACATCATACAGATCAGTCCACGACCTATCAAGTAACGGGGATATTAACGGCGCATCAGCGTTCAGTGGGTCAATGATATGCTAATTAACAATGATTTTCTGTCACTCATACTTTGTGATTAAACTTTCTGTTGTTTATGTGTGCTGTTAGGATCACAGGTCCACTTTGTCCGACAGCTGGTTAACACTTCTGTTGTCTTTGAGTGGATGAGATTTATGTGTTTAGGGGTGAGGTGAAATGGGGTTTAACGTTGCGTTCAAGAATATTACACTTGTGTAGAGAAGACAGGACCCGTTAAGATCCGGGGTAGCGTAGGTCTTCAGCGACCCATGCTTGCCATAAAAGGCGACTATGCTTGTCGTAAGAGGCGACTAACGGATCGGTTGGTCAGGCTCGATGACTTGGTTGATGCATGTCATCGATCCCAATTGCGTGGATCGATGCTCATGATGTCAATCACTGCATTGTGTGGTCCAGACTCGATTATTTACAGACCACCGTCATATAGCATGAATATTGCTGAGTGCGGCGTTAAACAAAAAAATTAAGAAACAAACAAACATAACTTCATTTGGAGGGGAGGTCATACGAGGTATGACAGTTGTATAACGACATACATGCATGTGCGTGTGTGTGTGCGTTTGCGTGCTTGTACTAGTCCGGACTAATGCCGATTGTAAATTGCTGGCCCACGGAGATACCATTCCGCAGATTAACATGAATACCCTACTCAGACCAGTCCTTGTTTTATCCCTTTAATGCCGAGCGCCAATAGAGTAATAGCAAGTACCATATTTTAATGTCTTTTGTTATGCCGAGGCTGGGGATCGAACCATCAACCCTCCGCTCTCTGGATGGACGCTCTATCCACTACATCACGGAGGCGGTCAACATGTACAGATGATGGCCGTGATTCACCAGGTGGTGTGTAGGTACTAGGTGTGTTTGTTGCTTAACGCCGTGCTCACCACTATTCAAGCTACATGGCATTTTCCCGAGGCAAGAGAGTTAACTGACTATAAAAGTCCAGTTTCCACCCTTGCCGAACTAGGCTGGTATTATGGAGTTACAATTTGGCTGGACTAACGAGTCTATGCATAGTCAAATCAAAATCGCGCACCGAAATCGAAATCCGATTGCAGGATTTGCAAAGCATGTGCACCGCCAACTCGTTGTCAACAGATATTTTCCAAATCTGTTCATGTTTTTAATCAAGGTGCTTACGTGATTTGATGCATTTCGCGATGTAAGACCCGTTTTATCACAATCTTGACATTGATTATCGATGAGACCGTCTTGACTGGGCGCCACCATTTTGTGTGAAGCAAACGCAAGTGATGGAATCTCATTGGTCCATAGGAGAGGCTTAAAAGGGACATAACTGGTAATAGCCACTGGCCTAGTTCGGCAAGGGTGGAAACTGTACTTAAAAAGTCAGTTAACTCTCTTGCCTCGGTAAGATGGCTACACGGTGGCTGTAAGTAAATGCAAACGAGTGATTGATATTATGAGTAACGATCATCACGGACTGGGTACGATGACATACTATCAACCAAGTTACCAAGCCTGACCACCCACTCCATAAAGTAAGCCACTTACGGCCAGCATAAGCGTCTTGGGGGCAATTCTAGCGTGGAATCCTCAAGGGTCAGTACCAAACACTGAGGTGGAAACTCACATATACTCCACAACCAACACCATGTGTAAGCAGTGTGTGATGCGTCTGTGAAGATATACTTGTCAAAGGATTTCCTAGATGAAAATACTGGGATCATGGTGTTTTATAGGGTGAAGGTTGGTGTAACGTGTCATTGCCCGCAATGAATGTAAACTCGTAAAGAAGTTGGTGTCATAATAATGTATTTCAGTAAAATACCTAAAAGTAATGTCTGAGATTAAGGTAGCGGCAATACAACATTGTATTGTTCAGGGTGGAAATAAGGGGTCAAAGTATTGCTCAGGATGATAAAGAGGGACATAGTATTGTTCAGGGTGGATATAGGGGTCATAGTATCGTTCAGGATGGATATAGGGGGTCATAGTATTGCTCAGGATGATATAGGGGGTGGTTGGGGGTGGGGTGTCATAGTATTGTTCAGGATGGATATAGGGGTCATAATATTGTTCCGGGTGGATATAAGGGGTCATAGTATTGTTCAGGGTGGATATAGGGGGGGGGGGGGGTCATAGTATTGTTCAGGGTGGATATAGGGGTCATAGTATTGTTCAGGGTGGATATAGGGGGGGTCATAGTATTGTTAAGGATGGATATAGGGGTCATAGTATAGTTCAGGATGGATATAGGGGTCTTAGTATTGTTCAGGGTGGATATAGGGGGTCATAGTATGGTTCAGGGTGGATATAGGGGTCATAGTATTGTTCAGGGTGGATATAGGGGGTCATAGTATTGCTCAGGATGGATATAGGGGTCATAGTATCGTTCATGGTGGTTATAGGGGTCATGTTATTGTTCAGGGTGGATATAGGGCCTCATAGTATTGTTCAGGGTGGATATAGGGGCCATAGTATTGTTCATGGTGGTTATAGGGGTCATAGTATTGTTCAGGATGGATATAGGGGGTCATAGTATCGTTCAGGATGGATATAGGGGGTCATAGTATCGTTCAGGGTGGCTATAGGGAGTCATAGTATTGTTCAGGGTGGATATAGGGGGTCATAGTATTGTTGAGGATGGATATAGGGGGTCATATTATTGTTCATGATAGATATAGGGGTCATAGTATTGTTCAGGGTGGACATATGGGGTCATATTACTGTTCAGGATAGATATAGGGGTCATAGTATTGTTCAGGATGGATATAGGGGTCAGAGTATTGCCCAGCGTTGCCTGTGAATGTAAGTGTATCACTGTATGGTCCGCAAGGCCTGCATGATGAATATAGATTGGGTGTTTCCACTATCGACTGTCATAAAGCCATTGTGGTTATGATAAGATAGATGGGCTAGGGACACGAGGTTTAAGGTTGTGAACTGGTTGACCCGGTCACTGATGAAAACAGAAGAAAAACGCGACAGGCAATGTCCCCAGTGTGACCAGAACATATATCCTATTATACAAAAACACGCCTGTCAACAGCAGCGACCAGGAGATATAGCGTGCTTGTGACAGATACTGATATTAATTGATGAAAACGTATTGATGAAAGTATTAAAGTAGAAAGTGGATCGGTGGCATACTGCCGACAAACTGCCGGCGTGACTTTATTTTTTTTATCTGACTCACACAGACGTTCAGTAAGGAGAGAAATAAAAATAAGGAATCACATTTTTTCGAGTCTTGCAAATAATGCGCTCTGTTCGAAAGTATATACTATTCAAAACAGGCCACTCAGTATTACATGGTGCGTTTGTTGTATAACGCCGCACTCGGCAAACGGACCTTCCGCTCTCTGGACGGACGCTCTATCCACTAGACCATTGAGGCCGTTGACGTGTATAGATGGCCGTGATTCAGCAGGTGGTGTGTAGATACCAGGTTTTGTTTGTTGCTTGACGCCGTACTCACTAATAGTACAGCTATAGGACAGCGGCCTGTATTCAATCGAGTCTGAGCCTGACAGTCCCGTGTTGATATTATGAGCGTCCTACGCCGTCGGGGTACGACGACACGCAACCAACCAAGTCTCCTAACAACCCCATCCAATAGTCGCCTCTTACAAGCAGCAGGACCCGTGAAGATTCCGGGGTAGAATAGGTCTTCAGCAACCCATGCTTGCCGTAAAAGGTGACTATGCTCGTCGTACAAGGCGACTAACGGGATCGGGTGGTCAGGCTCGCTGACTTGGTTGATGCACTTTCCACTAACGTCTTTTCATGAAAAGAGCTGTCAACTCCGTAATCGCCATGCCACACAATAAATCTCTCTCTCTCTCTTTCTCTCTCTCACACACACACATACACATAGACACACACACACACAAATCTTATCAATCTAGACATTTGAGTTAAAGAGTTAATAGGGAAAATTTCACGGGAAAGAACGCAGGTCCCTAGCAAACCCTGCTCTCTCACGCACGCACGCACGCACGCACGCACGCACGCACGCACGCACACACACACACACACATTTGAGTTAATGGGTTAATTCGGAAAATTTCACGGGAAAGAACGCAGGTTCCTACCAACCCCTGCTTATCTTAAGAGGCTGATAAACGAGATCTGGACGTCAGGCTCAGTGACTTGGTTGATTGCATGCGGTATCCATATTGAAAGATCAGTGCTCGTGCTGTCAAGCACTGCATTGTCTGGTCCATACTAGATTATCTGCAGACAGATGTCATAATTCATGTCACTGAAATATTGCTCAGTGCCACCTTAAGCAGGAAACAAACACTCAGCACTGACCGGATTAACGTGGTTTCGCCACATCACTACGGTGTCTGAAATCTACAGGGTGTCGTCCCTTGTGAGCTGACATACCCCACTCACTGACTCATAGCTCATATCACTGACTGCGGTTGAAAGAAGTTGTACAACATTATCAAGAGTTGTTTACGTCTTACAAAACACATAACCCAGAGAGAGTTGTCCCCCTTGCAAGACAACCTGATTATCAGAAAAACAGGCCTCCTCAAGCCTCCTTTGAGGCGTTTGTCACAGAGAGGTCGGAAAAACTGGATCTTAATTTGATTGAAAACAAATATGAATATCCACTGCACATTACACAGATATCAAATTTCACAAAAACACCGGCTCAGAAGAAAACTGAGTGAGTGAGTGAGTGAGTTGGGTTTAACGCAGCTTTTAACAGTAACTGTGTGTCAGCTTAATGTGGGAGGAAAGCCCGAAGTGATGCAGGTCTCAGACGTTTACCACTACGGTGAAACACAGGAGCACGGGTATGGTGCTGATAAACCTAGAAATAATGGGGGTGAACCGTGATTCGAAACCACGATCATAGGTTTCTGACCTGCCCAAGGGACGCAACTCTACACAGCGAATCACGGCCCTAAGACGACATGGTCACCCGTGCCCCCACAAGCAAACTGAAATACGATCAAATATTGCTATTAAAGTAATAGCTTATCCATATGACTAACAATTATGTTCATGCAAGTTTTGGACATAATGAAGTAAGAAAGAATTGTTAGTTTATTTCAACTCACTTTTGATCAGTATTTGTGTGAGTTGGGTTCAACACAGCTATAACAGTATTCCAGGTATATCAGGATGTGTCATCTCAATGTGGGAGGAAAGCCTTTAAACCATGGACCAACAGGGCACAACACAGAGATTCTTTTGAAAAAAATATTTTATCGAATGCCAGATTTATCGTATAAATAACTGCAGACATAGCTGATTTCACAATTCTAAGTAATGACATGTTTCGTCCACTTTCTTCATAACACAAAACCTCTACTACATTGGAGAAAAAGTTCTCCTAGACATTCTCTGATGTTCCATAAAAACCCAAACAAGTGCCTTTACTCATCGCCACAGCTATCAACTATGAAGTGCTGCTGCAAAATGATATTCTACTGCTGCCATGGTTATACTGAAAACTGACAACTACTGTGAGTGAGTGAGTTTGGTTTTAGCAATATTCCAGCAATATCACAGCGAGGGACACCAGAAATGGGCTTCACACATTGTACCCATGTCAGGAATCGAACCCGGGTCTTCAGCGTCACAAGCAAACGCCGTAACCACTAGGCCACCCGACTGCCCCGGCACCTCCTGTGAGTGACACTGAAATGAACTGTGGTCTTAGATCTGAGTGCTAAAAGTGTAAAGGCTATGAACAGACAAACGGATGACAAATCATGGCTAATCATATAATCTCACTTTGACTGTCACGATAAGGTCATGGAAACAACACATTTTCATAACATGATAAACTTTCACCAATAGTAAAATAAGGTATTACCTCTAAAGAGAAAATTCTTTTATTAAATACCCATCATTTATCAAATTTTACCACAGTAATATACAATGTATATAAATATTTCATTCACCAAATTATGCAAACTGTCAAATGCCTGATTTTGCATGATGTTTCAGCACTGTGGAGACCATTAGCAGGGGTAGAGCAGGGGTACAGACACCGAACAAAGCATGTGCTGTTCCATGTCTTAACGTCATTTCATCTGCTGCTTACAATAGTTCTGATAGACTTCTGAAATGGGAAAGCTCTCACTGACAGCAGTCATATACTGAACAATGAAAATAGGGCTCATGGATATTTTGGGGGTATTTTTTGCAGTGAACTGACCACACAATTTCATAAAAATATCCCCCCAATATTAATGATCCTCAGTTTGTTTTTTTCAGTAAATATTATACCTGGAAAATAAAGCAACAATGTTTTCTTGCCTTTCTGATGCTTCATCATCATCATGTTCATTTGGCCACTTTGAATCATTTCAAGACAGAATCTGACAAAACCAACCATTAACATCATCAGTGTCATAAACAAAACAAACAAACAAAAGACTTACTTCAATTTCAAGAAACATGATCAATATATGATTGTGTCATGATATTTCTACATTCAGAGACTAAATGGCTTCAGTGCCTGGGGTCATACCATCAGGAACAGCCCTCCAAGCATCTGACGTGACACAAGGGGGGGTATAACTGTCTACATCAGGAACAGCCCTCCCAGCATCTGGCGTGACACAAGGGCAGTACATCTGTCTACATCAGGAACAGCCCTCCCAGCTTCTGGCGTGACACAAGGGCAGTACAACTGTCTACATAAGGAACAGCCCTCCCAGCTTCTGATGTGACACAAAGGCAGTACAACTGTCTACATCAGGAACAGCCCTCCCAGCATCTGGCGTGACACAAGGGCAGTACATCTGTCTACATCAGGAACAGCCCTCCCAACATGACATGACACAAGGGTGGTACATCTGTCTACATCAGGAACAGCCCACAAGGGTGGTACGTGTCTACATCAGGAACAGCCCTCTTAGCATCTGACATTACATAAGGGCAGTACAACTGTCTACATCAGGAACAGCCCACCCAGCATATGACACGACACAAGGGGGTACAACTGTCTACATCAGGAACAGCACTCTGAACGTTCTGACATGACACACACATTACTAGTGAGTGAGTGAGTAGGGTTTTATACCGCTTTTAGCATATTCCAGCAATATCATGGTCTACATCAGGAACAGCCCTCTCAACATGATATGACACAAGGGCAGTACAACTGTCTACATCAGGAACAGCCCTTTCAGCATCTGACATGACACAAGGGCAGTACAACTGTCTACATCAGGAACAGCCCTCCCAACATGACATGACACAAGGGTGGTACATCTGTCTACATCAGGAACAGCCCTCTCAGCATCTGACATGACACAAGGGTGGTACGTGTCTACATCAGGAACAGCCCTCTCAGCATCTGACATGACACAAGGGCAGTACAACTGTCTACATCAGGAACAGCCCTCCCAACATCTGACATGACACAAGGGTGGTACATCTGTCTACATCAGGAACAGCCCTCTCAGCATCTGACATAACACAAGGGCAGTACAACTGTCTACATCAGGAACAGCCCTCTCAGCATCTGACATAACACAAGGGCAGTACAACTGTCTACATCAGGAACAGCCCTCCCAGCATCTGTCATGACACAAGGGTGGTACATCTGTCTACATCAGGAACAGCCCTCTCAGCATCTGACATGACACAAGGGTTGTACGTGTCTACATCAGGAACAGCCCTCCCAGCATCTGACATGACACAAGGGTTGTACGTGTCTACATCAGGAACAGCCCTCCCAGCATCTGACATGACACAAGGGTGGTACATCTGTCTACATCAGGAACAACCCTCCCAGCATCTGACATGACACAAGGGTGGTACATCTGTCTACATCAGGAACAGCCCTCCCAGCATCTCACATGACACAAGGGCAGTACAACTGTCTACATCACGAACAGCCCACCCAGCATATGACATGACACATGGGGGTACAACTGTCTACATCAGGAACAGCCCACCCAGCATATGACACGACACAAGGGGGTACAACTGTCTACATCAGGAACAGCACTCTGAACGTCCTGACATGACACACATGTTTTTTGTAGTACATGGGTTTTATACCGCTTTTAGCATATTCCAGCAATATCATGGTAGGGGACACCAGAAATTGGCTTCACACATTGTACCTATGTGGGGAATCGAACCTGGGCCTTCGAAGTGACGAGTGAATGCATTAACCACTAGGGTACTCCACCGCCTCACATGCCTTATTAGGACAGTTACAATTCACCGAAACACTGGTGAAACGCCATACTTTGTGCTTCAGGTCAGGTATTGATATAAAACATCACATATTCATGACATGTTATATGGTATGAGAATGAAATGTAAAATACAATATTATGATGGTACAAAATTTAAAATAAATTGAAACATAAATTTCTAAACTTATACCTGTTGTCATTCTCTTTGATGATGTAAGTCTGCAATGCAGCTACTTAGCATGACAAAGGATGACATCACATGGTCTCCAACATGGCCACCTTACTAACAGGGCTCCAGATAATGTCTTAAGCCGCTGAGTATTTATTCAGTGAAAAGTTATCATTCACAGTAGGTAAAGACATCTTTCTGTAGGTATTCAATATGTTTTAACTCCCTTGGGTCCATTGGCTATCTTTACAAAAATGAGTAGACTTTTCTTTAAGATAATTCTGGTGACTTCTAATTTGTATTAGTTCACAAGAAGCCCTAAGTGTGAAACATGTCATCTTCCCGAGGCAAGGGAGTTCACTGACTGCAAACAAACAGTTTCCACCCTTGCGGAACTAGGCTGGAATTTCTGAACTCGATCGTAGTACCACCAGTGGCTATTATGAGTTATGTCCCTTCTATGTCCCTTCTATTGACCAGTCAGTGATCTGTGTGGCCAATTAACAATAAACAGAGAAGTGACACCTTTCTTATGTTTTTTTCACTATTTACTGCAATACAGTTCATATTCTGTGATGCCTGCATTCAATCAGTGAAAAAAGATCTGTATAGAAATATAGGAAAATACATTACAGGTGAAAAAGATACATGGGGTGATTACGTTGTTACATTTATTGTGTTTTTGACATTTTTCATACATGTTTGTGTGCAAGCAGCTTAAAGATTAATTGGGTAATGGTGCTCTATCTTATGTATTTTACGCAAATATGAAGCCTATCTGGAGTTCTGTGCTATTTAGATATGTATTGTATCTCACCCAAAAATGTATTGTTAAGTCCGACAGGGTACAACCACATGCAATAGCCCGTGTCCACTGCCTCCACCTGTAGCAACTGTCAGCAACCATGGCTCCCAGCAGTATCCATGGCAACACAGCAGGTTCACCAAGACATGCAAGGGGTGCTAGACGATGCCCTACAACATGGGAAATGTTGCCTAACCTAACTTAACATTACACATGCAACTAAACACTGAGATACATAAACACTCTTTGGATCGGTTCCAAGGCAGCTCCCTGCCTGGCTCATACCAGACACAAACACATCTAAAAAGTCATTCAACTATTCCGAAAACAGCACATCAACATTAAACATGATGATAATGTCACTAAAACACAGATTACAACACGATGTACCACATAATGAGATAATGTCCAACACCCATCCCACACTGTATGTCCATTGCATGTCCACTGTATGTCCACTGCATGTCCACTGCATGTCCACTGCATGTCCACTGTACCAAGGAAATCCTCCACATAACCCCATGGTGACCACACTGGACACTGCATCATGACAACCTGACCGCCATCATGTGACTGTCTCTTTTCTGGCCACCTTTCATATCCCTCTCGTGTTTTTTCCGCTGCTGCTCCATCGTCCTCTCCTGGCGTTCGAGTCGCCTCTTCTCCTTCATGGCGGCCTCTGCCTGCCAGGACAGGTCCTCCTGAGCCTCGTCCCCCCAGGCGTTTCCCTCGTCCTCCCAGCTGCCTAGCTCCGAGCCCTGCAAAATACACCATGGCATACAGTGACATAGAGAGCACTTGTCTTGACACCAGTCCTGGGCTGTTTCAGATCAACGCACATTGCCCTTGTCGCTCTGCTCCACAGCATGGACAATCACATGGACAATCAGGGATGCAAAACCTGCATATGTCTGTGATTAGTGATAGACCTATCAATGGAGTAATGATATTCCCTCTGTCACTATGAATCACACTTATTACAACGTAAACACATGCACTGACATATACCATGATACAACATTTGTGTTACTACAAACAGGTGAGATTGATGGTGTTACTACATACAGGTGTCACTGATGGTGTTACTACATACAGGTGTCAGATTGATGGTGTTACTACATACAGGTGTCAGATTGATGGTGTTACTACATACAGGTGTCAGATTGATGGTGTTACTACATACAGGTGTCAGATTGATGGTGTTACTACATACAGGTGTCAGATTGATGGTGTTACTACATACAGGTGTCAGATTGATGGTGTTACTACATACAGGTGTCAGATTGATGGTGTTACTACATACAGGCGTCAGATTGATGGTGGTACTACATACAGGTGTCAGATTGATGGTGGTACTACATACAGGTGTCAGATTGATGGTGGTACTACATACAGGTGTCAGACTGATGGTGTTACTACATACAGGTGTCAGACTAATGGTGTTACTACATACAGGTGTCAGACTGATGGTGTTACTACAAACAGGTGTCAGATTGATGGTGTTACTACATACAGGTGTCAGATTGATGGTGTTACTACATACAGGTGTCAGATTGATGGTGTTACTACATACAGGTGTCAGACTGATGGTGTTACTACATACAGGTGTCAGATTGATGGTGTTACTACATACAGGTGTCAGATTGATGGTGTTACTACATACAGGTGTCAGATTGATGGTGTTACTACATACAGGTGTCAGATTGATGGTGTTACTACATACAGGTGTCAGACTGACAGTGTTACTACATACGGGTGTAAGACTGACGCTGTTACTACATACAGGTGTCAGACTGATGGTGTTACTACATACAGGTGTCAGACTGATGGTGTTAATACATGTTGGTCTGAGACTGTGTTGGTATTTATACGTACAGGTATGGGGATATCAGATGACACTGCTAGCCTGTTGGAGATTGCTGTCTTGTTGATACTAGGTTCATCTTTCTTCTTCAGTAATATCTAAAAACAAAAAAGAATGAATACAAACTTGAATGCATGCAGACAGTTGCCATTTGGGCACATCATCTCTCGTTTGCTGAAAATCTTATAATGATTTTCTCTACGAATCCAGATACAGAAGACTGATTTTTGTATGTTGACACAAGCGAGTTGGTTTTGCCTGGCTATCAAACTTTACTCTTTTTTTCATAAGAAATGTCTTCAGTATCAATCGCATCTAAATCCATCCACATCCACAGCCCCAGTTTTATTCATTTCCCCATGGTCCACAGGAGAAATTAGTTTCCACCCCGTCAACACTGTTCATTTGATAACCCACCTTTGGTGCTTTTTTAAAATCTGGTGTGAGGTCCTGGAAGTAATCTATCTCAGGCTCCGGCTCTGGTTCTGACAAGCGCTTTTGTCGATAGTTACTCGCTGTCACATGACCTGCCATGTGTCCGGTGTGACTCTTGCGACTTGTGTCGTCTATGCCCCAGCTGTCCCACGACTGAAGCTCTGTCTGTGGATCAAACATGGAACACTGAGTTGACTTCAGTTTTTGTTTTGTTTGTTGTTTGTTGTTTAACACCGCACTCAGCAATATTCCAGCTATATGACGACGGTCTTAAACATAATCGAGTCTGGACCAGACAATCCAGTGTTTGACATCATGAGAATCGATCCACCCAATTGGGATACGATGACATGCATCAATTAAGTCATCGAGTCTGACCACCCGATCCCGTTAGTCTCCCCTACGACGAGAATAGTCGCCTTTTACGGCAAGCATGGGTTGCTGAAGACCTATTCTACCCCGGATCGTCTTCACGGGTCGGCTGGTGAGTTGGCCTGGCGGTTATACTGTTTATTTGCCACGCCGAATACAATTGGGATCGATGACATGCATCAACCAAGTCAGCGAGCCTGACCAACCGATCCCGTTTGTCGCCTCTTACGACAAGCATAGTCGCATTTTATGGCAGGCATGGGTTGCTGAAGACCTATTCTACCCCTGATCTTCATGGGTCGAGTTGACTTCTACAGCACTGGTGACTGCAGCTAGGAATTTGAGGTGAGGTAAATTGGGGATTACCATCGCGTTCAAGATTATTTCAGTCATAGAGTGACGTGCATGCAGGTGTGTGGCTGCTTGTACTAGTCCGGACTACAGCTAGTCCTATAGAACTAGCCCGCTGAGATACCATGCCGCAGTTTCACAAGGATACCCACTCACACACAGCAGTATACAGACTCTAAACTGACCAGTCCTTGTTTCATCAGCATAATGCAAAGTGACAGACAGGGTAACAAGTACAATCTTTTAACATCATTTCGTATGACTCGGCCAGGGAATAGAACCACGGAGCTCCCACGCTCTGGGCAGATGCTCTATCCACTCCACCACGGAGGCGGTCTCAGCTCAGATAAGAGACTGACCAATCGATATTCTGGGGCTTCATTTGGGCTCATCAATGCTCATAGTTATAATAAAAAAAATAATCTGGTTTTGCAGCTTTAGCAGAATAAATATCCATCTTGTCTCCATACAAATCCCAGGATGATGAGGGTTGAATGAATATAAAGGAGGACTGACATTATTAACATGGTAAAAGCAAAAAAAAATTAAATTAATAATATATTAAGAAAATGTAAACTTTGTAACTTAACATGCTTAAAGTGCATTGAAAATTTGTTCAAACAGAATTCCCTTTTTCTATTAGTGTGTCCAGCATACAAACAGTTAAGACAACTATAGATTAACGCTAAGTTTTACCTTCATTCAAACATAACTTTAACATTTTGATGTCATCGCCAACACTCAAACATTATTACAAATTTAACAAAACATTTGTTCTATGCAGATAGGGAAAGAAATATATGTCTAACAGTAATTCTGTCTGTGCCTTAACGTTCGTACACAAAGGTCTGAGGCCTCAAAGTACTGAATAAATAAATCGAAAATAAATTAGATCAGTATGCAAGGTGACAAGGATCATGTTGACAGATGTCGAGGCTGTGCTGTGTCCTACCTCGCTGCTGTCCGGCACTGGCATCATGTCAATAGTGGTGGAATCATATGTAGACAGGTGATTGCCAACAGGAATAATTCCCGAGTCAGAGTTTTTTCGTCGGCGACATACCAAACGCTTGAAAGGTGAAAATACTTTGAAGATGAGGCTAATCAACGTCTTGATGATGTTCCACACCACACGAAGCATTGTGCATCAAGTCCTGAAACAAACATAGCAACGATCGTGAAACACTGAGTGAGTGAGTGAGTTGGGTTTAAGGGCGCTTCTTTGAACAGTATTCCAGTTATATCACTGCTTGTCAGCTTAATGTAGGAGGAAAGCCAGAGGTGATGCAGGTCTCAGATGTTTACCACTTCGGTGAAACCCACATAATTGGGCGGAACTAGGATTTGAACCCACAAAAAATAGGTGCCTAAGTGAAGCATCTCTGGACATTGAATTGTGGTGTCTTTTCAAAAGGATTGGGCCACCCGTGACCCCGAAACACTTTAAAGAGTATTCAATGAAACCCATGAGAATGATGTGAGCATGAAGTGAAAAGAAATTGATCTTTTTGGAGAATAAACAATCAACGATGAGGAATTACGGACAATCTGATCCAAGTGAAAGAGTGCTGAAAGCGCTAAGCCTCTGGCAAGGGACTTTAGCACTCTTACATAAGTTTATCATCTAGCTGCAAAAGTTGAGTAGATTATTCGACATATTACTCATTGCCAATTTTAGAAACAAACTATCAACCCTTCAGAGAAACTTCTCTATTGGTCAGATGACATAATGTTATCTGGTCAAGGCTGACTCCAAATGGACTGTTTGGACAAATTTGACTGAATATGATTATCAATAGGACTTAAACCTACAACATACAATACAAATACCAAAATACAGTACCAGGACGGACTTAGCTTACTTTCCTATATTTCACTGTTCAGCAATTAACTATGTTCCAGTTTCATACTGGTATACAAGACATACAGGAAGCATTGTGAGGCCAAAACCTCCTTGTTACAGCAACAATGACATGTGGAAATATCCAAATTCTTTTTACAAATGTTAAATATTGGTTTCTTGGTGGCTGTTTCCAGCTGTAATAAAACAGTTGGGTCGCAAGTGAAACAAGCGTTAGTCAGGTTATCTGAATATGCTGAAAAACAAGTATGGTACTTGTATTTTGCCTGAATATGTAATCATGTTATTAATTGAAAAATTGACATTATTATCATGACAGATAATGTATATCATCAAAACTGGCCCTTGACACTGCATACTTAGACCCATACCTACTGTGATTTTAACTCCTTGAACAGAAAAGAGATGCAAGAGTATACATTCATTATAAATATCCCAGTCTACAATCAGGACTTCATAAAGATACAGATCATGACGGGGCTGTAAGTGTTTTTGTAACCAAACAAAATCATAGCTATGGAGAATTTGTAGTTACTTCCAACTCGTAGACAAAATTAATGGTGAACTCCTAGACAAAATTTACTATTTTATTACATATAAATATTGAAATTTTATGTGGCAAATGTATTGGAAATCTTAAATTTAAAATCTTTTCATTGAGATTCATGTGGAAGCTGTAATTAATCTCTTTCTCAGCTTGGATTTTATGTATCTTCCCTAGGCAAGGGAGTTAACTGACTATAAGAGTCCAGTTTCCACCCTTGCCAAACTAGGCTGCAATTATCCTTCTGGCTGGACTAACGAGTCTATACATACTGATATTGACATCCAGTTCACAAACAACATGGCAACTGTGATGCCGAATTTGTTCGATTGCACGATTTGTGTGTCGTGTGTACCATCAACTGGGCGTCGACACATATTTTCCAAGTTGTGATATGATGCACTTTGCGAGGTGACATCCGTTTTATTACAATAAAGATCTTTAATATCGATGAGATCTTCTTGACTGGGCGCTGACATTTTGTTTGAAGGAATTGCAAATGATATATGAGAGGTGGAATATTATTGGCCAGTAGTGGGAACAAAAGAATAGAAGGGTCAAAACTCGTAATAGCCAGTGGGGGCGCTATGATCGAGCCCAGAAATTCCAGCCTAGTTCGGCAATGGTGGAAACTGGACTTTTAAAGTCAGTGAACTCATTGCCCCGGGAAAATGGGATCCAGGGGAAATCCAATACTCCACTCACCAATCGTCCTTCTCGGCTTGGACA
This sequence comes from Haliotis cracherodii, assembly GCF_022045235.1. Lineage (NCBI taxonomy): Eukaryota > Metazoa > Mollusca > Gastropoda > Lepetellida > Haliotidae > Haliotis > Haliotis cracherodii. Next base: position 70,189,852 of record NW_027266264.1, read on the forward strand.
TACATACCATATTATTTATTCATAATAATGGATCCTGCAAAAGATATACTAATACTTCTTATATTTTGTATTGGATTTATTTAAAAAAAGAGCCTTCCTAAGAAAAAACTCAGCAACTGTTCTTGAGGTAAACGACTGACATGGATAGTAATTATCATTCAATTCTGATACTGTTGTTGAGGTAAGTGAAAGACATGGAAAGTTATTATTAGTACTTATTGTCATTCAATTCCAATATAAACAATGAGTCTATGAATTCATTCAAGGTTTGTCTAAGAATACACAATAAATTAAGTCTACAAGCTGGGAGTGGTTATGAAATCACCTTTTCCCCCATGACAATCTGTAAAGTTAGGCAAACCAGCCAGAGGACGATAGCATGTACAACAGTCCATGTCACTGGAGTACAATGACACATGTTCAGCTAGATCAGCCATAGTAACCACCCAATCCTCAATAATCATGTTGTTGTTTGTTCTCTAACGCCACACTCTGCAATGCTCCAGCTATTTGACGGTGGTCCGTAAATAATTGAGTCAGAGCCAGAGAATCTAGTGACTGGCATCATGAGCATCGATCTACTCAATTGGGTTACGATGACATGCATGAACCAAGTCTGCGAGCCTGACCACCTGATCCCATCTTATGCCAAGCATGGGTTGTTGAAGACCTGGTCTCATCCGGATCTTCGCGGGTTTATTAATCATGTCATACAACCACAATGGACATAGAATATGGCATCATGTTTCATGGGGATCTATACAAAACTGCTATGGAATGGCAAAAGAGCACAAACCAAGGGACTTCTAAAATTCATGCATATTCATCGTCCAAACCACCCTTTAACTCTCAAGTGAGTTGGTGAGTGAACATTGTTTAATGCCACATAAGCAGATTTGCAGCTATTTGTGGCAATTGTCCGAATGAATACGCGTGAATTTCGATAAACAGTCCTGTGCATCAACTACCATCTGACTACAGCATGTAGGCCTACATAAAGCGGTCTTTGAATACATCCTGTATTGAAACGTGAAAATAATGTGTCCTAGAATTAATTGTTTTCAAGACGATGATTGCTAATAAATAATCTATAATTGTGACAGGTACTGTAATGTTCCCTCCCTTTCCATCAACTAGGCCTAATGATGTTAGTATTGACTGATCGCCATCCAACAAGGGCACAAGTTTGGGTTTGTTTGTGAAAGCGACATAGTTCCAGCTGCCATGATAAACGTTATCAATATCGCCATTGACCAACCTGATGTATCACGCAGTTACTTACAGTATATCACAAGCGTGCCCACGGTTTAAGTGAAAACATCGGGAGATAAATCAGAAAGTCATGTTGAAATATGTTTGCCTGCGAAACGTGAAATGAAAACGTTCACAAATGAGAGTTACTTCCCTTGATCTCGTGTGCCATCGAAAACTATCGCGTGAAGTCCATGTATTGTTGCTAAACAACAGTAAACAAGATGGCGACGATGTAGGAAATCCCGCGGTTGACAGAAAAATAATATTCTCTTGCATCAGATTGTTGCAGATCTCAAGATGCCGGTGAATAGTTTATTGATTGTTTATTGTTAATCTCTCGTAAGACTTTTGAAAATGTTGAGTTTTCTTTGAAGAGACAACATGTTGATCATGTTCAATTTATTTCATATTTGTATGCTGAATGCTCCGAAAGTGCTCATTTGGCCTAATGGTTGAAATTCGACCCTTCAGTGAAACAGACTCAATTATTGATCTAAAATGGTATGACAACAACTGTCATTAATTGATTTTCTAAAACGGTCCGGTTTAATGTCCTTATACCATCAAATCTTTGTTTACACTAGTCTGGTTTACTTAAGAATTGACTGTCACTTTGTGTGAGTTCATCAACAACAAAAATTATTCGGATTTCCACTTCTGAAAACACTTCGTGGCTGTCGTACAGTTTGTCATACACTGAAAGGTCTGACAAGACAAGTATAATTTGATCAATATAGCATTAGCAGATTTAAATGGGCTTGAATACAAATTACAAGCCTATGAAATATAACATTTATGTCTACTTTGGTTTTACCTCCATTCAGGGAGATGTAACTTTGTGATGTCACAATGGCACAATGATACTATAATTTGGTGTTAATTATGGCAATGTGCCCATGAAATCGCTGTTGTAGTTTCATTGCATCTATAACTTTTCAAATATGCTGAGTTTTTGCGATTTTTTTCCTATCTTCTGGTTGACTTTATATAACAAATGCGCAAAAGAAAATTGTCTGTATTATTTTACAGAATACGTTTCAGTTCAAGACACCATACATAAATTAAATAACATCAAGTAAGGCATTATGACTATGAATAATGTATAATGAATATTCACAGACTTTAAGCTTTTAAAAATGCCATTTACTCTTTAACTGAAATATAATTTAATGTACCATCATTCTAAATATTTTAAACAAATGTTTAAATTTCTCTTTAGATCAATCTATCTTCAGATCACTGCATGGTAAATGTAGGCAACAGTTCAGTATATAAGTTAGTGATTTCAATCTAGTACTTCTCATCATTCAATTTCATCATGTTCCTTCATTTATGTTGTAAAGATTAGCTGTAAATTAGGCCTTCCTTTAGAATACAGTACCAGAAACTTTTCAAACACATGACAATACCCTATGACATAATTTGTAGTATTTAGTTGCTAGTTAAACCGGCGAAACAATGCCCTGTGAGTCATCGAGTGTGCATAAGCTCCTCCCAGTGATCTATCATCTCTACTAAATATAGCCTGCGGCTGCGCATTTTATAGCAAGCCCTAATTTACGAAAGCACTTTTATTTTTTATTTTATTTTTCTCGAAATTCAAGTGGCTAAACCGATGATAAATGGGAACTTATATCCATATATTTTTGTTTTGATTCATTGTTTTTTATTATTATGCATAAGAATGCAGTTTATTAGGTATTATCATATTGGCGCTGAACACATTCAAATGTCGCTTGTGTTAGGGTAGGTTACCAAGTATCCGTTTAGTGGCTATTAGATTACTCTGAACTCTATCCTTAGCCCTTGGATCCCCTTTACGATCAAACACCCATTGCGATCATAAGGGTTAGGTACCCGCTTAGTGGCTATTATTGATTCTATAGCTGGTCCTAATATTATTCACACAAAATTGTCAGGACAAAAGCATGAAATGATTCAGTATCAAATATTTTTGCTACTGGAAACTGTCCTGGAACATTCACATAAGCCACTTTCACACGCTACATTTATTCAGTAGGCTACTGATTCAAAAGCAAACTCACCCTTGTGTCGTCACTAGCCATGCTTATGCCTCCCTTGTTCCTTACATGTATCCACATTATCCTTACAGTGTTCCCTACCGTCACAAAAATCACCCGACAAATGATTAAATTCTATGTAATTCATGTGTAACTGCAAATTCGACGTCTAACATCTGACGCCAAGAGCCATTTTCAGGTCTCACCATATCGGCTCATTCCTAACCACTCGGTATCTTGTAGATTACAGAATGAGACAAGTGTGCCAAATGGTATCGGGATCACTTGTAAGTGTCCGTAGACTAAAGTCACGAGACACCCTGCCTACTCGTAACCTTCGTAAGTGTCCGTCACCTATTCGAACCTTTTCGTTCAGTTCCTCAACGGCGTAGACATGACAAGGTAAATTTGCACTTAATTTAACAGTGTGGAGGTAGCTCAGTTGGTTAGCAGTCGGGCTAACAATCCGACGGTCGCGAGTTCGCGTCTGACGGATTCTCACAAAAACTGGTTGCATGTCTTTGAGAGATGTGACCTACGGCAGAGGTCGTCCTCACGAGAAGTTGTAGTACTGTATTCTAAAGGTGCTCCGTAAATTAATGTATATATGACATGAATAGTTTTGCTATAATGTTAAATGTGCCTACAAAAAAATACTTGAAAAATGACATAAAAAGAAACAAAGGCGTTTGAAGTCAAGTCAAGTGAGGTCACAGCAATGTTGACCTACCTATAGTTCCTCAAGAACCTTTCACTACATCTCCTTATTATTTCAGAAAGAGTAAGCAGGGTACTGTTTCATAGTTGTTCCCTTAATTTTTATTATCATGGGGTGTCCGGTAGCCTAGTGGTTCAAGCCTTCGCTCGTCTCACCGAAGTCCCGGGTTCAATTCATAGCATGGGTACAATATGTGAAGCCCATTTCTGGTGTCCTCCGCTGTGATATTGCTGGAATATTGCTAAAAGCGGCATAAAACCAAACTCACTCACTCACACGTTTATTATCATTCTTTGATAACAGAATCAATGTTCTTCATTGGAGAGATGACTTAACAAATAACAACTCAGTTTTTTCACAAAAGTCATGTTGAATCCTGTAGCAGTACATCCAGCTGATGCCTCTATACCATCACATGTGGCAGTCATTTTAGTCACTTGTCATCAGGATGATATATGAAGGAGCAGCTTAACCATGTTAACCATGTTAACAATGTTAACCATGTTAGCCATCATGCTGGATGATAGTCTTAGCTCTTGCAGCTTACACTCACCTCATCACCATGCTCCTCGATGGTGACAGTAATACATCTCTTGCAAAGGGTGGAACATGAGCTTGAGGCTCTCCTTCATGATAACAGTAACCCAAGACACTAGATTTTAAGTGAGTGGGTGAGTATGGTTTTACGCCGCTTTTAGCAATATTCCAGCAATATCACGGCGGGGGACACCAGAAATGGGCTTCACACATTGTACCCATGTGGGGAATCGAACCCGGGTCTTCGGCGTGACGAGCGAACGCTTTAACCACTAGGCTACCCAACCGCCCCCACTAGATTTTAAACATCAATGAATTAAACTTTTCAGGCAGCTTGGGCCTGGATCAGTGCACATATGAAGCCATTATTTATTTGTACAAAGTGAATAAGAAATAATTCGACTTCCTCTTCCTTTTAGTAAACTTTATTCTTTACATATGAATTAAGTCAACCAAAATAAGTTTTACTGAGGGTTTGTACTAGTTTTAAAATTGCAGAGTAAGTGAATGAAGTTTGTTTTAGCCTGCAATCAGCAATAGCCATATTCCAGCTATATCGTGGGGTAAATAATCAATTCAGGCAGACCAGTGGTTGATAGCATGAGTGACAATCCACATCATCTTCAGTCAGCCAGGTCTCCCATTGTTACCAGCCAAGCTTTGGGTCGGCTGAACCAGATTCACCTGAGGGACTATGGAAGGAGACAGTGAGCAGCATGTAGTCATCTATTGAAGGAGGAGTTACATGTATTTTTTATCATTGCTCTATGTTTCTCCCAGGACTCTCAACCACCTGCTGAGAGGTCTGAAAGGAACAGGAAAAAGTTGTCTCCCTTTGAGCTGAAAAAACTATCCCCTCAAGAAAGAAGCAGATATCTCGCAGTAAGTTTTCTCTCTGCTTTGTTCTGTAAGTACTGGCCTGAAGAGCAATGGGTTACATTTAGATACAATCAGCATTAAAGTTTTTGTATATGATAAAAACTATGAACACATTGAACTGAAAATAACTGAATTAATTTTACCTTTGTCTATATATATCCACTTTCCACTGAAAACTCTCAACCTTCTGAGTGTATTGATAGTTTATGTAATTCATAGAGAAACAACATCTAATTAATTTGATGGCAACAAATTTGGGACTTATAATGGTGTTACCAAACATATGTTACATAATTACATGACATTTAATGATGTTTCAAGAAAAGAACTATTTCTCATTCCACCAATGGGGTGATGTCTCTTGGTTGCCTTGACGACCTGCCACTTGTTTCAGTATGAGGAACCCCCAAAGCATGTGAGTGAGGCCGTGAGTGCCACACATAAGAGGCTTGTAGAGCTGAAGAAAGCCAGGATCAGGTTGGTACTGAACTGGCATCCCACTTCAGTCGTACATCATTGAGCGGCATCCCATTCAGTCATACATCATTGACCAGCATCCTGGTTCAGTCTTTCATCATTGCAGTGGTAGAAAATAACATTTTTAGTCCAATAGTCCTATAATGTTAACATTTATCAAAATCCTTAAAAATGGCAAATTTCTACTGGTCCTTATGATACCCTAACTACTGGGCACTTTGGCAAGGACTACAGGACCAGTGCCGATTTCTAACGCTGCACTGATCAGAATCCCACTTCAGTCATACATCATTGATCAGAATCCCACTTCAGTCATACCTCCTTCATCAGAATACCACTTCAGCCATAAATCTTTGTCACATCTCATTCAGTCATACATCTTTGAGACGCATCCCATTCAGTCATACATCATTGATCAGAATCCCATGTCAGTCATACATCATTATTTGTCATCTCATTCAGTCATACATCATTGATCAGAATCCCACTTCAGTCATAAATCATTGATCAGAATCCCACTTCAGCCATACATCTTTGTTCATCATCCCATTCAGTCATACATCTTTGATCAGAATCCCACTTCAGTCATACATCATTGATCAGAATCCCACTTCAGCCATACATCATCGATCAGAATCCCACTTCAGTCATACATCATTGATCAGAATCCCACTTCAGTCATACATCTTTGTTCATCATCTCATTCAGTCATACATCATGGATCAGAATCCCACTTCAGCCATATATAATCGATCAGAATCCCACTTCAGTCATACATCATTGATCAGAATCCCACTTCAGTCATACATCATTGATCAGAATCCCACTTCAGCCATACATCATTGATCAGAATCCCACTTCAGCCATATATCATCGATCAGAATCCCACTTCAGTCATACATCATTGATCAGAATCCCACTTCAGCCATACATCATTGATCAGAATCCCACTTCAGCCATATATCATCGATCAGAATCTCACTTCAGTCATACATCATTGATCAGAATCCCACTTCAGCCATACATCATTCATCAGAATCCCACTTCAGCCATACATCATCGATCAGAATCCCACTTCAGCCATACATCATCGATCAGAATCCCACTTCAGCCATACATCTTTGTTCATCATCTCATTCAGTCATACATCATCGATCAGAATCCCACTTCAGTCATACATCATCGATCAGAATCCCACTTCAGTCATACATCTTTGTTCATCATCTCATTCAGTCATACATCATCGATCAGAATCCCACTTCAGTCATACGTCATCGATCAGAATCCCACTTCAGCCATACATCATTGATCAGAATCCCACTTCAGTCATACATCATTGATCAGAATCCCACTTCAGCCATACATCATTGATCAGAATCCCACTTCAGCCATACATCATCGATCAGAATCCCACTTCAGCCATACATCTTTGTTCATCATCTCATTCAGTCATACATCATCGATCAGAATCCCACTTCAGTCATACATCATCGATCAGAATCCCACTTCAGTCATACATCATTATTTGTCATCTCATTCAGTCATACATCATTGATCAGAATCCCACTTCAGTCATAAATCATTGATCAGAATCCCACTTCAGCCATACATCTTTGTTCATCATCCCATTCAGTCATACATCTTTGATCAGAATCCCACTTCAGTCATACATCATTGATCAGAATCCCACTTCAGCCATACATCATCGATCAGAATCCCACTTCAGTCATACATCATTGATCAGAATCCCACTTCAGTCATACATCTTTGTTCATCATCTCATTCAGTCATACATCATGGATCAGAATCCCACTTCAGCCATATATAATCGATCAGAATCCCACTTCAGTCATACATCATTGATCAGAATCCCACTTCAGTCATACATCATTGATCAGAATCCCACTTCAGCCATACATCATTGATCAGAATCCCACTTCAGCCATATATCATCGATCAGAATCCCACTTCAGTCATACATCATTGATCAGAATCCCACTTCAGCCATACATCATTGATCAGAATCCCACTTCAGCCATATATCATCGATCAGAATCTCACTTCAGTCATACATCATTGATCAGAATCCCACTTCAGCCATACATCATTCATCAGAATCCCACTTCAGCCATACATCATCGATCAGAATCCCACTTCAGCCATACATCATCGATCAGAATCCCACTTCAGCCATACATCTTTGTTCATCATCTCATTCAGTCATACATCATCGATCAGAATCCCACTTCAGTCATACATCATCGATCAGAATCCCACTTCAGTCATACATCTTTGTTCATCATCTCATTCAGTCATACATCATCGATCAGAATCCCACTTCAGTCATACGTCATCGATCAGAATCCCACTTCAGCCATACATCATTGATCAGAATCCCACTTCAGTCATACATCATTGATCAGAATCCCACTTCAGCCATACATCATTGATCAGAATCCCACTTCAGCCATACATCATCGATCAGAATCCCACTTCAGCCATACATCTTTGTTCATCATCTCATTCAGTCATACATCATCGATCAGAATCCCACTTCAGTCATACATCATCGATCAGAATCCCACTTCAGTCATACATCTTTGTTCATCATCTCATTCACTCATACATCATCGATCAGAATCCCACTTCAGTCATACATCATTGATCAGAATCCCACTTCAGCCATACATCATTGATCAGAATCCCACTTCAGTCATACATCATTGATCAGAATCCCACTTCAGTCATACATCATCGATCAGAATCCTACTTCAGTCATACATCATCGATCAGAACCCCACTTCAGCCATACATCATTGATCAGAATCCCACTTCAGTCATACATCTTTGTTCATCATCTCATTCAGTCATACATCATCGATCAGAATCCCACTTCAGTCATACATCATCGATCAGAATCCTACTTCAGCCATACATCATTGATCAGAATCCCACTTCAGTCATACATCATCGATCAGAATCCCACTTCAGTCATACATCATCGATCAGAATCCCACTTCAGTCATACATCTTTGTTCATCATCTCATTCAGTCATACATAATCGATCAGAATCCCACTTCAGTCATACATCATCGATCAGAATCCCACTTCAGTCATACATCTTTGTTCATCATCTCATTCACTCATACATCATCGATCAGAATCCCACTTCAGTCATACATCATTGATCAGAATCCCACTTCAGCCATACATCATTGATCAGAATCCCACTTCAGTCATACATCATTGATCAGAATCCCACTTCAGTCATACATCATCGATCAGAATCCCACTTCAGTCATACATCATCGATCAGAATCCCACTTCAGCCATACATCATTGATCAGAATCCCACTTCAGTCATACATCATTGATCAGAATCCCACTTCAGCCATATATCATCGATCAGAATCCCACTTCAGTCATACATCATTGATCAGAATCCCACTTCAGTCTTACATCATTGTTCAACATCCCATTCAGTCATACATCTTTGAGCGACATCCCATTCAGGGATACATCAGCATCCAATGCATTTAGATCACATATTGATTGGGCATCCCACTTAGTTTATCTAACATTGATTGGGCATCCCACTTAGGCCATACATCATTAATTGGACATACCTACCACTCAGATCTTGTATCACTGATTGTTGCATGAATGAAATATCATTCTTTCATACAGACATATATCTGTAAGCTGTCACAGAGACGACACCAGTTTTATATGTAGTTGTTGTTTAAAGAGGTTTACGTCTATACACAATGCCAGTAATAGGATGAACCCTATGTACAAAGGTATACAAGAATGTTCATGTCAATCAGTGCAGTTTCTGTCTTCATTTCAGAGACTCTGCTCCACCATCAGATAAAGAAGTTGAGGAGAAAAACAAATACGATAACTTAATAGGACAACTAAAGTGAGTTTTTAGTCCTTTTTTTATCTATACCTTCCGCAGCCACAAGCTGGTTGCTTATTTATCCAAAGGAATGTTCAAACCAGGAGACACGCCTGACCCAGAGGTCTATGTTTCCAAACACACTGTGTATCCCTTAGCTTTGCACTACCATCTCTGTTGCCAAGTGGATAGAGCTCTTGCCCAGAGTATGGAAGATGGGTGGTTCAATCCCCTGGCTGCGTCATATCAAAAGATGTTTAAAGATGGTATTTAGCATTAAGGGGATCAGGATATAACAAGGGCTGGTCAGTTCCGAGCCGTGTGAGTGGGATGTTGATGGTATTTCAGTTGGGTAGCATTATAAAACAGGGAAGTACAAGCAGCCACACACACATGCATGTATGTTGCTGTATAAGTTCCATCATCTTAAACACGACATAAAACCCAATTTCAAGGTGCACTGGTCGTGGTTTCAAATCCTGTGTTCACCTGATTTGTAATCTGTAATTTAGTAGTGCAATACATATGTGTTTCCCCCAAGTTGTATATGTCAAGGACCATCAACACATTGGGCTTCCCTGCCTCAAAATGTGTTCAAGCTGTGATAGCTGAAAAAGTGTTCAAAGAGAAGACCCAATATCATCTACTCTAAGCCCTTAATGTTCTGATATGCTCGTCAATTAGTTGTGTCATATGTGAGATGCCCCCTTCATCCCCTTTTGTCTTACCAATCACCACACTCGGGTGAATTTGTACCTATAACAATTGGTGCTGGACAAGTAGGAAGACCACCTCTTAACCCTTGAAAATCTGGGTGAGAATAGGTCTTCAGCAACCCATGCTTGCCGTAAAAGGCGACTACGCTTGTCGTAATTGCATGTCATCATATCCCAACTGCGTGGATCGATGCTCATGATGTCAATCACTGGATTGTCTGGTCCAGACTCGATTATTTACAGACCACCGTCATATAGCTGGAATATTGTTGAGTGCGGCGTTAAACAACAAACAAACAAACTAACAAATCATACCCCTGGGTCAGCTCTGAAGAAGACATACTTTAATGTTTCAGGGCAGCAGAATCCAGGAATCGGTTAAGGATCATGAGACTGCGTTACCAAGCCAACAGGGTTTGTCATCATTCCTGAAAGTCTCTGTCTATATGATTCTGTTCAAATTGGACTTCTTTCTCATGTAGGGGCGGTCAGGGTAGCCTAGTGGTTAAAGCGTTCGCTCGTCACGCCAAAGACCCAGGTTCAATTCCCGACATGGGTACAATGTGTGAAGCCCATTTCTGGTGTCCCCCGCCGTGATATTGCTGGAATATTGCTAAAAGCGGTGTAAAACCATACTCACTCACTCACTCACTCTTTCTCATGTATGTAGTGCAAATCTTACCAGTTGGATCTCCAGTATTTGACCTGTGTTTCATGTGGTTGCTACAGGTACTGTCTGTGGAGAGTAAACCCAATGGACATCTTATGATTAGGTGATTGAGATCATTTGACTTCTGACTTGAAAATTTAAGTTGCATATTTATGTTGATGGAAACAAATTGAAAACTGGTGGAAGCTATATGATAAATTTAACAAGTTTTTTAAATAAGGATAAGAATTTATGGATGAACAACTTCTTTATTACAATTAAGAGTGACGTTTCGGTGTAGGTTCTAACACCGTTATCAAGCAAGTATTATACAGAGTGTGGTTGACAAGTATATATACAAGTAGTAGGCAATGTTTATACAGTAGAGTAGATAACGGTGTTATAACCTACACCAAAACGTCCCTCTTAATTGTAATAAAGAAGTTGTTCATCCGTAAATTCTTATCCTTACTGAGTACTCCAACTTCTAAATGCTTATCAAAGAAGTTGAACAAGTTTTTTATCTTTGATATATTGTGATAGTGGAAGTGATATGATAGATGTAAAGGGTGTTTTATCTTTGATATATTGTGATAGTGGAAGTGATATGATAGATGTAAAGGGTGTTTTATCTTTGGTATATTGTGATAGTGGAAGTGATATGATAGATGTAAAGGGTGTTTTATCTTTGGTATATTGTGATAGTGGAAGTGATATGATAGATGTAAAGGGTGTTTTATCTTTGATATATTGTGATAGTGGAAGTGATATGATAGATGTAAAGGGTGTTTTATCTTTGGTATATTGTGATAGTGGAAGTGATATGATAGATGTAAAGGGTGTTTTATCTTTGGTATATTGTGATAGTGGAAGTGATATGATAGATGTAAAGGGTGTTTTATCTTTGGTATATTGTGATAGTGGAAGTGATATGATAGATGTAAAGGGTGTTTTATCTTTGGTATATTGTGATAGTGGAAGTGATATGATAGATGTAAAGGGTGTTTTATCTTTGATATATTGTGATAGTGGAAGTGATATGATAGATGTAAAGGGTGTTTTATCTTTGGTATATTGTGATAGTGGAAGTGATATGATAGATGTAAAGGGTGTTTTATCTTTGGTATATTGTGATAGTGGAAGTGATATGATAGATGTAAAGGGTGTTTTATCTTTGGTATATTGTGATAGTGGAAGTGATATGATAGATGTAAAGGGTGTTTTATCTTTGGTATATGAAGCAGTGGAAGCAAGTGAATGGAAGTGATATGATAGATTAAGATTAAGGGGTAAAGATTAGTGAGGACCTGTTGAATGTTACAGGCCCAGGAAATCAGCCACTTGATCGCATGCCAGCCAGTGGCCTTGAAGGCGGTTCGACTCCAGGCCTTGCTGCCCCCATACCCAGACACCAAGGACCGGGGAGATCGCCTGGACAAACTAGATGTGAGTAACACACAACAATGTCAGCACTGAAACATTGTCTGTATTGTGGGTTGTGCAGTCCTCCAATTGTTGTGCAGCAACTCCTGGTCAAATAGAGCCCTGGCACCTCATGCACCTCTTAATGACATCCATGTTCTCTCTTGTTTCTGCTCTCCCATCAATCCTTGATGACCATCTGGCTCCGGGTCAGAAAAAGTTTACTTCAATCCATTCACCATTTGAATATATTGCATCCAACCTTGGAAAGAAATTTACAAATTTCACATGAAATATGAAATTGTATTTCAATGTAAGGATATTAGAATAAGGAGAGAGCCTTGTGTTTTACCTGTCTTTGGTGTCTCCGATTCTCCTGTCTTAGAAGCTCTCCATGCCAACACAGCGACCGCTGCACCTTGAATATGACACAGTAATCATCAGATTGTGAACCATTGTTGCACAAACAACTTAACAAGCTAAGGATGTTTTTTTCGCTATCTCTTTTTATATTCTTCTGCCTGCTAACTCTAAAGCTGAGCATTGACACGAAAATATGTATGACGGGGGAACTGACTGGGGAGTGAGTGGTCAGGGTCTCAGACTTGTGTCACCTCCATGATGGCAGGGATCATCTCTGATTTGCCTGGCCCAGACTGTTAGTTACTGTCCACTGAGATACAGCTTGAATATTACTGACTGCCGTGTTAACTGTCTAATTGTGGACTAATGATTATATTTGTGCCATAAGAGAAAAAACGTAAAATGACATTTACCAATTCTAATCACCAGAATAGAAAGTAGCACTAGTGATAATTTCTTCCCTCACAGATTGTAAGGTTAGACAGATTAAGACTCAGGTGCTCTTGGTGTTTGTCATTTGGGTCAATTGTAGTATTGGTACAATTTTAAACCAAGGCTTACAAAAATAAAAGAATTGGTTCTCAGGCAATGACTTTTGAAAATATAGTGTGGACGGGCGGTGGTATTTTTATTTTTGCTTGTTCAAACTAGTATGTAACCAAATAAACAGTTGTGTACTATCAGCCTGGAAAAGGGCCACACTAAATAAACAAGCATACAAACTCATTGTTGCCTTGACCATAACACACGATGCGCAGTAATGCAGTGCGCATGTATAGGGAAGTAACTCTGTGCTATTTTGGATCGCATTTAAGTATTGGGATTTTTAAATTATTTTGAAAATGGAAAAAAACCGAAACATTAGCAGACTTTTTGATGATGCGGGCGGTGCCTGAGAACCAAGACTATTATTTTTTATCCGAATGAAGTAGTGCAGCACATGCACTTCAAGAACAGTGCCACTTGAGCTGGTCATATCTCCAGATCTACACACCTTGGGTGTGGGTTTGTGAGCCTTGAAAGTACTGTTTGCATGAACTGCTTGGGTATACATGGGTTTGCCCTCATGGAACTTGAGTCTCAGTCTGTGCCTAGCCTAGCGGTTAAAGTGTTCGCTTGTCAGGCCGAAGTTCTGGGTTCGATTCCCGACATGGGTCACTCACTCACTCACTCACTCACTCACTCACTCACTCACTCACTCACTCACTCACTCAAAATCTGGATGGTCTGGACAGGCAGAGATTATGTTAAAACGAGAAAGTTATTTCACCGTAACTGTTTTTAATGACATGCACAATGAGACTTTTTATGGCCTAATGCAGTAAACACAGACATATTGAGATGAGTTGCAGTGATGAAATTAAATTTTAACTGTTTTGGTTTTGTCAGAGAGACAGGGTGGAGCAATTGCTGGAGGACACAGAGGGCCTCCAGACCAACAGGATCCACTGATCTTTGTCTTCATCCGTCTCACATCATCATCAGGAGGGACTTGTTGGTGGGAAGATGGACGTGTTCGTTACCTTTCACAGATTGGTGTCATTACTTCGTCACTGCATGGCTGTGTTTATCATTTTGTTGTCACTGATCTCTCTTCATCATAAGAAACTGAAACAGATTTAATTCATATATTGAACTGACATTTTTGTCATCTTAATGTATATTCATACATATGTATGTTTAATATGTCACTTTTCGCTTATTACATGCCACTTTTAGGCATTTGAATTTTTGATGAGTTGTATGGAACAAAATGCTGTTTATATCTAGAAATAACTGAGGTACTTTTTTCTCTGTGAGATATTAGTCTATTCTTCTACAAACAATATGTCTGCACGGTATTACTGGAACCCCGGTATATTGCAATACCCTTTACATATGATGCATTGTGCAAAAAAATCTGTAAAAAAATGTAACAAGTTTTATTAATATTTGTATCGTTTAACCTAAACTCTACACCGAGATTCATTCACAAATGATTTTTCCCTTCCAAATTGATTGACAAAACGGGGTAGTGATTTTTCTCACATTGTTATCTCCCCTGTATCCATGACTACAAAATGACATCGTTTGACCATGCTGATTTGCTAGATTTACTTTAGTATGTAGAAAACAGGGTCTACATGTACAGTCAGTGTCAATCACTGTCTAACACTTTAGGTCCCAATATATGGCAGTACATATCACAATATATTGCAGTACAATGTTTTGCCAGTAAACAGCCCTAACAAAGGTATTGACAGTTTACTACATGTAGTTATTCAACCAAATTAACCAACAGTTGATTAGTTTCAAGATTGCCCTTGGTTAGAATCCATGTCATGAACATTTGCCACATTGCCTGGTAGCAACACAGCGTGATGTCATGATACTGCCGCATGTCACGCCATGTCGTGTCATGCATCGTGTCATGTTGGAGAAAGAAGACGCTGGCACCCAGTCATCCTATGTGCTTGTCATCATTTGTATATTTAGCATGATTGTACAGAGCAATTGACAAAATATACAGAATATGTTTCATTTGTAATTTATGTACAGTAAATATTATTGATATGAAGGTATTGAAAAGATAGCTTGGATCATGTACTGTACAACTTCAAATAAATGTGTCACATGTTAACGGATGTGTTGGGATTTCTTTCACTGGAGCTGCTGGCTGACATTTGCTTGTGGAAGTTCACTTACCGAACTTGGAGGCAAAGGTTTGGTCAGTACCTTGGTGTGATATACCACTTCCATTCGTGGTAGGATGAGATGGTGATGTGACTGATAACCTTCTAGGGCCCCAGAGGCAGCCTTGGTGGTATACTCTCCAGGGAGCTGAGAATGATGGAGTGCCCACTGATACATTAATATTAATGTATTGATGCATATTTTACAATTGGACTATTAGTATTTCTATCAGGGGATAACAATGTGTGACATGTACTCCCTGTGACTGCCCTGATTGTTTGATGTACTGACGTCCAGTGATGACTGGACACCACTGCCACAGACTCATTTGCATTTTAGTGACCAGACTTTTCTTATCTTTTAAACAAACACGCTTATTCTGAAATCAGAACAGACTGGCCTAATGCAAGCCTTTCGGTGGGCTTTAGATATGATTTTGCATAATTATATACTACTACTACTACTACTATTACTACTACTACTACTACTACTACTACTACTACTTCTACTACTACTACTACCGCTACCACTACTACTTCTACTACTACTACTACTACTTCTACTACTACTACTTTTACTACTACTTTTACTACTACTACGATTTTGCATAATTATATACCACTACTACTACTACTTCTACTACTACGTCTACTACTACTACTACGACTACTTCTACTACTACATCTACTACTACTTCTACTACTACTTCTACCACTACTACTACCACTACTACTTCTACTACTACTACTACTACTACTACTACTACGACATTGAGGTGCATGGCAATATATCTTTATACATCAAAGTGATCTTATCGCTAGCTCTCTTTTGGGCTTGGATGACAGCCATGATAAAGCCCTACAACCAATGTCAACAAAGGATAAACAGTTTTTGACGTTTTAGGACATTTTCTGAACAAAAGTTGACCATTCTATGACACATGCTTGTGTAGAGCCTCATCAAAAATGAAACAGATGAAATCAACATGCAATATCATGATGGATTGTGCAAAGGCGTATCAATGTATGTCTTTGAACTGTATAAGATGTGATGTGTCGTCAATGGTGCTAGCCTGGTGGCAGAGGTACTGTACTGACCACGTGAAACTCTGGGTAGGAGAGGGGTGTGCACAAACTAGGGCTGGGACGGGTAACTCGGGTAATCGGGTCGGGTGGGTCCTGAGTAGGACCCGGGTACAAACAGGACTACCCGGACCCGTGGTTAGTCACGTGATATATTGTTTAATGACAAAAACTCACTATAGCTCAGTGGTTACACTACAAGTCGCTAATGGTCGTATTACTTCGGTCGATGCACACATTCATTTTGACTTGTGTATGTTTGAGTAAAGATGATGCTTCAGTCAACTTCAGTGAACGCATGATCTGATTGTTTGATACATGTTTCTAAATAGTTTGTTTGATTGTTTGTACATGTATCTAAATAGTTTTAGCCAGGGCTGCGGTAAAACAATTACCAATCAGACATTTTGTTCCCAACTCTTGAGACTTGCAGTGGGTACCCGGGTAGGGTCGGGTAATAGGGGGTTGGATACCCGGGTAGTAAGTTTGGACTCGTCCCAGCCCTAGCACAAACTCCACTCAGTGATCTTTCACCCTGTTGACAGTTTTCAATATTTGTTGTGAAACTAGTCCCGGTGGTATCTTCAACGGGCGAGTAATAAAGTCCGCTATCTGAACAATCGGCTACCTTCAGGGACTCGATTATTGACAGACCGCCGTCATATAGCTTGAATATTGCTGAGGGCGGCGTTAAACAAAAAACAAACAAACACTGTCAATGGAACTCCCTGGAGATTCCTGGCAGAATATATAGGGTCCTAGTACTACAAGCTGCAAGTAGGAGGCTGGAGTAGTTACAATGTGTGACTTGGCAGATTACCAGTCATCGTATGTGTTATCGATTGTTGATCGTTGCTCATGCTGTCACCCACTGGTTTGGCCGACTTAATTGTATCACAGCCAGAATAGTGCTGACTGCGACATAAAGTATATTTCACTCACTTACCGCACAAGGAGGTTGCACTCGATGGAGACAACAGTGTAATATACTCATCGCCAAAAAAAACCCGGAACTATAGAAACATATGTATGTACGGTTAGAAGAGATGTTTCCAATGTGTACCAAATAATGACTAAACTGACAATCAGTCAAGTGTTGCCACAGAGTGTCCTTTTTCTTATCACGATATTGTGTACGTGATTTCCAAACTTTACACGCTAATCCTGCACGAGACAAATGGTGCATCTCGAATCATGGATCGATGACGTCACATGTTATGCATTCATGAGCGCCGATTCACACAACATACCAGTATGTTTGTTTGTGCATCGAAAAAATAATATCTCTTGACTATGAATATTTTTTCATCCATTAACCAACATGTATGGTATTCGCGTTTCTTTTGTCGGTAAGTATACTTTGATTGTTTCGTAAACTTTGCGTTGAGAGATAAGTTCTTCTAATCTGTGTAGGGGAAACAGTCAGCTGTTTGCGTCATGATCTGTGCCAAAGTGTGCTAGGTCAAACTGAACCATTGTGAAGCCTTGTGGGAACTGGAGTGAATGTCACAACATGTTTGTTTGTTGTTAACTCCGCACTACCGGAGATCCAACTGGTAAGATTTGCACTACATACATGAGAAAGAAGTCCAATTTGAACAGAATCCTATAGACAGAGACTTTCAGGAATGATGACAAACCCTGTTGGCTTGGTAACGCAGTCTCATGATCCTTAACCGATTCCTGGATTCTGCTGCCCTGAAACATTAAAGTATGTCTTCTTCAGAGCTGACCCAGGGGTATGATTTGTTAATTTGTTTGTTTGTTGTTTAACGCCGCACTCAACAATATTCCAGCTATATGACGGTGGTCTGTAAATAATCGAGTCTGGACCAGACAATCCAGTGATTGACATCATGAGCATCGATCTACGTAGTTGGGATCGATGACATGTATCAACCAAGTCAGCGAGCCTGGTCACAGCATGTCGCAAATCCTGTTCTACCGTGGTGGTAGATCCAATTCCAGCAGACGACTCGCGATTCTCGCACTGAACAATTGGTTGCTTTATTGTTTAACGCCGCACTCAGGAATATTCCAGCTATATGAAGGCGGTCTGTAAATAATCGAGTCTGGACCAGACAATCCAGTGATTAATAACATGAGCATCGATCCACGCAATTGGGATTGATGACATGCATCAACCAAGTCAGTGAGCCTGACCACCCGATCCCGTTAGTCGCCTTTTACGACAAGCAGAGTCACCTTTTACGGCAAGCATACTGAACAATTAACGTTCCAACAAACAGTCATGTCGCAGTCAGAGATAGAAACCATCGTCTTTGATACTCCCATCGTTGGCATGCATCCGATTCGTTTTGCTTTGCTAGTGTTGTCATTCCGGTCACTGCTTACCTGTGTTGTTATTAAGTACTTGTTCTTATTTACCATTTTAGTCGAGTAATCGAGTTTCTTTTACTTTCGAACCGATGTAATAACTCTTAAAGTCTCCTAGGTTCTGAGCGTCCAAAAGATCAGTTGAAACACCCAACAACTATGGCGAAAAGGACACTCACTCACTCTTGACTTGACAACATGTCATTTGATGGTCTTGTAGTCCGGACACCGCTTTACAATAGCATGTGTGAAACAAACTGAACTCTCTGCCAAATCCAAACTAAATCTAAAATATGGAACAATCGCAGAGGTCTACAAGCACAGATATGGAAACTGGCACCCGCTCCCCCTGCGTTCTCGGGGGATGATAAAGATTCGTGCGTGGAGGACAGCATGTCAGCCACCACATCATGTACAGGAGTGAGTGAATGAGTTGGGTTTAACGTCTATTTGAATATTCTTCCAGTTATATCCTCTGTAAATGTAATTTCTGATCATATGGGGCTGGTCAGGTGACTCCTTTTGGAAACCATACCATGTGTTATAGATGTATGGAAAGCTCTTTGAAAAGTGAAGTTATTAAATTAAAAAAGATAATCGGTGATTTTAACTGTCTATCGATAACCCTTTTTACTTCAAGGCCAGTGTCGAAAAGCCCTAACAGTATGGTTACTGCGGCAAGGGCAGACCCTGGGCAGTTATCTCAATACAGACAAAGATAGGAGGGATGGGGAGGGGGGAATGAGACAAGAGTAAACAATAATAAGAAAGAAAGAAGAAATCGACGCGCATACATTGGAGGTGGCCGAAATTTTTCCCAAGTTCCAAATACATTTTTCAGATACTTAAGGTATTACCTCTGTGACTGCATATAACGAACTAGCAATTGAACCTATTTCACGGGATTCATCTGGTTCCCTCCGAAAGACACTAAATCCAAAACTATTTAGTGTAACATCGGGATGTCCTTAGAATATCACGGCGTGTTAGTTTAATGTGGGAAGCCTCAAGTGATACAGCTCCCAGATGTTTGCCACTAAGTCTTTGGTGAAACCCATGAAAACGGGTATGGTGCTGACAAACTAGAAACATAATCGGGTGGAACCAGGATTCGAACCTACGATCAGGATGTCTCGTGTTTTCCCAAGCGACGCAACTCTGCACACCGATTTGCGGCGCCTTAAACGATTGGCCAACATTCAGTAATATTCCAGCTATATCACGGCGGTCTGTAAATAATCGTGTCTGAACCAGACAACCTAGGGATACCATTACATGCATCAACCAATTCAGCGAGCCATCTTCCCGAGGCAAGTGAGTTAACTGACTATAAAAGTGGAAACCGGACTTTTATCATCAGTTAACTCCCTTGCCTCGGGAAGATGGTCAGTCGCCTCTTAGGACAAGCACTGTCGCCTGTTACGGCAAGCATGGGTTGCTGAAGACCTAGCACGGGATGATGGCTCATTTAGAAACGTTCACTTTTATCCAAGCTTCATGAACATGTATATTTAAGAACATAAGCGATTCACGCCGTACACTTGCTAGATTCAGAACTAGACACCTCTTCAGAGTTTTAGATTTCAGACTCCCTCTCTTGACTGTTTATCGTTGGTTCGAATCCCAGATTCGCCTTGATAATGATCCTTGGTTTGTCCCAACCATATCTGTACTCATGGTTTCAGATCGTAACATATACTTCTGCATAACTGTGGACATTACTACCATATTGAACTGACACGTCGTGTTTCAACTGAAATACTGTCAAAAGCAGCGTAAAGGCCATCAAACTCACTCACTCACTCACTCACCCTTGACCGGACTGTCGCATAACTACGGACACTGCTGGACAGCGTCATGTGTTTTTCTATGACAGGAAGCATCGTGTCTCAGTTGACGTCTAACCCAACCAAAAACAGATGTCTTTTTCTTGATAGAGTGCCAGGGTTCAGACTTGTGTCTCCGTTCTAAAGCACAACTTCTGTTTATCTTGCCGCCATTGCATTCACACACGACACCGCGACTATATAAAGTCCACCTGCCGTCCAGGACGCTACATCAACAAACAAACATGAAGTATCTCGCTCTTCTCCTGATCGTCGCCGTCTTCACCCTCAACACTGGTAAGCAGCTCAGGGAAAAGTGAGGAAGAGAGTGAGTGAGTTGGGTTTAACGCCGCTTTGAGCAACGTTTCAAATTCAGCATGGCGTGTCAGTTTAATGCGAGTATGTTATGGGAGTTGGGGTGACTTAAGTGACGCAGATGTTAGAAAATGTCACTTTGTTTAGCCAAACGATCACGGCTGTTGTGCTGACAGTCCAAAGATCAAAATCATGGCGAGTCTGGGATCCTGACTCACGATCAAGGGACGGAACCCTGCATCCGTGCCATTATCACATAGGATAACCACTCAGGCGAGGTCAAGGTTTGATAACCTTCTTTTTAGTAGAATTCATTCAAAACTAATGTAAGCTCGAACTGATTCGGTTCAATCTTGAAAGGCGTTTGAAATAAGCATGTTTTCCACTATTAACAACTTTGACATAATTAAAGCATATATCTGACGAAAAAAACCACTAAAATATAATTGTTTTGTATGAAATCATGTTAAACATTTTCACATGTGGTCGTTAGACTGAGCCTGACTGCACTGATCGGTCATCTTCCCTAATACCACGGCGCCCTTGACACACTAACTCTTTCAATGATTATTTGTAGGCGAGGTGAGCGGCCAGCAGTGTGCGGGCGCCTGCAAGAACGAGGCACATGGTGGACACGACTTCTGCATTGCCCAGTGCTCTTCCTGTGCACATGGAGCCCATTGTGACCATCACAATGACGTCTGTATCTGTCAACAGTGAGTCTCCTACTGGCATTGTTCTCCTTACTCTCCGTATACCTGTCACACTCACTATTCCACTCTGTCCATCTGTCTGTCTGACCGTCTTTCTCTCTTCACTTCTCTTCACTCCCTCCGACAACTCTTGCTCTCTCCTTCTCAGTACCCTCTCTCCACGCCATATACTGTTATACCCACATGGTTTTTATCACATGTATGTACTTTTATATCTGCATCATATTTCACACGTGTATGTACTGTTATATCACCAGCTGTATGTATGACGTAGCCAGGAGGAGATATCCATCACAGAAGAACATGTATGACAGATTCGCGAACACCTGTTGTGTTCACTGATTTTTAGTGATCTTCTCATATGATTTTACTTTTTACACCCGATGGAATCTGTTAAAACAGAAAATCGAGACTGATTATTCTCTGGCGTTGGCGTTGTAAAAATGTCGTATTTGTGACGTAGACTCTGAGGATACCCACTAACTGTTTTTGTTGTTATTTCAGCGCATAGGAATGATCTCCTGGGAATGGTTTGGTCTGTCATCCAAATGCAGGTCAAATACAGAAAATACTTTAATAAACAACATTTTTAATTATATTTTATTGTTTTGACTTTAACAAAGCGTGCATTCCTCAGTTACTGATACAGCCTCACGTGGAGGTTATCAACCAGTTGTGCATCTCCTTGAGGACGATGTGAACTTCTTGAGGACGTGACCGAGGAACATGTGCTGAAAATTGTACGATGGACACGTAAGGAATTAACACGTCACTCTCGTCATTAATCAGTATATGTGGTTGGAGAGTATCTTACTATCACGTGAAGGTGAGGTGAAGGCGGTTTAACGTCGCGTCCGAGATTATTGCACTTCTAAAGCGACGTAGTGTGTGTGTGTGTGTGTGTGTGTGTGTGTGTGTGTGTGTTCGTTCGCACTAGTCCGGACTAATGCCGATTTTATTGTGCTAGCCTACTGAGATACCATGAATACCCCACTCAGACACAGTATACTGACTCCGAGCCGACCAGTCCTTATTTTAGCCCCTTAATGCCGGGCGCCAGAGAGGGAAAAACAAGTACCATCTTTTAACGTCTTTTGATATGACGCGTTCGGGGATCGAATCCCAGGCCTTCCGCTCTCCGCGGTGACGCTTTACGACTAGACCACGGAGGCGGTCTACTGTCACGGGAAAAACATACAGTACAATGACGTCACATCATACCCATACTGCTATCCATTAATTCGACAATTAGTTGGACAAAGAACTGATCATCAATAACCCGTTTGTCACACGAGGATTAGGCTCAGTGACTTGGTTGATAACGTGAAACATGTGCGTGCCCCGACGTTTGTTGCTCATGACATCTATCACTGGATTGTCTGGTACAGGTTCGATTATATCCAGTTCGTCATGTCGCTAGAATATTGCTCAAAGCGGCGTTTGGCAACAAACAAACAAACAAACAAACAAACAAACAAACAAACATCTAATCATTGTGCTAAAAGAATTACTCAGCTGAATATTACTTCTCTCAAATGATATTAGCATCATAGTTTATCCCAACCAATCCGAGCCAGTGTTTCGTCTCGCAATTTTACCGACAGCCTCGATTTTCTAAGGAATGATATCTCCATTGGATTATAATCAACATGTGTCGTGATGGAATGGAAATTAAAACACTGGATAATCGAATTTATCATATAATGGGTAGGTTTCTCGGCAGGATAAAGCCAACGGATAATATCCGTTGGGGTCATATGCGGATAGAAATGCAAATATCAAAGGTCAAGTAGGGACTACTTTCACTGTTTATAAACAAACATGGCGTCGCCCTCGTCATTCGGCGATCGAGTCAGAATTAACCATTGGGAATCTGGATAAACTACAGGCATAACTGCTATCATTATCAAAAGAATACTCAGTCTAATATACTGATAATCAGTGTCTAACTGTGACGCAGCTAAGGCATTTATAAGTTTTGGCAACTTTGGAGATATAAATTTCGAAACAATTTTGCGAAAAAACGAGGCCTAGCCAAGCGGGATCAGTAGCCATGTCTGTGCTTGTAGACCTCTGCGGCTTGAAACCTTCTCCACTCGCAACGTTTCAGTCATGTTTGTGAGAGAGGGAAAGCGATTTTAAAGCACAGAATTAAAGAATGACATTGTGTGTTTGGGGCTCGCTAAATACAATGTTTATTCCTAATGCAGGATATTTACCATCCCCAAACACACTCGCGTGATAACCTCGATATCTAGATATATCACACCATATAATTGAGGGAGGCAGTAGCTGAGCACGGGTATTCCCATGCTATATACTACTCAAAAGAAGCTAAAGAACACCTGACTATGGCTATAGTTAATATTTCATGGCATGGCTGAATTACTGTATAAAGATGAAAGAATCGGGTGTTTTTTTAACTGTATTGTTTTTAAAAACACAGCTGGAATAGTACTGACTGTGATGTAAAGCAAGTTTTATGCCAGTTTCATTCACTGCACGAGAAGGTTTACAGACAGGGACCTTTTTGACATTCAAAGATAAAAGTGTGGTACTTTGACAGTTTTGAAAACTTTGCCTCGGGAGATAAGTTCATGTGAGCTGTGTTGAGGGAACAGTCAGCTGTTTGTGTCATGATCTGTGCCAAGGTCTGCTATGTCAAATGGGATGCATTGTGTGTACTGGAGTGAATGTCACATGTGACGCTCTTTCTAAATCCTTACCAATAAATTACGCATCATAGGCGCGTTGACTATAGCATATTTATATTGTTCACTAATATTCTGCTATGTTGGGTAGCAGAATAGGAGTTTGTGAATGTCGTACCCAGTATGCGAGGCAAATACAGTTGTAGTACGTAGCCACATTAAACATTGGGGTGTGGATTTGGGTGTTGGGAGCGTCAATATCCGAAGTTTCCCGAATGTTTGGCAAATGAAAAAGTGTAATTTCTCTACTGTGGAACACGTACCTTGTAACTGGTGTGGTTGCAATTACAATGGGACCTGGGCGTTGTGGTTCTAAGAAAACGAGACTTAGACAAGATTGACTTATTATATTAATTGCTAATTAATAGATTCAAATCTGCTCCTGTTATCAATAGAGAATTCCGTACAATAACGGGAAGGCGAATTCCACTTACCAGCAAGTGTCCAATAGGAGGAAGGTCTGGGGGCATAGCTGGCCATGGTATTCATTGGATGTTGTGCTGCTGGATGTGAACATTAACGATTCGTGCATGGTGAACACGGAGTTTGTTGTCCTGAAAGACAAAATGTCAACCCACAAGCCTTGCAAACAGGACAACAAAGGGTATCAGCAGTACCGTCCAGTTACCCTTCCTTACAAAGTTTGGAGCGGGATTCGCTCAGCCACAGTGATGCCACCTCACAACATAACCGATACACCGCCACATATTTCATGAGGTGTTAGGTTGACGTTTGGCTCACTAAAGGCTGTATCAGATACCATTAAACTGTATACGTCTGCATTCCAGCATCCAGTACGAAGAAACAGCATATGGAATTGCGTGCACTGAATGAGCTCTTGATCGTCGAAACAATCCCTAAGATTCCTGCGTGGGGTCATAGAAACCACCGAGTCGAACAAATAGTTGACCCTGTCCTTGTCAGGATGCTAAGGGAAAATATGGCACAAGATTAGGTCATGATGGGGAATAAAGACATGATCCCGTTTTTACTATAAACTTCCAAACTACATATTTATTGAAATAACAGGGGAGATTTACACCTGAGAACTTGCCACCTCTCTATCAGACGCCCCTTTTTATGTTTGGTGGGGTACGGGTGGCCCGGTCGTCTAAGGCGCCGCGATTCGTTGTGCAGAGTTGCGTCCCTTGGGCACGCCAGAAACCTATGATTGTGGCTTCGAATCTCGGTTATGTTTCTAGGTTTGTCAGCATCATACCCGTGCTCGTGGGTTTCACCGAAGTGGTAAACGTCTGAGACCTGCATCACTTCCGGCTTTCCTCCCACATTAAGCTGACACGCTGTGGAATACTGTTAAAAGCGCCGTTAAACCCAACTCTCTCACTCACGTTTATGTTTGGTGATTGTGGGTTCGAATACCGGATTCGCCTTGATAATGATCCTCGGTTTGTCAAAAGCATATGCTCATGGTTTTCACGAAAATTATAAAAATATGCAACCTGTGTAACATAATATTCCTACCACATTGAACTGACACTTCGTTGTTTCACTGAAATACTGTAAAGCCATCACACTTAACTCACTTTTGACTGGTCATGTCACATTATACATTTATAGTCTTATCACTGTTAACTACGGACACTGTTGTATCTCGTGATGTACTTTGAATATGCCATGTAGCCTTGTATCGTGGTTGACACTTAACCCAAATGAAAAATAACCATCATGTTCTTGATAGGGTGCCATTTTTCAGACTTGTGTCTCCGTTCTAAAGCACAACTTCTGATTATCTTGCCGCCATTGCATTCCCACACGACACCAAGACTATATAAAGTCCACTTGCCGTCCGTGACGCTACACCCACAAACAAGCATGAAGTTTCTCGCTCTTCTCCTGATCGTCGCCGTCTTCACCCTCAACACTGGTAAGTAGCTCAGGGAAAAGTGAGTGAGTTGGGTTTAACGACGCTTTGAGCAGTATTTCAGATACATCATGGCGTTTCAGCTTAATGTGTGTGCGTGTGTGCCGTGCGTGAGTGTGTGAGTAGCTGTGCACGTGTGTAGGTGTGTGTGTGTGTGTGTGTGTGTGTGTGTGTGTGTGTGTGTGTGTGTGTGTGTGTGTGTGTGTGTGTGTGTGTGTGTGTGTGTGTGTATAATGGTGTTTTTTTTGTGACTTAAGTGACGCAGATGTAAGACATTGTCATTTTTGGGGTGCCACGAGCGAAGGCGAGGATAAATATCATTACCACATCGTAATACAAACTCACGATCAAGGGACTCGACCGTGCCCCTATCATATTGAAAAACGGTTCAAGGCCTATCTGTCAAGGTTCGAAGACGGTTGTAGAAGTAATTTAGAACTATTGATTCAATGAAGGTCTGAGCATGTTTCCGCGTTTTCAAAAGATCACACTGTGGGTCAACCTCTGCATTAACAGATGCGATCATTAAACTACACCCGATAGTGTTTCTTGAATGGAATCGCCACTCTTTCGGCCTCTAAAACGCTCCTATGGCATTTCAGCAAACCACTTCAGGCACTCAAAGAAATGAATTGGCGTTACATATTAATATATGTAGATGCCATCATACATATTTCTAAAACGTTTTCAGAACCCTCCAATCACCTCAAGACAATATTCCAAAAGATCCAAGAAGCAAGACTCACACTAAGTCCAAGGAAATGTAAATTCGCGACAAAACAAGTCACCTACTTAGGGTATAACGTCAGCAATGGTGGCATCCATGTCGATCCTTCAAAAATTGATTCAGTGACACAGATCCCACCCCCTAAAAATGTCCTTGACATGCATCATTTCTTAGGCTTGGCCTCATATTATCGCAAATGTGTAGCACGCGTGTCTGGCATTGCCCCAGCTATATAAAACCTTCCGAAAAAAATGCGTCTTTCGAATGGTCTAGCAATTGCCAACAGGCAATCGAAAAGCTAAAGCAAGCCATTACAACAGCCCCATCCATTTCCCAACCAAAACAAACCCTTCATCTTCACAACTGATGCATCCAAAACTGCAAGGGGGTACACTTAAGGCCAATGTGATTCTCATCGCATAACTTGTAATGATGTTGTTAATTCATGTCTTTTGACAATACAAGTATCTTCCTTGACAATGGACCTGTTCTGTTTTAAGGAACAAACAATGTTGGCTCGTCAGAGTAGGTTCTTGCAGTAAACTATTTTTATTTTTATGCATGTTAATGTTGTATTTCTTTTCCAAGTAAGTGTAAATGATGCTTAATGCTCATTTCACATCACAATCAACAACCAGAATACAACACAATGACTTGCATGATATGGCCTCTTGAAATGGAAGATTCGAAATGATTATTGATAAAGAAGCGTCACAGACATATTGTCAAAGATTATGGCTTTGCTCACGAAATACGCTGTATTTTCAAGAACATGGGTGCACAGTTTTTTTTACACAAAATTATAAGCTGTATTTTTTAATTAAAAAACCCCACCGCCCCAACACCATCACCACCCACCCCTAGAAATCAAATGGTCCGCCCCTTAGACGGTCAAAGTGTTAACCGTATGCCTCATTGGTCGTTAGACTGAGGCTGACTGCACAACGTTGACATAATTAAAGCATCTATCTGAAAACACTAAAATATAATTGTTTTGGTATGAAATCATGTTAAACCATTTAACATGTGGTCTGCCTCATTGACTGAGCCTGACTGTACTAATCTGTCATCTTCCCTAATACCACGGCGCCCTTGACTCACTAACTAACTCTTTCACTGACTATTTGTAGGCGAGGTGAGCGGCCAGCAGTGTGCGGGTGCCTGCAAGAACGAGCCAAATAACTTCTGCGCTACCCAGTGTGCTGCCTGTGCAAATAGAGCCACTTGTGACCAACAAAATAACGTCTGTACCTGTTAACAGTGAGTCTCCTACTGACCACGTTCTCCCTACTCTCCGTATACCTGTCACACTCACTAGTCCACTCTATATCTATTCTATCCCTCTTGTCCTCTCTATCTCCCTTTCTCTGACGCCTCGCTCAATTTCCTCTTTCTCCCCTTATACTGTTAAGTCTACATCATATTCCGTACAACGTACTGTTATATCCTGATCATATTCCCTGTGTGTATGTACTGTTATATCCTGATCATATTCCCTGTGTGTATGTACTGTTATATCCTGATCATATTCCCTGTGTGTATGTACTGTTATATCCTGATCATATTCCCTGTGTGTATGTACTGTTATATCCTGATCATATTCCCCATGTGTATGTACTGTTATATCCTGATCATATTCGCTGTGTGTATGTACTGTTATATCCTGATCATATTCCCTGTGTGTATGTACGGTTATATCCTGATCATATTTCCCATGTGTATGTACTGTTATATCCTGATCATATTCCCTGTGTGTATGTACTGTTATATCCTGATCATATTCCCCATGTGTATGTACTGTTATATCCTGATCATATTCGCTGTGTGTATGTACTGTTATATCCTGATCATATTCCCCGTGTGTATGTACTGATATACCTGCAAACAATCTGCTGTATGTTTGACGTAACCATGAGCGGATATCCACTACCTGTTCTTGAGAAGGACATGCTTGACATTTTCTCGAACACCTGGTGTTTCTCACTGATTTGCAGTGATCTACTCCTATGATGTTACCTGTTACACCCGATGGAATCTGGCAAAGCAGAAACTCGAGACTGAGTGTTCCCTGGCGTTGACTTTTTATAAATGTCGTATTTGTGACGTAGACAGTGACGATACCCACTAACTGTTTTTGTTGTGTTATTTCAGCCAATAGGAAAGACCTCCTGGATATGGTTTGTTCTGCCTTCGTATGAAGACAATACTTTAATAAACAAACAAAATATGAATATGTCTTGTTGTATAAATTTCAACAAAGATACAGCCATCACGTGAGAAACATGCAGTACAGTGACGTCACACCATAGAACCATAATGATTTCCATACTTGATCTACTTTTACGAAACTATGGGGCTGATTTCTTCACACGACTGCACGTCTATTCTATGAAATAATCAATTCTTTTGGGTCGATGATGATTGTTGAAACAAATAATTGTTTACTGCATGTCTTGTAAATATATTAAGCAGTTTTTTTTATTCGTGTGTGAGCGTTACAGTGCATACAGTTAGGCGTATATAAGTGCACTGCATAGTTTATCCCAACCAGGCCAGACTTTTGTTTCCATTCGCAGTTTTACCAGCAGCCAATCTTCGATTATTGAAAACATATATATCCCTTTGATTGTAATATTTGTCCCAAAAGAAAATACATAGTACTACACTGGATAATCGGAAATGAATCACAATAGAATGAAGATATAACAAACTGGATAATCGAGTCGCCAATCAACATGTCTATATAGCGTACCTTCTTCCCGAGGCAAGGGAGTTAACTGACAAAAGTCCCGTTTCCAAGATTGCCGAAATACGCTGGTATTTCTGGGCTCGGTCGTATGGCCAACAATCATTTGCTTAAACAAAAGGACGGCGAATCATTTCAGCAATTTGATGAAACATGAAAAGATCTGGAAAATATCTGTCGACGCCCAAAATACATGTTTTGCAAATCCTTCAATTGATCGGGGGCGGTCGGGTAGCCTAGTCGTTAAAGCGTCCGCTCGTCACGCCGACGTCCCGGGTTCGAAGTCTTGTGTCCCCCGCCGTGATATTGCTGAAATATTGCTAAAAGCGGCGTAATAGATCGAAATCTGCATGTTGAAATCCACGTAGTTTACAAACCGAATGTCTAGTTCTTTGCGTGATTTTGATTGGTCTATTGCCAGACTCGTTAGTCCAGCCAAAATGTAACTCCAGAATTCCAGCCTCGGCAAAGATGGAAACTGGATTTTTACAGTCGGTTAGCTCCCTTGCCTCGGGAAGATGGTAAGCGGACATACAATGTCTGAGTCCCGTGATAGGATTCGAACTACGGACCTTCTGTTCCGAATTGAAGGTTGGACGCCTTATCAACATGGCCAAAAAAGTTAACCTTGTCAAGCAAGCTGACAAAGTAAGGATGCCATCTGTGCAATGACTCCATGCCCTACATCTACATGCGTCATGCTGTTGCTCTATGGCATAAACAACACTCACCTACATGTGTAAATAAACTTAGACTTGAATGTAGGTTGGTGCTGCCAGTACTATATAACAGCGACACGAGCGTCTTTGGCCTCGTGCGGGGTAGCGGGTCAACGCATGAGCGTGTACGTCGAAACGTCTAATCCCCTGTCACACCTGCTAGGATTAATGGAGAGACAAACGCTAGTAGCTCGGTCGCTAGGTGGCTTTTGTGTATAGCGGTGGGATAGCTTCGGCCCGTGTTTGTCAGTTTGGGGTTCAGCTCCGGTATCTTGAGCATAGTTATTCCTACTGCGTGTAGGTTCCTGCCAGGAGCATCTGTGATGTGGACGAGAGATACAAGGTCGTGACAACAATGACTCGGAACAAGCAAAGAAACTCAAGAACAAAACACACTTGAAGCGGCACTTCTTCAAATGACATGGGCGATCTCCAGCTGGCGTACATAAGACGAAGAGCTTGTCAACAGAAAAACGGCAAGGTCATCTGACATTCACAGAGAGCACGGTCGATGTAGGTTTGTCTTTAGCAGTCGACTATATCCTGTAACGTTCATGTTAGACAGTCAACTATGTCATTTAACGTCCATGACTGTCTAAGTCAACTATATCCGATTTGGCAATTTAGACAGGTCGACGCCATAGGGATATGCAAGGGGCTACCACCAAGGCCATATGTTAATTTGAACAGGTCTTCACCACAGGATATTTCGAATAAAACAGGTCGCCACCACACAATTTTTTCGATTTGAAAAATATCGTTCCACAGCGATATAGCGAGATCAAAACGTCGCTGCGACAGCCATATTGCTATTTGAGAACGTCACAAACACAGCGATATGGCAATTTGAACAGGTCTCCACCATGGCGATATGGCGATGTAAAAAGTAGGCAATTGCAACGCCACAGTTCTATGGCGATTTGGACAGGTCGCTGCCAAAGCTATATATAAGGATTCTGACTTAAAACCTTATAAGAAGTACGTCTGAAAATCAAAAAGGCATCATACCTTTTCTGCAAATCTCCGACGTAGAACTTGGAAGTTAAACTCAGTAAATGAATCCGATTAATTCGGCATTAGTGGGGTTGATTTGGTTCTGTATGGTTCCGTAACGTTCAGGCACGCCTAACATCTAATATAACGTTACTTTATTCTGTAAAGCGACAAATGGATTTACACAAGAGTTAATCTGCTCATTTCGACAATGAGCAGTTGCCCTGTATTCTGGTGGAGGTATAAAGGTCTTGATCCCGTTCGACCAATTAGTACACGTATACAGAAAGACTGAACTTTTCACCTTTATTTCCTTCACATGCCTATTATAAAGACGAGTTTGTATTACGCCTTGTATGCTGTTTTGTGACCAGGCCCGCTATGCATGTCAATTATGTCCCTAAATTGACATGTATGCGCATGTGTGCGTAGAACCGACTCCAAGTGTGCTAATTGGTTGAAGTGTAAAAGGGTTGTTCACAAATGGCGTTCAACTGTTATATGTTATGAATGGGTGATATGAGCGTACACAAAACACATGCGAGCACACGACGACCAGACTGGCATTTCCAATATAACGCAGGGGCCTTATGTGGAAGTCGTTTTCTATAAATTTAACACCGAAGGCACTAGAGTCCAAGGTAAACGTTTGGTGTTCTGCCGGATACTTCTGGTATTGAGAACACAAGTCTGTGGGTCCACAGCGTTTATTCTCTGATAGTATGCTGCTACATCATATCCTTACAGTTAGACTCTGGGGGCTCAAGTTTCTGCTCAACGTCTTGGGTCCCCCACATTTGGGGAACCTATTTTGTTTTGCTTCGCATAGCTTGTGGCTACACACTTGGTAGTGGGGCTGGGTGGTCAAATAAAGAATATAAAAAGAATGTTAACATACTTGTAATTTAAACTTTTTCTGAAAGTTATTGGACAGCAAGGGACACAGGACACAGACAAACAAACATCCCTCATCATTTCAGAAGGATGTGGGGGCACGGGTGGCCCAGTCGTCTAAGGTGCCGCGATTTGCTATGCAGAGTTGCGTCCCTTGGCTACGCCAGAAACTTTTGATTGTGGGTTCGAATCCCGGTTTGCTCCGATTATGTTTCTAGGTTTGTCAGCACCATACCCGTGCTCGTGGGTTTCACAGAAGTGGTAAACGTCGGAGACCTGCATCACTTCGGGCTTTCCTCCCACATTAAGCTGACACGCCGCGATGTAACTGGAATACTGTTAAAAGCGGCGTTAAACCCAACTCACTCACCCACTCAATTCAATAGGTTCTCATTCTATCTCTATTCCTCATCGCCAAATTTTCAGATGAAATTATAATTTAATGGACCACGTAACGGTATTCAGTTACAGCAGGTAGAACAGTTGGCGGGCTAATTAATCAACGGCCCGGCAATAACACAACATATACACTTGCACTCTCCCAAGAGCGGATATTTTTTAACAAAACAACAGTTGTTAACCTGACCGTCTCCGTGGTTCAGTGGATGAAGCGTCTCCGGGGAGCGGAAGGTCGATGGTTCGATCCCCGGCAGCGTCATACCAAAAGATATTAAAAGACGGTTCTTGATGTTACCCTGCCTGGCGCTCTGCATTAAGGGGATTAAACTAGTACACACAGGTGTATGTACGTCGCTGTATAAGTGCAATATTCTTGAAGTGAAAAATCTTACCAGTTGTTTACCAAAAGCTAAAACATCAAATTTAGCTAACCGACCACCCTGATAATGTCTCCACCCAGGGTGACTTCTGAGCTACCCGACCACCCTGATGATGTCTCACCAAGTCGTAGCCGTTTAACAAAGCAACCATAATACTTTAGGATAAACGTACGGTACTTGTAGCCCTGGGATCGCTTTAAAAATGGAACCCTTTTTCCACAACGATTATACGACTACCTCAACTCCGACACACGACATTCGCCCTAAGATCTCTTCGTGTATAGGGCCCTTATCTCCACTAACGAGGACCGATGTACCTCTATTAAAGCAGACTAATATATTCCGATCTCTCCCTGGCGCTTTGTAAAACCCTTTGAAGTGAGAAAGTAACCGTTATGTGTCATCCCAGTCAATATGGCTTTAACATTAGATATTGTACTACACTGATCGGCAGATCCCGCTGTCGACATTCTTCTCACGCGGCTTGGAGAGGCTCCGTGTGGTAGACACTCTATAGAGCACCTGTGGTATTCGGGGGTATTCCTAGTCGCATTGAAGAGCGATTAGCGTCACATAATTGCATTCACTACTTTGACAAATCGGCCCAGATTAAAGCTACAGAGGGTCCACTGTACGCTGGCTCCTATAAACGCTTCAACTTCTCACAACTAGGCGTCAAGTCCAACAGTATCGATTATCAGATGACAAAAGTAATGGTTACCGTGCAGTTGTTGGCGAGAGGTACTGTTGCAGTCTCCACCGAAGCTTACAAGCGTTAATACCATGTGCAAGCTGCCTCAAGTAGGCAGGCATGTTAGTGATTTATGCACCATTTGTGCAGCTAGGTTATGGAATAGGACCTGTTGACAGGATTGACAGGAGGGAGGGTAGATCGGTAGTCGCCCAGGATGGAGACGTTACCAGGGTGGTCGGGTAGATCTGTAGTCGCCCTGGGTAGGGTAGAGACGTTATCAGGGTGGTCGGGTAGCTCTATAGTCTCTTTGGGTGGAGACGTTATCAGGGTGGTCGGGTAGCTCTGTAGTCGCCCTGGATGGAGACGTTATCAGGGTAGTCGGGTAGCTCTGTAGTCTCTTTGGGTGGAGACGTTATCAGGGTGGTCGGGTAGCTCTGTAGTCGCCCTGGATGGAGACGTTATCAGGGTGGTCGGGTAGCTCTGTAGTCGCCCAGGATGGAGACGTTATCAGGGTGGTCGGGTAGCTCTGTAGTCTCTTTGGGTGGAGACGTTATCAAGGTGATCGGGTAGCTCTGAAGTCGCCCTGGGTAGAGACGTTATCAGGGTGATCGGGTAGCTCTGTAGTCGCCTTGGGTAGTGACGTTATCAGGGTGGTCGGGTAGCTCTGTAGTCGCCCTGGATGGAGACGTTATCAGGGTGGTCGGGTAGCTCTGTAGTCGCCCTGGGTAGTGACGTTATCAGGGTGGTCGGGTAGCTCTGTAGTCGCCCTGGATGGAGACGTTATCAGGGTGGTCGGGTAGCTCTGTAGTCACCCTGGGTAGTGACGTTATCAGGGTGGTCGGGTAGCTCTGTTGTCGCCCTGGGTAGAGACGTTATCAGGGTGGTCGGGTAGCTCTGTAGTCGCCTTGGGTAGTGACGTTATCAGGGTGGTCGGGTAGCTCTGTAGTCACCCTGGGTAGAGACGTTATCAGGGTGGTCGGGTGGCTCTGTTGTCACCCTGGGTAGTGACGTTATCAGGGTGGTCGGGTAGCTCTGTAGTTACCCTGGGTAGATATGTTATCAGGGTGGTCGGGTAGCTCTGTAGTCTCTTTGGGTGGAGACGTTATCAGGGTGGTCGGGTGGCTCTGTAGTCGCCCTGGGTAGAGACGTTATCAGGGTGGTCGGGTAGCTCTGTAGTCTCTGTGGGTAGAGACGTTATCAGGGTGGTCGGGTAGCTCTGTAGTCACCCTGGGTAGAGACGTTACCAGGGTGGTCGGGTAGCTCTGTAGTCGCACAAGATGGAGACGTTATCAGGGTGGTCGGGTGGCTCTGTAGCCTCTTTGAGTGGAGACGTTATCAGGGTGATCGGGTAGCTCTGTAGTCGCCCTGGATGGAGACGTTATCAGGGTGGTCGGGTAGATTGTTATCCTCTTTGAGTGGAGACGTTATCAGGGTTATCGGGTAGCTCTGTAGTCGCACATGATGGAGACGTTATCAGGGTGATCGGATAGCTCTGTAGTCGCCCTGGATGGAGACATTATCAGGGTGGTCGGGTAGCTCTGTAGTCGCACAAGATGGAGACGTTATCAGGGTGGTCGGGTAGCTCTGTAGTCGCACAAGATGGAGACGTTATCAGGGTGGTCGGGTAGCTCTGTAGTCGCCCTGGATGGAGACGTTATCAGGGTGGTCGGGTAGCTCTGTAGTCGCCCTGGGTGGAGACGTTATCAGGGTGGTCGGGTAGCTCTGTAGTCACCCTGGGTAGAGACGTTACCAGGGTGGTCTGGTAGCTTTGTAGTCTCTTTGGGTGGAGACGTTATCAGGGTGGTCGGGTAGCTCTGTAGTCGCCCTGGGTGGAGACGTTATCAGGGTGGTCGAGTGGCTCTGTAGTCGCCCTGGGTGGGGACGTTATCAGGGTGGTCGGGTAGCTCTGTAGTCTCTTTGGGTGGAGACGTTATCAGGGTGGCTGGGTAGCTCTGTAGTCTCTTTGGGTGGAGACGTTTTCAGGGTGGCTGGGTAGCTCTATAGTCTCTTAGGGTGGAGACGTTATCAGGGTGGTCAGGTAGCTCTTTAGTCTCTTTGGGTGGAGACGTTATCAGGGTGGCTGGGTAGCTCTGTAGTCTCTTTTGGTGGAGACGTTATCAGGGTGGTCGGGTAGATTGTTAGCCTCTTTGGGTGGAGACGTTATCAGGGTGATCAGGTAGCTCTGTAGTCGCACAAGATGGAGACGTTATCAGGGTGATCGGGTAGCTCTGTAGTCACCCTGGGTAGAGACGTTACCAGGGTGGTCTGGTAGCTTTGTAGTCTCTTTGGGTGGAGACGTTATCAGGGTGGTCGGGTAGCTCTGTAGTCGCCCTGGGTGGAGACGTTATCAGGGTGGTCGAGTGGCTCTGTAGTCACCCTGGGTGGAGACGTTATCAGGGTGGTCGGGTAGCTCTGTAGTCTCTTTGGGTGGAGACGTTATCAGGGTGGCTGGGTAGCTCTGTAGTCTCTTTGGGTGGACACGTTTTCAGGGTGGCTGGGTAGCTCTATAGTCTCTTAGGGTGGAGACGTTATCAGGGTGGTCAGGTAGCTCTTTAGTCTCTTTGGGTGGAGACGTTATCAGGGTGGCTGGGTAGCTCTGTAGTCTCTTTTGGTGGAGACGTTATCAGGGTGGTCGGGTAGATTGTTAGCCTCTTTGGGTGGAGACGTTATCAGGGTGATCAGGTAGCTCTGTAGTCGCACAAGATGGAGACGTTATCAGGGTGATCGGGTAGCTCTGTAGTCGCCTTGGATGGAGACGTTATCAGGGTGATCGGGTAGCTCTGTAGTCGCCCTGGATGGAGGCGTTATCAGGGTGGTTGGGTAGCTCTGTAGTCACCCTGGATGGAGACGTTATCAGGGTGGTCGGGTAGCTCTGTAGTCGCCCTGGGTGGAGACGTTATCAGGGTGGTCGGGTGGCTCTGTAGTCGCCCTGGGTAGAGACGTTATCAGGGTGGTCGGGTAGCTCTGTAGTCACCCTGGGTAGAGACGTTATCAGGGTGGTCTGGTAGCTTTGTAGTCTCTTTGGGTGGAGACGTTATCAGGGTGGTCGGGTAGCTCTGTAGTCGCACAAGATGGAGACGTTGTCAGGGTGGTTGGGTAGCTCTGTAGTCACCCTGGATGGAGACGTTATCAGGGTGATCGGGTAGCTCTGTAGTCGCCCTGGATGGAGACGTTATCAGGGTGGTCGGGTGGCTCTGTAGTCGCCCTGGGTAGAGACGTTATCAGGGTGGTCGGGTAGCTCTGTAGTCACCCTGGATGGAGACGTTATCAGGGTGGTTGGGTAGCTCTGTAGTCACCCTGGATGGAGACGTTATCAGGGTGATCGGGTAGCTCTGTAGTCGCACAAGATGGAGACGTTATCAGGGTGGTCGGGTAGCTCTGTAGTCGCCGTGGGTGGAGACGTTATCAGGGTGGTCGAGTGGCTCTGTAGTCTCTTTGGGTGGAGACGTTATCAGGGTGGTTGGGTAGTTCTGTAGTCTCTTTGGGTGGAGACGTTATCAGGGTGGTCGGGTAGCTCTGTAGTCTTGTTAGGGTGGAGACGTTAACAGGGTGGTTGGGTAGCTCTGTAGTCTCTTTGGGTAGAGACGTTATCAGGGTGGACGGGTAGCTCTGTAGTCACCTTGGGTAGAGACGGTACCAGTGTGGTCGGGTAGCTCTGTAGTCTCTTTGGGTGGAGACATTATCAGGGTGGTCGGGTAGCTTTGTAGCCTCTTTGGGTGGAGACGTTATCAGGGTGGTCGGGTAGATTGTTAGCCTCTTTGGGTGGAGACGTTATCAGGGTGATCGGGTAGCTCTGTAGTCGCACAGGATGGAGACGTTATCAGGGTGATCGGGTAGCTTTGTAGTCGCACAGGATGGAGACGTTATCAGGGTGGCTGGGTAGCTCTGTAGTCGCCGTGGGTGGAGACGTTATCAGGGTGGTCGGGTAGCTCTGTAGTCACCCTGGATGGAGACGTTATCAGGGTGGTCGGGTGGCTCTGTAGTCACCCTGGATGGAGACGTTATCAGGGTGGTCGGGTAGCTCTGTAGTCTCTTTGGGTGGAGACATTATCAGGGTGGTCGGGTAGCTCTGTAGTTCTTTTAGGGTGGAGACGTTAACAGGGTGGTCGTGTAGATTGTTAGCCTCTTTGGGTGGAGACGTTATCAGGGTGATTGGGTAGCTCTGTAGTCGCACTGGATGGAGATGTTATCAGGGTGATCGGGTAGCTCTGTAGGCGCCTTGGATGGAGACGTTATCAGGGTGGTCGGGTAGCTCTGTAGTCTCTTTGGGTGGAGACGTTATCAGGGTGGCTGGGTAGCTCTGTAGTCTCTTTGGGTGGAGACGTTATCAGGGTGGTTGGGTAGCTCTATAGTCTCTTTGGGTGGAGACGGTATCAGTTTGGTCAGGTAGCTCTGTAGTCTCTTTGGGTGGAGACGTTATCAGGGTGGTCGGGTAGCTCTGTAGCCTCTTTGGGTGGAGACGTTATCAAGGTGGTCGGGTAGCTCTGTAGTCTCTTTTGGACGAGACGTTATCAGGGTGGTCGGGTAGATTGTTAGCCTCTTTGGGTGGAGACGTTATCAGGGTGATCGGGTAGCTCTGTAGTTGCACAGGATGGAGACGTTATCAGGGTGATCGGGTAGCTCTGTAGTCGCCTTGGATGGTGACGTTATCAGGGTGGTTGGGTAGCTCTGTAGTCTCTTTGGGTGGAGACGTGATCAGGGTGGTCGGGTAGCTCTGTAGTCGCCGTGGGTGGAGACGTTATCAGGGTGGTCGGGTAGCTCTGTAGTCTCTTTGGGTGGAGACGTTATCAGGGTGGCTGGGTAGCTCTGTAGATTCTTTGGGTGGAGACGTTATCAGGGTGGCTGGGTAGCTCTATAGTCTCTTTGGGTGGAGACGTTATCAGGGTGGTCGGGTAGATCGGTAGTCACCCTGGGTGGAGACATTATCAGGGTGGTCGGGTACATCGGTAGTCACCGTGGGTGGATTGAGACATTATCAGGGTGGTCGGGTAGATCTGTAGGCACCCTGGGTGGAGACATTATCAGGTTGGTCGGGTAGATCGGTAGTCCCCGTGGGTGGAGACATTATCAGGTTGGTTGGGTAAATCGGTAGTCACCGTGTGTGGATGGAGACGTTATCAGGTGGGTAGCACAATTTCTGCTGTTTGATATGACCACAATAGTCGGGTAATATATCCAATGCAGTAAATTCGTAAAGGAATCGGCGGTATCCCACGATAGCAAATCTTTAGCCGTCTCAGAGGACACAGCAATGCCGATATCTGTACCTGGAAGTAAAAATGAATGTTAATTCTATTAAAAAAGAGCTTCAATGTCAAATATTGTAATACATTAGCGCTGCTATCACACATCGGGTCGTCATCCTCGTAAAGTCCAATCTCCTGTTGGTAAGCCTACCTGTAAATTGATGTTTTTATCGCCGGGTACTTCACAGAAATACAGAAATCGCATTGTCACTTGTCACAGAAGCGGTTGTTTTATCTAGGCCTGGATATCTCCTAGCCGCCGAGTCATAAGTTTGCACTGCGACAAATATCTGCCTGTACAGACACCTGTAAGACACCTGTACAGACACCTGTCAGACACCAGGCTGCGGCAATAGGTTGTATTAGCTCACCTAGTCAATCAAATATTTACACATTCTGTTCGTCCAGACACCGTTAGTACGGAAACCTCAATAGAATAGAAAAACCCGTCAATCTTAAAAAAAGTGTCACATATTCATGTTCTTCCAAATTCTAAATGTCTATAAAAGACTATGTGATTTTATAACATTTTTTTTTATAACACCATCTATGTTCTGCGTACACATAATAGAGGGGTGTTGTTCCCCCTCATGTGTTTATAACACCATCTATGTCCAGGATACACGTATATAATAGAGGGGTGTTGTTCCCCCTCATGTGTTTATAACACCATCTATGCCCAGTATACACGTATATAATAGAGGGGTGTTGTTCCCTCTCATGTGTTTATAACACCATCTATGTCCAGTATACACGTATATAATAGAGGGGTGTTGTTCCCCCTCATGTGTTTATAACACCATCTATGCCCAGTATACATGTATATAATAGAGGGGTGTTGTTCCCCCTCATGTGTTTATAACACCATCTATGCCCAGGATACACGTATATAATAGAGGGGTGTTGTTCCATCTCACGTGTTTATAACACCATCTATGCCCAGGATACACGTATATAATAGAGGGGTGTTGTTCCATCTCACGTGTTTATAACACCATCTATGTCCAGGATACACGTATATAATAGAGGGGTGTTGTTCCATCTCACGTGTTTATAACACCATCTATGCCCAGGATACACGTATATAATAGAGGGGTGTTGTTCCATCTCACGTGTTTATAACACCATCTATGCCCAGGATACACGTATATAATAGAGGGGTGTTGTTCCATCTCACGTGTTTATAACACCATCTATGCCCAGGATACACGTATATAATAGAGGGGTGTTCTTCCCCCTCATGTGTTTATAACACCATCTATGCCCAGGATACACGTATATAATAGAGGGGTGTTGTTCCATCTCACGTGTTTATAACACCATCTATGCCCAGGATACACGTATATAATAGAGGGGTGTTGTTCCATCTCACGTGTTTATAACACCATCTATGTCCAGGATACACGTATATAATAGAGGGGTGTTGTTCCATCTCACGTGTTTATAACACCATCTATGCCCAGGATACACGTATATAATAGAGGGGTGTTGTTCCATCTCACGTGTTTATAACACCATCTATGCCCAGGATACACGTATATAATAGAGGGGTGTTGTTCCCCCTCATGTGTTTATAACACCATCTATGCCCAGGATACACGTATATAATAGAGGGGTGTTGTTCCATCTCACGTGTTTATAACACCATCTATGCCCAGGATACACGTATATAATAGAGGGGTGTTGTTCCATCTCACGTGTTTATAACACCATCTATGTCCAGGATACACGTATATAATAGAGGGGTGTTGTTCCATCTCACGTGTTTATAACACCATCTATGTCCAGGATACACGTATATAATAGAGGGGTGTTGTTCCATCTCACGTGTTTATAACACCATCTATGCCCAGGATACACGTATATAATAGAGGGGTGTTGTTCCCCCTCATGTGTTTATAACACCATCTATGCCCAGGATACACGTATATGATAGAGGGGTGTTGTTCCATCTCACGTGTTTATAACACCATCTATGCCCAGGATACACGTATATGATAGAGGGGTGTTGTTCCATCTCACGTGTTTATAACACCATCTATGCCCAGGATACACGTATATAATAGAGGGGTGTTGTTCCATCTCACGTGTTTATAACACCATCTATGCCCAGGATACACGTATATAATAGAGGGGTGTTGTTCCATCTCACGTGTTTATAACACCATCTATGTCCAGGATACACGTATATAATAGAGGGGTGTTGTTCCATCTCACGTGTTTATAACACCATCTATGCCCAGGATACACGTATATAATAGAGGGGTGTTGTTCCATCTCACGTGTTTATAACACCATCTATGCCCAGGATACACGTATATAATAGAGGGGTGTTGTTCCATCTCACGTGTTTATAACACCATCTATGCCCAGGATACACGTATATAATA
The DNA here is from genome assembly GCF_022045235.1 of Haliotis cracherodii. NCBI lineage: Eukaryota > Metazoa > Mollusca > Gastropoda > Lepetellida > Haliotidae > Haliotis > Haliotis cracherodii. Next base: position 70,231,517 of record NW_027266264.1, read on the forward strand.
GAGGGGTGTTGTTCCATCTCACGTGTTTATAACACCATCTATGCCCAGGATACACGTATATAATAGAGGGGTGTTGTTATCCCTCATGTGTTTATAACACCATCTATGCCCAGGATACACGTATATAATAGAGGGGTGTTGTTCCATCTCACGTGTTCATAACACCATCTATGTCCAGGATACACGTATATAATAGAGGGGTGTTGTTCCATCTCACGTGTTTATAACACCATCTATGCCCAGGATACACGTATATAATAGAGGGGTGTTGTTCCATCTCACGTGTTTATAACACCATCTATGCCCAGGATACACGTATATAATAGAGGGGTGTTGTTCCATCTCACGTGTTTATAACACCATCTATGCCCAGGATACACGTATATAATAGAGGGGTGTTGTTATCCCTCATGTGTTTATAACACCATCTATGCCCAGGATACACGTATATAATAGAGGGGTGTTGTTCCATCTCACGTGTTTATAACACCATCTATGTCCAGGATACACGTATATAATAGAGGGGTGTTGTTCCATCTCACGTGTTTATAACACCATCTATGTCCAGGATACACGTATATAATAGAGGGGTGTTGTTCCATCTCACGTGTTTATAACACCATCTATGCCCAGGATACACGTATATAATAGAGGGGTGTTGTTCCATCTCACGTGTTTATAACACCATCTATGCCCAGGATACACGTATATAATAGAGGGGTGTTGTTCCATCTCACGTGTTTATAACACCATCTATGCCCAGGATACACGTATATAATAGAGGGGTGTTGTTATCCCTCATGTGTTTATAACACCATCTATGCCCAGGATACACGTATATAATAGAGGGGTGTTGTTCCATCTCACGTGTTTATAACACCATCTATGTCCAGGATACACGTATATAATAGAGGGGTGTTGTTCCATCTCACGTGTTTATAACACCATCTATGTCCAGGATACACGTATATAATAGAGGGGTGTTGTTCCATCTCACGTGTTTATAACACCATCTATGCCCAGGATACACGTATATAATAGAGGGGTGTTGTTCCATCTCACGTGTTTATAACACCATCTATGCCCAGGATACACGTATATAATAGAGGGGTGTTGTTCCATCTCACGTGTTTATAACACCATCTATGCCCAGGATACACGTATATAATAGAGGGGTGTTGTTCCATCTCACGTGTTTATAACACCATCTATGCCCAGGATACACGTATATAATAGAGGGGTGTTGTTCCCCCTCATGTGTTTATAACACCATCTATGTCCAGTATACACGTATATAATAGAGGGGTGTTGTTCCATCTCATGTGTTTATAACACCATCTATGTCCAGTATACACATATATAATAGAGGGGAGTTATTCCATCTCACATGTTTATAACACCAGCGTAAAGCGTAAAGGCATATAATAGAGGGGTGTTGTTCCCCCTCATGTCTTTATAACATCTATATCCAGCGTACACGTATAAAATAGAGGGGTGCAGTGCCCTCTCGCATATTTATAATCCCATCTATCTCAAGCTTAGACGTACAGGCTAGAGGGGTGCTGTTCCCCCTCACCATCTTTGTCCAGCGGTAGATACAACCGGTTCTCAGTAATACCCGGGGAAAATGTTCTTTCAAATATACATTGTATATACAATGTTAAGCGTTTATGTATTGTCCACAAATCTCACTTACGGTGAACCATGTGCCACTGCATGCCGCTTTATCAATACCTAAAGTCGTCTTCTTATATGCCTATTGCCGTATATCAGCTGTAGTACACAAACTGGGCATTCAAGCCAAGAGATTATCTTCCAGAAGCCGGGTCTGCCCAGAACAGTTCAACACCATAAGTCGGTGGGCATTATTGGATCAACAGTTAACCTTACATTTGATGATATGTATGTTTTATGAAACAAGTGCACGATAAAACCACTTTGAGGGATTATCGTGTCGGTGTGTAAACATACTAGGAATAGCGTGAAGGGTTCCCTAAGCTCCCAGCTCCAAGCTGGTACCATATACAGAGAGCTAACGCTACCGGGTAGTGTAGTGTTGACATTTGCAGTGTTATGTGTTTCAGTCTTATACTTAAGTACATCCTCATGAACGGACTTTAAATAAGACAAAGTCAACCGCAGACATGTCTGTTTGAAATACTGTACTGGTATCCAGTGTCTGTATACACTTACTCCACTCTCAGTAACTGTAAGGCGCAATAAGGTAGCATTGTGGTTAAAGCGTTCGCTCGTCACGGGAGGCCACGGTTCGATTCCCCACATGCCTTGGTACAATGTGTGAAGCCTTTTTCTGGTTTCACCAGCTGTGATATTGCTGGAATATTGCTAAAGGCGGCATAAAACTATACTCAGTCAGTCAGAGACTAAGTAACACTAAGTAAAAACGATCATTCGGTTTACATACCACCATCACCCCCGCCCCCCAAAACCAAATACCAAAAACAACCCCCAAAACACAAAGAAACTCACCCCACACCCCGCATACAAACAATGAAGCTAATTGAATAATAACGGTACGCGAATGCCTATTAAGGAAGGCTGTGCGACGCTAACACTGAGGCGAGATACAAGAGGACTACAGCGAACATGACCAGGAATGTCACTATAACAGTAAACTGTTGTGTGCCTTGTTGAATACAGCTATAAACATAATGGCGTTAATCGAAATTCTGAGTTGTAACACGTTTCATTTGTAAACACATTAAGGCGAATATAAACTATCCTGCTAAGGGCACCTCAATACGTTTTGTTTGATTAAAAATAACTTATATCAGTGCACTGATTATGTATGCTATTTGCGAAAGTCACACTCTTTTTTAAATTAATATATTATAGAAACCAGTTGGTATATTTCCCATTGCTTCCAAACACTGATTGAACACAATCACCGCACACTACCATGTTGACCATTGTGATAAAAATATCGACTTGAATACGTTTTGTTTGATAGGATCCATGTTAAGTCCACAAGGATAGCTGTACCCATGACGGAACACACGTGACTACTGGGCAGACATACTGAAAGTATCGGATCTGTTTCGGGCTAACGCGAATGATCAGTTATTGACTTACTGTCCTTGACTACTGATGACACATGGTATTGAGTAAAACTGTTACAGATGAACGGTTTGTCGAGAGTGTCGCCGTGTTAGTGCATGTCTATGGAACAACTTGATATGCTGATTCAATTTGCTCCTACCACGACTTTTTCATACGTAATGTGGATTTTTACAAATGTCTGTGAGTGTCACTAAGTTGGGTTTTTTAACAGTATTCCGACGGCACGGGTGGCCCAGTCGTCTAAGGCGCCGCAAATCGCTGTGCAGAGTTGCGTCCCTTGGGCACGGCAGAAACCTATGATTGTTGGTTCGAATCCCGGTTCGCCCCGATTATGTTTCTAGGTTTGTCAGCACCATACTCGTGCTCGTGGGTTTCACCGAAGTGGTACACGACTGAGACCTGCATCACTTCGGGCTTTCCTCCCACATTAAGCTGACAAGCCGTGATATAACTGGAATACTGTTAAAGGCGGCGTTAAACCAAACTCACTGACTCACTTTAACAGTATTCCAGTTGTATAATGGCGTGTCAGCCTAATGTGGGAGGTTCTTTAAACGTTTACCACTTCGGTGAAACCCACGAGCACGGGTATGGTGCTGACAAACCTAGAAACATAATCTGTGCGAACGGGGTTCGAAACCCCATGATCGATAAATTTCTGGCCTGCCCAATGAACGCAACTCAGAACAACGAATTAGACGAACTCATGTTTTTCATATTATAGCGTTGAGATATATGGTTTGAACCCAAGGCAAATAAAAGCTGCAATGGCGTCCAACAATGGCGTCTGAAGCAGCAACATGTGCTGGGTATCAATAAGTATCAATAGTGTCAAGGATATCAAGGCGTATCACTTGACAAAACAGGGGGATGGGTAGCTTAGTGGTTAAATCGTCGGGTCACCGAGGCCAAGGCCCGGGTTCTATTCCAGTTACGGCACGATTTTAACAACCTCGTTCAGGTGTTCACAGGCGTGATATGGCTGGAACAATACTTAATGAGACTTACAACCTATAAAATACTAAGTTAAAATACCTTTACGAGGGACGAGGTATGTTGAATTTAAGGTAATAAACCCACGTTCACTGTTCAGGGCACGTACTGGAGAGCTCCTGTTCCTGTTCCATGTACAAGTGGAACAACTGTGCGTTTAAGTGTAGGTAGTTTCAGACGTGCATTACTTCAAGTGCCTGTGTGTGTGAAGATTCCGGGTTAGAACCGGTCTTCAGCAACCCATGCTTGTTAACAGACGACTAACGGGATCGAGTGGTCAGCGCTGACGTGGTTGATGGATGTTATTGTATCCAAATTGATGCTCATGATGTCAATTGTGGATTGTCTGGTCCAGACTCAATCATTTACAGACCGCCGCCATATAGCTGGAATATTGCTGAGTGCGGCTTTAAACAACACTCAAACAAGCAAACAAACCTGTCATAACTAATTCCCCATCCAAACGTTTACAAGGCTGCTCGTCAAATACACTCACACCATGGGAGTCTTGTCTGCTTAGCCGACCCGTCTTCCTTATGAGTTATGGTAGATTAAAGCATGTCACACACATTTCAACGTTGTAAACCATGTCGATATTTTTGACGCCATAATTCATATCAGCTCCCCCAGCCTTTGTAGCAGGGTAGTGTACATAGCCTTAGTGTAGTTACACGGCTCACGTGAGTGACAGCTTGTGGATTTCAAGTGGGGGTGCTGGAGGGGCCTGCGAACGCCCGCTTCATTATGTCACTAGCCCACCACGGCGCGTGAAGTTTGTGTTGCTCTACTGTTAGTTGTGGGAATGGAGAGGTGTTCATTTCACGGCTGACATTGATGATAGCTGTTTATTTCAATTCTCTGCTCATATATATTTCACTTGTCTTCAGAGGACCAGGGAGACTGCGGGTGTTGGAACAAGGAGCGGAGATAATACCCGAGGCAGCAAGGTAGGTAAAAGGAGTTAAACACTGTTTTTGACTCTCGGGTAATAATAATATTAATTATAAATCATTGACACTGATTCTTCCATGTAACGAGTGACGTTACCTTGACGTAGAAATGTCCCCGTTCTATGGAGAAGGGCAAATACAGGAGTACACGTATATATCCGAGACAGGTGTCAATAACGCTAAGGTGGATATGTAGGTGTAAGTTTCAGTTATGCAAAATTATGAATGAATTTCTTCAGGTATTTCTGTCACAACAAACGTTTCCCTGTTTCAATAAAAACAGGATTTCCCTCTTAGTATTAATTTCTCTTTATATGTAATCATTAATTTCTCTGTATATCCAGTAAATTACTGCGTAGTATATCTAAGCATTAATATCTAATAAATCCAGGTGTATTGCTTCGATATAGATATGCCTCAGCCCGACGTATATGTTTCTTCCATACACAGAAATATCGCCCCAATATAAGTAATATACTATCCCATGCGGACTTTGCTCAAAAAGGCACCAGATTTCTTCAGTAATGGAGGTGTACCATCCAGATACAGAGTAATGCAGGTGTACCCGCCAGATACAGGTATCGCTGAGTAATGCAGTCGTATACTCCACATACACGTCTGTCTCCCGTGAAGACCCGTGTTAGAATAGGTCTTCAGCAACCAATGCCTGTCGTAAAGGGTGACTATGCTTGTCGTAAGTGGCGACTAACGGGATCGGGTGGTCAGGCTTGCTGACTTAATTGATGCATGTCATCGATCCCAATTGCGTGGATCGATGCTCATGATATCAATGACTGAATTGTCTGGTTCAGATTCGATTACTTAAAGACCGTCATATAGCTGGAATATTGCAGAGTGCGGCGTTAATCAACAAACAAACAAACAAACAAACAAAACAGTAATGCAGGTGTAGTTCTCCGATACAGGTATCTCTCAGTAACGCATGTGTATGCTCCACATACAGGTATCTCTTAGTAATGCAGATGCATCTCTGCGATACGGGTATCTCCGAGTAATGCAGGTGTATAGAATACACGTATCTCTCAGTTAAGTCGATGTTACTTCCAATACAATCAACACTCAATACAGCAGATGTCTCCCTCTGGTTCATACACTTGTAAGGGGCAACTAACGGGATCGGGTGGTCAGGCTCGCTGACTTGGTTGATGTATGTCATCGTATCCCAATTGCGTAGATCCATGATCATGATGCCAATCACTGGATATCTGGTCCAGACTCGAATATTTACAGACCGCCGTCATGTAGCTGGAATAGCTGGTTAAACAACAAACAAATAAACATACACTTGTATGTGTCAAAGTAAGGACTATGTATCCCTCCGATATGGACATATCGCGATAACCACAGATGTATCAAGGCAATTTAAACCCCTGAATGATCAACGCTGCAGTCGTGTCTGATATCCAAATGACTTGTCATGATCTATTAGTAGCCTTTATTTACATTCCAAACTTCAGAGTGACGACCTATAGTGCAACGTGATAAGCTCCGTCCCCCATCGCAAAGTCGTTTATCAACCACCTGTTGACAGTGTGTAGAATCTCATTTTGGGTTTAGACTCTTAGACCAAACACTTTCAGTGCCACGTTAACCTGGTCTGACAAATTAACCAAGCTGCTCGCCTAGGAGCCGGGGCCATCTGTGGCTTGCGAAGGATGCGTTCCCTAGCGGCTGCAGCGGCGGTTGTACACACGTGAAGACTGTATGCAGTACATCGGGAGGTATTATACCACCGCCTGCAGTCACTGTTGTATATCAACAAAGCTGATTATAAAATATGTTAGAACACGGTTGTCTTATTGAAGCACACATGTGTTGAAAAAATAGATCTATCGTACCCGAAATATTCCTTAATTACACAAAGATGTCGATGCGTGTACGCGGTCCTAGCCACTCCGTCCTCGATGTGAGTAAAATGATTCATTGGTATCAAAGCTCTTGTAGTATCACTACTTTGATATAGGTGTGAGTGAAATGTAAAAGGTCGAAACCCATAGTGAACTCCTGTATGATTTGTGAACAAGATACTTCGGGATCTGCGCTCATGTCATCAGCGGGGCGATCGGGTAGCCTAGTGGTTAAAACGTTCGCTCGTCACGCCGAAGGCACGGGTTCGATTCCCGACAGGGGTACGAAGTGTCAAGCCCATTTCTGGCGTCCCCCGCGATGATACTGTTGGAATATTGCTAAAAGCGGCGTAAAACCATACTCACTCACTCACTCATCTCATCTCACCAGAACTCGCTGAAGAAAAACAACTTAAGATTGTTGTATGTTAAATGGTTGTTGAAAAGCAAACATGTATATTTGTGTTTCTGCTCACAGGTAAACGAACATATTGTGCCATTGATGCCCAGACAAAACAATTGTGCCCTTAGTCATCTGATATCCAAATGACTTGTCATGATCTATAAGTAGCCTTTATTTACATTCCAAACTTCAGAGTGACGACCTATAGTGCAACGTGATAAGCTCCGTCCCCCATCGCAAAGTCGTTTATCAACCACCTGTTGACAGTGTGTAGAATCTCATTTTGGGTTTAGACTCTTAGACCAAACACTTTCAGTGCCACGTTAACCTGGTCTGACAAATTAACCAAGCTGCTCGCCTAGGAGCCAATTGTGCCCTTGTTCCCACCGTGACGGCAACAAACATTTCGTGTCATTGGTCTCCAGATAAATATATTATGTTCTTGCTTTCAAGTAAACAAACACGTGGTGTCTTTTGTCCCTGGTTAAATATATACTCACACGCAAAAGAAACGCAAGTGGTTTTAAGCAAATAGGTAACAAACACGGAACCATAAAGCCTGATGGTGTTATCAATATTTTGGTTGCATTTTGGAAGCCCCCAGTAAAAACGCAACATGAAAATCGAATCGCCAAAACACACCATTTCAATGAATATGTGGGTATCATGCACCAATGTCTCGCGAAATCGAAAATGCACGAACTGTCACGAACTGTAGTTGGTATAAAACTGTGGCCGATTCTTGGACCTACCACTCCTTGGTCAACAATGCCACGCCTAACTCAAGTTCAGAGAAACTAGGCTATCGGACGTTTGGAAGCTGGAGAGTGTCCAAGATGTTGCCCGTCATTTCAACGTTAACATAACCACACTTTACCGTCTCCTGCATCGATACAATGCTACACAGACCACAGATGACCTTCCTCGGAGCGGTCGTCCTAGGGTCACCAACACCTCGACAAGATCAGCAGATTACCCGTCAACACCTGCGACATCCGTTCCTAACTGCTCGACAGACTTCAGGAACACATAATCGACACATTAGCCGGGACACTGATCCGACATCTCCGTTCCAACAACCTCAGATGTCGCCGACCGGCACGTCGTCCTGTTCTCCATCCACGGCATCGACAAGCACGACTTCAGTGGGCACAGGGTCATCACGATTGGCGTCATCGTGAATGGAGGCGTGTCATCTTCTCTGACGAAAGTCGCTTTTGTGTCTCCCATGCAGACGGGAGAGTCAGAATTTGGCGGCGTCGAGGTGATCGTTTTGCTGACAGAAACGTTTTGGAAAGGGATCCATTGGGTGGACCTAGCGTCATGATATGGGCAGGGATTGGACTTAATGCGAGACTTTGACCCATGTGCTTTCTGAATGTTGGTCAAGGTCGGGGACACGGCGTCACTGCTCAGCGGTATATCGACCACGTGATCAGACCCCACGTTGTTCCATTTTTTGCACGACATCAACAACATATTTCCCAGCAGGACAACGCTCGTCCCCTCGTTGCCAGAGCTACCATGGCCTTTCTGCAACAACACAACATCCGTGTTCTGCCGTGACCAGACCTCGGCCCTGATCTGAACCCCATCGAACACTTGTGGGATGAGGTTCAAAGGCGTCTGCACAATGAGCGCCCAGTCCCTACAACTGCCGATGAACTACGCACAGCTGCTCTGGATGTGTGCAGGAGGATTCCTAGGGCCTTCACAAATCGTCTGATCCACTCATTGTACAGGAGATGTGTGGTAGTGATCAATGCTAATGGCGGTCACACCAGGTATTGATTGACATTTTGGGTATTGACTCGAAACTGTGTAAGCCCTTAACATTTGAAAAAACCAATTATGTCATCTGCCTTTTAATCCATTAAACTGTCTTCAGTCAATTTTTTGTCAATCTTGCCCTATTAGTATTTCTTATCTTTACTGTTGAAAATAAATAACATGTATTATGCATACCTGACTTGCGTTTCTTTTGCGTGTGAGTATACAAACTGTGTCTCATCTTTACGTGTTCGTGCAAGCATGTCTTCGTTACGTGTTCTTGCTCTCTTGTCTTCGTTACGGGTCCTTTTAAGCATATCCTCGTTACGGTTCCTTTCAAGCATGTCATCGTTACGGGTCCTTTGCTAGCATTCCTAGTTACGTGTTCTTGCTGTCATATCCTAGTTACGTGTCCTTCCTATCACGTCCTCGTTACGTGTTCTTGCTATCATATCCTCGTTACGTGTTCTTGCTATCATATCCTCATCACGTGTCCTTGCTAGCATATCCTTGTCACGTGTTCTTGCTGTCATATCCTCGTCACGTGTCCTTGCTAGCATATCCTCGTCACGTGTTCTTGCTGTCATATCCTCGTCACCTGTCGTTGCTAACATATCCTCGTTACGTGTCGTTGCTATCATATCCTCGTTACGTGTTCTTGCTATCATATCCTCGTTACGTGTCCTTACTAGCATATCCTCGTAACGTGTCCTTGCTAGCATATCCTCGTTACGTGTCCATGCTAGCATATCCTTGTAACGTGTCCTTCCTAGCATATCCTCGTCATGTGTCCTTGCTAGCATATCCCCGTTACGTGTTCTTGCTAGCATATCCTCGTCACCTGTTCTTGCTAGGATATGCTTGTTACGTGTCCTTGCTAGCATATCCTCGTTACGTGTTCTTGCTAGAATATCCTCGTCACCTGTTCTTGCTAGCATATGCTTGTTACGTGTTCTTGCTAGCATATCCTCGTTACGTGTTCTTGCTAGCATATCCTCGTCACCTGTTTTTGTTAGCATAACCTCGTGACGTGTTTTTGCTAGCATATCCTTGTTACGTGTCCTTGCTAGCATATCCTCGTCACGCCTCCTTGCTAGCATATCCTCGTTACGTGTTCTTGCTAACATATCTTCGTGACGTGTTCTTGCTAGCATATCCTCGTCACCTGTTCTTGCTAGCATATGCTTGTTACGTGTTCTTGCTAGCATATCTTCGTGACGTGTTCTTGGTAGCATATCCTTGTTACGTGTCCTTGCTAGCATATCCTCGTCACGTGTCCTTGCTAGCATATCCTCGTTACGTGTTCTTGCTAGCATATCCTCGTTAAGGGTCCTTGCCTGCATATCCTTGTTACGTGTCCTTGCTAGCAAATCCTCGTTACGTGTCCTTGCTAGCAAATCCTCGTCAAGTGTCCTTGCTAGCATATCCTCGATAGGTGTCTAGGTGTCGGCATAACCTCGTTAAGGGTCCTTGCCAGCATGTCCTCCTGTAGACGACGTCATTGACCCCTGCCTGCATGAACATGACAACTGCATTACGCCAACACTGTCTACGAGGAGAGTGCATTTCACCCTCGAGACGTCCATAGAATGTCATCAATATGCAGTATGTTTGAATTATTTACTTACACTCGAATGTGCAGACATTGCTATCAGAGTGGGTTCTGTGTCAGATAGGACTGGGCGAGCGACATACAGAAATGCCTACCCAGACCTGAATATCTCAGTACTGTATACCTACGCAGAATATTTCAGTCTTGTAGGCCCAGGGAACTATATCAAATATATCTGGGTCAGTATATATCAGTTCTTTTTTCCAAGGGCAGTAAATATCATTGTCTGCAGTTCCAGGCAAAAATATCTTAATCAAGACTTAATGTCGTATGCCCATAGGCAAGTATATTTTACTTATGCTGTATTACCAGGCAAGTATATTCTAGTCCTGTATACCAAGACAAGTATATCCTAGTGCTGTATACCCAGACAAGTATATCCTAGTGCTGTATTTTAAGACAAGTATATCCTTGTGATGTATTCCCAGACAAGTGTATCCTGGTGCTGTATACCCAGACAAGTATATCCTAGTGCTGTATTTCAAGGCAAGTATATCCTTGTGATGTATTCCCAGACAAGTATGTCCTGTTGCTATATACCCAAACAAGTATATCCTAGTGCTGTAAATGAGTTAATATCCTGGCCATGACAGATATTATTCAGACCATATCACGCCTGCGCGTTATTTTATTTATTAAAGTACCCTTGATGATGTAAACTACATGTAAATAAATGTAATTTCTTTAAGAAAGTTCCCGCGTTTGCAGTTTGATTTTTCATTTGTTCGTTTCACTGATATGTGCTACTGCTGAACGCTGATACATCGTTACATTTGACCAAGATACTTTGATCCCCCATCCATATTGTAGAACGCGATCGCTGTTAGTGTTGCAGTGGATAAAGTACACATGTTACACGAAGCCATTCTTGTTTTGGTCTGACGTGTCCCACTCTCATAGGTCACCCTCTGGCTACGTCAAGGTCAAGGCTTGGGGAATGATGACACATATCACCTATTGTAGGCATGTTTGCGCAAACACCAGATTAACACCGTTAGTGGAAGATTGTGCATGTGGCAGTATTTTGATACCAGCCCCTACCATACTGTGACCCCACTGAATAAGGAATGCTCAACTGACGTTATCAGTCGGCGTGTAACTCAAATCAACCCTCATCCCTGCAGTATGGGATCCAAGAAGGCACATTGTCGCGTTGTCGTCCTTTCAAACGAGTAAAAAGTGTAACAAATCACCAAAACGCTCCTAAATAAGAAAAAAGGTGTTAAAAGGTGCGACAACGCGACAATGTCCCATCTAGGAGTCCATACTACAGGACGTCCTTGTGTTTCTTTCAATGTAGCTATTTAGTAAATAGTAAATGGCTATGTAGTAAATTAGAGATCTTTCAAGTGATTTTATTTATGGGTCAAATTTATTACAGAGAGATTTCAAATTAAATACACAGTAAACTATGTTTATGCGTTGAACACATGCTAGACATGCTTATCTCTAAACGTGTTTAGGATAGTGTTTAAATCCTGAACAGACGAAAGCTGTTGCATTTTTCTTATCTAAACACATATAACGAGCTCAGATCTCACTACACCCACAGCACCCCTAATCTGAACACGTAAATATGTTTACAACAGATCTACTTCGCATCGATTAGTATATCAAATCAAGTTTTATCTAACGCTACTTGGGGCAGTATTACAGTTGAAAAATATGCATTACAGGACACTGAAATCAGGCACAAGTGCACATTGTGTGATGGCATTGTCAAGTCTGAAGCTTTTATGCTGTCTTAAATTTGTTCAGTTCAACATTGGGTTCTTTGTCTAGTGTTTGCTTCGATATACACAGCAGCATGCAAGAGTCACGGATTCATGGATTGTGTGGAGGTATTCCAGCGAACTGACATTGTTGGAACTTGGTGTTGATGATGTCCTATTGTACTATTTCTATTGACTTGGTTTCCAAACATTTTCAAATTGTGAACATAGTTTAATTAAATTTAAAGCCTGCTTAAATCCTAAATAAACTGAACGGCAAGTGACTGTAGTGAGTGAGTATGGTTCTACGCCACTTTTAGCAATATTCCAGCAAAATCACGGCGGGGGACACCAGAAATGGGCTTCACACATTATACCCATGTCGGGAATCGAACCCTGGTCTTCGGCGTGACGAGCGAACGCTTTAACCACTAGGCTGCCCTAGTGAAGTGACTGTAATTAAGAAACTAAAAATAAAAAAGGTTTGAGGTAAAGTGTATTTAATACACCAACAATTCCTCTTAGTACTTAACGACTCGAACTTGACATTTTGGGGTCAAATAGTGTACACCCGACAAACAAAATTAGTGGGAGTTGAAAGTTCAGTTGTCAAGATTTTGACTGCAATTCATTCAAACACGGAACAAAATTTGGCACTTTAATACCGAATGTGGCCTCCCCGTGCCTCCATACATGTAAAACGTCAAACGTCTGATGAGGTCACGTGGCAAGCGGCTCCATTCATCTTGTAGAGCTTGTATCAACACTTGCTGTTGGTAGGAGGGTGTGGTCGGCTCTAACTCGCCTGTCCAAGTGCTGTTCTTTGGGTGATAA